>NC_003070.9:0-1250000 GCF_000001735.4 Arabidopsis thaliana
CCCTAAACCCTAAACCCTAAACCCTAAACCTCTGAATCCTTAATCCCTAAATCCCTAAATCTTTAAATCCTACATCCATGAATCCCTAAATACCTAATTCCCTAAACCCGAAACCGGTTTCTCTGGTTGAAAATCATTGTGTATATAATGATAATTTTATCGTTTTTATGTAATTGCTTATTGTTGTGTGTAGATTTTTTAAAAATATCATTTGAGGTCAATACAAATCCTATTTCTTGTGGTTTTCTTTCCTTCACTTAGCTATGGATGGTTTATCTTCATTTGTTATATTGGATACAAGCTTTGCTACGATCTACATTTGGGAATGTGAGTCTCTTATTGTAACCTTAGGGTTGGTTTATCTCAAGAATCTTATTAATTGTTTGGACTGTTTATGTTTGGACATTTATTGTCATTCTTACTCCTTTGTGGAAATGTTTGTTCTATCAATTTATCTTTTGTGGGAAAATTATTTAGTTGTAGGGATGAAGTCTTTCTTCGTTGTTGTTACGCTTGTCATCTCATCTCTCAATGATATGGGATGGTCCTTTAGCATTTATTCTGAAGTTCTTCTGCTTGATGATTTTATCCTTAGCCAAAAGGATTGGTGGTTTGAAGACACATCATATCAAAAAAGCTATCGCCTCGACGATGCTCTATTTCTATCCTTGTAGCACACATTTTGGCACTCAAAAAAGTATTTTTAGATGTTTGTTTTGCTTCTTTGAAGTAGTTTCTCTTTGCAAAATTCCTCTTTTTTTAGAGTGATTTGGATGATTCAAGACTTCTCGGTACTGCAAAGTTCTTCCGCCTGATTAATTATCCATTTTACCTTTGTCGTAGATATTAGGTAATCTGTAAGTCAACTCATATACAACTCATAATTTAAAATAAAATTATGATCGACACACGTTTACACATAAAATCTGTAAATCAACTCATATACCCGTTATTCCCACAATCATATGCTTTCTAAAAGCAAAAGTATATGTCAACAATTGGTTATAAATTATTAGAAGTTTTCCACTTATGACTTAAGAACTTGTGAAGCAGAAAGTGGCAACACCCCCCACCTCCCCCCCCCCCCCCCACCCCCCAAATTGAGAAGTCAATTTTATATAATTTAATCAAATAAATAAGTTTATGGTTAAGAGTTTTTTACTCTCTTTATTTTTCTTTTTCTTTTTGAGACATACTGAAAAAAGTTGTAATTATTAATGATAGTTCTGTGATTCCTCCATGAATCACATCTGCTTGATTTTTCTTTCATAAATTTATAAGTAATACATTCTTATAAAATGGTCAGAGAAACACCAAAGATCCCGAGATTTCTTCTCACTTACTTTTTTTCTATCTATCTAGATTATATAAATGAGATGTTGAATTAGAGGAACCTTTGATTCAATGATCATAGAAAAATTAGGTAAAGAGTCAGTGTCGTTATGTTATGGAAGATGTGAATGAAGTTTGACTTCTCATTGTATATGAGTAAAATCTTTTCTTACAAGGGAAGTCCCCAATTGGTCAACATGTGAAAGCACGTGTCATGTTCTTACTTTTGTTTGGGTAATCTTCTAATTACTGTATATGGAAGATGTGAATGAAGTTTTGGTCCTGAATGTGGCCAAGGTTCCGTCATTTGGAGATACGAAATCAAATCTCCTTTAAGATTTTGTTTTTATAATGTGTTCTTCCATCCACATCTATCTCCATATGATATGGACCATATCATACATCATCATTTGTCCAAATGCATGAATGAATTTGGAAATAGGTACGAGAATGCCAACAATGACAAGAAGGGATCAAAGACAGTTTTTAAAACAATATTTTACAGGGTTTTAATCTAATTCTAAGTTTTGGTCACTCACTTTGTTAAAAGAATAATTCAGTGTCTGGACACTAAAATCTTCCAAAAACCCCATATACATATATGCTATTTCGATACTTATATTTATTTACTCAGCATAAAAAATATTAACCATGTATTCATAGTAAAATGTTTCATGTGATATCAAACCAGCGACAACAAAAGTATTATTCCCCTCATTATGTTTGACTCCTATTATATTTTTATTTTAATTTTTTTCACTATCATCTTTCTTGCAATGAAAGTCCCATATATTGGTCAACATTTCAAACCACTTGTTCTCTTTTATGTTTTGGTAAGAGCTATCTTCTAAATTTATAATACGCATAAATTCAAAAGTAAAAGAAAATTTTGGTCATGAATGTTGTTTAAGTCATTTGGAGATACGAAATCAAATCTCCTTGTAGATTTTGTTTTTAGAATGTCGTTCCTTTTTCATCATCTTAGCTATATCTACAGCTATATATCCTATCTTTAAACCTATATTATTTTTTCCTCTCTTCACCAAAGCCATGTTTTTTAGTTGTGGCGAAAAATAAGAAATCCATACATCAACATATCGCTTTCGTTACCTTAAATTTTGGCTTGTTATGAAGGCATGTCATAACGTTTCTAGTCACAACTCACAAGCATACCAACGACCATGATAAATCCAAAAAGTAGAAACAATCTATTATCTAAACCCCCAAAAGACAAAAGAAAAAAGTAGAAAGAAAAGGTAGGCAGAGATATAATGCTGGTTTTATTTGTTTGTTAAAAGATATTGCTATTTCTGCCAATATTAAAACTTCACTTAGGAAGACTTGAACCTACCACACGTTAGTGACTAATGAGAGCCACTAGATAATTGCATGCATCCCACACTAGTACTAATTTTCTAGGGATATTAGAGTTTTCTAATCACCTACTTCCTACTATGTGTATGTTATCTACTGGCGTGGATGCTTTTAAAGATGTTACGTTATTATTTTGTTCGGTTTGGAAAACGGCTCAATCGTTATGAGTTCGTAAGACACATACATTGTTCCATGATAAAATGCAACCCCACGAACCATTTGCGACAAGCAAAACAACATGGTCAAAATTAAAAGCTAACAATTAGCCAGCGATTCAAAAAGTCAACCTTCTAGATGGATTTAACAACATATCGATAGGATTCAAGATTAAAAATAAGCACACTCTTATTAATGTTAAAAAACGAATGAGATGAAAATATTTGGCGTGTTCACACACATAATCTAGAAGACAGATTCGAGTTGCTCTCCTTTGTTTTGCTTTGGGAGGGACCCATTATTACCGCCCAGCAGCTTCCCAGCCTTCCTTTATAAGGCTTAATTTATATTTATTTAAATTTTATATGTTCTTCTATTATAATACTAAAAGGGGAATACAAATTTCTACAGAGGATGATATTCAATCCACGGTTCACCCAAACCGATTTTATAAAATTTATTATTAAATCTTTTTTAATTGTTAAATTGGTTTAAATCTGAACTCTGTTTACTTACATTGATTAAAATTCTAAACCATCATAAGTAAAAAATAATATGATTAAGACTAATAAATCTTAATAGTTAATACTACTCGGTTTACTACATGAAATTTCATACCATCAATTGTTTTAATAATCTTTAAAATTGTTAGGACCGGTAAAACCATACCAATTAAACCGGAGATCCATATTAATTTAATTAAGAAAATAAAAATAAAAGGAATAAATTGTCTTATTTAAACGCTGACTTCACTGTCTTCCTCCCTCCAAATTATTAGATATACCAAACCAGAGAAAACAAATACATAATCGGAGAAATACAGATTACAGAGAGCGAGAGAGATCGACGGCGAAGCTCTTTACCCGGAAACCATTGAAATCGGACGGTTTAGTGAAAATGGAGGATCAAGTTGGGTTTGGGTTCCGTCCGAACGACGAGGAGCTCGTTGGTCACTATCTCCGTAACAAAATCGAAGGAAACACTAGCCGCGACGTTGAAGTAGCCATCAGCGAGGTCAACATCTGTAGCTACGATCCTTGGAACTTGCGCTGTAAGTTCCGAATTTTCTGAATTTCATTTGCAAGTAATCGATTTAGGTTTTTGATTTTAGGGTTTTTTTTTGTTTTGAACAGTCCAGTCAAAGTACAAATCGAGAGATGCTATGTGGTACTTCTTCTCTCGTAGAGAAAACAACAAAGGGAATCGACAGAGCAGGACAACGGTTTCTGGTAAATGGAAGCTTACCGGAGAATCTGTTGAGGTCAAGGACCAGTGGGGATTTTGTAGTGAGGGCTTTCGTGGTAAGATTGGTCATAAAAGGGTTTTGGTGTTCCTCGATGGAAGATACCCTGACAAAACCAAATCTGATTGGGTTATCCACGAGTTCCACTACGACCTCTTACCAGAACATCAGGTTTTCTTCTATTCATATATATATATATATATATATGTGGATATATATATATGTGGTTTCTGCTGATTCATAGTTAGAATTTGAGTTATGCAAATTAGAAACTATGTAATGTAACTCTATTTAGGTTCAGCAGCTATTTTAGGCTTAGCTTACTCTCACCAATGTTTTATACTGATGAACTTATGTGCTTACCTCCGGAAATTTTACAGAGGACATATGTCATCTGCAGACTTGAGTACAAGGGTGATGATGCGGACATTCTATCTGCTTATGCAATAGATCCCACTCCCGCTTTTGTCCCCAATATGACTAGTAGTGCAGGTTCTGTGGTGAGTCTTTCTCCATATACACTTAGCTTTGAGTAGGCAGATCAAAAAAGAGCTTGTGTCTACTGATTTGATGTTTTCCTAAACTGTTGATTCGTTTCAGGTCAACCAATCACGTCAACGAAATTCAGGATCTTACAACACTTACTCTGAGTATGATTCAGCAAATCATGGCCAGCAGTTTAATGAAAACTCTAACATTATGCAGCAGCAACCACTTCAAGGATCATTCAACCCTCTCCTTGAGTATGATTTTGCAAATCACGGCGGTCAGTGGCTGAGTGACTATATCGACCTGCAACAGCAAGTTCCTTACTTGGCACCTTATGAAAATGAGTCGGAGATGATTTGGAAGCATGTGATTGAAGAAAATTTTGAGTTTTTGGTAGATGAAAGGACATCTATGCAACAGCATTACAGTGATCACCGGCCCAAAAAACCTGTGTCTGGGGTTTTGCCTGATGATAGCAGTGATACTGAAACTGGATCAATGGTAAGCTTTTTTTACTCATATATAATCACAACCTATATCGCTTCTATATCTCACACGCTGAATTTTGGCTTTTAACAGATTTTCGAAGACACTTCGAGCTCCACTGATAGTGTTGGTAGTTCAGATGAACCGGGCCATACTCGTATAGATGATATTCCATCATTGAACATTATTGAGCCTTTGCACAATTATAAGGCACAAGAGCAACCAAAGCAGCAGAGCAAAGAAAAGGTTTAACACTCTCACTGAGAAACATGACTTTGATACGAAATCTGAATCAACATTTCATCAAAAAGATTTAGTCAAATGACCTCTAAATTATGAGCTATGGGTCTGCTTTCAGGTGATAAGTTCGCAGAAAAGCGAATGCGAGTGGAAAATGGCTGAAGACTCGATCAAGATACCTCCATCCACCAACACGGTGAAGCAGAGCTGGATTGTTTTGGAGAATGCACAGTGGAACTATCTCAAGAACATGATCATTGGTGTCTTGTTGTTCATCTCCGTCATTAGTTGGATCATTCTTGTTGGTTAAGAGGTCAAATCGGATTCTTGCTCAAAATTTGTATTTCTTAGAATGTGTGTTTTTTTTTGTTTTTTTTTCTTTGCTCTGTTTTCTCGCTCCGGAAAAGTTTGAAGTTATATTTTATTAGTATGTAAAGAAGAGAAAAAGGGGGAAAGAAGAGAGAAGAAAAATGCAGAAAATCATATATATGAATTGGAAAAAAGTATATGTAATAATAATTAGTGCATCGTTTTGTGGTGTAGTTTATATAAATAAAGTGATATATAGTCTTGTATAAGAAAGGGATTTTACATGAGACCCAAATATGAGTAAAGGGTGTTGGCTCAAAGATTCATTTAGCAACCAAAGTTGCATTTGCAAGGAAATGAAAAGGTGTTAACAATGTCACTGCGTAACATGACTTCGATACAAAATCTCAAACAATACATCTTCAACTGTGGATTATGATGGACTTGGGGTTGCAGGTGATATGTCTATAGAAAAACGGGTGGGAATGGAAAATGGCTGAAGAAGAAAGCTCCAACTAAGCATCATAACTGGATTGTTTTAGAGGAGATGAGTCAAAGGAATTCACAGTGGAACTATCTCAAGAACATGATCATTGGCTTCTTATTGTTCATCTCCATCATTGGCTGGATCATTCTGGTTCAAGAGGTCAAATTATATATACATAACGGATCTAAGAAGTATAGTGTAGTCAATTAAAACAAAACGAGACTTGAAAATAAGCATAAGTATTATTAAGTTAACCCAATATTCGTTTCAATGCTTTAGTTATCATCAGAATTCTCAACATTTTCAGATATTTAACTTGCCTTTGGTTGCTTTCTCGCCATGGTAGTAGCATTCTCCGGATAAGAATCAAGGGGAGCCTCAACTTCGGCTTCAACCGTCTCCTCGTCTTTCCTATGACATTCACTTGGTGTTGCAACAATGTGTTGATGCCCCACATTCATAGGAGAGTCCCACATATCTCCAACATTCATAGGAGGGTTCCACATATGCCCACCATTCCAAGGAGGGTACCACCACATATGCCCAGCATTCCAAGAAAGATGGAGCGACGATATCGTGAGGAACAAGGTTTTTGTAGGGCAAATAATTGTAGGTGGTTGAGTTATATCCGCCCGCACAGAGTAACAGACCAACAATTAACTTTTGATATTTTAGTAAGGTCTAATTCAATTTTTGGTGGCGATAATATTTGGCTTAGTCATAAAATACAGTATGGTATAATAATGTAAAGGTTTCTCTTATCTTCAAACCAAAAGACTATACTGGAAGCTGATGGGATCATACGATTCTGAAAAAATAAGACATATATTGCAACAGAGATCCAATTTGTATCAAAAATATTGTCGGCTCAAAAATCTGACCCACCAAGAATCTAATCAAGTGCGCGATTAAGCATACGGCTATGCATCTGGTCATTGTTGATTCAGTCATCACTGGTTTAAAGACAAACTTGCATTGTGAGATTCCAAAATAACAACAACAAAAAACAATTTGCATTGAGAACATTTTGAAGGTCTGACCTTTAAGAGCCATGGAGTTTGATGTTAAGAGAAGTATATCGACAAAAAAAATCACTGACATTGGGAATTCCCATACCTGTAATAACAAAGATTCTCTATTTTTGAGCAAAGAGACATAACACCATGTTTAATCAATACAAGAAACTTTAGTGCATGATTTATGGAATGCTTAAGAAGTTTGGAACTTCAATATTAGGAATTAAGTGAGAGGTAAAGCTACAACATACCAACATCGCAAGCAGAAATATCTTGAAGTAACTAGAGATGAATATCCCCAACATAATCTCTCTTCTTCTGCAAAGTTTTTAAAAAAAATTATACATAAACAATCTTCAGGTGACAGAAGTCTGAGATCTTTGATGAAAAACTCATAATAAGAACTAAGAAGAAGAAGAATCAGTAATCACCTGGAAACTTCATTTAGCAAACCCTTAGTCGCAATGGCAAAAGAGATGATAAATGCAGCGTTTGCAGATAAGACACCAATCAGAACCTGTTTCAAATGCGAAATTATTACCCTTTCTAAACAATCTCAATGACTTAAATCATTTAAACCTTAAAGGAAAAAAAATCTAATTAAGTCCATTAAAAAGAAACGATCTAACCTTTATAGATAGAAGAACAGGGCTATCAGAAAAGCTCGATTCTTCATCACTTTTTCTCAGTAGCAAGCTTCTATCTATGATGAGTTCAGGGCTTTTCAAATAAGTTTGCCGATGAATCTCACCAACTACACATCTGCTAGCTACACTTTGATAGTAAAAGATTATAAAACAAAAGGATACAACAGTCTAGAAGAAGATAGGCGAAGACCAACTTCCACAACAGATGCTGCACACACACACACAAAAAAAAAAAAAGAACCCAACAATTCTTATTGGATCAGAGACTACTCAATATCCCCAAACTTGGAAATTAGTTTGTTGCTTGAGGTCTAAGATACTTCTATATATGGAAAAAGATTTTCAAAGCCAGATATTTCCACAAGTTTGTAATATCAATTCAAGATAAGAGAGCTAGAATCAGACAGGAACTAGCAATGCTTGAAATCAAGAACTTGAATTGAAATAGTTTTTTACCTGAATATTGACAGTTGCTGGATTAATTGCATTGTAGAGGACGTGTCTATATACCTTTGGTCTGTGAAGGATTAAATCGATGAAAATAATCTGCCAAAGAAAACAATTAAAGAACCAAAAACCAAAATTGGAAAGAAATAGGGAAACACCCAAAAAGGGAAAGAAAGTGATTAAAACAGACCATGCGTTCACACTCGATGTACTCATCTGCTACTTCCTTGCAATTTCCCTAAATATAACAATATGATCAAAGATGGAAACTTTGAAGAAATTTAATAGAGAATCTTATAAACCCTAATTGGGTCAAAGAAGATCCATTAATACAAAAATCTTACGCATTTCATGAGACGAATGTTACCCGGAGAGTATTGAATGAACAATGACTTTACCCTAAAACCACATCCCACGCATCTGTGTTCACTCGCCGCCATTGCTCTCTCTCTCTCTCTCTCTCTCTCTCTCTCAAGAGAAGAAGAATACGGAGCAATTAGAGTCCGGGTCTGGGCTACTGTTTTAACCCTAAATGGGCTTATTCATGGGCCAAGTTTTTGAAGTCTTAACTTTAAATTTGTTAGGCCCACTTTTGCTCTAAGCCGGGGTATTTGTACCCCAAAATTTAAAAATCATATACACGTTGTAATTTATAAATAGTTCAATTTGGATCAAAATCTTGTCCATATGACATAGCATTTTAAAATGCGTAGGTTCATGAATGAAACATATTATAGGCCTCAGATAAAGATATACATATTAAGTCTAAATTATTTAGTCTTCAGAATTTACCACACTTACTGAAAAGTCTAGTGGTTCACTAATATTATTACTGTCGTGTTACTTTCTATATATAGTTCATGACTTGTGAGTTGTGATGGATAAGTTTATAAGAAAATAAATTATTTATTACAATTCAACAGTGAAGAAATTTATTTAGTTTGATTAAATAAGAAAGGTAAATAAATCTTCGTTTGCCACACCAAACAAAAAAAACTCCTTTTGTTGCATGTAATTAGCATATGGCTACAAAATGAAAGATTTGACAATGAGGTTTAGATAAAATAGTTTCCTTTCAATATAAGTAAACTCAACATAAAAATGAAACGGTAAGTTAAAAGTTTAATATTTGATTATTACTTTATTTAGAAATGTATTAGAAAGGGAAAGAACCCATTAACCCCCAATACGAAGTTTCCTTATCATCATTAATCATGCCTATGAAAACCCTAACCGGCCTACATATTTGCAGTCTCTTTTAGGTCAGGAATCTAATGAGAATGAATTATTTTATTTTATTTAACAATAATTGGAGCATGTCATTAATTCTCTTTATTCTTCTTACACAACTAATCATTTAGATGTGTTACAATATTATTTCCTTTAGTCATTTTCATAATTTTAATACCTCCGTACTTTTCACTAATACCTCCCCTTTTAATTTTCATTATTTCTTCTTTTCTATCAGTCTATGCATGCATTCTTTTGAATATTAAAATGCATTTTATATTCTTTTGACAACTATGCACAAGCCTTTTGAGACACATCTACACAATATAATAGCACAAGCCTTTATGAGACATATCTACACAATATCATTGCTACTTGTAGACTATTTGGAATACGTATTTACATATTCCATTGTATCATCCCTTTGCAAATGTTTTATACATATAACTAACATATACATTATTCGTAACTTTGTTCCCCTATATCGAAAAATGTGGGCTACACATATAACTAACATATATATATATATGTATGTTTATATGATATAGTCTCCATGTCTATATATCTTATATATTACATGTTTCATGTTTACGGTCAAGGGAGTATTTTTATACGCATACACAATCATACACACTTAACCCTACTTATAATGATGTAGGTTCATATATTTATCTTATTTTAGGATCATTCGATCACAAATTATACGGACCCTCATACTCTCTAAAGATATACAAAATCCGCTATGTCATATCCGATCCGAATTAGCAGCTAAAGAAAAACAAACACATGCATCTACTGAAGATTTGAGTCTCGAGTGCTTAGTTACATGAACTATCACAAAGGATATGGATAATATAAGGTGTACTGAAGTATGTCTATGCAATGGGAGGGAAATACATTCTGTTAAATGACTTGTCGATTTGATCTTTCATGCCAAAGATTAAAAATTTAACACTTAATTAACGCAATCTTACCATATATTCATGGACTACATGCAGAATAGTAATTCTCCCAACCTTTCTAGTTATTTACCTGAATGTGTTTATGTACATGGACCGGTAACCTCATGTATATATGCACATACTGACAATCTGACATACATATATATAGTAGATATGACAACAACAACAAAAAAAAAAAAAATTCCTTGTTCGTGAAGCATGATCTGAGAGTTCCTAGTTAGCATGTTGTGTGGGATCATACTTTTAATATGCTGCAAGTACCAGTCAATTTTAGTATGGGAAACTATAAACATGTATAATCAACCAATGAACACGTCAATAACCTATTGAACAGCTTAGGGTGAAAATTATGATCCGTAGAGACAGCATTTAAAAGTTCCTTACGTCCACGTAAAATAATATATCAATTTATACATATACATGTGTAAACTGTGTATATATAGGGTAGGTATATGTGTATATATATAGTAATTGACAAATGATTTAGGTTCTAACATATATTCTAAAAGTACTCATGAGTTTGTGAGATCTACACAAGATACCTGATTTGATAAAAATGGCTTCAACTTGCAATCCAAACCAAACCAAACAAAGTTAATAACCAAGGGTTAATAACAAAAACAAGAATCTAGAATTAGTAAAAAAATGAGAAATTAATGAACCTGTGATCATAAAAAAAGTCAAACAATGTGAAAACATATCATACCTTTTGTTCTTTTTAATATAATAATTGAATTACTAAATGGATGGATCAGTCCTTCTTCCATAGCTAGCTTCTCTTTATTTTCTCTGCCCATAACCTGCAGAAAATCTCTTTAACCGAGCAAAATTACAAGAGTAACCAAACAAACAAAATAGGACCATCAGAGAGAGAGAAAAGAGTGCCTTTTTTTGGACCTGCCCATTAGCTTAGAATGTACCATGAAACACTTTGTCAGTGTAGGGAGATAGGCACAGAGAGTACAATTCATGAAATTTATAAGCTTTTTTCCCACTCATCAATTATAATCTCAAGTTATAAATATCAAAACTGAAAAAAGAAGAAGATGAAAACTGTTCTATTGATGAAATGCTGTAGGCACAGAGGTTCACCTAGTGTCAAGTATTAAGATTAACATATAACTTATGAAGATGATGAGTAACCAACGAGTTATAGCGAATATTATGGATATAATTAGCTAACATTTGAGGCATGTGAACCTGTTATTTTATGTAAATTATATATATAGTTTATATACAAAATTGAAAAGATGCGAGTTTCAACATGGTGACAAAAGCCTAATGATGATGAACATCAAGAAACATGTCGGAAAAAAAAATCATAACCAAAAAAACGAAGAAGATCGTTTTTTCTTCCTCTCACTAGCTAGAATCTAATACCCTTAGAAAAATTACTAATGAAACAATATAAAGAGAGATTCAAAACAAGAAGATGATGAAACTTCTCATGGATTGAAATTGAGAGAAAGTGAAGACTTCCCTTTCTTAGCAAATTGATCATCATCGCCATCATCACCATCATCATTATCATCATCATGATCAGTCGATAAATTTAGTCGTAGAGCTGAAGAAGAAGAAGAAGATGCACCAATTTCGCCACGTGGCACCAACCATGACTCTTCTTGTTGATTATAGTCATTGCCACATTCCATATTCACCCCAAAGAGCCTTAGTCTCTTTCCCGCCGTAGAAGGAGGCGGAGGAAGCGGCGGTAACATCACCGGAGTTAATCTCCCGGGAACCACAGGGACTGAGTCTATAACCAACGGCTCTGATCCAACAATGTTCCTATGATCCAACGGTGATCCCGTGTAGTAACACCTTCCAGCTAAATTCCCATAACCATACCCTACGAACTCTTGACGCTGGGTGTTATAATAGGAACGTTGGTGATTTCCGATGTTTAAGCCCCGGTGAATCGGGACGGAGTTATATTCTGGCAATGGATGAAATCTGTTGGAATATTGAGAAGTGGTCGGGAAATTGAAATTGAAACCAAAATTACCAAACTGATGTGCTTGAACGAGGCTCATGTCGGGTCTATGCCTCCAATCTATGTAAAGTTTGGATCTTTCTGACTCATCTCCGATGCCTCGTTGGAAAGAGACAATGTCTCCTGCATCGAGCTTTTTCTCTTTGACGAAACGGCTCCATCCTTTGGTCATAACGTAGCTCTGGCTAGAGTTCCAATACGAGTAACGGAATCTCCACATCTTGCCGTTTCTGTCTTGGAAGTTCAAAAGCGTGCCGTTTTGGTTGTTTGAGGAGTCTAGAGGGAAATACCTCTCAGCGTGTTGTTTAGGGATCACGAGTCTGTTGAGTTTTCCGACGTCGCTTGGTGTTACCACTTTGTCGAACATGTGTTCTTTCTCCGGAGGTGGAATCATCATCATCGGAAGGTTGTTGTTGTTTCCGCTGGGACCGGAGCTGCTGCTTGCTCCGATGTTGGAGGTTAATTCTTGGTCTCTGTCTTGTTCTTGGTCGGAACTTGTTGTTGTTGTCGGAGCCAGGGATAGATCCATTATGACTTATCTGATTTTCCTTGGAGAAATCTTGATTTACGAGATGGTTCTTGAATCTTTTTTTTTTTTTTTTTGGTTTTTGGCAAAACCTTGCTCCGTTTAGTTTTGAGTTGGCTCTTAGTGGGTCTTAGTGAATCTTGATGAAGTTTAAACCTTTCTCTTGTTCTTCAATTGGTGAATTGTTGCGGATGTTTTTCAAAGCCATTGACGATGATGATGACTCAACTCGAGATCTTCAACATACATTAGAGAGATAATATTAAAAAGAGGAAACGAAACAAAAATCTAGCCACAATTATAAAAAAGGGTAGATGAATTAGTGAAAAAAAATTCAAAGAATATATTAAAAGAAGGGAAGAAGGAAAAAGAAAATCAAAAGTTCTTGTGGTCTCACCTTATAATATAAGAGAGAGAGAGGGAGAGAGAGATGTTGATATTGAAGTCTTCTTTCTCTTGCTGGTTCGATTGTTTCTTAGATTTTCTTCTTTGACCATGAAAATTTAGAGGAAATATGAAAACCCTAGAATCGGAAGAAAACTATATATGTATATCTTTCCGTTGACTTTATATAGAATGAAATCAAGGAAAGAAAAGAGCTAAGCAAATCAGGACTTAGAACTCAAATTGGGTTCTTGCCAAACAAGAGGATCTCTCTCTTTCTCTTTATGAAGATGAAGAAAAAATGGTGGCTTGAGATTCTTGATAGAGTTTCAAGACTTAGAGAGAGAGAGCGAGATTGGTACCGAGTAATGCGTAGGGGCCCATGAATGATATGGTTCGGGTCATGTGAGCTTCTTGTCCTTTTCATTAGGCTTCGAATTAGCTCTTTGTATTGAAATTTCAAAATCTCTTTATACATATGTGTATGTATATGTTTAGTTGTCGACGGTGTTAATTTGAGAATCCGTTAATCTTTTCTCTAATGAGTATATGTGTGTGTTTCTTTTTTGTTACCTAATTTTTTTTTAAAAACAATTTTTTCTATTATCTAATTATGTATGCTTTCTACTAATTATTGTTGGTTAGCACTAATTAAAACAATTTGAATTTATAATTATATATAGTTTTTGTTAGTTAGTAACTGACCCGGGAATCAGGATATGTATTTATACTAACCTCTATATGTATTTTTTTCTTTTTTCCTCCTCTAACCTATATGTATTTACCAGAAAACAAATGCACATTTTTTCCATGTATAGAATATTCTATTACAAAAGCAATATAAATATATGCATGCACGCATATTTTCACATTAAATTAAATATAATTCTTACCAACTACTATTCCAGTTGTTGGCATGCCATGATTACTTAAAACTTTGTATGCATATACCATGTACATATGAATATATGATGTAACCTTCTGGACCGTCTCTGGCTATAGCCGATATCTTTCGACTCATTCTAAGTTTGTGGATCTTGTACTCGTCCAACATCTGATTCGTTATTCCGAAAAGCTCAATAAAATTATCAATTAATCCTCTGTAAAGTTTGTCAGATTAATCATAACATTTTTTTGGTGGTTTCTGTTTATAACATAAAATTTTACTTAATTATTGCGTTTATCTGTTCGTCGACTTATGGGATATCTATTGATTATATTAATCAGATTAATCCATCAACAGGTTGATAATCTGATAAGGTTAAAAGTCTTTCAAACGGTGTAAATTATGTGTATTGATTCACTTAATCGTGCGTGCTATTGCACACTAAATTTTGTTTAAAAACTTATCAATAGCAGAAATACTATAATCAATACGTGTCTGTTTGTTCAAATTTTGTTTAGTAATTCATTGTCAGAGCGAGTCACGTGGGTTGACAGTATAATACTGTTTTATAAGAAGGATTAAACAATGAAGGTTTGGTAATCTCTATGTAAGAAGAAAACACACATAACTAATTTCGCATAATTAATTACCCAATATTTTGTTTGGTATAGTTAATTATGCAATTATTTACAGATCACAAGGGGGAAAGTAGGTTTGGTTGCTGATGTGTCAACAAATTGTGTGGTCCAAAATTTCCTACACATACATATCAATCACACACAAAAAAAAAAAATTGATAATAAGCAACGTAACCACAAATATATCTTTTATGTAAATCTGTGTATGTTTAACCTTTTTCTGTGGTTTCTTGGTAAATTTTGTTTAAATTTAATACGTATCTATGTAATGTATTAAGATCACCATGTCTTACGTACGATGTTCGTTTCAGGCATAAGTCATCATTGCAGAAAGAAAAACCCGATCAATAGAGAAACTAAGATATAAAAAAAACATCAGAAAAAAAAAAATCATCTGCGCTGTATACATCAATTTCAATCAAAATTATATAACAAGAATTATTATAATGACATTAATATTTTTATTATTTTATTCCTATGTGTCATAGTCATCAACATCCATAACAAGAGCGTTTGATGTTTTGAGACAGCAAGAAAATGTCTAAATCTGCAACACCTGGTCAAATATTTCCCAGTAATTAAAAAGCGTAATTATTATTAATATTATTGAAGTATTCTTATTATACATCATACATGCATCACTACATTAGTCAAAATATATGAATCATCTAATAAGCACGTGTAACGGAATATATAATAAGTAGGTGATACTTTGAAACACGACGGATCTTGTATTTGACAAATCGTCGATTATGATCAACAATTTTACTAATTTATAAACTATGTATTTTTCTATTATATATGCAGATTTCCTACATAGCTTTCGAGTAAGACTAATTAATCACGTAAGTGTGTTAAACTGTTAATTATACTTGAACTATGTGTTTATTGGACTATTGGTTCAAGTTTTCCCGTCAAAATAAATAAAAGTCACTAACCACTGTAAAATTGAATCTAACGTACGAAATCGGTTTAGTGTGATCTTTATATTTCAAATAATTTTCTGTAATCGAGATGATATAGGGGTATATTATATACATATATATATATTTTGCCTAATTATAAAGTATGGCATGAAAAAGGTTGGCCTGCAAGCAGCCCTCGCTCTTTAATTTAAAGGCAAAGCTAAAACAAAAAGCAATTTATTAGTGACATATAATATTTTTACTATTTACCAAGCTGTAATAGCTTGAATACAAAGGGGACCTCTCTACGTATTAATCTCTCACTTGCCACTATTTCATTGAGAAATAAATCCCATTATAGATTTATGCTTAAGGAATATATCCCATTCTAATCTAGTTGACCGACTCTATATACATCTCTAGCTTATATTTTTGGTATTTTAAAGTTATAATTTAAACTTGATTATATCACTTTTAATATGTATTTATTATATGACATAAAACAAAGTGTGAAGTTCTAAACAAAAAGCGAATTTATATTAGATATCCAGATTTTCTTTACAGTATAATTAAATAATATCCAAATAAAGTTTCGACTTTGTTTCATTAACTACTTGTATCCTATGATCCTTATAACCCTAGATATTCCAAATCTAAAAGTGAACTGAATCCCAAATGGTCTCGGAGATCATCTATCAAATACCTTAGTCATGAATGTATAGTCTAGCGTTTTGAATACATTAATGGTTCGTAAGTATATCAGACAAGTACCATATGGTATAAATATGAGGTACATATGGTGAGTATATATATATGTAAGATTTGAATCAAATGGTTAAAGTAGGGGTTGGATTTAAAGGGGAAGCAAACATAAATGAGAAGGTGAGTGAGAAGGTGAGTGTTACCATTTCACAGCAGTAAACATGGAATAGAGTAAGGACCACTCTCACTACTCTCTCTCTAGAGTTTGTCCAAAACAGCCTCACATTTTTGCATCCCCACACTTCTCGATCTCTTTCACACCTATTTTCTTTATTGATACATATTTATATATTGTTGTTGTTGTTGTTGTTACGTTGTGTGTGTGTGCGCGCGTTTTTCTCTTTCAACTTGGGGAATTCGGTCCCTTGAGTTTTGTTTTTCAATTTAAACTTTTCTATACAACGTACTGTCCTATAGCCATAGAGAAATGCTAAGAATTTGGTCGTTTTAAAAAGCTGCTACGTACATAGATAAAACTAGGAAGGTATGGGGTGTAATTCTACTATATTATTTAGGAAATACATTTTAAATATAACCTTATTTTTTGTAAGTAATTACATAGGTATGCCATTAGAAATAAAATTTTAAAGAGTAAATTAATTCATTTCTTTAAAAATTAAAAAGTCAAATACTAATTTAATTAATTAAATTTAACTCAAAAACGAAATACATTATTAATTTCCAAAAAAGTAACCAATTAAAATCAACAAATTAGATTTGATATCTAAATTATCATATTAATTTTTAAAATGTAACCTTATTTTTTGTAAGTAATTACATAGGTATGCCATTAGAAATAAAATTTTAAAGAGTAAATTAATTCATTTCTTTAAAAATTAAAAAGTCAAATACTAATTTAATTAATTAAATTTAACTCAAAAACGAAATACATTATTAATTTCCAAAAAAGTAACCAATTATAATCAACAAATTAGATTTGATATCTAAATTATCATATTAATTTTTTATTAATTATTATAGTTCACCTCTCATCTTTATATGATTCTATTTTTGCAAAAAAATAATATCATCGTTATAAAAAAATAATTAGATTTTTTTCGCATATGCCACAATTTGAATTTTTAAAAACGAATATAAATTGTTCAATACATGAAAAAATACTATAACGGGTCAAAAGTAGATTTCAGAAAAAACTTTACTGAGTACTGTGTCATAGTTTGAATATTTATATTCAATTTCATACATATTATTTTAAAATTTATAATCTTATATACTACAATAATTAATAACATATTAGATTTTTTAATGTGTATGATGTGATTCAATTTTTAATACAAGCTGAAAAATCCTACAATTAACGGGTTTAAATCAATATTAATACAAGATGGTTACTACATGTGAAACTCTAAAATTAACAATCAAAATACAAGTTTATAATTTTAAACACTAAACAATATAAATAATATCAACAAAACATATACAACTCGCAGTTTACTATACATTTAAAATCAAATAAAATAATATCATATATTTATAATCAACTTTACAATAAAAGTTTTTAGTTTAACTAAAATATAAGACTACCTGCTGTATAATGCAAGTTAAAATTATAAATAAGCAGATTACCATCACGATGGATGTACCTTCTCACATACACACCTATCAAAAACTTAAAACCTTTCAAAACCTCTTGGTATATTCAAATTAGGATTCTTCATTCATGGAATCATTATTCCAAGGGTTTTGGGATGTCTTATGAAATGATTTTGGCAGAAGAGGATGTAAATTTTTTTGAATAAAAAGTAGTCACCAAAATATATGTTTTATTGGGATTTTTTAGATAATTAAATCAGAGAATAGGGCTGGGCATATGAGTAACCCATTCGAGTTCGGGTAGAACCCGTTCGGGTTTGGGATTAATGGGTATATGATTTACTACCTAATAGAATAATTCTAAATATTCGGTTCGGGTCGCGTCCAGTTGGGTTTAGGTCAGTTTGGATGAAAAGTTTCAGGCCCTAAAAATACTCAAAAAATAGAAACGGGTATTTTGTATGTAGATAGTGCGTCTCCAAACAAAAAAAAACTTTTAAATTTATTAAGTTTTAATAAATTTAATTATATTTGAATATATTTTACTAAAGTTTGACAAATATAACAAATAATTTTGACAAACATAACAAACATAACAAAGTATACAATTTAATTTATACAAAATATTAATGCCCGTGTTGTATAGCACGGATTATGATCTAGTTGGGTTTTATTGTCAGAAGGACTACGTATCAATATTGTAACTATGAATAACTTTTATGACTGTTGAATTAATTAATAATTAAAAGAACTATTTACTTTGATAAATGTAAAAATGTTTAATAAAATGTAACTCATATAAATAAATTAAATATATGACTAAAATTATAATATCAATACAAAAGTTATTGACATATAAAAGTAAATGAAACCAGAGTAATATGCAATCCTCTTTTTTTTTTTTCAACGAAGTAATATGCAATCCTCTTATGTCTATGTCCTGTGATATATATTATTGTCTTTGTCAATAGTTGCTAACATGCTATTGTTGACTAGATATAAATTTGGTGTGTGCAGTGATACACAACTTTTATTCGTATACACACTCTGGTTTTTGAAGGAAATATCAGAATCCTTATATCATACTAAAATTATGCATAATCATCAAATAAATAAGTATATTAAGATTTATTAAAGAAATGTGTGCGTGTGGATCTGCATATACTGTATAGTGCATATATTAATATGTTACTATGTCTATATAGCTAGAGAGAGGGGTCGTTATCAGTAGCTAGGTGCAAAATAGAGCAGGTTTATGTGATGTTGAAGATGGCAACAACTGTCATGTACCCCAAAATCTAGGAGTCTTAATTAAATTAGTGTTTCTAATCACCTCAACACGAACATATAGATTGAAAGAAGTGGGTCCAAAAATAATATGGGCAGAAACTAGAAAGTATAATACAATATCTTTTACAAGTACTATATTAGAAATTCTCTATATTGTGATAAGTACTATATTATACTATTCGTTCCTCTATATATATATGGGCAAAACTTAGGTTATTAAATATTGAGAAAGCCTAAATTCGTTCCTCTATAAAGTTATTTTCATTAATTAAAAAAAGAAAATAAACATATATAGAGAAGCCGACTTTTCCGAGTATAAGAGCTTACTAACAACGTAACAATATACATTCACATTATCTAACCAAACTGAATATAGTGTGGATCAAAAGGTCAGAAATTTATGTTTAAGGAAATTGATGAGATACGAAGGTTAGAAGTCTGAAAATTTGCATGCACCTTGTAAAAGTGATCGTACGTACGTTTAATATAGCCTCTATATTATAAACACATTAATACTTAAAGGGCGTACGTTGTATATATAGATCATAGATGCATGTAGTAGGAGTTTTGAATACTACATTATTGAAGTAGTAAAATCAACATTGGTTTTGGTGTTTATATGTAGATCGTCATAAAACAAGTTGTTTACAAATCATTACGATTCCAACTTATTTTCTTTCATACTGTACTATGTGCAACGAATTAAAGAGATCTGTAGTGATGAAGGGGGGAAAAAATAAGGCTCCAATCAAGTTGGTTTTTGATTTCAATCAATGTAGAAATAATTTGTTTTTCTTTTTTGTCATCATTAAAATATTTATATTTTTAGGTAAATTATGTTTTCATAGTCAAGTAACTAGTTTGTGTTATTTCCATTCGATTTATTGTGATAAGTCGCACTAGAAATCAAGAATGAATGGACCGATACGGATACGGATACGGTCCATGAATATGAATTATCAAAGCAACGTTTCAAAGAGGAATAAATGAAACGAGACAAGTATCGGTGGGGTATGTACACATATATATATAAACCCTAATCACCATGCTCTCCTTTTGCTCGATAATTATTTCAAACATATTCTTATTCTAAGGTAAAATCATGCCAACTCGATAAAATATTTCTTCATATTGATTAACTTTATATCGGAGAATATATATATATATATATATATTTTTTAAGTATAGAAAATAGAAATATGACGTGCTAAATTGAGCTATGGACAAAATCATATATGAGAAAATGAATGTAGATGGATAGAGTCGTCCCACACTTAAGGTTGGTCCACAATGAATACCGTTGGAGGCTTCGCAGGCTTTTGTTCTGTCCTTGTCTCTCTCTCCCCTAAAAAAAATTTGTTACGAAAAATTCATTTGAATTAATTTTGGTCGGTATGTGTATAATATTATACAATTATAATATATTTCTAGGTTTAGACATTTTTTTATTTTATTTTTCATGAAGTAAAGAACACAAACAAAAACCCATAAAATAATGTAAGATAGATAAAACAAGAGGATGTCGTCATAAATAAATTGGAATTTGGCATTTAATGAAAAAGGGTGAAAGGTGCTTGACATACACGCGCCGTAGTTTCTTACCCGGAAAGGGATTGGTATTGATGTTAACTAGACCGGGCCCGGTTTAGGCTGGGGCGGCGGCCGAACCGACCACCTGGCTACTATTCTTGTTTGTATTCGCTGATTCTGCAAATCTAAACTCGGATCTTTTATGGACTTGGATTTTCGGGTGGGTGGGGTTCTGCTAAAGAGACGGCGCTCTTGTCATTTTAAGTCGGTCACTGCAAAACGTGAACCCTGTGACTGTATTTAGAGTCTCGTTACGTTGGATCTCTCTCCATGAACCGTCCAAAGTAGGTCAATTTTTGTGGGTTCACTCACGTATACAACGAAGTACGGCGCTATTTAATTTTCCGAAAATTTTGAAAGAGACTTTTATACCAGAAAAGTTTGTAATCCAAATTTTTAATATATTGCAGATTTGGTTCGTTTTGGGCTTAAAGAGCTTTTATTGGTGTGGTGGCTCAAATCGTTTTTGTAGGCGTCAGGTCAGGCCCATTTTCAATGTCGCTTGCTCATTTGATACGCTAATATAGGGCTTTGCTTAAGATTTGAATGGGCCGTACCCCCATTTTGCTTCATGAGAATGGGATGGTAATAAAGAAAAAAATGACAGGAAACAATGAATTGGTCACGAAAAAATGTTGTATTACTTTTTCCAAAATGCACCTTTGAGAATCTTAAGATTCAATCATACAGTGAGGTCCATGTCCACAATAAGAAATCAAATACCAAACAAAGTATAAACGTGAATTGTAAGCTAGGCAGTGTATGAAGATGCATTTGTCTTAAAGTTACGAATCTGATAAATAATATTATTCGATCGACTTTAGATCGCTTTCCATGCAGATTTATGCAATTATCTGGAAGAAGAACAAAACAATATCTTAGTTTCTTCGGCCTCACTATTCGACTTCTATCTTCAATATATTTTCGCGTATTTTTTTATTTGAATTATTTGGTTTTTGGTTAGTTAACTAAACGAGCAACAGAACCAAGATCGAATTGCGTTTGCCGTTTGGATTCAATTATTGTAGAAAATTCGACTTTTCAGACATTTGTTACGTTCTTTCTAGTAGTTATATTAGTTATTATATGTGGAGTGGAAAGAGATGAAAGTAGATGTAAAACATAAGTGATTTCTTCATAGTGATTTTAAAACTTTTTGTTGATTTTCAAAATTATATAATATCCATAAAAAATAGCCTATGCGTGTTGGATGCTTACAAAGAAGAATTTGTTTTCGGCGTTAGCCAAAAGTCGATGGCATTTGCTAAAGGTGTTATTTGAGTGGAAATGATCTAGAACAAAAACGCATTGATATACCACCACTATAATGATTTGGAGACGTATCTAGTTCTCATCAACTTTTCAATAGTAAACGCATTATCAAGGTAAACGAAGAGTTTTGCTTTATCAGTGTACCATACACACATTAATAGATTGATGGACGTTAGTGACTTTGGTATTGACTTTAACGCCAAATGGACATCAATTCTGCAAGGCAATGCCTAGTTTCAAAGCAGCGTTACTTAACATTTAACTAAAGGTAGTGCAAACTGGTTAATACTTTTTAACGGCTTTGCAGGAAGAGTCTCGACTAAAAGGAGAGGAAGAGATGAGATCGACGAAGATTTTCATATCATAAAAAGTAATATAGGTTTTTGAAAATAGTTAGAATAATTATTTTTATTTTTATTTTTATGGGAAAGAAGTTGCACGAGTCGGTCCACAGAATGACAGAACAAAAGCATTTTAGAAGTTTAGAACCAACCAATCACTATAGTTTTCCACTTGTCCGTATCTCATTGGTTCATCGAATATTAACTTACATGGAAACAGTAAAAAGCGTGGAATAAGTCGTAAAACTGAAATCTAAAAATGAAAAGATTTCGATTTCGATATAAATACTTAATCTTTATAAAATAATATCGAAATCTTTTCATTTTTAGTTTTCAGTTTTACACTTTTACTTGATAAATTTAATACATCTGTTAATTTTTTTTCTTCTAAAATTAACATATGATATCTATTCGGGAGATAACCCTAAGAAAACTGATAAAATAAATAAGTTACTTTTTACAAAGTCGAATAAATTATTTACCCTTCTGCTTTAATGGCAATTATCTTAATATTGCAAAAAAAAAAAGAGAGAAATATTACTACAAAACAGAAGCAAGCAAGTGGAAAACAGACCAGAAGAGAGAGGAAGACGAAGAGAGAAACAGAACAGAGTAGGGATCGATAGACCGTGGAATCTCAGAATCACAAACACTTTGCAAAAGGGTTTTCAATTCCTATTTATTTACAAAGAAATCATCAATAGTAGTGGTCTCTAGGGTTTTGCTTGCTCTTCTTCGTGACCCCTTTTTACCTGCAAACAACAACTTCAAAATTGGCGTGTTTCGTACGGTCTATCTAACCCTAATCTGTCACAAAACACTCTTCTTCTCTCACCCCTTTTTCTGGGTTTATTCAATTCTCGTGCTTTTGGTTCTGTTTTCTTCTCTGGGGATTTGGTTTTCTTGAGTGAGTTTTTCTCCTCTTTCTTATGTTCTTGATTTGATTATTATATAGAATTATGGTAATGGAGGATGAGCCTAGAGAAGCCACAATAAAGCCTTCTTATTGGCTAGATGCTTGCGAGGACATCTCTTGTGATCTTATCGATGATCTCGTGTCTGAATTTGATCCTTCCTCTGTTGCTGTCAATGAATCCACTGATGAAAACGGCGTCATCAATGATTTTTTCGGTGGGATTGATCACATTTTAGATAGTATCAAGAACGGTGGAGGCTTACCAAACAATGGCGTTTCTGATACCAATTCTCAAATCAACGAGGTTACTGTAACTCCTCAGGTTATTGCTAAGGAGACAGTGAAGGAGAATGGGTTGCAAAAGAATGGCGGTAAGAGAGACGAATTCTCGAAAGAGGAAGGAGACAAGGATAGGAAGAGAGCTAGGGTTTGTAGTTATCAGAGTGAAAGGAGTAACCTTTCAGGTAGAGGGCATGTTAATAATTCTAGGGAGGGAGATAGGTTTATGAATAGGAAACGTACTCGTAATTGGGACGAGGCGGGTAACAATAAGAAGAAAAGGGAATGTAACAATTACAGAAGAGATGGTAGAGATAGAGAAGTTAGGGGTTATTGGGAGAGGGATAAAGTTGGTTCCAATGAGTTGGTTTATAGGTCAGGGACTTGGGAAGCTGATCATGAAAGAGATGTTAAGAAAGTGAGTGGTGGAAACCGCGAATGCGATGTCAAGGCAGAGGAGAACAAGAGTAAGCCTGAAGAACGTAAAGAGAAGGTTGTGGAAGAGCAAGCAAGGCGATACCAGTTGGATGTTCTTGAACAAGCTAAAGCGAAAAACACGATTGCTTTCCTTGAGACCGGTGCTGGAAAGACACTTATCGCGATTCTTCTTATTAAAAGTGTTCATAAGGATCTGATGAGCCAGAACAGAAAAATGCTCTCGGTGTTCTTGGTTCCCAAAGTGCCTTTGGTTTATCAGGTACCGCCTAATAAGAAACATGTTTGTATTCTTTTTTAAAAAATTGGTTACCTATTGGTTTTGGTTGGTTGATTTATCTTACGTTATCAGCAAGCAGAAGTGATCCGTAATCAAACTTGTTTTCAAGTTGGACATTATTGTGGTGAGATGGGACAGGACTTTTGGGATTCTCGAAGGTGGCAACGAGAGTTTGAGTCTAAGCAGGTTGCTTTTTGATGCTTCTTTTTCATACCAGCTTTGATCTTTTATATGAATCAGTTCTTGAAGTTAACGAGTTTTTTTCTATTTTCTTCTACGCAGGTTCTAGTTATGACAGCACAAATTCTGTTGAATATACTGAGACACAGTATCATTAGAATGGAAACAATTGATCTTCTTATTCTCGACGAGTGTCACCACGCTGTCAAGAAACATCCATACTCTTTAGTGATGTCAGAGTTTTACCATACAACTCCTAAAGATAAAAGACCTGCCATCTTTGGAATGACTGCTTCGCCTGTTAATTTAAAGGGTACTGATTGTTTCTTGTATACAGTTCTCTAAGCTTGCCAATGTTCTTGAAAGTGACACTTTTTGTTTGTAAACGTAGGTGTTTCAAGCCAAGTAGATTGTGCGATAAAGATACGTAACCTCGAGACCAAGTTGGATTCTACGGTTTGTACTATAAAAGATCGAAAAGAATTAGAGAAACATGTGCCTATGCCTTCAGAGATAGTCGTCGAGTATGACAAAGCTGCTACTATGTGGTCTCTTCATGAGACAATAAAGCAAATGATTGCAGCTGTTGAAGAAGCGGCACAAGCAAGTTCAAGGAAAAGCAAGTGGCAATTTATGGGGGCTAGGGATGCTGGAGCAAAGGATGAATTGAGACAGGTTTATGGCGTCTCTGAAAGAACGGAGAGCGATGGTGCTGCCAATTTGATTCATAAACTTAGAGCTATCAATTATACTCTTGCTGAATTGGGTCAATGGTGTGCTTACAAGGTAAAAAAACAACTTAGTAAATAGTTTTCGATAATTTGAAATGGATATGTTATTTTCATATGATATAATTTTTGTGTCTTCTTTCAAGGTGGGACAATCATTCTTGTCTGCTTTGCAAAGTGATGAGAGGGTGAATTTCCAAGTCGACGTGAAGTTTCAAGAATCATACCTCAGTGAGGTGGTGTCACTCTTGCAATGTGAGCTTCTGGAAGGCGCTGCTGCTGAAAAAGTCGCGGCGGAAGTTGGCAAACCAGAAAATGGTAATGCACATGACGAGATGGAGGAGGGAGAGCTCCCTGATGATCCTGGTAAGTATTAATCACATTCTTTGTCTAATCGCTTTTTACCGGTTTTAGAAATCCAATATTAACAGAGCTCTATGGTTTTAGTGGTCTCGGGAGGGGAGCACGTTGATGAAGTAATAGGCGCCGCAGTGGCTGATGGGAAAGTTACTCCAAAAGTACAATCATTGATCAAACTACTCCTCAAATATCAGCACACAGCTGATTTTCGAGCTATTGTTTTCGTTGAGAGGGTGGTTGCTGCTTTGGTTCTTCCTAAGGTTAGGATTAAAGTGAAAAAAACAATTTATTTTCTTGTGTATAATTTTTCTGCCTATGTCTCTCTGAGCCTGGAAATTTTCAGGTTTTTGCGGAGCTGCCTTCGCTTAGTTTTATACGGTGTGCCAGCATGATTGGACACAATAACAGCCAGGAGATGAAATCATCTCAAATGCAGGATACAATTTCCAAATTCCGAGATGGGCATGTATGATTTTTTTTGTCTTTCATTAAGACATATTTTTTTTTTATCTTATACTGAAATGTCTTACTATTTCCTCTTTCTACTGTGATAGGTGACACTGTTAGTTGCCACAAGCGTTGCTGAGGAAGGACTTGATATTAGGCAATGTAACGTTGTTATGCGTTTCGACCTTGCAAAGACGGTGCTGGCATACATTCAGTCTCGTGGCCGGGCAAGAAAGCCTGGATCAGACTACATACTCATGGTTGAGAGGTACATAAAAAGCTTTAAGAACTACATTTTGATTTTTGTAACTACTGGTCACCAAATCAGTACTGATATGTCAACTTGTGTTACTTGCAGAGGAAATGTATCTCACGCAGCGTTCCTAAGGAATGCTAGGAACAGTGAGGAGACACTTCGAAAAGAAGCAATAGAAAGGACTGATCTTAGTCATCTCAAAGATACATCGAGATTAATCTCAATTGATGCTGTGCCTGGTACAGTTTATAAGGTGGAGGCAACTGGTGCCATGGTTAGCTTGAATTCCGCGGTTGGTCTTGTACATTTCTACTGCTCTCAGCTTCCTGGTGACAGGTAAGTTTGCCGATAATTTTTATTGTCCTAATGACCTCTCCTTTTCCTGTATGAGATGATGGATTGCTTCTCTCTCGTGTCTCAGGTATGCAATCCTTCGTCCTGAGTTTAGCATGGAGAAGCATGAAAAGCCTGGGGGCCACACGGAATATTCATGTAGGCTTCAGCTTCCTTGCAATGCACCGTTTGAAATACTTGAGGGTCCTGTTTGCAGTTCAATGCGTCTTGCACAACAGGTGGACATAATAGTTTGTTTGTTTATCTTACTTGTTATTTTCTTTCAGTGTTCCATGTCTTGAAGTATTGCGTGTTTGATATGTAGGCTGTATGTTTAGCTGCTTGCAAGAAACTGCATGAGATGGGTGCATTTACCGATATGCTATTACCGGACAAAGGAAGTGGTCAAGACGCTGAGAAGGCTGACCAAGATGATGAAGGTGAGCCTGTTCCTGGAACTGCTAGACATAGAGAGTTCTATCCTGAAGGTGTGGCGGATGTACTTAAGGTAATATTAGCACTAACCTATGAAATTTTTGCTAAATGTGCTTTTAGAGGAATGTGGTTTTCAATATTTGACTGTTTATACCATGCACAGGGAGAATGGGTTTCATCTGGAAAGGAAGTTTGTGAGAGCTCAAAGCTATTCCATTTATACATGTATAATGTCAGATGTGTAGATTTTGGCTCTTCAAAAGATCCATTCCTAAGCGAAGTTTCAGAGTTCGCGATTCTTTTTGGCAATGAGCTGGATGCAGAGGTTGTTGTTTCTCTCTCCATGGATTTGAGTATTAGAATTTGAAGATGTAACCATGGTTAACTAAGATTTGTTTTACTGTATCAGGTATTATCGATGTCTATGGATCTTTATGTTGCTCGGGCCATGATCACTAAAGCATCTCTTGCTTTCAAGGGATCACTTGATATTACAGAAAACCAGGTTAGACTGAACAACAACCTCTATTTTTCCTAACATTTATGTTTGCTTGAGAAACTTTTTATCTTATATTGGTGGCATTTCTTGTGCAGCTATCATCTCTAAAAAAGTTTCATGTGAGGTTAATGAGTATCGTGTTGGATGTTGATGTTGAACCCTCCACGACACCATGGGATCCTGCAAAGGCCTACCTGTTTGTCCCTGTTACTGACAATACGTCTATGGAACCCATAAAAGGGATCAACTGGGAATTGGTTGAAAAGATTACGAAAACCACAGCGTGGGACAACCCTCTTCAGAGAGCTCGTCCCGATGTATATCTCGGGACTAATGAGAGAACTCTTGGTGGGGACAGAAGGGAATATGGGTTTGGTAAACTTCGTCACAACATTGTATTTGGGCAGAAATCTCACCCAACTTATGGTATTAGAGGAGCTGTTGCATCCTTCGATGTTGTGAGAGCTTCTGGATTGTTACCTGTGAGAGATGCTTTTGAGAAGGAAGTAGAAGAGGATTTATCAAAAGGAAAATTGATGATGGCTGATGGGTGCATGGTTGCAGAAGATCTTATTGGGAAAATAGTGACAGCCGCACATTCCGGGAAGCGGTTTTACGTAGATTCAATTTGTTATGACATGAGTGCAGAAACATCTTTCCCTAGGAAAGAGGGATATCTTGGTCCCCTAGAGTACAACACGTACGCTGACTATTACAAGCAAAAGTAAGAAAACATCTTCAAATAATTTTTTGATTTCTTCAATCCTTTTTCTAAGTTTCATTAGATACTAATACTTTTCTAATATCACGAGGACTTACATGGCCTCAAGTCACCTGTGGTGTTGTGCAAGAAGGAGAAGCAAAGTCTGTCTATGTATTATGAGATAGCTACTTCTATGGCTAGGATATATGTTGTACAAGACCGGCTTTTCTTCTACTTCTTGCACAACCTGAGGTTATTGAGGCTATACAAGTCTTCTTCTATAATGTTATTTATTAGGTATGGAGTTGATTTGAACTGTAAGCAACAACCTTTGATTAAAGGACGTGGTGTTTCGTATTGCAAGAACCTTCTTTCTCCTCGGTTTGAACAGTCAGGTTATAAGAAATTCTTTTCACTTTAACAATTTAATGATATAACCGATAAATTAACGCTTCTTTGTTTTTTCTTGCAATTCAAAGGTGAATCTGAGACAGTCCTTGATAAGACATATTACGTGTTTCTTCCACCTGAACTATGCGTTGTGCATCCGCTTTCGGGTTCACTTATCCGAGGTGCTCAGAGGTTACCCTCTATAATGAGAAGAGTTGAGAGCATGTTACTCGCTGTTCAACTCAAAAATTTGATTAGTTATCCTATTCCCACATCAAAGGTATATATATATATATTATGCTTAGTGTCTTTTTTTTTTTTGTTGAAACTATCTAATCATATTTGGTATATATATGTAGATTCTTGAAGCCTTGACTGCCGCCTCGTGCCAGGAAACGTTCTGCTACGAGAGAGCTGAGCTTTTAGGAGATGCGTATCTAAAATGGGTTGTTAGTCGTTTTCTGTTTCTCAAGTATCCTCAAAAGCACGAGGGTCAGCTTACAAGGATGAGGCAACAAATGGTTAGTAATATGGTTCTTTATCAGTTTGCTCTGGTTAAAGGGCTTCAGTCATATATCCAGGCGGATCGATTCGCCCCGTCTAGGTGGTCTGCTCCTGGTGTGCCTCCGGTTTTCGACGAGGACACAAAAGATGGAGGATCTTCGTTTTTCGATGAAGAGCAAAAACCTGTTTCCGAGGAAAACAGCGATGTGTTTGAAGATGGGGAGATGGAGGATGGTGAACTAGAGGGTGATTTGAGTTCGTACCGAGTTTTATCTAGCAAAACGTTAGCTGATGTTGTTGAGGCTTTGATTGGTGTTTATTACGTCGAAGGGGGTAAGATTGCAGCTAATCATTTGATGAAATGGATTGGGATTCACGTGGAGGATGATCCTGATGAAGTCGATGGAACATTGAAAAATGTTAATGTTCCAGAGAGTGTGCTCAAGAGCATCGACTTTGTTGGTCTTGAGAGAGCTCTTAAATATGAGTTTAAAGAGAAAGGTCTTCTTGTTGAAGCTATAACACATGCTTCAAGACCATCTTCAGGTGTTTCGTGTTACCAGAGATTGGAATTTGTTGGTGACGCGGTCTTGGATCATCTCATCACAAGACATCTATTTTTCACATACACAAGCCTTCCTCCTGGTCGGTTAACAGATCTTCGAGCTGCAGCGGTTAACAACGAGAATTTTGCTCGCGTTGCGGTTAAACATAAACTCCACTTGTACCTTCGTCACGGTTCAAGCGCCCTCGAAAAACAGGTAAACAAGATTAAGAAACAAAGTATATTGTTCTCAAAGAGTTTCAAATGTTTGACTGTTTGGTTACTTTTTGTTTTTCAGATTCGGGAATTTGTGAAGGAGGTTCAAACCGAGTCATCGAAACCGGGGTTTAACTCTTTTGGTTTGGGAGACTGCAAAGCACCAAAAGTTCTTGGAGACATTGTTGAATCTATTGCAGGTGCTATTTTTCTTGATAGTGGAAAAGATACAACTGCTGCTTGGAAGGTTAGTTAGTTAGTTATTTCGGTTGAAAATCTCTAACTAACTCGTTTTTTTTTGGAATTGTAATTCTTAGCTTACTAAATCGTATGATTCTTTTCCAGGTTTTTCAACCTTTGCTTCAGCCCATGGTGACACCAGAGACACTTCCAATGCATCCGGTGCGAGAGCTACAAGAGCGGTGCCAGCAACAAGCAGAAGGGTTAGAATACAAAGCGAGTAGGAGTGGTAACACAGCGACTGTGGAAGTTTTCATCGACGGTGTTCAAGTTGGAGTAGCGCAAAACCCGCAGAAGAAAATGGCTCAAAAGCTAGCTGCGAGGAACGCACTTGCAGCTTTGAAAGAGAAAGAAATAGCAGAATCAAAGGAGAAGCATATCAACAACGGTAATGCGGGAGAGGATCAAGGCGAGAATGAGAATGGGAACAAGAAGAATGGGCATCAGCCGTTTACGAGACAAACGTTGAATGATATTTGTTTGAGGAAGAATTGGCCAATGCCTTCTTACAGGTAACAACAATTTAATAGAAAGTGGGTAAACAAATCAATTTTGGGCTTTATTGAGCTTATTTCGGGTTTGTGGTGAATTTTGTAGATGTGTGAAAGAAGGAGGACCGGCTCATGCAAAGAGATTTACGTTTGGGGTAAGAGTTAATACGAGCGATAGAGGATGGACCGATGAGTGTATTGGCGAGCCAATGCCGAGTGTTAAGAAAGCTAAGGATTCAGCTGCGGTTCTTCTACTTGAGCTTTTAAATAAAACTTTTTCTTGATTCTTTTACTCTCTTCAACGAGATGTAGTCATTACATTTTAAACCTTAAAACCATAGTGGTTGTAGTGTTTTAATTGATCTGTTGTTATTCGAGTTTAATTGGTTTATAGAACTCTTCAAACAAATTAAACCAAAAATTTCAATGCCAAGAAAGGGTCTTTAAAACGAAATTACAGAAGGACCAAATGATAAGGAAGAAAAATGCAGAGATAAAAGTAATATCAATTAGGATCATATGCTTCTTATTATCAATGAAAAGTAACAGAAACATAGATGCTGCAGAAATCTTCTGAGGAGAAGCTTCAACGCCTCAGGGTGTGGAGAATGTATTCAGCATAGAGGTCCCTGTAATGGGGAATTCAGAATCCAGAGTTGCTTTAATGTTACAAACTAAAAAAGATGTAAGAGAGTTTGGTTCTTGATAAAGAAACAGAGGCTTACATTGAGTACTGGATAGCTTCAACCGCAGACTCAGATGGCAGAAAATCATTCACTGCAACTTCCTTGTTCTCGTTTTTCTTGTCTGTAAGATATTAGAGTTAAAGGGAAAAACTAATACTTGTTGAGAGATCAATAGAGATGAATAAGGAGGAACACTGAAGAAAAAGGATACAGTCTTCGAAGAAACGACGGATTTCAGAGAGACGGTGAGGAGGAAGTTCTTTGATGTCAGTGTAGTGCTTATATTCAGGATCATCAACACACACTGCAATGATCTTGTCATCTTTTTCACCCTAAAATTACAGCGCCAAAAATACAAGATTGGAGTACAAGACCATTTAAACTGACCTAAAGGATTAGAGTAAGAGAAAAAAAAAACAGAGTCTTTTCATTGATCAAGTTTAGGTTTTACCTGGTCAATCATAGGCATTAATCCAATGGCTCTGGCACGCAGAAAACAACCCGGAAGCACAGGTTCCTACACAAAGATAATAATATATATTTGAAATACAAAAAATTGGTGCAAATAGTATAGGGATAATATGAGAAAGAAAGAAAGAGTAATACCTGCATGATGACTAAGACATCAATGGGGTCATTGTCTTCACACAATGTGCGAGGAACAAAACCATAGTTGTGAGGGTACACAACTGATGAGTAGAGAATACGATCAACCTGAATGAGAGAATTCAAACTTGTTGAGATTGATTTTGCTATAAGAAAACCATTCATATAAAAAATAAACTTTGTTCTCATCTAACCTTGATGAGTCCTGTCTTTTTGTCAAGCTCGTATTTGACCTTGCTTCCTTTAGTGATCTCAACAACCTAATAATCATCCAAAGATAAAATGATTAGAGAATCTAATAACAACATACTCTGTTTAGAACAAAGAGTAGGAAAAAACTTACCACATTGAAAATCTGTGGAGCTCCAGGTCCTAGATAGATTATCCAGACTTATGATTTAGTAACAGAATACAAAAGTATGAAATCAAAAAGTAGCATGTTTAGAATGATTTATATACCAATCTCAAGATCATGCCATGGATGAGCAGCTACGGATCTTCTTGACAAGGATGAGAGAATCCTCTCGTTAAGACGAGGAGCTGGTCGCTGCAGCCTCTGGTTATCTTTAGTTTCTTCACTCATCTGTCAAAATCAGAACGTTTCATCACTCATTGATATTGACTGAATCTAACATCATAACCCTAATTGGCAGAGAGAGAATCAATCGAATCAAGAGTATTAAATGGAAAAAGCGAATCAAGACCCCACAAGGGAAAACAATCCTTAAAGCAGACTTGAGATCGATCATACCCAAATTATGGATTCATATATTGTTAACGTATCGATTACTGAAAAGATGTATACCAAATCTGTTCACTTTTTCTCTATAGACTCGATGGATGATTGAGATTTGAAGCAACAAAATACCCAGAAGATTAAACATGGAAAAGCATCAAACTTTGATGATCTTAGAACGATGACAAAAGAAAAAAAAACGTACCTTTGGATCGAAACGAAACAGCCGATTGTTGTTTTCTTTATCGCAAGGATGATGAAGAAACTTTGGGAGAGAAACAAGTGAAGCCCGTTGGTCTAGCAAGTGATTGTAAAATGTATATATGAGTCACCACCGAGATATACGGATCAAACTTTTATATTATCGTAACACTCACTACACTACCACTCAATTATTTACAAAGATTTACATCTTTTTAAAAATACTTTATTTTTTATTACGAAACATAGTTTGTGTTTTTGCGGTCACTCCTATAATCTATGTAGGATACTTGCATTACATTTTTCACAAATAATTTGGTTTGGTAGCAAGGATATGGCTCATTCAGTGAGAACAAAAAAATTGTATATCTACTCATTCATCAGTAAACCAAATTAAGAGATTGAAATATTGTATAAACTAGCTACACAATATAAGCCTTCTTTAGGCCTCTATTACTTAAGCTTGTAATAGGGAAAATGTTGTAATGTAGGCCCAAGTAGTGTGAGTAAAATCTTTAAGGCCCAGCCTAGCACCTTTGGGCATTTGGCGTTGGGCAACGAGCGCCTTCAAGTTTGAAACAAACAGAGAGAATCATTATGAAGAAACACCAAAAGACAAAACTTTCTAAGTTGTAACTTTTGTACAGTTCATCTTTTATCATTATAAACTATTTATGATCTCATCAATCAATATCCACAATTTTTAAAAAGAAGAATAAAGACAAATCCATTGCTTAATGGTTAATTAACAGTAGTAGCAGATGACATATAGACCACAAGTAGCATACACAAACAGAGACAAGAGACAAGACATGGGGTAATATGGTACAGAACCTGACATGACCAAAGAAATGTTCGGAAGGAAAATTAAAAGTCTCTTTCATAAAGATTGGAGAAGCAAACTACTAACACTAGATTTAAAGATATTGATAAAAATGTGGATGTTTTTTTTTTACCTCCAAGTCTGTCATGTAGAAGCTTCTCCTTCCAATCGAAGCCTTTTGCAGACTTTTTCATCACTTTGATTGTTTATGTTCCCAACTTGGCTCTCTTTCACTTCCATTGAACATCTCTTGTATGGCTTAAATCCTGTCTGTCTCGTTTTAAGACTCTTGCATGTTCCAACACCGATCATTACTACTCCTTCTTGGTCTGCAGCACAAGAATCCTGGCTTTTGAAATTAGGAGCCAATGGCATTGACGTGTCACTTTGTTTTCTATTCACATTCTCTGCCACTTGAGGAGGCGAAAAGCTTTGAGGCAATCTTTCTCTTGCAAAGAGAGCCTGAAACGCTATACGACCCTGAAAATATTTTGATAGTGTTAGTTCCCAGAAGAACTCTGCAATATCCATGAATCATTGGTTTTTGTTTTACCTCTTCGGAGACTTCCTTCCACGAATCAGTAGTTGCATTGTTGTTGCTGTTGTTGTCTCTCATTTTAATCTTACGGTTATTTAACTCAATAACATCTGGCTGATTCTCATCTGTCTCCTTCACATCCTCTTTATCTTTCTCCATTTTATCTAATGCATCAGTTTCTGCGTCACTCCCTGAAGGTGTATTTGAGCCACAGGATGAGCGGTCCACAAGATTTTTCTTCTGGGCAGTGTTTGAGTCATGCACAGCGGCAGTAACAACAACCTCCTCAATTTTATCATCATTGGTTTTTGAGTCGGCATTTAGCTTGGTTACTCCAGTCTCATCTGAATCATCAGATGATGAAGCTGGAGATTTCGAAGCCAAGTTTTGATCTTGCAGAGCTGTGTTTTGTTTCTCAAACGGTTGAGTATTTTCAACGGTATCCATTTCAGTCATTGCTGGAGTTGGAACTGCAACAGTTGAGAATGGAACACATGTTATTGGAGCTGGAGCGCATACAGGAAGAAGTCCATGAGAAGCCCACCAAGCAGTTGCAGCAGCTACTGTAGCAGCGGCAATGGCAGTTATACTTGGAGGAGAAGAGCTCATTGGGGTTGATGAATCACCAGAATTCCCGACACTCGCATAAGGCCAGACCGAAGCAGCGAATGTAGCTGCAGCATGAGCTGCAGGATTCTGTAGGAGAGTTGACATAATAAGATTGGAGAAAGTAGATGATATCTGGAGAAACGAACGGTAATCATCCTGTGAATGACAAGCTGGAAACGCTTGATGAGAAGCTGTAGTAGTAGCAGATGCTGTTGTAGCTTGAAGATTTGCGTGCCCGTGAGTTTCTTCTCTCATAGGATGAAACATGAAGTCTTGAGATACCATACCTGAGGGATGATTTTGAGGGCATTTTGCTATATTCCCGTTCACAATATCTGCGTGGAAATGCCAAGGGTAGTTTTGCATGCTGTGCACAGTAGTACCATCGTTACCATCTTTGTCTTTGTTCTTCTTGGGAACATCTTGAACCGCGTTGTCCACAGTTGAGGTCTTACTTGTTTCAATGTCGCCACTTACCTGCTAAAAATCAGAATGGAACAAATAATTTGTCATGCACTTGAAAGCATTCATCAGATTCTTCGACTACAATTTTGTAGCTTTCTTAGACTTACTTTCGTTGGTAAGGGATACTTGTTCACAGTAGAAACACCCGAGCAATTCTCATCTTGATTTTCTTTTCCAGTTGATGTTTTCTAACCAGAAAATAAAACATAAGAAGTCTATCACAAGACCACCAAAATGATAAAATGAAGAAGAGAAAGATCAGGAATAAACCTCAGAGAACGGCATTTTTTCCAAATCCAAGAACGCCTGATTCAACTGTGAAGAAGAGGCCGATGAAACAAGTTTTGCATCTTTTGCTGATGATACTTGAGAGGAAGATGTACCGTTGTTCCCAGGCTTTCGAGGATAAGGAGTATTGGGTTTTCGTTTAGGACGAGGAGGCGGAATTTCTATGTCCAAAGCTTGGCAAACAGGGATGCCTTTAACTTCAGCCTCTTTCTCCAACTGAAATGTGAACCAAAAACTGTGAGCTTTTCCAAACTGGAGATGGAAAAATGCAGCTCAGATGTGAAATCCTGAGATTCATGAAATTGACCACATCACCAAGGTTGAAAAAAGTCTTATACTGACCCGAATTTTTCGGGGTAGAGATGATAGAGTTACTTCATGTCCTGTCCTATAGGGCAAGGAGGTTTGGTTTCCATATGGATGGCTAAAAGAATTCATGCAATCCCATTATTTCATCGACTTTAGTGAATATGGGACAATTGTGTCATCCAAATGCAACGCTAGTTATGTTAATTTGGACCTATCTTATGGTCTCAGAGAAGAAAGCTCTCTGTAGAGTTTTTTCTAACAGTAAGTTTGGACAGACCAATCTAATGTTAAGTTTAGTTGAACAGAGTAAATGAAAAAGATAAAAAACGATCGAGATGCAATCCTCGGAACCAACCAACTCTACTTAGCAAAACACACTCTACTTAGACGCCTAATTTCTAGTTGAAGCAATTAGAGAAAAGGAAGAATAAGAAGAACCTTCTATCATCTTTTCCAGACAGTGACAGGCAACTTCTAAACATAGTCATAGATCGATATGAAAAAATGGTACCTTTACACAAGATAACGAAAGTGTTTTAAAAAGATCTGAAAGGATCATCAACTTACCTTTGTGAAGAACTTTTGTGCATGACTTCTGATCTGAACAGCAGTCTTTGTCCCAATATGTTCTGCACACAAAATGAAAAGAAAAGAAGGAATCTCCCAATCAAGAGGAGATAAAGACACTCCTAAACAAAGGAATATAAAATCTCAAAGAGTTCAAACTAAACATTCAAAAGATAAACTTTCGACCTTCAATTCGTTGCCAAGCTCTTCCATAAAGCCTCAAGGCTTCTAGAAACCTCTCATGCTCATCCTCAGTCCATCGCTCTCGCTGCTTTGTTATTGTATATGGCTTTCTTGCCTAAACATTTGAAAACCCAAAAGAAAATCAAATCTTCACACAACAACAGTCCAAATCTCTCAAACAAAAAAACACCAATCTTATTTCATTAGTAGTAGTACCTTAGCTAATAATTCTTCTCCAGATGTATTAGTATCCATAACAGGACCGGTGCAGCTATTCGCTGCTTCAAATCCTCTCTAACAAGTAAAGTATAAAAAAGAAACCATCTTTGATCTCCCCAAACATGAAAGTTTTCAAATTGCAAAGCCGTTGTGATAACCTCTTTAGATTCTAGAGAAACTGCAAAGGAGAAAGTACTTTATGAGAAATATTTATCCACAAACACTAAGATAAGAGTGATGAGCGAAATTCAAAAGAGAAATCTTTTCAAAGTCCACCGTGAAACAGTCGCTGCTTCTCCAGCAGAACTCAAAAGAATTCCCTTTATTATTATTCACAAAAGCCTCACCCAAACGAATCCACCGCAGCCAAAACCTTCACAAATCTTCATATCAGTAATCAATCACCAGATTCGTATCATTTATGCTAACTTTTAGAGCTAATAAGATTTAGTTAATCGCTTCTATAAGTTTCTCAGCAGCCAAACAGAGATCTTAGTATGTTATAGGAATCCTAGAAACTGCTCATAATGTAAACTGTTATACCCTTGAGAGTAGCCATGGAGGAGACAAGTATGCAATCTGACTTATCATCTCACCGGGAACTCCCCGGAGAAGTCATCGTTCCCGGAAATAATCAAATCGGAAGCAAAACAAAAAAAAATCTCTAAAAATAAATTTAAAAAACAGAGAGAAGAAGGAAGAAGATAACTGAAGAAGAAGAAGAAGAAGAAGAAGAAGAAGAAGAAGGAAGACTGTTTTAGGCTGAAGAAGACTGGAAGAAGAAGAAGAGAAGCCAGAAGCAATCTCAGCCACAACAATTTTTCCCCTAATTTTTGGAAAAATTTTAATTGAAAAGTTTATTTGAGGCTGGAACAGCACCAAGGGTATAAATGGAAAAAACAGAAGTCATCGCAGATCGACACGTGGTGATATTGTAGTGGCTGTCTACTGCACTTTTTGGTATATCTCAAGTTGCTTCTCTACGAGCCAGAAGCTTCAATGTGAAGCTCACGTAGGTAAAAGTGAGTGTGGTGGTCCACAATTGCTTACGTGTAAACGATTATTGGTACAAACTTGGACGACTAAACAAGTGGGTACGGTGCCAGCTGTGATGGTGTACTGCTACGTATTGGCTATGCTGGATCTGGGCTTGTAATAAGACATTGTATGGGCCTCACTTTTACGCCTATTCTATATAAATTTGCGTATTAACATAGTTGAATTAAACCCGACAAGCTTGGACTGCTCGGGGAACTTGCGTCTGTATAAAAATCTTCATCTTTTCATATAATATCATGCAATGCCTATACAAAATTTCAACAAATTATCATCGAGAACTTTGGTCAACTTGCTTATATAACATTTGTAGAAATTAAGGAACATTAATTACTCTTAAGTCTTAACCGAAGCATGTAGTATTTATTTATGGAATTCAGCAAACATCATTACACTCATTTTTTTAGATTCCAGCTTACAACTGTGTTTTGCTTAAAGCAGAAGCGTTTAACATAGTTATAGATACTCTAATGTTGGAGCAGAGCTTAGTTGCAATATTTTTTGAAGTTGACGGCCTCATCGGTCAGGAAGCCACTACAAAAGGTTACCGAGAACTTTGGTTAGTTCGGTTCGGTTCTAGGTTAACCAAAAAACAATAGACCAGTTTTTGTTACTAACCGAAGAACTGAACTACCCGAATCTAATTGAAATAACCGAAATTATTCCAAAATAACCAAACAAACCGGATTTAAATATTTCACAAATCTCTACGTTGATGTTTGGAATTATAAAATTTTATCTCTCATTACCTCTCCTTAAACATTAACTAGGACATAACAGTTATTTGAAACATACATTAACAACAATATAATTAAATTAAACGGGCGACTTAGAGTCGTTATCCTTATTAGGAGTAGTATATTGAGCTTCGTTATCCATTCCTGAAGACAATGCAGTTGATGATTCCGTTTCTTTGTTCTTCCCCCACAAGAACATGTAGAGACCCGTTATGGTCACTAGTGATCCAATCACACTGTAGACCAAAAGTTTTAATGTTGTAATTAGTGTTATGCCTAGACAAAATTAATTTGATAGAGATTATCGAAGAAGATACCTTCCAAGGTATAAAGGAGTGTGTAAAATGAGGAAATCAAATAGAGTAGCCGAAATGAGAGTAAGTGGGAAAAACGCCGATGCGAACACAGCTCCTAATTTTTTAATCCCCCATGTTGTTGCAACCGTCGTCATTGCTTGTCCTACCACTCCCTATAATATATGATAAAAAAAAACCACATAAAAAAACCCACATTAATATCTTAAGTTCTTACATACTAATCTTATAATTTTTAAAAAGTTAATTTATAAAGATATGATGTTTGTAACTTACAGCGTATATGATGACGGTGATAACGAATCTATCATCTATGATCCAATCATTAACGTCTCTGCTCTTGTAAAGGCTCAAGAGAGCACATTGAAATGCCGCGAAAATTGACATAAGACAAGTGCTCGAGTATTTGCAAGGGTACTTAATACTTAAAGTCCCTTGAAACAACATCCATAGAGATAGCAACACTGTTCCTATGGTTAAATAAAGACATCCAAGAAGCCAATTATTGGCCTTGTCTTGATCGTTGTTGTTGTGGGAAGCCCCACCGTGAGAGTGAGAGTGAGAGTTTGATATTTGTGGGCCTTTGTAAAATGTTAAGAACAAAGCTCCACTTATACAGATCAAAGTTCCAATCACCTTCAACATTCCTGCTTTGGTCTTTAGAATCTTCACATTTTCAGTCCTAAAAAAAGTAAAATTTTAATGATTATTTTGAAACAAGTTATTGAGAATATGAATCATAGTAGAAAGTATTTGTTTTTTTTCTTTCCTGGCGTTACAAAATAGAGTCGCTTTTTAATAATTTTCCGCATCATTCCATCAAAGTTTATAAAAATGCGACGTATAGCTAAGAAAAGACATTTTTTCAGGAAAAGCTTTAGAAAGAGGGCTCAGTGGATGCAGTTACGTATACTTAAGGTAATTTGATGGAAAAGAAAACCAATCAGATTGCATTACAATTAATAAGAAAATATAATGTTCTATATTATGTTGTCAATACTTTCAGTAGTGCTTTTTAAAAATCTAGATTAATATATATTATCAATTGATGATAAAGAGGTTAGATGGTTCCATCGTTACCTGAAAATAAGGGCCAAAGCGAAGGTGATTGCAGGCAACATGCTTACCAAAGCACACGAAACAGTTGCTGACGTGTACGACAGACCAAGCAAAAAGAAAAACTGCATCAAACTCGCCCTGTCAATTTAAACCCATAAATTAATTAAAAGATCTTTAATAATTTAGCTTATGATTAGTACAAACTATTAAACTATAAGAATAAATTGCAAATGGCCGACAAAATAATATAATAAAATGCAATTAGGTTTGAGAGGACTAACCCGAGAAGGCCACTGACGAAATGATCGACCATTAGCCTAAACGTTATTTGTGGTCTTGTTTTCCTATTTAACAACAATAGAAATTCTTTAGAAAATTCATTAAAATTATACATATATATTAACATTCGTGGCTTCTAAATTTCTACTTGCATGTTAGAATACAGAATTTTCACTATCTCCTATTTCGATCAACATATCAAACCTTTCCAAGACATAGGCAAAGGGAACCAAAATTAAAGCGGAAATAGCCATTCGATAAGCACCAATGACCATATGGTTCACACCAACATCAAGAGCTTTCTTCACAAGTGCATTCACCGAACCCATCGCTACATTTGACATCACCATCACTATGACCGGTGAATATTTTTCTACTACTCTCACTCCTTGCATATCTCCAGCCATATCTCTCTCTATATGTGAGTTATTTTTGTGTGTATTACTTAGAGAGAGATAAGCCCCAATGTGCTTTGAGTTTGGCAACCACAAAGCTTCCCATATTTATAAGAAAAGTGTGTATGTGTTGTTCCACTTTGGACTTACTTAGCTTTGACGTTAACGTTAACCTATATTTTTATTCTCCTGAACTACTTATCTAAAATCTTACTACAGCATATGCATTTGTTTTAATGAAAAGTTAATCAAGCACTTCATACTACACCCTTTAATTTTTTATGTGTACAATAGGATTTTCAAACGTTTAAAATAGCATAACATATTACTATATTCATCATATATCCAAATACTCTTTGCAAGATTCTAAGGAAATTACATAGGTACATTACCACGCCGAAGCATTTGATTTTAATCTAACGAATTCGTTAACTTTTTTTTTTGGTGAATTACGAATTCGTTAACTTGGCATAGATTAATGTTCCCACAACCTGTTATATATATATATATATATATATATTTTCTTCTTTTTTTGATTCCACAGCACAGTATGTAAATTTCGTTTTGTCCGGCAAATTTGGCCTTTACCATAATTTTTTTCACCGCCTTCAGTGCCGTAGACAAATCAAAGCTCAAAAATAATTACGGAGTTTTAAATTATTTCAAATGCTATAGTAAAGTTGTAAATATATATATATATATCAATTAAACTCCCTTAACCCCATAAGACAAGTTTTTTTATTAGTGGTTTTACTGAAAAAATGATTATTGGTGTTATGTAAATGATAATATATTAAGGAAAATTTTTAGAACTTTTATTATATATTATCGTAATATACGACTCGAATTTAAAATAGAAATCAAAATAAAAGTGTTAGTAAAGGAAAAAAAAAAAGGTTGTGAATTCTATCACGACAAGTCATATATATTACAAATATCATTTTCTGTTAAGGTTAACAGAAAATTCTAAGTTGCGGTCTATTTGTCTTTTAAATCAAACACGAATGAGAAATTGCCACTCATTTACTAATATTATATTGCGTATTCTTTGCAGATTATGTCTCTTTATAATCATCTTGCAAATTGACCCTTAATTTTAACATGTGGGTGGTAAAAAAAAAACTAAAAGAAGAAACATTACTATTTCCATTGATAAGATTGATCGCAATCTATCTAGATTGAACTTGACAAAACTTTTGTGATACGAAAAAAAGAAGGAAAAGACAAAAAGGAGTTGGTATTGCTATCTGAGTTCGAGTGCATGAGTGGTCGTGAAAGTGGAATTAATTTGGGATATGCCTACTTATGCATGGCTTCAGAGTTGGTTTGACATAATTTTTCAGAAACAAGTGTCTAAGCCTTTCATACACGTCTTGATTTTAGAAGTTAGACTGATTTTCTCTATGTTCATGAGTTACTTTAAGTGGGCTAAGACCATCTTTATCAATGGACTCTTACATGTAGTTCTAAACAATTTTGATATATAACATAATGTTTAAATATTAGAAAGGCTCTTACAAAAGAAGAGAATAAGGAAGAAAACTCTTAGCTAAGAGCCATTTTTCATCTCAAGCACACTTTTTTATTTTTTTTTATTCTTATTTTGTTTAATATAATATTTTAATAGTTCTTATGATATTGTTAACAACCTATTGATAATGATGCTCTAAGAAGTCTAAACGTTTTTTTCTATCTAGACAAGTATCTTTTTGAAGTTAAAACTAATGTTAGTTTACTCCTTCAAATATAGTTTGGATTTAGAACACTGAAAATATAGAACTTGAAGTTGAAATTTTGTTTTCCTGATATTACAAAACTATAAATCGAGCAAATTTGTACTTGTTAAATTAACAGAATATTTTTTCTTACCAACTAGCTACAACTATTGATCTTTCTTACAACTTATAAAATGTAATTTATTACATTGTTTATAAATTATTTAACTCATTAAATGCATCAATATATAATAATTTTATCTTATACATGCATGAACAACTTAATAGTTTTTTTTTTTAAACAACCTAATGTTGTCTAAACGATTAAATGGTTTAGGTGTTAAGGCACAGAAATCATCCTCCATTTACCTCATGTTGCTTTTCTTAACACCAAGCACTAAACAAGCGCTAGCTATACAACTTTGGCAAATGAAAACTCAGTCGGAAACTAAATGTTTGTGTTTTTTTTTCACGACATGTTTTTAAGGAAAAGAAGAGAATTTTTGAACATAATATCGAACAAACCCACTAAAAATAGTTGGAGGGAGCAGAAAAGCAATTGAAAGTAACGAGACAAGAATAACGTTTTTAAAAAAGTTAAGAATATATAGTGTGGGTCGACATGTACCTCACTAAGTTTTCTAATTTATAACTTCTATCTTCGAGCATAATTGGGAATTTTGTGGCCACTAATATCGCAAAGAAATGTGTATACTATTATATTTGATGTGAGGACTGAAATTACAAAATTTATTGAATACTAACAGATTATGATAATAATTACCACTAAAATTCTTTGATTTTCTTTTTTATATTTTAATCTTAAATAAATGGATGGATCAAAAGTTCAAAACACTAAACTATAGTACAACATTACTCACGGATTCTATATCACAGCATAAAACTTCACATAATTAAAAAAAGGTTTACATCTCTCGCGGAAATTCTTAGCATATGATTGATTCTTCATCCACCAAGTAAGTTATTAATTTTAGGTTAAACAAAATTCAAAAACTTTCTTAAGAATTTTGTGGGTTATATATACTTCCAGCCTGAATAAAGGTTGAGTAACTTGGTAAATCTTGATCTCCATTATAGTTCTAATTTTGCTTTCTGTTTTTAATTTAAATTTTGGATCAATAAGAAGAGACATGCATGTGTTTCCTGCAAAACTCCGCGCAACATCGAAACTTTCTCTTCTTATTTTCAACATAGATGTAGGGAAAGAGATAATTACTGTTTAGTTTATTCTAATTTACTAGAGGAAAAAGGATTTAGGGAGAAAAGGTAAATTAAATATTCATATTCTTCTTAGATAGATCAACCACTGACAATAATAACAAAGAAGCCACTAATAAATATGCACGATGACTATTTTCTAAATCAAACGTCATATTTGATTCAGATTCGAGAAATGACTGGGAAAAAGAAAACACTTTTGAACAAGATAGACTAATCATAATCAGGTGAGATTTGTGACTTTCACAAAATAATTCTCCATCTTAATTGTTCGCATCTTCATTGGATCCCTTTTACACTTTTTTTTTTTTTCTTTCATTGGATCCATCTAGTTTGCACTACTTATATATGTGGTATATATAAACTTTAATTTTGAAAGTGTAATAAATTTAGAGTGATATCATTTAGCCCCCCGATGGAGGATTGAATTGTCTCGAACTAATGCGTAATGCAACACTATGGTTTTGAATAGTGAAATAGGAAGATGCGAATAAAAAATAGAAACGTATAAACGAAAACAATAGTGTATGTAATTAGGTGAAACCGTGAAAGTGGCGAACGAATCATTAGCATATAAGAAGAAGATTGTGTCCACCCTGAGTTAGATACGAATACTTTATGTGTGAAATCTAATTGTTCACGATTTGACTCTTCAGAGTTTAAAGGCTGGCTAACAAGTTTAAGCTGCGTTTTAGGGTTTGGGCCAATAAATTCAGCAATGAACCGGTTTTAATGGCATTAATAGCCCATAGTGAATGTTGCAATCAAGAAATAGTTATAAAACCATGTACATGGGTGATATTTTTAGATTATCACAAGTACAAAAATTATTTTTATATTAGTAAAGCAATTAGAATATGCTTATCAGTATCAGCCCACTGATATTTGTGATACCAGTATCATCTGACGTGGCTTCTTCTGATTGGTTACATTTGACAAAAGCAAAAAATATTATATATATTTATTAAACAAACATTATAAATAATACTAAAAAATATTCTTGATGATATTTTGTGAGTATCACCTATGAACATGCTCTAAAGATCAATATCTTAAAACAAATTTAGTGATATAATTAATTGAAAAAGTTTGTATTTTCTGGACTGAATCACACTAGGGTTTGTGTGATTTCTGGTGTAAGAAGGTAAAAGGAGGTAGTTATCAGATGGGCCCACTTGAAATCATTTCACTGGGCCTAAACAAATATAAAGCCCATTTATCATTTATGGCCTTTTTCAGTCTCCTCCCGAGATTTAAAACCCTAGTTGGTTGATCTTCTCCAACGGGGAATGGAATCGGAGAGTGACGAAAGTCGTGTGTGGATCCTAAATCCTTATTCGGGTCTCCGAATCGGATCCTCGGAGTTAAGCCTTACAAAATGAAGATGCTAATGGTTCTGTTTTCTTTATTTGGAACCTGAGTATTGCATGCACACCAAGTGTTTGGCAAAATGTTAGAGTGAGACGACAGTTGGGGAGGTTTGACGATTATCTTTCATTTGTAGAGTAGATGAATCGAAGAAGAAGATCGAAAAGAGAATTATACAGGTAGATATAATGGGTGATAAACAAAATCGAGAAGGATATAATATGTAAAGGTTACTTGTCGAAGAAATCAGAAGACATTCATTACACATTGTTTGTGTCCAAGAGATGTCTTTGCAGCAAAAGCAGAACAGTTGGTTTACGACTCACTCTTCTCGATACCTTCTCTGACGATGATTCTGCGACCTTCATATTGCTGCAAAAGAGAGATTGTGATAAAGCCAGAGAGCAGTAGAAGAAGTTTCCTCAAGCAAGATTCTTTTTATGGATAACGAACTTAACTGTTCCATTGAATGATAAAGCCGCATCACGTTCTTCACCGCTTGTAAAAGAAAGAAAGGCAAAGACTCTGTTTCTCCCGGTCTTACGATCATGTAACACTCTCGTGCTTACGATTGTGCCAAACTTGCTAAAGTGGTTTCTCAAACCATCAGGCTGTGTGAACCAAGGGAGATTTCCGACATAGACCTTGTGTTGGCTTTCGTACATCAGAATCTTCTTTGGAGTTGAGTTCAAGACTTCAGGGTTTCTTCTTGTTCCTGGATTCATGTCAACAGAGTACCTAACCCGCATTTCCCGACCACCTACTTCCTTCATATATAGCAACAAAACCAAAGCACTCAACTTTACACTCAACCAGAAGAAAGATAGACTTGTTTTTTGGTTTCCCGGGCTCTTACTGTTCCATCAAGAGAAGCAATGGCGATTTTGGCAGAGTTTATAGAACCCATTGTCACGTACCCGCTTCCACGGCTCTCTCCCGTCTGAGGATTTCGCGATACCTGCAACATCATTTCCAAGCAATGCACACCTCTCACTATACTTGTCAATCATCCATATACTCAAAAGAGTAACCAGTACGTTTGATTCGTCTTGATGGAACTCAAAGCTAAGTATTTTCAAATTACATTGTGGATGATCTTTGAATTTTCAAAGCTAAGTTGAAAGAGTAAAACTTTGAATTTTCATAAAGGCATTGTAGGATCAATCAAATCTGGATAAGAAGTACCACCTCTACAGAGATTACAGTTCCAAAAGGCTGAAACATGTCAAGAAGCTGAGCAATGTCGTAGCTTCTAGGGATATTACACACGTAGAGCTCGCAAGGTCTCGGTTTCTTTACTGGTTCTGCTTTGGAGACGACACTATCTTTATTGGGTTCTGCTTCTCCTTTAACTACTTCTTCTTCTTTTTCTTCATCGAGAACTGATAATTCTGAAGAAGAGACCTTGATTTGAAGTGGTTGAGCTACAAAGGGACGAGAAAGAGAAGAGTGATGAAAAGAATTGGAAGAAGAGAATTGAAGTTTCAGAGATTCTAAGTAAGAGTAAGAAGAAGAAGAGATTAGGGTTTTGTATTTGGGAATTGCATTGTGAGACGATCGAGAAGAAGAAGATAAGGGAATTGCGAAGCAGGAGGCCGCCATTATCGAAGGACCAGAAAGTAAATTATTTGAGAAGAATGATTAAAAAAAAAAGAAATGAAATAGAAATTAATAGAACAAATCGGGTCGGGTCATTTAACCCGTTACAATCCTGCTCGGTATTCGCTACGTCAGATGAGACACTCTCTTTCGCGTAGCAGGTTTTGTTTTTCATGAAATAAACAAAAGGCCCAAAGTTATAAATCAAAAAATAAAAAATTATTCAAACATTTTCATTTCTTCAAGTCTCTTATTCCCTTTACCAAACACTTTAATTACAAAGAAAGTAGGAGCCATGAAATTAGAACCAGTGCAATCTTGTCTAATGGCCCATTCATCCTCAATCTTCATTCTGACCACTACATCTACAACTCCTTGGCTCTGAGGGAAGGTGGTAGTGATAGAATCTGCTATGTTTGAACTCCCTCAGAGGTTTGAAGCTATATTTTGACCCAAATGATCGTTATGCAAACCACAACACTGTCTTCTTTGATCTTACTATGAAGAAGTCTGCAAATCTTGAGGTTTAAAGCTATATTATAAGCAAGCTATGCAGAGATGAAGCAAAGAGGAAAAGAGTTTTCTGTGCTGTGGAAGCTGTATTGGCATGTATTGTTCTTATACGAGATTGTGTGTAATTGGTGGTACTGGCTCCTGTTGCAGAGCCCATCTTGTTTAGAGTGTAATCACCCGAGGTTGCAAAATAATTATCTTTAAAAAAAAAAATACAATTCTCTGGTAAGTGGTAACCAATGAAAACCCAACGAACTACAAGAAGAACCTTGTGATAGTTTAGTAACACCAAACAAAAAGCAAAAAGTGCAAATGATTCAAACTGATTCTCTGTAGCATTTAACTTAATAAGATATATAGAAACATCGAAGAGACAGTAGACAGCTTATGGTTAAACTTGTCTTCTCAGACTTGAGCTGTGCCTTCGGTAAACTTGGGGTCCTCACATCTGTACCGTCCATCAGGTCCAATTCCAAATCCTTTTGGATCAGCAAACACATTCTCTAGCAACTGACTGCGACCGGGCTGTGGACTAGCGTCTGCAAACTCAACCGCTTCCTCCACCAACTCGTCTATCTTTTTCTCTATTGACTTTAGCTCTGCTTCCTTTGCAAGCTTGTTCTCTATCAAATACTTCTTCAATGCTGCGATTGGGTCTCTAGCCGCGTATTTGGCTTTCTCAGCTGCAAAAAAAAATTCAAATTAAAGAGAAGGTTGTTTCAACCCTTAGATAATCAGTACAAGCATCAAGAAGCAGAAGGAAGTCGATATTTACCAGCATCACGGAGCTCATCGGGATCAGCCAAGGAGTGTCCTCTGAATCTATAAGTCTCACATTCAACCAAGGTTGGACCTTCTCCTCTTCTAGCTCTAGTGACAGCTTCTTTAGCGACTTCCCTGACCTTCAAGACATCCATACCGTCAACATGAACACCAGGCATCCCAAATGCAGGACCTTTCTTCCAAATCTCGGGGTCAGAAGTGGCTCTCAAGTGAGACATCCCAATGGCCCACAAGTTATTCTCGACAACAAAGATAATAGGCAGTTTATAGAGAGCAGCCATGTTGAGACACTCGAAGAACTGTCCGTTGTTACAAGTTCCATCTCCGAAAAAGGCGACAGTGACATCATCACAATCCTGTTTCAAGACTTCCCTCCTGTACTTGGAGCTAAAGGCAGCACCAGTGGCGACAGGAATGCCTTCACCAATAAAAGCAAAGCCACCAAGCATGTTGTGTTCTTTGGAGAACATGTGCATGGATCCACCTTGGCCTCTGCAGCATCCAGTAACCTTGCCGAAGAGCTCGCTCATAACAGCACGAGCAGAGACACCTTTGCTGAGGGCATGGACATGGTCACGGTAGGTACTAACGACAGAGTCAGACTTGGTAAGGAGCTTGATAAAGCCAGTAGAAACAGCCTCTTGGCCATTGTACAAGTGAACAAAACCAAACATCTTGCCTCGGTAATACATTTGAGCACACATGTCTTCGAAAGATCTACCTAGTATCATATCTTCATACAACTCCAATCCTTCCTCTTTGGTTATCAACTATTTCAAATTACTTAAATCAATACAACAAATCTCACAACTTGTAAAATTCCAAAAGAAGGAGACGAGGAGAGGAAGCGTACCAGGCTGGTATTATTGGTGGATTGCTTCTCCTTGACAACTTCCTGGACAGAGACGACGGGAGATCGACGGGTGGCGTTGGAGTGATTGAGTCTGCGAAGGGAGAGGGAACGGGTGGATCCGAGGAAAGAAGAAGGAGGAGCCAATCGGATCGGGAGCAAGAGACGATTCTCATGGGATCCATGCAGAGGAACCGTGGCAGTGAGCTTAGTGGGAGCGAAAGCCGTCGCCATTGCTATCAATGGAAACCCCAATGAGATTAACGGAATTCGGAAAAAAAAAAAAAAAACTTTCTGGGAAAATAAAAGAGAGCAGAGATGGGCGGAGAGAACAAGAGATGAGAGGCAGAGGAGGCAGACGATCCCGGCTCTAAATACTTATATATATTTTTATTTGTTTGTTCGAAAAATATTTAATCAATTTTGGACCCACCCTTCTTCGTTAACACCAATGTTTTTTTCTTTCTTTTCATTTCATCTCTTAATTTCAAGATCCGATCTACAAATATAATCCTTGTTAAGTATGCTCAACATAATTTATTTTCTTCTTTAACTCGAATTGGTTAATCAATAGTGGAATCATCAAATTAACAAAATGATCTGAACAAATTCAGGTGAATAACCATAAAATTCTAACCATTTAGAAATATGGCTTTTCAATTGAGTTTTAAGAATAGATCCGTTTTCTTTAAGATTTGTATATAATCCCATAAATCTTTTGTTATCAGGTAGAGCTATAGATGCAACTACTTTTGACTCTAAAAGAAAGAAAATTGAATTTAAAACCTAATTCCTACCGTTACTACTAAATTATTATGAAACATATTTAATCCTCTAAACAACATTTTTTGGTTTTCCTATTTCTCTTACGAAAAATCCCATTACTTTTTTATCGTATTTATCCTTATCTCAATTTCATCAAATGGAATGTATGACAATAGACGTACAAATGTTATGAAGACGCTGCTGGGTAAGAAGAAGAACAAACACTAACATGTTCCGATAATAAAGGCATTGGGCCGGCCTAACATTACTGCAAAAGCCAATTTTATTAAAGACCTATATTTGATGACAATTCTAAATATTGTATGACCGGATTTAACATTTATGGTTTGACGTTTTCGAAATTAAAGACCTATATTTGATGAACGAAGACTTGGTAGAAAATAAACAAAATCAATTCTAACAAAAGCCCGAGCCGATTGGTTTGCTAGGAAACTTGAGTTATACAACATACGCATCATAAACCAACTAATAGTCCTTTAGCCAGATCAAACAAGTAATAATAACTCATACGACAAAATATAGTCTCCAATATCCAACTACAAAGAAGAAAGACAAGTGACTGCGTTTAGTCAAACAAACCGAAACCCAAATCTCCGTCACTCTCTTCTGCTGGCTCATCCTGCAATACCAAAATGAGATCAATTTTATATCACTTATTAGTTAGAAGAATGATTTCGTCTATCGTTGCTATTTCATTTACCTTCTTCTTCTCCTCAGCAGCAGGAGCAGCTGCCGCACCACCGCCAGCAGCTGGAGCAGCAGCTGCAACCGGAGCACCACCTCCACCACCAGCACCAACGTTCATGATGAGATCAGTCACGTTACGTTTCTCAGCCATCTTGGCGAATAGCATTGGCCAGTATGACTCAATACTAACACCAGCAGCTTTCACCAAGGTCGCGATTTTGTCAGCCTATCAACGACATAAACAAACACAAGTAAAGATCTTTACCCAATTCAAAACACATTTAGACAGATACATAAAATACTTGTTCAATTCCTGACCAAATAATACTATACCAAATCCTTATCACTCCATAAGAATCATTTTCACTAAGTTTCTAACTATCAAGTCAAAAGAAACGGTTCCAAAACCCTACTGACTAAAGCAAAGAGACCAATCAAGATTTAGAAATAGACAAGCAGGAGTCAAAGGAAAGATACCGTGATAGCGATACCCTCGTCCTCGAGGATCATAACAGCGTAGCTGCAAGCAAGCTCTCCAACTGTCGACATTTTTTTATCCTGAAACGATTCAAAAACAGTAACAATAGATTAATTGCTTATTCACAAAAAAACAAACTTTAAATCCGTTTTAAACCAAAATTAGAGTAAGTCGAACAACCCAGACGATGATGAAATGCCAATAACAAGTATAAACGGATCAAATGGAGAATCATAGACTACCTAAGAGTAAGATCGAAAATGCTTTTCGCAAGGCGGCGAGAGAGACAAAATTTCTAGGGTTTGGATGCGGAGACGGGAGATGCAGAGTTTATAAAGCTTTTATCCAATTATTTGATGGGCCGCATAAATATTCGCTAGGCCCATTTTTTAATTTTACATATATTTGTTTTCAGTATTGGGCCTTCAAACCTAATAGCCGTGAATAAATAAAAGATAAGAGCCCAAATTAAGAGATTTGACTTTGACCAGAAATTGTTGGTTGGTTTCTAGGGAACGACCACCGTGGTCCATCATGCATGTGACAGCACGAGCTTGGTCAAGCAATACTTGATGGATGTCCTTTTCGCACTAGTAACATAATTCTTCATTTGACATATTTATAGTCTTCAATAAACATATCATATGCGATCCAATATATTTTCATTTTTTCTTGTACATTCGTCTTGGTCCAAAAATCACGAGTTTGATTAGTTCTTTAACCCCAAACTTCACAAAATCATGTAGTTGTAGACACCAAGTTTGATTATATTTGTCAATTAATAAAAAAAATGATTTATACAATTTGTTTAGAATCTCGATAAATACTTGTTCATCCTACTACCATTCCAACCAACTTTATATAATAGTAGTAAAAATTACGCATGCGCTAAGCCAAATATTGGCATTTAGTAGAATAACAGAAAAAAAATAAATAAAAATGTAGATTATGGAGCTAAAACAACGTGCAATCTCTCTCCTTATCTAGTCTACGTATATTGTCCCGCACGGTATATAATCAATATGGACCCAAAAACGAATATATTCATGTTAATATCGATGCCAACAAAATAAATTAATAATACTATGTATTTGGTGAAAAGATAAAATTTATTAAAGAGAAAGAAACACAGTTATTGGTGTCGTGGTTGCAGTAAAAGAGGTGGTCAGACTCAGAGCAACTTCTTACAAAGCAACCAAAGGTTATCTGTACTTTCTGTTTCTCTCTCACTCCTTATTTCTGAAAAAAAAATCTACAGCTAAATACCTAAATCTCAACTTCACGGAACACCGATACATAAAGACAATAGAGTGGTAATAATTTGTTGAGACCAAAAGTAATTAAACACATTACACATGGGGAAAAAGAACGGCTCTTCTTCTTGGCTCACCGCTGTAAAGCGAGCTTTCCGATCTCCGACGAAGAAAGATCATAGTAATGACGTCGAAGAAGATGAAGAAAAGGTTTCTTATTCTTAGATCTTATTATTTGCTTACTATATTCAAAGTATGATTATTGGTTTTCATTTTTCTCTGTTTTTTTAAAAAAAGAAGAGAGAGAAGAGACGGTGGTTTAGAAAACCGGCGACTCAAGAATCTCCGGTGAAGTCTTCCGGTATCTCTCCACCAGCACCTCAGGAAGATTCACTTAACGTAAACTCAAAACCCTCTCCGGAGACAGCACCGAGTTACGCAACTACGACGCCGCCATCCAACGCCGGTAAACCCCCGTCCGCCGTAGTCCCCATCGCCACGTCAGCATCTAAGACACTCGCACCGAGGCGGATTTATTACGCAAGAGAAAATTACGCTGCTGTTGTCATCCAGACTTCTTTCAGAGGATATTTGGTGAGCAATTATTAATGACCTATATTTTTACTTTCATTTTTTTAACCAACTTGACTTCTAGACCACTTTTTAGTGACAATGATGTGTGTCTATGTCTATAAAATTAACATTGCTTATACAAGATCTACCATTTAAAAGATTGGGATTTCATTTAGATAATTTTTTTTTGGGTCTTGATATAAGTTTTGTTCTTTCTAATTTGGTAAGGCAAGAAGAGCATTAAGAGCATTAAAAGGGTTAGTGAAGCTACAAGCATTGGTGAGGGGACATAATGTGAGAAAGCAAGCTAAAATGACATTAAGGTGTATGCAAGCTCTGGTTCGAGTCCAGTCTCGTGTGCTTGACCAACGCAAACGCTTGTCTCATGACGGTAGTCGCAAATCCGCGTTCAGTGACTCTCACGCTGTTTTTGAATCTCGCTATCTTCAAGATTTGTCAGATCGACAATCCATGGTTAGTATAGCCTCCTAGGCCTTGCCTAAACTATAGCATAATCAATTGATATGTTTTTTAGTTATAGACATGTTTTGCTTTTTAGTTTATTCATAAGGTTAAGCTGTTTTTAGCATGCCTATCTAGTTCAAATGGTGCATTCACATAGGTGTGCCTTGATTATTTCTTTACTCTTAGGTATACATATTTTGTATATTTTTCAATCTTTAAGCAATTCTGTTTTTGTTAATTGTAAATTGCGTTTGTAATTTCATATGGTGGCTAACGTCTTTTGGAATTATGGTTATTTATTTGTTGTAGTCAAGAGAAGGAAGCAGCGCCGCGGAAGATTGGGATGACCGACCACACACGATAGACGCAGTGAAAGTGATGCTACAACGGAGACGGGACACAGCATTGAGACATGACAAGACTAATTTGTCACAAGCTTTCTCTCAAAAGGTAAAATTAATTAAACCGGCATATAGTCTGTTATATATATTGAGCTTGTTGATAACATCGTTTCGTTTCAATGGAAAGATGTGGAGGACGGTTGGTAACCAATCCACGGAAGGACACCACGAGGTAGAACTTGAAGAGGAAAGGCCAAAATGGCTTGACCGGTGGATGGCTACTAGACCGTGGGATAAACGAGCTAGTAGTAGAGCTTCGGTTGACCAAAGGGTTTCAGTTAAAACCGTTGAAATCGACACTTCTCAGCCTTACTCAAGAACAGGAGCAGGAAGCCCGAGTCGTGGCCAAAGACCTAGTTCCCCATCAAGAACTAGCCACCATTACCAATCCCGCAATAATTTCTCAGCCACTCCATCTCCGGCTAAGTCTAGACCAATACTTATTCGGTCAGCTAGTCCACGGTGCCAGAGAGACCCGAGGGAAGACCGTGACCGAGCAGCTTATAGTTATACATCAAACACACCAAGCTTGAGATCCAATTATAGTTTCACAGCTAGGAGTGGATGTAGCATTAGTACCACAATGGTTAATAATGCATCATTGTTGCCTAATTACATGGCGAGTACAGAGTCAGCTAAAGCGAGGATCCGGTCTCATAGTGCACCGAGGCAACGGCCCTCAACTCCCGAGAGGGACCGTGCGGGTTTGGTCAAGAAACGGCTCTCGTATCCGGTACCACCGCCAGCGGAGTATGAGGACAATAATAGCTTAAGGAGTCCAAGCTTTAAGAGTGTGGCTGGTTCACATTTTGGTGGAATGTTAGAGCAGCAATCGAATTACTCTTCATGTTGCACTGAGTCTAACGGTGTTGAGATCTCTCCAGCTTCTACTAGTGACTTTAGGAATTGGCTTAGATGATTGGTGGTGATGCCAAATCAACTGTCAAGATCTTTCATCATCCTCCAGGAAAAGAACGTTTTAAAATTTTATATTCCAGAAGAAAACAAACACTTTTATATTGTGTCGTTGAGGTTGAGTTGTGTTTGGAAGATAAGTTTATTGACCTATTGATCTGTAACTTCATAAGATTTTGAAACGTTAGAAGATTCAAAAGAATGTTTGTTTTGCATTTTTTTTAAAAAATATTGCAAAAGAATATATAGATTCTATTTTAGATAACTATCATCAAATAGTTTTAAAGAAAAAAACAAAAATTCTGTTTCTTGAATGAATGACTTTTAGATCTTATTTTTCGCCTTTTGCAGGATTGAAAAATACTAAAAGATAAAAAGATTTGAATCTTGCACTTTAGCCCCAGAATTACCGTTTTTGATGATTTTGATGCAAAAGTGAGACTACTAAACTTTTGAGAGTGAGCTTAAAAGGTAAAAAAGCTGCAACTTTGCTACTCGAAACACGAGCAGAGGACATCACCCTATGTGACATGATTCCCCAACAATACATCACAAGTCTTGTCTCTTGACGTTCACACTCAATTCCTTATCACTTTCACCTCTGATAAACATCTATTGTTTTCTATACAAACTTTTTTTTTTCTTTTGGAATAATAGCATTTGTAAATTCAAATTATATGATTTATATCTATTAGCCATGAAAACACAAAGTTTGAGATCCTTTAAGAAAAAAACAGAAAATCTGCTAACAAATCAACAAAACTTGAGCAAAGAAAATAAAAGAATAAAAATTAAACGTTTCTCCAATAAGAAATGAAAAGGGAGAAACTCCAAAACGGCATGTAGTTAGCTGGGGGTTGCGCGTTCTGGCCATTATGACCATTTATGGCCCATATTTAAATGGGCTTTCAGGAAAACAACGTTAATGGACCTAGACAGTGAACTTATGGGATTTAAATGTGTGTATGGTAAGAAGAGTTGAAGGGTGGCGTCATATCATGTGACCCCAGCACACCGTAATGGTCTTCTCATACGGCCCAGTGGGCATTAAAGAGATTTACCAAACACTGAACAGAAAAAAAACACAAGGAGCTGGCATGGTGAAGTACTAATCAGCCTCCTGGAAAAAGTGGAAAACGTGTTCATTTATTATGCTGAAAGGTCTAGTGCATTGAAGACTACTAGTAAAGATGCTAATGATGGGTTAAAACTCACTGGGTACCCAAAACCCACATAAAATTTTAAGCCCATAAATCTACTTTTTTTAGAAAAAAATACAGGTTTAAAATGGACTGGGTACCCAAATAAATAAAACCCATATGGGTTTACCTCATTGGGTTATGGGTACCCACGGTTTTTTTTTTAAGTCCTTTTTCAGGTGAATCAACATTTTCTTGTCAAAAAAGATTTCACATTTTTCTCCATAAACCGCGATTTAACAGTTTACCGCCAAAAAAGACATTCAACATTTTCCTGCCAAAAAGATTTCACATTTTCCTGTCAAAAACGCAATTTAACATTTTCCCGCCAAAAACGACATTCAATATTTTCCCGCCAAAAAGATTTCACATTTTCCACTCAAAAACGCAATTTAACATTTTCCCGCCAAAAATGATATTCAACATTTTTCCGCCAAAAACACAATTTAACATTTTCCCGCCAAAAACGACATTCAACATTTCTGGCCAAGAAAAAGATTTGACATTTTTCCCGCCAAAAAACGCAATTTAACATTTTTTCTCCAAAAAAACGCAATTTAACATTTTCCCGCCAAAAACGCAATTCAACCTTTTTCCCATCAAATATATATGTAATATAGAAAATAAATATAATTTAAAATATATTTATAAACAAAATATAGATACAACATACATATAATAGTATATTAACAGTTAAAAATAAACTCTAAGAAAACGATAAAAACCAAGTTGGGTACCCACGAGTAGTCTCGGAATAATCAGGTTTTTTCGGGTTTTACCCACTTATTCAAAAACCCATCTGGGTTTTTTAAAGTTGGATTTTTGGTGGACGGGTTTATTTTGGGTTCAGGTCGGGCTGAGCTTTTTTACCCACCACAACATCTCTAACTACTACAGACACTGACAAATCTGACTTGGCTTTTTATAAAACTTAATGTTTTTTGCATTTTTGGTTGTTATATGTTGGCAGCATGCAGCAGCCAACGAGTTATGTGTAGATGCTGGTTCAACCAACTCGACCTATATGGGTTATAGTTATACGAGTTGTTGACCGAATTTATGGTTCAAGACTTTCAAGAACCAAGAGAAATTGTAATGGAATTGTTTGTATATATTCTTTTATTCTTTAAATTGACTTTTTTTCATCACAGATTCTCTAATTGACTCTCTTCGTTACTTTTACAAAGGTACCAGAAGAAAAAAAACATTTTATAATATGAGGTCGAAATATAACATTTTATAATGGTGAAACCTTCAGAAGATGAAAAATTCAAAATAAAAACCTATGGAACAGTAGTGGATAACGTTTGGTCCAAAAAAAAATCAAATTGTTGAATGAATGAATAAATCTACACCACAAATTCGCAGAAAAATAAAAATAAAAAGGTGTATATCATAAATTAATTGGAGCCAGCGTAGACTATATAGTATTTGTTAGTATGCAAGGTTTGCTTTATCATTTATGGGTGTGTCATTCATTCATGTGTGTGAACGCAGACATAGTGGATTAGAATTTTGTTTGACTTGAGTTAAATTTTCAAATTCTGGTTTACCAAAAGTATGAATAATCAACTAACGTATACCAAACACACATCCATAAATTAATTAAATTATATGATTTTCAATCGACAACTTACATCAACAATTAAAAAATAAAATCAAGAAGAACACAATTACATATATGATTATCCGGTTCAACCAATCATTGCACAACTTTAACCGGATATTGATCAATCGAACCAGCCCAAGCATTACCGGTCATCTCCTCCGTCGAAACCGGTCGTAACGCTTTCCAAACCGCACTATTACACTTGAAACCCGATCCAAACGCAATCTGCCAAAGTCGGTCACCAGCTTTAACCCGACCCTTAGCTTCGGTATAAGCCATCTCATACCAAAGCGAGCTACTCGAAGTGTTACCAAATCTGTGCAAAGTCATTCTAGAAGGTTCCATGTGCCAATCTTTGAGATCAAGATTCTTCTGCACTTCGTCTAGAACCGCTCTACCTCCTGCGTGAATACAGAAATGCTCGAAAGCTAGCTTGAAATCCGGAATATACGGTTTAACTTTTAACTTGAACATCTTCCTTTTGACCAAGGAAATCAAGAACATCAACTGCTCTGACAATGGAAGAACCATCGGTCCTAAAGTCGTGATGTTTGTTTTCAGAGCGTCTCCGGCGACAGACATGAGCTCTCTAGCTAAAGAGACACCGATTGTTCCTCTCTCGTCTTCCTTCTGGTACACGCAATTGTAGTTCTTGTCGTCTGATCCTTTATGTGTTCGAACGACGTTGACCAGCGAGTACTTTGACTTCTTCCGGTCTTGACGGCGGTTAGAGAGGAGAATCGCAGCTCCGCCCATTCGGAAGATGCAGTTGCAGAGGAGCATTGACCGGTCATTTCCGAAGTACCAGTTTAGGGTTATGTTTTCCGTGCTTACCACGACAGCGTAAGAATTAGGGTTTGCTTTGAGGAGATTGTTAGCGAGATCGATTGAGATTAATCCGGCGGAGCAACCCATTCCTCCGAGGTTGTAACTTTTGATGTCTTCTCTCATCTTGTAATGGTTCACGATCATCGCTGATAGAGACGGCGTCGGATTGAATAAGCTGCAGTTTACTATCAAGATTCCGACTTCGGCCGGTTTAATTCCGGTTTTCTCGAAGAGGGAATCTAAGGCTCCAAACATAACGGCTTCAGCTTCGGCACGTGCCTCTGACATATTTAGCTTCGGGGGCGTTGAAGTTATGCCACGTGGCAGATACGTCTCGTCTCCCAAACCGGCCCGGTTCGAGATTCTTTGCTGGAACTGAACCGTGTCATCGGTGAATGATCCATTTTCCTCAGTCATCGTCAAGAACGAATCTACTGATATTTTACGCTCGTCTTCCGGTTTGTAGCAGGAGAAATCCACTAGGTAAACCGGTTTAGACCGGTTAGCCACGTAGAGGGTCAAAACGAAGGAGAGGAAAACCAAGCAGGTAAGTCTCGTCGCCGTGTCGAGTTGAACCGCCTGGTTAGACCAAAGCTCAGAGAACGTATCGAACGTTAGACCGGTTAGCTGAACCAGCACGGTTCCGGTTAAAGGAAGAATAATTAAGAAGAAGAGAATGGTGGTCACGTTGCAAGAGTTGTGAAGTCCAAGCTTCACGTATTTGAGCTTAACGGACGTTAATAAATCCGGCAAACGTCTTCGAATTCTTATAACGGCCGATGATGAATCTCGAAACGCCATCTCCGCCGTTAATCTCTCTCGATCCATCTCAATGCTGTTTGTTCTCTCCATCAGTATAGTTTTGGGTCGAAATATTTCAAACGTAAATCAAGGAAGGATTGAAGATAAAATGTAAAATCTTTAGGCAAATTTGGAGAAATAGAAAGAGAGAGAAAATGAGAATGGGAATTCTAAAATTGGTGAATTAGGAGGATTTTGGTGAAATGAGGGCAAGTAGGGATGGAGAGATATATAGAGTGCAAGAAAGATAAAAATATTTTAAAGATTAATAATAGTAATGACTTAACAAAAAAAAAAAAAAGATGGAATAATATTCGAATTTAATGATGGGTGGTTCCGAGATAATACTATTAGCTCAACTACTTATATGGGACCTTGATATTAAATTAAGTAGTCAGATTATTTTTCATGTTTTGTTCACACGAAATGCAAGTTACAAAAGTCTAACAAAACCTAGCTGAATCTCATAAGTCATATGGTAGATCATAAATTTGGTTTATCTTTTTTTTCACACATATATTTGGGCATCATAACATTCTATTTTGGTGTAACCTAATTTTTTTTTTTTTTGAAGTTTTTGATAAACAACATAACTTGTTAATTATACCACTACAACACAACAAAATATGACATGTTTGTTATATATTTCCTTATAATTAAACTTAAACGTTTTAGACATCCATGATGTTTTTATTAGCAAGTGTATGTAGGTTATCCAAAATTGAGTGAGGGCAAGTTATAAAATTATATATCAATTGAATATTATAAGCAGGTTGGCTGCACGTAGTGCAAATGCACTGGGTCAGCGACGGGTAAGTTGATATAATATGTTGTAAATAGTAAATTTAAAGGGAGAACGTGTTCGAGAAACGTACCTCTCATTCATGAGAAGCGTTCACTGTCCAAATTGCAAGAACAAGGGTAGACGAAAGCGTGTCCCAAATATTCAAATTTGTTATTTCTTTGTATAAATGTGTATCCCACATGCATACAAACTCCTTAATATGGGCCATGGTAAATTGATGATAATGAATTACTATGACTTCTTAATAGCAGCACATTTCGATTTGTTTCTCCATTATATACCATCCCTATTAGCTGTTCCAGTATTGTAGTCATTGTCATTTATAAATTTGCTGTCTTCGTTAAGACGTTTGTTATATAAGGGACCCTTTACATAATGAATTTATTTCATATTATAAATCTGATAAAGAAGTAATTAGTTTTGGAGTTGCATATCTAGTTAGTTTTCGAGTATTTTTCTAGTTATTTCATATTGATTGTGCCAAGGTGTCCAAAATAGACCTCGGACGGGTAGTTGTAGCTTGTAGCTTTGTAGGTAAATAAAATGTTCGGATTTGAGGTCCCAAAGTGGACTTATTGTCCCTGTTTTGTTTTCATTGGGATAAAGTTGTTGGTAAAATGTAATGCTTTTAATAGTTAAATCATTTCTAATATCGTGATTACTGGGAAATAATAGAGAAAAAGAAAACAAAGACAAAAGGCAGCGACGTCGTTTCCATAATATCGTGATTACTGCATGAAACACATGTTTCAACAGTACGCATACCAACTCTCAAACTTCAATATTGGAAAGATCCAGTTCATCAGATGCTAATAATTCATATATTTAGGTTTATGTACAGCATAATGAACAATAGAGAGAATTAATCAATAAACAGATCAAAGTATTAATTTGCAAGATAAATGAAATAATGATGATAATAAATGGTAGACTAGTACCCATGTGTAGACATAAACCAACAATTAATGTTGGTCGGCTTAATACCAACTAACTAGAAACCAGTCCGTCATCAATGTATGAATGTACACACTCACATCTTGCAATAATTTTAAAAAGGACTAACAATTTAAATGGTTGCTACATAAATAAACGATATAGCCTTACATAAAACTAGCGAAAAAGGTTGATATTGGCTGTATAACATGCACAGTACTACCAGGCTCTAACATGCTTCAAAATACCGAATGATTCATTAAATTGAAACATTAGAGTAAACATTTTGTCGTGGTCTTGTATTTGAATTTCAGTATATAACTGTATATAATACAATATTATTGATTTTAATGGTTTTTCAAACAATTTTTTTTTTTAATTACTCGAATTTTTTCTTAATCTCGAATAAGAAAGATTAATGCTAATATATGGAATTATAAATATTTGGTCACGATTAATCCGAATCCAACTACGAATTCGATATTGAAAATGTCAATATCATCATATCACCAGATAAATAAATTCTGTCAATTGTTTCTGTTGCCAAATCGTAGTCATTTGTTTTGAATAAATCTATGGATTAACAAATAGCAACATAATAGCGACAAATGATCAAGTCTTTTTATCCGCCACAATTTCATTGCTAGTTTTGTCGTAGACATGGACCATCTATATCCATATTCTTGGCTATATATCCAGCATTATGTATTTTGTAGTAAAATCACTACTTGATTGGCAAATTATTAACCAATCCCATTTATAACAAAACAAAACTTTATACTCAGAATATACTTGGTTCGTAGATTTATAGCTAACATAACTTTTTTGCTTCTCTCTATTATTCTATCATTGTGTGTTTCCAAATTGTTGTCGATATTGTGTCACTGTAACGCTTTGCCAACCGTAGCCATAAAGTGACAACTTTGTATTCAACTATACTCAAATATCGAACTTCCCGAGTATTTTTGACTAATTGAATTGTTTGAACTTTGACTCATAGGTCTGACTAACTCAAAGTAAGCCAACCCGAGTTTTGAGGATGATCGCATATGGCTATTGGCTAACATATGGATCTAAATCTGTAGCAACTTCTAGGTTTGGCTTTTTGTAAAGAATAGTTCTATTTTGCCAACTCCAGCATTTTTTGCTATTCATTATACATTCAACTTTAGTTAAAAACTTTGAATTGAACAACTTGCTATTTTTTTTTTTTTTTGCTTTTGTTCTTCAACGGCTGCATCAGTATTCCAGACTACATCCTCCAATCCAGATGTTTTTGTAGAACTGCAAAAGAGATTTAACTTTTAAGCATAGAAAACCGAATTACAACAAATAAAATTAGAGGTAACTGAACCGGTTGGTAAAGATTAAACCGAAAATATACCTTGTGAAACTCGAGGGTATCATCGCCGGTTTTCCTAAGCTCTACCACGTGCAACGATGGTGCCACTTCAAACACCTATTATAACCGATAACCAAACCAAAATAATCAGGTACCGGCCGTATTCATGAAAATCTAAAACCGTACTAAACCGGAATGTTATCATTCCTATCTGTTTTTGTTCATAACTCTGTAGCTACAGAGTGCTGACCTTTACGAGTTACGACCACTTTTGTCTGCGAAATTTACTTAAACAATGTTTAACAAAGACACAACAACATTAATTGACACAGAGAAATCAAGAAGAAGAAGAAGAAGAAGAAGAACAAACCTTGTAGTTGTCTTGTTGAAATCATGAATCCTTGATTAAATTTCTATAAGAAGAAAAGTTTCAGTGAGAAGAAGATCATAGCAAAGATGAGAAGAGCAAGTCAAAGAAGATATTGGGCTTGTTGTCTTGTAATAAGTAATTGGGCTAATTGCTATGTTAGTCCCATATAAGTAAAGTGTTGTTTAAGTAAGTCAAGTCTAGGTTAGAGTAGTTGTTGTTAGAGTTCCAATACAAGTAGGAGGGTTGTGTAAGAGTGCCTAGAACTAGGAGAAGTAGTACATGTATGTGTTGTGTTGTAAGAAATCATCAATATCATGAATGTAGTCTTTTATTAAAGAGTAAAAACGAGTTCTTGTGTTTGTCTCTAAACAAAAACAAAACAGAGTGAAACAAAGACAGAGATAGAGAGAAAGTGTAGAAACACAACATGTGTTTACTGATATTGAAGCCATTCATCTTCTAGTAACTCTGCAATACTTATACTCTGCATTTCAGAAATACTGTATTACTTTATTTTGCTTAAATTTAGAAATAATTCTAAGAAGAATGGTTCCGTTCTCACATTGTATTTTCAGATAACATTTTTATCGAGGATATTAACAAAACACGCTATCATATAACACTAGTATGGACTCAAATTTGTAGTTGTATCATAAGTCATAACAAAAAAAAAACAGCTTAAACGAAAACTAACGTCAATAGCTTTTACTGTATCCAACAATATCTCACACTAAACCTACAAAATTCTTTTTTTTTTTTTCTCTCCGAAGAATCTTACTCAGAGATTTAAGCCGTGAGTTGGCCAAAACACTAGTGACATATATTCACGTTCAAAAGTTTATCTTGCAAATCTTGGATTTCTTAGTTTCATTATCAGATTAAAACAGAATTTCAATAATGAGGAAAAAGCATACCTACTACTAGTCTACTACTTTCTGCAACAACAAAACAAAAAAACTAAAACCAAGAAAAGCCCCAAAAGATTACCACAAATTAAGGAAACTTAAAGCCCATTGATTTCAACATCTCAACAGAGCTCTGACTTTGATTAACCTTGTTGTCTTGTTGAACCTTGTCACCGGAGTTTCCAAGGAGAGCTTCAATTATTTCTTTAAAAGGAATAATCTCTTCTTTCTCTTTCTCTTTCTCTTTCTTGTTCTTGTTCTTTCTTCCGTCTACTTTCCATTTGCCACCACCCCATTCATACGACGGATCCATCCACGGCGGCAACACCCTCCTCGCAGCCACTTCTCCGGATGCCGACGCTGTTTCCTTGTCTGAAACCCTAGATTCGATCTCTTTCGGTTGATTCGATCTCGCGTAATCAGATTCTGGTGAAGTGGGAACAGAAACCATTACGATTCTTTCTTCCGGAGGAGGTGAATCCCAATCACCCAAAATCTCTACACTCTCTGAATCTGAACGTTTCTCCATTCTTAAAAACTTTGGAATGCGAAATTTGCGACTTTATGGGCTTTACGGGCTGTTTGATTTGAAAGATTAGACAACTCACACAACTTATTGGGCAATTAACGTTGGTCTGCTCAACACCAACTCCTCACTAGAAACCACTCCGTCATCAATGTGTGACTGTACATCAAAATAAAACTTTTTTTTTTTGGTTGCAAACGTAGATCTATGTAGCTAAGATAACCTCTCTTTAATAATTCTATCATTGTGTTTTCCAAATTGTTATATATGTTGTGTCATTGTAACGCGTTGCCATAAAGCGACAACATCGTTGCAACTTTCAACTATACTCAAATAGCCAGCTTGCAGAGTATTTTTTGCCTAATTGAATTGTTTGAACTTTGATTTATAGGTTTCAAACCGAGTTTGAGGATGATCACATATGTGGCTATTGACTAACCTATGGTGATCTACCTCTATAGACCACTTCTAGTTCTAGTTTGGCTCTTTTGTCAGCAATACTTGTATATTGCCAACTCCAGAATGTTTACTATTCATTATACATGTTCAACATTGATTAAAAACTTTGAATTGAACAACTTGTTATTTCTTATTGCTTTTGTTCTTCAGCGGCTGCATCAGTATTCCAGACTACATCCTTTAATCCAGATGAGAAGTTTTTGTAGAACTGCAAAAGAGATTCAAACATAAAACCAATTTAAACACTAAACTAGAGATGTTAACCGGATCAAAACCGAACCGGTTTTTGATGAAGATCAAACCGAATCACATACCTTGTGAAACTCGAGGGTATCACCACCGGTTTTCCTAAGCTCTACCACATGCAATGATGGCGCCACTTCAAACACCTATTAAACCGATTACCAAACCATAACAATTAGATAACGATATTCATCAAAATCCAAAAACCGAACTGAACCGGAGTATTTTTTTCTTTCTTACCTCTGTAGCTACGGAGAGCTGACCTTTACGACCACTTTTGTCTCCTTTCATTTTTATCTGCGAAGTTTACTTAAACAATGTTTAACGAAGCTACAAAGACATTAGTTGACACAAACAAAATCAAGAAGAAGAAGAAGAAGAAGAACAGACCTTGTAGTTGTCTTTACGGACATTAAAGCCTAATGGCTTTGCGGTTTCTTCCATTTTCGACATTATTTCACTCGCAGATCGTTGAGAAGTAAACCGCGTTTCTTTCTTCACAAGTTGCTGCAAACAACAACAAATCAGATTTAGTTAGATAAAACCTATGCATGATTTTAGAAAATCAAGACAAACTGTAAGTAGAAAAAAGTTCTTACCGCTTGCTTCTCGAACAAGTTTTCAAGACTGAACTCGCTTGAGCTAGAGATAAGTTCGAAAGCGTTCATGGATACAGGTTTCTCCTTCTTCTCAGTTACAAGACATTCCTAGAGTAGCAGCACAAAAAGAGTGATATTAGTTGGTAACAATACATTGGTTTACTTAAACCGAACTATGATATACACAACCAGATGGAGAATTTGGAAATGGCGGTGTTTACCTTGGAGTTACTAAAAGCAGCATCAACATCATCTATGGTTATGTCCTCGTCATCTTGGTCAAATGATGGCGGCTTGTACCCTTTCTTGAACCATTCATCTTCGAGCAACTCTGCAATACTTATTCTCTGCATTTCAGAAATAAGTACATACTTAAGCTCTTGCACAATCTATGGTTGGCAGCATGTCATGTTCACATTTTCACAACTATTACTTCATGTAAGAGGCACTTACGGTAATAGGGTTGGGTTCGAGAATACGCTTGATGACTCTCTTGGCACCTTGCGAGAACCATGGTGGGCAGCTAAACTCAGCCTTGCATATCTAAAGTATATATTAAACACCAAAGATGAGACTAGAAAAGTACTGCAGAAGATCAAGAAGCAGAGGGAGAGATAATTTACACGTACACGTTTGTATAATGTCATGAGATTCGGCTCATCAAAAGGCAAGTAACCAGCCATAAGCACAAAGAGAATGACACCACAAGACCAGACATCTGCTGCTGCACCGTCATAGCCTTTGTCCGACAAAACCTGCCAGCAAATCCAACACAATGCAGTAGACAACATTAAAGGCATATCTCTTATATACATCATAAATAAAGAAGATTCTGCAAATGAAGTCTATATATACGTATAGCATTTGTTAGATTTCCTTCCTTTTTAAAAACGTATTAGCAGTTCTTGAATTCCTTAAAATCTTATTTTCCAAAGAGGATCTACAGAACATTTCATATTCTTTGCCTTTTTAAGTGCTGAAAGTTAGTACATAATACCTCAGGGGCAACGTAGTTTGGCGTTCCACAAGCTGTATGAAGCAAACCATCTTCCTGCATTCAAAAGAACAATGCTTAGAACACTTCATTCAAATTGATATCTTGGTTATATATATCAGAAATTAATTGCCAAGTGAAAAATATAATGGCATTACCCGAACTTGTCGTGAGAAGGCGCTTAACCCAAAATCAGAGACTTTCAAAACCCCATTTGCGTCAAGGATCAGATTTTCAGGCTGCAACAAGGAACAGATGATAACAAAAGAAACTTGAATAAGAACTAAGAAGAATGAATATCGTAATCACAGGAAACAAGAAGAGTGCACAAAAACAAAAGAAAGACCTTGAGATCTCTGTGGTAGACACCTCGACTGTGGCAGTAATCCACAGCATTGATGAGCTGCTGAAAATATCTCCGAGCTTCATCCTCCTTAAGCCTCCCTTGTTGCGCCTATGTATATGATTTAAATCCAAGAATTAACATAAGAGTAAGAAGAGAGAAAGACAGAGAACATATGTCAATATTTGTGAAGAGAAAAGAGAGGAAGATTCTCTAAGTTAGGTTACTTACGATTTTATCAAAGAGTTCACCTCCATTGACAAGCTCAAGAACGATATAGATCTTCGTTTTGCTCGCCATAACCTACCACAGAGAGATGTTTTACACGCTAAGATTCAAAACTTAATTTAAAAAATATCTAAGGAATGATAACTAATTAGTTTCGTACCTCAATGATTTCAACCACATTTGGATGTTTAATCAGTTTCATTGTAGATATTTCTCTTTTAAGCTGCACAACAACAAAAAAATAAAACTTTATGATCATTATATCTTCGAGATCTTGCTCATAACTTCCAATCATACATATATAGCATACAAAACTAAATCTTCAACAGATTCAAATCGAACCAAATCAAAAACAAAGCTACTCGAACTTCAAAACCATATCCATATCATAGTTAATAGTTATCTTGATCAATGCGTACTAAGATCAGCATCGTGTAGATATATACAGAAACAAAAACATTCATACAAAATTCGATATTTTAAAATATTATTGTTAACACTTTAATCAAACATTAACCTTAATAACCGAACACCAACCTAGGAGGACATGTGGGTCCCTAATCACGAAATTAAACTGTTCTTTATAGTACTTAAAAACAAACAAATCCATAATCATTTTACGTGATCAAACCAAACACAATTAACGAACCTGTTCGACCATTTTGTGACGGAAGACCTTTTCTCGGTCGAGGATTTTGATAGCGGCTTGATCTCCGGTGACGGTGTTCTTGGCGTATTTCACCTTAGCGAAGCTTCCTTCTCCGAGAGTTCGTCCCATCTCGTAATTCCCTACTCGCGTCCTACTCGCCGGCGTCGCCTTCCTTCTGCTTCCACTCATTTTCTTTTTCCGATTAAGAAAATCAACGGCTCTAGATCGGCGGCGAATCTATCAATGTGATTCTTCTCCCTCAATATCTCTCCTTCTTCTAGTGGCTGCCTGGTTTTAAGGCTGACGAGAGAAAGTGGACGAGCGAGAGATTTAATAGGCGCGACTGGGAGTCACGCGCGTATTGTGGGTCCCGTATGCCACGTAATGTCAAAAATCATTATTTTGCTCTGTTCCGCGTCAGTCCCGTGTTATTTGTACTTGTGTACGTTCGTAACGTTCATTCTTCATTCATATAAAAAAATTCCATAATTTTGTTCTTGTGTGGTAACTATATACAGAAACTCCTGTTTAAGTATATGGATTTTATGAAAATTTTGGGGTTTTAAATTTATGTGGATATGGTTTTATTTGTAAGGGATGTGATTTGATGTCCTTAATCTTTATGTGTATATGAGTATATCTTTCAGTGATTCATTCCATTCTACTGATGTTCAAAGTTGACTGTTATCATATTATTTGATATAGTTGTATTCTTTTCATGTAGAAATATTCTCTAAATATAACTTTTTTTTTTGTCTTTAGTTAGAAGTTGGAAACTACCTAAGAACAATAAATACATATATCAAATGTTGGTAGTTAAATGATGATTGTTATATCTTGGTCAAATTTTGTTTAAATCTATGATAATATTCGCATATACTTACTTTTGTTTAAATTTGATGTAGCTGTTTATTTTTGTTTGTAACGGTTCTAAATTTGATTATTTAAAGTATATGATAATAAATAAATAGATAATTGAAATAGTTGATCTTTCCATGTGACGATGTGAGTAAAGGGAACGGTATGAATATGAACCCCACATATCCTTCCTGATAAACTCAGAGATTTCACAGAATGTGATAATGTTTTTATTTTTCTTCTTTCCTTTATTTGTTTCTCTTATTTTCTTTCATATGATAATGCCAAAATACGCAGAAAAATTAAAAAAGTGTGGCAGACAGTGTGAGTTGATGATTTATTGCATGACTAGTAATAATGATACAATAATTTTTTAGATATGTTAGTATATTACGAACAAAAGAAAATGCAAATAATGCACAATGAACCACTCGTTCCAATAATTGAGTCCGGTACAAAAACATCACGTCACCATCATATGAAAGCAATTCATTTGGTTATCAATTTGAACTTCTTCATTCCACATTTTTTTTATTTTCCTGGTTATGAGTTGGAACTTATTGGATTATATGGATTAAAATTTAAAACCTATATAAACCAAACTATTATTTGGTTTGATTTTGTATTTACTTTCGGTTTAGCTTGGTTTGTAGATAGTTCGAGTAGACCGAACATCCGAGTCCTACATATATAAGAAAGATTGGCCCATTAACCAAATTTAGGCTTGATTGTGAATTAACATTAGGGCCCAACTAAAATACTTTTTTTTTTTTTTGCCATCCAATAACATTATTATCGCATATGTTCCGCATCATCGTTTACACAAATGATCAAATTGACCAAGTTAAGTTTCTTTTCTCTTTTTCTACATAATATTTGTTATTTAAAGCATTTGTATAAAATTATATACTGATAAGTGATGGTATATTCAATAATTTGTGTTTGTCTTTTTGTGATACAATTAATTATCCTTTATGGTTCCATTTTTTTTTCGTTGACAACGTTGAACAAAGATGGTCAAGGGGCCTAACTGTTTCTCACACAGTTTCCTTTCAGGGTTTAGTATTTGCCGTTTTAGTAACGAAGTTAGAGATTCATACGTATAATTATAAATAGTAGAGTCGGGTCAGATTGTGTTTCTTATCTAATTGTTATATATATAAAATTTGATAAAGCATATAATGTCTTGAAAGATTCAATCGTGAAATATGTGTACAAATATGTAAAATCTAGTTGCACCGCACGGCACCTTTTTTTCCTTCCTCTCCCACGTTTATTCTCGCCTCGTAACAGAAATTATAACTTGGAGTACTATTATAAAATACCTCAATAATTTTAGTTCTAAAAACATGTATATCTAAATCTAAACCATTGTGTATTTTGGAGTTGTAGGAGTTTTTTTTGTAGTAATTTAGTAATACATAACATAAAATGTGTCTTATGTTTAGATTTGCCTTTCATACATTGACCAACCTAAATCGGAGTCGGACCAGCTGGAAACTGGTCTAAATGTTTAATCGAGTTTTAGGTACCCTATCTAAAACCCAAACACAAACTCAGTTTTGCTCATAAATAATCTCTAAAAACCAAACACATTTCGTTAGAAAAACGACTAAAAACCGAGTTTAATTGAAATATACTTTCTAAACCGACCTACACGAACCGGAACCCGACTGCATATATACTTACTTACTCATACACTCTAACAATATAGAATCTATTATTGTCATCCATCTTTTCTTTCACTTCACCTAACTCCCAGTAAATTAATTAATAAAAAGGCGAATCATAACTTGTTTAGATCCTCTTGCAAATGAACCACGAAAGCAGCATGAACACGAATATGAAGAAGAGGACAAGGAAGGAGAAGAAGAGTACGTCGTCAATGGTGTTCTTGTATTCGATGATTGTGAATATATGTGGAGGATTGTTTCTAAGTTATTGGCTTTACAAATACCATCCCACAAATTCTAATCTTTGGATGGTTCCTGTTGGACTCATCTTCTTCATCACTCCTGCGTTTCTTTCCCTCTCCATTTTGATCTCCGATCTCTGCGACGACGATGATGATGTCAATCTCGACCTCAACCAAATCAAGATAATTCTATAAAAGTTTTGACTACTTCAAGTGTTGTCGTTTATTTGGTATTAATTATTATTAACCTCCGTACAAATGGAAGACTTGTGGTTTTATTGTTAAGTTTGTAGATTTTTTCACCTTTGTTTCCGAAACATTTGGTACTTGTGCGACAAGTTATCTCCCCATAGTCTTAAAAGATTAACCTATTTTTAAGTTCTTCAAAATTATATCCATAATTCCCATATGATTCTCTTTTTCTCAATCCTCTGTTTTGTTTAAAGAAGGGTACAAAACAAAAGACTAACAGAGTGGGACGGCTACTACAAAAGACACGTTATCTTCTCTTAATATCAACATAAGGGATACAAAGCGAACATCATCTATAAGGACTACTGTTACCAAAAGATCTACACGGAGGAATCCGAAACTGCGATTACAAGGAAGGACTAACATCAAAGTCGTCACACTACTATACTGCCAATTCAAAAGGTCACTAGGATTTGTCTTAATGTTTTTGATATCAAATGCGTCATTTAATACTTCTAAGGATTTTATGGTGAAAGGAATCACATACGCACCATATTTCTCCATTTGTCCTTAAGATCGGAGGAATTACGAGTTGTGTGGAATATACCTTTTCCCATCTCCAAAATCTTCTTCCAAGGCATGTTTTTGTTGATTGTATCAGAAAATTTCTCCACTCCCTCCTATCCAAAATAAACATATACTATAAGTTTAAGCTAAAAGTGTATTTCAAGAAAAAAGTGTGGTGGTTTTACCCTCAACATCTTCTCTTCGTTGACTGTCCATAGTACCCTTTTTGGCTGATCATTAACAACAGCATAAGCTTCTCCGCAAGATTTCTCCATATCAATGAATTGATCTGTTGACTCGTCTAACTGGGAATTTCGAGCCTTAAGGTGCTTGACCAGTTCTTGTAATTGATGAAGGTTCTCATGTAGTTGCATTGGTAGTGAATTATCAGAACCATTCTCTAGTTGACTGTTTTCTCTCGTCATGACTATATCTCCACTCCTCAGCTCACTACATCCATATTGAACAAGGGTCTTCGCAGCTGCAACACCCCTTGTTCTCAAAGCCGTGGATCTAGTAGCTTGCTCCTTAAACCAACAATAGGGACAGTAAAAGGTTGCAGGATCTTCACAATCAAGCTCAACACACTTCCTGTGAACAGCGAGAGGGCATTCATTCCCAGAACAAGGTACTACACCATCGTCTGCAATATCGCATACAATACATGCGTGTTCGTTCAACGGCTCAAAGCTTCTGAAAGTGTCACTTGTCCCAAGGTAGTGGCGCTTCTTAAGAGGCACATTATCATAAGTGAAAATGTTTGGAGCAGAGTTGACGTCCTCATCACCACCATCATCACACTGAACAATACAATGAGCAATGCGCTTTTCTCTCACAAAGCCAATTTCTTCAACAATTTCACCTATCTAAGATAGAGAAGAAGATAAATCCAAGTAAGAGTGTTTACACAAAATTGAACTAAATCGACCAATTTAAGGTTATCTAAGACCAATTAAGACATAATTTGTTCTAATTACACAGTAAAAAATATCAAATTGTTCTCTAACGTATCACAAGCGACATCCGAGTAAAGACTAAAATTCGAGAAAAAATAAATTAAAGGTTTCTTCTAAAAGGGGTGCTTACATAAGGACTCTTGAGGAGAGCGATATCATCTTCATCAAGCGGGAGATCACTCACCATTTTTTTTCAGATTCCGAGTGAAGATTTGAGAAATTCGAAGGGTTTACGTGAGATTTCTTAACGAATAAGAAAAAGAAGCTACTGTATGTTACCGTTTGGTCTCTCTGTAAGTGTGTCTGAGGTTTCGAAATTTCGAATTTAGGCGAAGAAGGAAGAAACTGACTCAATGTAGTACTTTGCAATGTAACTTTCTCGATGGTCCATGGGCCTTAGAACCGTCTTAGGCCCAAATATGTCCTTTTTTCCCATTGGCCCAAATATATCCAAAACTTTCTAATTTGGTTAGAGGTTGCTCGTTGCTGTATTAATTAATGTTTTATGTTTTCGTTTAGAGTTTTGTAAAGACAAATTAGAGAGAGAGAGAGAGAGACAGAGGCATTTTTGGTCATAAAATCCACACAGAGGTGGTTCGACATCCAGGTGAATCCAAGTAATAAATTGCAGGATTCTCTCTCTATAATATATATAGATATAGCTTGCAATCATTTCCTGCGTTTGGATCGGTCTGGGTTTTGTCGAGGGTTTTTTGGGGAAGACGAAATTAGGGTTTAGTTGGGGCAAAGTAAGTAGTAAAGAAGAAGAAGATGCAGCAGCAGCAGTCTCCGCAAATGTTTCCGATGGTTCCGTCGATTCCCCCTGCTAACAACATCACTACCGAACAGATCCAAAAGGTTCCTTCTTTCTCACCCTATATCTCTCCCTCTCTCTTAATTTGTTCAACACTACTTAGGAGGCTCTTAGAGCTTTTTTGTACTGACAAAATCATTGGCTTCTGAGTGCAAGTAATACTCTTTTGACTGTAATTGGTGGCAATTAGGGTTTTCATTTGAATCTTTCTCGTTAATTCCACAACACTTGAGAGTCTGTTGTTGGTGATGATGAGAAGAGACAGTTTCTAGGACTAGGAAATTAGTAGATGCTTGGTGGGTCAGGAAACTTTGAATCCGGTTTTCAAGAATGGACATTGAAGTTAGATGCTTGCTTGATGTTGTTGTTTTGTACTTTCTCTTGGCTTGATGTCTTCCATGGTAAGATGATAGGCTGCATCGTCATTTCCTTGTCATTCTCTTTCCTTTGCTTAAACGCAGTACCTTGATGAGAACAAGAAGCTGATTATGGCCATCATGGAAAACCAGAATCTCGGTAAACTTGCTGAGTGCGCCCAGTAAGTCTCACCTTTTCTATCCATCTTCTTATGTCTCTTAGATAGTAATGGAAGCTTAGAATTACTATTATTAATGGTGAGGTTTATATAGTTATTCTATCTTTTGCTCTGTTATATTTTCAGGTACCAAGCTCTTCTCCAGAAGAACTTGATGTATCTTGCTGCAATTGCTGATGCTCAACCCCCACCACCTACGCCAGGACCTTCACCATCTACAGCTGTCGCTGCCCAGGTTGTTTGTGATGATAAAACTCAATTGCGATCTATCACAGAAATTTAATGTTGTTTGGGGGTTTGCTTACTGTTGGGTATGATTTCTGTTAGATGGCAACACCGCATTCTGGGATGCAACCACCTAGCTACTTCATGCAACACCCACAAGCATCCCCTGCAGGGATTTTCGCTCCAAGGGGTCCTTTACAGTTTGGTAGCCCACTCCAGTTTCAGGATCCGCAACAGCAGCAGCAGATACATCAGCAAGCTATGCAAGGACACATGGGGATTAGACCAATGGGTATGACCAACAACGGGATGCAGCATGCGATGCAACAACCAGAAACCGGTCTTGGAGGAAACGGTAACTCTCTTTACATTATTAAGACAATACTCAATCTCATAAATTGTAACTTGTATCCATTACTTCTTTCTTTGCTAACAGTGGGGCTTAGAGGAGGAAAGCAAGATGGAGCAGATGGACAAGGAAAAGATGATGGCAAGTGAAAAGGATCCAAAGAAGCTTTGTTTTGTTGATATTTAGGACTTGTGAGTCTCGTAAGGGCTTTTTGCAATAGCTTGTTTGAGTTTTTTAACAGAAGATAGACTGTGGAGTAGTTCCGCAAACCGTGTTGTAATGTATTGTTATTTAGTACAAGCTCGGATTTAGAAAACATCGTCATCGTTCATCTTATTCTGAAAATCAAAGCATTGAACTTATTATTTTCTCATTCCGGACGAGTCTTGACGATGAAATTCTGACGGCTAATGGGATTCATAACAACGGGAGGACCAGCGGTTCTTGGCCATGCTTGGAATTTCTCATCCGTTGCTGCCCACCATTCTTTGTTAGAGACAGTTCCTGGAGTAGTCCCTGAAATTTTCACAAGAAGATAACCATTAAGATCGTCCCTAACTTGAAAACACACACAAAACTAGATAAATCTTGAGCAGAACTTGCCTCCAAAGATCTTATTATCAGAGATAACTTTGTCGAAGATGTATGAGATTCCGAAAGAACCGATGAGAGCACCGATTATGTACTTGGCTTTACCTCCTGATGCCATTTTCTTCTAAAGCTGAAAGTGAACCATTATTACAACTTAACACTCAACTCACAAGAGGAGAAGCAACAAAGCTTATGTAAGGATTTAGTATTAAGGCCAAAAAAACACAGATCAAATTCAATTATTGAAGCTTTACTTATCAAGTTATCATATAACCAATGAAGACGGTAATTCAAAAGAAAAATAAAAGGGTTTGTAGAATAATTGATACGTTTACCTTTGCCGATTCAGAGACAGTGAAGCTTAAACAGTGGACTCCAGTTCCAGAAGAATTCAACGGTGGAAGACGGTCGTCCAACTCTATCGTCTTATCTCTTTAAAAACTTTGGATAAATCTCTGTGAAATTACCAAAATGGGCATTGTTTTCTGAAACGTTAATTACTAGTTTTATTAAGAGACAAAACTACAATCATCACAAGGGAAGATATAATAGCAAATCTACTAGTTTGCTGAATTTCATCATACGTCTAGCTCGAGTAATTGTTATAACCAAAACCTGTAATATGCTAATTTGCTAGTTGATATGAATTTATTTATTTATCAGTAAGGAAAGGTCCAAGTGTCCAACATTGTTTTCGGCGTATGACACATACTCTATTATAAGATGATCTCGGCGAATGCCACATATATTAAACACTACACTTTAATTCTTGCAGAATTACGATTCAAAACTCTTTTTTTCTTTATTCTTTCGAATCAGTGCTGCATTTGACATGTTCAAAACATGATTCTACTTATTATTGACTATTGAGGTCGTGTCGTGTTATAACATATGATTTCGTTGGAAAACTGTAAATACACTAAAGATTAGAGATTCGTAGTTTCATTTATTAATAGGTCTAGGGGAGTTAAATAAGTTTTTGTTTTATATGGTTTTTCTAAACTCATAAAACCCGAAATACAGAATGAATTAAGTCAAGGATTAAAGCAAATGATTTTGATTGTAAATGACTACATCACATGTAGCTTTCTAGACACGTAAAGTCAAATAAATACAAATAAATTAGATCACGACGTGAGCAATTTCCTTATCCGACTGTATTTAAACGTCTCAACAAACTGACCCGCCAAAATAATCATAAATAAATTTCCATAATTCGAATTATATAAACTTAATAACAAAAACAATTATCCTTCCTTAATCCTATTTTGTTTTTACTTGATTCTTCATTCTCAGAAATCTTGACCATGAAGGAGGATCGTCGTCTTCCTCACAAACGCGACGCCTTCCAATTCTTGAAAACCAAGGCTGCGTACGTTATCGTCATAGTTCTAACCTACGCCTTTGGTTACTTCTCCGCCTACCACTATCATCAACCGCTGCAGCAGCAGCTGCCACCGTCTACGACAGCCGTGGAAACGACAAAACCTCAAGTTTGTTCAATCGACAACTTCCGAGTTACGACTCCATGCGGCAATCTTGTTCCGCCGGAATTGATTCGCCAGACTGTTATTGACCGGATCTTTAACGGAACTTCTCCGTACATCGATTTCCCACCACCGCACGCCAAGAAGTTTCTCCGGCCAAAAAGAATCAAAGGTTGGGGATCATACGGGGCCGTTTTCGAGAATCTAATCCGCCGAGTCAAACCTAAGACGATCGTCGAAGTCGGGAGTTTTCTCGGCGCGTCGGCGATACACATGGCGAATCTCACGCGCCGACTTGGGCTCGAGGAGACTCAGATTCTATGCGTCGACGACTTCCGTGGCTGGCCCGGTTTTCGAGACCGGTTTAAGGACATGGCTTTGGTTAACGGTGACGTTCTGCTTATGTACCAGTTTATGCAAAACGTGGTTATCTCGGATTTTTCCGGTTCGATATTGCCGGTTCCTTTCTCGACCGGTTCGGCTTTGGAGAAGCTGTGTGAGTGGGGAGTGACGGCGGACCTGGTGGAGATAGACGCGGGTCACGATTTTAATTCGGCATGGGCGGATATAAACCGGGCGGTTCGGATACTCCGACCCGGCGGTGTTATATTTGGTCACGATTATTTCACGGCGGCGGATAATAGAGGAGTGAGGAGAGCCGTGAATCTGTTCGCAGAGATTAACCGGTTAAAGGTCAAAACCGATGGTCAACATTGGGTTATTGATTCGGTCAAAGTAACCTGATTCCCTTTTTCCCATAAGGAATGAAAAAATTCGATGTATAAATAATAAGAAAATGTGTAATATTGCATAGTCAATTCATATTTTTTTTCCATCTTTTGAAAATTAATGGATTTGAGGTTTTTGATTGTGTAATGAGAAAAAATATTTGATTGATCAGGTGAAACAAAAAAAACATCATTTTTTTTGTTTTTACTTCAAATTGATGAAGTGTTCCATGGAAGTGTATTTTCAGAATATTATTTTTTTCTGTGAAAAAGGTAATTAATAAAGGGACAAGATTTGCGATCTCAAAAACTGTTGCGAAGATTAAAGAGGATGCCAATCAATGGTTCTTTGCTCAAGTTCTTGAGAATCAGGATTTGGTGAATGAGCAAGCTGTTCACATTTCGGTTAAGGTTAAGTGGTCTCCTCCTCCCCATGATTGGTTAAAATGCAATATTAGATCGTCATGGGATAGATTTGGTGAGATTGGAGGTGCTGCGCGGGTTTTTGAGAGATGAACACGGTAAGGTCCTAATTCATGCTAGAAGATCTTTTGCATCTGTTCATAGCAAGCTTGATGCTACTTTTCTTTGTTGGCAATGGGCCATGGAGAGTATGAAAAGTCTCAGAGTTGATAAAATCATCTTTGCCTCTGAAGACAATGATCTAATTGGAGCTGTTACGCGACTGCCGTCTTGGCCTTCGTATAAATTTCAGATTCACTTTTTGTTGGGAGAATTAAGTAATTTTTTGGATTGGAATTGTGTGGTGAAGTAAGAAGCTCTAATCTTGGAGCTCATCTTATTGCCAAGAGCGTGACAATGGAGGATCGCCGCCAATCGTATGTAGCAACCGGGTTTCCTTTTTGGCTGAAACATCTTTTTGAGAAAGAAAGAAGTATTGCTTAGTGTAATACTCATTGTGGTTGATCTAGAATGATTGTCCTTGATCCTAACTTTTTGTATATTTGGTTACAGTCTTGAATATAAAATATATCTTTCAGTGAAAAAAAAAAAAAAAAGCACAACCTCTAAGCAAAGCAGAATTACAATTAAACATAATTGGGCCTAATACGAGATTGTAAGACAGATGGGCCATTGAAGAAGTCACATTGCAAAGTCAGTCTTATTTAGAAACGAACGATAACGGAAGCTTCTCTATAATCTTGGGGTACTTTAGGAATTTCGTCTGCCATATTGATCCCATTTCATTTATTTTTGTCCCCGTTTCCGTTACAAAGATTTCCTTTTATTTGTTTCCATTCAATATTGTTTGTGTCTTTGTGATACATAGTGAGACGTGTTTATAACCCCAGAGAGACCTAATCGATCGAAATTCCCTCAATTTGAAGATCGTTAGTTTGTTATCTCTTTCTCTTCTAATTCTTTTTTTACTTAGATGATCTTGATTTCCACTCTTCAAATCAAGTAATCTAGTCGAGTGTTTGTGTGTGTGTTCGATTTCTGAAGAAAAACAACAAAATTGAATTCGTTGTTTGGGGGGATAACGATGATCAGAAAGCTAAAAGGGAAGGCTCTCTGATTTCAAAAGGTATCTTTCTTTCTTTATTTGTTTCAGTTGTAAATTACTTCCAAAAGATTCCGAATCTAGTTTCTCTCTTCCTTATGTAGTAGATTTGCCATCATATCTTCTCCGGCTTTTCGCCGTTGTCGTGAACACAATTACATTCCGCTCTCACCGCCACAACAAGAATAAAGCCCATAACGATAATTATCTTACATTCCGCATACAACACAATTATACAATCTATTGGCCACGTCATTTTCTATCCTATATTTTCAGTTATTCTTTTTTTAATATTTTTTAGCTCTAAACATAAATAGATTTTCAAAGTTTTTTATCGTTTTTATTTTCAAATTCCTATAATCGTTTTTGTTTTATTTAGATTTATTTTATTTTTAATTATATTTTTATATACTACTATTAAAACGTATTATAAGGTTTTTTATAAGTGCTAAAATTTTTAATTTTTTTAAACTAATCAGATACAATATCCAAAATACTAAAAAGTGTCTCTATCTTTTTCTATTCAAAATATTGAGTTGTCTTTGACAATATTTTAAACTAGTTGTAAATCACAGAGATAAACACCACATAAATCAATAAATAACTGTAATCTTTACCTTGAAGATTTTATTCATATGAAATATCTTATAGAAAATACTTCGTTAGCTTGAAAATGCATATTTAGTTTAAATACAAATAAACGAAACAAAAAGCAAAAAGCATAGACGGATCCGTAAATCTACTCTTAAGAAGCCATGCAAGAAAGATTCAAAGTCATCACAAAAACCAAGCTTTTGTAATTTGCGCAAGTAATTAACAAAAAAAAATGTAACAATAAATGGTGATCAGAGGCAATAACATGTTGGGGGGGATGAAGCCTGGTCCGAGGATACTCTCTATGATCACTTGAATCATTAACATACACATGTATATATCTATAATATCCTCGATCCAGACAACATTCCCCTCAACTGAAATAGCTTAACCCTCATGATAATCGATCTTAGCAGATTCACAAATTTTTGTTGTAGAGAGTGATAGAGGAGAGAGAGAGAGAGGTTGGTGAATGGTGATGATGGTGTTATGATGAGGGAATGATGAGTGGCGGAGACGAAGATGGGCTTTTAATAAGACACAACAGAAACAGGTCGTCATTCCTAAACCCTAGCTTTTTCAAAAATATATTTTATTTATTATAATATCAATGACGCAGTTACTGCTTATATTTTCGAATGAGGTGACACGTCATACGTTTAACTTGGCAAGAAAAAAATTGATTTTGATTATGATTTGTAACTAATCCACGAATCGGTAAGAAAATCTACAAAATCTTCATTAATTTGAAACAGCTTCTGGTCTAATTTTCTATTTTATTTCAGCAACTTGTGGTCTAATTAGACTATGAAACCTTCACGCATAACTTTCTGGTGATCCAAAAATAAAATCAATTTGTATTTTCTATATAAATTATATACGTCAATACGTGCATATATATATATATGAGAGAGTCTAGTCTATTATTGAATTGCGAAATAAAGAAGGCAATAGAAGTTAGTCAGAAGAGTGGTTGGGTAAATTGAGGATGACCATTTAGGAAACAAATATTTTCAATTTAATTTTGCATCGCTTTTTAGGTATCCTACCAACTTCATTAATTATAAACATCTTTTCTCTCAAATTGTAAATTTTTGATATTTATATGAAACCACAGGCTGCCAAAAACATAAATACATATGAAACCACGCATACACATATACATTCGAGTCTTCATCTTTAATTATGTCTACGGATTTGTAATTATTTCAAATTCATAAACAAAAATTTTAAATTTAATAGGATGGATTGATGACATTAACAATCATTTCTTGTTCAGGCAAGTGATTTAAATTGATGACCGTCAATTTTTCTTTTCTGCAAAGAAAAACTGAAAATATCATTTTTTAGTAGTATTAGCTAGTTTAGTATATATCATATACGGCTTAAATATATGTCGGAGATAATAAGTAGAGATAGGTTTAAGCTTAGCTAGTTGGAAGTTTTCGGGGAGTTGTTTACAACGTGAAGCCATGTTGTTGTTTCTTTCTGGCGTGGGGAATTTTTTTTCACTTAAAAGATTATTGTATTCTCCAGTTTCATTAGTTTATTAGTACTGATTAAACCAGAGTTATCTATGTACTAAACATTATGTGCCTTAAGGGATCTTGTGAAACAGATGATTTTTTTTTCTTAAACTCACATTCATCGATATCAAGGCATGAAACAGATGATTTAATCAATTTTATATAATGAAGCATAAATATTGTGATTACTGACAAACGGAGAAGACGATGCTCCGGATTTGAACCATGTTTGTTTCAATCTCAACCATGTTTTTGGTTCAAAATTTTATCATTAATGGTTTAAATACTTGGTCGCCCTTACATTATATGACTATCGACAATATTTAGTAGATTTGTTGTTATTTACGTTCTGAGACATATTATATGAGTATTTATTTATATGAAGGATACAGGTCTGGCTACTACATCTACGTAGCATTGTAATTAGGAACGTAATAAATACAAAGGACTGTCAAGTTCTTAGGCATGTTTGTCTCGTAGCTCTTCACCATAATGGCATCCATTTTTAAATGATACTACTCCATGCATTGATGCTTGATAATTTTCAACATTATTATTTTGATGTATAATTATCAAAAGTGTCAATATTCGATATAGTTTTATTTATTTTTGGGATTGATTCTTGTTCTCAGTTATACAATTTTGTTGATAGCTCGTCCTTTTTAAATATAAAATTGGTCCCTCGCCAAAGAACATTTAAGCAAAACAAAACTTAACTACTGTAGTTATCTTAATACTTAATTACATCATGTAGGTAATAAATAACTAATTTTTCCTTCGAATATTACATTATTTTCCTTCTTTTTATTTTATGTGAATATAATGAATAATATCAATAGCTTACTATAGAAAACTATAGCATATATATATAGACTCACCATGACACCATGTATATTTCACATCACGGGAAATTGTATTTTGATTTGACTTTTCGATACATCTTATAAATTTGACTGAAACAGTTTGACCAACAGATGTATTATATAAAAAAGTTTTTTTTTGGGGTATAATTTGTGGTGGTATACAAAGGTTATTACTGCCTGCTTCATGATTATTGATCGACTCAATGACAATTATGTGAAAAGCTAAACTGATTGAGCAAGATTTAAACATAAATTCATATACATGAATCGATATTATTCAGCCATGAATATTTTATGTACAATGAAATCCCCACTTAAAACTATACGCATCACATAAAGTAACAAGAGAGTACAAATGAGACTATTGCAAATAGTTATGCATTTTTTCTGTTTCATGTTAATAAGGTGTAACATATTTCACTGTTATCTATTTCATTTTCCAGCATGCCACGTCTAAATTCGGATTTTTAAAATAAAAAATGGTTAAAATTATGATATAATATATTTCAAATAGTACCCCTCGTAGCCTTACCTCATTTAAAAGTTTCACTGCTATCTCACAATTTCTTTGTCCTTTATGCCATACTTGCAAGTTTGTTATTATCAGTTGTCTATAGCCTTTGTTTTTCCAAACAAACAAAAAAAAAACTTATGCTCGTTTGAATATCGTCCTTAGCTTTAAGCTACGACCGCAATCTTAGTGTTTAGTTGCCACCGTTGAGTTTGCAATGTTGAACACACTACCGATTATAAGCCAGAGGAAGATGTGGATGCCGTCAAGTCAGTGTTTGTAGGTTGGTTGTACCTGTACTATTGTTATCTTCGTGTGCTATATGATATCGCTTTAGGATTGGTTCACACTTCACATGTAAATAACAAATGGGCGTAACCCATATTCATGCTTTAATATCATATACAGCCCAATTAATATTGATTCCTTTCATATTTTCAAACCCAGTTACAACTTGGGCTCATTACCACCAAAAAGTTTCATATGCATTTCCATTTTTATTTTTCCAATTTATCGAATGTATATGTAAAGAACACTTCTACTTAAAAATATATTTAACGTTACCATAAAACAAGATTACAAGTTAGTGACGTCATGTTATTGAACAGTCAGAAACCAGTCAGAAACACTAACCAAGTCGAACACTCCACGACGAGATCGATTAATATACTACAATTATACAAAAAGCTTTAATCAAATACTTCATTCTATTATATAAAACCGTGATGTCCTTTGACCGACTTCTTTATGAGAAATTTCGTAGCAAATTAAGGATGTCCAAACAATTTGGAGAAGTTATCGTCAACACGCAAAATATAGTTTAATTCATTTTAGGTAAGTGGAATGATTCCTAGGATAATAGTTAAAATCATTTTAAGACAAGTAGACCTTAAGTAATCTTATTTCGAACATTTTAGGACCTTTCTAAACAATTTACATCAATTAAATTTAGTAAGATAGTTTTCTTAATTATAAAACTTATATAACATTTCCCAAAAATATTTGTTCTTAGCCTATCAGAAATTAATTAAACATTCGTCCGAAACCATCATTTACACAACATGATTGAACCCCAAGCTGAAACAAATGACACGATTGGTTTTAGTCTTTTAGAGCCGAGTCATCGTACGATCAAGCACATCATCGCAAGCTAATAATTTACAAAGTTAAATTTAATCATAAATATTTGCTTCTATGTTTTTATCTTTTTTGCTATGGAACCAGTTTTATTTTTGTAAAACCTAACCATTTCACTTGTGATGATTTTTACATTTTAGCAAAAAAAAAACATGAAAACTAAATTCACGTAACAAACGATATATTTATTTCACACAAGACATACATTGATACATTGATCTCCTAATGAATAAAAGGTGGGCGAATCTACTTCGCTAGGATACATTTTTTTTTTTTCCTTTTTTCTTGAAGGTTTATTTAACATTTTTTAATTGCCAACAATATTTAAAACATCCATGCACTGACAGTTTACATTATCTTACGCCTTGAGCTTACGTTAACGATGAGTGGACAAGCCATCTCACACGAGAGCCTCAAAACCTCCGAGAGATCTGGAGGGTTAGCTTCGACGCTAGGAAGCCACTCAAACTCATGCAAGAGCGTTGCAACCCAAAACGACACCGTTGTAAGTCCCAAATTCTTTCCAGGGCAAACCCTCTTACCCGACCCGAACGGTGCCAACCTCAGATCCGACCCGAAAACAGAGAACTCAGCTTCACCCTCTTTAGCCACGAACCTCTCAGGCTTAAACTCTAAAGGATCCTCCCACACGTGTGGGTCACGTGCTATAGCCCACATGTTGACCATCGCGGTGGTCCCAGCCGGCACGTGATATCCATCTACGGAAGTGTCTGTTATAGACAGTCGTGCCCAAGAAAGCAGTGGACCTGGTGGATGCAGCCTCAACACTTCTTTGATCATAGCCGTTAGATACGTGAGTGATGGAAGGTCTGACTCATCCACGGTTCTTGATCTGCCAACGACTCGGTCAAGCTCATCGTGGACCGTTAATTGAACTTTGGGATGCATCACAATCCTCGCTAGCACCCACTCGACCAAAACCGCAACAGTGTCCGTTCCCCTAAATATCATTTCCTAAACGGACCAAAAAAGTTAATATCGTAAGAGAAATTTTTCTTAATCATTTCCATGATTTGATATAAAACCAAACAATTGTTAATCTATTGTATACTTAATACACTTACTTAATTAGTAAATTTTATGGATTCTTCTTAGATGTTATCTAGTTGACTAATGTTGATATTCATGATATACGGATTGAATAGTGATTAAAAGACAAAACTTACCCAAAGAACAGCAACCATGTCGGATTCTGATAATTTTTCTGAACCTTGAAGAGAAAGTAACATGTCAAGAAAGTTACCCGTGGCAGCACGTTGTTCATGTATGATACGGCTCAATAACAGATTTACTTTCGGTACGAGCTGCGAGCACCTAAACCGGATTTGTTGGAAATCTAAACCGGCTAACCAAGGAAGATGGTCGGTCCAATTTAACGTACCTAGAAGATCGTACCCTTCTTCAACCAAACCCTTTAAGCATTCAGATTCCAAGTTGTTATTTGACTCCAATTCATACTCTCTCCCGAAAACCAAACCCATCATGTTACACAACGACGCTGTTTTGAGCAAATCACGCACTGCACACGCGGATTTAGGGTTACGTGCAAACGCATTCACCATCTGAGTCGCTATCACCCGTCTCTGATCCTCCGATTGTTTGATTTGCTTCGGGTTAAAAAGATGGTTCGAGCCTAACCGACGCAGCGTACGCCAATAAGTACCATTGGGAGCAAATCCCATGGCTCGGTTAAACATCAAACCGTAAGCGGTTTCGTCAACCGGTCGGTCAGCAAAAACCGAACTGTTTAGTATCTCCTTTGCCACGGCAGGATGACACGTCACCACCACCTTAGTATCACCGAGGCTAAACGCCATGAGCCGCTTGGCGTTACTCATCTCAGCCACAGACGCTATGCGCTGATGAGCCACGTGGCTTGACCTAAGGCTCATGCTTCCCACAAGTGGAAACCCTCTAGGACCGGGAATGAGATTCTTGTATTTTCGGTTGTAATCGAGAGAAATAAACCGGCGAGTGAAGAAGTATTTTCCCCAAGCCGGTCCACCCGGAGTAGACCAAAATACGATGGTTATGGTAAACCAAGTGATAGCAATGGCGACGAGAAGGGAAGCAAAATGTTGTTGCATGTAAATATTGAATTTTGATGCAAGAGCAAATACCCACAAACTTTCTATTTCGGTTCTCATGTTCAAAGAGAACATTATGGATAGGATAAATGTTCTTCTTCTTCTTTTTTTGTTTGTGATTTTGTTTTTCCGTTTATAGGTTGTGATTTATGTTTGGGTCTTTGTGAGGCTTTAAATAGGCGTACGAACTATGAAGGTCTTAGCCAATTGCAAAACAGAGAATACTTGAAATTATAAATACTTTATTTCAAAGTCATCTGTTGGTGCTCATGGGTATATGCTAATAAGTTATGACATGTTTGGTACACTCAAATTACTATATCCCCTACATAGAATTTTAATCTAAATAAACACAAGTATTGAAGATTATACTTGCATATGTCCGATATATACGTCAGTTCTGAATAATTGTCTGCTATCGTCCCCTTTTTAATTTATTTTAACTATTTCTTATACATTCATGAGTATTCTATTTCTACAAGTTTTTTTCTAAGGAAACGCATACGTATACAATTTACGTATAAAATAGTACGGTTTATAAATCATGATTTTTTTATTATCATAATGTGAAGTAAAAGTGAGTATATATGCATCTTAATAAAGTAATTTGCGTATCTAAACGTAGTGCTTAATTAACAAAAACAATATAAAATAACATGTATACGTAATTACTATTATTTTCAAAGATGCCAATTTTCTGATGAGTCTCATTGCAAGTTGGGAACAGTGAACGTACGACTATTCTCCTGCTTGCTTACCATTTGACTTTTTCTATTGTTAGTCAACGACCTTTCCTTTTAATCATCTACTTTTTTATATACTTTCCAACTTACATATGTATGCGCTTTTTCATTCCAAACAATATAAATAGATTAATTAGAAGAAAATTTATAACATGTAAATTTCGTTGTAAATAACAGATAGCTACTAATCTGTAACTATCAAGGCTAAATATAATTTTTATAGCTATCTCCTGCAAAAATTGTCACCTCTTTAGTAAAATATATAGATCGTCGAAGTGTTTAAGACACCAGCAAAATTTATCATAACATTGTGGCCCTGAATCCAAATTTCTTCTTATAGTATTTGTTTAATTCAGTTAATACATATACTTATCTTAACTCGATCCTATCGTTTATTGAAAATATATAAAAGTTCAAAGGAGTAATTTACATTGTTCTTATATAAGAATCTTTCTTTTGCTAATATACATAAACTAATTAGTAACTTTACACATAATACAGAGGTATCAGCATAGAAAACTAAGTAGTCACAAAGCACTTGGTGGCCGATTAATCATATGTGCTTAGATACAATGTAAATATTAATGTGTGATGTTTTATATATCTGATTATATAATATACTCTCCTTTTTAGGTCATAAGAGGAAAAGCGAGTTTGTGATTGGAGCACTTCAAATGATTCGGTTGCATGCAAAAATAAATAGAATCATATCTTCCATTAGATTTGGATTATATTCCAGATTCTAACGTGACACTCACAATTGATGTCACGAAATATCTACTTAATGAACTTATTGTGGTTCTGATCATTTCACTATCCTAATCTTTGAAAACAAATCTCCATCATTTCACTACCATATAGTTTAGACTTTTTTTTTAAAAAATTCCTTGCTAGAAATATTGATAAAACTCTAGTTTTTACTTAACATTTTGATTGAATAGAAGAAACTCCTTGGAACTTGACAGAATAAAAGAATTGTTTTTTCTTTACATATACAAGAATGTCAAAGAGATTACGAGTGACACATGAATAGCTTTTTGATTTTACTATAAGCACCACCTCTAATTCTCTAAACATGAAAAACCCAAACAAAGATCCGAGTCATATATGGGCTTAAAGAAAGGCCCAATAATTGGCTTTTGATTTTATGGCCTATCACTCAAAATTTCAACACGAGCACGAAGCTTGTTCCTTGATATTACTAGTCTCAAGATCCGAACCAGAGATGACATCAATTCTCGAACCGTCAAGTTTCACGGTGGCTCCACCGTCGGATTCCATAGCTTTTCTCGAAACAACAACGCGGCTGAAAATCTCCTCGAGTAAACGGAAAAAAGCTTCGTCGACGTTTCCGCCGCTTAGAGCCGAGACTTCCGAGAAAAAAAGCCGTTGAGTCTCGGCGAATTCGACTGCATCCTCCGTAGGAACGGCACGTTTACCAACGGAGAGATCGGCTTTGTTTCCGACGAGCATGATCACGGCGGAATCATCGGCGTGAGCACGTAATTCCTCGACCCAACGTGCAACGTGGTCGAATGAGAGGCGTTTGGTAATGTCGTAAACCACCATCGCACCTAACGCACCTCTGTAGTAGGCGCTAGTCACCGCTCTGTATCTGACCGCCGAAACAGGGTAAGCAAACAAATATTTTTTAATTGAATATATTATAACAAAATCTGACATTGCAGACCAAATCAAGAAAGACCAATAATTATTCAAAATCCCATAAATTTAAATATCGTGATCCTAGATAATATAACGAAATTCTACTCTAGTTTATTTTAACATTTAATTTGTATACAAATCTGAGATTCAGCTATAAAGAATTATCAATGTAAGACTGCAATTTCTTCGCTCTTTAATTAATGCAAAACAAAAATATACGCAACATTTATACATATTTTATCAAGAAAAATAATATGAAAAAACGATATTAAAAGAAACTTTTGCATCGGTAAGAAAAATATAAAGTTTTACTTATGCAAGTATGCAACAAAGTATTCGGTGAGTTATTGCATTTGACCTTTTGATCTATAAGTGGTTGCAAAAAGACAAAAACAAAATATGCAGAAAAGAAATCTGACATTGTATTAACCAAATCAAGAACACCAATGGTTATTCAAATCCATACCACAATTCTTTACCCAACAAAAATATTCCATATTGTATTAGAAATATATTTAGTTACAAAATCAAATCAAACCATATCTAAATTACCGTGATCCAAGTGAAATGAAGTGATAGTCTAAACAAATGATTTGAATCCAAAAGTGAGAGCTTAATAAAATATATAAAGAATTATCAATGTGTTTTTGGATATAGATGATATAACCTCTCTTGACCGGCGGTGTCCCAGATCTGAGCTTTGACGAGTTTGCCCCGAAGAGTGATGGTCCGTGTCTGAAACTCGACACCAATGGTTGATTTTGAATCATAACAGAACTCGTTGTGTGTAAAACGTGAGAGGAGCTGCGTTTTCCCGACAGCAGAATCTCCAATGACCACCACCTTGAACACGTAATCGATCTTTTCCGGCATCGTCGGTTTCTTTACGTGTTTGTTATTCTCCGGCGACTCACCGCTCATCTCTTCGTTCATTATTGCGCTGATGAAGAAAACAACTATAAAGTTTAAGTCTCTTTTGAGTAAAGTGGGAGTGAGTGAAACAGAGAAAAGAGAAGAAAGGAGAAGAAATTTGGTTTTATATGGTTCAGTACGAATATACCGAATTAACAAAAATTCTGAACCACTTCAGTGAGATTGGTTGGATTCACTCATAACCATTCGCAACCATATTTAATAAAACTAAAACTGCTACAAACCAAAATTTCGTAAATTTGGTTTGGTTTAAGTCGTTGAAATAACCCAAACTAAAATTAAATATTGAGTATCCTAACCTAAAAGTGTTGATATATGAAGACAGCAACAATGCTCTGTGCATTATTTTAATTAGCTCTTCTTTTATATATAATTTTAATTAGCTTTTTATATATGATTCAAAATGAATATACAATGTTTAAATATAGCTGTGGCTTGTGGGCATGGACCGACATAATTGAAAAACGTTATTATTTTGCTAAATCAATATAGTGATACAACATGAAACCCACGATTTGTCTGGAGACCACCTAAAAAAGCTCTTATGCTCCATCAATTGTTGGTTGTTGTCTACTTCTACCTCATGTATGAATTTATTGCTTTTTTTTTGGTCTATTTCTTTAGTTTTTATATGGTGTTGCTGAAAAATTAAATATATGGATTGTAGCATAAGTTGGGCCTACGTGATATTTTAGGCCCAATAAAAGTTGGGGTGAAACAATTAAAGTATTTCCTAACTAAAAAGAGGGTTCAGAATGTTGAAGAAACAGAAACTTAGGGTTTATGTGGTGGATGAATGATTTAGCAGCGAATTGAAGGGTGTGGTGGAAGATGGAGTTTTGTCCAACATGTGGGAATCTGTTGCGATACGAGGGAGGTGGCAATTCGAGATTCTTCTGTTCCACATGTCCATACGTCGCCTACATCCAAAGACAGGTTCTTTTTTCAATTATATACCTTTTGAAAGTTTGTGAGCAAACCGTTAAAATTCTCTCCTCTGTTCCTGAGTGCTTTGGAATTTTGACAGGTGGAGATAAAGAAGAAGCAACTTCTGGTTAAGAAATCTATAGAAGCTGTTGTGACTAAAGATGATATACCCACAGCTGCTGAAACTGAAGGTATTTTCAGTCTCTTGTCTTCTCTTCTTCTAATTTTAGGACTGTGATGAGTTGGTTCAGAGTTGATCTCACTTGGGGAAAGAGTAGAGTAGACTTTTGTTTCACTTTCTTTCTCATGTTGGGATTGTTTGGTTTTAACAGCCCCATGTCCAAGGTGTGGCCACGACAAGGCATACTTCAAATCAATGCAGATTCGTTCAGCAGATGAGCCAGAATCAAGATTTTATAGATGCTTGAAGTGCGAGTTCACTTGGCGTGAGGAATGAACTGACTGATGATCATCTTCTCCGTCTCTTTGCCTCTGCCAATTTTGAAAGTTTCTACTTTTGCAACCTTCTTAGAGTTTGTTTTACCATTGCAAATTTAGCAGATCCTTTATGTACTCTGCTTCTTTCTGTCTCACAGCTCAATAGTTTCTGTTTCGATTAAATTTTGGAATGTTGTGCAAAGTTTTAATCTTTGAGGTGAAAGAGATGAAGCAAATTGATCTGTTTTGAGATTTCCAGGGATACTTATTGGCTTGAGTATATCTGTAATGTATTAAAAATTAGTTCGGTAAAGCTTAATGATTACTGATTCTGGACATTAGCCATTAGTGATGTCGAGTTTATTCCCGTCATTCGTAAACTTGTTATTGCTTTAGGTCTTCCCATTAACGAGCATACACTAGAGACCAGTTTCCTTAATTTCTGTTGTTGATTTGGTTGTTGATGTGTTGTGTGCATTGCTGTAGAACAGTAGAAGATATATTGCTTTCTTCTTTAGTCGTTGCCATTCTTTGGGAACAGTAGAAGAGATGGATTTATCTGAGTTTGCAGAGTGATTTTAGAATTGATTCTGGTTAGAATGTAGATTGCCTTAGCCATAGAACGTAAGCGTTATATTCTTTCTGTTTCAGGTAGGAGATAGGGAATTTCGACGCAGCACCTGATTGATTCTCCAGAGATCAAAACTAAGTCCACACTAAGGACCATATGGTCCAATCAGTTCCAGATACTTGGAGCATTGCCTTGTGTTGTGAGCATAAAACGGCAAAACCCATGAGCATTGCCTTGTGTTGTGAGCATAAAACGGCAAAACCCATGAAAGAAGGTTGATAGCATTAGAGAAAACAGAGCATTGCAGCTCACACCGTCCACCCATGAACTGATGATACTTTCACTATTTTTTCCGGATTGATTGCATCTTAGAATCATAGTCCTGTTTCCATTGGCCTTAATTAGCTGTTTAAGTACTAAGAAAAGTCTTGTTACCTTGTGATCTAGTTAATTAGCTGTTTAAGTACTAAGGAAAGTTTTGTAAAACTAATTAAGAATCATAATCCTATTTCCATCGGCCTGAGGGAATTACTTTATACAGTCTACTACAATTGGCCTTGAACTTGTGATCTTAAACTTGCATTAATGGAGACTTGATGGAGTTTGGAGAGCTTCAACAACATTTTGCGGCTGAGACTGATCTATTAAATTTTATCCTGGTTCAAGCCTATATCTTTTTCTCGACTGTTTCATAGAGCAAATTTATAACAAGTTGTTTTAAAATCCTAATGATACATTATTATTGACTTTGAGTATACATTATTATTGACTTTGAGTATACAAAATCTATACAAACTCTTTTTTTTTTTTTTTTTAAATGTCTTTTGTGATAAATTTCTTGCGGTAGTTTTAAACATTCGTCTATTGTTCTTGCAGTGAACTCATCAGATCTGTCAGGACATCTATTTGTATCCTTAGAACCCTTGCAACTTTGTAATGAAATTTTCAAGTGGAGTAGTAACAGCAACCACTGCATCAATGGAGATTAAAAGAGTAAAAACTATGAAAAGGAAAAAAAGAAACCACAAGCCTACTACATACATCAAAGATGGCGAAAGTAGAAACATTAGTAGGAATAACATAAAACATTTAAATGATTCGAAAAGCAGACATTGTTGAATTAAGTAAATTCAAACTCCAGCGTTTGCAGAGAAAGTTTGTTTTTTGATACAATCAAACTCCTCGACACTCAACTCCTTCTATTCTCCAAGGCCCATAACTTTGATAATAGCAAAAGCCCAAAGGCCCAAATATGAAAAGCTCGCTTATCTTTTATTGGCGTGAGGACTGAACTGATTGATGGATCATCTCCTCTGTCTCTTTGCCTCTGCCAATTTTGAAAGTTTCTTCTTTTGCAATCTTCTTAGAGTTTGTTTTACCATTGCAAATTTAGCAGATCCTTTATGTACTCTGCTTCTTTCTGTCTGCTCAAGAGTTTCTGTATTCGATATAATTTTGGAATGTTGTGCAAAGTTTTAATCTTTGAGGTGAAGCAAATTGATCTGGTTTAAGATTCAGTATTGAGACGACGACGTATTTATTAATTGCATTGGTATTTGACTTTGATCTGAACAAAACTTACTTCTTCTTCTCCCTCTTCCTCTGTTCACCTAACCTTTAGGCTCCAGATTTTAATTTCTCACATTTCTTCGTCTTTGTAGCAAGAAGATGTCTAAGCAGAGGAAGAAAGCTGACTTAGCCACCGTTTTGCGCAAGTCATGGTACCACTTAAGGCTCTCGGTGCGCCATCCCACTCGGGTCCCGACTTGGGATGCGATTGTGCTCACAGCGGCTAGTCCTGAACAAGCGGAGCTCTACGACTGGCAGCTCCGGCGAGCGAAACGTATGGGACGAATAGCTAGCTCCACTGTCACTTTGGCCGTTCCTGATCCAGATGGCAAACGGATCGGGTCTGGTGCTGCTACTCTCAACGCCATTTATGCTCTCGCTCGTCATTATGAGAAATTGGGTTTTGATCTTGGTCCCGAGGTAAACATTGTGTTGACAGGTTAGACTATTCATAATTTGACCTCACTGTATCTCTTGCTTGAGTTGATATCTGAATCATTACGGTAGTTGGTTTTGTTGATTAACTTTGTTAATTTGATGAATCTGGGATGTGCAATAAACTACATCTGTTTATATAGCAGTGTGGTGTGATTTGATGTTGTATGTTAATAATCAACAGATGGAAGTTGCGAATGGTGCTTGCAAATGGGTTAGATTCATCTCTGCAAAGCATGTATTGATGCTTCATGCTGGAGGTGACTCCAAAAGGGTTCCATGGGCAAATCCTATGGGCAAAGTATTCCTCCCACTTCCTTATCTTGCAGCTGATGACCCTGATGGTCCTGTTCCTCTCCTTTTTGATCATATTCTTGCTATCGCTTCATGTGCAAGACAAGCTTTCCAAGACCAAGGTGATATCCTTTTTTTAGCTATGTAAAACATACAACGGATGCTGATTTTTGAATTTTATTTGTGAAGGTGGATTATTTATTATGACTGGAGACGTCCTTCCTTGTTTTGATGCTTTTAAAATGACTCTCCCTGAAGACGCAGCTTCCATAGTTACTGTGCCTATTACTCTCGATATTGCCTCCAACCATGGTGTTATTGTCACATCAAAATCTGAGTCACTTGCTGAAAGCTATACAGTTAGTTTAGTCAATGATCTTCTGCAGAAGCCTACAGTAGAGGATCTTGTCAAGAAAGATGCAATTTTACATGATGGACGGACACTCCTTGACACTGGGATAATATCTGCTAGGGGCAGAGCATGGTCGGACCTGGTCGCTCTTGGATGCTCGTGCCAACCCATGATCTTAGAGCTTATAGGTAGTAAGAAAGAGGTAAGTTTCTCATATTATGCAGCTTATTCCTAAAGAATGATATTGTACTTCTTCAACAGACTTTGACCTCTTATACATGTTTTGTAATTGAATGGGTTTTTGACTTTGCAGATGAGTTTGTATGAAGATTTGGTGGCTGCTTGGGTTCCTTCAAGGCATGATTGGCTGCGAACCAGACCTTTGGGTGAACTTCTTGTTAACAGTCTGGGGAGGCAAAAGATGTACAGCTACTGCACCTGTATGTTTGTACTGATTTCAAGACTAGCTAAACTTAAAAAAAAAGAAATCGAGATTGCTATGCTTACTTTTCTAATCTCTTTGTATCATCTTGTGTCAGATGATTTGCAGTTTTTGCATTTTGGAACATCAAGTGAGGTATTGGATCATTTAAGCGGGGATGCTTCAGGAATTGTTGGTCGGAGACACTTATGTTCCATCCCTGCAACTACGGTTTCTGATATTGCAGCATCTTCCGTTATTTTGTCTAGTGAAATTGCACCTGGTGTCTCCATTGGTGAAGATTCACTTATATATGATTCAACAGTTTCTGGTGCTGTACAAATTGGTTCTCAGTCCATAGTTGTTGGTATTCACATCCCGAGCGAAGATCTTGGAACTCCAGAGAGTTTCAGGTTCATGCTTCCTGATAGGCATTGTCTTTGGGAGGTCCCACTAGTGGGACATAAGGGAAGAGTGATTGTGTATTGTGGTCTCCATGACAATCCAAAGAACTCAATTCATAAAGATGGAACTTTTTGCGGTAAACCCTTGGAGAAGGTATTGTTTGATCTTGGCATTGAGGAAAGCGACCTCTGGAGCTCGTATGTTGCACAAGATAGATGTTTGTGGAATGCAAAACTGTTCCCGATTCTTACGTATAGTGAAATGCTGAAGTTAGCGTCGTGGTTGATGGGTTTAGATGATAGTAGAAACAAGGAGAAGATTAAGTTGTGGAGAAGCTCACAACGTGTAAGCTTAGAAGAGTTGCATGGATCAATCAACTTTCCTGAGATGTGCAATGGTTCCAGCAATCATCAAGCTGATCTTGCGGGTGGAATCGCTAAAGCATGTATGAACTATGGTATGCTTGGGCGTAATTTGTCTCAGCTGTGCCATGAGATTTTACAGAAAGAGTCATTAGGATTGGAAATATGCAAGAATTTTCTGGATCAATGTCCCAAATTTCAGGAGCAGAACTCCAAAATTCTTCCAAAGAGTCGAGCATACCAGGTAGAAGTTGATCTTCTTCGAGCATGTGGGGATGAAGCAAAAGCTATAGAGTTGGAGCATAAAGTATGGGGAGCAGTTGCAGAAGAAACTGCTTCAGCTGTGAGATATGGTTTTAGAGGTAAAAATCTAGCCACCACCGTTTGGTATAACACCTTTCATAAACCTGGATTTAACTCTTTTATTTGTTCTTCAGAACATCTGTTGGAATCAAGTGGCAAGTCTCATTCTGAGAATCATATTTCTCATCCGGATCGAGTTTTTCAACCAAGAAGGACAAAAGTTGAACTACCAGTTCGGGTAGATTTTGTAGGAGGTTGGAGTGATACACCTCCATGGAGCTTAGAGCGTGCAGGTTACGTCCTGAACATGGCTATAACCTTAGAAGGTTCACTTCCAATTGGCACAATCATTGAAACAACAAATCAGATGGGAATCTCAATCCAAGACGACGCTGGAAACGAGCTACACATCGAAGATCCAATAAGCATTAAGACACCATTTGAAGTCAATGATCCATTCAGGCTTGTTAAATCTGCTCTATTGGTAACCGGCATTGTCCAAGAAAATTTTGTTGACTCCACAGGGTTAGCAATAAAGACATGGGCCAATGTTCCTCGTGGCAGTGGTCTAGGAACCTCGAGCATTCTAGCTGCAGCTGTTGTGAAAGGACTTCTCCAGATATCTAATGGAGATGAAAGCAATGAAAACATTGCAAGACTTGTCTTGGTTCTGGAGCAACTCATGGGTACAGGAGGTGGCTGGCAAGATCAGATTGGTGGATTATATCCAGGAATCAAATTCACTTCAAGTTTTCCAGGAATCCCTATGCGTCTTCAAGTTGTTCCTTTACTCGCCTCGCCACAGCTAATTTCAGAGTTGGAGCAACGCCTCCTTGTTGTTTTCACGGGTCAAGTAAGTAGCAACCACTGAGAGGAAGAAAAGATTTTTTGTTAGCTACAGAGTCTCATTCATTTTATGCCTTTTTTATATAAACAGGTCAGGCTAGCTCATCAAGTCCTACACAAGGTCGTTACAAGGTATTTGCAAAGAGATAATCTCCTAATTTCAAGCATTAAGCGATTGACGGAGCTGGCGAAATCCGGTAGAGAAGCGTTGATGAACTGTGAAGTTGACGAGGTAGGCGACATAATGTCAGAAGCTTGGAGACTGCATCAAGAGCTGGATCCGTATTGCAGCAATGAGTTTGTGGATAAGCTTTTTGAGTTTTCGCAACCTTATAGCTCAGGATTCAAGCTGGTAGGTGCAGGTGGTGGTGGATTCTCACTTATATTGGCTAAGGACGCAGAGAAAGCCAAGGAGTTAAGACAGAGATTGGAAGAACATGCAGAGTTTGATGTCAAAGTTTACAACTGGAGCATCTGTATTTGAAAGATACATACAGTGTCAGTGTGTCATCATCTTGATTCTTGTAAATTGATATATTTTTTTGGGACCTTTGGAAAAAATAAAAGCAGAAGAATCTTTCAGATTTGCAATTAAAAACGATGTCGTGTGGTAAACAAAATCCTTTGCTTGACCAAGTCGTTCTCTTCTTGCTTCTGGTTGGTTTACTTCATAGTTCAACGACCACCAAGCTGTGAAGTGACCGTATTACCCCTGCCTGGAATCAAGGTCAAAAGGCCCCGGAAAATCAGTACGTTGGTAGCATTTGGATTTGGAGATAACGCCGTTAAAAGACTCTGTAACGGGTTTGCTCAACAGCTCTCTCTAGTTCGTTTATCGAATTAGATAATGCCACTCCAAAAAACGTTACTTTACCTTACCTATCTCGCTGACGTCAGATCCCACCGTTAGAGCTTACACTTGTAACGCCGTTTCCTGCATTTTCCACAAGCAAGGTAAAAAAAAGCTTTGTGCAGAGAGAGAGAGAAGAAGAAAAATGGGTTTGCTTACGAACAAGATTGAGAGAGAAGAGCTAAAGCCAGGAGATCACATCTATACTTACAGAGCAATCTTCGCTTATTCTCACCACGGTAACTTTAGATTCATTCTTCCCAAGTTTGCTCCTTTCTTTCTCGTTCATTCAATCATAACATCAAAAAGTGAAATTATCCTCAATGCAAGTCTTTTCTTTTAGTTTCTACTGGTCGGTTTAATCTTCTTATTGAAACTGTAAATTCACAAAGTTGACGACTTTATCTAGATAGATCTTGAAGACAATGGTCTATATTCCAATCTTTGCATGACCTAATTTCACCCTGGCTCTGTATTTTGATGTTATTCCATCATATCTTCTGATCTCTGATGGACTTTATAGATGATTTTTGTTTATTTGACATATTTTTATCCCAATTTCCTCTGGTGATGAAGAATTGATACTGTTGTAGACATTCCTTCATGGGCTTTGATTTGATTGTGGATTTTTGCAGGAATCTTTGTCGGTGGGTCCAAAGTTGTTCATTTCAGACCTGAACACAACCCCATGGATTCATCAACATCATCAATATCATCATCTTCCTCTGAAGATATCTGTTCCATATTTCCTGATTGCGGTTTCAGACAACCGGACAGTGGAGTAGTCCTTTCTTGCTTAGACTGTTTCCTCAAGAACGGCTCACTCTACTGCTTCGAATATGGAGTCAGTCCATCGGTTTTCCTAACCAAAGTCCGCGGAGGGACTTGCACAACCGCGCAATCTGATACAACTGATTCAGTCATCCACAGGGCAATGTACCTTCTCCAAAACGGATTTGGCAACTACGACATTTTCAAGAACAACTGTGAGGATTTCGCGCTCTATTGCAAGACCGGTTTGCTTATAATGGATAAGCTCGGTGTAGGGAGAAGCGGTCAAGCTTCTTCAATTGTTGGTGCTCCTTTGGCTGCACTCCTCTCTTCTCCTTTCAAATTGCTTATTCCAAGTCCCATTGGTGTGGCAACAGTTACTGCTGGTATGTACTGTATGAGTCGCTATGCTACCGATATTGGTGTTAGAAGCGACGTCATTAAGGTCTCAGTTGAGGATTTGGCTCTCAACCTTGACGTAAAGACCATTGAGCAAGGTGAAGAAGAAGAAGAAGACGAAGAAGAAGATTCTGATACCGACTATGTTAGGTGACAAACAGATACCTATCACCTTTGTTCACGAATTTCGATATACATAAGAAAACATTTCAGTTAGAATCCTCATGTTGGTTTTATGTTCCCTTTATTGCATTTGTTGGCCTATTTTCTGTCTGTACAAAATGAAAACGCAGACGTTTTGGTTTGGGTAATGTCAAAAATATCCCAATAATTAATTAATGCCCAGTGTAGATGCAAAAAAGCAGTCGTCGTCTTTCACGGGCACACAAAATTAAACCAAAGAAACAAACAATCCTTGTTCTCGCCGAAATAGAGAATTTTGTGAATCTGGGTTTTTAGTTCAGGTGTTAATATAAGATTTTGATCAAAAGAAGACGAGATTCGATCCGATCCGATCTGATTGAAGAAGAAATGGCGAATCTGTATGTGAAAGCGGTTCCACCACCGGATATGAATAGGAATACGGAATGGTTCATGTATCCAGGAGTTTGGACGACTTACATGCTTATTCTCTTCTTCGGTTGGCTCGTTGTTCTCTCTGTCTCTGGTTGTTCCCCTGGAATGGCTTGGACTGTTGTTAATCTCGCTCACTTCGTTGTAAGTCTTCGATTGTGTTTATGCTTTAGAGATGATTTTTTCACTTAGGGTTGTGACTTTAAATTAGATGATGGATTGATTCCTTGTTTTTTTTTTATTTCCTGAGATCTGGATGTGAATCTGGCTCTAGTGTTTGAATTGATCTCTTTGGTTATTAGCAATTTTTTAGTTGGTTTAGGGTTCGAATGAAGAGGCAATTACCTTCTGATTGATCAGTTTTAGCTATCGTATATCGTTGAGCTTGGATCAGGCTTCGAATTAGGATACAGTTACCTTCTTATCAATGAATTGATCAGTTTTGGTATCAGCGATTTTGAATTGATCTGTTTGGATACTATCAGCAGTGTTGACTGTTGAGTTGATCAGGCTTTTAAGTAAGATGCAATTCTCTTCTAAGTTTGAATTGATCGGTTTTGGATCAGGCTTCGAATTAAGATGCACCTTCTCGTTAATGAATTATCAGTTTTTGATATCAGAAACTAAAACTACCTATGGCATCAATGCAATTTCTTAAGGTCTAACTGTTTGATATAATGCGGTGACTTGTAAATTGGCATTGCTTGATTGTCAAAACCAAATTTAATCTAATTTCTAATTACTCTTTAGGAAAATGTGATGTCTGAGTAGAAATTTGTGGATATTTGTTGTCAGGTAACGTATCACAGCTTCCACTGGATGAAAGGAACTCCTTTTGCAGATGACCAAGGAATCTACAATGGTTTAACTTGGTGGGAACAAATGGACAATGGTCAACAGCTTACCCGCAACCGCAAATTTCTTACCCTAGTTCCTGTTGTTCTGTAAGTCCCAGCACCTTGTTCCTCAAAATCTCACCACTCTTGTCTATTTCCAATCTATATTTTCTTAGCAAATTATTTTCTTTAGCTGCATATATCCTTGTGTCTCATATGGTTAATAAATATGCTAATTTCTCAATACACATATCTAAATCCGGTGATGTGTAACGGACTAGTTCTAGAGAACTCTGTATACGCGATAATGTGTATAAACAAGAGCTGCATTTATCTGGATGAACTTTTAAGATTGAGCTCTTTAGCTTTTGTACTTGTTTTCTGACTTTATAACGACACATTTAAAACAGGTACTTGATTGCATCGCATACAACAGATTACAGACATCCATGGCTGTTCCTCAACACACTCGCTGTGATGGTTCTCGTTGTTGCCAAGTTCCCCAACATGCACAAGGTACGCATCTTTGGTATCAATGGTGATAAATAAGTTTCCTTTACGGCAAGAGAACACCTGAAAGAAGGAAAAGGGGATATAAGCGAACATATATATGTGTAAATGTTCATATGAGTTGGTTTAATTCTCGAGTCATGTTTTTTGTTGGATATTTGTAAGTAAACTCTCTAATTTTGAAGCTTTCATCTTTTACCTTTTATAATAGACACGAAAAAGCTTTCCCTTCATCTCCCCACTTCACTTCAGATAATGGGCCTAATAGCAATATGGGCTTGAACAATAATTGAATTTAACAATGGCCCAAAGATTCCTGTCGTGGTGACTCATGAGTTATCATAACACCAGAATGTTTTCGATTGAGCGTAATGATTCAGTGGGATCTAAAGAACACGTGGCTGCCTACAAGATCTCTAACAGCTGGTTAATGACACGTGTCATAGTTAAAGTCCACCTGGATGGATATTATATCATGGTGTACGTATACAAAATAGTTAATCCCTCTTCAAAATTGAATAAAGCTAACAAAAGTAATCAATTAACGTGATTAAAAAAAAAAAGAGAATGCTAATTGGACCCCGAAAACATGATATATCCTGCAAAATTAAAGCCGACAAAACGAAAGAATGACTAATTAAAGTTGGAATAAGACTAATGATTTTTTTTTTTTTTTTTCTTATTGTGGTCCAATGTAAGAAAATAAATAAAAACATCTTATCCATTAAATCGAAAGTAGGGTCCATATCGTAATAGCCGTCGATTCTCTCTTTAGCCAACACGTGTTGTCAATCCAGCTGTTTCAGATGCTTACCAAGCCAAACAAGTTATTGAAACTGTGTCGTTTTGTGTCCCTAACTCGGAAGCTTTTACGGAAGAAACTGTAAATTTGGTTCCATGGGGCCAGAGAGTGTGAGAAACGAAAATTAAAAAAAAAGAGAAGAAAAGCCAAAAGCTTCGGTCGCGCAAGATCGCTTCATTTGTTTCTAGAGTGATTCATGGATTCTTTAAACTACTAATAATGGTATCTTTAGTTGTTACTTCGTTTTCTGATCTATTTTACAAATCTTACTCTTTTGCTCTGTTTTCGTGGTTTTGTTTAGATAAAAGTCTCTGTTCTTCTAGTTTCTTCCATCAGACTGTTTTCTCATGGATCAGTGATGATTTTTGTTTCCTGGGTCAACTTCTGATTTTGGAATTTCTGAAAATTTTGGTAAATTTACTCGATCCCATTGCGAAATCTTACGCATGATCTTTGTAGTTTGCTCTGCTCAAGACTTTCTTTTTTTTTGGTTCTGCAGTATGTCTTAATTGCTCTGAAACTTATGTCTTGTTGTGTTTAATTTGGTGGTGAAATATATTGTCTTCTTTATTCCTGGATCTGTTAAGATTGTTTAAGATTTCATATACGTTGAATTGGTTTTGATTGAATATATTTTGGTTCCCAGACGTTGCGTGTATTATTTAATGTAAATTCCTTAAATCATTGGCTTATCTATGAATCAATCATTTGCTTAGAAGCAATCTCATGAGTAGCAAGAAAAACGAATTAATCCTTCCCATGTCTTTTATGTTTATATTACAGGATCTGGGTGAAAAAAGAACAGTCTTTTGATTTGGTGTGTTTCTCTTTTCTCTTAATTTTTTAGGATTTTTGTTGTGTCTTAATGAAATAATGGGAGCAGCTGAAGCAAGAGCATTGTGGCAAAGAACAGCTAGTCGTTGCTTTGTTGTTCATGAGGATGCTAAGATGGCTCCGAGGTTAGCTTGTTGCCAACACCAACAATCTTCTTCGGGCAACACCGAAAAAAACAGCTTTTCTTCCGGAAGTTTTGGAGATTCCTCTGATTTCTCTTGTGATACCAAATGGTGGCTTAAGGGATCAACTGGTTTTGATGAGGAGGTTACAAACTCCTTTCTTGAAGATACCAAATGCAAGAAATTGCATGAATTTGTCGACTTAATCGGAATACGAGAAGAAGAAGACTACAGCTTTATTAGCAAGAAAGCTGACGCTACAACACCGTGGTGGAGAAGCACGACGGATAAAGATGAATTAGCTCTCATGGTGGCGACTAAATCGGTTGATCATAATATCCAGAATTGTGATCTTCCTCCACCTCAAAAACTCCACAAGAGTATTCACTCCTCGAGTGGAGAAAAAGGGTTTAAAACAGCGGTTAAATCGCCATGGAAGCAAGGAGTTTGGAAGGATCGGTTTGAGAGATCTTTGAGTTACAATGGTAGCACAGAGAGCAAGAACACGAGTCCAATGTCTTCCCCTAGAAGTGATGATCTAAGCAAAGGTCAGCTTTTAGAAGCACTAAGGCATTCTCAAACCAGGGCAAGAGAAGCAGAGAGAGCAGCGAGAGAAGCTTGCGCTGAGAAAGACCGTGTGATAACAATCTTGTTGAAACAAGCGAGTCAGATGTTGGCTTATAAGCAATGGTTAAAGCTTCTTGAAATGGAAGCTCTTTATCTGCAGATGAAGAAGGAAGAAGAACAAGAGGAACAGGTCAAAGGAATGAATCTGAAGAAGAGAAAACAGAGAGGGGAGAAGAAGAAAAAGGGTGAGACTGGGAGATATATGATGGCTTTTGCATTAGGGTTTAGTCTCATTGGTGCTGGTTTGCTCTTAGGTTGGACTGTTGGATGGTTGCTTCCCTTCTAGAATCTTGAAATGTCTTCTCTTTGGTCACTCATCTTTTCAAGAGTTTTAGGTTTTATAACTTTTCACTTTACCTCTAAAATTGTGTGTATATTTTGTTAATGTATGTATTGTGTGATGTTTGTGTAAATTTAATCTTCTGTAGAAGTTTATTTGGTTAGGGTCTCTCTCTCTCTCTCTCTCTCTGCTACACAAAATTGAGAAGCATCAAACTTGGAAATTCATCAGAAGCTTGAGAATGTTGGAATCAAATAAATCTTATATTTGAGCTGAAAGTTTGCTACAAGTGGACCTCATTTGACCCAATTTTCTAATTAAGGCCCATATGTTTTTCAGACCCAAACTTTTTTATTTTATAATTTCTTTTTAGGGGTTCCAAAAAAATAATAGTATTTGCGTTTTGAACTTCTAAATTCTAAGCATGGTGGAATAAGATTTAATGATTATGGTCTTAGTTGCTTTAAAATTTATCACGGATGTTTAAAATTAAAAGTGTGATCACTTGAATAGTTTGTGTTTATGCATGCTTCTGTGAAATATATACAAAACTTTTTGACTAAATCCCAAAATTCAAATCTGTATAACGAATTCCTTTGATAAATGTGACTTTAAAAGATAATTCCAAAACATTGAAAACATATGTGTTTTAACTTCTTCTTTTTTTCTTTCAAATATCATACAATAGGCAAGTCTGGATGATGAGACGTCAATTACTAGCACCGACGACTAAAATACATGTTTTCATCATCAAATGTCTTTAAAATTCATATCTCTTTTGTTTGTTTGTTCATATCTAAGATAGCAATTAATATACCTCTATCTGTTGGGGTCAAATGTGATATTATATCTCCGTATTTATTATGAATAATGGTTGTAAGAAGCTTTATTGAATTTCCAGCAGAAAGATGTTTTGTTCATCATTGAGTACTACTACTATGGTTCAAAATGAAGCAAAAAATTTCCCGATTTATAATAAACCATAATTCGTTTTTCTTGGATGCTATGATCGATTCCAAACCACTAAATAGCACTAAATTGTTGTTGCAACAAATCCTTGTCTGAAATAATAAATTCGAGTATCGTTTTAGCCGTTATTTTTAAAACACGTGTTGTATTAAATATCTTATTATGTGGTGCCAAATTGTATAATGACGATACAAAGGACAAATGTTAATAATTTCAAATTTCCCACCCAGACAACTCTTGGTTCTATGCTTGTACCATCTCCGCGTCCTCGTCTTGTCGTGTGTCCTACACGAACATACTATTAGACTATTAGTGTTACAGTACTACAGCTTAATTAAAATATGCACATGTCAAAATATTTAAGGACTAACTGGTCAAATAGCCCCAAAACAATTCAAGATTGATTAACTAACATGTTCTCTAAAAGAATTGCTTCAGTAACCTATAATGTGGTATTGAATTCTCGAAAATGCATTTAAAACATCTTTATATGAGCTTACATATAATTGACTTAAATTGTTTGACGGAAATACCGAATTGTATGATGCTGTGAGAAAAACATGAAATACAAATATTCATGTATAGAGTCGAGTTTAGGATTTGATCAAGTGTCGAGCTTAATTAGGACTCGAACTGATAATACAAGAGGTACATATACGGATGCTTCTTTTTTGGACGAAACATATATATGGTTCAGTTCTTAAACACGTATATTCATACCAATCATATATATATTCTGGAAAATGAATTGAGTTCACAATTTCCATGTGTTTCCACGTGGTCAATTTAGGTCGAACTTCAAATGTTTTAGGAAACAACCGTTAAGAAAATCGCTCTACGGATGTATTCCTGTCAGTTAAAATTATCAAATTATGTGGCTTGTTTGCGACTTTGCGTTGTGTGTTTTTTGGCATTCAAGAAAAAGAATGCTGGATTATACTAAATAGGAACCAAAGTAGCATGTAGTGTCGTGATAAACGACGTGACAAATTTTCTCGCCCGCCCGTTTCCTCTTGGTACGAAAAGACTCCGAAGCCTTGGTGATTCGAACTGTCGAAGAGTTAGGTTAAGTCCAAAATGTCAAATGAAGCATGCAGCTTGAAGAGGGCACAATCGTCCTTTCCCCTGATATTTATCCCATATTTAATACATGACGCTAATGGTTAGCTTGAGTACTGAGTAACTTTAAGCGACATTTATAAGTATCAATGAAGCTCGAGTACTGATATTATTAACATCTTGGAATTAAATAGCTCACTATCAGGGGAAAACTGAAAAGCGAACAAAAATTATTGGAAGAAGAAATTATTGCCAACCGTACAGTTACAAGTATAAATGTCGATATATCGACACACCAAAAAAAAACTATTGCATTCACATTTAAAAAAAAAAAAAAAAAAAAAAGATGTATACTAGTATAATAGTATATCTGTCACAAACACATATCAGGAGAACATCTATCACGAACCCCATGACTCATTTAAGGAGTCTTTCTTTTTTTTGTTTTCTATGAAAAAACAAAACAAATTAATATGATAAATATCGATAGTAGTTTTAAAGTAATATTTCATATTGAATATGGATATGGGTCCGAGAAGTTACTATTGCATGAACAACGATAGAAATTGGACCAAACTAGGAATTATGCTAGGTATCGAATTATACTTTCCCTACATAAATAATAATCAGAAGTTAAAAGCTCCAAATGATTAAAAACCATTACTGTAGAGTCTGTACTTATAATCAGTACTCAGTAGCTACATAATGTTTTCAATAAATAAAGAAATTCCTTAAAGAGTTTTTGACACTTAGTTAGTAAAGTTGCACAAATAAAAAGGTTTAGAATAAGTAGCAATACTTATGCAAACAAAAACTGTATATAAGAACATACACTTATACGTATTTTTGTAGATGCGTACAAACCTGATAACTAACTTGAGAAACAGGTATCTAATTATTAATCGCGTAAAACAATAAACTAGAAACAAATAAATGAAAATATACATGCATATGCATTAAATTAAGTGAGCCAACACAATAACGATACAACGTACACGTATAACGAATACGACACAATCGACAGCAACACTCACAGACACGCCATGAACTGATACTGATACAAGTCTCCGTCGACAAGCCACGTGGCATCATCTCCGGCAACAAAAGGCTCCGGCGACCACCCACCTCCACTCATCATAAGCTCAGGCAGCTCAATGCCTTCCCAGAAATCATCTCCGTCGTCTATTCCTGCCACGTCATCATCTCCCATTTTGATGATCTTCACGGCGTTGGCTGCTTTGGCCGCTGCGACTTGGATATCTCTGGGAGTACACGTGGACGGTCGAGGTAGATCCTCGATTTCTTCAGGGAAATTCAGCTGAGCTTTTCTACCTTTTAGACAAAACGCTGCCACGTCGTAGGCCTTAGCAGCCATCTCCGGCACCGGAAAAGATCCGAGCCAAATCCGAGACTTTTTCCGGGGCTCTCTGATCTCAGAAACCCATTTTCCCCATCGGCGTTTGCGAACTCCGTGGTACACTGGATGCCTCGTGGTCGATGAGCTGGTTTCTTTACCTCCTCCGCCGCAAGATTTAACGGCAGAAGCGGTGGCGGTTGGTTCGTTGTTGGTAACTGGTGGTGATGATAGCTTCATTCTCTGTGGTGACATTAAAGAGTTTGTTATGTGGTTAAGTCACACTGTTATCTACATTTATAATCTCATCCAATCCCATTTTCTAACCAAAAGCGTTACTGTTTATTATCTGAATTTACATAAATGCCCCCAACGTACATTTAAATCATAGACTTTCGATTACCGGAATGTAATTTTCCAAATCTACTGCCAAATGGATAGTAGTACGTAGTGTGCGTAATTCTATTTCATATGCCGTAACTAATAATAATGATATACTCTTTATACAAAAAAATAATATACAGAAATCAGTGGGAAGGATTTTCCCTATTTTATATCTGTAGTTTGTCCATGGGTTGTAAATTTCTTACAATAAACAGCTGAATCAAATTAAATCAGTGATAGTTTTAGTACCAAAAAGATGATTTATTAAAATAAAAATTGCGCGATCTTGCATAAAAACAAAATTGAAGAACATGGGGGCTACTGATACCGCCGATGATTAATTAACTTTATATGTCAAATTAAACCAAAAAGTATATATGTCAAATCTTTGTCTCCCCAGCAATCGGGAGTGGTGGTGGGGAAATGCTTTCAATAGCTCATGTACTGGTGACGTTGTGTCCTATAGTTTTAGCACTTCTTTCAACGAATTGGTAAAAATAAGTGTCGATGGCAAGAAAGAGACTAAATAAATCTTATGTCTGAAAAGATTATGAAACTAAAGTCTAAAAGGGTATTAAAAATATATTATGTAGTATGTAATGTTAATAGCTTAGTACAGTAGTACTAGTACACCTACTCACATCTTGACATATCGTAGTGAACTTGTGTATACACGTTGCATATTAAGATTAACACTCAAGTATTTTACTCCAAAATTTGAGTACAAGCTTCAGCCAAAGTTAAAATAAGTATCTGACAGTGGAAAATTATAAGTGTGCTTACAATAATTTATTATTATAATGAAATCACTTTGTTAGGTGTAATTTTGTGTGCATGCATGCCATGATCGTGAAAATATATCTACAAAGAAACCCTTTTCCTTTCCTAATTATTAACTTATTAATTTATTTTCTTTTATATATATGATATACTTGGGCAATGCAGGTCCACATAGGTTGCTTTTAAAAATTAGCATTGATTATTTTTTGAAGGGACCATAGTCTAAACTCTAGTCTATACCACTCATAAATCTGTACTACTCAAAAAAAATGTCTTTCATGATTTTGCATTTTGCTACTATAATTACCATTACAAAAGAATATAAACTTTTCCCATGATGTAGTACGATTATTACAAGAAGAAAAAAATGACAACTAGCTAAAGTTATCATTCTTAAGGAAAGAAAAATTTAAGGTATCACAAGAAAATTCACGTCTTCGTACGGTGATTTGTAATCCCTTAAGCAAAAGGGCAGTTGATAAATATCACCTGAAGTCTATGGTTTCCACATTTTAACCCATCACGTCACTACATATTAACAAGGAACCATTGAAATTTACTTCAAGTAATTAATACTAATATCGCAATCAATTTTTTTATTGAAAAAATTGGGGAAATAGATAGCAAGAGGAGTTACGAAACTCACTTTCTTCTTACATCAGATGAGACCATACACGGCTTTACTATCAGTTTTGTCTCCGGGTGCTTTCGTGTAAACAATTTTAACACTTGTTCGTTTTTAAAACAGTAAGTAACTGAAAATATATATGTATATGTGTGTGACGTATATATGTATATATATATTTCTTTTTTTATTGAGCTTCGAGATTTGTTTTTTTGTTCATACGATGAGCTTTAAGTTTTGGTCGGTTCTTTTTTCCTTTTCGTGAGTTGTTGGTAGATTAAAGTAGTCATCTTATGATTTGTGTTTTTTTTGGTTGTTACCAAAAAGGTGACGATTTTGTTGACGTTAAACACGGAATTCATTGTAACATGAATATATCAACTATAAACGCCAAAATGGGATTTTCTTTTTTTTATAAGGTAACAAAATTAAGGAAAAACTATTGTTACAACTTCAACTTGCAAGTATGTTTCTGAAGCTAGAGTTTACAGTCACGTGTGAAAATCAAACCAATTTGGATCATTATTGAAGATAAATGAATACTTGATATATTGTTAGTACAAATTTAAACAAAGCGATAGGTTTAGTGGCATTCAGAATAAGTTCACCAAGAACCGGCACTACTTTATCCGGGATTAAATCAACTCTTACAATAGAGTTAACTGGACTAATAGGCCGATTTGTTGTGGTAAAACAAAACCAATGAAATATATGATAAGATTGAGATTTAAGAATTCAAGACTGAGTCCGTTGAACAGCCCATTCTAATTCTGATTGCTAGATAAGGGATAGATGGGGGGCATTATTAAGGTTTGGGAAAAAGGCTGATATCACGTTTGACCTAGCACATATGTGGCCCAACATTACAAGAATTCCATAGAAAACCAGTATTGTAATATCGGCCCATATTATATTCTTGACGACTTGGAGATATTGTAAGTCGACGTCGTTGTTTGACTTAGATGGGAATGGGACCCAAACGTCTCGAATAAAGGATAGTTTAAACACGTGAATCACGCGGTCCCCACTTTTTGCTGTGTGTTTCTCACCGCCATACATATATTATACCCACTCGTGACTTCATTTTCCATAATTACTATATATACTAATTTTTTGTTTTAACTTTATCGTTTGTTAAAGATTTTTCCAAAATAATATAGTCATTGTATATTCATTTTCGCAGAGCCGTAGTTTATATTTTGATGATAATTTTATGACTTAAAGAGTGAAAGCTATAAATATATTACAATTCAATTGTGGTTGCGAGAGAATAAACAAAAAGAGAAAGAGAAAAAAAAAACGTTACAGAAGAGAAAGTGCAGAGCTGTGCAGGCGCATTTGAAAATGAAATTAAAAAGAAAAAGAGATCCAAAGAAAATTAAATGCATCTCACGTTCTTCTCATTCTGGTCATCTCTCCTAAATCCACGTGAACTTCACGTGCTTTTCACGCCCTCCTCTCTATCGACTTGGCGTTTCCTTTCTTCTAAAGGAGTTGAATTGTTTTGTCAACATTTATCAAGTTATTTAGTAATTTGTTTTTTTGTTTTGTTTTTAAAAAAATTATTTACTCCCGTTGTAGAACCACCATCAATAATATTACCAAAAATAATAATCAAGGATCTAAACTAAAATAAGCCTTTTATTTTGTATAATTCTGAAAGCATTTGAAACTTAAGGAACAACTCTTTAGTCTTTGCAACAAAACAAAACACAACAAAAACCGAATATTTAAGCCTAACTTGAATGTGAATTGATTTGGTCAAAATTCCCGGTGCTTGACCACCGGTCTTAGTTGGCATACTTTGCAATTATGTAAACAAAAATTTTAAAAATTGAAAGCAAACTTCTAAATTTGGGTTTGGTTTCCCCTTTAGTTATTTCCATGAACATGAGAATCTAATCTCGAGTTGTCAGATAGTATTTGTTTAGATCTACACCAGTTGAGATAGATCTGTTGCAAATTTTTAATTAATCAAAACCCATAATTGAAAATTATGTCAATCAATTATTGACAAAAACCATGACATAATCTAAGGGGTTTTCAATCGTCGTGTATCAAAGACTCGAGACAAAGACTAAATCGAACCAGACCCGGTTTAAGTTTCTAAACTCAATTGTGTAGTTAAGTAGCTAACCATGGTTCAGATGAAAGTCTTTTTGTTTTGTTTTTTGTTTTGTTTGTTGGGGTTTGGTCTTTTAATAAAAAAGAGCACGAAGAACATGCGTCGGACTCTCTCTCTTCCTTGAATTCATTCAATTGGCCACGGCGACAAAACAGGGAGCCGATACAGCGAAACTGATACATCTTTTTTTATTTTCTGGATTCTTAGGGTTCTTTTTCGGGGAATTTAGGTAATTTGTTTGTCCATTTTGGTGGGGTTTGGGAGATTTAAAATTTGTGTTTTTTTTTGGGTCGGATTCTCAAAAATCTGATTTTGAGGAGAAAATCTCGGTGGAAGAGACTTGATTCAAATCTTCTTTACTGGTAAAAATATATTCTTCTCAATTCCTCATTTTCTGTTGGTGGAGTTTGATTTTTGTCATTTAATTGTTGTTAAAGAAAATAGGGGCAAGATCTGAGATCTCTGGGTGTTCCATGCAAAACTGTTATACTCCGCCGTATATTTGCATCTGGGTCACACTTCTAAACCCTATCATTTGACTTAAGAATCGATTTCTGAAGATCTGGGTTTCTTAAAAGTCTTTCCTTTTTGTTGGGATCCAAACAACAAAAGAAAAGAAAGCAGAGATGAATATTGGTCGCCTAGTGTGGAACGAGGACGATAAAGCGATTGTTGCGTCATTACTGGGCAAACGAGCTCTCGATTACTTGCTTTCCAACTCTGTTTCCAATGCTAATCTCTTGATGACTCTAGGAAGCGACGAGAATCTGCAGAACAAGCTCTCGGATCTCGTCGAGAGACCCAACGCTTCTAATTTCTCTTGGAACTACGCCATTTTCTGGCAGATTTCCAGGTCAAAGGCCGGAGATTTGGTTCTCTGTTGGGGCGATGGATATTGCAGAGAGCCTAAAGAAGGAGAGAAATCAGAGATCGTTAGGATTCTAAGTATGGGAAGAGAAGAAGAAACGCATCAGACTATGAGAAAGAGAGTATTGCAAAAGCTTCATGATTTGTTTGGTGGCTCAGAAGAAGAGAACTGTGCTTTAGGACTAGATAGAGTTACTGACACTGAGATGTTTCTTCTTTCTTCTATGTATTTCTCATTCCCTCGAGGTGAAGGTGGTCCAGGCAAGTGTTTTGCCTCTGCTAAACCTGTTTGGTTATCCGATGTCGTCAATTCGGGTTCTGATTATTGCGTTAGATCGTTTCTTGCTAAATCTGCTGGCATTCAGACTGTTGTTTTGGTTCCTACTGATCTTGGTGTTGTTGAGTTAGGCTCAACTTCATGTTTGCCTGAAAGTGAAGACTCAATCTTGTCTATAAGATCATTGTTTACCAGTAGTTTGCCTCCGGTTAGAGCTGTTGCTTTACCTGTTACTGTAGCTGAAAAGATTGATGATAACAGAACGAAGATATTCGGCAAGGATTTGCACAATTCAGGGTTTCTTCAACATCATCAGCATCACCAACAACAACAACAACAACCACCGCAACAGCAACAGCATAGACAGTTTAGAGAGAAACTCACGGTTAGAAAAATGGATGATAGAGCTCCCAAGAGATTAGATGCTTATCCGAATAATGGGAACAGGTTTATGTTTTCGAACCCAGGCACCAACAACAACACTCTTCTGAGTCCTACTTGGGTTCAACCTGAGAACTACACGAGGCCAATCAACGTGAAGGAAGTTCCAAGCACGGATGAGTTCAAGTTTTTACCTTTGCAGCAATCATCGCAGAGGCTGCTTCCTCCTGCTCAAATGCAGATAGATTTCTCTGCTGCGAGTTCAAGGGCTTCAGAGAATAATTCAGATGGAGAAGGAGGAGGGGAATGGGCAGATGCAGTGGGTGCTGATGAATCTGGTAACAACAGACCAAGAAAACGCGGAAGGAGACCTGCCAACGGAAGAGCGGAAGCTTTGAACCATGTAGAAGCAGAGAGGCAGAGGCGTGAGAAGCTTAACCAGAGGTTTTACGCTCTGAGATCCGTTGTTCCCAACATATCCAAGATGGACAAAGCGTCCTTGTTGGGAGACGCGGTTTCTTATATAAACGAGCTTCACGCGAAGCTAAAGGTCATGGAAGCAGAGAGAGAGAGGTTAGGGTATAGCTCAAATCCACCTATCAGCTTGGATTCAGATATAAATGTTCAAACCTCAGGTGAAGATGTCACAGTGAGGATAAACTGTCCGTTGGAGTCTCATCCGGCTTCCAGAATCTTCCATGCGTTTGAAGAGAGTAAAGTAGAAGTGATAAACTCGAACCTGGAAGTTTCTCAGGACACAGTGTTGCATACGTTTGTAGTCAAATCTGAAGAATTAACGAAAGAGAAGCTGATATCGGCCTTGTCTAGAGAGCAAACAAATTCAGTTCAGTCAAGAACATCATCAGGTAGATAGCCTTTTGAGAGACAGAAGAAGGTGGAAGTAAGTTTGTAATCAAGAACCGGTTTTGAATGGTTCTTTTTTTCTTCTAGGTATCTTTTGTTTTTACCTTTTTTTGGTTATATACCTGTAAGAATCCTCCAAACTAGGATTTTAGAAGTTTTATTGACAAAAGTAGACATTATCATTTACTCGTTTTACAGTGGACAAAGCTGGGAATTAAGTAATTAACGATAATGTTGTATCTGTTAAAGTCGTAGACTAGCTCATGAATCAGTCTTTATTCATTCTGATATGTCCTATGTGTTGGATTTGGTGAAGTGTTTAATCGACAAGTCAGATAAGTGTTATGGATTGGTCACGGAATTGCTCAAGAACAACAAAACACAGCTGATTCATTGCTTGTGAACAAGAGGAAACACTATGATGTTCGTGCACACCATTTTTAGTGTTCAAACTAACATAAACCGTTATCGCCTGGGGAAAACAAAAGTTTTAAGAAGAGAAACAGGTGGAAAATGTAACAAAAATAAAAATAGGTTCCACCGAGACTTGAACTCGGGTTACTAGATTCAGAGTCTAGTGTCCTAACCGCTAGACCATGGAACCGCTTGATGTTTAGATTGCAGTAAATACGTTTTTAATATGTTTCTCTATTGTGAGTCAAAGGGTAATGCGATGTTTCTTTCTAGATTTCCTAAGCTAACTCAGTCCTAATAAACCGATTAAAAAGAACATGAACAAAGCATGCAGATCATAAAAGTGTCACACAAAGAGAGAGATACATGTTAGATTGTTTTTTTTTCTTCTCTTAAATGATAATTAATCGTTCTAACAAAAACTTAGCTACTAGTCTTCCATGATTTGTTATATATTGAGACAACAAAGACCATACGGTATAATCAAAAGACTTGTTGAATATAGAATATAAGATTAGATGATTTTGGTGCTAGCCTCCCTCTTCGCTGTTCTCATTCTTAATGTTCTTCTATGGAGATGGCTCAAGGCTTCAGCATGTAAAGCCCAAAGGCTTCCTCCAGGTCCACCAAGATTGCCTATTTTGGGTAACCTTCTTCAATTGGGGCCTTTACCTCATCGGGACTTGGCTTCTCTATGTGATAAGTACGGCCCACTTGTCTACCTCCGGCTTGGAAATGTAGATGCTATCACAACGAACGATCCCGATACCATCCGTGAGATTCTTTTGCGGCAGGACGATGTTTTTTCATCGAGACCCAAAACACTCGCCGCAGTCCACCTAGCGTATGGATGTGGGGACGTTGCATTAGCGCCAATGGGCCCGCATTGGAAAAGAATGAGGAGGATATGCATGGAACACCTACTTACAACCAAAAGGCTTGAATCTTTTACAACCCAACGGGCTGAGGAAGCTCGGTATCTAATACGAGATGTCTTCAAACGGTCCGAAACCGGAAAGCCGATAAATCTTAAGGAAGTATTGGGTGCTTTCTCTATGAACAATGTGACTAGGATGCTACTAGGGAAACAATTCTTTGGGCCTGGATCTCTAGTTAGCCCAAAAGAAGCCCAAGAGTTTTTGCACATAACTCACAAATTGTTTTGGCTGTTGGGTGTAATTTACCTAGGAGATTACTTGCCATTTTGGAGATGGGTGGATCCGTCCGGATGCGAGAAAGAAATGAGGGACGTGGAGAAGCGTGTTGACGAGTTTCACACTAAGATCATCGACGAGCACAGAAGGGCAAAACTGGAAGATGAAGATAAAAACGGAGACATGGATTTTGTTGACGTTTTGTTGTCTCTACCTGGTGAGAACGGGAAGGCACACATGGAAGACGTTGAAATTAAAGCTCTAATTCAGGTATTATAAATTCGCGTTACGTTCATAATAAATGCATCAAAAAATATTTGACAAAATAATGTATTCGTTGTAAATTTGAATAGGACATGATAGCTGCTGCGACAGATACGTCAGCAGTCACAAACGAATGGGCAATGGCTGAAGCGATCAAGCAACCGCGAGTGATGCGTAAAATTCAAGAAGAACTCGATAATGTCGTAGGATCAAATCGAATGGTCGACGAATCGGATCTAGTCCATTTAAACTATCTACGTTGTGTGGTACGAGAGACGTTCCGAATGCATCCAGCCGGACCATTCTTGATCCCTCACGAATCCGTCCGAGCAACAACGATCAACGGCTACTACATCCCGGCAAAGACACGTGTCTTCATCAATACACATGGATTGGGCCGAAACACTAAGATATGGGACGACGTGGAAGACTTCAGGCCAGAACGACACTGGCCCGTTGAAGGTAGCGGACGCGTTGAGATAAGTCATGGACCGGATTTTAAGATATTGCCGTTTAGTGCCGGCAAGAGGAAATGTCCCGGAGCTCCGTTAGGTGTGACGATGGTGCTAATGGCTTTGGCTCGGCTCTTCCATTGCTTTGAATGGTCTTCACCGGGAAATATTGATACGGTGGAAGTTTATGGCATGACTATGCCTAAGGCTAAACCATTACGGGCAATCGCTAAGCCACGATTGGCAGCTCATTTGTACACATAACTTTGGTTTAAATTGAATAATAAAAGCATCTACATTGGACATATTAATGGGGTGTCTTCTACCATAATAAAATATTAAGAAAATTAAAATATGACAATGTCTTTAAACTAGAGACATTCAATGAAAATGTCTATGAGAAGACATTATAGTGAAGTAGATTTTCTATTTAAAGACAACCTCATATTTTAATAATTATATTTTAGTTTTTTTAATAATTTCTTACGTGGGAAGACATCCAATATAATTGTGCAATGTGGATGGCCTAAGAATTCTTAAAGTTCGGTTCGACCGGCTAAGACAAATTTCGGTTATTGATTTGTTAGTTTTCTTTTACCGGTTTAGCAGAACCCTACATACTTGGGTTCTGTTCTTGATCTCTTGTGGTGAAATAAAATGATTTCGACGCTCCGTCGCGCCGTGTTTCTCCGTCGATTTCCGGCGGTGGTTTCTCCGATCAAAAGGGCTTTCAGCAGTAGAATTGACGATGAATTCGATCCCCAAATCATGAATATAAATGAGCTGAATCAGGTTTTTCTCACTCTCTGTCTGTTGTTTTGGTTTTTTCTTTTTCTCGTCATGTTGTTTTGGTTTTGTGTAGCTCTTAGTAGATTCAATCTAATTAATGGTTAAAAAGAGTTCGTTGAGAAAGTAGAGAAATTGATGTTAAATCAGTGATCTTGATTCTACCAAAAACATTTGAATTGGTGTTTCAGGAGATGCAGTCAATCTTTGGACAAGAACCTTCTCCCGATGGTCCTGGGACAATGGATTTCTCTGAGTTGAAATCATCCAAAATCGAACCTTTGAGATCGAAGAATATTGATTTTAGACAACAAATTGAGTATCATAAATCTACACACTCGAGCAAGAATGATTCGCAAGCTATAGAACAATATGCAAAAGTGGCTAGTGATATGTCTAAGCTAACACATGTTGGTATCGCAGGGGAAGCTCAAATGGTGGATGTTTCTTCTAAGGACAATTCCAAGAGAACTGCATTGGCCTGTTGTAAAGTTATTCTTGGGAAACGAGTATTTGATTTGGTCTTAGCGAATCAAATGGGGAAAGGAGATGTTCTTGGAGTGGCGAAAATAGCTGGGATCAACGGAGCAAAACAAACCAGCAGCTTAATACCATTGTGTCATAACATTGCTCTTACGCATGTTCGTGTAGACTTACGACTAAACCCTGAGGATTTTAGTGTTGACATTGAAGGAGAAGCTTCTTGCACTGGAAAAACCGGAGTTGAGATGGAAGCTATGACTGCTGTATCAGTTGCTGGTTTGACTGTTTACGATATGTGTAAGGCTGCTTCCAAAGATATCAGTATTACAGACGTGAGGCTCGAGCGTAAAACTGGTGGAAAGAGCGGGTCTTGGTCTAGACTCTAGAGGGGACTGAACACATTCAACATTTGCCTCTGTTGCTATAAAGGTTAGCTTTCTTTATCTTATTTGGATGCTTGGGTGATATCTCTTATATGGAAAGATGGAAACTTTTGAATCTCGATTAGTCAATTAGGCACTGTGAAAGACACTATAGTTTTGCTCACAATTTGTTGCTTCTGCTGTTTTAGTTTGGGTACTCTCTAAGAACAAAGGTGAAATATTACCTATTGATGCTTAAGAGCGGATTGAAACTACCAAGTTTGTTCTTTTTAGTATTTATTCTTGCAATGGGTTATGTGTAAGAACACACATAACATCTCTCTTGAATCTTGTTATAATTAGATCATCACAACACTATTAAAAGGGTCAGATAACATAGTGTTTATATGTATAGGTATATAGGTTATCATGTCGATTTGTGAATCTTTTTGTATGCATATGGTTCATGTTACGACCTTGGAATGATGAGTGAGCACTAAACATATACTAAAGCAGAGAAAGCTAGAAAGTGTGCTAGGCTGTCTCTACTGGCCAAAGTCTCTTTTTTTCATTCTTTCTTGTAGCTTTTGCTTTCTTGTCTCCTCTAATCAAATACTCCATTTCGAGATCTCTCCGTCTGATTTCTTACCAATGTACTAATCATTAATCAAATTGGAACTACGTGTAGCACTATGGCTTGTCCGAACCAGTAAAACCGGCTGAGAAAAGATCCTGTCAACGAACCAACCGGTCAAGTACGGATTTCTTTAATTGTAAAGTTGGGTACGTGTTTATGAAGCGAACGTGTTTGATAGAAAAAAAATGAATGCTTGCAACTGTGAAGACTGAAAAGTCATGATTTAGTGTTGAGACTTATTCAAATTATTATGTCCACATTCTTTAAACAGTGGGAAGAGAGAGATTGGTGACAGCATTAAATTGGTGGTCACACATACCAATATCACAAAATTTAGTACTTGTACCCCATAAAGAAGAGGGTCACTATATTCAATTATTCATGTTTTATGATGTAATATACTATAGTAGATGTTAACATATCGAAGCATTGAATATGAAAGTTCCAAATCTTGATGGTCATTATTTCGAATTCTTGTGGGCGAATAAATGAAAAGAGCGTTTGATGATATCGACATTCTAACAAGATCGTGAGATCTAAAGGTCGTCGTGATGATTTAGTAATAAGATAAAAAAGTCGTAGCAACGTTTTTTTGGTTTAAAATGTAAAAAGAAGACCGTGATGCATTGTTTGTAATGTATACATGAATAAAATAAGTACTTATTTAACAACGTAGTGTATTAGATTATCTTTCGTCATGTATTTGCATGTATATTTTCCCCCATGTGGAATGTTTCAGTTTGTGTTATCTCAAGAGCGAAAATGTGCCACCAATTGTGGGGAAATTATTGGGCATCATTAATTAACTACTAGTAGTATATAAAACGAGCTTTTCACTTTTCACAAAATAATTATAGTTAAAATAAGCAAATTATTTCATGACGTAAAAAAAGAAAGAAAAAGAAGCTACCACACCACTTGCATATTTCTTAAGTGTCTGTTATCCACCGAATCTAAAATGTCGCTTTTGCATTCCCACAATCTTATTAGATATTTGTATTCCCAGAGTAAAAGTATAATTCAAACATTTATTATTATTATTATAGGAATTGAAAGAAAATTAAATTTTCAAAAAGACCGCTTACTTGTTTATTATATACACAGAGAAGAGAACAGTCTCACTCGCCACTTTCCTCGAGAAAACGAAAAAAAAAGATGGTAGGAAGAAGAAAAGCTTTACTCTTTTCTCTCTGTTTCTTCTTCCTCTCTCTTCCTTCCTTCTCTTCCCTTCCATCCTTCCAAACCCTATTCCCCAATTCTCATTCCCTTCCTTGTGCTTCTCCCGTCTCATTCCAACCCGACTCCGACTCCGAGTCACTGCTAGAATCCGAATTTGAATCCGGATCCGACTCCGAGTCTTCTTCTTCCATTACTCTAAACCTCGACCACATCGATGCTCTCTCCTCCAACAAAACACCCGACGAGCTATTCAGCTCCCGTCTCCAACGTGACTCCCGGCGCGTGAAATCTATCGCCACACTCGCCGCTCAAATCCCCGGAAGAAACGTGACTCACGCGCCACGACCCGGTGGATTCAGCAGCTCAGTCGTCTCTGGTCTCTCTCAAGGAAGCGGTGAATACTTCACGCGCCTCGGTGTCGGCACTCCGGCGAGATATGTTTACATGGTGCTCGACACCGGCAGCGACATCGTCTGGCTACAATGCGCTCCTTGTCGGAGATGCTACTCTCAATCCGACCCGATATTCGACCCGAGAAAATCCAAGACCTATGCCACAATCCCCTGTTCTTCACCTCACTGCCGCCGATTAGACTCCGCCGGATGCAACACCCGTCGTAAGACTTGTCTCTACCAAGTCTCTTACGGAGATGGTTCTTTCACCGTCGGCGATTTCTCCACCGAAACGCTAACTTTCCGGCGAAATCGCGTTAAAGGCGTTGCTCTCGGATGTGGCCACGACAACGAAGGTCTCTTCGTCGGAGCCGCCGGTTTATTAGGACTCGGTAAAGGTAAATTATCGTTCCCCGGTCAAACCGGTCACCGGTTTAATCAGAAATTCTCTTACTGTTTAGTCGACAGATCCGCTTCTTCGAAACCTTCCTCGGTCGTCTTCGGAAACGCCGCCGTATCACGAATCGCGAGATTCACGCCACTTTTGTCAAACCCAAAACTCGACACTTTCTACTACGTCGGGCTTCTGGGAATTAGCGTCGGAGGGACACGTGTCCCCGGCGTAACGGCTTCTCTTTTTAAACTTGACCAGATCGGTAACGGTGGAGTTATTATCGATTCGGGTACGTCTGTGACCCGGTTGATCCGACCAGCTTATATTGCTATGAGAGACGCGTTCCGGGTCGGAGCTAAGACATTGAAAAGAGCTCCGGATTTCTCACTCTTCGACACGTGTTTCGATCTCTCCAATATGAACGAGGTTAAAGTACCGACGGTGGTTTTACATTTCCGTGGAGCTGACGTATCACTTCCGGCGACGAATTACCTGATCCCTGTGGATACCAACGGCAAGTTCTGTTTTGCGTTTGCCGGTACGATGGGCGGACTATCCATAATTGGGAATATCCAGCAACAGGGTTTCCGGGTTGTATACGACTTAGCGAGTTCCCGGGTCGGGTTTGCTCCAGGAGGATGCGCTTAATAATTAGATCTGACCGGAGCCGGTACGGATAATGTACTTTTGTTTTCTCAATTTAATGCTTAGACTTGTTTTTTTTTTTTTTATAAATCGGACAAGTGAATCTTTAAGCGGTGGAGTTGAATACGTGTTGATAAAATCTTCACGTGTTGTCGGCTGTATTATTAGTATCGTCTTTATTTTACATCTCGGACCAAAGAGAGCGTGTATGATTTTCTAAAAAATTGGCAATTTTACTTTTAGTTATCCAACAAATGACAACTGCGGAAATTAGTTAGATCAAAGATTATTCAATATAATTTCCAAGTCAGACAAATCTGATTATCTGAGGATGGTAGAGTACGTCTATAATAGTATAAATTAAGATAGATTTTGGTAAATTACTGTTTACGTAATACATAGGGCAGATGAAAAATTGTGTTGGAGTTGTTAATCAGACAAAAACGAAGATTCAGCGCGAAGATAGAGACAGTGCTCCTATTACATACTCCTGCATGCACTGATTACTTCATTTTTTTCCTTGTTTATTTTCAAGCACTTTATTGGTTTAATAATCTACTTTATCACCTAATTACATTGAATACGTGTTAACTTGAGCTTAGAGTCTTCATATGTTACTTAGTTCATTCGTTATGAGTTTAAAACCCTCTCACTCAACCTGTACTATGTTTTGCATAGTTGGCTAAACATGAGATATCTTAGCAGAAACTGAGAACACTTGTCAAGTTCAACATTTGCGGATATACAAGTAACGAAAAACAACACTTGAAATTTAATGAAAAGATGTTAGAAAGTATAAAACATTAATGAATATAACATCTTAACGTAACACACCTATATTTTCCATTACTTTATATAACCCTCAATAAAATAGTTTATAAATCTACACACAAAACCTCATCAAAAACCATGGGAAAGCCAAGAAGCGTGTCTCCGACCATCTTCCTCCTAGTCATCCTCTTGGTGACCGCCGGAGAGAAGACGGAGGCGAAGCCATGGTGGAAGAAAGTCGGAGATTCCATCGGGAATATAGCCGGAGGAATAAGAAATGCGGTTGGGAATTATAAACCAGTGGAGATGGGATTGTCGTTAAAAGGAGGATTTTGTGTGAGAAAGCTTCTGTCTTTGAATACGAATGTGTTCAGTGAATGGTGTATAGCTCTTAATGATCCAAGAGCTCCTATGTACATGAAGATTGAGAATATACCAAGTGGTGTGTCAATCGAGTCCATTTTAAAGAAGCCTATTGATTTAATCAAGAACCATTATCCCAATTTCTTGAAAGTTTGGAACTTTAACCAGAAAATTAAGAGAAAGCCTAGACGTGCTCTTTAATTTTCTTTATTCTTCTTCTTTTTGAGACATGCAGATTCGCTATTATTTCGATTATTAATAATGATAAACTTGAGCTACATGTTCTTGTTATGTTGTTGTTTAAATTTGAGTATAGCATATAATTCAAATATAATTTGGGTTGGTTTTGATTTACAATTTAAGTATTGCCTAATTGTAGGTGGGTTTACTACATTCTTGAATTGATTTAGAATGGTGTTCCGATCTTCAATATTCACCATGCATTTGACTTTCTATTAATTAGTTTCCACTCACAATTTTGCATTTTAGAGTTAATTACACTTTTCACCTACAATTAACGTAATTAACTCTCCGATTAAACTTGATCCTTTGTTTTGTTTTTTTGTAATGGAGCTTCGTAAACGGAAAATACGAGCTCCATTACATATCTTCGTCGGCATAACGTTCTTCCTCCTTCAGCTTTGGTCGGGAACGGCCCAAATTAACCATGAAGACTCTTCCACAAAACCCTCCGTTAAAAACTCTCCGTCAGCGACGAGTACTCGGCTTCTGTTGTCACCACCTTCGTTCACCGGAAACCGATTCTCGTTCAGGTTCAGGTGGAGGAGAATACGACGTCGTAACAGAGTCAACAGAGCGAGCAGAGAGTTTTTAATCGCACATAACCTCGTAAGAGCGCGCGTGGGAGAACCACCGTTTCAATGGGACGGAAGATTAGCGGCGTACGCGCGCACGTGGGCGAATCAGCGCGTGGGTGATTGTAGGCTTGTTCACTCTAACGGGCCGTATGGAGAAAACATATTTTGGGCCGGAAAGAATAACTGGAGCCCCAGAGATATTGTTAATGTGTGGGCCGATGAGGATAAATTCTACGACGTGAAAGGTAACACGTGTGAGCCGCAACACATGTGTGGGCACTACACGCAGATCGTGTGGAGAGATAGTACCAAGGTCGGATGCGCAAGTGTGGATTGTTCGAACGGCGGCGTTTATGCGATTTGTGTTTATAACCCACCGGGAAATTACGAAGGTGAAAATCCGTTTGGAAGTTATGATGATCAGATTGGTCTTGCCCGGGATGATCCACCGGCGGTGATCGGAGGAATGGCTTGAGAGTGGAGGACACGGCGGTGTCACAATCCACTTTTAGTTACTAATTTTTTTTTCTTCTCTCAAACTTTTTTTGGATGAAACTTAACCTTGGGTTTTTATTCAGTGGAACGATCATCTAATAACTGATTCATTAAACAAGTTTATAATTTCGACATTTTATATAGTGAATCGTTAGAATTGATGTAATCGATGAGAAATACGCAAGTAAATTACGTGAAAACTAATGTTTAAACATGAAGAACCATAAAAGAAAAAATTATGTCCAAAATTTCCTACGTTTTATTGGCTGAATTAAAAGAAAAACCCCAGAAAAATGTTATATCACCTCACTTGGTAAACAAAAGAATGGCTTGGCTTTTTCTCACCTCTGCACAACCTTTCCGGTCAAAATCCAAAACATTGTAACTTCATTTCGAGGCTATCACAAGCCTCAGTTTCCCATGACTGTGAATGAAACTACCTGCCAATTAGAGATCAACAAGTTAAAATAAATACAAGTGTATACATGTCTTTGAAGATTTAGTTTAAGAGTTTAGAGAAGCTAACCTTTATATTGTCCCTATGAAACAGCAAATATCAGAGATGTGTGTGTGAGTTTGCATTTCATCGAATTAGCTCAATCTTTGGAGAGTGTTTCAAGCTACAGACTTTGGAGCCTCGCTGTCTCTGATAACTCTGCTATAGCCAAGCTTGAACGGTTGAGAATCATAAGGCCGGTTAAGCAAACTGATTGGCATTCTCAGTGTTTGTTTCCTGTTTCTCCTCCCTCTTAACAAAATGCTGAAAGTTTTCTCACCTTCCTCAGATTTCCGGTTTCCATTCTCCGTTTCACTGCGTGCAACTGCGTTGTTCACATGGTTAACAGAATCCATAACTTCATCGGCGACTGCCACATCTTGCGTGCCTTCTTTGGTTTCTTCTACACCTGAAGTGTCAATATCCGTTGGCAGAATCACAGTTGGCTCTAACACAGTTGCAGCTATTGGCTCGGTGATCATGTGCGGTGGGGGAAACTCAACGGGATGGCATCCAGGCCAAACCGTTCTTGGTACAAAATCCGACACATTGAGCTGCCATGGGAACTGATTGGGATGAAAAGGACCGCTTGTTACAGGGTAAGTACTTGTGGGGACTGATTGACTGTAAGGAGGAGGGTAAACAAAGGACATTGGCTGCATCAAGTTTGGAGTTGTCGGAGGTGAAGGGTAAGGAGGAGGAGGTCCGTGATGAAGAGTCATGTTCACTGGCCACGACGGTCCAATGTTCATGCCTATTGGAGTAGGACGTATAATACTTGGAGGTGATGATGGGTTGAATGGAGCAGCTGACGCAGATAGCTTCTTGTTAGGCAACAATCCTCGTGAGGCATCGCCTGAGTCCGTAGTAGAAATTGACAGTTTTGCCTTCAGATCTTCGGAATCAGCAGCTAATTGATCTATCACTTGTTGCTCTCTGGTCGAATGAATCATATCTGTTACACCATCGTTTATCAATTCAACTTCGACTTGTTCTTCAACCTGAATTCCACCCCCAGATTCGTCGTTTTCATTTATATGACTTCCTCCGAGTACTCCTTCAGATGGTTGTAACTCTACTTTGATCTCTTCTTCGCCTTGGGTTATGTTAGATTCTGGGTCTGCAGAAATTTCCTTTTTTACCTCTTCCTCTAACCCTGTTATCATTTGCTCATCCCTTGTAAGCTCCATTGATGTACCCTGTTCAGTTTTTTTCTCCATCTCATCATCCTCTTGCTTATCTGAAACTTCCGCTTGTGGAACCCAGACTTGATACTTAGCAATTGAACCAGGTGGTGCCAATGCTACTTCCTTGTAGGATGGAGATTTTCCAAGACTTACAACAGAGTTTTTCGTGTGGTAGGCTTCACTTTGCACAGTACTAGACAGAGTAGGTGGCTCAACAGAAGAAGCATCTGTCTTCAACCCATCTTCTTCTGAAGTTTCACCAGCAGTCTTAGCGTTACCAGAAGACGGCTGCGTCGATTTAACCCGATACGCCAAGGTTTTAACTATCTTCCTGCCAAATTTGGTGCCTTGAGTTGTTAAACCAGGAGAATGATGATCTGCATAGCTTGAATATGATGCTGTTCGCTTCTTGAGAATGTAGTATTTGTCGTTCTGCTGAGTAGCATTCTGGAAAAGAGGGTTATCGATATCAGCTTCAACATTCTTCTTCTGATATGTATATACCTTCCCGATGGATGCTCGCCGTTGCTTCATCCTGCGACCATATGATCCAGCAGATCTCGGTCTTTGCACCGGTTGCCATCCATCTTCACTACCATCAGGGTGTTGTGGCTCGGTTGAAACGTCGCTAGATGTAATTGGATTACTGTTATCCATAGTAGCGTCCTCAATTACTGGAGGAGAAGGTGGTTCTTCAACTGGTGCAAGAATTGTCTCGTGATTCTCTTCGCTTGATTTACCTTCTTCTGATCCAGTTTCTTCCGTATCCTCTTCAGACATCTCCTTTTGCTTTTCTCTCGGAATTTCCACCAAGTGTTCAGAAACATTGCTTTGCTTGGATTTTTCCTTTAGCTACACAACATAGGTCCAACCATTTAAGCACTTCTAACCATTAAAGTGGAGAAATATCAAAGAAATAAAAATCATACCTTCAGAATATAGTTCTTCCTCTTTGCTGCCACGCTCTCTTTGCCTTTTGCGTTATGACTTGGGTTGATATAGTCGAGTAGATCGGAAACACTGCAAAACATTATCAACTTAAGGATCTGGCCAAGGAGTACACTTAATTGACACATTCAAACAAAATAAAAAACTTATAAACAACAAATAAGGAGATATCAGAAAGTTGTTTGACCTTAGGTGGCCTTTGCTGGCTATAGACGCGTCTGGCTTAGGAGTACCATTTCGCGCAGCTTCTTGTTGTTCAAAAGCCTTGGACTCAAAGTATTCTAGCCAAGCAGCAGCATCCTGAACCATATAATCAATTGTCAAACTTAAAGAATGCATACAGTTGTCAGAAAGATGACTAATTTGGCTGATAGGATATCATGATAATATATACCTGAGTACGTAAATCATCTGGCCCCAGCTTTGCTCGAAGGATTCTTAAGGTTGTTTGCTCATGCTGAACACTTAAATGGTATGCCTCCATCAAGGAGAGCGCAATTGCTATGGCATGGTAGCTTGCAGCAGTCTGAAATTTGACATAATTAGCAAAATCAAATCAAGTTTCTTACATATTTATGTTCCCAAAACAAAAAACGAGCATCGGGAAAAGAACCTGGATATGGTCCGGACCAAGCAACCTTTGATTACACTTGAGAGCTTTGTGAAGATACCTCAAGGCAACATGCACATTTCCTAGACCTTCCTCCATCATGGCTACATTGATGTATGTAGCAGCAGTATTTGGATGAGATGGACCGCATGTGAGATGTAAGAGATACAACGCACGCTTAACATACCTAACAAAAACAATCATATCCAGGTTTAGATGATGGAAAGAGACATCAAACATTTAAACCATCTAACCTCGCGATTCTTTTAAAATCAAGAGTGCTAAACTTACTTGAGAGCCAGCTCTGTATGCTGAAGCCTATAATAGAAGACAGCAAGATCACCATAACTCTTCATTGTATCTGGATGATCAAGTCCAAGTTCCCTCTCATTGATGTCTAAAGCCTTTTGCTGATATATTGTAGCCTGTTTTAACAAAATCTTTTAGTTTCACAATTGTCATATAAAGGAAAGATATCACAATCTAACCATATAATATATACAGACCTGGTTAAAGTCACCAGTGTGATATAGAACCACAGCAAGTAAACTGTAAGCTCCGGCTGTCATTCTGTGATAGGGACCGCAAACTGCTACGAGTTTAGCAAGAGCCTAATGGAGGAAAAAAAGAAAGAGACAAAACAACAAAACAAAATCATGACGCTGTATAAAAAACAAGTAATATGAAGAAATAGCTGAGGAGTAGACATGGACCTTCGTTCCATATGTAACTGCATCTTCAAGCTTTCCTTTGTCTAAAGCTGTTTTAGATGACTCCAGAAGTTGCCTTCCATCAGCAGATGAACATGCTGCTTGCTGCATAGATTTAAAATAGAAAGTCTGAATAACTATGGCTGACTAACATATTAGAAAGAATCCTGATTCAGATAGAACATTTTTCCTAATATCTATTGTCTTGTCCGTTACCTTATGCACTGGGACAAGACTAACCACATCTGTTTTCCGGAAAGGTGCAGGAGAATCCATGTCAAAGTCCCTTGGAATCAACTCAATACCAACCTGACAAATAAAATTTAAATCACAATTTCATTAGTCAATATAGTAATTAGCAACAACTTTATAACTCAATCAAATTTTCGGGTTAGAGCATTCATAAATTACCTTATGGCATAAGCCTCGGAGAATGGCAAACTTCCGTAGATCCTTGTAACTGAAGGCATTAAGATCATAATCATACCGTTTCTTCAAGAATTTCTCCAACCATCGGAAGATCAGAGGATGTACATTCCAAGGGTTATGTGGTGTTGCTGCAACATTTTCAGGAATCCCAAGCATCATGTTCAAAGCAGCAGCTACTTTTATAGCTATTTTGTCAGTGTCAGTAGCAACAGCAGAAATCACCGCCTGGAGGATATGCTTAAGGGCTCTTACTATCATCTCATGAACACACAGCGATTGTACATGTGACAATTTATCTGAAAGCTTCACCTATTGTCACCATAAAAAAGATATGGATGATCAAAATTCATCTTGAATAGTTTCTAAGAAACACGAGGTTAAGAAAGCCAACTTACAACATATCCTAAAGAACGCATCCGAAGACCTCTTGTGTGCATAAAATCAGTTAGAGTCCGGCCATCGACTGGGGAGAGCTCCAATGAACCAAAATCTGCAACCTGCATTCCGTGATAAAAGAAAATTCGCATGATTTGTTACTATTTTAATACTACCAATAGACAACACTACAACAAAATTTAGACTCATTTACCAGTTTCGGAATAGCAACTTCAGTATAATAATTCTGTGCCAAGTCGACAAGTTCTTGCAAAGACTGGAGCAAATATTCTTAGTTAGCACACAATTAAGTAAATAAACATAGAGCAACAAATTGAAGTTGTAGTGTAAAACCTTGTGATGAAGTCCAGTATCTGACTCTTTTAGGCGAGTGAAGGCTGCATCAGACAACAAATTCTTCAAGATGAGCACATTTTCTTGAGCATTCTTCTCAGCATCGGATTGCAAAGATGCAGCAGTATCAGCCTCTGAAGAAACCGCATCGACTTGAGACGATAATGCAGTCTGCGGCGTCTTAGGGCTGCTCACATCTGTTTTCTTTTTGCTGCTATTGAGGGACTTAAGCGGTTTCCCAAGCCCTTCAACCTTCAATTCATTCTTAGACTTTTCACCGGTTTGTTTTTTGTCCTTTTCTGTATTCTTTTGGTCTTGTAAATGCTGTATCCAACAAGCTCCAAGCTCCCATCTCATGATACTATCCCTGTCTATCTCCTCTCCCTCAAGCTTAGCAATGCTTTCTTCCAGCATTTTACTTACAAATTCCCGTGAAGATGTAAGTTCATCATCGTGTTGCTGAGGTGTTTTCTTGTTCTGCTCAGGAGAGGATTTATGGAGAAGGAATCTCAAACTGTAAAACAACATCAAAAAAAAGTTACACAGTAATTAACAAATACGCTAAAGAGACAAAAGATGAATGTCTTTTCATTAAGTAAGAAATTATCACCTATTGATATTTAGAGCATTAGCACCACCTTCAGGCTGTTCAAGGAGGTCAACAATTTGAGAAGGTGGGCTTAACTCCTCACTCTCCTTCTCTAATTTCACAACAGCAATGTAACCACAGTACTTAAGACTTATAGTTCCTAAAGTAGCAACGTCCTGCACCCATTGTAAAACCACAGTTAAAACAATACAGATGAGGAAACAAAAAATTAAACATGGAAAAAGTGGGGAAGGTTTAAAAAACACTGACATGAGCAGCAGTATTTTCATCAGCTGTAAGTCCCTTGAGAAGGTTCCGTTCCATCAGCTTCTTTTTATCCAAACCAGTGGCTTGAATTCCATCGATTTTTGTATCCACTTTACTACTTGCATTTGAAGTATCCCTTGTAACCGTAACAGTCAAGTCTCTAACTGTCTCGGAATAGAGAACTTCGGAGTCTTCTTCAGCCAGTACTGGCTCAGCCATTACTTTCTGAACAGCCTTGATGGCTCTGAAAGTCGCGACATCAACAAAGAGGTTGTGAAGAAGAAACACTTTTCTGTCTCTGACTTGTCTCTCCTCTGCTGTTTTGCAAGGCATAGATGCGATAAAGGCGAATTCGTTGGACCATGGAACCAAGTCGTAGCTGCCATCTCTCCCTTGACCACCACCATCCCCTCCCCATCTCTCATCCTCAACAGGGAGAGGCGGAAACGCTGCTGGTGACTGCGCCGCAGTAGGCGGGATGAGCCATGTGTTAGCTCTAAACCCATATGGAAGATTTCCAAACTGCAAATAAATGAAATACTCATTAACTGCACCCAATTCAAACATCCACTAAATCCTCATTCAGATAGAGAAATATACCTTATTGCGCTCCGAAAATGCTTTCAGAAGATCACTGTAAGCCTAAGCATGATAAAAGAATAAGATTAACAATCACGTTCAACACAAAATCCAGTAACAAATAAGAACATATGACTTACATTATCGAAGGCTCTACTGATTTGTCTAAGCAAATCAACAAGATTGTGACATATTATTCTTTGTTTCCCAATGCTGTAAAATCCTTTTCTGCAACCTTCAATATGAACGAGCTTCCCATTACAAAGCTTCACCTGATAAAAAAAACATTAAACGATATCACCAAAAGCCAATTGCGCAATAAATAGAAATATGTGTGATTCATCATCATAGGCTTACATCAATGGAGAGAAGATGATCTTCCTTGGCTATATCTTCAGTTTCCCGCTTAGTCGCGAGCCGAATATCTATAAAACCCTAATTACTGTAAGTTGGGACAAAATCGATCAAAGCAGGACATCGAATCTAGGGTTTAAGGGAGAGACAAATACGAGCATACATTGAAGAGGAGGAGTGAGATGAGCGAGAGAGAAAAACTCGTAGAAACTTCCAAGCTTAGGGAAAGAGTGGCTAGTCTCTCCGGCTTCATCAACCACAGTATCCTTCGACGCAGGAGACGGCGGAGGCGACGTATCCGACTGTTTAGAATTCTTTCCACCTCCCTTAACCTGCGCACTTTTCACGGAGTCTGATTTCTCCGGCGACGGACCGAAGCAAGTGGTACAGGCGACGATGTCAAGCAGCCGTCTAACGTGCGCCACTGCTGTTCCTTCATTGTAATCCTCTGGCAACAAAAAGAAATCACAACGGTCTCACGAATTAAAGAAAAGGCACAAAAGTAAAGTGACGTCGTTTGGCAGATAAATAGAAACGGCAGCGTTTAGGTTTTCTAAGTTATTTCCGTTACGGCGCAGTAACGGCGTCATATTTGATGCGCGAGAGAAGTTTACCTTCCGTTAACGTGAGAACACAGGGTTTAAGGGCCGACACATCCACTGTGTCTTTTAACCGCGATCCTCTTATCTGCAACCAATCTTGAGTCAGAACGTGAATTTGATTTAACTATTTTACCACAGTCAATTTTTTTATACTCTTTATGGGATGATTTTGAATAAGGCAATTCTGGTAAAATATCTGTTATCTAAAAACAGAAAAGGAAACTCAATTGTCAGACTAGCAAAATTCAATGACACTATATTCTTTTCTTTATTTCTCAGATGAAAAAGTCATTTTCCTTTACTTTTTTAGCTCACTTTATTTTTAGGATCCTAAGAAATTCCACAATAAACATGAATATTTCTGGACCATCAAACATTAACAAGTAACCAACAATCGTGAACCAGAGAAACAAGTAACTAACATGGAACAATTTAGAAACTTCCACTCACTCAGATTATTTTTACCTCATTTTTCTTTTGTTAAAATCTCAGGTTATTTACCTCATGGGAGAGCGAATAATTGGTGACGTGGCAGGTGTCGAAGTTAACCGATAACAGCCGCCGAACATCTATGATCCTGTCCGTTGATATGCCCTGTTTCAGACATTTTCTCTATAAAATCCACTTTTGATAATTTTATTTTTGGAATAATAAACATATGAAACCTATACCTAACATACGGCAAAAAAAAATCATTAATATTATTAATTTCAAACAAGAAAACATTTGTAACAAATATTCGAGTAACAAAATACGAATATAGATAAACATGTTTTCTGACGACAAAAGATGATACACATGTTTTCCATATAAACATTTCACTGTCTATGTAACGTCTACGTAATATTATTGACCAGAATTATGAGAAACTAATGAATTATTTAACAATCGAAAATTTGTGTGTTACACACAGTTTTGTATTTTTCTACACGTTCAAATAATGATAAAATTTAAGAAGATAATTCTAAGTCAAGGAAATGATTTTTTATTTTTTTTCAAAAAATTAATACAACAAGTATAAGTGTAAACCTATCATTTTGTAGGTAACGTGTCTTGCCTTATCCCGGAAAAACGACATCATAAAAATAAATCGAGTGCACATTGGGAGTTTATTTATATATATCAGAAATGAATTTAAAAGCACTAGTTCTGATTAAACTAAATAAAATCTTTGAATTTTAAAAATATAAAGATAAACTTTCATCAATATGCTATAAGTTCAATACTGAAACTAATGTTATATAAATTAGTTAATTGCATAAAAGGGATATAACAAAATTCAGAGAAAATATCGGTACCAAAAAAAAAACAGTTGTAAACACGCAAGAAATATGAAAATTTTACATAAATTCGAAAATGATGCTAGAAAATAAATCACACACAGACCTTCAAAATAGCCTCCGTTTCATCCGGAAGGTTTACAATGACATCCACGATAACCGGGAGAACTGCACATAAACCGTAAGGCGTAAACCATCATGATTCATATAGAGAACTGAGAAATTAATTATTGGTTAAGAAGTAATTTTATTGAAATTCATATTGATTAAGGTTTTCGTCGTTGGTTGGTACCTTTCTCTTCCTTCTTCTTCTTATCTCCTTTTGTCTTTCCACGGTTGTTCTTGGGAGCCATTTCTTCTAGAGCTTTTTTTCTTTTCTTTTATTGAAATAAACAAATAATATCTGAAAACAAATTCAACTTGGTTAATTGCAATAATCTCATTGTCAAATATGCATTCAAATGTATAATTTTGTAGGACTCAAACCTCATAAAGAACCCATAAAACTAAAACTAAAGTATACGATATAAACGTTCAAAATCTTATCCAAAACAAAATGGTTTACTGAAACATATATATAACACGAACTTGGAAAACAGATATTCAAATTTTTTTCAATAATTACCGAGTGAGAGGAATAGCGGGAGCTAACAGAAGAAAAATATATGAAAATTCTAAAAAGAGAATAAGGGATGAGAAAGAGTTTATAAGAGAGTTTGTTTAGTGGTTCGAAGAAAAGCTGAAACTGGAGAAACGGTGTGAGAGAGAGACACAGAGAGTGTGTTAAAAAAAAGGTTTGAGAGAGTGATAAGGAAGGAAGGGCGGAGATTCAATAGTCAGATGGCTAGAATGGCTTTTTATGGACGTTCATGGCAGTTTCCTGTAATTATCTTCTCTTTACATGGGTGTTTTCGTATTTTTGTCTTGATCGAAATTTCCTTCCTTGTTTCACCTTGATTTCTTACCTTTTAGGGCCTCTAAAGTCGTTAATGGGCCTAAGTGATTGTCTTATTTATAGGCTTGTTGTTCGCTGCTTTTTGGATTATTCTATTTGTGCCCCTTTCTACTTCTATCACAAATTCATGCTCTCTGCGTCAGAACCAGTTTTTTAAAAAAGTAAATGCAGAAATGGTAACTTAACTGCCCAGTTAAAAGAGTCTAAGAAATCACGTTATTAGGTATTATATGGCTCAAAAATGTGTATTTTGTTTGAAGCACGAGCTTGTTGGTCCAGATATTTTTGTATGTTTCCATATAAAAGCAAGCTATAATTAGTTCAAACAATCACACGTTCTTTGATCATTAATTTTTTTTAATCACAATGAACATTAAGGACTCTTAACATACACGTTTTTGTAAGCAAAATCAAATTTTATCATAATAAAATAAATAAAGGTTTTTTTTATGTATGAAGAAAATGAGAGCAGGCGATTTTGTCGTCCAGTAATGTTGGCAATGGCAGGGGTCACAAGTGGAAAGAAGAAACAAAGATGCGGGACCATTTGTCTTAAATGGGTCCCACGTAAAATGGGTATTCCAACGAATCGGAGCCGCACACTTTCTTAACCTGACTGCAATCAGACGGTGCTAGATGGACCACGTAAAGCTGCCTCCTCCCGTTATCCTATTCCACAAGTAACCAAACGAAATGGCCAATTTGTCCATACATTCTGTAATTCTTTTTTCCTTTCCGAAGTAATGTATTTATCGTTTCACTCGTAAATTTTTGTAAATATATTATTCATATGTTGAATATTATGTAACTTTCATTCTTTAGAAATGATAATCTCTATACGAAATTTTAGCATGAAACTAGATTATAATTTGGTTGACCATAAAAATGAACAATGAAATGGATTAATAGATTTTTCCGAAAACAGGTTAATCTTACGATCATGAAGAGTGATAAGGTTTAACATTATCTTCCACTCCGATCAATCTTACGGAAGAAGAGATGAATTTGGGGATTAGCATTCTCTCAGGTGGTTGTTGATAAAAAAGAGATGAAAGTACTCTAGGGTTACTTGTAGTATATATAAACGCAAGCTCAATATGTTGGTCTGCTTTATACAGGAGCGGGACTTAAAAAAAGGAAACACTGAAAACCGACATACGAAAGAGACGTTGATATTATACCGAACAAAACCAAAAGGAAACATTGGTTGGTTTGCTTTGATTTCTCAAGGAAGAAGAGAGAATGAGTGAGATGTTGTTGGAGATTAGCATTCTCCCTCAGGTTTTCATTATTAGGTTCTTCCAAAATAAAAAGGAAACTTTCGATTGTTTCCTTCTTCAAGAAAAGACATAAACGCAAAAAAGTTTCTTTAAACTCGGGAGTCAAAACAAGTTTAAGTAAAGTCCTAAACCTGACAGACCTTCTAACACTAGCCATTCTCTCATAACCAACCCCAGTTTTGCTATGCATTAGCTTGAAAGCTAAATATGCTTTTCCCACTTTCCTCAATGCATTGATCATCAGATCGAGTCTCTAACTATACCTCCATGTGTGATGCTGAACTGAAGTAGCCAAAGTTAAGCGGCGCATAAGAGCCAGCCATTATTTCAATTTCTGTTAGTTGATAAACAATTTTTTACATTTTATTGGTTCAAAGTTCAAACCATTGTTTTTACACTTTATTCCACACACTATACACATGCAAGAGAGATCTAAGGGTCAGTTGTATGATTGGCGGTGAAGTCAGGCTCGGTGGGTTTTTGAGGTAGCAAAGGAAGAGTGTAGCGAGGAGGAAGGTTGGAGATATTGTGCCTCAGATTGTGAAGCGCGTTTGATGCGAAACGCGACGCGTAAAGAGCGCCTCCAAGGCTCAAGGACGACGACACGGTTGCAGCATTGTGTTCTTTATCTTGACTAGCGAGCGCTTCTCGGAGACGATCTTCTTCATCGCGTAGTGACTTGGCTAACTTCCTCCGACAGTATCTCCTCCACGCTGCTTGTATAAAAGACACGCTCCATGTTCTCCATTGCACTGAGTAAAACCTGTATATATAATCAAGATCCGGTTAAGAAGATCCAAAACCGAAAACAGAGCCAAAGAAGCTGATGGGAGTGACCGAACCGAAAAGTATGTTGGAGTTGCTTGCTATGGAGGCGTCTGAATTGTGAAGCGACAGACTTGAGATCCTCAGCTGTGAGAGCAAAGGCTTCGACTTCAGTGAGAGCTTGAACTGTTCTTGTCGAGATGGGAAAGTGAGAAGAAGATTGAGGATCTAATGCCCACGGGAGAAGATCTTCTCCGCAGAAATCACTTGCCTTTAGGTTCACGGCATTGAAGAACCCACTTCTTCCTCCATTAGTGGTGGCACTTACCAGTCTTCCTCTCATAACAAACAACATTTCCCCAACAGGATCTCCTTCACGGATCACGTAACTGTTCTCGGTGTAGAGCACAGGTCTTAGCCTATCGCAAACCGCGTCAAGTAACTGCTCATCCATTATCTCAAACAAAGGTACCTACCATAAACATCATATAATTTGGATTCTGAGGGTTCTTTAGTTCAGTTTATGGAAGAAAAAGAGAGAAAGCTTGTTACTCACTTTCTTGAGGAGATCGAGGCAAAGATGGCGTTTAATATCTCTTCTGAGGTCTTTAGGGAGGTTACGAAGAAGGGTTTCTTCTTCAACTCCTCTTGTCTCTTGCCATCTATATTGTTCATATCTTCTGATACGTTTCCTCAGGTCTTCAGGTAACATTCTATGAGACATCCACTGCTCTGCATCTCTCTTTCTCACCCTCATTTCCTCTTCTCGAACTGTTGTTGACTCCAAATATTTCTGCAACAGCAAACAAAAATTACATGCGTGTCCTGAGTAACTTATATGTAGCATTATGGAACAAGTCCAGAAAATGAGAAGCGATTATTTGAGGCTAATACCTGCATATTGCCGATAAGTAGAGCAAATAAGACTAGTCCAGATATGCAGATTGATATAGCAAATATGATTTCACCAACGAATTTGCTAGTTTGGAGATTCTGTCCCAATGCACTGCAACAACAAAAGCAACTTGTGAGAATGATGACTTGTTTAAATTGTGACAGATATATATGCTTAAGATGCAAATATAAACAGGTCATTTCACGGCTTAAAATCTCCAAATATAGCTAGTTAGTTATTGTCAACAGTTTTATGTGTGTCTTACAAACCTCAGATTTCGAAGACCCCACCAGAAGCAGTAGAAGAATTTCTTCCAGAAATCATGTGATTCAACAACGCCACTCTTAAGAGCATCAGTGAAGATGCCAAAGTTGAAGATGGTTGAGTTTGTTATATCACCAGGGTCGAGAAATGGGCAAGAAGTGGTCAGGAAATTGTTGCTAACGTTACGATCGTTTTCACAGTAGAGGAATTTCATATTACAACCTTTTGTCTTCTCGCATGCCTCTTGCCAGCATCTGTCTTCTCGTTCTACTGAGATTAAGTACCATAAAGCTCCAAACACCTGAATAAGTAAGTTTAACATATAACCTTTAATATGCATTTACATGTATAAAGATTCAGTCATCAAAAGATCCGAAACTCACATGACTGGCTAACATATAGAGAGAGAGGTTCCAAGCAGCTCCAGCCCATGCTGTTTCAGTAACAATGCCAGATGTTCTTGTCACTTCAGTGTAAAGCGGATACATACGGAGAATCCGAGGAACATATTGAGCAATTATGGAAAATTTAAGGTAGTCTTTTGTTAGCAAAGAGACTGGCTGGTTGACGCTTGGAATAACGGCTAAAACTACTATCTGCAAAAGTTAAGAAGCCAGAGGATTCAAAAAGAAATGATCATTGACATTTTGAACAAGTAATCAAACTAGTCATTTACCTGTGGGAGAGGAAGGATAGAGAGTAGATCAATGATGAAGTAAGAAGAGAGATACTTTAAGGCTATTGCCTTAGCATCATCTACCAGTTCACCTCTTCCAAAAACCCGCGAAGAAGGAGCGATGTAAGCTGTCCTGAACTGAAACACAATGTGAATAATGTAAAAGGCATCGATGAGCGTACGAAGCAAACTCGCAGCTATCTCCAACTTTGAGTCCAAAGTAAGACAGTGCCTTGCGCTATCGACAATGGGAATGTAGAAAAACAATGGATCAATCGCCAAAGCAACCACACAAGCAAATAAAAATATTTTGTTCCAGTTCTGGAGAAACGAATCCTGCGGGTTTATGATGTTCTTCCGAGTAACACTAGATGTTTCCTTGTGGTCAGGATCCTTATGTGAAGGGAAACTCAATGGCTTCTTGAATCCCCATTTTACATTCTTGAAAACTCTATCTAAAGAAGGTCTAGCTTTTCTTCCATAACCATATTCAGAGGATAATGGTTTGCCTTCATCTTTGAACCTAAACAAAATCATAAGAAAATGAGATAGTAGAAAAAATCATTCAACTATGAACTGTTTTCAAGATTTTCTGTAACTACCAACCTTACACGATTATCATGGCTAAATGCCATCAGCCAAACCCTTGTATATTTCAACTGATCTTTCGCTTACAGGGTGACGAGTCCTAACATTATAATAAGAACCAAAACTTAAGACATACGAATTCTTCTACATGATTACGTACAATGATAATCCCCAATACCAATTAAAAATAAGCAAGTAGACACCTAACTACAAATACAATTGTGTTGTGTGTATGTGTTTTTAAATATTTCTTTCTTGAAAAGGTTAATTAGAGAACCTAGAATCAGTCAATTTCCACCTAACATTAGATTATACCAAATCCTGTAATTCCTACCCATTCCTGCTCAATAAATGGAAACCACACGAACAACTTAAAAACACTGTTCATCAAAGATAAGAAATCCAAATTTCAAAAAACCATTGACCATAAACGAAAGACATATATCTAAGCGTTTCGGTTCTGAGAAACAGCAAAATAAATTCAGACGAAAAAGAACAAAAACGGAAATCGGAATCAAAATTCTATCATCAAACTAACCTGAAACGAAGTAGGTAACGGCGAGATAGTAAGATTCGGCTAATAAACGGAAGTCGGTGAACGGCGTTTTCTTCAATTCAAGCAACTGGTCCCGTCGTCGCTGGAAAGAGAGAGAGACTCATATGGCGGTTACTTGTATCTCTCTCTGTATATTGTTTCCTGGAAAAGTAGTATATGAGAATTTTATTATACGACAAAAAGGGAGGGAAAGAGGAATATTATGCAATTAAATATTATAAAGTCTGTTCAATTGAAAATCATTTCATAAAACAATTTCATTCAGATGAATGACTTGGTCAAAGTCAGACGGCGAGAATAAGCAAGTTGCCAAATTTTAAGTACCGGGCCCATTATGAATATTGAGCCCATTTAGATTCATGACCCAAAATGAAGTAACCGCCCCACCATATGTTCCTTATTTCTTTTCTCTTCACACTGATTTATTTTCTGTCGGAAAATACGGACGGCGTCGTCGTTCTTTTTGACGGTGTAGCTCACCGGCGTCGATTTTTAGATTTTTTTTTAAGGTAACATATTCTTCCTTGTGTTTAATCTCCATACTTTTGATCTACTTTTCGTTCTTGTTTAGTCTTTAGTGTTGTTCGAGCTTTTGTCTCCAATTTCAATCAATTCAAAGGGTTTTTAGATTCCAAATTTTGTAGCTTCCGTTGACACATCGAGTTGTCGAACTGTGTTTCGGATTGATCTGTCTGGAGCTTCTATTTCTGCTTCCTTATCTACTGTGAATGAAATTGCCACCGATATAGATAGTTAGCTAGGGTTTATTCGTGAGCTCGCGTAGATGAATTAGGAAGAATTCAGGTGATCATTTTTATGTTGCATTGTCTATTATTGTAACTGAATCTGGAGAAATTTTGATAAAATTGTTGTTTGACTCAGTGCAAACAAATTTACAAGTTTTCAGGAAATTGACTTAATACTAATCTTGAATTTTGCAGGGAAACACTAAGCAGCAAATTACAAGTGGGTGATTTGTGTTTGTTACATAGTCTTATATCTAACTATGTCAGATTCTGGTGAGCCTAAACCTTCTCAGCAAGAAGAACCTCTACCTCAACCTGCTGCCCAAGAAACTCAGTCTCAACAAGGTTACATATACTTCCTTCTATCTCAATTCTAGTTGTCGTCTCATTGAGATTTTTTCTTGTTCTTCGTTGTTAGCTAGAAATTTTCATTTACACTAATCAAATCATTCTTCTGTTTCAGTTTGCACTTTCTTCAAGAAGCCAACGAAAAGTAAAAACATAAGAAAAAGAACCATTGACGCTGATGAAGAAGACGGAGATTCGAAAAGCGAAAGCTCTATTCTACAAAATCTAAAGAAAGTTGCAAAACCCGATAGCAAGTTATACTTTTCTTCTGGACCATCTAAGAGTTCTACTACAACGAGTGGAGCTCCTGAGAGGTCCGTCTTTCACTACGATTCATCCAAGGAAATCCAGGTTCAGAACGACAGTGGAGCAACAGCAACCCTTGAAACTGAGACCGACTTCAATCAAGACGCACGAGCTATCCGTGAGAGAGTTCTTAAAAAAGCAGACGAAGCATTGAAAGGGAATAAGAAAAAGGCTTCTGATGAGAAGCTGTACAAAGGAATTCATGGATATACAGATCACAAAGCTGGGTTTAGAAGAGAACAAACAATCTCGAGCGAGAAAGCTGGAGGCTCACACGGGCCATTAAGAGCTTCTGCTCACATAAGAGTGTCGGCTAGATTCGATTACCAGCCAGACATTTGCAAGGATTACAAAGAAACCGGATACTGTGGATATGGAGATTCGTGTAAGTTCTTGCATGACCGTGGGGATTACAAACCAGGATGGCAGATAGAGAAAGAGTGGGAAGAAGCAGAGAAAGTTAGGAAGAGAAATAAAGCTATGGGAGTTGAGGATGAAGATGATGAGGCTGACAAGGATAGCGACGAAGACGAAAATGCATTGCCCTTTGCTTGCTTCATTTGCAGGGAGCCTTTTGTTGATCCAGTTGTCACCAAATGCAAGCATTACTTCTGTGAGCATTGTGCTTTAAAGGTATGATCATCACAATTACGAGTCTGTTTTTTTTTTAGTTGTGAAGAAATGTGTGAAACTAGCGAGTTTTGTTTAATGTAATGATGCAGCATCACACGAAGAACAAGAAGTGCTTTGTGTGTAACCAACCAACAATGGGGATTTTCAATGCAGCACATGAGATCAAGAAGAGAATGGCTGAAGAACGGAGTAAAGCTGAACAAGGATTGTGAAGTCCTTGTTTCACTGGACAAAAAGGCAAAAACTATATTTGGTTATTTACTTGAGGAAAGCTTTTTGTTTTGTTGTACTCACTGGCCTATATATATTCATTCGGATGACGACGATAGTTGTTTCAAACTGATTAACTTTTAAATTTAAACAAACTGAAAATTGAATCAGAGTTTTGGAGTCAACTTCCTAGTAAATCATCGTCAGAATAATAGTCGTCAAACTCGATATCCTGATTCACATATTTTGATATAGAAATTTGCTTCCCAAATTGAAAACGCGGTCGTTTAATAAACAGGCCAAAAGTAAAGTTCCTTACCAAACTTTTTAATCTAATGGGCCCGTGCGCTAAGATACAGTTAATGGGCAACGCGAATCGGCCCATAAATAAACCACACCACAAGTAGCGGTAACAAGGTAGTTCTATGGGGTAGAAAACGCATCTGAACAGGTAATTATTTGTCCTACAAGGTTCGATCGAATGTTCTCATCTCTTTTTTTCTCTCTGGCTTTCCGATCTTCTAGATTTTCCAAGTCTTGAATGATGAGGAAGGCGAAGGCTGTGGCCTGTGGGTGAGGTCGTGCCAAAGTCTAAGGCTGTAACACGCGTCTGGTGGGACATCAACAGGTGTCCGGTTCCGGCTGACGTTGATGTTCGCAGGGTCGGTCCGTGTATAAAACGGGCTTTGGAGAAATTAGGCTACTCTGGTCCTCTCACCATCACTGCCGTTGGGATACTAACAGACGTCCCTCATGACTTCCTCAGACAAGTCCATTCCTCTGGAATCGCTCTTCATCACGTTCCCACCGGTTTATATCTTCTCATCCTTCATTTTCTAAAATTAGGGTTTTGCTTCTATTTGCCCTTTTTGTTTTTGTTTTTAAGTCTTATAGTTTCCGAAACAGCTCTCTCAGGGATTGGGTGGGCTGTGGTTAAGTGGACCTGGTATAATCAACCTCCGGCTAATTTAATGCTCATATCGTACGAGCATATCTACTTGACCACTCTTGACATGCTAGGTAGGATCGGATACAACACTGTTCGGTCTATTCTTCCAGATGATCCTCAACAAGCCGCATCCTCCGCCTCCCCTTCTACAGGGTCTTTCCTCTGGGAAAGCTTACTGGCAAGCTTACCAGCAGCAGGTCCTTGTCCTCTCTCTCTCTCTCTCACACTCAGTACAGTGTTGAAATAGTTAAGCTGTGTCTGACCTAGTTATCTCCACGGACGCAGATGATATGGATTCAGGGGCACCTCAGGAGGACAAGTGCGGCGAGATGGGTGAACCTGCCTTGCTTTGTGAGCAATGCAGATTTACTGTCCAAGGCTTTGAAAACTTCTCCACGCATCTCAAGAGTGAAGAACATGCACATGAAGTAAGCATCCTAGCCAAAAACGCAGACTTGTTGTGTCCATTTGAGTCAACAACCTCTTACCGCGAGTTTCCCTTTCTCACTTAATTCTTCCAGTTATGTTTTGCCTAAATTTGACCCCATATTTTGTTTTGTCAATGAGCAGTCTCAATACTACCGTAACGAAGATGATGAAACCGATGGAGACGACTACGTACGAGACTCTGAAGACGACGAAGAAGAGTAGTAAGAGTTGTGTGTGTGTTAATGTTATCTTAAGCTATCTAATCCTTTTTATGTTCAACATCTTCTAAATCCTCGTAAACTCTGGTTTTCTTTGTGTGTTAACTGATAATAATGGTGTTATCTTAAGCTATGAGTAGTAGTAAGAGTTGTGTGAGTTAATGTTACTGATTTCTCCAACGAATTTGCTTTTTTGGAGATTTTGTCCCAATGAACTGCAACAACAAAAGCAACTGGTGAGAAAATGATGACTTGTTTGAATTGTGTTAGAGTTCCAGATACATATGCTAGAGATGCAACTAGAAACTGGTCATATCTCAGCTTAAAATAACTACAAAGAGCATAACAAGCTGGCTAATACTTAAAAATGTAAAATCAGATTCAACAGAACCCAATGGTTTTGTGTGTGTTTTCAGACCTTTAGATTTCGCAAAGCCCACCAGAAACAATGGTTGCAAATACTTTCTTCTTTCTCAGTTCTAGTAAACTATAAGCCGAAGCTGTTTTTGCTTGTATTCGTTTGCCCATATTGTGATGGTCTTTAAAGATTGGGCCTTCTTTGGTTCATCTAAATTTGAAGCTTTTTCCTTTTGTTAAATTTGTTGAAACAGTCAAAGTTAGATTAAACCAGGACAAATGAATGAAACGATAAATTCATAACTTTTTACTGCCAGCATTATCAGAAGAATGTCGTTAATGTTGTCTTTTTTTCTTTCACTTCCGTCTGTTTTTTTTGTGGTATTGGTTAATTCGAAAAGATTCGGAACCTATTGGCCGGCAAAAAAGTTATCCAAATGAACAAAAAGAAGAATTACACGTGTCAAGTTCACGAGAAACGACATAATACGTGAACATGAAAATGACAGACAATAAACCAATGAAAATATGACACGTATATTGGTTTCCTATTATTTAACCGTATTTAGCTCATTGTCGCTGTCACTAAAAAGGCTCCTTGTTTTTATCTTGAAGCAGTTAATAATTTACGCCAAAGTCGTCTTTTGCGTTTAAGTTCGCATGCCTAGCTAGTGCCAAAGGTGATCCTATCCGATAAGCTTTGTTTTGGGTAAATTTTTATCTGATAAGGTTACTGTAATTATCGTCAATTACCGCTCTTTTAAGTACTATATTATCACTTAACATTTTTTAAAAAATATGATTGCAGAAAATGTTATATATAAACTAAATCCCTATTTTATCATAACGTCAATTTCAGACAATTAATGAGATATGTAAGCATAAACCATATTCATATTGAACAAGAAAACCTCCGGTTACAATTATATGTGTTGTTTAAAATGGTTACAAAATCGGAAGATTGTTCGTTATGAAAACCTTAAACCATAATTAATACATATGTTAGAAGATAATTAGATAAGTAATCATTTAACTAGATTTATCTAAAAAGTGATTATGTTGTTTTTGTTTGAGAAAACCAAGTAAAGGTGAGTCTTTTCTCCTTTGGGAAAAACAAAAGTAGAATTCAAAAAAGAAAGAAATAGAATTCACTAATTATATAGTAATCCATTAATATTACTGGTTAGAAAGCGTAATTAGCGGCGGTGGTTATCAAAAGTGACTTCCACCATATGTTTCGAAAGCTTGAGTTTCACGAAGAAGATGGAGGAGGGGCAACTTTAGACTAGTGGAGATGAATCGAATGATGATTTATTGTAGATTCTTTGTGGTATCTCATCTTTCCTTCGTATGAGGTGTGATTCACAACAAATACAATTTAACAAAAACTAGTTTGTCTACATTCGGTATGATATAATTAAGGACTTTGTCTCAAACAGATTAAAGTTCTTGTTTCATGATTTTAGATTGTGGATGCCTTGTACCAATCTTCTTGTAGAAATGCCTTCTCCTCCTAGAAGAGAAATTACACCTTACGTGTCGTACATGACTACATGGAACAGTCACTTTGCAGATAGGATATGGTGTTAGACATTTAGCTTGATACAATTAATTAATGTTTAACAACAAGGTTTAAAGGCAACGAGAGCTATATCTAATAAGATGTGGTCTAAGACATATGAGACCTGATACATGGAGAATCACTCATTTATAAATTTCTGGTATATTAACGACATTTTGTGTCTAAAAAATTAGCTATTATAATGAATATGGTCTAAAATTGAATTTAAATTAACAAAACTATCTATAAAGTTTGAAACGATCTTACCTAATCAAAACAAATAATTATCTAAGCAATCTGTTTTGTTTTGTTCGGATTATATAGGTCCCCAAAACGTCATACAATAAAACTTGCTTAAATATTTTGTTTTTTTGTTACATTAAAAAATTAGTATCTTGTTGTGTTTTTGTTTGGTTTGAAAAGCTGAAAATGTGTGAAGGAGAAGAAGGAAGCTATAAAAAAGAGTTTAGGTACAAAAGTAAAAAGTTATTATGTCGGTGGGTTCATTAAAAGAAACCAAAAAACATAAACAAGTAATTTTGTTTTGGCATAACGAAGCATCTTCTTCTTCTTCCTTGTATTTATTATCCATTTCCAGAGATTCTCCCTTGTGAGATAACAACGAAGAACGAAAGAGAGAGAGAGAGAGAGAGATATGATGGACGGCGTTGAAGGCGGCACGGCGATGTACGGTGGTCTCGAGACGGTGCAATACGTACGGACGCATCATCAACATCTGTGCAGAGAAAACCAGTGTACCTCTGCTCTTGTCAAACACATCAAAGCTCCTCTTCATCTCGTAAGCTTCTCCAATCTACCACTAATTTCACCCTTTTCGTACCATTTTCTCCATGATCCGTCAATTTTGATCCCAACCATCGATTTAGGGTTTTTTCCCCCAAATCTCTGTTTAACGATTGATTATAATTGATTTTTTTTAGGTTTGGTCACTTGTACGGAGATTTGATCAGCCGCAGAAATACAAACCGTTTGTGAGCAGATGTACAGTAATCGGTGATCCTGAAATCGGCAGTCTTAGAGAAGTCAATGTTAAATCTGGTCTTCCTGCAACAACATCTACTGAGAGATTAGAACTTCTTGATGATGAAGAACACATCCTCGGTATCAAAATCATCGGTGGTGATCACAGACTTAAGGTACAGCGAGAGAAATCAAATCTCATTGATGTTTGTTTATATGCAGATTCTCATTGATTGTTTGTTTGCAGAATTACTCGTCGATTTTGACGGTTCATCCGGAGATAATCGAGGGAAGAGCAGGAACGATGGTGATTGAATCGTTTGTAGTTGATGTTCCTCAAGGTAACACAAAGGATGAGACTTGCTACTTTGTTGAAGCACTTATCAGATGTAATCTCAAGTCACTAGCAGATGTTTCTGAAAGATTGGCTTCTCAGGACATTACTCAGTGAACTACATAATCAATGAACAAGGGCATTGAAGTGAAGTATCAATTCCAGTTTGTGATATAATCAATATTCTTCAGGATTTTTTTGGTTTGGCCTAGATATATATATAGATATCTATCCTCGGTAATGACCAGTCTAAAAAGATGTACATATTGTCCCAATGGTGAAGTTTTGATGTAAGATATCTCCTGGTGGTTTGTTATTTGTAGATATTTTTGTAAACAATGTAAATGTGAATGGTTTATGATGTATAATATATAGTTCACAAAAGATGTTTCTGTAGACTTCAGATTCCACTTCTCTATTGAACAGAACCTATGATTGGATGCTGAGAACTTGTAAAGAATCTGAGGCAGAAAGTTGAAAAACTGTGTCAATTTCATTAACTTGAAAAGATGAGCATAAATTGGGAGAGAGAGAGAGAGACAAAGATTTTGAATTGAGGTTTAACGGTAAAACACACAAAACCTATTCCCCTCTGTTTCCAATTTTCATCTAAACAAACAGGTACATATTTGAATGTAATATTGTATACAGACCAGGGGTAAAACAGGAACTAAAGAAGGCTAACAATCGAGTCGAACCCTCTATGTGAAGCCACAGGTTTAGTGCAAATTGTAATAAGTTGTTCAGAGAGACTCTTGACTGAAACAAATTGTGAAGCAGATTCGATTTTAAAATCAAAATTTGAGTGTCGAGCGGGAAAGTAAAAGTTCCGCTCCAATCTTCTAATCTTTTCGTATCTAGCGGGAAATTTCTCAGCAGGTGACTTTCATAATCGCAGTTTTCGTCGATTCTCTTTTCCGATTTTACGATTCCTCTCTCTCTCTCATGGTGCGATTTCTCCAGCAGTAAAAATCAATGGCGAGAACCAAGCATCGCGTTACCAGGTCACAACCTCGGAATCAAACTGGTATCTTAAATCTGCTTTCTCTTTCAATTTTTACTTCTGATTTTACCCAGAATTTTAGGTTTTTTATTTCGATTTTGTTAACCCTAGATTTCGAATCTGAAATTTGTAGATGCCGCCGGTGCTTCATCTTCTCAGGCGGCAGGTCCAACTACGGTACGGCATCTTTTTCCGTCTTAGGGTTTCCAATGTTTCTTCCTTTTATCGTTATGATCAAATTTGTTTATCTATCGAAATTGAAGACCCCGACAAGGAGAGGCGGTGAAGGTGGAGATAATACTCAACAAAGTGAGTTTTTTATATTTGAAGTCTTTTTTTTCCCTCTTTTCATCTCTTTTGTTTGTGAAGTTATTCTTTTGTAACATCTGCAGCAAATCCTACAACTTCACCAGCTACTGGTACAAGGGTAAGATTTTTGTGACCATTGCTTATGAACTGCTTCAACTTTGATTTCGTTATTAAGCTGACAAAATTCTCGTTTTGGTTTGTCAAGAGAGGGGCTAAGAGATCCAGACAGGCTATGCCACGAGGTTTGTTTTAAAAAAAAAACCAATCTCTTGTGATATCCCTGAGAATACAGGACACTTAGTGTGTTTAAAACTAATCTTCGGTGTTGTCCTTGTAGGCTCACAGAAGAAGTCTTATCGATACAGGCCAGGAACCGTTGCTCTAAAAGAGATTCGCCATTTCCAGAAGCAGACAAACCTTCTTATTCCGGCTGCCAGTTTCATAAGAGAAGTTAGTTACTCTTTTTCTTACCAGCCATAATAAGTTTCACAGCTTAACAATATTCATATATACTAACAGAGGCACAAGCCTTTTGGTGTTTAATGTGGCTAGTTTTAGGATTTGCACACCCCACACATATCTGAGCATCAATGCAGTGTACATAGTGAGTGATATAGCAATTTAACTAAAATTCAGAGTAATCGTGAGGCCAACCCTCCTTGTTTAAGGAGTGTGTAATCTAGTTTGTCTTTGAGGTTATGAGCTCATAGATTCAGAACCATATGATTCCTGTAGCTACAAAACTCAACATGAATCGTCAGTGATGTGGAAATGCTGATTTGTGTTACAAACAAACTATTTTACATTGTTTTTCCAGGTGAGAAGTATAACCCATATGTTGGCCCCTCCCCAAATCAATCGTTGGACAGCTGAAGCTCTTGTTGCTCTTCAAGAGGTACCAATCCTTCAACTTTTTCTTTATACGAATGTATGAATATAGATATAGAGATAGTCACACATTTCAACTAATGTCATTCCCCTTGATGACCAATCAACCTAATCACACAAATTCTTTGTGGTAGGCGGCAGAAGATTACTTGGTTGGTTTGTTCTCAGATTCAATGCTCTGTGCTATCCATGCAAGACGTGTTACTCTAAGTAAGTACTCTAAAAGAAGACATTTTTCAGTCTCAACTTAGGAATCACAAGCATACATTTTATATCCCTTTGAATCATTAGTTACTTGAATATCATATATAAAATGCTTATCTATATCTGTTTTTTGTTCATATCAGTGAGAAAAGACTTTGAACTTGCACGCCGGCTTGGAGGAAAAGGCAGACCATGGTGATAGAAAACTCACTCACTATTCACATCTCTTACATTGTAAGTGAGGATCGAATAGTTAACAACAAGTGTGTCGTAGGTTGTATAAGGTTATTCTCTCCTTGTCTCTTGGTGATGCATGTCCTTTTATTTTACTAAATGATCTGACCAAAACCTTCTTTTGAAACATAACTGGAAACCCGAATTTGGTTTGATTCCAATATCTAGGCTGTAAAACTTCTTTCTCTATGTGTGTTTCTATCTGCTTTTCGTTGGATCTGATTGTTTTCCATTGAGATTCCACTTGACAAAAACGTTTCTTTCGTTAAGTTCTAACTTCCAAAGGTTCATGTATATATAATTTGAAGCCTCAGTTAGAAAGGGTTGTGATTGAAAGAAGAAAAAAAAAGTAAGAGGAAGATTTGAAAGAACATGTGTTTTGGGAGGGCTTTAGTAGAAATATCTCTCAGACGAGTGACGAGTGGATTCCCAATTACAACTTGTCAAGGCATATTAAAAAGGTTGAGATATCCTTAGCACTTCAAATTTAAATAATTCATATTGATTTTTAGTGATAATTCGCATAAAACATTTGTGATATCATAGTGTTGTCACTAAAAAAAACACTATAAATTTTCGAAAAGCTCGAATTTCGAATTTGGTGATATTTATTTCATTGTCAACTCTTTTAAGTTGCCTCTTTTTCTTGGGTTCTCTATAGTCTCTTTTGTTTTGTTTTTTACATCCTTTATGATCTCTCTCTGTACATTCGTAAAAATTGAATGCAGACCGAAAAAACTAAACAGAAACGAGGATGGCAAAAGTTGGATGCGCCCATGAATCATGCAACACAATGGTCCCAAGTTCCCAACAGATTCATTCGCAAAAATTCAGAGTAGACCGAAAGAAAAAACAAATTGTAGTATTATAAAAAAAAAGAAAGAAAGAGGATGGGTCAAGTGAAGGCGTCATGAATCATGCGATGGTCCCAACAAATTAAATGAAATATAAAATCCACGTGTCATGTTCAGTTGCAACTGCATAGTTTGTTCAGTACGTTGCTGATCAACCTTTTCTTTTTTAAAGTTGATAGATAAATATAATAATAAACCGAACAAAATTTAAAAGAAGCTTTGAATAAAATTTGCGATGTGAATTAATGGAGGAATAAAGGGTATATCCTCGACGTTAAATTAATTTTATATTCATCCCTAACAAACTTTCAACTCAACTTTTGATAGTTCTAACAATATATTTCATTAAATTGACAAAATTTAATTCGATTTGTAATAGATTGGACTTCATAAATGATAATCAAGTGATTCTCCTAATGCTTTTTTTCTTCTTGGGAAAAATGAATACATATATTGACTCTTTTTTTTCATACATATTTGTACTCAACATAGTTGATTTATATCGACTTAATTATGATTTATTCATCTGCGTGTAAATATAAAACATCAAGTAGTATCATTTTAAAAAAAGCAATTAGACAAGAACATGACGGAGCAAATGATGTAATGCAACATGTCTTATGATTCTCATTGGTCCTTAAACGAAATCACTCGAGCATTGCACACATACTGACATATATTGGCTGCCACCCATAAGTTGCTAAATTAATTAATAAGAATAATATTAGTTAAATCCGATTTAAGGAAAACAAAGTACGATATACATCATACACGATTCCTTAATGTGGAAACCGACCAAACCGGTCGTTAAACTTTGCCCTTATAAATACAGAATACACTTCATGTTCTTCCCTTAAAAATCCATCATTCTCTCTTCCTCTCTGCTCTCTCTTTACCTTAAACCGTACCAAACCGTATTGATTGATAATATTGCACGGTGCGATCGTAAATCTTTGTGTACTAAGGTGTCTTTTGAGATGAATACGCAGCGTAAGTCGAAGCATCTTAAGACCAATCCAACCATTGTTGCCTCTTCTTCTGAAGGTAACAACTTTCTCCGCTATCTCATGATCTCCATCCACTATACGGTGTCGTTTGATTTTACTCTTTTTTTTTTTTGAAATAATAATAAATGTGAAATTTGGATGATGACGTGGGACAGAAGTGAGCAGTCTTGAGTGGGAAGAAATAGCAATGGCTCAGGAAGAAGAGGATTTGATTTGCAGGATGTATAAGCTTGTCGGTGAAAGGTTTTTCATGTTTTCTCTTATTCCTTAACATTTTTTTTGGTTAAATCTTTCAATATATGTGATTTTAATAAGGGAATTGAAGATTAGTTTGTTTGTTTGTAAAGGTGGGATTTAATAGCTGGGAGGATTCCAGGAAGAACAGCAGAAGAGATTGAGAGGTTTTGGGTGATGAAGAATCATCGAAGATCTCAATTACGTTGATGGCCAACTCTTATATCATTTTTATAATAATGAGAGAGAAAAGAATGAAAAATATACATATATATTCGTTGGTAATTCTGCAGTTTTGTTCCTGAGTTTTGAAGTAGTTGTGTGTTCGGGATTTTATGAATCACGAATGGAACCTTTAATAAATTGAAGGTAAAGTTTTAATCAATCATAAAAAATAATTTGTGGATATGTATTGGCTTGTAGCACTGAGCCTGAGGCATAAGAAAAAGATTGCTGGGCCTAAATTAGGCATGTGATAAAACCGTTTCACATACACAACAAAATCCAAAATATATATACATTGATTACAAGTGCATAAAAACATTTATTATCATATTAAATAAACTATATAAAGATAACACAATCTAGTAATCAGATGAAAGTATGTTACCTTTTAAATTTTATGTTGTACAAAGGTCATTTTGATTTTGACCAAGGTCAAAATTACAGTTTATTAATATGTTGGTGACTCCTTGCAACACAATGCATAATATTGAAGCATTTTTTATCTTGAGCATGGTCGCATACCTAATGTGCATAACATAGCTCAAAGCCTCAAACTCACATATTTAGTGGGACGTCTCTTGGTTGATATCTCGCTGGTGCGTTTTCCACTTTAACAAAACTTCACCAAATGACTTGCTGGACAATCCATCGTCACCCAAGACTCTAACAACTCCTTCTTTCAACTCCTTCACTTTATTTCCTATGGCTTTTCCCTCTTCACCTTCCATCAGTGCCTTCACCACTCTCACCACTTCTTCCCTCCGTACAATCCCATCTTCACCCGCATGGATTCTTAGAGCCGCTCCAACATCCTCCACGAGTAGCAATGTATTCATCTTTTGCTCCGCGAATAAAGGCCACGCTATGAGTGGTACACCGTTTACAATGCTTTCTAAGGTCGAATTCCATCCACAGTGTGTTAAAAACCCGCATGTGGATGGATGAGCCAGGATTTGAACCTGTGGAGCCCATGATGGAACCACCAAACCTTTCTCTTTGGTTCGGTCTAAGAACCCAATTGGTAAAAACGAAAAGGGGTCTGTCTCGCTGTGTGGATTGAAATACGACGAACTAACTATCTCGCTTGGACTTCGTATGACCCAAATAAACCGTTTTCCGCTCTCCGCAAGACCAATAGCAAGCTCATTAAACTGCTCACATGTAAGTGTTCCGCCGCTTCCAAATGATATGTATAGAACCGAGCCGAATGGTTGGTTGTCTAGCCAACTTAAACATCCGAACTTGTCTTCCAAGTTAACATTAGATGAACTTGTGTTAACCAGCGGCCCAATCGGGTATACCGTTGGTTTATCAGGAGCCGGTTCTTGTAAGGCCTTTATTGCATTCGACTCTAAATCAACGAAGGAATTCACTAGAATCCCTTTAGCTTCTTTGTACCTCTTGGTGTTATGGAGAAGCAATTTGTATGCGTCGTCGTTTCGGTCTTGAACCGTATCAAGAAAGTCCTTACCGGTTATCGGGACACAGCCGGGAATCTTAAGCGGTTCGGTTAAGTACCTAAACTCACACGACACCGTTTTGTCTAGTTTCGGCAAGTGAAGAAAAAACGACAAGACGTTTGCATTGGATGCATAGAAAATGTATGGTGACACGTGGAAGTCAACGGCCACGTCGAACGCATCCGCACCAAACATATCGACGACGAGAACCGCCGGGAGACTTTTCTTCGTTGATAAAGAGCCAAAAAGCTCCCGGAGCGCCGGATTGGAACGAGTCATGGTGAGCATGGCCCGAGTTTCGATTCGCGCTGTGGAGGGAACATCGGAAAGATCGGCGGGAGGGAGAAATACGGAGGCTATGGAGGAAGGGAGAGAGTTGAGAACGGATCTTTGTGCCTTAGACGGCGAAGTTTCACCGGAGATGATCATTGTGACGGTGAAACAGTCGTGCTGAACGAGTCGCTTTGCTAACTCGACGAATGGGATAAGGTGACCCATACCGGGACTCGGCATGATTGCTATGTGTGGAGTGTTTGCTTCCGCCATTAAGAGTAGAATTTTCTTTATTCTTATTTCTTGAAAAATATCTATGCTCATTTATTTTATTTATGGTACGTTGTAGTAGCTTTATAGATCATGCTCGTGGTTATAGTTCTGTGGGAAATGGGAATTTCCTTTTTTTTGGTTCTTTTTTTGTTTGGTTCGTTTTGTGTGGACTCTATTTGGGTGGCGACGAATGGGATGAGGTGACCCATACCGGGACTAAAGATAAGTATGTGGTAAAATCAATTGGTTTATTATTGTGGAACCGCTTTGGTCCAGTAGGAATCTTTCATCTTGCTGAGTGGCAAGCTGTTAGATTTGATCTCAAGAGAGACTTGTGCAAGAGCATGTGATATACTTGATGCAAATGTGCCTGATTAGCCGGTGACCTGCTTAAGTGATCACTTTCACAACAATATTCTCATGATTCTAACCCTGAGCAAATGCCTTATGAGAAGAAGGGCTTGGTTTTGACCAGAGTTGTGTCCGTTGATTATTATGACCATAGTTCTGCGGAGAAGATCTGACTTGGTGAGAGTCTTCTCCACATCTGGTAGTGGAATCAACATAATGATTTGTGGTTGAGGCCCAATAGAAAATTTTCACAAAGTTTCCCTCAAATAGATCCATCAATTTTTCTAACTAACACACAGCAACAGTGAGTGCACCCATACGACGGATAATCTTGTGCACGCTTAAAATTTTCCCAAATTGTGATCAACTTCGTATAGAAAGTATTGACAACCCTGTTTATGATACCATACAATCTCTGCTCAATCTGATACAACTTTGAAACAGTATTATTCTCTGCTTTAATCGTTTCAACAATCTTTCCACTAGCTAATTTCACAAAGAGAAACCTCTTGCCTATTGTCTCTCTCTCCGTAGATATTTGATTGGGTGTAGTCTTATGTTGCCTACGTCTGCTTTTTTCTCAAGATATTTTTTTATAGTTGCTTGCTTAGCAAGAAACTTTATTAAAAAGGTAATAAGAAAGCAGAATGGAAAGAATTTGAAATTGGGAAAGATTGGATTTAGATCATTATCGTATACTTTGTGGATATTTTCATGGTTTTGCTGCTTTATATATAAACTAGCTCAAAATTTTATGGAACCGAATATTTTCAATGAAAACAATATGAAATAACCTAATCTACACACATGGGTTTTCTAACCAATACATGATTCATATTGTTGGTCTGCAATTCATTTTACATAGCATTGCAAATATCACGATGGGTTAACCAACAAATGTAGGTTTCTTATAGAAGCAAAAATCACGGAATTCAGAAAAAGCAAAGCAAAGCAAAGCAAAGCAAACCTAAATGAAGTTTTTATGGAAACAAATGACCCTTGGCGACTTTACTGAAGATTTTCATCCAAAGCAGAGTGATCCTGATCATGTCCTGGAGCCATGGATGGTTGTGGTAGTAGTGTTGGTGAGAGTGGCTGTGGGAGTTTTGAGGTGAGCATTCCTCAGCTCCTTTTTGCTTTGTATATCTCTGCTTGGTAAAGGATAAGCTAATTCATAGGCGCGACGCTGCAGGATGATTACACAAAGAGTAAATCTTATTGTTGTGAGTTGTTGGTTTTCGAAACAAAAAGGTCCATCATACAAGGAACGTTGTACTTACATCATCGTGACTGTTTGCTGACATGGTTCCTATTCCAGATGAAGAAGGCAAGTCTGGTTCTTGCGGTCCATACCATGGAAACACCGCACCCGAGCAAACCTCATCGAAAACTGGTAGTCTTTTATGTCTTGGGAAGGCAGAGCCCGGTGACCGGTCTTTCTCAATCGTCCTAATTTGAAGTCCAGCAGAAGGTGACGGTTCTTGCGTCGCTGTTGTATTAGAAAATGAAGACAAGTCTGGCTTTGGAGTCACATTGACAGAAGGCGACGAAGCATGGGTGGTTGTGGAATTGCTGAGATGCGATTCTTGTGATTGAAGATGTAGTACTGATCTCGGACCCTGCAGATGAACAAACACAAAACAAGCGGCTGGTTATATTTGACTCTGGAACAAACACAAAACATTTTCGAAGCTGGAAGATTCTTGTGATTGAACAATTGGTGATTCAAGATTCTACATATGATGAACAAATACAAAGAAGTCGTTGTACGATTCTTCATGATCACTTAAGAGAATACCAACAGAGAAGGAAACCTTACCGTTTGGTTGATTTGGGTACTCTGATTTAGCGTTTCCTCAGACCTACGGGGAGATGATGCAGAGGCGGATTCTGCACGATGAACAAACACAAAGAAGAAGTGCTTTTGGTTATATATGATTCCTCAGAAATATAGAAAAAGAAAAGAACCTTACCATCTGGTTTCGTTGGCGTTTCGTGATCCACCTCGTTCCTCGCAATTGGCTCCTCTCTCTCCATCGAAACAAGTCCAAGTCTCGCTGTATTCAACGTCGTCTGATCAAGAAGAAATAAAAGATTCCGATAACTGATCAAGAAAAGAAAACAAGTTCAAGTCTCTGTACGTGTATTTATAGTCTCAGTGTATTAATATTTTCTTTTTCCCCTGAACGTTTATATGTATAATTTTAATAATTACACTTGGATGAAACCAGAGATGATAATTAAATAAATTAAGGAACTTTTTGAGAAAATAGTTTTATTTGGTATACGTGTGAGAGCCTAATAAACCTGATCCGGTTCAGGGGGAATGGTTAAATGTTAAGTACACGAGAATTCTAACCAATTAATGATTTCGTCTGAGCAGTTTTCATTTGTCTTTGATCATGGCTCTGTTTTTTATTTATTTTCTGACTTGGTCTGTATCGACTTTTATTTAATTCAGTATTTTTATAGTTTGATGACAAAAAATAAAAAATAAATATATAGAACTTCTTTTATTATTTTCTTTTTATTTTTCTTTTTCAATTGGATATTGTTTTTATATAAGAAATTATGAACAAAATATTTAGAAAATCTTAACGAGAAAATCAATCCAACTTATATATACAAATTAGGAATACAAAACCCCTCACTCTATAAATACCAATCCAACATTCATGGTTCATCTCCATACACAATTGACTAATTAATTCCTTAAAATTATGGAGAGCATCAATGACAAAACTCAGCCACATACCAGGCGCTTGCAGAGACTAATGACTAGTTCCGAAGAAACTGACATGGACGATTTTCTTTTGATCCTCGGTAGGTCAGATGAAGTCCCTAAGTTTGCGAATATACTAGCGTTAGATTTGGATCTCTTCGTCATAATCATTAGAGACTAAGTAGGCTTACGTCGCTTCATGAAGATATTCGGAATATCAGACGATATCAACACAATCCTTCTCTACCCTATATATCATGATGAGATTCTAGGAGATTATGACTCATGAACGCGGCTATGATTTGGCGTCACAAGTACTAAACATTTGCAACGTACATCACAAGAAACTGTTTTGCCATATCACGTACCGTCACTTGTTGGTCTTGTCGAGTGACGATAACGGTTGCGTCATACTCAAGAAAGTTATAACAATAGCTGATGATTTCTTGAAAGATGAATTCCTTGACCTAATCGCACAGCACGCTCACTCGCTAAGCATGCACGACTTAGGAATCTCCCTAATCCAGCACGTGCTTGAGCTTGATTTTACAAAGAAAACCACACAAGACGACAAGCGCTTGCACGAGCTAATGGCTGAGTTTGATGAGGTTCTCTCGACATCAGTAACAGCAGATGTTGATAAGCTCCATAAGCTTGCCTCGAAGCTAATGTTAGATTCTGATCTCTTTTTCGAGTTTGTCATAACAAGACGAGGCTCGCTCATGATTCAAATTATCCTAGGAAAATCCGAAGAAGTCGACCAAGTTATTTTGGCGGGAGTGAAGCAAAGGTTCATCGATGTTACAACAAACTTTTACGGGTATCGCATCATGATACAAACCATAAAAGTTTTCAAGAAAAGAGGTGATTTGAAAGTGTACGACCAAATCCTACGCCTAATCGGAGTCCACGCTCTCTACCTAACAAAGGACCCTGATATGGGAAACAAGACGTTTCAACACGCTATTAATCTACACCACCAGGATTGTACGACATTCATCGCGTGTGGGCTTCAAAGCCACTACATTGAGCTTTCGTTTCTGAAACATGGAAGCAAAATTGTGGAGATGCTTATCGATGACCGTATTTCGATGGTGCCTTTGGTTCTACTCATGATGGAGATTGTCAAGTGTGATGAAGATACGTTGGTGAGATTGGCTACTGATGAATATGGGAATAACATTTTGAAAAAGTTTCTGGCACTTGCCAAAGAGCATAAGGAAGATTTCTTTGGTGATCTTGTTGACAAGTTGAATCCTTTACTCGATAGTTTGCGCGGGACTCTCGGAGAAAACATTGTAGCAATCATCGACTCAGAAACAGAGATGGTTAAGGATCGAATTGTTTCACAAGGAAATAATTAGGGCTTTTATTTTGGGAATAGCTTTAGATGCTTAACCAGGTTTTTATTTTCGATTTTGTGTTGTGGATTTTTTCTATAAAACTATGCCATCTTAAAGTTGGGATGTGAACCTAGTAGGCTTTTTATAGTTACATATGAGTTTTTATTTTTTTTTGAATATAATGTTAAATTAGATTCAAGAAAAAATAACGTTTTGTACATCAAATGCTAATGTTTCTTAAAATTCTGAACTTTGTTACATATGAGTTTTACTATTAAAGAATTGTTTAAAGGTAAACGAATGAAAGTAGGTTACCTTCTGAAACTTTTTTTTTGATGTGTTTCATTTTATGTCAACTAACAGTTTATATATAAGACAAACAGAAAATTCATAGAAATGATTCCTGTTCTTGGTCGATCTTTCGTTGGTGGGCTTTCCACTTCAACGAAACTTCATTAAGCGATTTGGTAGAGAATCCATCGTCCCTTAAGACTCTAACAGATCCTTCTTTCAACTCTTTCATTTTTTTCCTTACCGCATTCCCTTCTTCTCCTTCTATCAATCCTTTTACCACTCTCGCCACTTCTTCCCTTCCTACGACCCCGTCTTCACCCAGTCGTGCTCTTAGAGCCGCACCAACATCCACGAGTAGCAATGCGTTCATCTTTTGCTCCGCGTATAACGGCCATGCTATGAGCGGTACACCGTTTACAATACTTTCTAGACTCGAATTCCATCCACAATGAGTTAAAAATCCACCTATAGATGTATGAGTCAGAATTTGAGCCTGTGGAGCCCATGACCCAACCACTAGACCTTTTTCTTTGGTTCGGTCTAAGAAGCCTTGTGGTAAAAACGAAAATGGATCATTTCGGCTTTGTGGATTGAAATACGATGAACTAGCTATCCCACTCGGACTTCGTATGACCCAAAGAAACCGTTTTCCACTCTCCGCTAGGCCAAGAGCCAGCTCAATGAACTGCTCAAACGTGAGTGTTCCGCCGCTTCCAAAGGATACGTATAGAACCGACCCGAATGGTTGGTTGTCTAGCCAATTTAAACATTTGTACTCATCGTTCACGTCAGCATCGTGTGAACCCGAGTTAACCAACGGCCCAATCAGGTAAACCGGTGGTTTATCAGGAGCCGGTTCTTGTACAATCTTTATAGTGTTTGGCTCTAAATCGACGAAGGAATTCACTAGAATCCCTTCAGCTTCTTTGAATCTCTTGACGTTGTGTAGAAGCCATTTGTATGATTCATCTTTTCGGTCTTGACACGGATCGACGAAATCCTTACCGGTTATGGGGACACAACCGGGAATAATAACCGGTTCGGTTAATTCCCTAAACTCACACGACACCGTTTCGTCTAGCTTCGGCAAGTGAAGCAGAAACGTGAGGACGTTGGCATTTGATGCATAGAAAATGTATGGCGACACGTGGAACTCAGCAGCCACGTCGAACGCATCCGTACCAAATAGATCGACGACGAGAACCGCCGGGAGACGTTTCTCCGCCGATAACGAGCCAAAAAGCTCCCGGAGCGCCGGGTTGGAACGAGTCACGGTGAGCGATATCCGAGTTTCGATTCGAGCTGTCGAAGGAACGTCGGAAAGATCGGCGGGAGGGAGGAAGACGGAGGCTATGGAGGAAGGGAGAGAGTTGAGAACGGATCTTTGAGCCTTAGACGGAGGAGAATCGCCGGGGATGATGAAAGTGACGGTGAAACCGTGATTGTCAAGGAGTCGCTTTGCTAACTCGACGAGTGGGATGAGGTGACCTATACCGGGACTTGGTATGATTGCTACATGTGGAGTGTTTCCATCTGCCATTTTTTGCATGAGTTGATAGAAAAAAAATCTTCTATCTTTAACTTGTTTTTTTTTCTTTTTTTTTATCTTGACTGACTAATAGTTGTTATATAGTCCCTTTGGCTTTTTTTTTTTTTTTAAGTTAATTTTACAAAGAACTTTTTTAACATTGCTTTAGTGATTAAAATAGTATTCTTTGGGATTATTTATTTTGTTTTGTTTCATTCATTGATCCGTTTGGTTTTGTGTGGACTGTGGAGTGTATGGGTTTGTCGGCAATACTTTGATTGGAGCTAGATAAATGAAATAAGAAAATAGACAAGCAATATATTGTTTTTAGTATATCGCAGATCGTGAGGTTGAATTAAGATGATCGAATGACGACAAGAAAAGAAAAAGGGCAAATCATATCTATATTTGTTTATTTTTTCCTTTTATAAGTGATAGATAAAAATGTCATTGTTGATGAAGCTGAATTAATATGATGTATACTGATAGTTGACTTTTGCCAGAAGAAATAGACGAATAATAAGCTATAACTATAAGTGTCATTCAATTACCGAAGATGGAGAGGAGGAAGTAACGCTCACTGTGAAATGGTAGGTACCACCAAATTGAAATACCAATACGTGTTGAATGTGATAGTAACAACTAAATGGCCTACGTCATGAGAGGCGGCTCAATAATTTTATAGGCCATTGTTATGCAGATCTGAATGATGGCCGATTTACAAGTTTTGGAAACTTTTGCATCGTTATTAATGTTTAAACATTTGGTTCCGTGGCCCATTTTTCCTGAATGTTAACGTTGGCTGAGGAAGTAAAACGACACGGCGTTTCATTCCCACATCAAAAAACGACAGTGCTTGTATTTGGACCCACGGAAGGTCCAATAATAAATGGGCTTTTTTACGAGCAAACAAACAAACTAATTAGAAAACAACAGCACGTGAAGTCGAGAGGCTATTCTCGTCTTTGCCGTTCCCGGTTAAGCATCACCTCGACCATTAGATCATTCCATGAATCAATCGGACCGGGTAAGCACCAATGAAGACAATCGTTCTGAACCTGATTCAGCTCCTTGTTCTTCAGCCCAGCGAAAGGATTTGGATACCGGTACGGTCCCGGATGTCCATCTGGTCGGAGAAGCGACATTGAAGTTGTGTCAAGTAATACAATGTTTGAATTGGAACCTTCTTGTTGTGTAGTAGTAGTCTTATAGAACTCTTCAAGCTCGATATCACGCATCGATACATCCTCGCTCTTCATCTCTCCTTCGCTGCCTTCCGTAAACGGCATTGTTCGGTTACAGAAACCACCAGAGTCCCACTCTCCATTCTCGAAATGATCAGGTGTTGTTGTTCTGAAGAGAACCTGAGCTTTATGGTTCGGTTCAGCGACAAAGTCTAAAACCAAATGAAGAACCTTTCGGTACGAGTATAGATAACCGAGTTCGGTCATATTGTTCTTCCCTTGGCAGTAATGGCATCCGGTTACGGTGTTGTTTTCATGGAAGATTGTTGTTTTGAGGAACCATTTTCCACCGGAGATGACAACGTAGTCGAAATTGATGTACTGATCAGTCCATTTCTGGTCTAGCTTGTCGAGGTGTACTCGAATGTCTGAGAAAGGAACTCCGTTCTCAAAGGTTTCAGCTTTTACAAGGAAAGGAGACCAAATGACAGAGAGTGTGAAGTTGTAAGAAGGGAATCTCCAGATCCTTGATTTGTATTCCTTGTCATGGAAGATATCTTCTACTTCTTCTACCTAAAACAAGGGCAAGTAGATTTAAGGCTGCTGCTATACAGAGAAATGAAATTAGAGAAACTGTTGTTGTACCTGAGAGAGAATGCAGAGGAGGGATTGGACATGGTTACGAGAGATGGAATCACCGATAAAAGCCAACCATTTGTTCCTCATATTGTCAAGGAATTGCTCAGGGTTAAACCTCGGGAGATCGCAATCGCGAGGTTGCCATCTCCATCGAAGGTAATTCACATCTGGCCTTCCGTTTTTCAAGCAATTTTGGTAATCTTGGATATGACGGCAAGAGACATTGGTGTAGATTGGCCCTGATGGGTCTGGTACCCAATTCCCGATAAAGATATCACACTTGGTTGAAACTACAATTGTTCAAACACTTGGTGAGCACAAATCCAAAATAAGAATTTCTTCTCAAAACCCAATTTCCTCACGTTGCTTGGGTCTTACTCTATTGAATTTGAGACTAAAGTAGTGATGATCGGAAAAAGATGATCTCTTACCATTCTGTGAAGCAATGGTTGTGATGTTTGCTGGGGAATCGACAGAGGCTGAAGTTTGAGTGATGGCAGTGAGACCTGAAGGATCCGGCGGGAGAGATTCCGGCGAGGATCGAACGGTGGGAACCGGAGAGACGGTGGAATTAGTGATGAGAAAACGGTAAGCGAGACCGATCAAAAGGAAGAAAGCGACGGATTTGAGGAAAATTTGATTGCGTTGGTGAGAGGAACCAAATGGGGTTCCTTCAATCTTGATGCTCTTAGATATTAATCTCAATGAATCCATTGCAATTAGAGAGAAGAGCAGATCACTGAGTTTTTTCAAATGTTTCCCTAATTAGCTTTCTGGAGGTTTTTGGTTGGCGTTGAAAGCGAGGAACTTCATCATTATAAAAAAGACACAGCGGATCCTGTTTTTTTCTTTTTTTCTCAGAAGTACTAAAACATGTTAGTAATAATTAACTCGAGTTTTTTTGTTTGCATGTGTTTGAATTACTGTAATTGTTTCCACTTTGTTTATGTCGGTCGTGGCTTCATTTAATTTGTGGAGAGATATTCAGAAGAAGAAAATAATCTAATGATTAGGCATCCATAATTGTTTTTAAAGTTACAATTATACAACTGTAAAGCGCGAATCGTGTACTTGTTGTCTCTTTAAACATGATTAAGCCATTGCTATTACGGGTGACATGGTACCATTAATTATTTCCAACGTAGACAGGATTACAGTAATCTCTACATTTATGGAAATTAGGTGATTAGTTTGTATTTGTAGTGTCTATCAAACGAAACTCGATAAGGATGGTCCTACAGTATTTATTGATTAATTATCACTTATCAGGAGCAAAGATAGAGACTTGTTCTCTCTCTCTTTTTTCAACTAAAGACAGAGACCTCGCACTTAGATTTAATGGTTGAAACTTGTAACTAAAACTACTTGTGAGTATATAAATTAGTATCTAGTTTATGCTTTACACATCTAATTAGACGAAAAAATATATTTTGTCTTCTGATAACCGTGGTAATTTTCATGCTAATTTTGTTTTAAACGTTCTATCTAGAGAAAAAAAAAAAATCGTTCTATCTAGACGGTAGAATTAGTTCTCGGTGATTTAAAACATAAACTAATCTTTAGACATGAATTAGTCGTTTTAGACAGACTAGATTATCGACTCTGTTTTTTTATATGGAGTAGGGTACACCACGACCACGAGGCCCATTGTGAATAAATTATTCCATGGGCTTTAAATATTTGCTACGTGGACCCATCTTACTTGAAGTTGATTTTGGATCTACCATACCAGTGTGTTTTCTTTCTTGAAAACGATTTAACAAGTACACACAGCCTGGACAGATCTATAAATATATACATTTATCTTTTGTCACAAAATCAAACAAATATTATTTTATTTCCCAACAGGCAACAGGTTATCCACAATAAAAAATGATCAATTTACATAAACCAGATCACAAGATATAAAACCATACGGTTTATCTCTTAGACAAAAAAAAAAAAAGTAAGAGAAAGAATGGAACATTGTAAGAGAACCCCCAAAAAAGAAACTAAACCCAAAAACAGAATAGCAAATAAGTTTTGGGTCAGAATATAAGCAAAGATGTGTTATATATCAATCACAAAGAATAATTTACAAATCAGAGAGGTCAAAACAAAGCTGACGAAGCTTCACGAGACTAATGATCTTGGAACCCTCATGCCAAATCCATGCTTCACCTTGTCAACCCTGATTCAATTTTCAACCATAAAATTTCAGAATCAACTAAATGATTGATGTAAAAATTTGATTACATGGAATTGTGTTGTGCTTACGTTGGAGCTAATCTGCCAAGACTCTTAAGTTCTTCACCAGAGTCTCCATCAAGAACTCTTCCTGCTATATCAATGATGTAAGAACGGTTCTTGCCTCGAGGAAGACCTCTACTTGATAGTAACTCTAGGTCTCTCTCGTGAAGCTCTCTTCCGTTTACAAACACACTCGTGTTTCCTGCACCGCAGTTATCCGGCATTGGTCGACTAAACTCCTCTATAAATGGCTGCATCAACCAACAATTGTTTCCCATTTCCTCATCAAGTACCAATCAATACAAAGAATTATGAAACAGTGTACTGGAATTCAAAGCAATATAGAAGAGATGTGAAAGTTCTTACTGGTATTATACCGAGACAAGGGTTTCCCATCACTCCCCAGAATCCAGCACGGTAATCATACCTGGTCAGAATCATAACATAAAGATGGTTTCTTGAACGACTGATCAATTCTTTTGACGTAGATTTATCAAAACGTAACCCCAAACATACCAGTATTTGCCAGCTTGAACTGGCCCAGCTTGTTTCTCAGCGCTAATAACCAGATCTTCTGGTATCAGATACCCATTCACCCAAACCTCTAGCTGCTCGTTGTTTTGGTCGTTAGAACTGATATTATTTGTGACCTCTGCGAAACTGTGCTCACTACTCTGCTTTCGGTTTCTTGGTCGTCTCCCTTCTTTGCTGGCTTTTGAGATCCTTGAATCTTCAGACTCCTCGGTGTTAGTATAGTACTCATTATAAGAAACATCTGTCTCAGTAGCTACTGATTCTGATTTCAGGGAGTCTTGTTTCGTGTATGATTCTTGCTTATAGTACCCTAACTGCGCCATTCCGTAAGTGATTGCAGCTCGGTTTACATTAGAATACTCAAAGAGCTCAAGAAGATTGGACTTTTCCGGAGGAGGAGGAGGAGGAACCTTCGCGCCTTGGGCTCTGCTGCGAACAGACTTGACGACCTGTTTCCGCGGCTCACTAGAAATGCTTGACCTGTCTTCATCGTTTGAGTGATCACTAGGCGATACAGCATGGACAATTTTCGTTTCCTGGTGTATTCTTGGTTCTTCATCATTGAGTGGATAATCATCTACCACAGGGATTGGTGAGCTTCTATCTTCAACCTCTACAGAAACCCGGTTCGTAGTTTCCCCCAGGGCAGAAGATGAGAAAACAAGCTTCTTATCAACAACTCTGAACGTGATAACCTCAGAACAAGCACCACATTGCATCTTTTGTTGCCTTTCCTGACCAAGAAGCTTCTTCTTAGGCACATATAGCAGCTCAAAGCAACTGTGACAAGCAATAAAAGGCGCACCGCCTGCTAGAGGATGGCAACGACGTGAATCAGTATCAGACACAGCTTGTTGAACATACCCACGAGCAAAAGCACCACCCATTTCAGAATCAATTTCACTAGGCCACCTCGTGTGAACACCACCATGTGGACTAAAGGGTCCAACTTTCTCACCGTGGTGCAAAGCCGGGCTAAATGGGACATCACCATACCTACTTGGCGTACCCGGAAAGAATCTAGGGTCCTGTAACTGTGACTCAAGTATATCAGAGCCAATGTCTACATACTGTCCTTGAGGATAGGGTGGACGAGGCGGCATCTGATTAGGGTAATGACTTGGTCCTTGATAAAAGTTTTGAGGTATCCTATGCACTGGGAATCCATAAGGGTCTCTATAAGCTGGAACATGAGGTTGGTTACTCGCGGTAGGATACATTCCATAAGGAAATGGCTCAGGGTATGGATTGTAATAAGAAGGAGGAGGTCCATGATGGGCATGGAAACCCATTGGTGGCTGATCAACAACAGTAGCATTATTACCTCCACCACGGAGAAGATGATCTTTAATAGAATCAAGCTTTCTCAAAAGCTCGGCTTGTTGTTTATCAGTGTACTGAATTGGGTTGTTTCTGGTGGTTGTGTTCTTAGAAGAAGAAGAATCTGAATCAGTCTCTTCCTCCTTTCTCGAGCTCTTGACGAATCTCTGAGAACCAGGTCGTGAATTCGAATCGTCTAGGCGATTTCTCATCGGGCTAGTAGCGGATTCATTGAGATCCTCCTTAAAGCCTCTGTCTTCATCACTTCTTGAGGAACCAGTATCTGCTCCATAAACGTCACCGCTTGTCCTCATCGGAAAAAAAAAACAAAAATTCTCCGACGAAGACCAGCTTCTAGGGTTTTGCTTGTTTAAACTGCAACAGAAATAATAATCCTTGAATTCAAACAAAATCCGAAATTATCAACAAATTCTCTAATCGAATCTTCTCCAATCCGCGAATAGTAACATGGTAGAGCAAATCTTAAAATTTTCCTAGAGACTAGTTCAAGAGTTTCCATGATTGCACAGCATCCAAAACGGGAAAGACAAGACAGAGAGATATAGGAAAATCAAACGCACCTCGAAGAAGAGTGATTCCGGCGTCAGTATTATGAATATTTTTTGGGCAATTTCTTCGTCTCCGGTGAGAATCAAGCTTTTAGTCTCTTTGACGCAGCCATTTTTTAATATTAAAGGAGTTTTGTGAAAATTTCAGAGGAATTTATTTAAATAATCAAAAGACTTCGAACAATAGCTCTACTTTTCTTGCTTCGTTTTCCCGGGAATCTACCAACTAGGAACAATTAGATCGACAATGGAGTTTAAGAATTTTGACATATCTAGAAACTATGAGTCTTACCAGGTCAAGTTGACCAAGAGATAACGTGACGACCAAAAATAATGCAACAAAATAAAAATAGTAGTAACTAATGAATTGGTTGGATCGATTCGAATTTAACTGCATTTGAAAGGTGAAAGTTAAAGTACCAAATTAGGTCTTTGATATATTTGTGTCTCGCTGCTCCAAAACCAACAATACCTTGAACTACACACACTATTCATCATGGCCATGGTGGGTTTAGTTTATAACGATGAATGTGTACGTATTTTATACATGTATTGTATAATATTATCTTGTCAAAATAGATGGTGTGCCATGTTCCCAGACGTGCTCATAACTTGAATTCTTTTCATCATCATCATCTTTAAAAAGTTTAGAGATGTATTTTAGTTGTTGGAATTGTATTTTATATTAGGGTGACAATGACAAATGTTATAGCTGTAAAGTATTTTTTGTACAAATCAGCTGCTTAGTTTGTTTACTCCACTTGCTTATAATGTTATATTTGACAAATCTGTTGGTATTAAAATCATAATAACGTACTTATCACCAAAAAAAAAAAAGAAATCATAGCTTCATTCATCTAAAACTAGAGTGGGGACTTTTTGGTCATATCACAATCAATGACATAATAAAAGCGTCGGAGGATGGATGTGACGGAGTCGGCGGTGGCGGAGATATTGAAATTGACGAGAGACAGAGCCAAAGCTCCGAACCACGCCATGTCTCTAGTCCCCGGCGGAATCGCTGTTCCCCTTTTTTGTTAAGGTAATTTTCAGGCAGATTAGTCAAGGTTCCTTATTTTTGATGTTTTTATCCACATTCGAAGCCCAAAATTTGATTAGTGTAATTTGATGGTGTTTGATAGATTGTAGAAATAGTGGAGCAGGCCTAGTTTACTTCACTTCAGCGTTGAGCCTCTACAGTCTAGGCACATAATTTTGCCTCATATGATTTGTTTCCTTTAAGATAATATTGTAGCTAGTAGCTACTGAATCAATCAGTCACTAGCCTGAACAATATACGAGCCTAGTAGTATCTGTAGGAAACTTTGAATAAAGAAGAATTTTATCGTTTTCGATAGATATGTAGTGGAGTGTGTGTCACCACATACGAGTTAGTATGTCTTTTGACTTGTACAGCATTTTGAACTTGCTATTATGAACCTATTCTTTTTCCCTGCAGACTAGGAAAGCTCAGAGTCAGAGGCATGTCCAGAGTTTGATCGTCGTATCCTTGGGCTTATCAATATCAGCTGACTCTCAGAGTTTGCTCTCATGCTTTGCCCACCACAAGGGCTTAGTGGCGGATGCCTTGATCGTCCTCTCGGAGTTGTCCCTGAACAGAATCCAAAGGCTAGTGACACAAAACAAAAAAATTAGTACAAGTAACCAAGTTCATATTTGTTAGGGAGCCTATATATATATATATATATTGGCTGATGATAATCTCACCTGGTTTTTGAATTGGTTTCAGGCTAGAAGCTCTTTTCAGAAGATTTGAAACCTGCTTCTTGCTCATACCAACATCATTTGAGGAGCATGACAATCTTCTTTCCTTGGCATATGACAACTGCTCATCTGATCCTGCCCCACCCTCATCCTCGCTACACGAAGCCCATTCACTTCCTGATTCCGATGGTTCCCGGAGATTATCCTTTTCACACGTTTTTGCCCGTTCCACAACCCTATATGCAAACATTTGAAAAGGAACCTGTGAAACTTTGGTTAGCTCTGTAGATTCCCAAGAAAGCTTCTGCAATAGCTTTGTCTCGATCTCGCAGTAATCCACAGTAGGCGCAATGGACGGGTCTTGTTGGCTACTACTGTAACATTCCGGGTTCAAAGCTAGAAACCGTTTGATATACCGGAGAATTCTGCTTATCGATGAGAAAGTTGGACGCTGATTGGGATCAGCATGCCAGCATCGTTTTGTCAGGTTTGTTATGAACTTTGGTGAATTAAATGGAAAAAGCGGTCTCTCCCCGGCCCTAATGTTTCTACTCATCTTATCTCCTTGCAGGTGGCTATCTTCAAATGGTACTTTACCTGTCAGAAGCTCAAAGCTAACCATCCCAAAGCTATACACGTCAGATTTATCACTATACTTAAGGCTTCCTGCAGTTCCACTCTGTTCTTGCTCCTCTAGAACTTCTGGAGAATACCATATGAATGGAAAATTCTCATTCTGACTCGTCAAAGAAGCACTTTTACTAGAGAATCCCTTGACAGAATTCAACCCGAACCCAAAAATCTTCCCAAGCAGATACCCATCTCCGGATTGGTTACTTCTTGGTTTGACAAGAATGTTTGATGGATTCAACTCTCCGTGGTATATTCTCTTCGAGTGAAGATATTCCATACCCAAAGCTATCTGAAGCATCAGATCAACCGCGACCGGGAGGGAGAGAGTGTTCTTCTTCCTAGGACCACATACCTCTTTGATGTGCATTCCAAGGGTTTTCCTCATCAGTTCCATGACCAAGAAACACTCTTTCTTCTCCTCATCCGTGAATCCGCAGAGGTAATATACAATGTTTGGGTGTGAAAGAGATAGCAATGGAGTAATCTGAGGAAGCAAAGCATCAATATCCCCAAAGAAATGCCTAAGCGCAAAGCTCTCGCCTAACCAGGTAATCTCCTTGTACTGACTTCCATTCCCTAATCTTTTTTTCACTTGGTAATCTTTTGTGTTATCCAGAAGAGAAGAAGGAAATAGCTTGGGGCTCTCATTTCCATCTCCCAAATGCTTCAAAAGGAAATCAGCCATCTTCCGTTCATGTTTGCTCGAACCGGACTGCTTTTTCTCCTGAAGCTCCTTGATCAGAATCCAACGGTCCTCTGTCCAAGCACTCTCGAACCGGTTGCAGAAATCCTCGGTCACCAAATACTCTCTCCCAAACTTCCAGGTAAACATCTGAGAGTCATTCCATTGCTTCATATACTTGTTAGAATGCACCAACCTCTTCTTGCTCATCTCTTCTTCATCCCACCCTGAAACCTCACTCGCTGTCTCAATAGCCTCGACGATGATCGGTAGACAAGAGAGCAAGTTATGTATGTGAAGCTCTGTGCAATCTCTATTGCTATGCAACACAATAGCCTTAGCCCAAAACCCAAGTTTAGGCTCTAAAGACATTCTAACATAAGCCTCTCCTTCTCTAACCACCCATAGAAGCTCCCTTAAGGGCTGTTCTAGTATCTTCCATTTAGTGTTCTTCTCTTTGAAGCGTAGATTGGATCGCATCGACACAGAAATTGACTCGTAGGCTGCGGTGAAGAGGTCGAGTAATAGAGAGCATTGACGCTGGTTGATTTGAATGCTGTCCTTGAACACCATTAACGCTCTTATGCTTCCTAATACCTCTCCTATCTCTCGAAATTGATCCATTTCACACCTCTTCAATTGTACACAAGGCCTTCGGAATTTGTATTATAAATTATTGTACTCATAAGAAATCGTATCACAGGAATGGATTTGTGAAAGAAATTCTCTACTTGAGATGTACGGACACATCATACGGATAATAAGTTATATTTGGCAATTGTAGCCTTTGTTTGTTTTATTTACTGAAGTTTGTTTTTTATAACAAACGCGCATGATAGCGTTCTCATCTCCGAGACAAATCACAAACGACGCAACGTCCAAAGTAGCATTAATATCGTACATGAAACAAATGCTGTTGCGTTTAACGCTACTGGTTTCGATACCGCTTCTCCCACCTACAAAGATCATATAATATGGTCTTGTTAAAGTAGCTGAATTAACAACTTTTGTTATTTGATTAATTTGATAATTCTGCTATCTTTTGGAAATTTCTGTGAGCACTAGACATTGAAGTACAGTTTGGAACTTTATCCTTGAAGAAAAAGGCAAAAACGAATTGTATATTTTAAATGCCAAAGACACATAACACAAAACCATCTAACAATGATCACACGCATGTATGTGTAACATATAGGAGTATATAATGTGTGGATGAAAACTAGAACAATGGCTGCATTAATATCTGATCCCAAGTTAAATAAAAAAGGTACAAATTCCTCGTGTACGTAGCTCTTAGCTCTATATGGTTTTGGTTTGTCTTTGAACCTTTGAGGCGCATCATGACCGCAATTTGATCCTGCAATCAAATCAAATGGCTTCGTTAATATTTTGCTAATTACACGACGGTTACGCTTTATATAAATACCTTTTTGTAATATGATTTATTTAGTTTACTATCGACCAAATCATCTAATTTCGACCAGGTAGTTTCTACGTACCATTTGAGCATTTTGATGGTGCATTGGGCCATTTTTGAGTCAAGCGTCTGTAATATAACGCCTCCGCATCTGAGACTAACGCCCACAGTAACAATCTTACGACTGCCCACAGCCAATCCTACCTTCGTCTTAGCTGTCACTGTCACCAACAGCTTCTTACTCTTCAGCTCTACCTGTAGCCTCTTTGCCGTCGGATCATCCACCTGTCGTTTCCTCACCGTCGTCGGGACAATCACAGCCGTCCGATTCCCTGGCTTCTCAATAAAGCCTTTGACTTTCGTTGACTCTAGGTTGGTCTCAAAGTCTTTCTCTCCGAGAATCACAGCCACGTCAGTATCTCCGTAATAAAACGTTAGCTTTCCGTTAGGGTTTCTAAAATCGAGCACCGACGTTGTATCCGCCGACAAAAAAGACCATCCGTCGTCGGATTTTCCGTCGGAAAAGTTGAAGTTGCTGATTTTGAACGAGGCTAGGCGGACGACGGGTAGTTTCGGGCTGTACCAAAGGAAGAAAACAGCGACGGCGATGAGGATGAGGAGGAGAATCACGGCGAATAAGATACAAACGCAGCAGCAGAAAACGCGGCAGAAACTACACCGCCTTTTCTTATCGGCCGGATGGATAGGCCTCGGACGGCGACGTGGAAGCGTTGCCGTCCCAGAAGGCGGAGCTGATGGTTGATTCTGTTGATCACGGAAACCAGGTGGTTTTTGGAGTGCCGGTTGTAACGGTTTCTCGGCCGCCATTTCTTCATCGCCGGCGATGGTTGGCCGCTTTTGATCCATGTTTAGCCCTAACTAAAACACTTTAGGGTTTTCAGAATTAGAACTTTTTGAGAAGTTTCCAAAAATGACAGATTTATATGTGTGGGGTTTTAGATTCTTTCACCAAAATATAACTTGATTCTTCTACGTAACAGCAACAAAGACAGAATCGATATGATTCATTCGAAACTGGGCCCACGTCGTTACTACAACATGCGTGCCGTTTGGATTTATGGAATGCAAACTGCTCAGCGTTTTACATCCCCGTTTGCTTTCTTGTGCTGTACGTAAGTGTCTTTGTGATGACAATATATGGATCGGGACTTAGTTTAAGATAGTGACCACCATGTATATATGAAAGTATACAGCTCGTATGTTTGACCTCTACTTTTTTTTTATCTAACGATATCTATCTAAATGAAAAAGATCATCTCGTCGCTAGTCGGTAAATGATGCATGTCATCGCCGTCACGTTTAAATACGTGAGGGAAGCACGTCCTACACTTCTCCCAGAGCCGGCTCTGACTATTATTGGGCCACAAGCCAAGTTTTTTTTGGGGCCGATCAATAACTTAACTTCAGGGGAAAATAAATAAATGGGAAAATTGTAGCCAGTCTGTAGGTTGCATAACTTCTCAATAAGCATTGTTGAATCATGGTCAAGATTTGGCTAAGTTGAACTTAAAGACATGATTGGGTAGTTTTTGTTTATGGGCCTTGTCTTAAGCTATGGGCCTTGTGAGTAATATAATAATAACTAAAACGAGTAACGGAAATGAATGAAACAGAAGACGCGGGAATTGGTTTTTCCCGTCTTTGAAAACAGAGGAAAATGAGTTGGATCGAGCGGCGAACTTCGACGGCCAAATTTGGCAAAACAATTGTTTTTCTCAACACAAACAAATAAAGAAACAAAACAGAATTCTTCTTCTTCTTCATTTTTAAAATTTCTTGTTTCTTTTAAAATTCAACGCACTCTTCTTCTTCTCCTCCTCCTCTCTCGTTTACCCAGCTCCTGGAACAGGTAACAACCTCTTCCTCTCATTTTTTGTTTACCGGATCTTATGCGAATTTGATCATGATATATTTGTGTTGGTATGATCAATTATTGTGTTCGATTTCTAGGGTTTTGAGCCGAACAATTTTTAGGGTTCTCCGTTTTCATGTTGTCCCTCAATTCCATAAATTTTGGATCTATATCTGCAGATTTATGTCAATTTCTTATTGAAAAATGTGGGATTATTTCTTCTAATGTATAGGAGTATACAAATTAAAAGATGTGGGCATAGATGAGATTTGATATCAGGAGAAGTTGAGAGAGAGAGGGTAATTTGGAAATGTTTACGCGGGAGATAACAGCAAAGGACGTGAAAGCCACTGAGAAAAACAGGATTCGATACTCTTCCAAACACATAAAACATCTTCCTCCTGGAACCATTACTGAGTTCGAATGGAAGGATTATTGTCCCTTGGGATTCAGGTTCTTTTCCCTCTCTCTCTCTCTGTATGTCTTTGAGGATTTCTCATTGTCTCATTTTTCTTTACTTTTGGTTGGTTCTTTTCTTGCAGACTTATACAGGAACTTGAGGATATCAATCATGATGAGTACATGAAGTCTATCTGTAATGATGAGACCTTAAGGAAGCTTTCTACTAGCAAAGTTGGTAACATGTTTCTTCTTTCCAAAGATGACCGTTTTCTCATTAAGATTCTACGCAAATCCGAAATCAAGGTACCTTTTTACTAATTTGCTAAAATATATGTTTAATATTCTCATCTCTCGTTTCATGTTTTTATGTATCAATCTTTTTCAATATTGTAGGTTATACTAGAGATGTTGCCTGGTTACTTCCGTCATATCCATAAATACAGGTCAACCTTGTTGTCCAAGAATTATGGAGCTCACTCTGTGAAGCCTATTGGAGGTGTTAAGGTAAACTAGTAATAATTATGTAATGGAACTTATCTTTGATCTGATGTTTCGCTGAGAAACTATTAAAACAAAAAAGTTTTTTTTGGTGTGAGCAGACATATTTTGTCGTCATGTCAAACATACTGCAGTCGGATGTTTTTATGAACAAGGTCTATGATCTAAAGGGTTCATCTCAAGGTCGGACTAACAAGAAGATCAAAGTGAGAGATAAAACCATATTGAAGGATATCGACCTTGATTTTTGTTTCTATGTGGATTCTTTGGCCAGACACCGTCTCATTAAGTCAGTCTTTTTCTCTCTCTTCTTATATTGATTCTTGTCGTAGAGAATGATTTAGATGTGAACTTTCAATTGTGCAGGCAAACGAAGCTAGATTGTGAACTTTTGGAAGATGAAGGCATCATGGATTACAGCTTAATGCTTGGTTTACAAGTGAAAGGCTCGTGTCATGGTGAGTTTAAGCATCTCATGTCTCACTATTCTTATTAGTGATAATAATCAAGTTCATAGCTTATAAATCAAACCCCTCAATTAATTTCTCAACTGCCCTGCAGGTTCAATTGATGAATTAATCCCGGTATACGACAGCTTCACATCACGAGGTAAACCTCTCCCTACCAATTCTTCTTCTCTTTACTGTAGTCCACCACCAAGAAAGAATATATGGAATGCTACATACACTTTCTGGTCAATCTTGCAGGCTCTGTTGACAGCAATAGCTCTAAGTTTATGAAGACAGCTTCAAACTCTCCAGATAGATCATCTTCTACAATGTATTCATGCACTCCCAGCAGAAGTAATTTTTTGAATCCTTCCCTAAATGATCTTCAATTTCTAATCTAAAATACTATAAAGAGAAAACTCCTGTCGTGCCCTAACATAAGAATCTTCTTCATTTTCATTCTTATAGATTCAGTTGATAGTGAGAACTCAGTGAATATACAATCAGTAGCAAGTATAAGCCCTAGTCCAGCACAAACCAACGCTTCTGATTCTCCATATGAAAGCCTTGTTTCCAAAACAAATCTCACCAACATCTTCCAAAACAGGTAACCAATTTTAAGAATTCCATGTCCTTGTGTTCACATCTAAACTGCCAACACACAACTAGGGTTTATAAAAAATGGGATTTCGTGCAGCTCAAGCACTAACTTCGGTATGAAGATACCAGGACGAGCACGACGGGTTGGGAGAGGAGAATCAGGGAGTGTGGTGGGAAAACAGAGCAGAGAAGGAGGAGAAGAATGGTACGATGTGATTTTGTATCTTGGGATTATAGACATTTTCCAAGACTACGGTGTGAGAAAACGCCTTGAACATTGTTACAAGTCAATTCAACACAGCTCTAAGACAATCTCAGCCGTCCATCCCAAGATGTATTCTTCTCGTTTCCAAGACTTTGTCTCTCAGATCTTCTTACCAGACGAAGATCCTTCTCACTGATACATAACTTCCATGTCTTAACATTTCTACTTATATCCACTATTTATTTAGTTTAGCGAAAGTTTATTTGTTTGTGAAGCAAAAGCAACCTCCAAATTTCTCTTTCTTTTCTTAACTCTTTGGCCTTGGTCGTCCAAGCCTCCAAGGCTCAAATTTCCTTTATCAACTTATTTACATATACTGACTGACATTGCAAATTTTAGATAAACCGGAGTTAATTCCAACCAACCAGACTGAAATTAGAAATTCCATACGAACGGGAGCGAATCCAGTAAACCAATTTGAATATCTCACCCGAACCAAGTTTTGATTTATCCAACCGGATATTCTAATTTCTTCCAAAAAGTTTTAAGCAAGCGAATAAGTGGGGGACAAGTGGAAGCATCGCAGAGAAAGGGGGACACGTGGAGGAGGAATGGATCATCATCTTTTGTTCTCACTGATCCTTGTTACTTAATTTCAGAACATCTCCGCTGATTACGGATTTTGCAACTTCAAAACGCTCATTCTCGATATCGCTCCGGATGAGTATTACCAAACGTATCATCAGATTGACAAACGCAGGTTACTTAATTATACTTCTGATTTCGATTCTTGTTTTCTTTTGTTGGTTGTCAAGAGTAGAGTCATTTTTCTAAGTCTTTTTTATGGTTACTTGTTGTAGCTCCCAAGCTGGCAGAGGGAATGACCGGAGGAACGTTTCCAAATTAGAATCAAATCACAAAACCAAAAATTAAAAAAAAATCTTATTTTGTCGGCAATGTTTTTTAGATATTTCATCTTATGACAACTATGTATTCGGAAATCTTGCAAAACTGGATGATTTAGATGTGAAAATATTCAGCGCTTAATGAATTAAATCCGGTTAACCAGACCAAGCAGAATTAAAATGGAAACCGATAAATCAGAACAAAACAGAACATATCTTTTGGTTTTCATATCAAACCAAATTGAATTATAAGATTTTGCCTTGGATTTTGGTTTGGTTTCTTATGCAACTTCCCAAAAGAACTGATCTGTCCAAACTTATGATATGGCAAAATAACATTTTATTAGTTATAGCAAACCCAACTTATTACATTACGATCATCACCATTCACCATCATAACGATGTGTGGTCTTATATATAGGTTTTGTCGATCAGAAGAAATCTTTAAAAGTAGGAAGTTTGATTTCTCCCTTACTAGAGATAGGGATAGTAAATTCCCCTACAACAGGAAGGTCGATGGTTAGACCGATTTGGAGCTCGTAGTCAATGTCCCAGTCCACACCAACGTCTCGAGCCAGGTTAAACAGTATACTATACGGCACCACCACGGGAATATCAAGAGCCGTCATGTCCTTAGCTTTCAGAGAACCCGGGTCCGGTATCTTCCCCTTTCCAATCTCCCTGTTTACAAATAATTAGATCTCTGTTGTTTACAAAATCTAACAAAGAACCAAACGACGGAGTTAGTAGGTTTTACCTGCCGGCGCTGTGGAAAGTGAAACTGATCTCACAGATCGGAATCGAATGACTGTAAGGATTGGTGACAGAGACTTTGGCCAAGTACTCAACTGAGTCACGGTTCACGTCTTTGAGGTCAACGTCCGTAACTGAACCCTCCGGTTTAGGGATCGCGGTGAGTTTATCCGCCACGAAGTCCTTGGCTTTATCTAGCAAGCTCGCCATAATAACTCTTCTTGTTTAAATCTCTTTGTTTTTGTTTCGGTGTTTTAGGTTTGTGTGTATGATATGAAGTTTAACTTGGAATATATATATAAACGGATGGGATTACGATGTTCTTATGAAGTCGGTCGATGTAAATGGATTAAATTTTATAATGGTTTGTGTACGTGTGAGGGTTTTCCACGAGTGAGAGTGAAAGCGTGGGTTATACGTGTCTTCTGCTTGATTTTTGATTTTTTCGTTACATGACAACAATATTTTATTTCAAAAATATATCATTCATGAAAATAGATATTTTGTTTGCAGTTATAGCTAAACTAGATAATTAAATACCTTTTTAGATAGTCACACGATAAATTTAATACCAAAAAAATGGAAAGTATTATACAAAACTAAAAGAGGGAAAAGTATTCGCGTAAGGAATAAGATGCGCAAGGGATTAATGGACCGACCATGTCCCCCCATATGCACGTCGGTGGAATGTAGTAGTACTCCCATGCATTGCGGTACACTATATGGACAATGCACTTATGACCCGTATTGGTATGGGTTTCTGATGGATATTAAGGTCAAACTTAAATGGGCCACAGGCCATAAGCCCATTCAAATTTGTAACTGGACTATGATCACTGTGAAGTCGTGAATCTTCTTCTCTTAAAAACAAAACTTTGACATGATCACTGTGAAGTCGTGCACTGTAGGCATGTCACGTGTTGATGGATGATTAGTGGAAAGGGATTGGAAGAAGCGTGTCCAATTAGTCGACAGCTGCGGAATGGAAAAACTGAGTCAGCATTTATGTTAAGAAGTCAAACCTACGCCTCGCATGGTTTGTTAGTTAATTTGACTTATTGACCAGTCAAAGCATGCTTTGACATTTTAGTGATACACAAATTTTATAATATAAATCCGCAAACACTAGATTATATTCACACTTCTCTTTAATTAGTGTTTGGTTCCACGATTTTCAACGGCCGATTGTACTTTTTGGTTGCAAAATTTTACAAAACGGTACCTTTTGTTTTGTACATTTTAAAAATCAACTTATTATTTATTGGCATCTATAGTTAGGGAAAACGTTTCAATTGAACATGTACGTGTGCATAAATCAAAATTTTATTTAAAATATACAGATTCGCTTAAGGAGTATAATAACACTCCACGAACGAAATTGTTATGTATATATTACATATATAATTTGTAATCAGTGAATTAAGACATTCAAATAATTGAAATTAATTAAACTTTTACCAAGAAAATAAATTTGATAAATAATAATTGAAATTTTGGAATGATATCAAAACTGCCGAAAGCACATATGTCGGTGTTGGTAGTTGGCGGGCCAATTAGTATACGAATACGAACTCCTTGTTCGGTGTTTCTTTTACAAATTATTTTCTTTTATTCATAATCTATTTCTAATTCATTAGATGTTTCTTACCTGCATTTCATGAGAAACACATCCAAAAAAAAAAACTATTTACAAACAAAAAGTTCTTCTTAGACAAAATAATATATTCACAAAGCTACAATGTTTCCAAACTTGATAAGAGAATATTAGTTTAGGACTGTCTTTAATTATTGTTTACACAAGGGATTCGTAGGATCCCAAAAAACAATGGGTTCGTTGGTTTTGTTTGAAAGTGTAGATGTAACGACTCCAAATAGCCAAAAGTTGATATCTTCAGTCTATATTATTGAGATCTTATGTCCCCCCTGTAATTAATTTTTCCAGCAATGCGTGCTTAAAGAATATTGTTTGAGACTTTAGTTATTGTAATACGACATTAGTATAAGTAGAGCCAAAATCAGATTTTAATATCTTTAGTCTTAAGACATGAAACAAGATTAAGAAAATACCTTGTTTTCAAAGAAAACGGTTATAAAAAGGAGGATTTGAGTTTTTGACATTCAGACGATAAAAATTATGAACTAGGTCTAGTCACGTGGTCGACGCGTGAGAGTTTCCGGCGTGAACTGCAAGTAAAATCACGTAGAGCATGTGATTGACTTGACCAAAGAGTCCAAACCCACCAACTACAAAAAAAAATCAAGATATAAATAACTAACTCTCACTAGTCACTAATATAATTTTTCATTACAATTCATATATGATCTACTAACAATTGTTGTGGTTATACAAACAAAAAATTTATTTTTCGTAAGACGGAAATTTTGAAATCAAATTCCTCAACACTCAAATGAATATTCAGTAGTAGTTTATCAATGACTAGATTAGATATTTCTTAACGCCAGTCAAATTTTGGAATTATGTGGAGGACGTACGTTTATACATGTGCAGACTACAACATACCAAATGTTTTATTAAACCAAATTACAATGTTGCAAATTGGTCTATTCTTTTGAATAATCTGATACATTTTATCTCATAACTTTCTTCCTTTTTATTTGAATTCAATCAAATAATATTCTCCACATCCCCAACCTTCTTTTTTTTTTTGCATGACTAAGTAGTTTAAGGTCAACATTTTTCATAAGAAGTTGCTTAGAAATAGCCTTGGGTTCAAATAAAATACACATGATTTTCCCGTTTCCACCAATAAATCCCAATGGATTTTAATACTGAAACGGAAATCAATGCGAAACTATTGGAGTAAGACCAATTTATTCATCTTAATCTACCAAATTCGGATACGATATGTTTAATACAAGGGAGATTGATGCTAGCAAAACACAACCATCTTAATTTTTTTTTTTTTTTTTTAATTAGAAATTCCCTTCCCAAATGGTAATTCAATCGTAACAAAAGTACGTTTTGAAATATTGTTTTGGATGGAGATTTTTTCCTTGGTTCGCTTGTTACTTTTCACTTGTTTCATCAAATCCTAACTCCTTTTATTTTGGACCCCACATCAACTTTATTTGGTCTCCTCAAGGTTTCTGTTTCAACTCCTATATAAAAGCAAATAACTCATACGTTAATTAGTACACACCACAAAAACTTGTCATAAGATCAATATCGATACCCCCAAAAAAAAAAAAAAACAGCTACAAAGAAGTGAGAATTGACACAGCAAATGGGTCTTCCGGGAAAAAATAAAGGTGCAGTTTTGTCGAAGATAGCGACTAACAATCAACACGGAGAGAACTCAGAGTACTTTGATGGATGGAAAGCTTACGACAAAGATCCTTTTCATCTTTCCCGTAACCCCCATGGGATCATCCAAATGGGTCTTGCAGAGAATCAGGTACAGATTATATATAATCCAATAAATCATGTTATATGTTGTTGTCGTTGTGCATGAACTTCCATCTATTAGCTATTATATATGAACACGTATACACATCAAGCTAATACCTTTTTTTCTTCTTTTCAAGTCAAGTTAAATACTTAATAACACATTTTTCTAAACTTCTTACAGCTTTGCTTAGATTTGATCAAAGATTGGGTCAAAGAGAACCCAGAAGCTTCTATTTGCACCCTTGAAGGTATTCATCAGTTTAGCGACATCGCTAATTTCCAAGACTACCATGGTCTTAAGAAGTTTAGACAGGTACTATAAATCATTCATTATTCAGATATCTTGTAATCAGCTACGGACATATTAGAAAAACAATTTTTACATGGAAAGTTAATAACACCTCTAAACAATCAGTTGATATGATCTGCATAAGAAAAACAAATTCAGTCGTGGTTTTTTTTTTTTTTTTTTTTTTTTTTTTTTTTTTTTTGTTAAAGATTCGTGTTGCATTTAATTAGTAACTTATTTTATAAACTTATCCCTAATATAAATTTTGGAATTGAAGGCAATTGCACATTTCATGGGAAAAGCTAGAGGTGGAAGAGTGACTTTTGATCCGGAGAGGGTGGTTATGAGCGGAGGAGCCACCGGAGCCAATGAAACAATCATGTTCTGCCTTGCGGATCCCGGCGACGTTTTCCTCATTCCCTCCCCGTACTATGCCGCGTAAGCATTGTTAAAAACATTAATCACATTTTTAAGAGAAAATAGTACTAGTATATGATAATGGATAATGGTTAGGACAGATTTCATTAATGTTACTTTCACATACTTTTTTGGGGTTAACAAATTCTAAATCGAAATGAGTTATTAGTATCAAGTTTTGACTCTTTTGCCAAACTTTATCACACGTGTACGATATATCCATTCAATAGCGGTTTTAATTGAACGACAAGCTCTCATACGTGTGATAATTAATGATTTAATCCTTTCCGCAGATTTGATAGAGACTTGAGGTGGCGGACAGGTGTCGAGATAATCCCGGTTCCTTGTTCAAGCTCCGACAATTTCAAATTAACCGTTGACGCCGCGGAATGGGCTTATAAAAAAGCCCAAGAGTCCAATAAAAAAGTCAAAGGTCTGATTTTGACCAACCCATCAAATCCACTCGGTACAATGTTGGATAAGGACACACTCACGAACTTGGTCCGGTTTGTCACGAGGAAGAACATTCACCTAGTCGTCGACGAGATCTACGCCGCCACAGTCTTCGCCGGAGGAGATTTCGTGAGCGTTGCTGAGGTGGTCAATGATGTGGACATCTCCGAAGTCAACGTTGACTTGATTCACATTGTCTATAGTCTTTCTAAAGATATGGGACTTCCTGGTTTTAGAGTCGGGATAGTCTATTCTTTCAATGACTCGGTCGTGTCTTGCGCAAGAAAAATGTCAAGTTTCGGACTTGTTTCGTCTCAGACACAACTCATGCTTGCTTCGATGTTGTCCGATGATCAGTTTGTGGATAATTTTCTAATGGAAAGCTCGAGAAGGTTGGGGATAAGGCATAAAGTTTTTACCACGGGGATCAAGAAAGCAGATATTGCTTGTTTGACAAGCAACGCTGGTTTATTTGCGTGGATGGATTTGAGACATCTACTGAGAGATCGTAACTCGTTTGAATCTGAGATCGAGCTTTGGCATATAATCATCGATAGAGTTAAGCTCAATGTGTCTCCTGGCTCTTCCTTCCGTTGCACGGAACCTGGATGGTTTAGGATTTGCTTTGCCAACATGGACGATGATACTCTCCATGTGGCGCTTGGACGGATCCAAGATTTCGTGTCTAAGAACAAGAACAAGATCGTCGAGAAAGCATCTGAAAATGATCAGGTAATCCAGAACAAGAGTGCTAAAAAGCTGAAATGGACGCAGACCAATCTTCGACTAAGTTTCCGACGACTTTACGAGGATGGTCTCTCGTCTCCAGGGATAATGTCACCACACTCACCTCTTCTCCGAGCATGAAAATCTTAAGGCATAACGTCTGAGAGATTGGATTAACTCGTCCGCGTTTCACTCCGTGTTAATTAATCTTAAATTAGTAAGTGATTAAGTAAATGTTTTTTCTTTCATTGTAAGATTGGAATAATTCAATTTCGACATTAGGGTTGTTTTTGACGGCCAGCTTTTTTCCTGGGGTCAAATGGTAACTTTTAAGATTTTATGTGTTTGATTCTGTTTCTTTTTTCCGCTTAGGATTTTAATCGATGGATTGTCCTAGTGGTGCTGGTGTGTAGCATATATGCTTTTCTTATATGTTTTTGTGTGTAATAAATGAAACATTGTCTTTTGATAAGGATCACCAGAGTTTATTAGTTGGGGAGGTTGATAATGTTTTGTGAGTAATGGAGGATTTGTTAACCTAATTTATTCGATTTTTTCTAGAACCGCATTTTCTTGTTCGCCCAATACGTCACACGAGCATGCCAACATGCCTATCCTTTTTCTAAAATAATCATTATATGTACTAAATTGAACATCCGATTATACAGAGATATAATCAATAAATGCATGTTAAGTTTTATATCTTGGAATTTGCCTTAGCCTATCATATTGTGGGTGATGAAAGATTCATCAGCATTTCAGCTGCACCAAATATGATTAAATTCAACTTATTATTTTGTTACAAAGTGACAAATTTGCTTAGAATAATCAGCTATCAAACATGATGACGTCTCCATCAATTATTCAATAATCGTCAGCTTTCTTTCCCCTTTTTCTTTGTTAATGATAAACCGTCAGCTTGAATGTTATAGTATTTATTTTTGGTCCTCTTTTGGTAAACCATTAGCTATTATTTGATAAAATTTACAGATCTCAGATTGATAAATTTGTTACATATATTATATGCTACTACGACTTTGTTAGGTAATTAAGTGCTGATGGTAAGGCGTGCTTTGGGCCGCCTCTTAGCTGATATTGATACTACACACACGAACAAAAATATATATATATAAGACAAAAATCAAATTTGATACTTGGAAACAACGGTTTGATCCTTTTCACACAGAATAATATGTATCTGGATAATATATAGATATCTCTGTCTAATTATAATCATCGACATTATCGTCGTCATCATCAGTCACAAGTCACAACCAATTCATGATCATCAACAGTAGGTTACGAAACATGATCAAGTTATATATTTATTTTGTTTGGTAGAAAAAATGACATGGGCAAGTTTTTTTTTATATATATATAGTGAATCCTCTTTTTAATATTCAAGGGAACTTTTTTCTGTCTTGGATTTTGTTTTGACTCTAAATAATTCAATACGGCATAAATTGAAAATGATGAAATACCAAATTAAGTTTTCACATGCTCCTTTTAGGTGGCTACCTACCAAAATGTTTTTGACATTTGCATTTGGTTTGAGCCACAACTTGATCTATGACATTTACAATGCACTTGGTTACGTGAAGACTATTTTTAGTAATATATCTTTTAACAAAAAAAAAGATATATTTTCAATAATCTTTTGGTGTCGAAAAAGAAAGAAGTTTGTATGTGGCCGAGATACGGGCATTTTTATTCTTAAGTGGTTTCTAGATTTTTTATTTTTTTTGTTTAGAATAAATTTAGAACTTCACTTTATGCTATTATCCCCTGAAATACAGGTACATTTGTGAAGAAACTAAATAAAAATTAGAACAATTAAAAACGCTTTACCTTCTCCTCTTACAAAATTTCTAAAAGTGACTCATCAGATGATCATGAAGGCCATGCCCTTTCGCTTCGCGCAAAACAGAAGTAAAGATAAATTATCAAGTTTACAGCTGAAATGTTAATAAGCCGCCCAACAACATTTATTCACCTAAGCTAGCACCCACATACATTTAAAAATATATATATTGACCAGATTATGAAAAAACTTTGACAATAACATAGTTATGAAATATACATAACCTTAAGAAGAAGATGACCAGGTTATGAAATAGCAAAATCGAATAAAAACATTGCAGAACTATTGTTCGCAAAACTATTTTGCAATTTCGCCATTCCATTGGCTTCCGAAGAAGTATCAAGCTTTAAAAAGTTACACGACCAACGCATATATATAACACCATTATTTACAGAAAGTTACCTTCAAAGTGAAAAAATAAAATTCTAGTACTATCGACGATATATACACAAAACATATCATCGAAATCGATTTAAGGAAATAAAACTTCCCCGCATTATCGAGGAGACAAAAACATATCCGATCCCATCCGAAGTCTAAGATATATCCTTTGTTTCTTATTCTTCATCCTCATGACTATATATAGATCGGTCCATCTTTTCCCCAAAATATATCACATTATAAATATTTCAACATATAACGCAAGCATTAGGGTTTTCTTCGATGCTTTGGGCGTAGTAATACGTTGTTAGGTGAGGATTATATGCTTTATACGCCTTTACAAGTTCCAACACATGATCAGGTGGCGGCACAACTGGTTGCGGCTGCGCTTGTGGTTGATCTTTCTTCTCTCCTTCCTTCTTATCGCCACCTTCTTTCTTCTCTTCTTCCTTCTTCGGTGCTTCTCCTTCCTTTTTCCCTTCTTCTTTTGGAGCTTCTCCTTCTTTCTTTGGCGGCTCGCCACCACCTTCCTTCTTCGGCTCCTCCTTCTTCTCCTTTTCCGGCTCTTTCGCAGGTCCCACTAGTACGATATCCGTCATCGGCCAATACTTTCTTAGCTTACTTACTACATTTACCGGATCCACGGTTCCAATAACCGTCAATTTCTTCTCCTTCATGTCCATTGCAATGGAATCGATTCCTAAAAAAAATTAAGATGCAACTTGTAATTCACCAATAAGGAAAGTAAAACGCTTTGTTTGAATCAAACAAAAAAAACAATCTTTGACTTATTTGCTTGTTGATTTTGTTGACACCATATGATTTATCAACTGATGGGCACGTATTTCAAAGAAGCAATAGTGGCCTAGATTTGATTTTATTCTAAGAAATAAAACAATGAATTTCACAAATAAACAATAATTGAAATATTTGGAGCAATATTTTTTACCGTACTGTCACTATTGAAAAAGAGAGACACTTCTGTCAGAACAGCTCGTGATTGTTCATCAACATTAAAGAAATTTTTCACATTTTTTTCCCTCTGTTTACACCTACCTACCAAATCGGAGACTAAATCGGACCGGAAACCATTTATATAGAGGTGAGGTTTAGAAGTGAGAACTAAGCAAGAGATCTGCGACTTGTTTCTGATGACCAACATTGTATATAACAGGAGCATGGAAAAATGATTACCTGGGAGAGTAGAAACCGTTTTAAGGGCCTTTTGTTTTGCCCTATCGTCATGCAAATCCAGCTTTAACACAATTTTCTGCAAAATTATTACAAAAGATCAACAAGTTAGAATCATCAAGAGATGTGAACACCAAGATGACATAATCTTTGATTTTTGAGTTTTTTTCTATCCGGAAGAGGAGCAAGAAAAACAGAGATTTGCAGATTTTAAAGAAGATACCAAAAAGTTAATGATATGTGTACATACCACACACAGAGTGACGTGCATGTGTATTTGTGTGAACATATATAGTAGAGAAACAGAGTTTTGCAAAAGCAGAGGCATACTCATCATTCAATTTATGATTCTTGATTTGATTTTGTTAATAATTCACTGGTAACCTTAAAACGGTATTTCAGCCACACACAAAAAAATCATTAAAAATAAAAAGAAGAGTTTCGTTGCAATTAGGATCAGAATAAGTTAAAAAGTGAGATTCTTTAAGAAGAAAAAACTCCAAAAGAAGCAAATCACATGTAATAAACACTCGCACATGAAGTAATGCAAAAAGGAATAAATTCAGAGAGGTTCATTAATAACGAATAAACACAGAAAAAGGCTTTTTACTTTCGGATTCAAGAATCAAAATCTATTTTTTCTTATAGAAATTCTCTAATCCGAGGAATCAAATCTTGCATACGTGTAAAGAAAGAGAGAGAGAGAGAGAGATCGACCTTCATTGCTCTCAGCTTTTTATGTAACTTGAATGAATTCTCAAGAATTTGCAAAGAGATGTGAAAAAGATTTGTCTGTGAGTAAAAAGAGAGAGAGAGAGAAATGAGAATAAAGAAGAAGAAGAATGAAATAATAGGAAACTTATGAAGACGATAAGAGAGATTGGACACTGATCGTTATTAAAAAAATACCCAAATCCTGACAAATACTGGAGAGATTAATAGAGAGAAAGATGCATGCAGAGAGAGAGAGATCAGTAGTCTCTCAATAATGAATGAATGAATGAATGAATGGTACGAAAGAGAGAGAGAGAGAGCGACGAGAAGAGATCTCTTTGTTTTCGTCTTTGCTTGTATGCGCGTGAGATAAGGCGCGTGGTGTTGTGGCTCAGCGTCATTACTTTCGGTCCTTTGGTTTGTGTTTGTTTCCTTTTTTCTGACCCTTTGAAATTTCTTTCTCACCTTATCCACGTCATCTCTTCTTTTATTATCTAAATCGAATTCCTACTTTTTGATAAAATACGTTTTTCGTTTTTGTATTTTAAGGGACCAGAATATAGTAGTATGAGTTTGTTGTATTATACTACACCACTCGGGAGTATCAACGAATTTTGTCATTTTCATACAATGGTGTCCAGAGACTTATTACAACACCTTAATTAGGTATGCTTATCTAAACTTAATTCGAATCATTCAAATCATAATACTTTATATTTTAACTGTTATGTTTATCAGTCTATGCATCTAATTGGCTCTATATATATATATATATATCATTTATTTTACTTGGCACATGATAATATTATGTTTGGCTTCAGCCGAATAAAAACATGCTGTAGAAAAAATCTATTAAAGAATTTATCAAAAATAAAACTCAAATTTTTAATAGTTTTGTAAATGATTTTTGCTTTTGATCACCAATCCATCGATTAATACGAAATAAATATCTTTAGTTATAATATAAATGTTGGTTGTTTTTTGTTGGTAAAAACATACTGTAGGAAATAAATAATGTATACAATCATTAAGAAAATATTGAAACACTCAAATTGTCAATATTTCTTATTGCATTTTTATATATAAACTTCCATTCTATGATTGATTTATTTTCTCAAGTTATATGTATACGAAGTACGTTGTCTAATAATTGAGTCCTCGCTCCCACCATCGGTTTGCCAATCCTACACGAATTTGATTCTCTAAATAAAGACAAATAATATTCTCCAAGCCACACACAAAAAAAAAAAAAACATACATTAGTAGTGGGAAACAGCTGCATATTCCACGTGTTTGCCCACGTAGATTAATTATTATTTCTCTTTAATATTTGACGTCCACGAAATATATATACAAGTGGATTGTGTTTTTGGCTAGCGCGTGAGAACACGCAGCAAACTGCGAGTAGAGGAAACGAGACGTGATGAGATTTGTGTAAATCTGGGCCACTTAGAGTGGGATGTGGGACCTATTACTCTGATGTACAAATTCTATGTATTTTGTTATTATAAAAAAAGGCGGCTTAATAGTCAATTCTTACCCTTACGTTGATCGTACCATCCTCATCTTCTGATCTGGACCGTCGATTCTAAGCCTTCAGAGGACTTGCATTGCATGTAGTAATTTGGCGATGAATCAAAGAGTAAACACAATTTGACCTAAGTACTCATTTATTATTTTCTGGTAAACTTTGACAAAAAAAAAAAAAAAAAAAGAGAATTCTATAAAAACTTTTGCTTTATAGTTTGACCAAAATTGAAAATGCTCTATAAAAACATTTGAAGCTGCTACTAATGGAGTTGCTTGTTTTTGACAATTAAAGTCTATTTTTGTTAACTTTCAGTTTATTATCTAAAATATTTTTTTAATCTTATCTTAAAATTAAAGTGATGATGTTGCTACAATGCTACTTAAGAATATATCAGACAGTGTTTTTATATGTGGAAACACGTACAATTGGGGACAATATAGTTATCTTAACTATTTTAATTAGTTCACTATCATAATTGCACACTATATAATCTAAGGCAAAATAAAGCGTGTTATCAGTTAATTAACCTCTAAATAGTAAAAAAGTCCATCGTCAGCGTAAAATATGATTATGAATTAAATGTTAACTAAAAATTACGAAATGTATTAAAAAAGTAAAACCAATCTTACAATTGGAGGATCTAAAATACGATCAATATCATGCTACGTGGTGCAATTAAGTGACATAAAATCAACTAAGTAAACCTCCGACACGGATCTTGAGTTGCGGACATACACATGAATTGCAAAATCTTTATTTCAGCTAAACGTTAATTAAATATTGATGTCAGATTAATCTTATATATGAATGTTACTTTATGATTATATTCGCCTACCTAATTAAGTAATTAGAAAGTGAAATGACAAGCCCCAATCTTTTCGGTGTTAACAAAAAGAGGATGAAGAAGAAAACATTATAGCCGGCCTATAAATATATATCCAAAGTTAGTCCAATTTCTCCGACAAGATCTAAAATCGAACGGTGAGGAATCCTCCAAGGATAAAAGTTCAACAGCTGATAAATTTTCTCTTAAACCATTGAGAAAAAGAACATCTACTAAAGAATGTAATAGCTATGATTAAAATTAATAATTTCCGTACGGTCAATGACCCGAATGAGTAAAATGATGTTGCTTTCTGAATCATTATTTACTAAGATCTAAATGTGGTCTGCTTTTTACAATTATACAAAACTATATATATCCATAACTTTTTTGCAAAGAACCATATGTAGTTGACGAAAAAAAAAAGTGGTCTAACATGATTTGTAGCAATTGAGCTGAGTCCATATGATTTAAGCCCATTTAACGGACTGTGTGGAATTGATGGCCCAGTTATTAAACCTTTTTTGTTTGTGTGGAAAAAGCCAAAAAAAACTGTCACACGTGCGAATCTCACAGGTGAGGAGGGTATTTTATCCTGTCGGTTTCTTCTTCTTTGACCCCTCCGTAATTACCTCGTCTTCAATCAAATTATAATTTTTTGACCTTTTTTTACCTTCGAAAATATCTGAAACCCTCAAAAACCTAAACACAACAAACAAACAAACAAACAAAAAAGTTCCTGTTCGATTCCTCCTCTCATTCATTCTCTGCTTGTTCCTCAAATCCTTCAATTTTCTCATCAAATCCAGATTTGCGAATTTAGGTTTTCTTGAATCTAATCGTTCTCGATGATTTCGAAAGATCACCTTCATCATCTGGATCCTCTGGGTACAACCAAATCGTACCACATGAATACCTCCACCGTATCGCCGCCGTCTCCGGCATCATCAATTTCGTTGTCGCAATCGGCGTGGCTGGAGGTTCGTTTGTTCTACGTCCGTATCGCTCCTTGCGTCGTTGAGAACGTCCCTGACTTCCTCACCCTCCGTCACCCTCGTCGCGAAACCGGTGCTTCTCTTGAGGTTAACGGCGTTCGCGTTCCTTCGTCGCAGACGGCGTCGCTTAAACTCCGCCGTGACAGAGTCGACCGGGAATCGTCGGAGGTGACTTACGTGAGCACTGAGACCGTTCGCGTTACCGGATGCGTTGATTTCGAGGTTTATGATAACGAGGATATGGTCTTGTGTGGGAACCTAGATAGAATCGAAGGTGCTTGGAACAATGGAACTGTGAGTGATCCCAAGACTGGATGGGGCATGGATTGTTACATTGCTATGGGAAACGGACACGTGTCAGGTCCTTCTGCCTCTGTGTTTTTCCAGCCAAAGTTTGGAGTCTCGTCTCCGTCCGTCGAGGTTTATATAGCTGGTTGTTGTGGTGGTGTCCCGGTGATATTGACCAAGACGATTCAGGCGAGTCCGAGGAGGAAGGTGGCTAGGCACGTGACACTCGACGCTATCCCTGAGGATGAGGAAGTTGGCAAAGAGCAAGACATTGGTACCATTGGTGATGAATTGGCCCGTCAAAGCAAAGTACAGGTATGATTCTGATTTCACAATTCTCTGTTTGGTGATTGTCCAAGCCCTTAAGTTACGATTCTTAATAACTTGGGATTGAGATTTGAAAAGGTTGCTTCTTTCGTCTAGTTTTGTGAGTTATGAATGCTGTAGCAGATATTTAGTTATTAAGATCACTCGCAAGTTTCTGGTGAATTTAGCTCCTGCTTGAATGTTTTCTTTGACTCTACAGCTGAATTTGAAAATTGTAGAATTGTTGACTGATCAGAAATTGAGATATGGATATAGGTCAATAGACTCTCTTTGCACTTTTTTTGGTGCTTTATCTTGTTTGTCGTTTCGTTTATGCAGATGATGGAATCAGAAGTTGATGAATACGATGACTCAGATATGAAAATGGCACAGAGATATTACCCTGAAGGAATGTACGTTGATGAGGATGGTCAGCTCTCATGGTTCAATGCAGGAGTCAGAGTCGGAGTTGGGATAGGCCTTGGGATGTGTCTTGGTGTAGGCATTGGAGTTGGATTACTCATGCGTTCGTATCAAGCAACAACTAGTAACCTTCGTAGGAGGTTTCTCTGATCATCACCTACCATAAACTAAAAACCCACTTAGACATTTCGAGATCTACTAAGAATGTCGGTAACGTAGTGGGTTATAAAAGAGATAGAATTTTGGTAGATAGATGTATAGAGCTTTTGGTTTTCACCTGTTTGTGTCCTTTTGAATATATATATATATTCGGCTCTGTTCATATACTTTAGTAGCACAAAAGAGAGTTCCCATCTTGCTCCAGTCATGTTCTTTTGTTCTTTCTTTTCTCAAGTCTGTCTATGTCGTTGCTCTTGTGTAGAAAGAGATTTCGTGTTATTGTTGTTGTTGTCAAACGCTGGAGTTTGTCTTTCGGTTTCTGGTCAGGAAATAATGTGGAATAGGGAATGTACATGTTTCACCTGTATTCAGTATCTGTTTGCAATTAGTAAATTAAATTATTACAACAAGCCAAGTGGAAGACGGCGTCGTTTATCATAAATGTCAAACCGATGACGTCTTATCGGGGGAGCATGAGCATTGGACTAAAAAATTATTGTCAATTTGTTTAAATTGTATTTTGGGCCCTGAAAATTATTATAAATGAAATTTAGCCCCTTAATTTTGTAAGAGTTTACAACATTGAACCCTAAATCATTATGTTCCCAAAATCAAAATTTCACTCCTCGAGAGTAGCGAGAAGAAGGAGGAGATGAGCAAGATCCGTTCGTCTGCGACAATGCCACATCGCGACCAGCCGTCACCGGCGTCGCCTCACGTCGTTACACTCAACTGTATAGAGGATTGTGCGCTCGAGCAAGACTCCCTCGCCGGCGTTGCTGGTGTCGAATACGTCCCGCTCAGCCGCATCGCCGATGGTAAGATCGAGTCCGCCACCGCCGTTCTCCTCCATTCCCTCGCGTATCTTCCACGAGCAGCTCAACGCCGACTCCGTCCTCACCAGCTCATTCTCTGCCTTGGCTCTGCTGATCGCGCTGTCGATTCGACTCTCGCCGCCGACCTAGGTCTCCGACTTGTCCATGTAGATACTTCACGAGCCGAGGAAATCGCGGATACCGTCATGGCGCTCATCCTTGGACTCCTTCGACGGACGCATTTACTCTCGCGACACGCTCTATCGGCGTCTGGTTGGCTCGGATCGCTTCAGCCTCTTTGCCGGGGAATGAGACGGTGCCGTGGTATGGTTTTGGGTATCGTTGGCAGATCTGTATCGGCTCGGTATTTAGCTAGTAGAAGCTTGGCTTTCAAGATGAGTGTGCTCTACTTCGATGTCCCAGAGGTATGTTTGTTGGCAATGTCTCGCTAAGCTTTTAATATCTTAGTGTAAACTGACTCTTTAGGGACCAAAAAAAGTGCTGAGTTCTTAGCTACTACATTCCTAAACTGCTTACTATGATGGCTCTCTTTCAAGTTCCTCTCCCTTGGATGTTATATTTGTTGTCAATAGTTGCGTTTGCGTCTGTTCAGGGAGATGAAGAACGAATCAGGCCCTCGAGATTCCCACGTGCTGCTCGAAGAATGGATACATTGAATGATCTTCTAGCAGCAAGTGATGTCATTTCGCTACATTGTGCATTAACAAATGACACGGTTCAGATACTCAATGCAGAGTGTTTGCAGCATATAAAACCTGGTATGAGTTTTCTTGTCAAATGAAATTTGATTCTCCATGAATGTGAATTGAAGATGAACTTCTGCTTTCTCGCATTCCCTTCAATTCTGGTTGATTTTATGTATTAGGGGCTTTTCTTGTAAATACTGGAAGCTGCCAGCTGTTGGATGATTGTGCTGTGAAACAACTTCTAATTGATGGCACTATAGCTGGCTGCGCCCTTGACGGTGCTGAAGGTCCACAATGGATGGAAGCATGGGTATGACTTTCTTTTCCAGTGACTAAACTTCACATTTGCGCCTGCCTATTCTCTTGTTTCATCATCTTCTTCTGTTGTTTATCCTGCATCCATTATATCTTGTTTTCATTGCAGGTGAAGGAAATGCCAAATGTGTTAATTCTACCTCGCAGTGCAGATTACAGTGAGGAAGTATGGATGGAGATAAGGGAGAAGGCTATCTCTATCTTGCATTCATTTTTCTTAGATGGTGTAATTCCAAGTAACACTGTTTCTGATGAGGAAGTTGAGGAAAGTGAAGCAAGTGAAGAAGAAGAACAATCACCTAGCAAACACGAGAAATTAGCAATAGTGGAATCCACCAGTAGGCAACAGGGAGAAAGTACTCTCACCAGCACTGAGATCGTACGTAGAGAGGCTAGTGAGTTAAAAGAATCTCTGAGCCCTGGTCAGCAACACGTTTCTCAAAATACTGCCGTAAAACCTGAAGGAAGACGTAGCAGATCCGGTAAGAAAGCCAAAAAGAGACATTCACAGCAAAAATACATGCAAAAAACGGATGGTTCCTCAGGGTTAAATGAAGAAAGTACTTCACGAAGAGATGATATTGCTATGAGTGACACAGAAGAAGTATTAAGTTCCAGTTCTAGATGTGCTTCTCCTGAAGATTCCAGAAGTAGGAAAACACCTCTTGAAGTAATGCAAGAGTCTTCCCCAAATCAGCTTGTAATGTCAAGTAAGAAGTTCATTGGAAAGTCAAGTGAGCTACTGAAAGATGGATATGTAGTAGCCTTGTATGCGAAAGACCTCTCGGGCCTCCACGTTTCCAGGCAAAGAACGAAAAACGGTGGCTGGTTCCTCGATACTTTGTCCAATGTATCCAAACGAGATCCTGCTGCACAATTCATTATCGCATACAGAAACAAGGTAAACCTTTTTCTCTCTCTTACTTTTCATTTATCTTGCTTACAATGCCAGATAGACCATTATAAATTGGTTTTGGTGCATGAACTTGTTTTCCAGGACACTGTTGGTCTGAGATCATTTGCTGCTGGTGGGAAGTTACTGCAGGTAGCTCTTACATTAGAGAGTGTTACTTCCATTGGTAACTCAATGTTGCTCTTATGGAATCTAAAAGTGGTTGTGTCATGGGTGTGTGTGTGTGCAGATCAATAGAAGAATGGAGTTTGTGTTTGCTAGCCATAGTTTTGACGTGTGGGAGAGTTGGAGTCTAGAAGGTTCTCTGGACGAATGTCGGCTTGTTAACTGCAGGAATTCCTCTGTAAGTCTCTGTCCTTACAGAAAATGGCCCGAAATTGAAAAACCCTACTTCTTGGAAAACAGAAATAATTTGTGTAATGAATGTTGCAGGCGGTGTTGGACGTTCGTGTGGAGATATTGGCAATGGTAGGAGACGATGGTATCACACGTTGGATCGATTAAAAAGAAAAACAGAGTCTCTCCATTTGTGAGTTTCTCTCTTTTAATTACTTTTGTTACTTTAACATCCTTAGGATTCACAGACGAAAAACAGAGACACCCAATTTTTGTGTTTCGAGACTGTGTCGTGTGTTGTGTAGTTGGTATCAACCAACTTATATCTGTAATCATTGTTTCTTTTTATTTATTCTCGGTTTGCAGAAACATCCGATGAGCTTGTCTTAGAGGGACGTTTGTTGTTGTTTTCTGGGTCTGGTCGTGATGAACTCGAAAGCATTGTGTGTTTGGTTAGTAGTTTGAAATAGGTGTGTGTATTGTATTTGTATATGCTGCGTTTGTGTTTTAGAGATCATCGTACATAAAACACATCATCGTACATAACTAAAATTTGAGCTAAACTACAAAAGAAAGTAACCTTCATTTTTAGTCGAACCAGGCCCCAGCTAGGCAGCTATCTCGTAAATAAGATTGCTGGCTTACGATCGTATTCCACGTGGCAATTTATGTGCCGTGGATTTAAATTTGTACGTGGCATGAGTGTTAGGAGAATGTCCACATGGCTTGTAGTTGTTAGTCCCACGCTCTGAACCAGAGCAACCGGCTCCTTACACGTGTTCGGCTTAAATCCATTTTTCGAATGAGATTACACTTCTAACCTTGTCTCCCTCTCCCGCTTATACCACCACCACTCTCACACAAGTCTCTCAAGTCACAAACTCTGTTTCAAACCAAAAGGGAACTTTGTGTGTGTTGTCGAGTTTTATGGTGACTGTAAACCCTAGCCAAGCTCATTGTTTGCCTATGAAAATGAGTCTACCGGGTTTCAATACTCTTCCCCACACGGCAACAACGATACCGGTTTCCATACGGAGCAATAGGACGATGTCGTTTTTTGAGGATCCAACAAAGAAGGTTAGAAAGCCTTACACTATCACCAAATCTAGAGAGAACTGGACGGAGCAAGAACACGACAAGTTCCTTGAAGCCCTTCATCTGTATGTTGACACGGATTTCACTTCTCTGCCTTCATTTATCTGATTAATGATATATAGAATCTTTGAGATTTGTTCTTCTTCTTCTGATATGATCATGTCTATTTGATTGCAGATTTGACCGGGATTGGAAGAAAATAAAGGCCTTTGTTGGATCAAAAACAGTGATACAGGTAATCAATCAAACATATGCATTCCATACTTTTGTCTGAAGTTACATATAAGTAATTTTATGAACTCTGTTCTTTGGGGTGGAATTGGAGATATAAGTTCTATGTATGTTGGATAGTAACTAGAATATTGGTTTTGTAGATACGAAGCCACGCACAGAAGTACTTTCTCAAAGTTCAGAAGAATGGGACTAAAGAACATCTCCCACCTCCTCGACCAAAGAGGAAAGCCAATCACCCATATCCACAAAAAGCTCCTAAATGTGGCAACCTTAAACCTTTTATCTTTCTACTTCCGCTTTTGTTACTTTATCTCATTTTCTCATGGTTATGTTTTTGATGCAGTTACTCTTTCTTCTTCAAACGCATTATTTCAACATGACTACTTATACAACACTAATTCACATCCGGTGATTAGCACCACCCGTAAGCATGGATTAGTGCATTGCGATGTTAGTATACCAAGTTCTGTTATCAAAGGTAAAATATGTGCTTAAGTTTGCTGTGTGGACTAATGTAATAATCTGAAGATATTGCTTGTTTGAGTTGTTAATAATGTGGGGTAATGAATTTGTGATTGTAGAGGAATTTGGTGTCTCAGAGAACTGTTGCAGCACTAGTAGTAGTAGAGATAAGCAGAGGACTAGAATCGTTACAGAGACAAATGACCAAGAAAGTTGTGGAAAGCCACATAGAGGTAACAATTTTGCTTGAGATTCCTGACTTTGTGATATTCATATACTGATTATGAGTTTGTTTGTTTGATGTTGGTTTTTCAATTCAGTGGCGCCAAATTTCGCTGAAGTTTACAATTTTATAGGAAGTGTGTTTGATCCTAAAACAACAGGTCATGTCAAGAGATTAAAGGAAATGGATCCAATAAATCTTGAGACGGTATGAAAACCAATAACTCTGCACATGAACATGTCTTGATTTGAAAACTAACGTTTACACGGTTTTTTGTTCAACAGGTTCTCTTACTGATGAAAAATTTATCTGTAAACCTGACGAGTCCCGAGTTTGATGAACAAGTAAGAGCTAGTCGACTCTTTGTTACATTTTGACTCTTGAGAATATTGAAGAGTAAACAAATTTTCTCTGTTTATTACAGCGGAAGTTGATATCATCTTACAACGCCAGTTAGAACTAAACGATAGAGAGAAGTCTCTAATGGTAGTCTCATGGGATATGAATGAATGAACCGGTTGTACATATAAGTCTCAATAGTTTAGAACGTCTTAGAAGACAGATAAAGCCTGTGTAGAAAGTCACTAGCTTTTTTGTAATATTCAGTTGTTGCTTAGGTTTTTATACGGAATGGACTAATGACATAACTAGTTTTGAAAATTACTTCAGATAAAGCCTGTGTAGAAAGTCACTAGCTTTTTTGTAATATTCAGTTGTTGCTTAGGTTTTTATACGGAATGGACTAATGACATAATATGAAACTTCATATAGCTTACTCATATTCCACAAGAAAATGATATAAAGCTACAAGACAAAGTATAACGAAAAGAAACAAGAAACTAGTTGACTCGAGACTTAATTAAAAGCCCGACAACAACAACAACAACAAACAAAAACAAAACAAAAAGCAGAACAAACTATTGGAGACTTAAAAAGTCACACAACGAGAGAGATAGACTAATAGTAACGAGCCCAATACTGAGGATGGACTTGTTTAACCTCCTGGTTTTGGAGTTGGTAACTGTTGTACCCAGCTGGTGTGCGATTCATAACATTAAATCCAAACGGCAGTGTTGGAGCAGAAGTAGAGTTTCCGTTTTGATCAAAGAAACCATGGTTTGTGGAGATATTACCACCACTAACAGCTGCTGGAGCAGCAACATTGCTAGAACTTCCAACATAGAAGTTTAGGTTTCTATGATGAAGTTGAGCGACTTTTTCATCAACTTCCTTCTTCAAAGCTTCAAGATCACATTTCATGGAAGTTGATTGAGCTAAGTTGAGTTCTGTTGGAGAGTTCCTCCACCACTTCTCAGCGTCCTTGTTCTCTCTTTCATTTTGGACTATTGACTGCTTGGTCTCTTGTTCTTTTTCTTTTTCAGCCATCACCTAAGATAAAATTGTATTTTAAACAATTAATTTCATGAATAATGAATGTGTAAAGAAAATCCGTGAATCCATGACTATGACTTAAACAAAAATTGAACCCACCAAAATTTTCATTCTTAATTTACTTTGTTGAGGAAATAAATATGCAAAGGAGGTTTACCATTTCTTTTACAAATCAAAAACAAATTGTGAAACACTTATATAATAATTTTTTATCTAAATTGAAAAATAAAAGAGAGAAGAAATAAAGATTAGATAATGCCAAAACTTAAAACTTACCTCAGTTAAAGACTCATTGAGCATTTGAATACGGAGCTTTGTGCGGCTTTCAGCAAAGTTTGTGTTGTTGTGTCTTATAACACGCCCTAAAGAGTGGTCAAGTAACTTGTTAACATTTGGATGACCAAAAGAGTATGCTTTTCCCGAGGGTGAAAACACGATTATCGCAATTTCCGCGTCACATAAGGTGCAAAGTTCACTGCCTTTTTTGAAAAGACCAGATCTTCTTTTTGAAAACGTAACTTGAAGGTTTGATTCGTTGGTCATTTTTACCAACTCTATTTTTCTACGACCAAGATTCTTTCTCGCCATTTTCGAGATGTTTTGAACAGAAAAAGAAAAGCGAGTTGATTATATTAGAGATAATAGGTATTTGTATTTATAGACTAAATTTTACAAAATATGTTTTGAGCATTGAAAGAAAATATTTTTTTCTATAGTGATTTATAAGAAACAAAATTATGAATTACCACTCTAGGAGTATATATTGGTTTACAAATTTCGTCAATAAAAGGTATACAATATTCTATTTTATCTCCAACATTATCATTTTTTAAAGTTTACAGCCTGTCAATTTTTTAAAATATGGGAAGGATATCCACAATTTTCTTAAAAAATATTTTCCATGTGTTTATTTTCCACTATTTTTCTATAATCAATATCCTTTTTGATCTTTTATATTTATTTTAAGTGTTCAAATTTTTTATATAAAATTCATATAGTGTATATATGAAATATTATGTCCAACTTACTTTTGTTTTTATAGAGCAAATTGACAAAATAATATGATTGAAAGTTGATAAATGACATGATTGAAATTTTATGTCCGACTTTCCAAGATTTTATTTAAGTAAATAGTTGTTTTGATATTTTAATTGATCGCTGACTTTTCAAAAAAAAAGTTGTGATAATTAAATTAGATTTAATATGTGATACACAATTTGTTATATCATCTCTGAATATAGTATACTTTTACACAATTTGTTTTGGGCCGTGATTAATATAGCCCATGATCGTTACCTAATGGGCTATGTTTCTCTGCCTCTAATTGCTTGTTATACATGATGATGATATATTGATAATCTATAACCTATATACCTCTCCTGAAAAACGAATTTTTAAAAATGTATACACTTCTCATGTTTCTTGTTATATCTTTTTCCTTCTTGTTACAATTTATCGGTGGGAATCAAATCTGATTGGGTTCCTTTTTTTGGTCGGTAATGGTATTCAATAGTCAAGTATGTAAAAGATTCTAGCATATAGATTACAAGTCTTAAGCCCAACAAGGAACCAAACTAAAACTGATTAGGGAAAACTAAGTAAGATTCTATAAGCTAGAGTTTGTACAAAAACAAATTCTAGCCCAGGTAATGAAATATCCAAATGCAAAAGACAACATTTATTAGCTCAGAATCTACTTTTAAAAAAGCCCAAATACCACATATCATAAGCTTGCACTTCCAAACGACTCTAAAGTCTAAAGTCTAAACCAACCATCGCCGCTGATCATTGACTTATTGGCATACTACAAAATTTACTTGTTTGGAGCAATAATGGGTTTTCTCTTTTAGCCCCACCTAAACCCTTTTTAGGAGGAAACCTAGATTATACGTGGCCACACTAAATATTATTCTCTCATTAATTGCTCTACTTTTAAGAGCCAACCAAACTTTTTGAAGACACAAATATTATGAAATAGTAATACATTTGACCTCCGAAGTTTCAACGAATGATCTACACAATCCATCGTGTCAAAGATACAATTTTTTTATCCACCATTAAAACTGTAACAATACAACATTACTCATAACATTGACTTTCAGGATAATCAGGCTCTTCATCACCTTGACTTGCAGTTTCAGTCTTTTTATCTACTTACTGCATATATGATATGAGAAATCCGATTTGTGTGTTAATGTGACATAAACAAAAAAAAATGTTCTTCCTATATATATAACAAATATTTTTTATGAACAAACCAATAATAATGTGTATCAGAAGCAAACAAATGATTTTTTGGTGCACTCATGTTCCCATAACAAAAGTGATTAGTTTCTCATAAAGTAAACTCAATAATTATTCCATGAGTATGTTTATATCCATATAAAATTTGCAATTAAATAATCAAACGTCAAGGTTCAATTATAGTCAAAACAAGAACGAAAAACTAACCAATGTGTAATCCACAGATTGGTTAATTGCACTGAACCGTACCTTATCATACCACCCCAACGGCTATCGACATCGATTTATTACCAAAAAACTCCTCAAAACTATATAAAAGACTCTACTATCTTCCACTTTCCATAAAAGGGTAAAATAGACATTTCGGGTAACCTTCTCTCACCGTCACCACACATGCAATTACACTCAGACAGGAACTCAAAAAGACAGCTCATTCAATTACATCAACACAGATCACTCCAAAGCCTTTCTCTTTAAATTCGTTATCGTTTTTTTTATTTTATCAATTTAATCTTTTTATTTGTTTTGTTCTTCCTCGATTCAACACTCGATGCTGTGACAAAGCCCAGATTTTGGCCGGAAAGTTTTGTGTGTTTCCGGCGAAGAATGCGAAGAAACCGGAAGAATCTGTAACGGAATCTAAGCTAAAAGTTAAAGTACGATGTCGGTGTACGACGCTGCTTTCCTTAATACAGAGCTTTCGAAACCGACATCGATTTTTGGTCTCCGGCTATGGGTCGTGATCGGAATCTTACTTGGATCTCTAATTGTCATCGCACTCTTTCTTCTCTCCCTCTGCTTAACTTCTCGCCGGAAAAATCGAAAGCCGAGAGCCGATTTCGCCTCCGCCGCCATCGCTACACCGCCGATTTCAAAGGAGATTAAAGAGATCGTTCCGGCGCAGAATCAGTCTGTTCCGGCGGAGATCCAGGTCGATATCGGGAAGATCGAGCATCGAGTGGTGTTTTCAGATCGAGTGTCGAGTGGTGAGAGTAGAGGAACAGCGAGTGCAAGTGAAACGGCGTCGTATTCCGGTAGCGGGAATTGTGGGCCGGAGGTGTCGCATCTTGGATGGGGCCGATGGTATACTCTGAGAGAGCTTGAAGCGGCCACGAATGGGCTTTGTGAAGAGAATGTAATCGGAGAAGGTGGTTACGGGATTGTGTATCGTGGCATTTTAACTGATGGAACCAAAGTCGCCGTCAAGAACTTGCTTAACAATAGGTACTTCCAAATCTTCAATTTTGATTCTAAAGATTGGTCCTTTTACTCTGTTTCTCAATTTGAGTTTTAGGTATTCTTTGATTTTGTATTGGTTTCATTCTAAATATTCATCCTTTACTCAACTTCTAGATAAGGGATTTAGGTATTCTCAAATTTCCGATTTGATTCCTTTACTCGTTTCTAGATTGGGGTTTTAGGAATTACCAGTTGGGGGTTTTGCAATTTGCGTAATCAAAGAATTTTATTTGTTGTATTGCTTGGTATTGAAGTTTGTCTCTGTTTCTCTACCTCGTCATGTAATGTGCTTAGATCCATTAAGTAAATGCTTGTGGATATTTATGTAGATGGTTAAGAGTGATCGTGATCAGAGTCCTTCTCTTATTTAACTGCATTGCCTGTGAGTTGTGGTCCTGAAGGTTGTTGTTATTATTGAATTCTATGTATGTATAGATTATGTCATTGGTCTCATGTGGTTTTTATGGGTAACGTCTTTACTAATAATAGCACTATGCTTCTGGATTTTGATCTATGTGATCTGTAACATTTCTAGTTGGTGTGTCTTTGATTGCCAGGGGTCAAGCAGAGAAGGAATTCAAAGTAGAAGTGGAAGTCATTGGGCGAGTACGACACAAGAATCTTGTTAGGCTTTTAGGGTATTGCGTGGAAGGTGCATACAGGTATATATACCGCTGCTCGTATCTCTTTTCCGGTGTTACAAAAGCGATGTCGTGACCTAATGCTGGGTTCGTTACTATAGGATGCTCGTGTATGACTTTGTCGACAATGGTAATTTGGAGCAATGGATTCACGGTGATGTTGGCGATGTCAGCCCGCTAACTTGGGATATACGTATGAATATTATACTGGGGATGGCCAAAGGGTAAGTCTGGAATAGCTTTTGAGTTGTCCTCTATGTTTATAAGCTATTGTTGTGTGTAAACCTTTGTTATATCTGTAGATTGGCGTATCTACACGAGGGTCTTGAGCCAAAAGTTGTTCATCGGGATATTAAATCAAGCAATATCTTACTTGATCGCCAATGGAATGCTAAGGTTTCGGATTTTGGACTTGCTAAGCTCTTGGGGTCTGAGAGCAGTTATGTGACTACTCGTGTGATGGGAACTTTCGGGTAAACTATTAAACTCATTAACTCTCTCCTGCAATCTGCAAGGCAGTCTTTAGGAATGTGAATATTAGGAAATAACTTTTACTTTGTGGGTTGATTTGTTTAGTTATGTAGCACCAGAATACGCTTGCACCGGAATGTTAAACGAGAAGAGTGATATCTATAGCTTCGGAATACTAATCATGGAGATAATCACTGGAAGAAACCCGGTTGATTATAGTCGGCCTCAAGGAGAGGTATTTGATAAGCATATTCAATCCTCTCTATGTTTTTGTAAATGGTCTTACTATGTGTCGTGGCTGTAGACAAATCTAGTGGATTGGCTTAAATCAATGGTGGGAAACCGAAGATCAGAAGAAGTTGTTGATCCGAAAATACCCGAACCACCATCCTCAAAGGCTCTTAAACGAGTGTTGCTTGTAGCTTTGCGTTGTGTGGATCCTGATGCGAACAAGAGACCTAAAATGGGTCATATCATACATATGCTTGAAGCCGAAGATCTACTCTATCGCGATGTATACAAAACAATTTGCCTTTACGTTTTTACATTTCTTTAAGAGTTTGAAACATGTCTAAAGCTGGGATAATATTTTTGCAGGAACGCCGAACAACAAGGGACCATGGAAGCCGCGAGAGACAAGAGACAGCTGTGGTTGCTGCCGGTAGTGAAAGTGGTGAGAGCGGTTCACGGCATCATCAGCAAAAGCAAAGATGAAAAAAGAGAGTCACTTGGGTTAAGTGATTTCCACACGACCATTATATTTCATTTTTTTTTCCGGTATATTATTGTCTCACTTACATAATATTTTCATTCTTTGGCTCTTCGAGTCTTGGCCTTACGAAATTAACATTCTTCTTCTTTGTAACCTTTTGTCAACGATCACATTCACATGTCACTTATTAGATATTGTAATATGTAATGTTTGGACCGACGTCGAAGCATAAGCAGGTGATTGGTCGATGGATCAAACTTATCGCTTTGGACGAAATGGACCACAATGATTCTTTTTTAGCTCACGTGATCGTGTTTCCAAACAATTTTTTATCATAAATCATCTCGATTATGGATGGACCTAGTTGTTGGTTATCATCTTGAAAATTTCCAAGTTGCAAGAATTTAATAAACCAGTCGAGTATTAAAATTATAATCAAACATGGGTAACTTGCTTGTCTCGTTAACACAAGATAAGTGCACACTTGTCTCAACCGACGACCGGAATCTATATTCACGTGTAGGAGGAAAACTTAGACTCAAGGACAACAATTTTGCCTAAATAAAAACTGTAGAAAGTAAGATTATGAATACATATACACTTGTACAAGTCATTCCGTTTTATGATACATTGCTATATCTTAAAGAAAAATTAAACCATTTTGTGTACGAGGAGAAAGAGTAAAATATGTGTGTTTGTATTGCGTACACAAACGTCAATATGTATACATACATGCATCTTTTTGATGTAGTTAACAAAATAAATTATACCAAGGAAAATTTCTATCACTAACAAAAACAAATTGTTTGTAAAGCATATAAATTGTTGCACTAAATAAAATCATAAAACGCTAGTTAATATGTCAACATGCGGTTTAATCGACCATCAGAGATATTTTCATTCATTTAAGATAATATCACATTTTTCCAATGGCCACTTAGCTAAATTACTCTTTGAAAAGTCATTATAGAAAATCATTAACAAATACGAAAAAAAAAAATACCACTAAAATGGTTAATCATTAACAAATACGAAAGATCTGAAAATTAGGAGCCGTAGGATCCGCTGGCTATAATTGACTTTTTCATCAGATGTACAAGTAGGCCTGAGTTGAACAAACACATCGTAACCGTACACGCATTGATCTGTCATCTAAGTTGTTCCGTCACAGCTCCGTAACTGAAACATAATCTCCACCTGTCACTATCGTCTACCAAATCCACGACAAAACCTAAATACCACTTATTAGTTTTCTTTAGTGGTTTATTAATCTGCAGAAATACGGCAACTTTTGTGGTTAGTCATATAAGAACAACCGCGTTACAAACTTCTCTCGTCTTTCCTGGAAATTTCTGTCCACAAATATTAGTCTTTAATTTTCGGTATGAACACTGACCCTTCCTTGATCTATTGATCTTTGTCGCAGTATTTATTAAGATTTTATCTCTATCAGACGGCTCTTTTGATTAATATTTTTCCGACTCTTATTTCTTATCTTCTTTGCTCAGAAACTTCTCTCAGGCGAATTCAAGTTTCATAGTTTTGGTCTAGTTTTTGTCCACCGATCTATCTCTTTAGGTGAGTTTTGTTTATTTTTTTCGGCTTTATAGTTTGTCTACGCTTCATGTTGTTGTTGTTATTATAATCTTGTGTTTGAATTGAGGTCTTTGATCTCGTTTCTTTCTGAATTTAGATATGTGTTATTCGGATTTCAGATCTTTTAAGATCTGGGTTTGGCTTTTTATACAGAAGAAAATGGTTTTGACTTAAAAAATTAGAGATAGCTCTTACCTCTTACGCTTGAGTCTTGGATCTGTTGATTTTAAAGCTTTATAGATCTTACCACAGTTAGAGAATTGTTGTTGACTTTTGTATGATGAGTTCAAATTTGTGAATTGAAGAACAGATCTGATGTTGTTTGTGTTTTTCTTTATATGAGAGGTTTCATTACCTTTGTTTTTAAGATCTGTTGAGAAAAGATCCATACTTTAGAAAAAAATCCAAACATTTGATCTTTTGTATTGGATATCTAATATGGATCTAGAATATAATCAAAGTTATAATGTTTTTGTATTATGGTTTGTGACAATTGATGTGTTATCTTTCTTCTTCTTTCTTGTTTTTTTCAGTTGAAACTTATCAGAATGGCTCGTCCACAAGACCCTCCACGTGGTTTCTTCCCTTTTGGAAACCCCTTCAAAAATCTATCTTCGAAGAACTCGGTACTCTCCTCAAAGCTTCTCCCACTCCTGAACAATTTTGAGACCAACTTAGCATCTTCTATTAGTAAGCTTGTCCCTAAGGAAAAGAGCGATATCCTGACTGTCTCATGGATGAAACAAGCTATGGAATCTCTTTGCGAGACACATAATGGTATCAAGACCCTTATAACCGATCTTGAGCTTCCTGTATCAGATTGGGAGGATAAATGGGTTGATGTCTATCTTGACATTAGTGTGAAGCTTCTTGATCTCTGCAATGCCTTTAGCTCTGAGCTTACCCGTCTCAACCAAGGTCATCTCTTACTCCAGTTTGCTCTGCATAACTTGGAGGCCAACTCTCCTCAGAATCTGTCGAAAGCTCAGTCATCACTAGACAGTTGGAAGCAACACATTGTCTCCAAGAACCCGAGAATAGAAAATTGCCGTGCAATCTTGAGCAGCCTTGTTCAGACCTTGAATCTCCCCAAGGTGAAAAACTCGGCCAAAGGGAAAGTCTTGATGAGAGCTCTATATGGTGTAAAGGTTAAGACCTTATACATCTCTGGTGTTTTTGCTGCAGCGTTCTCAGGTTCATCGCAGAATCTGATGTACCTTACAGTCTCAAACGAGCTTCCATGGGCACAATCATTCATGGAAGTGCAGAACACCATGAACGCAGAAATCAAGAACATATTTTTGTCAGACGGGTTAACGGTTCTGAAAGAGCTAGAGGCAGTTGCTTCAGGTGTCAAGAAACTCTACCCTGCGATCCAACAAGGATCAATAGATCCCATATCGCTGCAGCCACTGAAGGACTCGGTCACAGAATTATCGAATGGGATAGATCTTGTTTCGAAAGAAGTGGATTGTTTCTTCAAGATTCTGTTATCGGGGAGAGACACATTACTAGAGAACCTAAGGTCGATGGGTGCATCAACCCTACAGGCAACATCGCCAAAAAAGGCTGCCGGAAAAAATTACAGAGGATTCTGATAAACTATAAATGTTTGTACAGATGGTTTTACTTCAAGTGTTCCATCTTCTTGGTATTGAATGTATTATTAGGTTTTTGTGCAATCGTAGTCGTTTGTATGAGATGCTTTGAAAGTAGTAGTTGTATAAGTAAAGGTTTTACCAACTTATCTATATATATTATGAATATCTTTGAAGCTATCAAGATCCCAACATTTATCAACTGCTGCTAGATCCGTATTATCGACAGTTAGATCGAAAATTCACAGAGAAAAGAGATCAAAGACTTCAAATCAAACAGAAGATTATCAACTGCTGATATGATTTTCAATATACAGTTACATTCGACTAAAAGATTTTAAAATATATTACCGGTTTGATTTTCTTGTTAGCTAGATTATTACATTTCAGTTACGGTTTATTCTCGGTTGTGCAAAAATGAAGTTGAATTAGTTCGGTTCGGTTCGGTTGATATTGGGATTGAGTTTGTTCCGGTTACATTGACTTGTAGACCAATATGAAGTCGTCGTACTCAGAGAAAAGACGAAGAAAAAAGCAATGTCGTGTGTTGATTTTCACTCACGGGTCGTCCGAGAAGACGAAGACTCTTCTTCTTCTGATTTGCCCTTCAAAAGATCCAAACTTTCACACGTTATTCTTTTCCCTCTTTTTATAAACCCCAACAACCAAACAAGTCTCCAACACGCCAAAATCTCCTCTGTTTCATCTCAAGTTAGTTCAATTCAGAATCTTTGAGTTTGAACTTTTTTTTGTTGGGAGAAAGAGAGAAATGTCAATAGAGAAACCATTCTTCGGTGATGACAGCAACAGAGGAGTAAGTATCAATGGTGGTCGTTATGTGCAGTATAATGTCTATGGAAATCTCTTTGAAGTTTCTAAAAAGTATGTTCCTCCTCTTCGTCCTATCGGCAGAGGCGCTTCTGGCATCGTCTGGTTAGCATCTAAAACTGTTGTCTTTTTTTTTTGAGTTTTTAGCTTTAGAGATGAGACATTTTGTTAAAGGCTAAGTTTGTGCTCAAAACTTGTGATTTCTCATTACTAGTGAAAATTTTAAATATTTTCTATGTGATAAATATGTTTTGGTTGACCAAAAGAAAGAATTATTTTTCGGTGGGTTTTTGTAACTTTGCTACTTATCTCATAGTTGATTAAGAGATCATTGTGGTGAATAGAAGTTTTGAAGGATCATTTATTTATCTGATTTAGTGCTGCATGGAATTCGGAGACGGGTGAGGAAGTAGCGATCAAGAAGATTGGTAATGCATTTGGCAACATTATCGACGCTAAGAGAACTTTGAGAGAGATTAAGCTTCTTAAGCATATGGATCATGACAATGTAAGCTTTTGTCTTATTTTATTTATTATTCTCCACATGTTTTCTAGTAATTATCCTGATTCTGGAGTTTATCTCACAGGTCATTGCCATTATAGACATAATAAGACCACCTCAGCCAGACAACTTCAATGATGTTCACATTGTCTATGAGTTAATGGACACTGATCTTCACCACATTATCCGCTCTAACCAACCGTTAACTGATGATCATTCACGGGTACGCATTAACCTCTCCTGTGCTTCTTATAGCTCAAGTATCTTCTGTTTAGGTCAAAGTTTATAATCAGAATCTTTTTGGTTCGAAGGCTATGAAGTTGGGGTTTGATGTATAACCATAAATTTTATGTTTTTGCAGTTCTTCCTGTATCAGTTGTTGCGAGGCCTCAAGTATGTGCATTCAGCCAATGTACTGCATCGTGATTTAAAACCGAGTAACTTGCTCCTGAATGCAAACTGTGACCTCAAGATTGGGGATTTTGGGCTTGCGAGGACTAAATCAGAGACAGACTTCATGACAGAATATGTTGTTACACGTTGGTACCGAGCTCCAGAGTTGCTCCTTAATTGCTCAGAATACACTGCAGCTATCGACATTTGGTCTGTCGGTTGTATACTCGGTGAAATAATGACGCGGGAGCCGTTATTTCCGGGCAGAGATTATGTTCAGCAGCTTAGACTCATCACTGAGGTAAACTTTTCACTTTTTCACTTGACTATATTATTTCGTTTCAATTTGAAGAAAGAACATTGAACTATCCTGTTGCTACGTTTGTTCTGTTTTGGTTCTGTTTTTGTTGTTTGTAGTTTAATGAACAAACTCATGTATGGTTTATCTTTTTCATACACAGCTTATAGGCTCACCAGATGATTCAAGCCTAGGATTCTTAAGAAGCGACAACGCTAGAAGATACGTAAGACAGCTTCCACAGTATCCAAGACAAAACTTTGCCGCTAGATTCCCAAACATGTCGGTCAATGCTGTTGATTTGCTGCAGAAAATGCTCGTCTTTGACCCAAACAGACGCATTACAGGTAAAGCAGACGAAAACCTATATATGTTGCATTCTCTTTTGATTTTTTCTTTTTATAATACTTTTGAGCTTGTTTTGAGTTGCAGTCGATGAAGCCTTGTGCCACCCTTACTTAGCACCGCTACACGAATATAACGAGGAACCTGTGTGTGTGAGACCGTTCCATTTTGATTTCGAGCAACCTTCATTGACGGAAGAGAACATCAAGGAGCTTATATATCGTGAATCAGTCAAGTTTAACCCTTAAGATTCTTAGTGTGTGAGATTTTAAGAGAATCTTGAAAAGAAACTCGAAATAAGCTTTTTTCTTTCTCTGTTTGTTCATTGATTTTTTTATTTTATTTTTGTTGTTGTGTGTTCATTGAATTTCTGATATAGTAAAGTTTGTAATGTAAAAACAAAAAAAAAAGTCTATAAATATGAAACAAATACAAATTCTGAGTAAAGAAGTAACATGTCAAATAAATTTCGGCCCAACACTAGTCTTATCTGATTGGCCCAACACTAGACTGAACTGAAAAAAGTAATTTAATGCCTTAAACCTATTTTTGAGATTTAATTTCAGCTCTTATTGACTTCTTTTTATCACGACTGAAAAAGAAAAAACATATCACGAATATGAAGTAGGTTATGGTATGGCTAAAAACAAGAGAGTAGGTTATGGGTATATCACCTAAATATTTCTATCTTTTCTTTTTAAAATAAACTCGTGAACTTTTTACCTAACTTATCGGTTTATTATGAAAAGTGATATTGATATTCACACAAAATCAAATAAATTATAATCAAACATACTGAAATTATATTACCAAAAATAAGCATTGATCATTCGAAAATGGTAGATTTGACCGGTGCTAATAGATACAGTCAAATATTTTCATGCCGTTTCTTTGTTTGTAAATAAATAAATAAGTACATCCTCTTAATTAAAAATAAATTAATAGTTGACTAAAATATTCCTTTTTCCATAGGATAAATACTAATATAAAAATCTTTTCATCTGCTCCTTTGAAGAGCTTTTAATCTCTTCTCTGAAACCCTCCCCCAGTGACTCACCACCACGACAAAAAAATAAAAAAACGGCGTAGTTTCGGTTACTTCGTCGTCGTCTTCCTCATTTCGCCGGAAGAATTATCCGCCATGGGAGACGATAAGAAAGATCAGAAGCAGCTTTCTTCATACTTGAAAGCTAAAAACTTTTCATGTGATTCACATTTTTCATTTTATTGGCTAATGTCGAGGCTAATCTTCTTAATTCTCGCCATTCTCTTCTCTCTTCAATTCGTTTTCTACCCTTTAAATTTCATCTCCTCTTCTTCTCAACCTCTGATCAAATTCTCTGTTTCACCCGTCGTATCCGGATCCGGGTCGGTTCATGAACCGGACCAAACCGAACTCAAGCACGTCGTTTTCGGAATCGCCGCCTCTGCGAAATTCTGGAAACACCGTAAAGACTACGTGAAGCTCTGGTGGAAACCAAACGGTGAAATGAACGGCGTCGTTTGGTTAGACCAACACATTAACCAAAACGACAACGTTTCGAAAACATTACCTCCGATCAGAATCTCCTCCGACACGTCTAGGTTTCAGTACAGATACCCAAAGGGTCTCCGATCGGCGATCAGAATCACGAGAATCGTCTCGGAGACGGTGAGGCTGTTGAACGGAACAGAGTTGGAGAAAAACGTGAGGTGGATTGTGATGGGAGACGACGACACTGTGTTTTTCCCGGAGAATCTTGTCAAGGTTTTGAGAAAGTACGATCACAATCAGTTTTATTACATCGGAAGCTCGTCGGAGAGTCATATACAGAATCTCAAGTTCTCTTACGGGATGGCTTATGGAGGAGGAGGGTTCGCGATTAGCTATCCGTTGGCTAAAGCATTAGAGAAAATGCAAGATCGTTGTATTCAGAGATATTCGGAATTGTACGGCTCCGATGATCGGATTCATGCTTGTATGTCGGAACTCGGTGTTCCTTTGACTAAGGAAGTTGGCTTCCATCAGGTTAGTCCTCTGTTTTTATTTTATTTTCCTTCAATTAAATTTAATTTCCATTTGAAGATTTTTCCTACATTGTCCTTTTTTTGGGTGAAAACTTAAGTTTTATTTCAGTTTTCATAGAGTGTTTTTATTTTAATGTTTGAAGGGTCAAGATCTTAGCTAGGTTTTGTTTAGGAAACAGAATAACTTAAAAATGCATTTATTATTATTTTAGGCAAAGTCTTTAATCAAACTTCCATATTTTTCATTAACTCACTCATATCTTCTAGTAGATACCAAATGCAAAAGCCATTACAAATCATTTATTTTATTAGTGCATTCTGATTTTTTGTTTTTTTTTGTTTTATTAAGACTTATGTATATAACACATCATAATAAAACTGAAAACATTTATGTAATTTTAGTAAAATGTATATTTTGTATGGCGATAATCTCGGCACTCACATAGATCTTAGGTTCACATAAGTCATTGGGATTGTACACTCAAGTCAAATATGTCGTTAGTAGTTTTCGTACGTGTTACTCTTACATTCCTCCGTGCATTCACATTATTCAGTTTGTTATTCCTATGATAGATCTAGGAACACATCCTAACCGAAATCTAAACATAAATCAAACTATTAAGTATCCAATATACATCGATTTTTGAAATCTGTGTCCCCCACTATTTTCTCGATCTATACCTATCGCTTATTAGAAAATCATCCTCGACAATTATTGTTTTGATTTTGTGTTGTTGTATCAGATTGATTTATACGGGAAACTTCTGGGCCTATTATCGGCCCATCCACTGGCTCCTCTAGTATCGATCCACCATTTAGACTTAGTGGATCCAGTATTCCCAAACATGGGCCGAGTCAACGCCATGAGACGTTTCATGGTCCCCGCAAAACTCGACTCACCGAGCCTCGCGCAGCAATCAATCTGCTACGACGCGGACCACCGATGGACCGTGTCTGTCTCGTGGGGATACACAGTCCAGATCATACGTGGCGTGTTGTCAGCTAGAGAGATGGTGATCCCCACGCGCACGTTCATCGATTGGTACAAACAGGCAGACGAAAGAAGCTATGCTTTTAACACGCGTCCTATCGCCAAAAGCGCGTGTCAGCGTCCGCGAGTGTATTACCTGTCCAACGCGCTTCCTGACTTGGCTTTGCGTAGAACTGCTAGTGAATACGTGAGATGGTACGACATGTGGGAGCCTGAATGTGACTGGGATATGTCGGATCCTTCGGAATTTGAACGGGTCATTGTTTATAAGAAACCCGACCCGGATAGATGGAATAAACATAGGGTAAGTAAACAATGTTATCATTTTTAAGTTTTGTTTCTCTATAAGTTTTATTGATTCATAATTTTGTGGTGATAATTTCAGGCTCCGAGAAGAGATTGTTGTAGAGTATTGCCCACGACGAAGAATGGGACTATGGTAATCGATGTAGGAGCTTGTAAAGATGATGAATTTGCTGAATTCCTTGTCAAATAGAATTATTTATCTTTTATAGCGTTTTCTTGTTACCAATCGTATTTTTGAAATTTCGAGCTTATGTTTTAACAGCAATTTCGAGCTTGTAAATTATTTCTTAAAACTTTTTTTAATCTTTATTGACCTCTAGGAGGACTATTATTAATGAGTTTATTATAGCCGAAAGATGTTTTGGGGTAGTGGGCTTAGCCCATTAATATATTGACGATTTAAAATGTAAATATATTCGATGCTAAAAGGACCGAATGTACATTATCGAATAAAACAAAAAAAAAAATATAAACATGTAAAGTCAAAACTTAAGTGTGATGAATGTAATGATGATGAGGAAGAAAGAAGATGAATGGGAATGGGCCTGATTCATCTTTTCCTCGTTGGCTTTAAAATTGACATATTTTGTTGACACGCGTGAGATTTCGTAGACGGAGGCGACACTGACACACATAAGCCGACATCTGACACGTGTATTTTACACACGTACGTAATACGGTCACGAACCGGCGAACCTACCAAAACCGAACACGAACCAGATTCCTTACAACCATCCAATTTGGGAGGTCTCATATCTTCTTCAACCCGTACGTCGTCGCTTTTTCTTTGTCTTAGAGCAAGCGTTTTAATTATTATTGCGTCATTAATAGGAATATATTTTGTATGACTCTTGTTGCTAATGTTAGGGAATTTTATTGGCTTGAATTTGATATTGAATAATGATTTTATTTTATTTATATAAAACAATATGTTGTTTGTTTAATGATATCTAAATTTAATATGTTAGCGTTACTCAATATTTTATTTAATTTTATATGGTTTTTTACACGGATTTTAATTCATCTTTGATTGAAATTTTAACAAATGTCAATCAGTTTTCAAACTAATAATGCAAAAGCTTAAATGTGAAAGTAATTTTTTTTTTGGACAAATGCTTTAAATATTATAGGTAAATTCTATATGTTTGATTTTAAAGTTAATAAATTCTATATTCAAAAAAAAAATCCTTATAAATTATAAAGTACACCACCAATAACCTCTTTAAGTTAACTATTATAGTATTATGTTTAGAATGTAGTTGGACATGTTTTATCCGATTAATACCAATTAGAATAGTTAATTATCAAGTACACGCTATGAGCCTATGAGCAAGAGAAGGCAGCATGGTCCTTGGCCTCTTTCTCAAGTCAAAATGTATTTTAATAATCATACATGCTGTAAACTTCAAATTCCTACTTTTTCAGAGTAAACAAAAAAAAATCAGAAATCGTAAACATATCCCCATCCCTGAATACTTAACCGTTTGACATTGAGAGTACACGTACAGGAATATCTAGATTGATTAGGTATATATAATATTTTGTATTAATAATTTAAAAAAAAAAGTAATTATCATTACCAGAACTAGCTAGTTGACATCTCACTACTTATGAGTATTTTCTAAACGCAAAAGATTATGTTAGGTGAGTTACGTGAGTAGTGCGCAGTAATGCAATTTGGTTAACGCTGTTCAATACAAATTTGAAACTAGTTGAATCCAGCAAAAAAAAAAAAAAAATTGGCTTCCAAAATATTGTTACCATAAATTCATAAACTTTCGTTAAACTTAAAGTGATTTATACACATAGTATATTCAAATATCGATAAATGTATTTTGCTAATCAAATCGTATATTCTTTTATACCAGTTTTTTAACGTCATCTCGCCAAAACAACAACAAATAGATGTAAAATAATGAAAGAAAACAAAAAACAAGATCCATGGGGAAGAGTCACATGCATGGAGCATGCAACTAGCTTACTTCATCCAATTCCCACTCAAAATTCTCTCTTTATATATACACTTTCTCTACCACTACTTCCCTCAAAACAAGCTAACTCGATCCTTCTCACTAAAGCGATCGTACCGATCTTAATATCTTTAGCGAGCGAGAGAGAGAGAGATAGAAATCCTGAGAGGAAAGAGAGGATGGAGATCGAAAAAAGCAATAACGGTGGTTCGAACCCATCTGCAGGAGAAGAATTTAAGGATATGATTAAGGGAGTGACTAAGTTCTTGATGATGGTGATTTTCCTTGGAACCATCATGCTTTGGATCATGATGCCAACACTAACCTATCGAACCAAGTGGTTGCCACATCTGCGTATCAAGTTTGGAACATCCACTTATTTTGGTGCCACAGGTAACTGAATGATCAATAATTCCCATTTTTTAACTGAATCATAAATCATGTTGACGCAATAGTTTCCAAATTTTAACGCATCTTTTTTTCATCAGCCCACGCAATTTGATTTAAAATAAAATACTAAAATTCATTTTTCTTGGTTTGCACGGCAGGGACGACGCTTTTCATGTATATGTTCCCAATGATGGTCGTAGCTTGTTTGGGATGTGTCTATCTTCACTTCAAGAATCGAAAGTCGCCACACCATATCGATAGGTACAAATTAATCAGTCAACTTTTAGGTATATAAACTGCATCACTTTCTTTGATTACAACTTGTTGCTCTTAATCGGAAAAAGGGAGACGAAGGGAGGAGTGTGGAGTAAACTAAGAAAGCCAATGTTAGTGAAGGGGCCATTAGGAATAGTCTCAGTGACTGAGATCACCTTCTTGGCGATGTTTGTGGCTCTTCTTCTCTGGTGCTTTATCACTTATTTGCGCAATAGCTTCGCCACTATCACTCCTAAATCAGCTGCCGCACATGACGAATCTTTGTAAGCTTTTCTTTTTCTTCTTTCGCCGTCTAAAATATATAATTAGTCCACTAATTTCGCTTTGTTAGTCGAAATTATGGATCAGGTTCATATACTTCAAGATTAATTAATCAGTCCATCAACAGTAGATTCTGTGCTTGATTTCTTTTTAAAATCTCCTGACAAATTATTAATAAAAAGGAACAATTTTCTTTGTAAAATACTTAACATAGTTAATCGGTTGATCACATATGAATTAAGGTGGCAAGCGAAGCTGGAATCAGCGGCGCTAAGGTTAGGACTGATCGGAAACATATGTTTGGCGTTCTTGTTCTTACCGGTGGCTCGTGGGTCATCGTTGCTACCGGCAATGGGATTAACCTCGGAGTCAAGCATCAAATACCATATATGGCTCGGCCACATGGTCATGGCCCTTTTCACCGTTCATGGTCTTTGTTACATAATTTACTGGGCCTCAATGCATGAAATCTCCCAGGTATTATTTTTGTTTTTTGTTTTATCGAAGATTTTAAAGCGGTACGTATATTATATGTGGCCTAAAATAGTCCACTAGTGGGCCCTATGAAAAAGTCAACGACTTTAAAGTAGTCACTCTGAATGGAGCAGCTTCCATACCAAGGAATGCGGTCAAATTTATCATTTTGGGTCTTCGTATGGCATACAAGTGTAGTGTAGATATCGCTATTAATTTTGTTGCACCGAAAAGAAAATTATCGAATCACGCATTTTAAGGTGGTAATTATTTGGATAAATGTTCCTTTTCTCTTTTAAAAAATCGTGTACTCCAAAATTGACGACTCGTACTCCAATAAATTATTTAATGTGATAGCTTCATACTAGGGGTACAAGAATCGTAATTTAAACGGTATAGTATATTATAATCTGACGTGGAATAAATTAATGGCAGATGATCATGTGGGATACGAAAGGTGTCTCAAATTTGGCCGGAGAGATAGCTCTGGCGGCCGGACTTGTGATGTGGGCCACCACATATCCGAAGATAAGGAGAAGATTCTTCGAAGTCTTCTTCTACACTCACTATCTCTACATCGTCTTCATGCTCTTCTTTGTCCTCCACGTCGGCATAAGTTTCTCCTTCATCGCTCTCCCTGGTTTCTACATCTTCTTAGTCGATCGTTTCCTTCGGTTTCTTCAGTCACGTGAAAATGTTCGCTTGCTCGCTGCTCGGATTCTTCCTTCCGACACTATGGAGCTCACTTTCTCCAAAAACTCTAGTGAGTACCTTTTGTCCAATTGGCTAATTGTATATGAAAAGTTCACCCTTACTGGATATTGATCTAATTCTAAACTATTCTTTTTGTTTTATAGAGTTGGTTTATAGCCCGACGAGCATAATGTTTGTGAACATACCGAGCATTTCAAAGCTGCAATGGCATCCGTTTACGATAACTTCCAGTAGCAAACTCGAACCAGAGAAGCTAAGTATTGTTATCAAGAAAGAAGGCAAATGGTCAACTAAGCTTCACCAGAGGCTTTCTTCTTCTGATCAGATCGACCGACTTGCTGTTTCTGTAGAAGGTCCTTACGGCCCTGCTTCCGCCGATTTCTTAAGGTGATTTGTTTATATACACTTTCTCAATCACCTATCTAATAACTTTATATTCAGATTTGTTAAGAGTCCTGGAAACTTGATTGACTTGCATTTCAAGAAACATTGATTTCATACTTTTTTTTTTTTTTGCTTTCTAGGCATGAAGCTTTGGTTATGGTGTGCGGAGGAAGCGGGATAACTCCGTTTATCTCTGTTATTCGTGATTTGATCGCCACAAGCCAAAAGGAAACATGCAAAATCCCAAAAATAACTCTCATTTGTGCGTTTAAGAAGTCTTCAGAGATCTCCATGCTCGATCTTGTCTTGCCATTATCCGGTCTTGAGACTGAACTATCCTCCGACATTAACATCAAAATCGAAGCCTTCATAACCCGAGATAATGATGCAGGAGATGAAGCAAAAGCTGGGAAAATCAAAACTCTCTGGTTCAAACCAAGTCTTTCAGACCAATCCATCTCATCAATCCTCGGACCAAACTCATGGCTTTGGCTCGGTGCAATTCTCGCATCTTCGTTCTTGATCTTCATGATAATTATTGGTATCATCACTAGGTATTACATTTACCCGATCGACCACAACACCAACAAGATCTATTCTTTGACTTCAAAAACCATCATATATATCTTGGTCATCTCCGTGAGCATAATGGCGACTTGTAGTGCGGCTATGTTGTGGAACAAGAAGAAGTATGGTAAAGTTGAAAGTAAACAGGTCCAAAACGTCGACCGTCCATCTCCAACATCTTCTCCTACCTCATCATGGGGTTACAATTCCTTGAGAGAAATCGAAAGTACGCCACAAGAATCGCTCGTGCAACGCACCAATCTGCATTTTGGAGAAAGACCTAATCTCAAGAGTAATATATACATGACCTTCTTTTAATTTCTCTATCTCTATCTTATATATAAGGAATTGTTATTCTAATTATGTTTTTTGTTGGTTTATATGAGCAGAACTTCTACTTGATGTGGAAGGTTCGAGTGTGGGAGTTCTTGTTTGTGGTCCTAAGAAGATGAGACAAAAGGTTGCGGAAATATGTTCCTCTGGTTTGGCTGAGAATCTTCATTTTGAATCTATCAGTTTCAGCTGGTGATTGCGTATATAACTCTGTTTTCACTATGTGTTGTGCAATTTGCTTGAGTTGCAAGTTAATAAGGTGGCCCTGTGATTTGACCTATCTTTGTGTGCTTTACATTGACTTTTCCTGTTTTTTGTTTTTCTTTATCCTCTTCTAGGAATATTCAGTGTTAAAAAAAAAACTTCCTTTCAAAAGTTCCGGAATATCCTTTTTTTGTTTGTAACACAAGGCATACAGCTTTTGTAAATTGTAAATGTTGAAATATAATACTCATGTTGGGTCATATATATGATTTTATCTCTATTTTTCAGTTAAACATACTTACGAAAAAGTCAATTTGCTCGAAACGAGTTGGGTTATACACAGATGTGAGCTACATGTAAATTAATATTTGGATCTATCAGAATTTATCTGTCAAATACAGAAATACTATCTTGCAGATAGCACAAATTACCTAATTGTTGGTTAAAAAGACAAGAAGAAGTTACGTGAACATAAAAAAAAAAAACCGTTTCAATTGACATGTCACTAATTATTCGATTTAAGTAAGAGGAAGTACAAGAACAAATTAAAGAACTCACCTATATATACATCCGTTTATTTAAAATCTGTGTTATTGTGTAACTCTGCTACAATTTAGTGGGTAACTAACAAAAAATATCATGGTTAAATTTGGTGTTCTGAGGAAATTTAATGTAAAATTCATAAATTTACGTGTGATTTTTTGATAATTGATTATTCAAAACTCAGTACAAGGAATAAAATCGAAAAAGAAAAAAAAACGAAAAGATAATAGAAATATACGTCTACACGCATCGGCGTACAAACTCAATGATTCTGCTTTCCGTTGAATTTGCTAATTTTAAGCCCAAAACTATAGAATTGCGTTTTCAATGTGAAATGAGGAAATTACACACTTTACCTAGACTCTTCCACGAGTCAAGCCTGTTTTGTAAGTCAGCAGTAAAATGAAGCTGTAAATCACAAATTAATTATAAAAAGATTCAATTATAATTTCTCTGGATAATATTATTATTTTAAAATAATAATAAAATAATTTCTTATTGGTTTATTCACCAGACCATATTTTCATATAAATTTAATTATTATTTTAAGAAAATAATATTATGCATAGAAAAATGACTTAAATATCATTTCTTTTATATAAGAGTATATTATTTTATATATATACTCTATATCTTTAAACATCTCAAGTTCTCAACATATTTAATTATTGGATCTTTTCTGCATTTAGCATAAAACTACTAATTACATTGGTGTAATTAGCATATATATATGCTGGAAAAAAATATCTTTCTATATATATGCTGGAAACAAATATAGCACATATATATGGGTTTTGTAAAATTCATTGCAAACTCCATTTCGCTTTGTTTTTTCTTCTCATTTCTTGGAAGTTCATCTCTGGTGCCATGGGAGTAGGAGAAATGAATAAGGAAGTGATTGATAAGGTGATTAAGTTCTTGATGATGGTGATTTTGATGGGGACTATAGTGATCTGGATTATGATGCCAACTTCTACCTACAAGGAAATCTGGTTAACCTCTATGCGTGCCAAGCTCGGCAAATCGATATACTATGGGAGACCAGGTAATTTCACTCGATACAGATCTAAAATTATTTATACGAATCCGTTACATATAATGGTTTTCTTATATTATAGGAGTGAATCTTTTGGTTTACATGTTCCCGATGATTCTACTGGCTTTTCTGGGATGTATCTACCTTCACTTGAAGAAATCAACAACTGTTAATCAATTTAACAGGTAATTAAAAGCTAACGACTGCTCACTCTTTAGTTAACAGCTTTTAGTTTTTTTTGTTAATATAGATTCTTTTTATTAGTTTATTTTATTTTCATTTTTTTGTAAAATTTAAAGCGGAGTGGAGAAGAAGAGAGCCAAGTTTGGTGCATTGAGAAGACCAATGTTAGTGAACGGACCGTTAGGAATAGTGACAGTAACTGAGGTTATGTTCTTGACGATGTTCATGGCTCTTCTTCTTTGGAGCTTAGCTAATTACATGTACAGGACGTTTGTCAACGTCACTTCTGAATCAGCAGCAACTGACGGAAATAACCTGTAAGTTTTAATTTATATAATGAGTTTTGTGCATGAACATAATTATTTTGTACGTATATGTAAATTCTTCATATTTAGTGATCAATCTAGATTCAATCCTATTTGCAGGGAATATTTTCTTTCCTGATAATATTGTGAGATATATGATGAAAATAAGAGTATAAATGAACTTTTCTATTTTTCACTGATATAATGATGCATCTTAAATTTATTGGGAAATTCTCATAAATTAATTTTTTCTTATAAGTTTTTTTAATTGATTGACCCATAATTTTCATAATCACTCATATCATATCTTTAACAATATGTCCTTTTTATAAACAACTTTTGCAAAATGACATTGACATGTACCATTAGTTAAGCTATGTGACAAAACAAGTTTGGCTTTTTGTGTTTGTTTTATGGCAAAACTAAAAAAGATGGCAAGCGAGGCTGGATTTAATAGCAGTACGGATAGGTATAGTAGGGAACATATGCTTGGCGTTCTTGTTCTATCCAGTGGCTCGTGGCTCGTCGTTGCTGGCTGCAGTGGGGCTTACGTCTGAGTCAAGCATCAAGTACCATATATGGTTGGGGCACTTGGTCATGATCATATTCACCAGCCATGGTCTTTGTTACTTTATCTATTGGATATCCAAGAATCAATTAGTCTCAAAGGTCACTCTTTTTCTTTTTTACATTATTCGTCGATATTGCTCTATAATTAATGCCCTAATTAATCGTTCGTGTAAATAGATGTTGGAGTGGGATAGGACCGCTGTCTCGAATTTAGCCGGAGAGATAGCTCTGGTGGCTGGACTTATGATGTGGGTCACCACATATCCTAAGATAAGGAGGAGATTGTTCGAAGTCTTCTTCTATAGTCATTATCTCTATATCGTCTTCATGCTCTTCTTCGTCTTCCACGTCGGCATCTCTCATGCGTTGATCCCTTTACCCGGTTTCTACATCTTCCTCGTCGATCGTTTCTTGAGATTTCTCCAGTCACGCAACAATGTCAAGCTAGTCTCTGCTCGTGTTCTTCCTTGTGACACCGTTGAGCTCAATTTCTCCAAAAACCCTAGTAAGTTTAACTATGTCCCCTCTGTTTTTTTCTTCTTCACTTGATCGATGATTTTATAATCATATGCTAAAATGATATTGCAGTGTTGATGTATAGCCCGACAAGCACTATGTTCGTGAACATACCGAGTATTTCGAAGCTTCAGTGGCATCCATTTACAATAATTTCTAGTAGCAAACTCGAACCAGAGACGTTAAGTGTTATGATCAAGAGCCAAGGAAAATGGTCGACTAAGCTTTACGATATGCTTTCTTCATCTTCTTCTGATCAAATCAATCGCCTCGCTGTTTCCGTCGAGGGACCCTACGGCCCTAGTTCCACTGATTTCCTACGGTAATTCACTTAAATCACAAACAGAGAAGTTCAACATTCTGTTTCTTCCGACACAAGTAACATTGATGCTCTGTTTTTCTTCCAACACAAGTAAAATGCTCTGTTTTTCTTTAAGTGCAGACATGAATCTCTGGTGATGGTGAGTGGAGGCAGTGGAATTACACCGTTTATCTCCATAGTCCGCGACCTATTCTACATGAGTTCAACGCACAAATGTAAAATCCCCAAGATGACCCTGATCTGCGCGTTCAAAAACTCTTCCGACCTATCCATGCTCGACCTAATTCTACCCACCTCTGGTCTCACCACCGACATGGCCTCGTTTGTAGATATCCAGATCAAAGCCTTCGTCACCCGAGAAGAGAAAACATCAGTAAAAGAATCAACTCACAATAGGAATATCATCAAAACCCGACATTTCAAACCAAACGTCTCAGACCAGCCCATCTCACCAATCCTCGGGCCCAACTCTTGGCTCTGTCTTGCAGCCATCCTCTCTTCTTCCTTCATGATCTTTATTGTCATCATCGCAATCATCACGAGATATCACATTCACCCAATCGATCAAAACTCGGAAAAGTACACTTGGGCTTATAAATCGCTCATTTACCTTGTATCAATCTCCATTACCGTGGTGACTACTTCTACGGCTGCTATGTTGTGGAACAAAAAAAAGTACTATGCGAAAAATGACCAATATGTCGACAACTTATCTCCGGTGATTATCGAGAGCTCGCCGCAGCAATTGATATCGCAATCTACCGACATTCATTACGGAGAGAGGCCTAACCTTAACAGTAAGTCTATTTATAACATTTTCATAGAGTAAAATGCTGAGTTCTAACTCTGTTTATTCTATTGTGTGAAACAGAGCTTCTAGTTGGTTTAAAGGGTTCGAGCGTGGGAATTCTTGTGTGTGGTCCGAAGAAGATGAGACAAAAGGTAGCGAAGATCTGTTCTTTTGGTTCTGCTGAGAATCTTCACTTTGAATCTATTAGTTTTAGCTGGTGAATTTTAAATTCAGACTGATGTTTTATCATAGATGTTTGGGTTACAAAAGAACTAGGTGGCTTCGAGAGTTCATAACTCTAAACATGTCCTAGTACTAATTTATCCGTCTCCGGTCTCCTAGTAGACTAGTACTAATATTAAAATGTGAAGCGATATATGAGTCACATGTTGGCAGGATTTAAAGTTTGACAGATCTATATGCGGTGGATACGAGTTCGGTTAGCTGAAATTTGTAGAACAAGCATTTATGTCATGAACGTTTCTGAATGGTTTTATAATGGTAATTAGTGAATGGTTTAAGACATTCTTTAGGCAGTCATGTAGTTTTGTAATATCAAGGAAAATTGGCTTGGCTCTGAATATGATTTTTTTTTCTGAATTGGCTTGTTCGAATCCTCAAGATGATTTTTTGAAATGTAAAGTTGCATTTTCTGATATAATTTTTTTTTGTTGCCTTTTATAAATAATCATCTTTTCTTTAACATTTGGTTGCCTTTTATTAAAAATCATCTTTTCTGATTTTTTTTGGTCAACTAATGTAACACCTTTTCTTTAACATTTTTTTTAAAAAAATAAAACGCAAATGAAGTCATGGTAACCCTTTTGACTTTCACAATACCATTCAGTGACATCTTTCTTACTTAATATTCCGCTGTCATGTCCCACTTTGGTTAACATTTGAGGAATTTCATCAGTAAAAATCGAAAAGATATAAAGGCATCAAAGGAGAAACCTTAAAAAGTCAAAATAGAGACACAAGAAGTGTTTCTTTGTAGGCTTAGATGAGAAGAAGAAACTAAGGAAACTGTATTCCTAAAGTAAATACTACTTCCTTCATTCCTATGATAATCAATTATTAAAAGATATGGAGTCGCTTACCAAATCATAAAACCGGTAACCCAAATCTAGGAAATTTTATTGTGGAATAAATAACAAAGCCTTTATTTTATTTAAATAGAACAAGATAAAACACCAAAAATAATAGCTATGTTCTGAAGTCTTGACCAAACTACTGATACGGGATCTCACCTAGATTACTTACAATGTAGGTGTAAACCGAGTTTTTAACCAAACTAAAACGAATTAAGCGACAATTAGTTACGGAAGCTTAAACTCTACATAGATTGATAGATTAAAAAACCCTTGAACAAAAAAAGAATCCAAATTCAGCTTGAAGTAGATTCAACCAAACCGAAATAATTTTTTAAAAATATGAATTTTGTTTCAGTTTGAATTTCATTTGATTTTCCAAAAATTCACAAACCAAACCAAAAACTGAATATCACTTGTAGCTGTACCTATAAATTATTAGAGCATTAAATCTATCTCACCACCGCCAAACTCAACGTGTGTTAATCTTTTAACCCTAAACTTCTAAATTAAAAAATAGACGACTTTTTTACTTATTTCTTCTTCTTCCCCACCATCTTTTTTTGTGCTCTATGTTCTCAACTAATCTCATTTAATTCACCACATACAGCTGCATCAAACATATATATATATGCATGTATTTATGTACTTATACACATACATACATATGATCATTTAATGAAATTCATTAAATGAAACTATTCCTTTCGCTGCAAAATTAGGTACCAGTAAAGCATAAACACCACTTTACCACTTCTTGAATTCCAAATCTGAAAGCTCTGTCATTATATATGTATAAACCAATTTAAACATATACATGTCTCACCGATAACAACGGAGGTTCATTAATGAGGGTTTGATTATGATACTTACGAGTGACAGATTGTGAATATCAAAGAGAAGCTTCTTCCTCCCTTTTTTCTCCCTATAAATTTCCGTAGAAAAATCATTCATTCGCATCTCTTCTCTTCTCAAAAATCACCACATTTCTTTACTTCTCTGGGAAACAATAATAAAAGAGCTACATGGAAATATCCAATGCCATGCTTCTTGTAGCGATCGTAACAGGGTATTGGCTATGGTTCAAGAGGATCTCACGGTGGCTAAAGGGTCCACGTGTCTGGCCTCTGTTGGGTAGTCTTCCTGGTCTGATAGAGCAACGTGACAGGATGCATGAATGGATCACCGAGAACCTTCGTGCGTGCGGCGGCACTTACCAGACTTGTATCTTTGCCGTGCCTTTCTTGGCTAAGAAGCAAGGTCTCGTGACTGTCACGTGTGACCCTAAGAATCTCGAACACATGCTCAAGACCCGGTTCGATAACTACCCTAAAGGTCCTACATGGCAATCCGTCTTCCACGATCTCCTGGGTCAAGGTATTTTCAACTCCGACGGTGACACCTGGCTCTTCCAACGCAAAACCGCCGCTCTTGAATTCACAACAAGGTACCTAACCGCTCGGTTTAATCCCTTGAGTGAATTTCACGGTTTTAATTATTACATTTGACCCAATCGAATTGGTAAATTGCTCCGGTTTATTAATACTTATAGTCGGTTCGGTATTGTTATGATGCAGGACGTTGCGGCAAGCCATGGGTAGGTGGGTAAACCGAGGAATTAAGCTCCGGTTCTGTCCGATTCTTGCAACGGCTCAAGACAATGCAGAACCAGTTGATCTCCAAGACTTAATACTACGGCTCACATTCGACAACATTTGCGGATTGGCGTTCGGTAAGGACACACGAACCTGCGCACCGGGGCTTCCCGAGAATGGCTTTGCCTCGGCATTCGATCGAGCCACCGAAGCCTCGCTTCAACGGTTTATCATACCGAAGTTTATGTGGAAGCTGAAGAAATGGCTTGGGCTCGGTTTAGAAGTAAGCTTGAGCCGAAGCTTAGGAGAAATCGATGAATATCTTGCTGCTGTTATAAATACACGTAAGCAAGAACTGATGAGTCAGCAAGAAAGTGGAACCCACCAGAGACACGACGATCTCCTCTCGCGTTTCATGATGAAGAAAACAGAATCTTACAGTGACACGTTTCTCCAACACGTGGCGCTTAACTTTATCCTAGCTGGACGTGACACGTCATCAGTTGCGCTGAGCTGGTTCTTCTGGCTTATCACGATGCATCCAACCGTCGAGGATAAAATCGTCCGCGAGATCTGCTCCGTCCTGATCGAGACACGTGGCACTGATGACGTCGCGTCGTGGACTGAGGAGCCTCTAGGGTTCGACGAAATCGACCGTTTGGTTTACCTGAAGGCGGCGATCTCGGAGACGCTCAGGCTTTACCCATCGGTGCCGGAAGATTCAAAACACGTCGAGAACGACGACGTTTTACCAGATGGGACCTTCGTTCCGGCGGGATCATCGGTGACGTACTCGATTTACGCGGCGGGGAGGATGAAGTCGACTTGGGGAGAAGATTGTCTGGAATTCAATCCGGAGAGATGGATTTCTCCGATCGACGGAAAATTTATCAATCACGATCAATATCGGTTCGTGGCGTTCAATGCTGGACCAAGGATCTGCTTGGGGAAAGATCTGGCGTATCTTCAGATGAAAACAATAGCGGCAGCGGTGCTTCTCCGTCACCGGCTTACGGTGGTTCCGGGACATAAAGTGGAGCAGAAGATGTCGTTGACGCTATTTATGAAGAACGGACTTCTGGTGAATCTGTATAAGAGAGATCTCCAAGGAATCATAAAGAGTCTAGTGGTGAAGAAGAGCGACGGTGTCTCTAACGGTCAATGTAACGGCGTTATTGGTGAAGGCGTCGCCGTTTACTTAAATACGGGAGTTGCAGTGGTTTAACAAGGCCAATCACGTCCCTGATTTATTCATATACACTTTTTTTCTTTAATTCCAAAAGAAAACACTTGAACAAAAATACAGCTTGTAATTTTTGTTCAATATGAAATTGTAAGCAATATACTCCAGCCGACAAAAAAAAGAAAGAAAAAGCAATATACTCCAATTAGTAATTTTACCGGGTTCTTTTCTTTTTCTATTTTTTTGCAAACCTTTTTATTTTCTTTATGGGAAATTATTGTAAGCAAATCATATACGTTTATATAGTCTAAAATAAATACATTTTACTTCGTACTAGCTACATAACTAAGTCCTATTATACTTGAATGTATCTATCAACAAGTGTGTTAAGTTGCCTACCAAAAAAAAAAAAAACAAGTGTGTTAAGTTTCACGTGAAAACAAAAGGAAACTAGAAAAATTGATCCAGAGCCATGATCAAGGTGGAAATTGATCGTAAGCAGGTACATTGGATAAAAGATTAAGCACAAACTCTCTAAATATCTATGCAGTTCTAATGCAATTTCACTTTGTATTTCAAGTGTGAACCCTAAATCATTATGTTTCCAAAATCAAAATTTCACTCCTCTAGCAGAAGAAAGAAGAAGAAGTTGTTGAATCCGTCCCCATCGCCAATGGTAGGATCGAGTCCGCCACTGCGGTTCTTCCACGAGCAACTCAACGCCCTTCTAATGAAAAGAGTCGAGAATGTGTTTTTCTCTATGATATCTTATAATACAAGGTGAGTTTACAAATCATTCATAGTTAAGGCAAGGGGAAATGGTACACTACATGTACGTACTTTGATTCAAATGTAGTTTCATTATCCAGTGCATATTCAACAAAACATTTTCCTCGAACAATACATGAAAAAAAACAAAAAAAAAAGTAATTGGGAAAACCCGAAAGACCTAACTTCACTCCCAAGCAAAATAGCAGCAACCAGACTAGCTGGATTATTACTCCATGGACTTGGTCTTATTGATAGACTCAACCTTTCCGTCGTTGCCTCCAAGCAACAGATACTTATCCTTCCTTGTAAGTTCAGTACATTCGAACCCCAAAACTCCACCGATCACCTTCTGAACGTAATTAGCCACCTCAAAAGGAGTCTTGCCACCACCGTTTACCGTCATTTCTTCGGGCAAACGGTCCAAGAAAGTGGCCTCGTAGCTAGGTCGGGGGTTCATGAAGAAGAAGTACGGATCCCAGAATTTCACACCTCTAACTGTCGTCCCGTTGAACATCCCTTGCTTGCAGTTCATGGCCACAGGCACGATCCGGTCGCTCAGCTCTGCAAATAGAGCACTGAACCTTAGTAGATATGGTTCTCTACACGTTGTGCCTTCAGGACAGATCACCAAATCACCTGTTGCAAAATAAATAAAAAAGAGTTACAAAGATAGGAATTATGTGTGTATAAAGATCAGAAAAATTTGTGTTTTCTGTAGATGGAATGTGTATGATTCTATAATATTAATGTTACATAAAAAATCAAAACTCAGGTGATAGCTTTTATTTTCAGAACAGAGATAATGTGATAATAATGAAACCAAATAAATGTGTAGAAAACCAGAGTAAAAACAGAGATACTCTGCTTTTCTATAACGATAATTGAGCATGGAAAATACCTTTCTCGAGGAGTTGCCTCATGCGGGCTGCGTCAGCGACACGGTCTCGGGTCAGAGCAACAGCAGGAATGGGTGAGAGCATCAGGGAGAGGCGAGAGACACTATAAGTGACACATGTGATCTTACGGCCGAGAGCAATGGCGATGATAATGGGGTCAAGGGCGGTGCGGTGGTTGAGAACGTAGAGGTTTCCAGGTTTTCCGGGGGAAGGAGGTGGAGGACGGTGGCCACGGATTGTGAGGTGAATGCCGAGGATCTCGTAAGTGTAGCGGACGAAGCGTTCGGGTAAAGGGAGGTTGAAGTAGACGCGGAAGACAGAGAGCATGAAGCCGAAAGGAAGCCAAAGGTAAATGATTAAGGCGTTTAATGGGGTCGGACGTTGGACAAGACGGCCATCATGGAAGATTATGCGGTTCTTGAGACTCTCTATAGGGACTGTTGTGGCTGATTTGGTCTCATGCACCATGTAACCTTCCTGTTAACATATCATATAATAAGAATCATTCTGAAATTCACGATTATTATGGTAAGAAATGTTGTAAAATACTATTGAACTTTCAAACATTGACATATCGGATCATTCATTAAATGGACCGTCCAACTTATGTGGTGATGGTAGTTGGTGATAGGTTGGAAGCATTTATGAAAACTATTATTCTATTCTGTTATCTACTTTTTGTCACTCTCAGTGATTACTTTCCTCTACTTAAATTCACTTATACGTGTATGTGTTTTGAAACTATGGATTTTATCATCCTAAAACATTATTCTAGATTTTTATGAAATCATGTGTATCCCATAGATCATGTGAATCCTCTCCACACCGCATTTAAGTAGTTAGTTCTTTAATTAATTACCACCTAAATCAGGTTTAAGCAACGTAAACTGGATATGCAAAATGAAACGAGAGAGGAGAGAGATAGAGAAACCTTGCAAATGGACATGAAATCGTGATCGGAGGTGCGGTCACCGAGGCCAAGATCCGGTGAGTCATCGCCGAACTCTTTCAAGATGGCTAATCTCTTGAGATCACCAACAAGAACACCAGGCTTTTTCACAAAACCAGTAGCTTTCATCGTTTTGGGGTTAACTTCAATCTCTGTTCCCAAAACTTTATCTCCTCCCAAATAGTCTTTGACGAATGGCTCAACCATCACTATCGGATTCGCAGTCACCACTACTTTCCTCTTCTTACATTTATCAAACACCTCAAAACTATCTTTCCTCACATCCGCCGCGTAAAACCTAACATTTGAAAACGAAGATTAAAAATCGAAAGGGTTCCAAAATCGAAAAGAATAAAGATCCGGTGATTGTGGTTACCGTGTAAGAACGGCGCGAGAGACGAGTTCGATGTTCTTGATCTTGATACCGGCGAAGGAGATGAAGATAAGGATTTGGATTCCGAGAGATTCGGAGACGAAGAGATAAGCGATGATGACGATGGGAAGAGAAAGAAGAAGGATCAATCCACGGAAGAGACTACCTGCTTCAATGGCCACCAGCATGAAGTAAGGGAAAGAGCTTCTTGACAGAAGCAGAGTCCCGTCGAGATCCGCAGCGATCGAATCATACTCTCTGCTTTTACACTCGCTTATCGGAGGAAAACTTCGGCTCTTCTTCGCCGGAGACATCTTTCTTGCGGCGAATACTGGCGATTTAGTAAACAGAGAAAGAGAGATAAAGAGAGATTTGGAAAGAAAGAGAGGGAAGGTCCTTGGGGTTTTAAATGCGCCTTCCAGTGGTTGTTTATCGCTCAACTGACTAAATAACTTTTCAGTCCAATTAATATTAACTATTTACGAAATTATCCTTAAACTTTCAATCTTTACAAAATTAACCCTTCTTATTTCTTTATCTCCATGAGAAATTAAATGTTCACATCACATGATTCGTAACAAAGGTTTCAATTGACACTTATTTTTTTCTAATATATTTAAGTTAATATGAGTGATTATTTGATTAGGGTATTTATTAGATGATGGAATTTGGTGTATACATAAATATAATTTTGGTCACACGCGGTTCAGTTACTTTCTTTTTGTTGATTGACATGAAAGAAAGTAGTTTAGTAGTTCACCTAAATGGAAGGCTGTATAATTAATTGGGTGAGTTATTATAAATTTATAATATGTGGGTTGGCATTGTGTGTATATACTATATAGTATCCAACTATACGTGAAACATTAAAGTCGACGGCCGCCTGACCAAGTTAATTATATGAAAATGACTTTTATATATTGGTAGCATTTAATTTTGATTGCAATATTTACGTATCAAGGAGCCGTCGACAGAGTTATAATGCTAATTGAGTTAATTGACTTTATACTAGGTTTAAATAATTAACTCCTTAATTTATAATAATTAAGGGATTAAGACGGTTTTCTTTTTCTTTGTCCGCGTATCATGGATGGTCACTCAAATGTCAATGGTATATTAATAAAACGGTAAAATAGTTGGGAGTTGGAGAGCCATTGAGCCATATGCATTCATACTTACGGATATGAGTGTAACAGTATTCCCCTAGTATGAGTATAATAACTACTTACACGCTATGGAAATTGAAACTGCATCACGTGAACCTTAGCTTACAAAGAAAAGTGACTTATGCGTGTATACATATATGTGTGTTTGAGATAAATTACCAAAATATGCATGCAATTATGTACAATGAAAATTATGAAATAGAATTTATTTCCAAGAAGATAACAAACTTATCATAAACATTCACTTTGAAGATATGAAACTGAAAAGTAAAAACTAAAAAAAAAAAAAGGTGTGAAGCAGTGGGTAGGTAATCCACTTTGACGAGGTTATTGTAGAATAAGTAAGAATGTTTTATCTCAACTTGGTTGGCTATCTATCGCAACAAATTAAGGTGGAGTGATGCCGTTGATGGACATATTATGGGATACTAGTTGTATCCATAAAGAGTGCGAAAAAGGCCCAATGTAAATGGGCTTAATACCCACTTGGTTAACGTGGCCCATAAAGAGTGCGCAAGAGGCCCAATGTAAATATGGGCTAAATACCACGTAAACTAGTTGAGTCGATGACCCGAGAAACCAAGCCGAAACAATATGGATCTTACTCAATTTGTACCGAACCAAACCAGAAGAAAATCAAATTAACAAATTCCTCTTGAAAATTTCTCGAGTCTAACGACAAAAGCAAAATTAAAATCGTACCAAATCAATCATAATATCAAACTCCATTTAACGATAAAACCAGATCATCCACAGCAAATAAGAAAAAGACAAGTCCATTAATTAAAATAAACACATGATCCAGATCTCTCAAATATTTTCAAGCTCAATTACAAACCAAGATGCAACAATGAAGTTTTATAAAGAAAGAAATCAAATCAGGATCTGGACTTGAATGGAATGGCTCTGATGACAAGTTGGTGGTAAAGAGCCGCAAGAGCTGCTCCAATGAATGGTCCGACCCAGAATATCCACTGCAAACCACAATCAAACCACAATCAAACCAAAGTGACAAAGACATATAGAAAGACAAATCAACCAAATGATGTAATGGGGTACTCACGTGGTCGTCCCAAGCGTGGTCCTTGTTGTAGATGATTGCAGCTCCAAGACTCCTAGCTGGGTTAATTCCTGTTCCGGTGATTGGAATCGTCGCCAAGTGAACCAAGAACACAGCGAATCCGATTGGGAGTGGTGCCAAAATCTGCAAAAAAAATAACCCTAAATTATGAATCTTTTTCTAAACACCCAAAACAATAAATTAAGAGGAATCAAAACAAAATTATACCGGAACGTGGGAGTCACGAGCGCTTCTCTTGGCGTCAGTGGCGGAGAAGACCGTGTAGACAAGGACGAAGGTTCCGATTATCTCAGCACCCAAACCAGAGCCCTTAGTGTAGCCGTGAGCGACTGTGTTGGCTCCTCCGCCGAGAGTTTGGTAAGGATTTGGCTGGAAGCCTTTGACAACTCCGGCGCCGCAGATGGCTCCGAGACATTGCATCACGATGTAAAAGACAGCTCTCGTCAATGACAGCTTACGAGCCAAGAACAGACCAAATGTCACCGCTGGGTTTATGTGCCCACCTGTGAAACACACACACACACACACTCATCAGAATCAACTCTAAATTAAGATCTCTTTGAGAAAAATCGAAAACTAAAAGCAGAGCTACAAGGGTTTGAAGCATGCAACAAAAGACCAATTCTACTTGTATTAAGAAGATAAAAAAAATGGGGTTACCAGAGATTCCAGCAGTACAGTAGACAAGGGCAAAGATCATGCCACCGAAAGCCCAAGCAATGCCTTGGATTCCAACAGAGGCACACATGTTTGGTGCTCTCTTCACTCCCATCACTGTCAATACTGTTATGTATAGAAACAGGAAGGTGGCTATGAACTCGGCGATTCCGGCTCTGTAGAAGGACCACGAACTCAGCTCGCCTGGCTCGAAAAATGGAGCTGGTGGTGGCTCCTTGTAGTCTTTGTCCGTCTGAGCCGATGTACCTATCGGTTGCCTCTCCGGGAACTTGTTAGCTCCCACTCGAACATCCTCTTCTTTCCCTTCCATCTCTATCTAGAAAACGTTCAAGTGTTCTTTGCTTTTTTTCTTCTTTTCTACAATGGGTAATGAGAGTGGCTGAGATAGAGAAAGAATGGTTTTATAGAGGCGAGAGAGAGAGAGAATAGAAAAAGCAAAAAAAACTAACGTCTCGAAACTATTATGATATATTTAAATAATGAGAAATACAGGGAATCATGGATAACGATGATCTTCGTAAAAGCATATTTATTTACGTTAATAATTGTAATAGCCTACTACTTGATGATGTTTAATCATGTAACACAACCCACGCTTATACTAATTCTGTTGCGTTGGCTAACTATTAGTATTATATTCTGAAACTCCTTATAAAGATAGCATGTTTGACCTAATTTATTCTCAAATGCCTTGCTACAGGAGTACTACTCAGTCAGCAGTTAGAAATGTAAAAAAAAATATTACAGTGCCAGAAAACTCACAAAGGACTAACTTTTTGACTAGTCGACGAATTAATAATTTACTTCCGACCGTTGGAGAAGAAAAGGAAAAGAAGTGTGTGGAAAGCGATTGCTTTATGTAAAGTAACATAGTCTCGAACATTGTGCCGGGCCTAGAGTATTTTTAAAATGTTTAATTAAATTACTATGTGTACTACTAGTGACAAAATAATCACAATGATTGTGAATTTGAGGTTTTTCAATTAAACGATATATATTTTAGAAAAAAAGAAAATGAAAATTGGAGATAAGGTTCAATTTTGCGGGGGTTTCCAGCTCAGAAATGGATTTTGCTTTTCTGTGATCACATGTTCGTTTCCCTATTCCCACTTTCCTTTTTCTATCAATCTATTCAAACCTAACAAAAATAAAATTCAAAACTCTGTTGTTGTTATCAATTCACATATTTTTAACGCTATATGAGCCATACTTTACTAGTTAAATGGAGTTTAGTGTTTAGGATTCAAACCCTATTAGTTTTGTTGATGTTGTCTTACCCGAACAATAATTGAATTTATAAACAGATTAACTCTATTGTAGATATCGATTTTTAAAAAACTGAAAAGGGAAACAAATAATCCGAAGCTAAACTATATGATTAAGAAACACCTTTTATTGAACTAGTGGTGGGGTTTGCCATTTTTCGAAACGCAACCCACACACACACATCACAGTCGTCTAGCTGCCCAACCAACAGAATCACGACACGTGGTTGAAGAGGCAAATATGTGTTGGTGGTGTTTACTGGGGCGGTCCCGACCAAAGTCCGTATATGACATCCTTTCTCAGTTGTACAAATCACATTTCATTATAATTCATTTCATCGAATTATCTATCTTTTAAATTTTATCAATATCTTTTTTTGTTAGAGGCGTGGACCGTATGAATGTATGATAGTATAGAAATAGAAATAATAACGTTGGCATTGTTATTTAACAAGCAAACAAATGATTAGGTTGATTGATGAACAAGCAATGACTAGGTTGATGAATTTTAATTGTTACTGACTTTGTCTGTGTACGTAGCTGGTACTTAGTTGGTACATGCCTATCAAAAGAAAAACTAATATTTTGCAACGAAGCAGATCCTTCATTGCTTACATACATGTGGAAAAAGATACGATCAATATTTTAAAAAATCGTGAATTGAATTTTGTTTTATACACACAGACGACAGACAAGCTTCTGACGTGGGCTCAAAACACTAAAACGGCCTCTGAATCAGTCAACACTTTGAGGCATGAGAGATTGATTAAACCACAGACCAAGTCTTTACGACAAATCAACTCGAGCCCAATAGGCTCTAATAAGGCCCAATACGATATAATCGTCTTCTTCCTGTAGAGTCGGGGACCTGGGATTAGTCAATAAATGAGTAGAATTTTTGTAAGGAAGAGAGTAGTTGGTGAGCGTCGCCATTGAAGGGGAAAGCAGCCCAACTTTGCATTGAATGACACTTAAAATCTTTCTCTCAGCAGCTGTCTTCATTTATGATCGATCCTACTTCTTTCTTCTCTCTACCAATTTCAAGATCTGGTCGTCGCTCACAGGAGAAACGTAATGGAAAACAAAGAGACCAAGCAAGAACCAGCAGCAGCAGCTGAGCAAAAGACCGTTCCGTTGATCGAAGATGAGATCGAGAGGAGCAAAGTCGGGATCATGAGAGCTCTCTGCGACCGACAAGATCCTGAAACTAAGGTCCCTATCGATTTCTTTAAGTAAAAAAAGAATTCAACCAGAAAAGTATTGATTTGATAAAAGCCCTAATGATTTGGATTTGCAGGAGGTGGATGATCTGATGATAAGGAGGTTTCTGAGAGCGCGTGACCTGGACATTGAAAAGGCTTCAACGATGTTTCTAAATTACCTGACTTGGAAGAGAAGCATGCTCCCAAAGGGGCACATACCAGAAGCAGAGATTGCAAATGATCTATCGCATAACAAGATGTGTATGCAAGGTCATGACAAGATGGGTCGACCTATCGCTGTTGCCATTGGGAACAGACATAACCCTTCCAAAGGCAACCCTGACGAGTTCAAGCGTTTTGTTGTCTACACGCTCGAGAAGATTTGTGCTAGGTGAATAATAATAATATTACTACATACATTAAGTTAGTGTGGGTATATAAGAAACCATTTATGCTAATGCTCTTTTTTTGTTTGTTTGAATGTTGTCATGTTAGAATGCCGAGAGGTCAAGAGAAATTCGTAGCAATTGGAGATCTGCAAGGCTGGGGATATTCTAATTGTGACATCCGTGGCTACCTTGCTGCTCTTTCCACTTTGCAGGTTACTTCCTTTAATTCGCCTATCATATCTTTTGAAACAAACATTTAGGTTTTTAGCAATTATCACTAATAAAGGAAAATATTGCTAATAATCCACTTAACTCCAAATATAGAGAATTCAGTTTGACTTCCAACTAAGAAACCTTTTGTTCGTCAGTACTATTTACTATGTTTTAAAAGGTGTTTTTGTTATTTTGGAGTAGGTGATCAGGTTAAAGGTCTTTTTGTTATTTTGGTCCTTTTGGCCACACTTGGCTTCTTTTTTTTTGTTTCTCTTTGTTTATGGATTTTTTTTGAAAAGGAACTTTCATGATTGTAATCCTATTTTTAGCAAAATATTGCGTTAGTAATATTGTTCATGGTCGTGAGTCCTGACAGTGAGTAACCCCCACATTAAGAAAACCTTGTTTTACAGGATTGTTACCCAGAGAGATTAGGGAAACTCTATATAGTTCATGCCCCCTACATTTTCATGACCGCATGGAAGGTCATTTATCCTTTTATCGACGCCAACACCAAGAAAAAGGTACATTGATTTGCTCTGCTTCACAATCACTTTATTAGTATGTTTTAAGACTGTGTTGGAAAATTTGATTGTTAATTTCGTGTTTTTTTGGGGGGGCAGATTGTTTTCGTGGAGAACAAGAAACTCACTCCAACGCTGCTTGAAGACATAGACGAAAGCCAACTTCCCGACATCTACGGAGGCAAATTGCCACTTGTTCCTATTCAGGAGACCTGATTATAGGTCTTACTACGGCCCACCTCTATTTCCAAATTATTACTTACTAGTATTATTTTTTATTTGAATAAAATGAAAAACATATTGAGTGTCGCCAAATGCCAACAATTATATATTTACTGTCAAAGAAGCTAAAAGATATAATATTGAAAACACCTTTAAATTTCATGTAATTTTTCATAATTATCTATCTACTGTGATCTAGCCATAATACTTCGGCAACTATACAATTTCAGTCTAGCTTGCTGTTGCTCTTCCCTGCAAATCTAACACACAACTTGTTCCAACTAGAATTCTAAACCAAAACAACAAAATAATATAAAAGAGGTTTAATTTATGAAGGGTACATTGAAAAAAAGAAAACACCTTGAATTGATAATCCATAAAACAAGTCTTTACTAATATTTTCACTCTTATTAGAAAGAAAAGAAGAAACCATCAAATCCCCTTTGGCAAGTGAGATCGATCCACTTACACAAGCTGTTTGTTCACCAGATGCGTGGGCGAGTATTACCATTTAGAGGAGCTCCATGATCTTTGGCTTTGGCTTTGGTCTCTCTCAGATAAGCCCGAGTGATCTCCACGCTTAGATCCGGGTTCCTCTGCACAAACGTCTCATATTTCATGGGAACAACCACTTCTTCCATATGTTTGACAATATGATTGATAGCCGCGTCTTTCAAGATTGTGTCACAAGGTATACTGGCGAGCTCTAAGATGTCTAGGACGTTCCTAGAGCTCAGAGATGCGATGAAATGGTTACGGCATACGTCTTGCAGATATGAAATGTCGTACTTATCTGCAGCCAGATATAGGGATCGGTATTGATTGTATGGAGCTTTTAGGTTACCGCTGTAGAGGAACTCGAGAAGAGATTTGAGTTCGTCGTGGGACAAATCAGGGAGAGTGATTGATTCCTCGGGGGAGGTCTTGCATTCATCAGAATCTAACATGTTCCTGAAGACCTTTGATCTTGCCGCCTAGAACAAAAACAGATTTATTCAGTCGTATCATGATCCAGTGTTATCATATCATATCTAAATATAGTAATGTCTTGAGACTAGAACTGTGACATTAATATAAAAGCAAAATGTAAATCATCTGTTACCAGAACGGCTTTGTGGGTAGGTATGGGTGGAGCTTCTTCACCAGGTTTAACGAGAACATCAGTATGCATTTGCTCCTTGAATGAGACAACAAGACCACCGAGGAAAGCCGCCTTTTGCTCTGCTTCTGTCATTAGTTTATTCAAACTAATGTCACAACCAAAAAGCTTTAGTATGTAGTATTACTTGGCCAAACAGAGAACGAAATACCAAGAAGATCAAAGTTAACCATACATGCCACAATTGTTTATTTTAATCAACAAATCTTAAGAGTAGTAGTAGAGAGGTTCTCTATTCATAAGATCAATATTGTAAATTTGTGATCCTCCCCTAAGCTTTAAAACTCTAATCAAAGCTTTAAAATTTGAAAGTATTGTTCTGGCTAATAGTTATCCAAGGATATGGTATCGAATCTTAAAACGCCACTCTCCGAAATTTTAAAACTCAAACAGAAAGACCACTCACACAAAACGAAAATTCAATCAAGCCACCGATCATATTCTCAAATTTCATGATGATTTTAAAACAACCCTTTTCCAAGGGTTTGTCATGCAATTCTCAAAGAAAACAAAAAGAAGAAGAGAAATTAGGAAAGTAGAATGATAGTGTATATTACCGACTGATAGCGAGATCGGCTGCTTCCTCTATAGATTCGGTACGATGATCTGAGAGACTCTGAACTTGACTTGATGATTACTTTACTTGTGATATCGATATAATTTAAGATTATATTTTTAGTGGAGCAATATTTATTATCAAAAAAATTCGGAAAAGCAAATGTTTAAAGCGAAAGTTTAGGTGAATATCGGATTTTGAAATATCACTAGAATTTTTTTAAGATCTTTTCCAGCATTTTAACTATAGGTCCAACGTGCTCTAATGGGTCACCGGTATCGGCCCATAACAAACCAACAACAACAACTTCTGATTTATTTTCAAGACTCGTTTTTTTTTCTTTTCTTTTCAGTTAAGCTAGACTTTTATCAACATCAACTTTATATTAGAAGTGTTAGCATCAGTTTTTATTACTATCAGTCATATTAATGAAAAATTTTAGTTGCTACTATATATAATTCCTCTAAAAAACTTGTGACCCTTTTACATTAGTAATCTGTAAAATACTAGTTGGACATATGTATGTTATAGAAGAAAATCTGATCATCATGACTCAGGAAAAGAAGCCAAGTCTATTCATGGTTTCATGTCTAATAATAGAGAGAAACTAGCAAGAGAGGTTAAAAGAGTTATTTAAGGCAAATGTGGTATGGGCTCTCCTGTCTAGTTGTGTGAAAGCGTACAGAGACATATATATTGACCTAAGAAGGGGTGTGTTGTATTAACAATAAAAAAAAACTAGAGGATCATCTGATTTTTATCTGTTCCCATCTGATACATAGCAGGTTGTTTTAAGACGATTGAGGTTGAAGACGAACGTGAGGGCATGGCCTGTCGGGTTCCCCTGTTGTCCACAGCGTCTTCAAGTCACCTCTCTTGTGACCCAACACGAACAAAGTACCTGACACATTGCACCACAAACCATTCTTAGTTTCAAAACATACATAGCTTTTGGTTCCAAAACATCTGTTGTGGGTTCAGTGTTCTTACCTAGTATGAATGGGACGATGTAAAGCAGAGCCGGTTGCCCATGTCCGTCCATCAAGTTTAGAGCTATGTATGTTATGAGAAGACCTGTGATTGTCAAGAATCATATTAAAAAACCTTTACTAGATTTCTTATTCGTTTCTCCCCTACGTGAGGGATCATACCTAGACCATAAGCAGACATTGTCCCAAGGAAGTACCCTGACTTTAGCCTCTTGTTCGCCAGCCAGTCGTACCTGCAGAACGGTGCACGATTTTGATCGGATTTAACATTAGATTAAGGTACTTATCATAATAGGTTTCCTTTTTATTACTGAAAATGATAAGATGGATCACCTGAAAACACATCCCTACAGTTATCAATTCTTTTTCTAAACAATATCTTGTCTCCATTTGTCTACCTAGTGCAACCTTACCCTGATTTCTCTGAAGACATTTGATTCATTCACACTCATCTATTTACTAGACTATGTAATGTATATTTCTATCTACAAGTTCTTCAAAAAATTGCAAACCACATTAAACAGACACAAAGCATAAGGACATAAGGTTAAATTGAACCAGAATGTCGGATTATAAGATTTTTTTGCCAGGTTCAAGCGATTTTGTTTTATAAAAAATCTGTCAGAGATGATGCGCAAATGCGGATATAAAGGTATATCATGACCCCAATGTTTCTGATAAACCCTTTTCACATTTTGTTGTTTTCGCTGAGCACCTCTATTGGTTTGTTGTCCTGATTTACATTGATATCCGCATTTGCGCATCATTTCATACTTTTGTATGCTTCTAATAACTCAGTTTAGTTGAGATCTTGATATAGTAATAATGTGAGAGAGCGCAAGAGGAGATTGTAACAGTGCAAACCTCAGTGCGAAAGTTACAAGCAGTCCTGGTAAGATAATGTCACCAAATCCAATTATGCTGTAGCCACCCCAAGGATCAAACATTCGTGGGATCTTTAGTAGCATTGGAATTCCGTCCTCTCCGCTTCTGTCACCACGGGCTACCTATATGTGGGAAAATGGGAAAAGACGTACAATTCTCCGATAATATCAGTGTGGAGCAGACAGATAAGTATGTGTAGTTGGAATATCTAACAAAGTCTTCTTGCATGATGGTCTGGAGCAAAAAAGAAAAACTTACCACAATCATCACGCTTTCACGGAACCACCATTTTGAAACAAAAACCCAGAAGATGTCATACATGAAGGCACAGCTGAGAAGAACAAACCCGACCTGTTTACGTAAGAGTTCAATGAGTCATCATAACTAATATTGTTATTATAGAGATTGGTCTTCTATACATTGGCAGAAATGATTGTATCCGTCTACCAGCAGCAATCAAATTTTCAGTCTTCAACTGATTGGTTTAGACAGTTGAATTTTCAACATGTTAGAGCACAAATTCAGAATATATACACAGGAAAAGTGATGGTTCAAAACAAAGCTGGTACGAGATGGCTAAAGGTGTTTGTCAACATGTGATATTTAGTGCCCTCATGATTGTAACGGCAATCCCATGTGACATTTGATAAGGAATTGGTAATACCTTAAGATTTGGTACGCGGACAATTTGAAGAACCGTGATTATCAGTGAGATTCCCTGTCAGCAAGAAAAACCAAAAGTAAGCTGTTAACTTGTGTTATTTGTTAAGACTACAGATAGGTCAACCTAACACCAATTACTTATACATATGCATGAAGGTATGTACATGGTAGCCTTGTATGGAAATTTAACAGTAGGTATACTTGTAGAAAGACATGGATTCAAGAAAGGTCAGTTAAGAGAGAGAGATGGAAACCCGCGCTTACAAGTATATCTTGCCCTATCCAAGCATAAGAGTATTGACGTTTAACCGCCCAAAATACAGCAAATGCTATGCAAAAGGGACAAATAGCCAGAGTCAAGTATGAGACAGCACCCAGGAAAGGAACTTTGACATATGATTCTCCAAAGCGGCGGAACCATCTGAAACTATAACAAATTTAACGTCAGTATCAGATTTTCTTTTTTACTTCTCAAAGAGTGAAGAAGCTTGAATACCCTAGCATTTCATAGTCAACAAAAAGAAACAACTCATGGTTTCTATCTGATTCATTATTTCATGGTAAAACAAGACCTGAAATCAAGACAATGCAGAACGTAGAAAGTTTGAAAAGAGATCAATGCACGAGAATAAATAATGAAAAAATCTTGGGATCACGAGTGTTTCTTCTAGTATTAAAGGGCTGTTTCCATCTTAATGTTCCTCTCTACTGCTCTTTGAAAAGCAAAAAGAGGTGAAACAAGCTCCTTACAAGAAAATGTTAATGAGAGAAGAACTATACATACCATGAGAGTAGAGAGACCAAACAAGTTTGCAGCCCCTGATAGCACCAACAAAACTTTCAACATCAGTACAGGATGGTTCAATAAGGTATTGCTATGATTTCAATTGGTCACAAGATAAACGTTCTACCTCTACGCCACCTATGCAAAAGAGTACCACCAACACCTCTATAAACCAGAATGACATAAGCTTGTAGAGCATGATCAGGAAACAAGAAGCCACCACTACAAACAAAATTGCTGATATCACGGTGACCTCAACAACACCTCTAGAGCTGGTGGTTGATAACTGCAAAAGTTCATCTGATCCGTCCTGCAGTTTAAGATAGATAACAAACGAATGAGGGCACTTTTCCTTGGCTGTCAAAAGGTTCGAACATGGTGGATGTCCAGAATATAAAATTGTACGAAATTTTGAGCCAGCAATCACCTTTAGCAGCTTGTCTTGCTCAATAGCTTCTTCCCTGACGGTCCACGCAGACCAATAAGAAGCACATAAAATGGTACCGACAGCCATAAGCCAAAGAAAGACCTCAGCCACATCAACTGCTGGACGTTTCGGCGAGTAGAGCTGCAGAGTAACTGAACAAATATAGTCAACACCAACTCAAAGAAAAAGAGAGAGCACAGAGATGCCAAACTATGATAAGATATGCTAAAATACAAGAAGAGCAATCTATGCGGAAGTACAGTTTGATTTATACGAAGAATTACCTATAGCGTTACTTTTGACTATGTTCTCCAGACTTCTACCAGCATCAACAGGTAGCATAACAACAGGAATAGTAATATCTAAAACGTTTTCACCCTTCTCGCAGACCATCTTGAAAAGATCTGCAAAGCAACATTCAACCTTGCAAAACTCAAGAGGGATTTAACTAGAATTGGGAAATAAATAATCACTTGGAACTAGTACAAGAGGAGGAATATATACAGAAAAAAGCCTTTAGTGAATTACCTGTACTGTTGTTTATGATAAGGATGGCAGAGGCACCAGCTGCTTCAGCAACCTTAGTTTTGGTGGTAAAACTGCATTTACCACGATGAACAAGAATGACCTCTCCTGTAAGCTACCAAAAGATAATGAAACTGGAATTACACAAGAAGGAAAGATGAGTACAAGAGAGACAAGCCAAAAAGGAAACTTTACCTTATTTTTGGGAGTGCTGCAACAATCAGGAGGGTCAGCAATAGCAAGTTTGATGAGGGTAGCATGTTTCTCCTTAGATTCCAAGGTTGGGCCAAACCTAGCACCAACACCAACATACTCCGTGTACTCCGACCCATTGACTCGAGTTGGGACTTTCACCTGTCCATGAAATTATATGTTGTAGTTATATATGTTGGAAGATGACATGGCAGGGTCCTAAACGCAAACCAGATCTATATCCCAATTTCTTCACTCACACCAAATGACTCCTTATTATAGCTAACAAGAAGCTTGCAACAAATTGAAAGTCCATGCGACTAAAACGAGGGTTTAGTTAGGTAACTCATGGCTATACCTACTCTCCCTCTATTCTGAATGACATCAAATCTGGAATCCAAAAGTTCCTCTAGAGTCTGTAAAAACCCAATTTCTCAATCTGCTGGCAACAACAGATATAGAAGGAGGAGGACAGTGAGAAAGCAATCAACAGACTCATTCCACTAAACCCTAGTATTACAATCCAAAGCCTAAACTAAATTCCAAATTCCTGAAAGTCACCAAGAGATAGACAAGAGGGACAAGGAGATAAGAGAAAGAGTAAGAACGACAGATCAAAGTGAAATAGATCAAAAATCAAACCAGAACGAAATTGTTGTTGCAACCAGGTCTCTGCGGAAGCGAATCGTCGTGGTGAACTATGTCTCCAGCACAAACGAAACTAGCACTGTACAACAACAACCCGAAGACGAACGAGAAACAACTGAGAGATTTCCACAAGATCATATTCCAGACTCCACGGAATCGTTAAAAGGAGGGAAGAAGAAAAAGAAGATAAAAAGATTAGAGAGGAAAGATGGAGAAAAAATGGAGGAAGGTACAATGAACGAGAGAGAGAGAAGAGAAGAGAAGAGGGAAAAAAAATAAAGTCTCGTGGGAGAGAGAGAGATGAAAAAAGGTTGGTGTCGTTTTAGAGGTAAGTAAAGCTTAAAACGCTGGCTTTGACTTTTTTTTTCTCTCTCTTTTTGGTCCTCTGGCGCGTGGGACGCGTGTTTAGATGTATTGGTGTCTGTGTACAGTACTGTTTATTATTATTGAATTCTTTGTCCGTACGATATTTTGCCTTTTCTGTAGTTATATTTATCAAAACTGTTTATCTGCTGATGATGATAAGTGATAACAGATCAAGCGCCGTGTAGTTCTAAAACATGTGGAGTCATTAACGGAACCAAAAAGTTACACAAAAAAACAAACATCATATATTAACTTACCGATGCTTGAATAATAGTACTATTATTGAATGACAAACCCATTCTATAATCTATATCACTATATGCCATGTTATGATTATTGATGATTTAAGGTTTAATTTTTTTTTCTTTTTTGAAATATGTTGATTGTCTATATAATAAACATCTCTCACTCAATAAAAATCAAATAAATCAAGTGACCTTTTTCTGAATCATATCATAAACAAAAAAATATCAGTAATTTTTTAAAAAGTACCGGTTTTCAAATAATAAATTTGCAGTAATGAATTCATTGATGTTTTGGGTCGGTTCACCCTAATACATTTTTTCTCTCTCGCCTCCCTGCTTTAACTCCAAGTGGTCGTTGTGCTCGTGACGGCGCGTGGCGGCTCCTACAACGCCGGCGTCGGTCACCTTTCTTGTTTCCTGTTTAGTTTTTCTTTTCATAGATGTCTTCTTTGGTTTTAGAAGCATAGAGGCTCTTTACAATTTGGAGTGGTGAGTGTTGTGAAGCAGATCTAGTGAGATTGGGTTTTGGTACTTGGATCTGTGGGATCTGATGGTCGAGGGTGTTCTTAGGTCACTGTTCTTGTTCGCTGGTCATGGAGTGCAGTCACGCTTCATCTTTGCCGGTGGACTTTCAAGACTTTTGCTTCTTCTCTTGACGGCTTGTTTCTCTTCTCCCATGGCTGAATCTGTGCAACATCGGATCGACTTCTCGATAACTCGGTATCTCCATTGTCTCTCATGTCTTCTGCTTTTGTGAAACTTGTTGCTCTGATCAGTTTGTATTCATGAGATCTGGTAACATCAGCGGCTTAGGTTAATTTGTCTCCCTCTTTTGGGCTATTGTCTCCCTTTTTTGGGCTTAGCTTCTCTTCCCCGACTAAGTTAGACTTTGTTAGTTTGGGGTTGAGCTCTTGGATTACATATCAGTTCTTCTTTTGTTGTATTAAGCAACGATTAGCTTAATTAATTGATCGTTGTGGTGTTGAAAGGTTTAAGTGGTTCTCGATTATCCTACGGTTCATCCGGGTTAGGTACTCTTTGAAAAAGAAGCATCATTTACGGAGAAGACCAAGTTCCACTATCTTGTTATTGCCATAAGTGTTGAAGCCCGTCTTCTCAGTTTGTTGTGCGGGAAGTCCTTGTGGTGAACTTCGAGAGCTTTGTTTAGTCTCGAGATAAGATTAGTTTGGTTTTTGCAATGTTCTCGAAAAAAACCCTTCTTCATGGGTCGAGCTTTGTGTATCTTTAAAGTCTAAACTCTTTATTTTCATATGTATTATATCTTTTCCAATTCTAATATCAAATATAATTCAATGAGAAAAAAATAAAAAAATTTGCAGTAATGAATTGCATGTGCGTGGAACATATATAGAGACAAGCTGCGCGTGGAACATGCATGCGATATGTACTTCAAATCCACCGATCACCGGCTACCTCAATTTTAATAATATATATATTTTATTAAATACTTTTTTAGTCATCACAAATTTTAATATGAATCCGTATGAACCGTACCGACAAGACGGCATGTTACAGTTAACCATTAGATAATTATTTTTATAATCTGAAAATCTAATGTGGTCGACCTCATGCTAAGATCAAATGTTATGGCCAATAATATTCTCGCACGTGAAAAAAGCCAATTCGTCCTTTTGTACACGCGTCACGTTGTTAATCTTAATATCACGTGCGCTTAAACTCTCTACCATATTCGTGGGTCATTTGTTGGGCCATCTTTAGTAATACTGGCCCATAGAAAGGGACGTCTGTGAATTCAATTTACAAACGCCAAGATATGTTGACGTATCTCAAGAGAGAGAGCAAAACAGCAAGCATTTTTGTAAATGGGTACTAGAGAGAACCAAACAGTTTTTATGAATACCACTCACAGCAAATAATAACAGCTTTTAAGTAAACACAACAAAAGCAAAGATTCTCAAGAGTTTCGTTGTAGCCACTCCTGAATCGCGGAACGAAGGGCGTGATTCGGGACAAGGTTGTTGTGGGCGAGCTTCAGGTTTGTCATTGGTGAGGTCTCGTGACCATTATCGAGCCATTCTCTTAAAGATTCAGCTTCATAGGTGAAACCATCGGCTGCAACACGAGGCTCTCGCATTACTTCCTGAATTAATAAATAAACAAGCATTAACTTCTAAACATCGAATATAAGTTTGTTCTGTTACAATGCTCTCATTTGAACAATGAACCCACGGGGGTCCTGGTCCACATACCTGTGAGATAGGACATATGAAATATGAGGGAGGCTGGCGTGTAACGGAATCCTCATCGGAGAATCCAGAAGGAGTTCCATGGCGACGAGTGTAACTCTGAAGGAGTAATAGAATCTCCGAACAGACTGAGCTCGCTGCGTCTTTCTCAGCCGCCACCTTGCTGAGTTCTTCCTCTGTTCCTTTTCTACGTCTTGCTTCTTCTTCATACAACCTCATGAAGTTTTGTCCTACAGAGCAAGCTTCTTCCTTCTCCTTCTTCACTTTCTCTAGCTCCTCTCTTCTTCTCTTCACCAACTCCTCTGCCTCTTTCCTCTGCCTCACCTGTCAAAACGATCTTTTAATATATGATGAAAGTAACTTCTAGTTTCTAAATTAAATCTAAGATTGATCACCTCGTCTTCATATAGCTGCATCAAGTTCTTGCTTATCATGCACGCTTCTTCCTTCTCCTTCTTTGTCTTCTCAAGCTCTTCCTCTTGTCTCTTCATAGATTCCTCCATCTCTTTCCTATGTCTCAGCTGCTCGTTGTACAGCTGCATACCTAATTTGTACAAATTCAAATGAAATCTCTAATTGTCTGAGAAGAAATATTCACTTCTGTTTCTGACAGTACCATCCTGAACAATGGCTCGCACTTCTTCGATCTCCTTCTTAGTTCTCTCGTGTTCTTCTTTCTCTTTCCCCAACATCTCTTCAGCTTCAACTCTGCGTCTCAGTTCCTCATTGTATAGCTTCCTTCCATTTAGAATGATGATTAGCGCGTCGTCCCTCTCTTGTTTAGTCTTCTCCACCATTTTCCTCTGCTTCGCTAATGCTTCTTTACCTTCTTTCCTTAGCTTCGCCTCTTCGTTGTACATGGCCTCGTACTCTCTTGCCTTTTAAGTAAAAGGAAACAAGTCTAAGCAAAAACACATTTTCAATGTATGAGATTATGAATTTGTGCAGGTGTTTTACACTGCGAATGGCCTCAACGGCTGTATTTTCAGCTTTAAACCGCCTGACACATTCTTCGTAAGCTTCCCTTTTCGATTCCTCAACTTCCATAAGTGCTTGCTTAAGCTGTCTATACAGTTGATCATTCCTGTCGCTTTCCTGCAACATAACAGAGACACAGGAATATATTGGTTTTTGCACAAACCATTCGATTATGCATCTAATTCACAATACCAACAATATTTAGAACATACAGATTGATCCTCTGATGCATTTGGCTCCAACATATCTCTGTCTCTCCTTGTGTCAATGTAAGCTACAATTGCAGAGACTAATTCTGCAGAGCATTTCGGTGAAGCAGAGGAATAGAGCTTCGGTTTGGATTGTCCAGCTTCGGATTCTGTTTCACCCATACAGTCTTCAAGATTGGCTTCCCTGTGTATTTAATACACAGAGACAATCAGGTAATTTCTTCAAAGACAAGACACATATAAGTAAAGAGAGTATTCAAAATTCTCACTTTGTGTAGATGAGATGTCCATCACACATAAACATAACCTCGCACGAGCTGGGCGCGTGTTGGTAAACATACTTTGCCTTTCTTGATTTGAGATCGAACATCTTCCTGCCATTTTCAGCAAGTCAACGAGTGAATGTCTTGATGAGATTTAAAGTTTTCCTAGGTTTCCAATACGTACTCTGAATAATGATGATCTGATGCAGCTCCCATGACGAGCTTCTTGATTTTGCTCTCATGGATGAGTTCTAGTATCCCCTGCTTCACATCGTTCATCTCTATACATGATATGTAAATATCGTCCTCATTCACCTGCGATCATAATGAATTCAATATAGGGTATTAAACCAAACCATTTGAAAGCAAGAAAAGACAGAATTTAACAGTATAAGAGGACAACAGATTAATATACCCCTTCTTGTTGACAAAAATCAAAATAATCATGTAATGTCTCGTACATGATAGCCTCCAATTCTTCAAGCTTGCGAGCTAAATAATCAAACATAAAATAACTTATCAAATGCGACGCATGTAATCACTTTTCTAGCCTTTAAAAACACATTAGAAAATGGCAAACATCTAGCCACGGAAAATCATATAAATCTCGAGCTTTTACTCAAATGGGGCTTGAAGATCATGAAGCTTACCAGCCGGAGAAGCTGTTTTTGGCTGATAAACATGGAGGATGCAGACTTTCTTAGCCCCGAGGTTCCTCAAAGCCCAAAGAAGAGTTGATCTGCTCTCTCTGACATCACTCTTCACTGCAACATGAACAACATCATTGCCCATGGCCATGAGTTCCGCCATTGATGTCCTTTCTTTTCGCCTTCGTTTTCTATCTTTTTTTCTTCCCTGAAAACTGAAACCAGATAAACAGAGAAGAATCTAACAGAAAGAGACCAACAGTGGTTAGTGGTGACCCTCAATGTTCTTCTTGTTGACCGCTTCAGGTTTCGTGAGGGAGACACAGTAAAGTCAATGTGTGGCAATTAAAATACAAGTCAATGCATAAAAATACTAAACAAGAAACGGCACTTTTTTCCAGTGAATAAAGGACTTTTTATTAGATTTTTCACAAACAAATTCAATGAATCACAGCACGATTAACACCACATTTATCCTAATACTAATAATCACAGAATTATGGATGCTGTTGCAACCAGTCTTTAATGGCGGAACGAAGAACAAGATTCGGGATGAGATTGCGATTCTCGAGCCTAAGATTTGTCATTGGTGATTTTTCACCTCCGTGATTGAGCCATCTTCTGAACTCATCTGCTTCATAGGTGTAACCATCGGCTGCAACATGAGGATTTTGCATAATATCCTACATTTCACGAGCAATGGCATGAAAAATAGTTAGACTGCAGATCAGCAGCAGATATCAAAATGGAAGATAAGTTATAAAAAAAAAAAACAGGTATGGTTTAGAATACTTGTCAGCTTAGAACACTAAAGTTGAGATATTGAACAGAAGCCAAGTCAAGATCTGAATAGAAAATATGATATCTCGATGGAGGCTTTGAGTCCTAACCTTTGAAATGGGACATATGAAACATTGGGGAGGCTCGATGGAAACAGACCACTGCAACGGGATTGATGACTCACCCTTCTCCAAAGCTCTTAAAAGCTCTTCAGTTGTCTTGATAGCTTCGTCTCGCTCTTTCTCTAACAGACGGCAATCAGCATAATGCTGTTCTTTAAGTTCAATTTGGACCCTTTTCATATCTTCTATTTCTGCTTTTGCTCTGTTTAGTTCCGCCTCCACTTCTCTCCTGCGCATTACTTCTTCATTGTACAGTATCTTAGTGACACCAGAAGAACTTGAGAGTGCTTCCTCTCTTACACGCCTCATCTTATCGCGCTGCTCCTTCTCTCTCTTTAATTCCTCAATTTCCAATCTCCGTCTCTGCTCCTCGTAATACATTTTCTCAATCCCTCTAGCCTGTTTAACAATTGAACAAATGAGAATCGCCTATAGAACACCAGCACAAGAATCTCACATAGTAAACTTGACATTAAACTCATGTTTTAAGACAAGCGGTACAGGAAATGAGACATATTTGGCTTAACAGGGAGAGGTGTTGGAATCTAGATTTTCCAATATATCACTATTCAATTTCTTCATATATTCTCCAATGGTTTTGTGAGGTTTTAAGCAATTCGCAAGGTTCCAAATTCATAAAACAATCCTCCAAAATGCTATGTGCTGACCAAAGTGGGGTTTACATACTGATTGTTCTTCAGATGATGACAAGGCATGTGGCTCGGTAACACGTTCAGCTCTTCCTGCACCCCCATATGGTATCAGAGCAGAATCAATGCTATGAAGGCTGCTTGAGGATGAGTACGCTGAACCTGCATGTTCGAACCGTCCCTCCCTAATCAACAAAGAAAATTTTCTATAAACTTTACAATAATTCAAAACATGCAGAAGTATAATCCTCAATCTCACCTCGTTTGGATGAGATTTCCATTACATACAAGCCATATGTTACAGCAATGGGGCGCATGTTGAATCACGTAGTCAGCTTTTGTAGGTGTGATATGAACCATGCCCCTGCATCATCAAAGATATATAACTAGAGTGGACATTTACTTATTTACAGAGTCATATTTGCATCACATAGATTATTGCAGAACAGAAGAATTGTTTAACAGCGTTGTTCTGGAGACAGAGAATGATACTGAAGATATACGTACTCGGAGTAGTGTGAATCAGCAGTTGCTCCCATGATAAGCTTCTTGATATTGTTTTGATAGATAAGTTCCACAATCCATTCCCCCACACTATTTGCTGAAAAACATGACATATCCACATCTTGTTCAATAACCTGCAATATTAAGATTTAGTAAAATGTTATAGCTTATAATCGAAATTGTTGTTGTAAAACAAATAAACCACAAGAATATGTTATAAGATTCCACTAGCTTCCTTATTGTATCAACTAGTTGGAAGAGCACTCACTCCTTCATCTATGCAGATATCATGATACTTGAGAAGGGTATCATTTCTACTAGTCTGTTCCAACTCCTGGATTGCATCGATCTCGCTTTGTTCCAGCCCACTTGCTAAAATTCACAAACATAAGACCAAACGTTAGGAGAAAAGTCATTCAAGAACGTAAAGCATGATCTTCCTAAATAATCAGGAATCATTAATAGCTTGATAATAACCACACATAAACACAAATACAAGACACAGAGCTGCAACCATTTGCATCATTTAGATAAGTATTACCAAAGCAGAGAAAACTAACAAATTGTAACATTTTTGATTAATACATTCCCGAACAAGTTTCTTAGCACCCAAAAAGGAGAAGTGAACTTAGGGAAGAGATGGTTTTACATGAAGGGGTCATGGAAATGAGCTGATGAACATGGAGAAGGTGAAGCTTTTTCGCTCGAAGAGTCTTCAAAGCCCATAACAAAGTCAATCTACTTTGATCAACGTCTTCGCTTACTGCAACATAAACAGGATCGTCGTCATTCAAAGCCTTTGCCATGGATTCTCCACTTTTCTCTATAAGATAGATACGCAGAGAGACAAATTCTCTCTTTTTCCAAAACAAGAAGATAATACACAAACAACACATGAATATACATATGTATCGTTCGCTTACCAAGTCACTGCAAAGATGTTTCCGACAATTTTCTTAGTCAATTATATAATATTCAAAATCGTAATCGTCTTTTATGAGAAAGAAAGTGATTAGAACGAAAGACATGATCTAAACAGAGTAGGATAACATCATTCAGAACGAGCCAATTCTCACAAATAAATTAAATGCAACTTAAGCTAATCGCAGAACATTTCTTAATTCTTACCGTAAAAGACACATTTCCTACGATCATTTTAGATTTTTTTTTTAAAGCCAGATTTTTAATTTAAAATGTCAACTCAGAGAAGATTAAAAGTATATATATGATACGTGGAATCCGAAATCGAAGACAAGATAATTTTAGGGTTTAGTGACGGGGAAAGCTTTGACGAAGTCACGGAGAAGTAGAAACAAAAAATATATACATGTAGAGAGCTTGGCTTGATAGTGAGAAATTTCGTTTCGAAATTTACCTGTTCTATATCCGATTTTCAGACCAATAATGTCCGATCAACCGCCGTTCAATTAGCCGGAGAGCTGAAGAAGAGCAATTCTATGAGGTGGAGCCAGTGAAGAAGTCAACAGACTACTGAGCAAAAGTTTTTTCCTCGAGAAATAATCGTGGAGTTTAACGATTCAGGTTACGACACGTCACGAAGCTATTAGTATGAACGATTAGAATTACTTCGCCTAGATCTCTTCTTATTTAAGATCCAAAAAGCTTACAAACATCGGGGTCAATTAAGTAAATTTGCAGTGTGCTGAATAAGCACGGAGTATTTAGGGTTTCTTTTTTCTTCTGTTTCTCTGTTCTTTTTCGTAAGGAGGACAAGAAAATGGAAAAGATAAATTTATACACAGATTGATTGCATAGAGAATCGCATTAATACCCTCCATGGATTTCGTAGTAAGATACATGAAGGTTTTATTTGTTATTTCACAAAGAAATTCCAAAAATCACAACATAATCATTGACTTTCTTGTTTTTTCTCATATAGATAGATGAATCAACGTTTATAATTTGGGTTCTTCTCCAGCCAATCTTTTATGATTATACGAAGAGTGTGATTTGGAACGAGATTGTGATTCTCAAGCGGCTTGTTTGTCTTTGGAGAGGTTCGACCTCCTGACCTTAGCCACTTTCTGAATTCCTCTGCCTCGTAGGTGAAACCATCAGCAGCCACATGAGGATCTCGCATTATCTCCTACAACATCACATATGAAATCGAACAACAGCGTTGATGATGTGGAACAAGTCTAGTTTTGTTTCAAGAGCTGAAAATCAAGGAAATATATATATATATATATATACTTCAAATATCCTAACCATTGAAATGGGACACTTGAAATCTTCGAGACGTGGGTCTTCATCGCTCTCATTGCTTTTTGATTTCTCTATAGTTTCCTTCCTTCCTTTCTTTGGTGATTCCTCAGGTTCTAGTATCCAACCCTGTTGGTTTTACACGACAAGAATCTCAATTGGTAATCTTGACACTAAATTATATATAGGGTTTTGTCTAACTTTATGACAATCTTGCTACTTACTGGATGTTCTTTAGGTGACTCGGGTTCCTCTTCCTCATCCCTTCTTCTTCCTTTGCTAATTGGTTTCTCAGCAGAAGTAGAGAATTCTGAGAATGAGTCTGATGGATTCCCGAGGTAGAAACTTCTTTCTCTATTAAACAAATGAAAGTTTATGTTAGAACTCTACAATTAGTACTATAAACACACACACACACACACGTGTAATATCCCAAGCTAACCTTTGCTTGATGAGTTTCCCCTTGCAGATGAACCATATTTTACAGCTATGAGGTGCATGTTGACTCACATACTCTGCTTTCCTAGATGTGATAGACATTCCCCTGCTTTATCAAAGAGAAGGTTAGAGTCTTTTGCTATATTTTTGGTTTACATTAGATTGATTCACTATTGATGGATTCTCAAGTTATCTTTACCTGGAATAGTGAGGATCAGCTGCTGCTCCCATAACGAGGTTCGTGATAATGTTTTGATAGATGAGTTCCACAATCCCTTCCCCCACATCATGTCCTGAGATCATTGATGTATCCACATCTTTTTCATTAACCTGCATCAATATAGATTTCTATTAAATAAAATAAGTCAACATTATGTTTTCCTTTTAGCTCCATCAACCGAAAAGAGAACTCACCCCTTTGTTTATGCAGATATCACGGTACTTGTAGAGGCTATTTACTGAAGTATTCAGTTCTGAATCTTGGATTGCATCGATCTCACTTTGTTCAAGCCTACTTGCTGAAAATGCACAAACAAAAACAGAGTAAAAATTCCAATCCTAACATCTGCATTGATTCAAGGTTAGTTCTTAGCATATGTGACATAAGTGCAATTGCAATCTCCCTGGAACATCTTATGTACTTTTTAACTCCCACTAGAAGAACAGATAAAGCAAAGGTCAAATTAAAACATGATGTGTGACTTAACTACAAATAGCTAGTAATAGCCGTATATGCCCAAAAAACGAATTTGTTTTGGAAGTAGGTAGGGTTGAAACCAAATTTGGTTTTAATTGTTAAAACAAACTATATCATCAATCATCTAATCTAAGACGTGTCAGAATTCAAGTAAATATAAGAATTATTAAATAAATTGATTATTTCGTCCGATCAACGTGACAAGTTATATATAATTGAATCGTCCATAAACAAGCTACTTCCCCTTATGAAAGTATCCCCGGCAGCCCCAACAAAACAAAATTTGCAAAAGTTAACGTAGAGAATGTACCAACAAAAGAAAAAGACTTACAAGAAGTGGTCAACGAAAATGGAAGATGAACATGAAGAAGGAAAATCTTCTTGACTTGAAGATTTTTCAAAGCCCATAACAAAGTTTTTTTACTTTCTCGAACATCTTGATTCACTGCAACATATATGGCGTCTTCCATGGTTTCTTACTCTGGCTTTCTTTCTTTTTTTTGTGAGCAAAGGTATGGAGTTATGGAACTATTAGAAATGCATGATATATAGTGGGAGAGGGACATCAAGGTAATAAATACAGTATATCTCTTTTCTTATCCCTTTGCAACAAAATTGCAAGGAGGTTTCGGACCATTTACGTGTTATTTTCTCAGGTCAATGGCTTGTGAGGGTCTCGGTCATATATTATTTAATTCGACCGAGCAGTTGAACTTTACACTTGTATATTAAGTTTCCGGGAATACTAGTGTTAATTAATTCCTTAACACTTGGACATTAAGTTTCTGAGAATATTGTCGGAAATTATTGGTTTCGGGAGATGTTTTGGTGTACACGTATACATCAAGTTTGTTTTTATAAATGTTGACTTCACTGCAGGTTTTAGTTCTAATAGTATGATTTTAAAAGATACCACTTTTTTTATTTTTTGTGTGTTTGGCAATTAGTATATGTAATTAAAAAAAAGGAATGTGAAGATATTAAAAAGAAAACATACTGTATTTGGTTCTTAACGGTTTGTGTGATGCATTTTTTAATGTTGTGTTGCATTCAGTATAAATCGTTTTCATTGTCACTTTCATCTAGAAATTATTGGGTTTGCATTCAGTATGGGCCATTTATACACAGCTAATGGGCTTTATGGGCCTCTAAAATCGTCCCTTCCCCGCTATATTCATTGCACAAGAGCAAAAACTTAAAACAAAAATAAAAATAATTTCCCACTTTTCGTTCCTCTCAGTCAGTCGCTCTATCTCTGGATCTTTTCAAAATTCAAAATTCGGTTTCAGTTCTCTCACTCTCTCTCTCTCTATAGCATAAAGTTCATTATCGTGAATAGCTGCTGCTGCGTCTTCGTCTACTGGGTAGTGAGATCTTGGGTGATGAAGATGAATATTAACAAAGCCTGCGATCTGAAATCTATTTCTGTCTTTCCTCCTAATTTAAGGTGCCATCTCGCTTCTCTCCGTATCTCTCTCTTTCACAATTTGATTTGAGATTACACTGCGATTTCCATCGTTTAGGGTTTTTGTTTTGTTCCGAATCTGGTTTGTGACTGGAGACGAGTGTCAGTGATCTGTATGTGGACATTGTTTTTGATCTATTACCAACTAATTTATCGCTTCCCAGGAGAATCCATTAGGGTTTTGGCTACTGATAATGTTTACTCTTTGGAATTAGAAGGAGATCAGCAGAACCACAAGCATCTCAGCAGCTTCGATCTCAACAGTCACAGCAGTCCTTCTCTCAGGGACCTTCTTCGTCTCAGCGTGGTTGTGGTGGTTTTTCTCAGATGACTCAGAGTTCTATCGACGAACTCCTCATTAACGATCAGGTTTGCTACTTAGCTATAGATCGTCTCTTCTTCTGATTATCGATTTCATATTTCTGTGCTTGCTTTTCCTTTTTGCACAGAGATTTAGTTCTCAGGAAAGAGATCTCTCTTTGAAGAAGGTTAGTAGTTGCTTACCTCCAATCAATCATAAACGAGAAGATAGTCAGTTGGTCGCTTCTAGATCTTCAAGTGGTCTTTCGAGAAGATGGAGTTCTGCTTCAATTGGAGAGTCTAAGTGTAAGTATGCTCTTTCTAAATTCACAAATTAGCGTGGGGATATGTTCCTAATTTGATTCAACTTTTCTTCATTTGTCACCTAGTAGCTCAGATCAGTGAAGAGCTTGAGCAACGGTTTGGGATGATGGAGACTTCTTTGAGCAGGTTTGGAATGATGTTGGATTCAATTCAGAGTGACATCATGCAAGCCAATCGAGGAACTAAAGAAGTATTTCTTGAAAGTGAGTTCTATGATTGTCTCATTTTAAACATTTCATATTTGAAAATGCCAAATTCGCTCTCTTCTCAAAGTATGTAGCAACCACATAGGCTAGCAACTGAACAGGGGTTAGGAGAGTGTATTCCCTTGGATTCTCATTTGCTTAGCCAAATAGGATTTGTTAGCAGGGGCCGTGTCAATCTGATCTTACTCCTTTAGGAATGTGATATTGACAATAGTAATTCACAGATTGACATTGTTTGCTCCAATAGATTTATCAGTTTGTTTGAAGATCAATTCACTTGACCGTGTTGATCACATCTTGACAATAGTAATTCCTCCATACTCATTGTGAAGGTCTCAATAGATACTTAGCTGGATTTATAGTTTCTTCTGTTTACTGCAGCTGAACGCATACAGCAAAAGTTGACTCTCCAAGACACTTCACTTCAGCAGCTGGTAAAATCACTTCATTTCCTGTTTCTTTCTCGACCTTGTGCAAATGGTTTACCTTACTATATTGATTAATTGGGAATCAGAGAAAGGAACAAGCCGATTCTAAAGCTAGTCTTGATGGAGGTGTTAAATTTATATTGGAGGAATTCAGCAAAGATCCCAATCAGGAGAAGCTACAGAAAATCTTACAGATGCTAACAACTATCCCAGAGCAAGTAGAAACCGCTCTGCAGAAAATACAAAGGGAAATCTGTCACACGTTCACCAGAGAGATTCAGGTAAAAATATTAGTGCTTCAAGAAAATCTGTATGTAGTTATATCTATCTCAGCAGAGCTGTGTGTCATATCGGATTGCGATAAATCTTTAGACTTGTCTGCACATGTAATCTTTAATTCTCACTACCAACTCTCTTATAGGTCTTGGCTAGCTTGAGGACGCCTGAACCAAGGGTTCGGGTTCCAACAGCACCACAAGTGAAGGTTTGTCCTGCTTTCCATGTCTTTGTTCTTTAAGCTACATATTTCAGCAATTAATGTAGCCTTTGTTAATTATCAGGCTAAGGAAAACCTGCCTGAGCAGCGTGGTCAAGCGGCCAAGGTAACTCTAAATTCTCAACCTTGTAGAATTATAGGACATGTAATGCTTTGATTCCCACTACCAAATCTCTTATAGGTTTTGACTAGCTTGAAGATGCCTGAGCCAAGAGTTCAGGTTCCAGCAGCACCACAAGTGAGAGTCTCTTGCTTTTCATGTATTTTGCTCTTTAAGCTGCAAATTTCAGCAGTTAATGTGGCTGTTTGTTAAACAATAGGCTAAGGAAAACTTTCCTGAGCAGCGCGGTCCAGTAGCCAAGGTAACTCTCACTCTACTGCAGTGAATATCCCTCTCCTCATAATTCCATTTTGCTTACTAGCTCAGCTGTCACTAACACAAGTGTAAAATCAATTGCAGAGCAATTCCTTTTGTAATACTACACTGAAAACCAAACAACCACAATTTCCGAGAAAGTAGGTCAAACATTGGTTTGCTACTTCTACCCTTTTTTTGATATACCACAGATAGATTATATAAATGCTTATCTTGCATTGACAGTCCAAATGACGCCTCAGCCAGAGCTGTAAAACCATATTTATCCCCAAAGATACAAGTGGGATGTTGGAAGACGGTGAAACCAGAAAAAAGCAATTTCAAGAAAAGAGCAACAAGGAAGCCAGTGAAATCCGAAAGCACTCGTACGCAGGTACTGGGTTGCATTTTCGCATTGGTCAGCGATAATAAGAACAAATGTTTTAACTTCATCAAAATCTAAGGAATGTGCAATTCAATTCATGCAGTTTGAGCAATGCAGTGTTGTGATAGACTCCGATGAAGAAGATATTGATGGAGGTTTTTCATGCCTGATCAACGAGAACACCAGAGGTATGAAACTTTCTAAAGTCGAAACAGTGAAGAGCTCAAAATTCCATCTTTTGGTAGACTAAAGTAAGAAGATGTTCATATTCTAGATTACAAAGCTGTGTATTGTTACTTCAGGAACTAACTTCGAATGGGACGCAGAGAAGGAAACTGAAAGGATTCTGAGGACAGCGAGGAGGACAAAGAGGAAGTTCGGTAACCCCATAATAATTAACTGAAATTGAGGTAACTTAGAAGTAGGAGGAGCGTAGCCTCCTCTGTTTTACATGTCTATATCTGAAGCATGTTTAAGATTATTTAAAATTGGGATAGATTTTCACAGTTGTGACTCTATTGGTACTTTTTTATTAGAAGGTATGTCAGGTTCATCAATTAGTAATTGAGAAAAAATCCAACAAAAAGTTATAAGAACCACTTGTTTTTTTTTTTCTAATGTAAAATCAAAGAGGTGTTCATTCAAATTTGGATGTTACTTTTACAATTTAATATTCTTAATACAAAGAAACAAATCTTACCATAGTTGTTCAATTAACTACCAAAAGTTTGAGTTGTCTTGAAATTTTTGTATTGATTTTGAATAGATTACTTTCTTTTTGGAATTTGAATAGATTACTTAATGAATTAATACTGGTACTAAATAATTAAATATTTTCAACCATAAATGATAAATGCAAGAACCAATAATACGTTCATTTTTGGAAGATGTTAAATAACAGTAGATTGTGTTCAGATTTGTTCTATAAACAAAAGCGATGATACAATGACCAATCAATCTGTTAGTGAAAAATTTCACCAGACAGAAATAATAATTTCCTCTCTTTCTTAGTAAAGAGTCTCATCGTCGAAAACTTTTGGCTTTTAAATCTTTTGTTGTCAGTGTTTGTAAGAGATCTGAGATTCTAAAGTATATCAGAACTCGTTGGTCAGTTAGTATATATCTGAAATGCCAGTCGAAAAACATGTGGAAGAAAAGCTTCGCTCAAATAGAAAAGAGAGAGGCTGGATATCTGGTATTTTCAGAAGGAAGAAGAGATCACCACAAGAAGAAGAAGTTGATAATGAAAATAACTCATCTGAAGATTCTCGTTTGATGGGAGCCAAGAATTTGCATTTGTTTCTCTCTGAGATCATGAGAAAACTGAAACATGCAATCAGAAAGGAGAAACCGGACAAGAGATTGTTAGGGAAGAAGAAAAGCTTTGAGAAGAGTTTGTCAACTAAAGATCATTTCTTTCTCGAGCGCATGACTTCAATATCTCAAAAGAGATTTCATCAAGAACATAATGATCCAAACTTGGCAACAAGCAAACAGGTTCAAAGAAATCACGAAAGGATTGTATGGCTTCCCGAGTATTCGTCTCCTTTTAGCAGCCCGGGAAGAATATGGAAACAGAATTCAACCGTGCTTTTGAGGTCTTCTTCATATGATTTCATCAAGTCCGAAACAATTGCAGGTAGTTTATCTTTTCTCTCATTTGAGATTTAAAGTAGTTATTGACTATCCAATGATTCTTTGAGACTCTGCAGATGATTCAATAACTTTGAAAGAGATAGGAACTGCTTCATCAAGTGAAGGTAGTAGTAGCCCTCTTCTATCTAAAAGCAATCAGATTGTTGATGAGATGTCAAAAGTTGCAGCTTATGGTGCAGAGAATGAAGGTGAATTCTTGGAAGAGGCAAGTTCACTTTTGATTTCTATACAAATTTTTACATGAAAAAAACACAGAGAATAACTATAAACTAATTTGGTTGCTTTTGTTTCTTCTAACAGACACTGTCTCTCCCCTCTGTGGGCTCACCATCTCACTATATATCTAAAACTGAGGAATATGACTTTGTTCTTGAACCACTATTCATAAGTCCAGCAAGAGGTATGAAAAGAAAGGTCCAATATTACTGGAGTTAGATTTTAACATGAACTAACATTGACTCATCTTAACACTTGCTCAGGTGAAGCAAAGATACAACCTTTGTGTAACCAATTGCAAGAAAAGAATCGTCACAAAGAATCAGTGTTTAAGTATGTAAAAGCGGTGTTAGAGGCAATAGACTCAAACTGGGAAGAGCTGTATCTGAAAACAGAAATCTCTGACCAGCTTCTATATCCGGCATTGATCAGCAACATACCATTCTATCCAAATCAGCTTTGTGTTGAACATGAGCTCCTCTTCGACTGCATCAATGAAGTTCTCTTCGAATTCTGCAGGTTTCCTCAATGGGTTTCCTTTGCTGAAACCAGGACCCAAGTCTTGCCATATAGTGTTGAAAGCATTGTTCCCGAGGTTCAAGAAAAGGTTTATTGTCATCTCTTGCCAATGCAACTCCGTCGATCGTTGGAAGAAAGAGTTAGAGAAGATATGGCTAAACACAGGAGCTGGTTAGACATTAGATGTGACCTTGAGTGTATTGGCTTTGAGACTAGCGAATTGATATTGAATGAATTATTGGAACAGCTGATGCTTGAGCTTGAAGATAATCACAAAAATGGTTAAATTGCATTAAGATATGTAAAGTAACGGAGATATTAAAAAAATTATTATCCAAATCAAAATGTCAAATGGGTATGTTGGGAATTTTCGTCTCTTTCTAAGCAAATCAGAAGGTCTAGTTAATTAGTTATCAAACATATTTGGGCCTAATACGAGATTGTATTACTAAGTCACATGGGCCATCGAAGAAGTCACATTGAGTGATTTAAAAACGATAACCATATTGTGGGGGTAGTTTGGGAATTTCGTCTGTCCATATTGATTTCCTTTTTCTTCTCCCCGCTCCCGTTACAAAGATTTCCATTTTTCCATGTTTATGAATATAGCAGTAAGTAGTAACCAACCCCAGAGAGACCTAATCGATCGCAATTTCCTCTCTTTCTCATCAGCAAGCCATCTTCAATTTCTTTTCTCTCTTTTTACTTAGATCACTCATGATCTCTATTCCACTTTTCAAATCAAGTAATCTATTTGTGTGTGTTCGATTTATGAAGAATAACAACAAAATCGCTTTTCGTTGTTTGGGGGCATGACGATGACAAGGGAAGGCTCGCCGACAAAAACACTCTCTGATTTCAAAAGGTATTTTTTTCTTCGAATTCAATTTTGAATTGATGTCTTAAATTGCTTCCTGTAAGGTGGTGTCTCTTCTCCTTATGTAGTAGATTTGCCATCATCTCTTCTCCGGCTTTTCGCCGTTGTTGTTGATACTCTCTGTTTTGTGTCGTAAACATCAGAGAGACGATCACATTCCGCTCTCACCGCTACATGTCGTCGAAACTCAACAAAGCCCAATAAGAATAAGGAATTCCAGCCCATGACCATAATTGTCTCACATTCAGCAGACACTACAATTATACAAGCTATTGGCCAGGTCTATTTCTATCCTATATTTTCAGTTATTAATTTTTCATTTTAGCTCTAAAAATTAATAGATTTTCAATGTTTTTATTCGTTCAGTAACTTTTTTTTCAAATTTCTATAATATATAATTTTATTTATTTAAAACTATTTTTAAAATTATATTTTTATATTACTACTAGTTTTTTATAAGTGTTTAATTTTTAAATTTTGTGTAAATTAATTGGAAACAACATCCAAACCTTTAAGAGGTGTTCTAGGTTCAATATGTTTTGCACATAATTTAAATTTTTAACTCCTATCTTTTTTTTGCTTAAAAATACTTTTAAAATTATATTTTTATATTACTACTATTAAACTATAAGTTTTTTTTTATAAATGTTCAATTTTGAAATTTTATGTAAATTATGTGAACATTGTGGATTGAACCCACTTTAAAGTTATTAGTTACAGTCAAGTCTTATGACTAATTATTTAAACACTGGTTTTACGTACCTAAACACTGATTCTTTCCAATTTCCTCTAAATATTGTTTTCTCAGTCGCGTCTACATGCTTTTGTTTGTTCCGCATCGCCTTGTAGTATTGGGCCTTGTATGGGCCACTTTAATGACGTTAGAAACTGGAATGAAGGAAATACTTCTCAAAAAAGACCTTACTAACAAAGAAAATTGAGTCTTGAAACAAGGGTTTACGACAAAGAAAATTGAGTCTTGAAACATTTCTATTAAAGAATTTTTGTCACATTATCTTAATACAGTAGAACCTTTTATAAATTAATACTCTATAAATTAATAACCTCTATAAATTAATAAATTCTTCCAGTTTCGAATTGAGACCAATGTAAAATGTGATACAAATCGATAAATTAATAAGATAATAATTTTTTTGAAAGTCCTATGTAAATATATAGTCCCATCAATATCATAAATTAATAATTATATAAATGTATCAACTATATATATATATATATTATATGTAAAAAAATTCTTTAAAATATATTTATAATTATGTTTTGCTTAAATTCATATTTGTTCTTTGTTTAACTTATAATTTTTATATTTTACTGTATCAAAATTTTTGGTGTTGTTTTTTAGATATTATTATTATGTTTTACTTGTAATTGGTTTTAAAAAGATATTTCTATAATGAAAAAAATCTTATAGAAATTTTTAAAAAATTACCAAATTAGGAAAATCTCTCTATAAATTAGTATTTATTAGTTTATCGATAAATTAATACCTTTTTAAATTAATAAAATTTCACGGTCCAAACATTATTAATTTATAGAGGTTTTACTGTAGTAGTAAGTAAACACAATTGAGTCTTGAAACAAGAGTATACGAAAACAAGAAGCTAAATAAAGATAGTCAAAGCAAGGACTTGAATCAAAATAGTGAACAAAAAAGTGTCCGTTTAGTAAAGGACTTGAATCAAAATAGTGAACAAATAAGAAAATTTCTAAGTAACACATTTCTATTAAAGAATTTGTTTTGTCAGTATCTATTTGTTTAAAGATATAAGGATTTGACTACTACTACTTAAATTATTTCTAAAGATTATCGAAAACAATCTTCATACTCAAAATGTGGTCTTTCCTTCGGAAAATTTGTTTCTCAACGAATGCAATCGGTAACTTCTTTACCATGGTTGAAGAACGTTATGAAAGCCTCTTGACGACGGTAGAGGATTTCCAAACAAGGAATCCGGCTGTACTCCTTTGTGAAAACTTCCTCTTTTTCTTTCTTGGACACGTGTCACTATTTCTTTCAGGCCTCAGCCATTCTTTTCGTTTTGCGGAACATCCTTACTACTTCAGCCTTTATCTGATCGCTGCCAACGTTGTCTTCGGGTATTTTTTTCTACGTGCAGCCAGACGTGATAAGAACGAAACCGACGACGACAATCCCTACGCCATGCTTCCTGATTTCCCGAGGAACCCACCACCGCCGGCGCTCCATCACCATTCGATGTCCGCATGGTTTCTATGGGGGGTTCGTTCCGTTGCAGTTTATCTTCTGAAGACGCACTCCGGTGAATCGGACCTGTTCGCTACGGGAGCGCTTCTCTTTTTCCACGCGTACTGCATCACTCTGCTTAAACTGAATGTTAGTGACTTCGGCGTTTCCGGCGCTTTCATGTCGCTCGCCTCAGCGTTCTCCGAGACTTTAATGAAAAGTCCACACTTTAAACTCTTGAACTCATTAATATGTTTTTATGGTAATTATTTAAGAAAATTTTTATAGCAAAACAAACTAAATATGTATAAATGAAAATAAGAAAAAGGAAAATGTAAGTTTTGTCTTTATTTGATTACATAACAAAACAAGAGAAAGTTATAAAAGTTATTTACAAATGGGAATTTAATGAAAAAAACCCTCAACTTTGGCCAGATCCATTTTTAAACCCTAAACTATGTTTTTAGTAAAACAAATTCTGAACTAAAACCTGTTAATAAACTTAACCCCATAGTAATTAAATATTAATGGGATATTAATTTCCAAAAAAAAAACAACGAGACATTTGTATTTAGCGCAAAAACCACATGATGTTCTTTAAAACTGTTTTGAATTTATTACAAAAAAAACCTTCTAAATGATTTTGAATTGCTTAATTAGTTTGGATTTTAGAAGCTGAAAGAAAGATACAACAACTTAAAATAATCCAAGGAGTCATGCTTAAATAAATCCAACCAACATAACTATCGAAGCTGTTGCAACACAACAATATTTGTCACAAAAAAAAAAACAATCGTTTCAGAGGGACAAGATATTCTAAAGTAAAGACTTGTCAAACATTAACTTTGAAGAGAAGATTGTATTGGCTGAGTGATAGGGTTCTCTTCATCCATTGTTTTCTGTTTTTTCCTTGGTCGTCCTTGAGGTTTCTTGGGTGGTTTTGGCACTGCTTTACGCTTGCATGAACGTTTGTTGTGTCCGACTTGTTGACAGTTGCTGCAAGTCTAAATATGCAAAGATTAAATTAAATAATTTGAAAAGGAAGATCTTGTGAAACATAATTCATTGTTCTCTATTTTACCATTTGAACTTTTTCACGTGTATAAGGAACTTTTTGAGGTGGACGATCTTCAGTTGGATCACGGATTCTGTCATTGTTCTTTGGTCGATTTTTGGAAATTAATATCTCATTAATATTTAATTACTGTGGGGTTAAGTTTATTAACAGGTTTTAGTTCAGGGTTTGTTTAACTAAAAACATAGTTCAGGATTTAAAAATGGATCTGGCCAAAGTTGAGGGTTTTTTTCATTAAATTCCCTTTACAAATTAGAGTTGAAAGAGAAAAGTGTTTATTCTCCGTATTTCTAAAAAAACTACATACTTTACATGTAAAAAGTGTATACTTATTATGTAGTGAGGTCGGTGACCCACGTGACAATAAAATTATTTAAGAAGAAAATATAGTATTTCTCTCGTTTTGGCTACTGATTATGTTTTCTCTATCGAATTTATGTTTAAACAATGAAATCTGAAGTGCGTTTGATTGGGCGCAATTTCTCTCGTTTTGGCTACTGATTATGTTTTCTGAATCGAATTTGTGTATCTGTGTTGCGCGAATCTTATTTTAAAAGGAGATTAGCAGATCCACAAGCATCTCAGCAGCTTCGATCTCAACAGTCACAGCAGTCCCTTCTCTCAGGGACCTTCTTCGTCTCAGCGTGGTTGTGGTGGTTTCTCTCAGATGACTCAGAGTTCTATCGAAGATCTCCTCATCAACGATCAGGTTTGCTACTTAATCTAAAAGACTTAAGAGTTATCTTCTGTAGATCGTCTCTTCTTCTTCTTCTGAAGAAAAGTTAATTAAGCTATGATTGATTTCATATTTGGTGCTGACTTAAGACTTAAGAGATGTTATACGTTTAATATGGGTTTACACATAATTTAAAATTTTAGCACTTGTTTTTAGTATATTAATAAATATTTAAAAATATACTTTTATTTAACTCTTAACACTTGTTTTAAAACATAACTAAATGTTAAATTCTCCCCACTAATATTATTCCCGGTATCTAATAATCTATATACAGCGTTCGTCTTTCTTACATAAGGAAAACAATTCTTAATATGATTTTACTTCAATTTGAATCTTACTAGGTAGAAGAAATTAAAAGTAATTATACTCATCATTCTTCTCCTCTCATTGTTTTGTCTACATAAAGAACATCATCAATCCAAGCAACTATGTTAAAAGCTAAACCTTCAAGAACTCTTGAATAACTCTCTAACACAGCTTTTCCAACATCCTGCAAACCACAAACCATAAATTGTTATAATATTCAATAAAACATGATTCAGGTCACTGTTTGTTTCTTAATTACCTTGTTGCAATGAATCTTGCAAATATCTAACGATGTCTGAGACAATTCTGGGTACCGTTGTTTCAAACAGAAGAGCAAAGACTCTGCTCTCTCAGCCAAAACATAGTTCTTGTCACTTCTCTCTGTAATTGACATTAAATCTTTCACCATATTCCATGAAGACTTGGAATTGTTAAGACAAGCTTTGCGTCTCCATGTGTACATTGAAGCTTCTACTCTATCTGCCAGCTGAAGCGCTTCATGTTCTGATACAATCTTGAGACGATCTAGAAGTTTTTCTGGTGAAAACCGCCCTGAACTCGTCATGTGTCGATAGATTGCATCTCCTGTGCTCGCTTTTCCGCTCTGCAAATGCATAATATTGTAAGCAAGAAAATGACACCAAAAATAGAAAACCAAAACTTCAAAATCATCTTAAGTGTGGTTACCTTTGGAAGAGTTGCCATGTAAGAATCAGGAATATCCATTTCACCGAGTATGCTGCTATTGATGGCCATAGCAGCTTTATGGATTTGATTAGTGCTCTCTCGCTTGCTCTTAAGTTGTTTCCTTGCCTTCTCTGATAAACCTTGTAATGGAACCAGAGGAATCGGTAACCACCATTTCTCTTCTTTCCTCTGCACAATCACTTTCCTGAATGATCCAGTTGCGGAACGCGTTGACTTCATCGACAAGCTTCCTTCTTCTGCATACCAAAACTCTGTCTTTTGAAAACTATCCAATGCCTCCTGCAGAAAACAAAGAGAATGACTTTTATGAGGAATATTAACCGAGTCAATCTTATTGATGATAGCTTCTTGTTCTGGTGTAGTAACTACCATAAGCATGGAATCTAGTTTTCTGAGTGCAGGCAGATTGATGTAGATATCTGCTCTTGGTCTACTCTCCATGACCTGACAAAAAAACCGCAACAGCTATTTTTAAACTATTGATGTTTATTTCAGTTTTTGGACTTATATCTATAAGCAAATCTTGTTTACCTCAACAGTGGCTCCATTGCTTAGATTCTGTGACTTTGGGATAAACTCGAAAATATAGTCACACACAGAGAGAAGGCAATTCATTTCTCTCTTCCACGTCGTCTTCTGCTCTATCTCCAATGGTTCTAATCTTAGATTCTGTCCAAAAACAGTAGCTGCAAATCTCAAAATCAAAAGACATTAACTACAGTTTCTCTAGATGGCTTAGTTTGAAAGTCACAAAACTGTGAGGCGTATTAGTGTTTAGTTACCATAAAGATTGGTTATAGCGTTTGAGATTGTCACTGCGGTGCAAACGCCTTTGCCGCTTCCTGACATATCTTCCCCAAGCAGAAGCTTCGAGAATCTTTCCTTCATCGTCTCCAGCTCTGCTACGAAACCGATAACAGTTTCATGATTATAATGACAAAGAGGAAATACAGACACAGAGAAAGAGAGAGAGACGGAGAAACACAAAACCTGGCTCTGAAATTTCTTGGACCGCAAGGTGCTCATCAGTCTCAATCTGATTATGTTTCAAGTCGAAGACAGTTGGAAAATTTGAGCTCGCAGAGTTGTTGGATTCGGTTAAGACAGGCCAATCACTAGGAGAAGCCTCAGTGCAGAAACTGCTGGTTTCATCTATTTGGTCTGAAAAGCCTCCTCCAGAGGTTTCAGAACATGTTCGATGATAAGCAAAAGAATCTGTGCTCATTGTTGAGTAAACCGGAGTTTCAGATGCTGAATGATCATTTGGATCGATGGGACCAGGTGACTGATGATAGCCCACATCGTCGTTTTCTTCGTGATTTGGCAAATTCTCCATCTTCTCAATGTTCTGTTTTTGAAAATTCCTCTGCTTTTGTTGATCTCTTGTTTTAATAAAAGAAATAAAGCTTAGAACTTTCGTTGTGATGTATCAGGAAAACTTTAGAATATGAATCTAAATCCGACAATTAGAATCGGGAATTATTTTTGATTCTTGGATAGTGAAATTTTGAGGACCAGATAGCAGTAAAGTAGAAGAATTGTTTTGTTTTTTTTTGGCCAAAAGCAGAGACCGTTAGGCGTGCCAAAATCAAAAAGCAAAACAAAACATAAAGAAACGAAAAGAAAGAAATGAAGTAATCACAACATTATTTATCGAAACTTTCACGAAGATTTATTTTATTACTATAACAAACATTTCGCTTATGTCGATCAAGATACATGAAAGTCTGAAACTTGAAATTTTGAAAAACGATATTAAGGAAGAAGAAAAAAGCAACGGTCTTTATTTTATTTACCTTTAAGGCTTTAAAGCTTCTGCAAATTTGTCTTTGAATTTGAAACGCTTGAATCTTTTATAACGTTTATAAAACACTCTCTTTTCCGCATTAAGCTTTCTACACAATTTATCGGTGCCCGGAAAAAACTTGAACAATGTGGACCGTCCGATGGGGAAGGATGACTCATCCTACGGTTGAGATTGTGAAATGTTTTTTCAAACATTTCAACTAAAACAACTAATTGAAGATACGAAATCATAAACCCCAAAGGTACCTAGCGTGTTACGCGAGAAACACATAGCTACAGAGAATATCTGTTTCCAAATGTACATATGCTTTAAGATTAAGTAGGAGGAAAATCCATCGTGACAGTGAGACCCAATCGATCGAGAAAGCATCCATGATTTGGAGAAAATTAATACTGATTCAAATTGAAACATAGACTAGAAACGAAAAATAACAGCTTTCAGGAGTTGGTAACAATTTAATTAACCACTGAGTGATAATCGAACAAGACGAAAACCCGTCCGGAGTGGTTACTATAACTTGCATATAGTAACCATTGGTTTTAAACAAGCAAATTAAACGAAAAGAAAAATAAATACTGATTCAAATAGAAACATTAGACTAGAAACGAATTAAAATAACAGCTGACTGAGATTCTGTTATTATCGTCTCTTCTCATGGGCCATTTAGAAATTTACTTAGTTCGGATTTATTTTAAGGCCTTAAAGCCATTAATGGGCCTTGAGGTTGTAGGATTTGTTTATTGCTTTTTGTTTCATCTCAAGAATTAAATTACATCACACCAATATTATTTGTATATTTCTTCATTTATTAATACTAATTATTATTATTTTATTTATAACACGTGAGAGAAATAAAAATCGAACCGAGTCCACGTATTCTTCCATAAACCGGAGCTGGTAGTTGATACAATTGATTTACCTTGCCAGGTGGGAGGAAACCACATTTTCTCACACCTAATCATCATCATCCAACCGGCGATTTCTTCCGACTAGCCGAATCCGCCATGAACACCGAGTCAGGTAAGCCTATAACGTGAGATTGAGGAATGACGTAGTGAGATTTTCGGCGAATTCCATGTTGTTGCTGCTCTGTTTTTGTAGTTGTCGAGTTCCTTGGAAACGTCCCTTTACTCCAGAAATTACCGAGCTCTTCTCTGAAGAAAATTGCTCAAGTTGTTGTGCCGAAACGTTACGGTCGGTCCATTCTCAATTTCGGATTTATTCTTCTCTCTGATTTCACGATATAAAAAAATTGAGCTGTGTTGTTCTCTATTGTATTATTGAAGGGAAAGGGGATTATGTGGTTCGTGAAGATCAAACTTGGGATGGATGTTATTTTATTTTGCAAGGAGAGGTTTGTTTCTGAGACTAGATATCGATGTATCTATCTTCGCCATTGTTATAATTTGATTCTTGTTTGCAGGCTCAGGTTTCCGGACCAGACGAAGAAGATAACCGTTCCGAATTCCTCTTGAAACAGTATGATTACTTCGGCGTTGGTGAGAGATGAATGCTTTCTGTTCAACCTTGGGTTTGGTGATATATGCTCAGCTTCCTTGTCTTTTTTCTTCCTCCTACAGGTTTATCTGGGAACGTTCATTCAGCAGACATTGTTGCTATGTCCCAGGTATTTGCTGACTTTTGATATATATTCCAACGACAAGCGTGTCCAAGTTTCTTCCCTCACTTGTCATTGCAGCTTACGTGTTTGGTGTTGCCGCGTGATCACTGTCATTTGCTTGAGACTAATTCCATCTGGCAATCGGATACGTCACTTGACAAATGCTCTTTAGTGGAACGCATTTTGCAACTCGACCCTTTAGAAGTACGTACGGACGGTGTTCTTCTTTATCACATTTCTTTCTGCTTCTGGCAACTGAATCTCTTTTTCTCTGTGCTTCTTTCTTCTAGTTGAATATCTTCAGGGGGATCACACTACCTGATGCTCCTATATTTGGAAAGGTTTTTGGAGGACAATTTGTCGGACAGGTATCGCATTTTCTCTAGGAAGGTTACATTATTATGTCTCTGTAAACCTTGCTGATCTGATTCATGTGCATATATATATTGCTTGTTAACAGTGATAACCGTAACCACTACTAAGTCACTTTTACCAACATTTTACAGGCTCTTGCTGCGGCGTCAAAAACTGTTGATTTTCTCAAGGTCGTCCACAGTTTACACTCCTATTTTCTTCTCGTTGGAGATATTGACAGTATGTACATAATCTCACTGGGGCACTTTCTAGCCACCAATGATGCCTTTCTTCCCTATTGAAACCCACCCTGCTGTTGGATTCATCTGATTATCATAGTTTGTTGCTCTTGCTTGCAGTCCCCATTATTTATCAAGTTCACCGCATACGTGATGGGAACAACTTTGCCACCCGAAGAGTTGATGCAGTACAGAAAGGAAATATCATATTCATCTTGCTGGCATCATTTCAGGTTTCCCATTTTATTCTTTACAAGATAGCTTATGAATCTCTACGTCCACCTGCCACCAAGAGAGAATAGCCTTTCACAAAACTGGGAAAATTGTTTTCTTAAATTTTCTCTTTTATTACTTTCATAGAAAGAACAACAAGGATTTGAGCACCAGGAGTCAACCATGCCCTCTGTACCAGATCCTGATACGGTAAATCATTTCTCCAGATTTAAGGGTTCCAATAAATTGTTGTGTGTTTTATTTTTCACCATTATCTGCTACAGCTTCTATCACTGGAGGAGTTGCGTGAAAGCCGTATAACTGATCCTCATTTACCGAGGTAAGTGGTAGTGTTTTCCAATGTATGATAACTTATATCAAAAGCTCAAGTTGGACCAATCTTCCAATTGTTTCTTTCTTTCAGGAGTTATCGGAACAAAGTTGCAACTAGAAACTTTGTTCCATGGCCTATAGAGATTCGATTTTGTGAGCCCAGCAATTCAACAAATCAGACAAAGTCTCCTCCGAGGTTAACAACTCGCTGAAATAAATCAATTATATCATAGAGTACTCTTGAGTGTATACTCATAAATTCCATTAAGTATTTCTTAAAAAAAAAATCAAGAAACTCACAATGCCTTCTTGCAGATTGAACTATTGGTTTAGAGCAAAGGGAAGGCTTTCTGATGATCAAGCTTTGCACCGGTAAGTAACTCCATCTATGTATATCAAGGTAACCATCTAAAAATTGGTATTATTCATCTGGTAACAATCCTTTAAACTTTAAAGGCAAGAATGATTGTAGACAAGTGAATCAATGGTGTTTTAGTATCCCAAGTTGATAGGTTGAGACTTGTAAAAGGCCAAACTTTCTTAATAGCATTGAAAAACTGACGGTATATTGAAATTCAATTTATCATTCTTAGCAAACTAATCATTTGGCAAAGCCATGTTGATATGCAGATGTGTCGTTGCATTTGCCTCGGATTTAATATTTTGTGGTGTTGGTTTGAACCCTCACCGGAGAAAAGGGGTGAAATCCGCCGCACTTAGCCTGGACCATGCGTAGGTTTTTATTTTCTCTTGGTGATGTATGAGTTTTGTGTGTCTGGGTTAAATTTTTTAATTACATTGAGGCATTATTCCAGTAGGGATCTTCCAGATAAGTAACTATTACGAGTTACTATTCCTCATTTGGTTTGCAGGATGTGGTTTCACCGACCTCTAAGAGCCGACGAGTGGTTGCTCTATGTGGTAGTTTTTTCTATCCTTGTTTCTTATGAACATTTCAGATCAAATGTTTGTTCAGAATAAATGAAAATGATTTTTGGTATAGAGTTGTTTTATAAACTTGTTTGCTGTAAGAGGTTCACCCACTTACAACACAAAGGATGCTGCTTGCAGATTGTGAGTCCAACTGCGCATGAGACCCGTGGTTTTGTGACTGGTCAAATGTTCAACAGGAAAGGAGAGGTACTCTTTCTCTATTCTTTTGAACCCTATTATACATACATATCTGGAAATGATAAGTGATAAAAGAATTCCTTTTGGTATGTGTTTTTGAATATGAGAACAACAGCTGGTTGTATCATTAACGCAAGAGGCCCTATTAAGAGAGGCTAGACCTCCAAAACCCTCCGGCACGTCGAAGCTCTGAATGGCTCTCAACGTAAGTTAAATAAGATACATTATTACGAGTACAAGGCGACGAATAAAAAGATCAAAAACCAATCTGGGTGGGTACTAAATAAAAGATTTTATTAGACAAACTCATAATGTCAATGTAGCACGCTGTATGTACATTGTTTGATTCCGGCCTTCTCACCTCTATCATCATCTATCTATAAATTCTCTTGTTTTTTTTTTTTGTTTTAAAATTCTTTCTCACAAGAACACCTTTAGATCGATTCGTGGGCCAGAAAATTATGGGCCCAAGTATCAAATTAGTTTTCGTACGACCCATTTTGGATCCGCGGGGGTATCTTTGATGGAACCGGTACACCTGCTTAACCGGCCGGTTTATAGTTTTGTATCCATTTGTGATTTGCGGGTTTCTGTTGCCACCTCCCCACTCTCCTCGCTTTTGTTGGTCTTGGAAAAACCCTGGGATTTTGGGTATCTCTGAGCACGAATTCTACATTCTCATGGCTTTCGAACACAGAAATGAAGACCTAAATTCCTTGGATTCGGAAGAAGATCTGGAGAAAATGGAGTCAGAGGTGGAGCAAATGTCGCGCAAGGTTTCCGAGTACAGGAAAAGCCTACCGAGTAATCTGAGCAATTCTGTGATTTCTTCTCGTAGATCCAATTTTCCCAACATCGATTCTTTGGGCTTTCGCACAACTAGCACAGGTTCGTACGTTTCTTTGCTTATATTTAGTTAGATACCTTCCTTCTCCTTTGGTTTCAGCTGGAATTTTAGTCTCTTTTTCTTTCTAGATGATGTAATAATAGATTGATCCTCTACATTATTCGTGGATCATTCTTGTGAAGACCAAGTTGTTTAGCAGCAGCAGACTTGCCTTTTGATTGTGATGTCGTTTTTTGCATTTAGGTTTGTGTCATGCCATGCGTGTAGAATATTGTGATACTTGCTACTATACCCTCTGGATGATTATGTTCATGAGTTATTACGCTTAATTCTGAGGTGATGATACATATACAAGGCTTTTCCATTACAATAAATCATGTATTTTTGTGGCTTAGAATCGACAAGCATGAGACTATGTGATGATATGTTTAGCTAAGCTGAGAGAAAATGATTGTTTAGCCAATTTTTGTTTACAGATACCATGAGATAAGTGGCCACATTAGGTGACACTAAGATTTCATAGCATTGTAATATACACAAGTCTCTAGTGAACTGCTGTTGTGATAACCAACTCATCAGTTATTTTGTTCCTTGCAAGTTTGGAAGAACCTCTAGTGTCAAGAGATGGAGCACATATAGGTGGAATCGAACAAGAATCTCGAGATAGCCTGATTCAGCTCAAAGAAAGAGTGTACGAGAACATTGCCACAGTGCCTCTAGTTGTAGAGAGAATGCGAGAGAGTAAAGAGAGAATCGACAAGTCCATTTCTTTCAATGGAACTACTATGCACCCGGCTTTCACAAGGCGGAAAGCTAGCTAACTGATCAGTTTCTACTTCTCCCTATTGGCTTTACCACTCAAAGAAAGCTAATGCATAGGAGGAGATATGGCTGGTATTTCTTTCTACTATATTAGTATCAACCAACATCTCTCGCATTTAGAATAAGAGTATACCATAACCTCTGTTTTGATTGTGTTCTACATTGAAACAGGTCTTTCTCTGATTTTAATATGGACTCTTATAGAATCTTGGGCTGATTCTACACCCTGTATGTATATGTAAGAATCACATAATCAGATGGTTGCACAATTGTCAAGAACACCCAAATCCAAGCTTGCGATTTAGCAATCTCACCCGTGTAAGAAACTTAAAACCATAAAACCAATTGATATAAGAGCTTTTCTAGCAAAAACTTAAAAATATAATTAACACCGTCGAAAATGGTGGAGGCTACTAGAGCGAGATATAAACTTTATCACCGTTTAATCGTGTGGGATTTTGAAATGATATGAACCTATTGCAAAAAGACAAAAAAAAAATATAAACGGAGGAACTAGGCAGTGGGACCGGAGATCCACCGACCGGAAACGAAGAATCCATAGTAAGATAGAGCCCAGGGGTTCGGTCGTATCGGACCGGTCGGATTTGGATTCTAACGACAAGTGAGTGGACCCCCAGAAACGACAGACGTAAGCAATGACAACATCAAACTCATCGCCACGTCAGCAACGGAGTTCTACTTGCGAAACGTGTCCCGGCAGCGTCATCCACCCACGTGTGTTCTAGAAGCTCTTCTCCTCCTCCGTATCTCGACACGTGTCCACTCCCTCTCCTTATATAATTGACTTTTCTCTCATTCTTTCCAAGTTTCAAAAACGCCAAGTTTCAGAGGTAGAGAGAGAGATACTACAATTGATTAGGATAGGATCAGGATCATCCTCAACAACCTCCTCCTAATTCCTCCTCCATTCATAGTAACAATAATATTAAGAAAGAGGGTAAACTATGTCAGAATTATTACAGTTGCCTCCAGGTTTCCGATTTCACCCTACCGATGAAGAGCTTGTCATGCACTATCTCTGCCGCAAATGTGCCTCTCAGTCCATCGCCGTTCCGATCATCGCTGAGATCGATCTCTACAAATACGATCCATGGGAGCTTCCTGGTGACATACTAGCTCTCTTTCTCTTTAATCTTTGCCGGATTCTAAATCTGAGATTGTTCTCTGCTGACTCAAATTCAATTTTACAGGTTTAGCCTTGTATGGTGAGAAGGAATGGTACTTCTTCTCTCCCAGGGACAGAAAATATCCCAACGGTTCGCGTCCTAACCGGTCCGCTGGTTCTGGTTACTGGAAAGCTACCGGAGCTGATAAACCGATCGGACTACCTAAACCGGTCGGAATTAAGAAAGCTCTTGTTTTCTACGCCGGCAAAGCTCCAAAGGGAGAGAAAACCAATTGGATCATGCACGAGTACCGTCTCGCCGACGTTGACCGGTCCGTTCGCAAGAAGAAGAATAGTCTCAGGGTATGGAATCAGATCTGATTCACATCTTTGTTTCAATCTCTTGTTCTGTTTCTGGTAAATTGAATCAACGGTGTTGATTTTTGCCCAGCTGGATGATTGGGTTCTCTGCCGGATTTACAACAAAAAAGGAGCTACCGAGAGGCGGGGACCACCGCCTCCGGTTGTTTACGGCGACGAAATCATGGAGGAGAAGCCGAAGGTGACGGAGATGGTTATGCCTCCGCCGCCGCAACAGACAAGTGAGTTCGCGTATTTCGACACGTCGGATTCGGTGCCGAAGCTGCATACTACGGATTCGAGTTGCTCGGAGCAGGTGGTGTCGCCGGAGTTCACGAGCGAGGTTCAGAGCGAGCCCAAGTGGAAAGATTGGTCGGCCGTAAGTAATGACAATAACAATACCCTTGATTTTGGGTTTAATTACATTGATGCCACCGTGGATAACGCGTTTGGAGGAGGAGGGAGTAGTAATCAGATGTTTCCGCTACAGGATATGTTCATGTACATGCAGAAGCCTTACTAGAAGGGAATTCCTTTCCTGCCGCCGAAACGCAACGCAAAACGACCCTCGTTTTTGCGTTTATGGCAACACGAGACCGTTTTATATGGTCAATGAGTGTGCCGATTCGGCCATTAGATTTCTGTTCAGTCTTCGTTTATTCTATAGACCGTCCGATTTCAGATCATCCCTAATCGGACGGTGGTCGTTGGATGTATCAGTAGTGTATTACTGTGTTAGGTAGAAGAAAATCCACTTGTTCTTAAATTGGCATAAAAGTCAGAAGCTAATATTTATATGTGCCGCAATCAATTTAATATTTTCTGTCTACTTAGGAGTAATGGATACAAACTAGCGTATTGGTTCTATATTTATTTATCAGCTTTCACAGTTGATCTGACTTACATTTATTGTGAACATATCTAACAAGTGTAGAGGAGTAATGGATACAAGCTAGAGTACAGTGTGTTAGCAGAAACGCTATAAGATGAAGTCTGATGTTGAGCTACATGTTACTGTCCATTGTCACTTGTCGGACTTCTTTGATGGAAAGATGAACTCTTTCACGGAATCTTGCGCTGAAAGTATCCTCTGTCTGATCTGCATATGCAAAATGTCATAGATAATATAGAGTTAATTGGCTACAAAACCCCATCGAACCATAAGAAATTGATTTGGTGTTCAAGAGTAAATGAGTAATCAGTACTCTCAACATAGAGAGAGTAACAACAGACTAAAAACTCAGCAAAACAAAGTAGTCACTACTCATTCGTTGAAGATCCAGGCAAACGCAACAAAGCTGAGCATAGAAGTCAGGAACATTCATATCTCATTCAAAGTTTTCTAAGATCAAAATTCAACCCTAGCAACTAACAACTAATAAAGAGATCTAACCAATATCAATTGAAACCAAGTGATTGTAGGCTGTAGCAAATATCTGCGATTCGAAGCGATGATGATCGAGAAGGTTGACGGTTCGATTTATTAAACACAAACAAAAAAAAAAGAGAGAGAGAGAGAGAGAGAGAGAGAGAGAGAGAGAGAGAGAGAGAGAGAGAGAGAGAGAGAGAGAGAGAGAGAGAGAGAGAGAGAGAGAGAGAGAGAGAGAGAGAGAGAGAGAGAGAAACTCACAGGATCAAGAGCGTTGGGCTCTGGACCGTAATCAGCGGTTAAGAGGAAGTACGATACAACAGCAGTCGCCACCACACTGGTTACCTTCACCACCTTTTCAATTTGGGGATTCATCGATGTTTTCGTTCCCAGAAAGAACAATTCCGGTGATTTTGGTTTTTTTCAAGTGACACAATGATGATGTTATACGTTTTTTTATTGGTAAAACGACACACAATCCGATTTGTGTAAGAAAATTCATGCCGTTTTCGTTCACTTCAAATATGGGCCCAGAAAGGCCCAAACATCTCATCAAGTCCTCACGGCGTCGTTTTTAAGATCCCCGCTGCGTTGATTTATGGCGATCTCTTTCGGCGGTTGAAAACCTTTGAAAATTGAAAATGGAGAAATCGACCTCTCCGGCGACTCGAGTCACCGAACCTCCTCCTGCTGCTACTTCATCTCTTCCAGCACAAGCTCCTCCGCTTCCTACATCTGCAGATCAGAGATCAGCTGAGTTACCTTCGCCTGCTCAGCCAGCTCAGATGACTGCGCCTCCGTCGACAGTTACCACAGATCCGTCGTCCAGGGGAAGAAAGCGAGCGCTGGAAGCGAATCTTCAGATCGAGAGCTCCAACTACTACAAGATGCGTCTCCTTGTCAAAGATCTTCGCCCTCACGTTCTCGAGGTTGGACCATAATTGTGATAAAAACATTCAAACTCTTTGTTTGGGAAAGGGTTTATACATAACAACTTGGATTTTGTGGTGTGCTACAGGTTTTACGAACTCCAGACTTGAGGAACTCTAAGGCAGTTATCGAGATTCAAGAGAGTGAGAAGCTCTTACACTCTCTTCTTTTGTTATCTCAATTTTCACTTAGCTCAACAAAAGGCCCAACTTGTTTGATTCTGTGTCCCTTGAAATGATGATGTTTGCAGAGATGAAGCTTATGCTTCAACTGTACGAAGAGATGATTGGAGAGTCTCCCAAACGTGAGAAAACAGCTAAGAGCGACTCTTTATCCAACGGAAAGGCGACTACTACTACTACTACTACTACTAGTGTACTGAGATCATCTGAAACTGAGAAGCACAGCTCTGATGGAGATGGCGACAAGGTGGTTGGAGGGTCGGCATTTGGCTGGAACTTCATAACCTCTGGAGGGCCAGGCACTGAACCTGTTTATTCTGGAATGTCAAAGGAAGAATACAGAAGCTCTCACCCAATTATGCAAGTGGAGGCAGAGCTTGAGTTGCCCAACACATTCTAAGCTTTGTTAGTGGTGTTTGTATAATATTATTCACTTTGGTATCCGTTCATCCCAATGTTTTATATGTATCAACTGAAACAATGGATTAGCTTCTACCCATGAAGCCTTAATTAGTACACAATATGCTTAACATCTAAACCTTTTTTTTTACACAATATGCTTAATGAGACAGCACATTACCTTTGGATTGTTAATCAAAGCTTCTTCATCTTCTACCAAAACCCAAAATAATAAGTCTTTAGTTCTGTGTGGAAGCTGAAATCTTTCTGGCTTCAAGAATGGATCCTTCGGTAAGTGCGATTTGAGATTCCTTCTCCATTCCCAGGACAGAAAGAGCAGCAGACTGGAGATACAATGCAACATACCAAACAGGAGAAATGCCTTGAGCCTTCATTGCATCATCTAAAGCTTCTTTCGCCATGTTACTCATTAGGTAACTTTGACTTCGCCGCACCAAGACTGTTGCAGAGATCATTCCCAAATCAAGAAACTGGGACAATTTTTATAGACAGGGCATCATCAACTATGGAGGAAGGTCTTGTTACGGATTCAAGTGTGAAAGAAAGACATACCTGCGTGTAAAACTCAATGGCTTCACTAAAGTCTTTTCTTCTAAATGCAATATCACCTTTTTTCTTCGAGTTTATAGCTTCTTGCATCTGTTCCGTCCACATAAACGAAAGCTGCGTTTAAACATGTCACATAAAGAAGCCTTCATGGGATGGGAAGCATAAGGATTCTAACTCTAAAGTGGTAACCGTAAAGCATGACGACTTACATCTTCATCGTCTTTGTAACCAATTTTTTCCAAGATCTCAACCATAGACGTCAGGTCTTTTCCCGAGCAAGCCTCAGCAAAAGGAGACGGAGGTGACGCAAAAGTACCACTTTGAGGCAGACCCATTAGAACATGAGACAGAACCTCTGTGTCTTTCTGGAGAGATATCAGTGCAGTGACCAAAGATTTTATGTTTGGTCGCTCACGAGCTTCATACTGAAGACAACAAGATGTCAGGCGTACTAACTCCGTACCATCACTGTCTGAAAATTGTCCCTCCAAGCAGGAATCGGTTAGAGTCTGAAGATTTCTGTCTCGAATCAAATCAAGGGCCTAAAACACACAGCAAAAGGCTGAGATAATTAATAAAGAGAATTCAAGAAACGATTAAAGTAGCTACCATGGGCACTTACATGGCTAGGAGGAATATGCTTTCCGGTGAGAAGATCAAGCAGAAGAGTGCCAAAACTGTAAATCACACTCTCTGCTGTGATTCTCCCTGTATCAACACACACTTAAGTCTCAAGTTGTAGAAATTGTTGGAAATAATATGACCTACGAGGAGGGTGCAAATCAATTTCACCAGTTCGTAGATACTCAGGTGGGGTAAAAGCAAGATTTGTGCTATAACTTTTCCCATCCCGACTATTCTTCATTAACCCAAATGTTGAAAGTCTTGGATTACATTCCTTATAAAGATTCATAAACGCATTAGTGGGGGAATATAGCATAAAACAAAACATGGTTTCCCGGACAAGAGTTGCGTTTAAGTAATTACCTCGTCAAATAAAACTCTGTAAGCATTGAGATCATGATATAGCGTGTGTCCATTGTTACTACAGTATTCAAGAGCTTCTGAAATGTATAGAGCAACCCTTAGTCGCATCGCCCATTTCATTGGCTCTGTATCCCCTGGTAGATGATAAAAGTGGTAAGCAAATCTTAGGAGAAAATCTTGAAAGAAAATCGAAAGACAATTGATCAAAGGCATTTTCTTTTTACAGTGGAAAAGGTGTTTGGCTAGTGTCTCATTAGGCATAAACTCAGCCACAAGTAACCTCTCGCCGCCTTCACAGCAATAACCGAGTAAATTGGCCATTCTTTTGCTGCGTAGCTGACCAACCAATCTTGCTTCTTCCTGGAAACAGACATATCCAAAGTTAATAGATTTGAGAATTGGCAACTAGATAAACTGAAAGGTACATGCCATACCAGGAATTGGCGAGGATCAGGCCAGGCAGTTCCAGAAAAGCGCTTGATAGCAATCTTCATATGATTCTCCAATTTCCCTTGATAGACAACATTTGGAGCTGTTTCTCCATGTTCAGATACAACATTCTCCAAAGCAAAACAAGAGGTGGCGATCTTAAGCTGTTCTAGTGAGTATTCACGAAAAGAATGCACACCGTTTACCTCACCATTCTCTTTGTTTTCTGTAATATTGTAAAAAGGGGATTACGATATCAGCCAAAAGAGGGCTTGTCGTTGTAGCAAGAGAGAAAAACAGAGACGTCACCAACATCTGGAGCTTCAAGAGCAGTAGTCTTGTGTGAACAACATGTACCAATCTTTGAGCTTTGACCTCCCATGGATGCGTTGCTTCAAATTTTCAATTATAAGGTAACTGGGGTAAATATGTCTGGAAACAAGGAGAAATTTCCCAATCTTACTACTTACAGAGAGATATCACGCAGAGATCAAAATTGAAAATGGGGTACAGAAATAGGTCGTACCTTGTCAAGTCGCTACCATTCTAGTGAGCCAACTCGGCGGCTAGTGACAGCGAGACCAGTTACTAATTTGGACCAGATGAAAGAAAGAAGCAAAACACAGCTGAACTAGGAAGCCTTCTTATCTAGTCATCTAGATACACATTTGCCGCCGGTATTCGTATCGATGGGATTCTATTTCTCGCACTAGCTAGTAGCTAAATCCACGAAGTTTCCATATATAACTTTCTCGATATCAATAAGAGGCTTTAAAAAACACTCCAGAAGAAGAGAGACTGTATTCCGATGTTGAAGTAGCCAAAGCAGACCGGGAAGTGTCGCTAGACAAATAGTATACCGACAGAGTATAAATATTATGGTTGGACTTGGAGAAGGCAAACAAAGAATCTAAAGCCGCCACAAATTTTCTCAATTTAATTGATCACGTACAAAAAATATTGGGGTTTTATGTAAGCGAGTGTGTCTGTCTTTCGGTGGGATAAGCCCATGGGCTTATGTTAGGCCCTCATTGACCAACAATTTTTTTCTGTTTGGTCCTCAATTAACCAAAACAATAGAAAACGTTTTTGTGAGTCCAAAGGTTTTATTTTCTCGACATGACACTGATACAATTGGTTGCTTATTTTGTCCAAATCCATTCTTTGGATAATATGATGATCAATATCTGCAGTTTATCATAGCGCAAAACCCGTTTGAAGAGAAATGACGAAATCGAAGGCTAATTATTGTTTTTTTCGCTAAATTCTAATTAAATCCGCACCCAATAGATTAGCAAAGTCTACGACCAATTGTGAGGAAAGAAAAAGTCAAAAAAATTGAAATAAAAAGAAAGAAAACATGTACATCATGAAACCTCAACTCCCCAATGATGTCCGGAACAAACTTCACCACATGTGCTTGCATATACACATAGATACATGTGTATTATGCGAATGCGTGAATAACTGAATATAATATAGACTCACTCTAATATATCTAATGAAGTAAATATGGCAACAACGTGACAGCATCTAAGTCTTCTTGGTTTTAAGACGTGACCAGCCTAACGACCCAACCAAACTACTTGTCTATTCTTCCTCCCACCCTCTAAAACCCCCCTACCTTCTCTACTTTCAGATCATCAAGCCCCAATTTCAAGCAGAGAACAATGGTCTCTTCCTACATTTCATTTTTATCAATCTGGTATTGCCATTCATGTAATGTATTGTGATCATATAAGTTAACTGACTATGCATGTGTTTGACTGTGCAGGCTAATTCAGCGTCTGGGATGCACGTTAGCGATGAGTGCAAGCTCAAGTTCTTGGAGTTAAAAGCAAAGAGGAACTATAGGTTCATTGTGTTCAAAATTGATGAGAAGGCTCAGCAAGTTATGATAGACAAGCTTGGGAATCCAGAAGAAACTTACGAAGATTTCACCAGATCTATTCCCGAGGATGAGTGCCGATATGCTGTCTATGACTATGATTTCACCACCCCTGAGAACTGCCAGAAGAGCAAAATCTTTTTCATCGCATGGTACAACTCCCTGCCCTTGTATTTTTAATGATTTGAAAAATTAGATGTTATAATTGAGACATCAACTTGCTTCAGGTCACCTGATACATCAAGAGTGAGGAGTAAGATGTTGTATGCAAGCTCAAAGGACAGGTTCAAGAGGGAATTGGATGGGATTCAAGTTGAATTGCAAGCAACAGATCCTAGCGAGATGAGCCTCGACATCATCAAGGGACGAGTCAATCTCTGAATGGAACTTACCGCATCTTAATTCGTTTCAGTCAAAATTCATATTTTCTGCTTTCGTTTTCTTGGGTATTTTTCATTTAACTTCTTTACTATTTGTATCTTCTGTGATTCAAGATCTCACCTCTTTCTTTTTTCCTTTTCGGTACGCAATAATCATCCCAATAGATAATTACTTTGCTTCCCTGAACAAAGCTGGCAATTTCAAGCAACTTGTTGATGCTAATGAACTAATGATGCAAAGAACATACGCTAAAAGAGAGAGTAAATAGGATGACATACCTCACGTCTAATTTATCAGAAAATCCTCGCAATTCAAGGGTTTTCTTAGCCAATTGTTGAATGGATACTTTCCTTTAAAAATCTTTGACATCAAATAATATTCCGTAGCTTTGTTCTGCATACAATTAAAACAAAAAAGAAACGTAAATCATCTCAGAATTAACCAGAGAACAATATCACAAAATCACAATCTTGCAGCATACATGTCAAAAACTCACTATGAGATTTATACACTTTAGCATGTTAGTTGTTCCAGTGGAAGCATGTTAAAGCTGCAGAAAAGAATCAGCATCGCACACACCTTCAGTTCTCGGTACGATTTTTTTGACTTGGAAGATTCCCTTTTGTGTCCATGAGTTTCTTTCAAGAATAGCTCCAGTAACCGCTGTCTAGAAAAATATATGAATATGATATCAACTACAAATAATGAAGGTCATGCTTGGATAACAAGGCTCATCCCCTTACTTGCATATAGATGATTGAGTAGACGGATACAGAGCTCCTTTAGCTGATGTGCCTTGCTTTCTACCGGTTGTTCCAAGAATAACTTCGTGTAAGCCAGAATAGTTCCAACACAAGGAATATCTAAGAGCCAACAAATAGATCACACCACCTTTTAAGAAACAAAGAAAGGACACACATGTCATGTGAGGAAGAGTATTGAAAACTAACCCGCATGTTAAAGTAGCTTGCGCAGTTTCTGAATGCTGAAACTCTGATGGTGGTACTGGAGCTACAAAAAACAGTGGCTGGAAAGGAATTAGCACGATATATGCTAGTAACTACTGCAATTTCCATGATACATTGGTATAAAGCAGCTAGTGAACCTTGTTCAAACGGAAGGAAGTCAGAAGTTCATCCGATAATGGGAGGATCCTCTCATACAAAGATCTTCGCAAGTGATCAGCTAAAGAAAAATTGTCAGGACTGTGCAGAGATTGTCCAACGGTGATGGTAGAAATATACACAGGCTGGAGGACTTGGTAAAGCAATGCCCCTGAAGTAAGAACACACAAAGAGAGAAAATCCCAATAAGCAAATCTTAAATTACACAACAAATTATCTGTCAAAATTCAGGGTACAGAAACCTTGAACTCCAAGAACATTCCATCGAGCTATCTTATCCGAACAGCTAACAGAGAGTGTTGTTTCACCGCGACCAGGCTTTCTTTGCACCATATCTGCTACTTGTGAGCCATTACCTGAAATAGAGACATCCAAAGTAAATTGATACCAACATGAGCCTAATCCGCTTTCTCCCAGCTTCTAAATAAGAGGAAGGCAAGCTGAGAGAAAACTCTTGCAGCATTACCTTTGTTGCTATTACTACCTATCTCTGGAACATCAGAATGCCGAGACGAGCAAATATCAGAAGCTTGAACTAACAATGAGTCATCTACTTGTGTTGATGGAATCTTTTTCAGGGCATACAAGGGTGAACTAGTAGAAGCATAACCACCTACATATGACAAACACGTCAATGCCAAGTATATTCTTGAAACAGATAAAGAAACGTAATGAGGCAAATTGAAGGTAAATTACATGGCAATTGAGAAATGTACAAATGCAAGAGGCACCCAGATTTGAGCTTATATTTGACTTCTCCAGGACAGCTTGAATCTGCTGACTCTAGTATTGAGCTTGTTTCGCTATCAATTCTCTGACGCTTGGCTTCATTACTCTTACCTGAAGTCAATTGCATCCGCTGAATCTCGGAATAGAAGAACCTGATGAGAGCTCTTCTGGCGACAACTTCGGCATGAGAATCGTTCACAATGTCCCCACGGGGACTCAGCAGCGACCCACTAACGCACTTGGTCCCCGTCCCTAACGCTATCACTTTCGGGTCTGCACAAAATCCTAATTAGCTCTAAATCGAAAACCAAAAATAAAGCAAAGAGTGACAGAGACCTTGGGAAGGAGAAGAGACGAGGAAAGCGGAGAGGACGGTGACTTCACGTCCCTGAGGTTTTCCCTTCTTCGGGAGAGACATGTAAGCCGAAATAACCTTCTCTGATACTGTCTTTCCCCAATCCTCCTCCATTGCTACGATTCCCACAAACAAGTCCGTTGATTCATTCATGCTACTCAAAAAAAGCAGATTCAAGGACCCGCATGAAAATAGTTATAAGTTTAGGGATCGTTTTAGTATATATACTACAAAATTATTAAAGTAATCAAAATCCCAATGGGATAAGCATCTTTAACTCACTTCCGTCACTCGCTTCCTTCACGTCTCTCTCCCAAAATTCAAATTCCTCAGGCCTAACCAATCCTGTGATCGACGTCGTCAAATATTCAAAAGCAGTCCGTGATCCATTGCATGATCCTCTTCCTGTGGGATTCTTACTCTCATGGCTAACCCAGACGTTAAAGAGATTCTCTGCGATTGTGTGATAAACTTGGTAAGAATTTTTCATTTTGTTTTTTCTTTTCCGTTAAAATTCAATCCATTGCTGGAGATGATTTGATTGAATTTCAGAGAGAGAATCCGAAGAGGCGAAGGGAGACGGTTTACGTCGGATGTGGTGCTGGATTCGGCGGCGATAGGCCACTGGCGGCTCTCAAACTGCTTCAGAGAGTTGAAGAGCTTAACTATCTTGTCCTTGAGTGCTTAGCCGAACGAACTTTGGCTGATCGATGGCTTTCTATGGCATCTGGCGGTCTCGGCTACGACCCTCGTGGTATGTTTTTGGACTTTGGAGGTTGCTAAAATTACTTTTAGGGATGCTTTGTAACTTCAAAATCTGTTTTTCTTCAGTTTCAGAGTGGATGCAGTTGTTGCTACCTTTGGCTGTGGAGAGAGGCACTTGTATAATCACTAACATGGGTGCAAGTAAGTGCTTACAATATATAATGGAGGAGGCCTTTTTTCTCTCTGTTTTTCTTTTCATCTGAATTATCGTGTTTTTTTCCTTGTAGTTGATCCCTCTGGGGCTCAGAAGAAAGTTCTCGAGGTAGCCGGTGAATTAGGTCTCACCATTTCCGTGGCTGTGGCTCATGAGGTGCATTTTGAAACAGGTAATGGAACCTACTTTCATCCCTGGGAGATATTGTCAGTGTTATGGGTATTTAACACTGTCTGAAGCCATAATAAGTGTGATTAACCCTTGTCTTTCAATCTTTTTAAGGCTCGGGATCATCTTTTGGCGGTCAATATTGCTCTGCAGGGGTATGATTCTGGTTTTCTAACTCCTGATCATATGTGTCAAATGTGATATTATCAGCTAGTGACAATTATTTTGATAGAGTAGAAGATATGTAGAACATAGTTATGTGTACTGTGAAGGACTCTGGGTTATATGTTATATATAAAGAGTTTTCCATGGATTATTTAGCTCCTCCATGTGATTTGTGTGGTTTCCCTGAACTTTTATCCTCCTTTGTTGAAGGGTACTAGCACTTATCTTGGAGCAGCTCCTATTGTTGAATGCCTGGAGAAGTACCAACCAAACGTGATAATTACTTCAAGAGTGGCTGATGCCGCCTTATTTTTAGCACCAATGGTGAGGCGTTCTTGTCGTTTCCTGTTTCGTGATTAAATCTGATCATTCTTGTTGTGTCATCAGGTCTATGAACTAGGTTGGAATTGGAATGACTTGGAGCTGCTAGCTCAGGGAACTCTCGCTGGCCACCTTCTGGAGTGCGGTTGCCAGCTCACTGGTGGATACTTCATGCATCCAGGTGCGTTTTACGCTTATTGGCTCAGGGAAGATATGATGAACTACTGTTTTCCATTATCAGTATGGTCATTTCGTTCCTCAATGTTCTTTAGGTGATCAGTATAGAGACATGGCTTTCCCTCTTCTCCAGGATTTGTCACTTCCTTATGCAGAGATTGGCTATGATGGTAAAGTATGTGTATCAAAGGTTGAAGGTAGTGGTGGAATTTTAAATACCAGTACTTGCGCCGAGCAACTTCTGTATGAAATTGCTGACCCTAGTGCCTACATTACACCTGATGTGGTAAGTTAGCTGTACAAAATCTAGAAGAAATAACTGTAAAAACGGCGGAAATATTTGATTTGAAAACCTTCTTTGCAGGTAATCGATATTCGAGGTGTTTCTTTCCTTCCCCTGTCAGACTGCAAAGTACAATGCAGTGGAGCAAAACCATCTTCTAACACTTCTGTGCCTGAGAAACTCTTGCGGTTAATTCCAAAGGTTGTTATCCATAGAAAATGCTGGTGGTATTTGATTGATGCTAAAGAGCAACCTATGTTTGGTTCTATAATTCGTATTTTCTTTGCAGGAGTGTGGTTGGAAAGGGTGGGGAGAGATATCTTATGGAGGAAATGGTTCTATACAACGTGCTAAAGCTTCAGAGTTTCTGGTGCGCCTATGATTAATATGTCTATGATGTAGTAGCATTTTTTGGCCCCATCGTCGCTTGAAATGACTCCTTATGGTGCCTTAAATTGGAGTTCATTTCTTATCAAGTGTATGTACGTATTTTACTTGTGTTTTTTCCTTCTTTCTTTCAGGTTCGATCTTGGATGGAAGAAACCATTCCTGGTGTTAACCATTGTATTCTTTCTTATGTGATTGGGGTTGATAGCTTGAAGGCGACAAGCAACGGCACTGAATCTTGGCAGTCATGTGGAGATATTAGATTACGTATGGATGGTCTTTTTAAACTGAAGGAACATGCGGTCCAGTTAACAAAAGAGTTTACTGCTCTATATACAAACGGACCAGCTGGTGGTGGTGGAATTAGGTAATTTCTTCACGTTGATGTTCGCTCCATATATCAATCCAATGCTAATTGTAGCTTTACAGTAGTACCAAATCCTGTTGAGTTGAGACATCTTATGACTAGGGACAATGTATTGAAACTAGTTATTTGTTATGAGATTCGGGGTGGTCTTTTTGGTTTGACAAAACTGCTTGTAAATTATATGCAGTACCGGACACAAGATGGAAATTGTTCTTGAAAAGCGTTTGGTAGGTCGTCTCCATCAAAAAATTTAAACTAATATAGCCTTGCATCAATCAATTTTACGGATTCTGATGTTATATGTTTGGTTATCCAGGTCAGCCGTGAATCTGTAATGTGGAAAACTGGACTTCAGCACACCAACACTTCAGAGCCAGAGACCTCTGAACATCATTCTCCAGAGAAAATGCCAAAGGTTAGCTCGAGAGTTCTTACTAAACTAATTGTGATGACTGATAGATAATGGAAATAAACATGACCTGAATTCAAATTCCTTGGTGAATCAATCCTAGTGTGTTCGAACATCAAACTAACTCTGATGACTGATAGATATGTTTTACTATTTGAAAGCTGAAAATGTGAAAGAACTCTAACATGTGCATTTGTATTAACACCTTGTTATTACTTCCATTTGTAGTTACCTAAGGAAAATCCAAAGAACCTTACAATGAGAGGCTATCAATCTGGATTTCATCACTCTCCTGCTCCATCTGGCCAAAAGATCCCACTCTACTCTGTTGCACATAGCCGGGCTGGCGATAAAGGAAACGACATAAACTTCTCAATAATCCCGCATTATTCCCCAGATGTCGAGCGTCTGAAACTCATAATTACTCCTCAATGGGTAAAGCATGTGATGTCAGTTCTGTTATCAACCTCTTCGTTTCTGGAATTGGATGCAAAACCAATGGATGAAAATGTGTCAGTAGAGATATATGACGTTGAAGGCATTCATGCTATGAATGTTGTCGTACGGAACATATTAGATGGTGGAGTCAACTGTTCCAGGAGGATCGACCGACACGGAAAGACAATCTCAGATCTCATCTTGTGTCAACAAGTTGTGTTGTAAGACTACTTTAACTTTGCATATCAGATTTTTCTATTCAAATTCTGTGGTAATATGTTAATAAAAAGGGAGACTTGAACTACACTATAGTTCTAAAAGATAATAGAAAAAGAAGGAATCGACTTAGTGGTGCTTCACTTTCTTTTACTTCTATACATTAAAATTACTTTAATTTACAACTGGATATCTTGATAGATACGCATACAGATAAGTATTAAAAGCATTGTTTTGATTGAGAGAGAATGATATTATATATTTGTGTAATGTTAGGTTGTTGTTATATTCTTTTGCAGGATCTGACTGACATGGGTTGCACCACCTCAGAGACAGTTGGCTTAAAGTAACAATCCCTTATTGGATTGAAATTGTCAGAAACCACAACCCTTCTTTTGCTCAACTCCAATCACTTTGCCACCCAATTTTATCTCATTCATTTTGCAAAAAAGATCAAAGAGAGAGAGAGAGAGAGAGAGAAAGAAAAAAAGGAAAAAACCTTCCTCCGTTACAACCTCACAATTGCAACAAAGTTTCATATAAAAGAGGACAGAAATTTCGCAGGTTCCTCCGTTGTCTGAGGTAAAGGTTTCCTTCTTTAACTAATTCCTCAGATGACCTCTTGATTTGTTGGAAAAAAAATTAAAAAATCTGTTTCATACAGGATCTTGGAGAAGGAAGGAAACAACAACAACCAAAAAAAAACCAAAAAAAAAAAAGATAAAACAAAAAAAATGTCTTTCACAGGAACTCTCGACAAATGCAATGTTTGTGATAAGACAGTCTATGTGGTGGACATGTTGTCCATTGAAGGAATGCCTTACCACAAGTCTTGCTTCAGGTGTACCCATTGCAAAGGAACCCTTCAGGTGCACTCATTACTCATTTTCTTGTTAGATCTTCTATGATCATATTATATCAACAATTTATCTATGTGTTGATGGCAGATGAGCAACTATTCCTCCATGGACGGAGTTTTGTACTGCAAGACTCATTTTGAGCAACTCTTCAAGGAATCTGGCAATTTCAGCAAAAACTTTCAACCAGGTTCGTATTATAAAATCTCTGACATCGAATCTCTCTATCTTTCAAATCATCATGATCATAACAAGTCTCTTTCTTTTCTCAGGAAAAACTGAGAAGCCAGAGCTGGTAGGTTCATCATTACATGTCCTTGTATATGATTAGCGTGTCAATATTTCATTTTCTTTCTTTTATGATCGACTAATAGGATCTGTGTACTGATTTAAACATTACAGACTAGGACTCCCAGCAAGATATCTTCCATCTTCTGTGGAACACAAGACAAGTGTGCCGCTTGCGAAAAAACTGTTTACCCTCTTGAAAAGGTTAGTGGTATACGCATCTGCAAATGTTCTCATGGCCTAAAATACCAACGAACTAGTCTCGTAGAGAAATTTATTTGCTCTAGAATTTGTTTTTTGTTTTTTCATTTCCGTAGAATTTTTCTGTTCGGATAAAATCATTACTAGATCAAATGGAAATAAAATTTTGATTTTGGTTTGGTTTAGTATACTTTTGGTTCGATTTGAGAACGTGATGTTGGTTGGTCCAAGCAAATGTGGAATCAATTTTGGCTTGGTTCTAATCGGGTTATTTGGTAACAGATACAAATGGAAGGAGAATGCTTCCACAAGACATGTTTCCGGTGCGCTCACGGTGGGTGTACGCTGACTCACTCCTCCTACGCCTCCTTAGATAGCGTTCTCTATTGCCGACATCACTTTAACCAACTCTTCATGGAGAAAGGAAACTACGCTCACGTCCTCCAAGCCGCCAATCACCGTCGCACAGCCTCAGGCAACACTCTTCCACCGGAACCTACCGAAGACGTCGCCGTGGAGGCCAAGGAAGAGAATGGCGTTTCAGAGTCTTGAATATCTCTTACATGAGTGTTTTTGAGTGAATGATTGAATGAATGTTGTTGCGGGGGAAAGATTTGATTTCATTTGTAATGAGTTGTTTCCATATGAAGACATGATTTTTTTTGTTATTTTTTTAATTCATTCGTTATACATTTATTATTACACACGAAAAAAAGGCAAGAATTGATGTTTTTTCACTCTATGTGTGCTGCTTATGATATGCTTTCCGATGGTGATGATGATATTCGATGTAATATCTGTTCGGTTCAAAGATACCAAACTACTTATATACCGGATCAAACCAAGTGGTTATCGGGTGATGTGAATCATTCATTATTTCGTTAGGTGAGAGAGGGTGTTTTCGTAAAAGTATCTAAAAACGGCCTTAGCAATGATGTCTGGTTGGCGAGAAACTCAAAAAGGAGGAGACAGAGAAAGTTGTTTGACTGGGAAAATTTGAAGAGACGAGCCAAAATTATCTGTTTGAAACGAACGGAATTGAAGACGAGAGCCACTCCTTTCCGTTTCCACCTTTCTTCCATTCTTACTCAACTTTCCATGATTGGTTAGCCTCTCTATCTGTCCGTGGCTTGTCGTTGATTTTTTTTATCTTGGTCGTCTGAATGTGTGGAATTTCGTTTTGCTTCACAGGAGTTGTATATAAGGTTCGAGGAATAAAGTAAGGCTACTTTTTTTATTTGATTTCCGATATGGAGTATGCGTCTACTTTTCAAAGGCCGATTCTATTCCATGGTGGAGATGGTGCGAGTTACTGCTTTCCAAATCGATTGATAAGTCCTAAAGGAATCAGCATTACATCTGGGGATTCTAAAGTGCATTCGTGTTTTCGATTGAGGAGAAATGTAGCACAAAGTGGTACATTGAATTTGATGAATGCGTGTTTCTCTGGAAGGTTTTATAGTGGTCATTTGCATTCTACAAAATCAATACTTGGCAATGGCCACCAAGCCAAAAGAATCCCTTTTGGATTTAGGTTACGTTGTCAGGGTCATGAATCTCTGGGTAATGCCGATAGTAATGATCATCGGATCGGGGAATCTTCCGAAAGTAGTGATGAAACTGAAGCTACAGATTTGAAAGATGCGAGAGTGGAAAACGACACTGATAGTTTGGAGGAACTCAAGGAGTTACTACACAAGGCAATTAAAGAATTGGAAGTTGCTAGGCTCAATAGTACCATGTTTGAGGAAAAGGCTCAGAGAATCTCAGAAAGAGCCATAGCACTCAAGGATGAAGCTGCTACTGCTTGGCTTGACGTAAACAAAACCCTTGATGTCATTCGAGATACTGTTTATGAGGAGGCTCTTGCTAAAGAAGCTGTTCAAACGGCTACTATGGCCCTGTCTCTGGCTGAAGCTAGGCTTCAGGTTATAGTGGAATCACTTGAAGCTGGTGCAGGGAATGATATTCCACATGTGTCTGAAGAGACTGAGGAAACAATAGATGTTAATGATAAAGAAGAAGCTCTTTTAGCTGCCAAGGATGATATTAAAGAATGCCAAGTTAATTTAGATAATTGTGAGTCCCAACTGAGTGCTTTGCTGAGCAAAAAAGACGAGCTGCAAAAGGAAGTGGACAAGTTGAATGAGTTCGCTGAGACAATACAGATCAGTTCGTTGAAAGCCGAGGAGGATGTTACCAATATTATGAAATTGGCTGAACAAGCTGTAGCATTTGAGCTTGAGGCTACTCAACGCGTTAATGATGCAGAGATTGCTTTACAGAGAGCAGAGAAGTCTCTCTCCATTTCTCAGACCCCAGAGGAAACTCAGGGCCAACTCTCGGATGAAGAAACTTCTCAGGAGGATGCGATGGTACTTTCAGGTAACGTTGAAGATGTTACCCATCAGGTTGAAAAAGAATCACCTAAAGATGGAGATCTACCAGTGGTACAGATCACAGCTGAACTTGTGCCTGATATAGTTGGTCAGAGGAATAAAAAACTAACTCAGCCTTATGAGTCAAGCGATCATGAGAATGGAAAGCCAAGTGTAGAGTCTTCTAAAGTGGTTGAAGCAGATTCTGAAAAGCCAAAGATTAATGTTCAGACAAAAAAACAGGAAACTCAAAAAGATCTGCCAAAGGAGGGTTCCTCTCTTAATTCTCCCAAGGCATCGTTTAATAAATCCTCCCGTTTCTTTTCTGCATCTTTCTTCTCTTCTAATCCAGATGGGACCGCGACAGTGTTTGGTAGTCTGGTTGGTTCTGTCAAACAGCAATGGCCCAAACTAGTTCTTGGGCTTGCTCTTCTTGGAGCAGGGTCAGTTTGAAAATTTACTCTTCTTTGCTTCGAGTTTTGAAGAATCATTTTTGTACAGAAAGTTCTCTTTTTGTTGATACGAGCTTCTTATTCGTTCCAGACTGACATTATACTCCAATGGAGTAGGGGGGAACAACCAGTTGCTTCAACAGCCAGATGTTACCAGCACTAGTACAGAAGATGTCTCTTCAAGTACGAAGCCACTGATCCGGCAAGTGCAGAAACTTCCCAAGAGAATTAAGAAACTACTTGAGATGATCCCTCACCAGGAGGTATGAACAATTGTTCTTGTTTTTTTTTTTCTTTTACGAAGTGCAAATTGTATGGAATGTACTTTGCAGGCTGAAACTTTCTGCAATTAATAGGTCAATGAGGAAGAAGCTTCCCTCTTTGACTTTTTGTGGTTACTGCTAGCAAGCGTCATATTTGTGCCTCTATTTCAGAAAATTCCTGGAGGTAAGTAGTATTTTTTTTTCTTCTTTTGTTAATTCTATCCATTGCATTACTATTTGTTTCCCCTTTCCCTCAAACTCCTACAATTTCTATGTTCTCATCAGTCAAAAACATTTTCAGTTCTGGTCTCGCAATCATGTTGCATAGAGATTTATGTGCCATCTTGATGGCTTCATCTGCTGCAATGTATAGGCAGCCCTGTTCTTGGGTATTTGGCAGCTGGAATTCTGATTGGTCCGTATGGTCTTTCGATAATCCGTAATGTGCACGGAACCAGGGCCATCGCAGAATTTGGAGTAGTTTTCTTGCTTTTCAACATCGGCCTTGAGGTATTATTTGATATATGTGTATGCTACCTTTTTGCTTTTGAACTGTGTTTGGTAGAAGAGCCAATATTTTGTTTATTTCTTTGACAGCTATCTGTTGAAAGACTGAGTTCCATGAAGAAATATGTTTTTGGATTAGGCTCAGCTCAGGTGATTTAAAGATCCGTGTATCTCATTCCACATCATTTATCAACTACAATGCCTACATGCTTGATGTTTCTTTTTCCATCTACTTTAATCTCTACTTCTATTGCTGTAATCTAGGTTCTGGTGACGGCAGCAGTAGTTGGATTGCTTGCCCATTATGTTGCTGGTCAGGCTGGTCCAGCAGCAATAGTGATTGGAAATGGCCTGGCTCTGTCGTCCACTGCTGTTGTCCTTCAGGTAACATTTTTGGTTGTATTCAAAAAGGGATCTTAATTAAAGGAATTTTGTAGCATCCCCTTAATTTTTTTTTTAATGCAATTACGCTACCAGTTGGTTGAACAGAAACAATGCACTTGGTTTTCAGGTTCTACAAGAACGAGGCGAGAGTACATCTAGACATGGAAGGGCTTCATTTTCCGTCTTGCTTTTCCAGGTTTGTTCAGGAAAAAGTTAATTATATACGACAACTATGCTGGGCATTTCTCATCAGTTTGTTATTTTTTCTTCACAGGATCTAGCTGTAGTTGTTTTACTGATTCTCATCCCACTTATTTCACCTAATTCATCGAAAGGAGGGGTAAGCTCATCTCTAGGGTTCCTTCTTTTTCTTGAGTATGGCTTGCTTTTCTGTTCGATAATGTCTAAGTAAGAGGTTTGATAACGTCTTTGGTCTCTTAAGAAGAAACGTTGTGGTCATATGTTGCTATTACTGGTTGAAATTGCTGGTATGCCAGATATTTCTATATACTCAAGGAAGTCTAGGAAATATCAGTGGTCGCAAAATGCTAAGTTTCTACTGCTCTTTTCAGATTGGATTTCAAGCCATTGCTGAAGCTCTTGGGCTTGCTGCAGTCAAAGCAGCAGTGGCTATTACTGCAATAATTGCTGGTGGCCGTCTAGTGAGTCTCAGATACTTTAACTTTTGAGGGTTCAGATATCAAAATAAGTTAATTATTACCAAAGTTGTTAGGTGAAATGTTTTAGATTTGCTACAAAAGGAAGAGGCATGTTTCCATGAACTAATCATGAAAGTTAACTGTGCTATCACTGCTACTTCCGGTACTCAATTTATATGTTTCAATGGAGTTATAATATAAGGAATTTACACTCTTGTTGCATATAGCTTCTTCGACCAATCTACAAGCAAATTGCAGAAAATCGAAACGCCGAGATATTCTCTGCCAACACGCTTCTCGTTATTCTTGGGACTAGTTTACTGACAGCTAGGGTATGACCGTGACCTTGTTGGCATTGAGTAGTTTACTGACATGCCAGTACTTCCCGTCTGCTAATTTTTCCAGTTTCTATAAATCAGGCTGGACTTTCCATGGCATTAGGAGCGTTTTTGGCTGGTCTACTCCTTGCAGAGACAGAATTTTCGTTGCAAGTAGAATCAGATATTGCTCCATATCGTGGTCTTCTGTTGGGACTCTTCTTCATGACGGTAATATGAGTTTCCTAATAACTTTTTCCATAGTTTATCATTTCTGAAAAGAATGAGGAACTATAGATGGAAAAGGAAACCTTTTACTTGTGTTCTAGTAAGATCCTGATATTGTTGTCAACTGTAAGCAAACTAACAAAAAGAGTTCCATTGATTTCAGGTTGGAATGTCAATTGATCCGAAATTACTTCTCTCCAACTTCCCTGTCATAGTGGGAACTTTGGGACTCTTGATAGTGGGCAAAACTATGTTAGTCGTGATTATGGGAAAATTGTTCGGCATATCAATAATATCTGCAATTCGGGTCGGTCTACTATTGGCCCCAGGCGGAGAGTTTGCATTTGTTGCTTTCGGAGAAGCTGTTAATCAGGTTTGTTATCAACATGGCGTATTTTTTTGCTTTTTTCCAATGAGGTATATAATCAGCAATGTTGTTTTAATGGTTTACCCTTACACATTACATATATTTCTGTCAACTGTTTTTCCCTAGAAGGCCTAATCTGTGGTTCTTCCAGGGTATAATGTCTCCTCAGTTATCTTCGTTGCTATTCCTTGTCGTGGGAATCTCAATGGCTATCACACCCTGGTTAGCTGCTGGTGGCCAGTTAATTGCATCTCGTTTTGAGTTGCATGATGTTCGAAGTTTATTGCCCGTCGAGAGTGAGGTAGGAATCTTAATGATTCAAATATAGAATTTACCTCTATTAGGCAATAATTTATCAATCATGGAACCACTTGTAGCTCACACATTCTCTAGTTGAGGAAATCATTACAAGGCCGACTGATGAGAATTTTTCTTGTCTGATTTTATTTGCAGACAGATGATTTGCAGGGTCACATAATTATTTGTGGATTTGGTCGAGTTGGTCAGGTTTATATATTATCTGAACTTCTTCAGTTTATGCTCTTATATGAGAACCTCTCTGTAGACATTCAGCTTCACATGATAGCTCGAAGTTTCTAACCTCGTGACCATTTTCTGTTTGTTAATTGTAGATAATTGCTCAACTTCTCTCGGAAAGACTTATCCCATTTGTTGCCCTTGATGTCAGCAGGTAACATAACATTGCTTATTCTTTGCCTCTATTGTTGAAGAATCTTTGTGGGCTAAAGTGGTTTCAAATATTTTGTTCTCGTATCGAACCGAAAATGTGGGGACTATCAGTAACTTCCACACTCAATGAGATAACATTTCAACCTATCTGATTTATAAGTCTTTTTTCAAGACTCTTTGTATTGCACCAACCAGTTTCCATACCTCTTCCTCGCATGCTATGCTTACCTGAAAACCTCCTTTTTTTTACAGTGATAGAGTGACTATCGGGCGTTCCTTGGATCTTCCTGTTTATTTCGGAGACGCTGGTAGTAAAGAGGTAGGTACACACAAAAACAGAAAAATATAGATTACACCAGCATGTGAATATTACTTCACTTGTGTGAACAAACAGGTTCTCCACAAAATTGGAGCTGGGAGAGCATGTGCTGCTGTGGTTGCCTTAGACGCACCAGGAGCAAACTACAGATGTGTTTGGGCTTTGAGCAAGTTTTACCCCAATGTCAAAACTTTTGTCCGTGCTCACGATGTTGTTCATGGTCTTAATCTAGAAAAAGCCGGTGCTACTGCAGTAATACTCACAGACCCCTTCACTCTCATCTAGACTATAGATATGCTTTGTCAATCGTACACTAATAATACCTCGATCACAAAAACTTTTAGGTTGTCCCGGAGACTCTGGAGCCTAGTCTACAGTTGGCAGCTGCTGTTCTTGCTCAGGTAAAACATAAATGTTTCCTTATTTAGTTGAAGTAGTAATCCTAAACAGTGTATGATCATTTTTTGGGTTGAAACATGTCAGGCAAAATTACCGACATCGGAAATTGCAAACACGATTAACGAGTTCAGAACCCGTCACTTGTCTGAACTGACCGAGGTGTGTTTCATTGTCGATATATCCATCTATATTTATCAGAATCTGGTTTGGTCTGATTGATGTGTATTGGGAAATGGTGTAATGATAATGGCAGCTATGTGAAGCAAGCGGAAGCTCTCTAGGCTATGGGTACTCTAGGACGAGTAAGCCTAAACCTCAACCATCGGATGCATCTGGCGATAACCAGATAATCGAAGGAGGCACAGTCGTAATCTGATGACGTTCTCCATTCTGGTGAGAAAAAGAAGAGTATTTCTCCTTTGGTGTTCTTCTTAAACCACCATCACCAACTTGGGTTGCAGTGCGTGGTGAAGTGATGGATCCATCAGATGATGTGTAGTGTGACTAATATATTCATTATATGTTCAGTACATATCTCTCATTTAAGTCTTTGATCTCAGAACAATTAGATTTGAACAAATGCGTAGCAATCGATTCTCGGCGGCAGTAATAACAAATGAAACTACATCCCGTTCTTGTACTACAGATGTGAACACCTTGCAGTTGTTGGTAAAAGACTGAATGGGCCTTCTTTTCTTTGACTTCGACTGAATGGGCCTTAAATACAGTTGGTTTTATGGTCCAAACAAGATTTACGTAATTGTTTGACCATCGATCATTACAAAACAAAATAGATACCAAGCCATAAATTAAACCAAAGATTGGGTTAATGTCATGTTCCAGAAGCGAGAATGATAAAGGCATGTAATATGAAAAATGTCCAAAACACAAGTGATGCCCCAACGGAAAAAAAAAAAAAAAAGAATAAGAAGGAAAACTACTGATACAGGAAAAGCCCCAATAGACGATGAGAAAAAAACAGTTGCTCTCTTTTGGCCATTTCTATTTGTAGCTTCATCAGAGCAACTGTTTTTTTTTTTGTTAATAATATATATTGATATATTTGAAACGTTATTTAGGTCAAAAGAGAGATTTTTAACAAAGGAAAGGGCCAAAAGAGAGATTTTTAACAAGAATAACGCTGACCAAAAAGGGACCACCAAATCACATTTGCCGAAACCACAAGTACCTCAACATTATAAAAACATCCAAACATATATCCAATGTACTGTGCATGTCATTATTATATTTGAGGTCAAATATTTAACTAATGTTTTTTTTATGATTAACATGCGAGTTTACATAAAGAGTTAGTATATGATAAACTGTTGGAAAAAAAAAGTAGTAGGGTACATGTTACGAGAAAACTAAAAAAAAAAATTATTACATTGTACTGACATATATGTTAAGAAAAAAACTATATGTAGCATAAACGAAGGCAAACGAAAATACAGCTCGAAAAAACTAAAAAATTCCGATTTTGGTGTTAAAAGAGCCACCAGAACCGATAACACAATCAGCGGCGACTAAGTTTCTTTAAGAGAGAAGCATGAGGGTTTTTGAAGAGAGAAAGGGTTTGGTTTTTGTACAGTATTTGTTCGTTTATTCGCAGAAAAAAAAACAAAACATAGCAGTCATGGATTCTCTTTCAACGCCTCCGTCGACTATGCAAAATTCCACCAGAGGCTCTCAATCCTTATCGTCCCTGCTAACGTCAAATCTCCCTCCACCGTCGTTTCAGCCACCAACGACAAATCTCAGTCTGAATTCTCTTTCAACGCCTTCGTCGACTATGCAAAATCTCTCACTATACCTCGGGATTCTCTAGCTCTTGCACACTTACACCATCCATGCTAACGTCAAATCTCCCTCTGCTGTCTAATCTCTCTCCACTGTCGTCTCACTCACCAACGACGAATCTCAGTCTGAATTCCCTTTCAACGATGTCGACTATGCAAACTTTCACCGGAGACTCTCAGTCCGTACCGTCTCTGCTAACGTTAAATTTTCCTCTGCTGTCTAATTTAGGGCTTTTATTGTGCTCTATCCAATAGTGCCAATTCTAGCTATGGTTGGGTTCTCCGTGTGCGAGTGTATTGTTTGTCTACTCTTCTGGTTTCATTTAGGACAAAATGATGTTGCAGAGCCTGAAGAAGACATGTGATTTGGTCTACTTCCGAAGATTTTGATGATTATAATTACTCCTTTTTATTATATGAGAATTATATGTTATGCACTTCTTTCTATTCTATGAGAATTATATGTTATGAACTCAAATTAATTCTATACTATGTTTTAGAAACGAATGTTTGCTGGATATTTCTTATTAATATTATATTTTGTGTTGAAAAGTGTTTCTAGATGCGCATACAAATTAGTTGAGTTTGAGTAGCAAATATGTATGCTGCTTTTTTCCTACATTTTTCGGTTTGTTATGTTTTCACATATTCCCTTGGGAATCGATCCAAGCGGAAAGCCTAAAAAGAAGAATGCATCAATTCGTGTTGATTTGTGGGCTTAAGCCCAATAGCTTTGGACCCTCCACACTGATAGCATTTTCTTAGGGCTATCAATGCTAAAGGCTAAAACGAGACTGATAATTAAATAAGTTGCATTAATTAAGCAAGTGTCACGCTTCTTCTTGTTAAAACGTTTAGTCTGTGACTAAATAAATATAGTATGACACTGAAAAAACTCCTTTCACTTTTTTTAATATATACTATAATGATGATCCATTCTCCTTTGATGCTAATTTGGAAATATTGGTCTTATCAAAAAATATAAGAAATATAGCGGTGTCTAATCTTCCATGTGCACACACTTGTTTATCCCTATTTTTTTGTATATACTTTTTTAGTTAACAGCATGAGGCTTGACTTTTCTCTGTCCTTTCAACAATTCAATGGCAGACCCAAGGTTCATGCTTCTTCTCTCTCTGTCTAACCTCGGCTTGAAATCTTTTTCAGATTTTGATTGTTCCTTTTTCTTTTTCCTGTTTGTCTCCAGAGTTGCAGTTGTTACTGGTTCCAACAAAGGGATTGGGTTTGAGATTTGCAGGCAACTAGCTAACAATGGGATAACTGTGGTTTTAACTGCGAGAGATGAAAACAAGGGTCTTGCTGCTGTCCAAAAGCTCAAGACTGAGAATGGTTTTTCTGATCAAGCCATCTCCTTTCACCCTCTTGATGTCTCCAACCCAGACACCATCGCTTCTCTTGCTGCTTTTGTCAAGACCCGCTTCGGCAAACTCGATATTCTGGCAAGTTTCTCTTTTCTTTTCCTATTATCATCAATCTAGATCTACTAATCGTGGCTTTAATCAGTTTCACTGTCGGATCTTATTAGGTAGCTGCACTTCCCTTTCCATGATCACATTTCTTAACTAAGATCTGATCCTTTTTAGGGATTGAGATACTTCTTCAACAACTTCTTGTCTGTTGCGACTAGGATACATACATGTTAACTAGAAAGGATATAACTCTTAAGCGAGCATTATCTGAAAATAGCAATTCTGTTCTGTCTACTCTTTTCTGATTTCTTGTTTGGTATATATGTCTTCAGGTTAATAATGCCGGAGTTGGAGGGGCGAATGTTAATGTTGATGTTCTCAAAGCTCAGATTGCTGAGGTACACTTTCCTACTTTCTCTTACCTTTTTGAAATATATACTGCACAAGCTTGAGAGGTGGTCTTACATATAAATGACTACTAGTGCAGGCTGGTGCGCCAACTGATATTTCCAAGATAATGAGTGATACATATGAGATAGTCGAGGAGTGTGTTAAAACAAACTACTACGGCGTTAAGCGAATGTGCGAGGCCATGATTCCTCTCCTTCAATCTTCTGATTCCCCAAGAATCGTCAGCATCGCTTCCACCATGGGAAAGTTAGAGGTACCATCTTGATTTCTTCTAGTCAATAAACTTAAAGGAAGGGATCGTTTATGAAATTGACTCTTTGGCTGGTTAATTCTCGTATTTTGGTGTTGGGTAAAGGATGAATCTTGTTTGTGTGCAGAATGTTTCAAATGAATGGGCAAAAGGAGTGCTGAGTGATGCTGAGAACCTAACAGAAGAGAAAATAGATGAAGTGATCAATGAGTACCTCAAGGATTACAAAGAAGGTGCATTACAAGTCAAAGGTTGGCCAACAGTGATGTCTGGATACATACTATCGAAAGCTGCAGTGATCGCATTGACACGAGTATTGGCTAAGCGACACAAATCGTTCATCATCAACAGTGTTTGTCCTGGTTTCGTAAACACAGAAATCAATTTCAACACTGGGATCTTGAGCGTTGAAGAAGGTGCAGCGAGTCCAGTGAAACTGGCTTTGGTCCCTAATGGAGACCCATCTGGTCTTTTCTTTGATCGCGCCAATGTCTCCAACTTTTGATTCTTCAATCTTATGTGTTCGGTTGGGTGTTGGTTTGTATATTTTATTATCTCATCAATTTAGCAGAAAATAAAGTGAACTCCAAACTATATATCAACCAAACTTGGTTATATTATAAAGCTTCTTCAATATTTATGTGGTTTTGTATTCCCAAAATAATGTATTTTTCCTCTTGAATCCTATCGGCGTGTTTCCCCACCTAGGTTCAGATAGTTTGCCTGTGCGCGTTCTCGTGACGCAAAATTGTTATTGGGCTGCTAGAAGGCCCATTTTAAGTGAGTCTGTGAGACTATATAAATGCCCTAAGTCTCGGAAAAGAAAAAAAGTGTAGCCGTAATTTGTAATTGATCATAATGAAGCCGGAAACTAAGAGAAGCACCGCCACAACAAGACGGCGGACCAATGACGGTGGTTCTCCGTTCAATTTCAGCTCTCTCAAGCAAGCGATCGAGGCCATAGATGCTGCAAAGGATACTTCAATCAATCTATCGTCGTTGTCTGTGGCGTTATCCGCCGCGAGTCGTGAGATGAAGCAAAGGAAGGAGAAATCTCACCGTAGGCGAGAAACCAGGAAGAGGGACAAGAAGAAGAAGAAGAAGAAGGATAGTAACAACAATACGAAGCTAGTGATCGGAACAAAGCCGGAAACGGATGCAGAATTGCGAAGATGGTTTTCATACTTCGACAAATCCTTTAAACTATCATTGCCGAGAAAGGTGAAACTAACATCGCCGAGAAAGCTCAACGATCATAATAAAAACTTGAAGGAAGCGCCGATTTGTGAGTTGAATACAGATTTCTCGATGAATCACTGCTCTGAATCCTTTAGATACTAGGAACAACGCTTAGCTTCATTTTTTTCTTTTTCCTACTCTATGAAAATGTTACCATTCTATTTGTCCTCTTTATTCAATGAAATGTTGGAGATGATGAGTGCATGCGTTACGCGATCATAAATAATAATGAGAATCATATATATGCAAAATACGATCATGGTGTCATAATATTACATATAAGAATCACATGGGTTCCGAGACAACGTGGGGGTTCTTCATTTACTAGAGAGCTTCTCCAGCCTTTTTTTTTGCACTCTCTGTTGTGTTGACTCATAATTCAAATTTAACACCTCGTAATGCTTATCTGTTCTTATTATTCTACAGAGACTGCAATGTTTATCATTATCTTATATACCATAGAATCTAACACAAACATTAAAGTAGTCAAGCAAGACAAATTTAACACCAAGTAATAGTAAAACAGACACAAACTATATATGGAACATGTGGACAATGAAACTAGTTCGCCTTTCCTTGTTTCCCTTTTATCAGACCATCTTGGACTTGGGATGTGACGGCAATAGCTGCACAAGCGAGAGATTGATGGCTTTTATTCATTGGTTTGATCCCAAGATTGCAACACACACATATATATATAAGCAAACTGTTTTCTTGAAATGAGATCTGGTAAATATACCTGATAACAAGAGATAAGTGATGAGGCGAATCCGAAAGCACCTGTGACTCGGGGAGTGACTTTCTTTGGAGCCAATTGAAGCAATCCGAAAGCAACAACTACATCCATCCCTGCTTTGATCAGAGCCAATGACCTCTCGTTTGATTTCTCTACTTTTGCACGGTATTGCTCATTCTGCTTAATGATGTTATCTCAAAAATCAGCAAAATTTCTTCTTCACTCCATAGAGAAAGGGAACCAATATCTTGAGGAAAGCTTGCGTACCTGGTGTTTATCCTTGTTCCCTATCTCTTTTTCTAACTTCTTAATTGATGCTGACAGCCTACCAAGCTCCCCAACCTAAACATGTCGAAATTATTACATTATGCGGTATTGCATTTGAACCAGAAGTAAGAGACAATTCAATGGCAGTGAACAGACCTCAACCAAGGATGTGCAAACCGAAGAACCCATCCAACAGAAAAGTGATATACGTCCAAGAATCTCAGCACGTTCTTTGTCCTAAAGCAGCAGATTCATAACATAAACAGAGTAGGCTCAGTTTAACCTGAAGGAAATAAAGTCTCCTATATTGCAGGCTTCTCCTAACCTTGTAAATCCCAGTCCTGCCAAGCCACACAATTTGATCTAGGAACAAGAACGTTGACAGCAACGCGTTTTTAGACTGCCAAAACCAGAAGATCAATCAATGTTTGGAAAAGACAAGCTCTAAAAGCAAGCAAAGCAACAATAACATTACCTTTCCGAGCAGAACAAGCGGGAGTGGAGTCCCTTTGGGAACAGGGCTAATGAGAGCATGAAGATCATTTACAAACTGCACAACACAAGAAGAACACCATTTAACTAGATTTACAATAAAACCACTAAGCATAATCACAGAACCATTTTTTTCCTTTCGGAGTCTGAATTATATAATTCCCCATAAGATATGTATTCCAGTTGCAAATCTTGTATCTCCATAATTCAAGTGATATAACCCATAAATCCTATAACTGAGGTATAACCATGGATCTATACATCTAGTTGCATTTATCAACTCCCATAATAGAACAAATAGTCTTTTCCCCTTAAAGTCACCAACTTAAAACAGATGTTAGCTAGCTCATACCCTTAAGACTGGTTTCAGGTAAAAGTGTGATTTGAAGTTTGATAAAAGATGAAGAAACCAACCTTGAAGAGACGGAAAACTTTCCTAGCCAAGCTGGTGTTCTTGTCGACATTTTGAGCAGTGCCAGGTTGGCCATCACTCAAGAACTTGGAACCATATTGAATAGCTCGACAAATCTTGTCTCTCGCCTCCGCTTTATTCAAATACACAACTACCAGACCAAGCTCAGCTCTTGTGGTCTCAAGGGTACTCATCGTTTAAGCTCACAAGAAACCTTTTATTTTAACACCAAATTAGGTTTGAGGTAACCATATCCAAAAAAGTCAAAACAAAGAAAACCCGATTTTTTATTAGTCAGTTCACAACAAAATCTCATCTTAGTCGAGCAAAGATGGTACTTTTGTAATAAGATTTTCAGAGTCTAAGAAGAAGCCCTAACATTTCTACCCAAAGTGATAATCAGCTTTGCAAACACATATTCATTGCAATTTCATAAGGCAAACAAAGGATAAAAGCAATTTGAGATCCAAGTAAATACTTTACCTTTACGAATATTCTCGTACGAGCTCGGAGAAGATAAACAGAGTTCGCCTGAAAAACAGAGTAAGCCTTCTCCGATAAGAGCAATTAAGGACATATTGTCCAGACTAGTAAACTCCTTGTGCCAAATGAAGCCGCCAGACGAACGCACCGTGATCTATTTCTGACCGTTGATTACGTTGACCCAACAAAATTATCACTAAATATCTCTATCGTTCTTTTTTTTGTGTGTGTGTGTGTGTGTGTTATTATTATGTTTCCTAGCAACAAGATAGACCTAAAAAAAAAAAGTTAAAATATAGTGTGAGATAATTATTATCTAGTGGCAAAATTGTTCTATTAAGCACATCGATTACGACTTTGTGAAATAAACTTGGGAGTTTCACAACTGATATTTGTCTCCTTAATTAATTTTGATAAACAGAATCATATTACGTTCATGGGCCTGTATTTTTTTTGTTAAGGTCATGGGCCTGTATTTAATAGTTGGCCACATAAATTATCTGGGAATAAACCTAGTTGACTACTGAAAGATATTCAACTTCATGGGCCTGTTTAATATAAAGCCCATATTTATCAGCTTCAGAGAAACAGCCCAAAGAACACTTTTTAATTACTAGTAAAGTTTAACTAACGGTTAATAAACTTACATCAGACAATATTACACTTTTTATCTTGGCTGCTTCAATGTCTCCGCATCGTTCGTTTTACCGGTGAAAGAAGCTTCTTAGCTTTCCTCTTTCAAGCTTCTCGAGAAGCTTATCGGCGCCCATTACTTCCATCTCCGACAGCTTCTTCAGATACCCTATTGCTCCGTACGACACCATCATTTTCTTACTCTTCTCGCTTCCCGACATCCCCAACAGCCCCGCCACGGCGTACTTCTTCGCCGTGTTTCCAGGGTTTGAATCCAATAACATCACCAAATTCGTCAGAACGCTCTTCCCGTCTTTCTTCAGTTCCCGTCGAATCCTTCCTTCCGCTACCAATCCAGCGATCGCCTGAGCCGCCGCTTCTCGACATCCGTTTGACTTCGATTCCAGAAGTTTCACGATCTCCGGGATGCAACCGGATTCTCCCACTAGCCTTTTCGTCTCCGGCGAGCAAGCGAAACGGCAAATAGCCGATGCTGCTGCTTGTTGCGCGCCTAAAGATCCTGACTTGAGTACATGCCTCAATCGTGGAAGCAAATTGAGAGCCACCCATATCTCTGGATTCACCGACGGGATTAGATTTCTCAGTGCCGTTACCGCCGGTTGTTGCGGCAACGGACCGTCGAGATAAGCCAAGAGACTCGGAACTCCGCCTTCTGAGACAATGGCTTCACGTAGAGCGTCGCTCGCTGCAGTGAGATTCTGCAAACACTCGGCCATGTGTTCTCTTGATCCTAACAATATCCCATGGTTTAGAAGATCGATCGAGACTCTAATTATTCCTTCTTCCGCAAGCAATTGTCTCAGCTCTGAAACTGCTGACATGTTCTTCAGAGCAGCTGCAGACGCAGCTTGTGACACAGAATCCCCTGTTTTACAGAGATCTATAAGCGGTGTGATTCCGCCGTGTCCTGCGATTTCCCGTGCGTTTTCCTCTGTCATGGACAGTCTCTGGATCGCAATCGCAGCTTTTTCTTTGGTTTCAAGACTCCCTGATTCGATTAGTCTCACTAACGGAGGCAATACACCTTCGGAGATAAGCCATTCGTCGCAGTGTCCTGATTCTGCTAATACACTGATCAGATTCACCGCTTTCTCTCTGATTCTTGTCGAAGTTGCTGTTAGCAGCTGAACTAAAGCTGCAACGTTGGCTCGTCCGATCAAAGGCATAAGAACCATCTTTTCATCTTCTTGCATTGCACCAAGGAGGCTTTCGAGAGCATTGTGTTTTGATTCCAAGTGACCGATCTGTAGCCTCGCTAGAAGTTCTTTTAAACTGGAAATTTTGGGTGTTTCCGATGAACTTGAAATGTAAAGAGGTAACGTAGCTTCACCGAGAACGCCGGTCTTGATCAAAACCCCACAGTCTCTTAGATTCAAATCCAGTTTTCCGGATAAAGAATCTAGATCGCTCTGCATACGCAGCTTCCCTTCATACTTGTCAGTTGAACACTGCTCTGCAAGCTCTATCACTTCACTAAGCGTCTTAGCCACAGATTGCAACTGCTCGTTGCAGAGCTTGTTCTTGGAGAAGCAAGGGTGGCTTGAGAGGTCAGATAAACAAGCTGGTATCTGTTCGATCTTCGAGATGATCGTCTTCCATCTTCCTGTAAACTTCTTAACCGTTTTTGCCTTGCTGAGGACGGATGGTATTAGCGAGTTGACGCGCGATAGCCATTCTTCTACTGATTGTTTATCCATGATCATCTGGTTAACTTGCTGCTCTTCTGCCATGGCTCCAAATTTTCCCATGGTTCCCAATTCTGCCATTGTTCCCATTGGACAAAAAAGAAAGAAGAAAATTCACAGCTTCTTATGCTATTTGAACATTCATCTTCTGTGTTTTTGAAAACCTGAAGAGAAAAATCAAAACTTTACAACCTTATATACATGTCTGAGCCATGATTTTCCAAGTCTATAGGGAAACAAAAGAACTTTACCTCATCTGAAATTGAATTGTAGCCAGATTTCTCTAGCTCGATCAATGATTGGTCGACTCCAACCTGCAATGAAAGACGAAGAGAAGAATAAAAACTTTTTGAGCTTTTACATGTCTAGTGAGAAACATAAAGAAAAGCCAAAACCTTACCTTGTCTCCTTGTTCCTTTTAACTTCACTTGGAGAAAAAATATCCAAAATGTTCCCCAGTTCTTTATGTTCCTCACTGACAAATTCAGATCACAAATGCTGATTAACTGTACTTGGAGATTAATAAAGATCAAAACTTTATGGAAGACACTAGTGAGTAGAAGACAAAAAAAAATAAGTATAGATGAAAACAACATCTAACTAATAATACACACAAGCCATTGCTTAAGAAAAGAAGGAAGTTTCCACACGACATATCATTTCGAGTGGTTTCTAGATGCATATCCATTAAATGCTTCTCCCTAATATATCATATGAATAACACATCAAACTCATTAACAGCCACGTATTATACTCACCCTCCATGAACAATCATTGTCAATGCAAAAAACTTTTCAAAACTCGTAAAGGTTAGTTTCGTGATTGGTGAAAGTTTTCTTAAAAAGGGGAAACACAAGCTGTAATTTTCTGATCAGAATGATTCAATGTGTTGATAGTAACAGAAAGGAAAAATCTGGCTGCGGATAAAAGTTAACTTGCAGACTTTTCTTTGAAGAGAAGTCAATAGGAAGTCTCTGTCTCTCTATTCATTAGACCACAAACACAAGTTGTAACTTGTAAGCACCAATGTGAGGAAGTTAGATACTGAGTGATCTAATAAATATTGAAATTAGCCCAAAATTTAGTAGTAATCTTTAGTGGATGATCTAAAGATAGATTTTGTGTACAGTTTATACCTTCAATCTAGTAGTTGACTTGAGTGTGAAAATGGTTGCATCCAGCCAAAATTTGATCTGTGAAATTACGAGAGATTCAGTAAGTATACACACGTAGAGGTTAAGCAAGATTTTACAGAATTATGCAGTATGATCTTTAGGCGAGTCACTGAGAGAAACACACTCAAAACAAAAATAAACTTGTGACTATGAATCTAATTCAAAAACGGAAGATCGGAAAGGAGATATAGGGGAAAGTATTGATCTTCATAATTAAACAAAAGAATCACAGAAGAAAAATCACTCAATTGTCTCTGTCGACTAAAAAGCAATTATAAGTTAGAGATGACAACTTTAGCTTTATTTTTCTAGTGAATACAAACATCAACCGTAAAGAACCAACCTTTTAAGATTCAGAATCTTAAAATAATTTTCATCTTTTGTTTACGAAAATCAAAAAGACAAAAAAAAAAAAAAAAAAAAAACTGAGGGATCGGAAATTTGAACTTTTTATTCTGAATCAAAAGGAAGTAGAAAAATTACAGTGATACAAGAGAAGATAATTTGGATGGAATACTCACACTTACCCAGAAACCAAGTTTGTTGTGTAATGAGAAGAGAAACTAAAGCGGAGGAGCTGTTGACAAAGCTGCTGAGTGCTGACTTCTCTCTTCCTCAAACTCAAACTGTTCCTCTCAGAATAAATATTTGAAAATTTTCAAATATCTCAACACGATTTAGAGAGAGAAAGGGAATGAGAGAGATAACTAGGACAGAGGACAAAAACTAAAGACAACTTCGATCAAATCCCGATTCTTTAATGATAATAGTATTTTTTTTTAAAATATCCGTATTTATGTATTAGATGATTTACTTTCTCGAAACAGTTGACAAAATTATATAAAAAAAGAAGAAGATACAACAGTGTCACTGAGATTCGAAAAAGAAGCCCTACGGTACGATCTACGAGTTTTCTCTTAAAAGTGCTAACTTCCCTTGGGATCCGACGGCTGCGATCCATCTTACTACATTCAATTTTGACCGTTAGATCTTGTTTTGTTTCATAACGTTACACTCTGTTACTGACGTGTCTTGTTGTACGACCGTCGATCCGGTTAAACTCACAAGATTTCTTTTTACCGGCCCATTACGTGGCCACTGTGCCACGTGTTGTGTAGAATTTTGAATCTGAATGAATACTTTATGAGTTTATTTTACACTATTGTGCTTCTACTTTAGTGATATTACAAAACTGCCAGGCATAGAGAGAGCCTGTGTGAGTCGCGTGAGCTATCTATGCCTTTGGCCCACTTCTTTACGTCCATTTGCTCTATTTAATAAATTCATTAAATTGTTTCTTTTTTCTTTCTTTTTTTCTGGAATAGGAATAAACTAAAACTCTTACCTAATACTATAACAATATAATTATTTGAACATGTTGCTTCACATGACAAATGATTCATTATTCTCGTCGTATTTGACCACAACATTTTTAATTATGTTAACAAGTAACAACCATGAGGGGATGCATGAATTGAATATCCTTTAACTGGTGGTGTTATCGGACAAACAATAATTTGAATTTAATTTGGCCATGTGATGTCTTGTTTACACTACTCATCGTTATTTTAAGATGGGACATTAAATGCGAAAATCTACTCTTGTCTTCCTCTCTCACACAAACAAACCCAAAGGACACTTTATTCATTATAAAGATAAACGAAAATAAAAAGTACACATGCAAATGTAAATGATTAGATAAAGGCATAGATATATTCATAACCTTTCAACCTTATGAGTTATCATGAAAGACCATATACAGTACTATAATACAAAAATATGTTAACTTTTTCGTTGTCAACAAATCATGAATTTGTAAATTACTTGTTGACAAGAATGGGTTTGTGCGTCTTGAATTGCAAAAAAAATTGAAGACCCTCTTTAGTTTCATTAAAAGAAGGCCTAATAATTACCAATTTCGAGTAGTCTTATTAAAGCCCAATTAATAAATTAAAGGCCCAAAATTAAAAGCAGTATTTTACATACACATCGTGAGTCTATTCCTCCGACGACCAAACCGTGCTCCTCGCTGTGACTGGTAATAACACAAAATACCTGGAGAAATAGATTATCCATAGAAAGCGAAAGCGAAAGAGAGAGAGAGAGAGTGTGTGTGTAAGAATATGGCAAGTATAGAGCAAGTAGCTGAGCTGATATCATCGCTGGAGCAAGCAACTTTAATGGCACAGCAAATCGGAACCACCGTTGGACAGAACCAGTTACTCCAAATTTCCTCTCTCCGCATAGCCCACCAACGCCTCTCTGCCTTCCTAGCCTCCATACCAACGGCGGAAGCTGAGAAATCTTTCTCCTCCGTGGAGCCGATGCAATTAGGAGAAGAAGAGAAAGGAGAGGCTGAGCCTGCTGAAGAGGAGAGATACTCGGCGATAGAGAAGGTGGAGGAGAAGATGAGAGAGTGTTTCATTAGAAACAAGAGACTCAAGCGGCCACTGTCTCCCTCGTCGGCTGTGGTGGAGACTTCGGCGACGGAAGAGAGGAGTGGCCGTGATTATGGGTTTGATTCCGACCCACATGCCACCAAGTTGAGAGCTTTGGATCTTATCTACCAGTTTCATGCTTGATTTTATAAATTGTAGATTTCCAGTAGAGAGATTCTTTTGTGATTGTAAAGACTATTTGTCGGTTTGGTATTACAAAATCAACAATTTACAAAGATCATCTCATAGACAGAAAAATTCTAACAATAACAAACCAGATTGGGACTGTATTCTACTTACTCCCTGATTCCTGACTGTATGGATATTGGTCACATTCGTCTTTCGGCAATCAACAGCTTGCACTGCAACGTTGTATCTTCCTCGTCTTGTTGCCGTCACTGTTCTGTTTTCAGGTGGCTTCGTATAACTCTAAAGCCGACAAAACATGGATACTGATGGTCCTTCTCGTTGGTCTTATTCTCTGGCGATTACGTTATGCAACTTGACAAAGTCATCCAAGGTAAGCTCTTCAGGCCTTGACTGCAGCAAGGTAGTAGAACAAATATATATGACTCAAGGTTACAAGAATCGTTTCTCTAAGAAGCCGGTTTCAAGATAGGAAATTCCTCTTATGGACTTGTGGTAATTGATATGATCTTAGAACGAGCTAAGATTCTCGTGTAAACTGCTGCTACCCAAGACCTCATATAAGACATGAGAGAGATTACTCACAGTGGCTGGAAGACCAGCAACTCCTAGTGCTTTTTCGATATCAGGAGATGATGATATGTGCTGGAGGGACTTTCTCAACATTTTCCTCTTCCCATTGAATGCAGAATTCACCTGCTTAGGAATTCGATTCAGATGTTTTCTTGTTAAAAATCTAAGAAATAGTCTGAAGCAAGTTTTAGCTACCAAAGAGAAGAAATTTTTGGTGGAGGAAACATCAGGATAGTCCCTCGGATGCTTCAGCTTGAATGTTACGACAGCAGCATCAACCTGTAAAGAAGCATAATCATATTTCTGTAATGGTATCAAAATTTAGTTATGATGAAAGTTTGAAGAATCAAAACCTTGGGCTGAGGGAAGAAGTTTTCCCTAGGAACTCTGAAATTGTATTCCGGTTCTTGAAACAAAGGAGCAAAACTACATTGACGAATTGCAATACATATAAAGAGTTAAAATGTCAATAATGGAACAAGTACGTACCAGAATAGAAGTTGATCAAAATGTTGATGGGACGGTATTCAGATGTTCGCAGTGCTGGTTCAACCAATCGCAATGCTGCCTCGTCCTAAGATTAGCCAAATGTTTTTTGTCACAATTGAATATATAAGCATTTGGGATCATAATACTCTAAAAACAAGTAATGAATGGTTAACCTGGAGTAAGAGAACAACTTTTGAGAAGATATCACCCATAGGAAGTAGAAGCTTCACAACATCAGTACTTATATTGAAAGGTAAATTGGAAACAACCTGCATTAACATACAATTCCATTGTGTAAATAATGAATTGAGAAAGATGTGGTTCCTGGTGCTGAGTTAGTAATAAAATGTACCAAAAGAGAAACTAGAGTGACCTTTGCAAGAGCAGAATCTGGATGTGATAACCTTCTAGTCTCTAAAATGGAGAGCATGTGAGAACGGATGTGACACTTGACAAAATCCTCTTGCAAAACCTTGAACTTGTCAGAACCAGCAAATCGTTCGCTCACCAAATCAACCATATGAGGATCCTAAAAGATGAAGTTGCAAAATCAGAATCGACCATTTTGCTATACAAAACAAAGGGTGCTTGAATTGATATAGCAAGCAAACCTTTTCGATGGCAAGAACTGTAGCACCTAAATTGATAAGGACATTGGTTAAAGAACCAGTCCCAGGACCAATCTCTAATACAAAATCTCCTTCTTTCACATCAGCCGCAGAGGCTAGCTGGTCGTTGATGTCCGAATTCAACATGTAATGCTGTGACAGACAATTCAAACCATTCTCTACTTAATGGGTGTTCGACCATTTGTCTCAAACAAAGCTGAGGATTTTAAGCTATGTGGTCTACGAGTGGATTGTGAGAGAACCTGGCCGAGGGACTTTCTGGGAAACCGACCACGAGAATTGAGTGATTTGAGGGTTGAGTGGTAATCATCTGGGCTGCTCTTGCCGCATGACACCTTCACGGTCCTCCGTCGTGATAACGCGGCAGATATTTCCCCCAACAGAAGCTTTGACGGCGAATTGTCTCCGCATGTCCATGACGGCGACAGAGAGTTGCAGTTGATGGTGGCTGATGTTATTACCGCATTCATCATTTCCGATAAGACCAATAAACTTCTTCTGCTCTCTCTACTAATGGAATCAGTTTTTGTTTTAGAATAACAGTAACGTTATATTACGTATCTCTATAGATAATGCCACAAGGTGCTGTGGTGTAGTGGTTATCACGTTTGCCTTACACGCAAAAGGTCTCCAGTTCGATCCTGGGCAGCACCAATTGTGTTTTGCAATTTTTTAATAAGAAAAATGCAAACTTCCTTTTTTCTTTTTTATATACAGACCAAAAAATTGGTATGATTTACTCAAGAATGATTGTTCTATCCAAACAAGAGACGACGCCTGACCGACTTTGTAAGGTTACTACTACTAGTAGAAGTTGCCTGTCTCTTCTTTTCCGCAGAAGCTTTTGAACTCCCGCCTGTCTCTATACTTTGACCTGCTGCTGCTTTCTTCGCTGAACGGTAGAAATCGGTAATGCTTCTTTGTACACCCATTGTTGTTGCTCTTGGTGTTGCTGTTTCTTCTTCAGAAACATTCTTCTTTTTCGACTCTCTCAGTTTCTGAGAGTTTTAACAAACATAAACAGTCAAGGCTAAGGGAAGAAAAGGCATCTCATAGAGATAGCGAGAGACTGAGAGATCCAATGTATTACCTTCTCATGTAGAAAATGCTCTGTTTCATCAGGGAAAGCAGACTGAACAAGTCCTATGCATTCATCAGTTAGCAAGAAGCAGTCACCATTATCATTTTGCACCTGAGGTTCATTTAAACCATCCAACGGATCAACAGACTCTTCTTCTTCTTCCAATACAACAATTGATTCTTCTGGCTCGCTGTGACTATGACTATAACCACTTGTAGATTTGGGTTTTCTCCACCTTATTACAAAGGACTGATGCCCATATCTAGTTTTTATGCACTTGATTGAATGAAATTCGTATTGATCACACAACAAAGCGTATCCTGTGTTGTTTCTTGCCTTTTCTCTCAGATAAATGGTCGACAGCATCGGAAGCAACATTTTTCTAACATAAGATGGGTCCCAGTGCAGTTTGAAAACCATGAGATCCACTAGCATTCCAGTATCAGGAGTTCCCCAAGACATTGACGATCCATCTCCTGCTTCAGAGGTGCATAAACATTAGGATTCAGAACAATGATCATGCAATACGGACACGAAGTCATAAAGTCAGTGCAAACCTGTCATCAAACCATCGGATAGATAAAGTTCAATAATCTTTCTGTTGGGAAACTCTGGCGCTAGAGCAATCTTATCGCAGACTTTGATCCACCAATCATTGGTTTTCTTTTGTTCCCTTAAATCTCGATCCTTGGAACAAAAGGAGCATTCACATCTAAACCCTAATGGTTTTTTAATGCAACCACTATCACAACCGCAGTGCTCACAAGAGGACTTAAAATGAGTTCTCTTGCTGCCCAGGTGTCCACAACGGGAACAGTGAGGAGATCTTTTTTTCATCTCTGAGCGGAATTCTTCACCATCATCCCCGGATTTGATTCCACCAGGAACTGCAGGTTGCAACCCATTTCCAATGTCCTGTAGTCTGCACGAAAATATATATCCCAACACATTCAAGAAAATGACAAGTCACCAAAAAGCAGAGACAAAAAGCTTATGGATTATAACCTTTCAAGTACTTGGTCTTCAGAAAACTCACGAACAATGCGCAGTGCTTTATCCACACCAATCCCAAGAACACCGCCTGAATCATAATCGTTTCCCACCAATAGAGAAATAGCAATCAAGTGTTTCCGCTTCAAACCGAGGCCAGACTCGATATGTGACATATGGTAGCATTCAAAAGGTTCCTGCACACAAGGAAATTAAGATGGTAAAGAGACGATAAGTGAGTCAGGGTAATACTCAGTTACAAATGAATACTTACTCTTGAATTAGGCTTGATGTCTTTGATCACGCACATAGCACCAAAAAGGAAAGCATCACTATCAGGAGTAATGCAAGCATCCACAAAACCTTGGCTGTTTAACTGTGCACAGAGAGCTTCAGCCTCACCATTAGCTTTCAGCACCGGAATACCGAGCAATTCGAGTAGCTCCTAGAGAACCAAAAAAAGTCATAAGAAAACAATGTGAAACAAAACAAGCATAAAGGTTTGAAGGGAAAGCCATCTTACCACACATTCCCTAACCCATTCAGAAAACAGCTTGTTTCTCTCAACCGAGACACCATCTTTAATCACAGGTAGATTACAAGTATCAATTCCAGAAGAACGGAAAAACCTGGAGATTCTCGCCTGAGATTTCAAAGGTGATGGTGTTCCATCAACCACAAAAACCGGGTACGCTCCAAACTGCAAAACCCTAAACCGCATTACAATCATCTCCATAGAAAAAAATCAAGATTTTTCAATCAAGCGAAAACCTAAAAAATTCAAAAAAACCCGTAATCCACAGAAAAAAGGAACTTTTTTAGCCAATGCCAAAAAAGGATTAAAGGAGACGAAATTGGGAAATTCAGTAGAAGCATAACAAGAGAGAAGAAGCGCGCAGCAATAAAAAAAAAAAAAATGGGACCTTTGAGAAGAGGTTGATAGTACGGAAGAAAGTGAGTCGGAGGTGAGGTTTAAGGACGAAACCCTTAACAGCGGTTTCATGCTGAACGATCCAGAAGGAGAGATCAACAGCGACTCGTTTGTTTCTGAGAAAATCAAAGCCTTGTTGCTGAGCATATGGTCTCAGCAAATCCCAGAAATTGCCTCCCACACCCATTCAATCAAAATGCCGTAATAGCCTAGCGGAGCGGAGCGGAAGATCACAAACCGAAAAGCCTAAACCAGCAAAAGGCGAATTAAAAGAAAAGGAAGCCGAAGGATAGAATCAATTTCTGACCGTTATGCGAGTCTTGTTGGACTCGCTTGTGTTGTGCCTATCTATTTATGGCATCGTCACATCACCCGCCACGGTTATGGGCCCAACAATTAGCCCGGATGATATCTCTGTAGCCCATTAAGTCTATTAAGAAAAAATAAAATAAAAAACTATTTATACAGATCGCCCACCGTGGGGCTCGAACCCACGACCACAAGGTTAAGAGCCTTGCGCTCTACCAACTGAGCTAGACGGGCTTTGTTGGTTAAGTATTACTCTATTCAATTGTCTAGTAGAAAACCAGAAAAGCATTATCCAAAAATGTGCAAGTATGGACCTTAATTGGTGTCTCGCTGAGGCCTGCGGGTAAAATAGTGAAACACACGATAAACCATTTCTAGACTGTAGTTATCCTTTTTTAAAAGGGTATTGAATTAAATGAGAAGATACGATGAATATCTCCGAATTTCATAGGAGTGAGGACATCAAAGAAAAAAAAAAAAAAATGTAAGTCGTCGGCTTACGTGTTCATACTTGGCTTGAAAGCCAGTACACAAAGGGATTATGAGTGAAGTGTGAACAAGCAATGATTTGAATCATAGGAAATATAGAAGAAAACTTGGTTATATGGTATGAGTAATATATTAAGTCACGCCCCAATTATTGTTGCGTTTGTCCCCTCCCTCTCCATTTAATGTCCACCTACCCCTACCGGCGGTGGAAGCTGCCTGCATTCCTCGTCCTTCTTCTAAACTACTACCCGTTTTCTTTTCTTTTTTTCCTATTTAAAACTTTCACGGCTTTTTTTTCTTTTTCTTTGTATAGAGTAAAGATTATTGCAAAATTCCCACGTCTTAGATGAAAATTTGCACCTCATAAGACTAGACTTGTTCATTACGTGTTCCATATTCTGGTAGGCAAATATTTTTATCATTCAAACTCTTCTATAAGTGATATTAATAAAAAGCTTGTATTTGTTTGTTTTTATTGGTAAATATATAAATGAACCCACGTCCCCTAAAGGCTAAAGCAACATTCAGTAACAGACGGTCCCGCACAAGAACCTCACAACAGCGACAGTTACAAAACATATCATATATTTCATTTAACCTTTTCGTATATATTACTCTTTCTAGTCACATTTTCCTCAGCTCCCACTGCTCACAGTATTCACACGTCACATATATATATCTTTTATGTGTTATATACCCACAGAGACCAGTCCTAAGAATCACATGTAGATGCATCGCTTTCTTTTAATGCTCTTATTTCCCTTTAGCGACAACCGTCCCATGATGTTCTTCAGATCATTCATCGTTTTCTTCTTTCTTATCTTTTTCGCATCAAATGTTTCTTCCCGTAAACAAACCTACGTGATCCACACTGTCACAACCAGTACCAAACACATCGTAACTTCACTTTTTAATTCACTCCAAACAGAGAATATCAACGACGATGATTTTTCTCTCCCGGAGATTCACTATATTTACGAGAATGCCATGTCTGGTTTCTCCGCGACTCTCACCGACGACCAGCTTGATACGGTGAAGAACACAAAAGGGTTTATCTCTGCTTATCCAGACGAGCTCTTATCTCTACACACGACATATTCTCACGAGTTTCTTGGTCTCGAATTCGGGATCGGTCTTTGGAACGAGACGAGCCTATCTTCGGACGTCATCATCGGCCTTGTGGACACTGGGATCTCCCCGGAGCACGTGAGCTTCCGAGACACGCACATGACTCCTGTACCGTCTAGATGGAGAGGTTCGTGCGATGAAGGCACAAACTTCTCATCTTCGGAGTGTAACAAGAAGATCATTGGAGCTAGCGCATTTTACAAAGGCTACGAATCAATCGTTGGAAAAATCAATGAAACCACTGATTTCAGGTTAGACGGTTGAAATATAAATGAGCCCTCTGTTTTTTAACTTCTTTTGATCTCACATTGTTTAGTCTCCAAATGTTAATGGGAATAACGTGAAGAATAACTTCCAACTTTTACCAAAAAAAAACTTCTACCATATATATTATGCAAATATAACTCGTATAAACACATAAGATATAATTAAAAACGTTGGGTAGCTCCATAACGTTGATCCGAACATCAAATTACCTTCCTCAAAAATAATTGATCAAAATGAAAATGCTTTTGATGACTTTTAACTAAATATTTTGTTTGTTAATTCAAGATGTTCTCATTAAAAGTTATTACTAATGGAGAGCCCTTACTAATGGTTCCATAGGTCGACTCGAGACGCACAAGGACATGGGACGCATACAGCCTCGACTGCTGCCGGAGACATTGTCCCCAAAGCGAATTATTTCGGGCAAGCTAAAGGTTTAGCTTCAGGGATGAGGTTTACTTCGAGGATCGCTGCTTACAAAGCTTGTTGGGCTCTAGGATGTGCCAGCACCGACGTCATAGCAGCCATTGACCGAGCCATTTTAGACGGTGTAGATGTGATTTCACTCTCGCTAGGTGGATCATCACGCCCGTTTTACGTGGATCCTATCGCGATAGCCGGGTTCGGAGCGATGCAGAAGAACATTTTCGTGTCTTGCTCTGCGGGTAATTCAGGACCAACTGCATCCACAGTGAGTAATGGAGCTCCGTGGTTGATGACTGTCGCTGCCAGTTATACGGATAGGACGTTTCCGGCGATTGTCCGGATCGGGAACCGTAAAAGCTTGGTCGGATCATCCTTGTATAAAGGAAAAAGCTTAAAGAATCTGCCTTTGGCGTTTAACAGAACAGCTGGAGAAGAAAGCGGAGCCGTGTTCTGTATCCGGGACTCGCTCAAGAGAGAACTCGTCGAGGGTAAAATCGTCATTTGCTTAAGAGGAGCCAGCGGCAGAACGGCCAAAGGAGAAGAGGTGAAACGGAGCGGAGGAGCAGCGATGCTTCTTGTGAGCACAGAGGCGGAAGGAGAGGAGCTTCTTGCTGATCCTCACGTTTTACCGGCCGTTTCACTTGGATTTTCCGACGGTAAAACCTTACTGAATTACCTCGCCGGAGCAGCAAACGCCACCGCCTCCGTTCGATTCAGAGGAACCGCGTATGGTGCAACCGCCCCGATGGTAGCCGCGTTCTCATCCAGAGGACCTAGCGTCGCGGGACCGGAAATAGCTAAACCGGACATTGCGGCTCCCGGTCTGAACATCCTCGCCGGATGGTCACCGTTCAGCAGCCCTAGCCTCCTCAGATCCGATCCAAGACGCGTCCAATTCAATATCATCTCGGGAACCTCCATGGCTTGTCCTCACATCAGCGGAATCGCCGCTCTAATCAAGTCCGTTCACGGGGACTGGTCACCGGCGATGATCAAATCAGCAATCATGACGACGGCGAGGATCACTGACAATAGGAACCGACCGATCGGAGATAGAGGCGCCGCGGGAGCTGAATCGGCGGCCACAGCGTTTGCGTTTGGAGCGGGAAACGTGGATCCCACGCGAGCGGTAGATCCCGGGCTGGTATACGATACCTCCACCGTCGATTATCTCAACTACTTGTGCAGCTTGAACTACACGAGTGAGAGAATACTCTTGTTCTCCGGCACTAACTACACGTGTGCTAGTAACGCCGTCGTTTTGAGTCCCGGTGATTTGAACTATCCCTCGTTCGCGGTCAACCTCGTTAATGGCGCGAATTTGAAAACGGTGAGATATAAGAGGACTGTGACTAACGTTGGGTCACCGACTTGTGAGTATATGGTGCACGTTGAGGAACCAAAAGGTGTGAAGGTGAGAGTTGAACCAAAGGTGCTCAAGTTCCAGAAGGCCAGAGAGAGGTTGAGTTATACGGTGACGTATGATGCAGAAGCTTCGAGAAATTCGTCTTCGTCTTCCTTTGGAGTTTTGGTTTGGATATGTGACAAATACAACGTCAGAAGCCCAATCGCCGTGACGTGGGAATAAATTTCGCATCTATTGATTGCCATTTTCATATTTATTATATACCAAAGAAACTTATTGAACAAAAGCTTACCCTAAACTTGTAAGAATTTGTCAATAAATCAAAACATCTCTTATTTACTATAATTTTTTTACATGAATTTTCCTTCTCTGTTGCAAGACCAGTCTACAGTATATAAAAAGCTGTTACAAGAGATCATAGCATTCGCTTGTCACAGATACCCTTCAACTTAATATATAAAAAGCTGATTAAGTCGTAAAACAACGATTTCTTGGTAGATATGAGTCTATGTAGTCATGATTATTACAAATATAAAAACAAATCCAATGCATAACAATAAAACAACGCAAAAGAAGATTCTGCTTGATCTTCTTTCCTGTCCTATAAAGAGTTGTTGCTAGATGAAGAACTAGAGAGAAAAAGATTCAGTTTTAATTTTCCACCTATAAATTGTTCAAAACATAAACAACAATAAACCCAAATGACAACGCAGATCCAGAAGACCCCCATGTAGAAAGCAAGTGAGTTCCAAGAATATGGCGAGGAAAGAAACTTACAATTAAAGGGAAGAACAGAGCCTTATCTTTAGCCACTCTTGACCCGTTCGAGTTCTTCTTCAGCTGTTTTTAACTGCAAACGCAATGTGTGTACTTTCCTCTCCAGCTCCTCTACATTGCTCCTGCTAGTGGTAGGATGGTACGGCGTCAAGAACTTATGTGAAAACGCCTTTAAGGCTTCAACCCCTGTCACCTGTGATCCAAACATCCACAACAAGTGTAAATCTCAGGATGTATATTATATAAGGCTTTAGTTTCATTTTCGTCTTGATCATGTTCCTTCTCATCTATATTGAATGTCATGCGTTCTTACCTCTTCCGGAAGCAGAGGAAGCTTTGTGATATTAAAGTCATCGTATAGCATATAAAACTGATCAAGATACTTCTGTTGCATCCGCATCCTTGCTCTGAGCAACTTGGACTCCACATCTACAGAAGACAAGTGTAGATAATTCGTCAAATTTGTATGTAAAACAAGTTCAAAACGAGAAGATAGACACGACAGCAAATAAATAGGCACCTTCGTCGTCGTATAGTACTTGGTTGATGATAATGTTATGCGTGTCAATCTCAAACTTGGCGAGTTCCTGAACAAGTCTCTCTGTTTCATAGAGAGACAAGAACTCGGGGATGCAGACACAAACGAACGTAGTCATATCCTACGTAATGGAGCCAAATGTGTCAATTTCTTATCTTAAAATGCAGAGTTTGTTAGATATGTATCAGAATTTTCACTAATGCAAATGAATGCTGTCAAACCGTATGCTACAGAACAATGTGAAGAATCTAAAACTAAACTTCACGAACAGAGTTAAGAAAACAGTCAATGAGTACTGAAAATAGCAAAGAACTTAAACAATTGAAAAAATGTTACCGGGTCTTTGAATTGCCGATTTACTTGCTCAATCACATCTTTCAAGCCCTCAAGTCTTCCCAGCAAAGCATCCTCTCCGAACTCATCCTCCATGCCAAACATACGGCTCATCTGCATTACCAATCAGTTCCATGAAAAATCAGCCAAAGAAGAAACCAAAGAGCAATATCTGTTGCCAAGCAAACTGAATTTGACAAGCTTAAAGACATGCCTGAGTCATCAAGCCACCAAATCTACTCTTCAATGACATCAACTTCGAAAGTCCCTTTTCTAGTGTGGCCGGAAACTGTAACAGGCGGAGAGTATGTCCAGTAGGAGCAGTGTCAAACACAATAGTAGCATAATCCATTGTTTGCACCAACCTAAGGAAACATAAACATATCAAAATTTGACTGTGATAATACATGGATAAAGGCAGATGATTACTAGAAGAACTAAATGGCTATTTACTTCAACATCTCAGCAAAACTCATAGCCTCATCGATTCCAGGAATCGCATTTGCCAAATCAGAGAATAAACCATCCATCCCGTCTGTACCAGCCATGTCATCAGTTTCAACGGTAGGATCTACCTCCTGAGAAAAGCAAACAAGATTCACTCACTATCAAGAGGGAAGGAGTGTGAATCGTAACCATTTGCTTATAGTATGTGTATATATATACATATACACACAGACACAACTAAGAGCTTCAAGCTTAGAAGAGTAGCCATAAAGTCATCATCAAGCCTGTCTATTAGAGGCGACCCAGAACCACAAAAAACAACTTTTTTTTTTTTTTTTGAATTTGGCATAACTAGCCATGAATTTTAACTACAATAGACAAAAATTCGATTTGATTTGGGGACATCAAATCTTCTTCACAATCCCCTTCCGTATCAAGAATACAAATTGGCGTCCAAATTCCAAACCTAATCCCCAAAATCAGAGTGGGCATATGATAAGAAAGGCACAAATCAACCGTATTTATGCAAGTACTAAATCTGACTTCAAAATCAAAATTGATCCATCAATCTGCGGTTTGAAATTCGTGAATCAGAGAACCCTAATTCCCAATGAGATTAAAATCCAGGAGCGAAACTACCAAATTCCCTCTAAAATCTAGCACGATCTAGAACAAAATCGGAGAAAGCTTACCATGGCAAAGAGATTAGAGAAACCTTGAACCAAAGTGGGAGATTTAGTGAAGCGTTGCTGAAAGGCATCACTAAGATTGTGAGCAGGATCGGTGGAGATGATGAGAACGGAGGATCGAACACTGGCGAGACAAATTGCGAGAATTGAACTGCATGTCGTCTTCCCAACACCTCCTTTACCTCCGACGAAAACCCATTTAAGAGACTCTTGGTCCAGAATGTTCTGTACTGTCGCCTCCGGCAAATCCGCCGCCATTGCTAATTCCTTGCTCGTCTCTCTTCCACTAGTCTCAATCTAAAGAGCTCCTTGTTAGATATTTGGCGTACGGAAGAGTTTAACTGCGGCGAGAGACTTTTAACGCCGCCCGGTTCAATATTTTGGTTCTCGGTTTTGGGATATCACAGCAGTCTTGGTTTGATTTTTTTGGTTATCGTTTTTCACTTGTTCAATTTTTCTTTTTTTGTTAAAAATTTAAATTTGGTGTGTTTAAGTTCATAAACGCTAAATAAGCCCATACAAAAGCCCACATAGATGAAGCCATTACGACAGCGTATTGTGAGTTACGATTGAAAACCCCTCTCTACTCGGTTAAACCCGTCGCCGGCATATTGATCTTCGCCGGAGGATATGGCGATTTCAGAAGAAGAAGCCAAACTCGAAAGGTTCCTAGATTGGCTTCAGGTTAGATCCGGATTAAGTGTTGTTTTTCAGTCCTGATCTGCTGCTCTATATCATGGCATTTTGTGTTTCGATCTAATTTCATTCAGGTGAATGGAGGTGAATTAAGAGGCTGCAACATCAAATATTCTGACTCCCTAAAAGGATTTGGCATATTCGCTTCCACCTCCACTCAAGCTTCCGATGGTATAGTATTGTTCTTACCATTTCTTGCTGGGTTTTTTTCCGGGGAATATGTATGGAAAGTTGATATTGAATTCTGATTCAGCTCTGGAAATTTTCAGAAGTTTTGCTTGTTGTTCCGCTTGATCTGGCCATTACCCCTATGAGAGTTCTTCAGGACCCTCTCCTGGGCCCTGAGTGTCAGAAAATGTTCGAACAAGGACAAGTTGATGACCGCTTTCTCATGATTCTGTTCCTCACTTTGGAGCGTCTTCGTATCAATTCTTCTTGGAAGCCGTAAGTTTTTTTTTTAATCTCTTAGCACACATTTACGTAAGCTTAAGGGTATTCATCTGTCTAGAAATGATATGATAGGTATCTTGATATGCTTCCTACTCGATTTGGCAATCCTCTTTGGTTTTCTGATGATGACATCCTTGAGCTAAAAGGGACTAACTTGTATCACGCAACCGAGTTACAGGTCTCAATCTTGATCATTTATTCCTGTCTTATCATATCGTCCTTAAAATAGCAACCACATTTTCTCTTTTCATTTATTAAACCCAATAACCATCGTGTATTCATTCTCAGAAGAAGAAGTTGCTCTCGCTTTACCATGACAAGGTGGAGGTCCTGGTGACAAAGCTTCTTATTTTGGATGGCGATTCCGAAAGGTTGACATATTTACACTACTTTTAGACCAAATTATTGTTCATTGATAATCATATTTTGTTTTCTCTCTTCGTGCAGCAAGGTCTCCTTTGAACACTTCCTCTGGTATGTTTGGTACTGGTGTTATTCCTTGTTAGTAGAACCAGACTTTTGTGTCTTGTAAAGGGCTGCTTAGTGATCTTGCGACTTTTTTCAATTATGCCAGGGCAAACTCTGTATTCTGGAGTCGCGCCTTGAATATTCCTCTTCCACATTCTTTCGTGTTTCCACAAAGCCAAGATGATACCGGGGAATGCACATCAACAAGTGAGTCCCCTGAAACGGCTCCAGTTAATTCTAATGAGGAAAAAGGCAAGTCATTAACGTCGGTCTGCTGAATTCTGTGTGAAATGCCTCTTTTTTAATTATTATTATTCTATCATGTAACGACAATTTCATGGGTTTCTTCATTTTCTGATGGGTAGAAATTCAGGCTCAACCTGCGCCATCTGTAGGATCCGGAGATACAATATGGGTTGAGGGGCTTGTTCCTGGCATTGACTTTTGCAACCATGGTATGCCAATCTTTGTTTCAAAAAGACTCTATTATCAGTTTCTCCGTTCCATAATGTTGATATGGTTAATGAGTATATCCCAGTGTGATGTGATATAATGACCTATGGTTATGGCAGTATAGATTTGAAGCCTGTGGCGACTTGGGAAGTTGATGGGATCGGATCAGTATCTAGGGTTCCTTTCTCCATGTACCTTCTCTCTGGTTGGCCAAATATTTGTTTGTGTTACCTCTCAGCTTTCTACAATTTTTCAATCAAACAATACAGAACATTCTTTTTCCTCTCTTCTTTTTGATCTGTATGCGGAAAACTAAGTGCTACAATTCTGTAAAGCAGTTGCTCAACGTCCTATCCCAAAGAAGGAGATCTCGATCAGTTATGGTAACAAAGGAAATGAGGTAAGATGTTTTGCAGCTATCTTGTACAACTATATAACTTGTCTCTTGGTAAAAAATCACATCTAGCCCTTTGTTTGAGTGATGTGCCTTCTTGCTGAATGCAGGAGCTTCTTTACCTGTATGGCTTTGTGATAGATAACAACCCAGATGATTATCTCATGGTAATATTTACATCCATCAACAGTTCCCTACCTTTTCAACCAGTGATGTATTATAGAAGTCTTGAGAATGATGACGAGAAACATAACTTTCAAGATCAAGGAGATGCTCGTCAATTTTGTTCTCACATCTGTTGTTACGTTTAACAATGGATTTATTCAGGTACATTATCCTGTTGAGGCAATTCCGAGTATCCCTTTTTCTGATTCCAAGGGGCAGCTGCTTGAAGCTCAGGTTAGCAGTACAAGTCTTCGCACTATCTTACCCGAAGTTTTGATTATAGACCCTATAAGACAATGTAGCTCTTTAATACATTTATTTCCATGTAATATGTAACTGTCGAACTCTAAAAAATATCATTGCAGAATGCACAACTCCGGTGTCTCTTGCCAAAATCGGTCCTAAATCATGGGTTTTTCCCACGAACCACATCAGTAATTAGAGAAAGTGATGAGAAGGAAACAGTGAGATCCTGTAATTTCAGTTGGTCTGGGAAGCGTAAGATGCCCACATATATGAACAAACTAGTTTTCCCAGAAGATTTTATGACTGGCTTAAGGACCATTGCAATGCAAGAAGAAGAGATTTACAAGGTCTCAGCTATGCTTGAAGAGGTATGATCACCGTTTTTTCTTTCTTCTGACATCTGAAACCCATATCCTACACAAAAAATCTCCATCTCTGAAAGAGTGAAAGTAGTAACTTGGGAAACGAAGGCGGAATCATAAATATCCACAGTTTGTCTTCCACTAGATAATGAGACAAAAGTATTGTTTTCCTGAAAAGCTTGTTGAGTCAAGACAAGGCGAGCAACCTTCTGAAACTGAGGTCAGGATGGCAGTATGGGAAGCATGTGGGGATTCTGGAGCTTTGCAGTTACTTGTGGATCTCCTTAATTCAAAGTAAGCAGTTGAATTTGAACATGGATTCTTAAGGGCTAACTAAGATGTTTGTCTGTGGGATGAGAAGAAAATTACAGACCTCAATGCTTTTTGTCCTGACAGGATGATGAAGCTGGAAGAGAATTCTGGCACTGAAGAACAAGATGCTAGGCTCCTTGAGGAGGCGTGCGTCTTAGAGAGCCATGAAGAATCGAGGTACAATGTAAAAAATCTGTGGACATGTCGTTTAGATATTGATTAAAAATGTTTATAAAATATGTTTTGTGGTAGGGACTTGGATGGGAGAAGGATGAGCAGAAACAAGTGGTCAAGTGTAGTGTACCGTAGAGGACAGAAGCAGCTCACAAGACTGTTGTTGAAGGAGGCAGAGCATGCCCTTCACTTAGCTCTCTCCTCTGACCATTGACTGATATCTCATCGGTGTTTTATTGTAGATTATTTTAAACATATCCATTTCAAAGGCTAAATAAGCAAATTGTGTGATATAACAATTATTAGTGTGTGGCACCAAATTAACGGTCTATATATTTTAAAGTAATACCCAAATCTTTTAGCTAAACCAATATAAAATCTTTTCATCTAAATCAAATCTGGTGCAAAATCAATAGGATTTGCAAAGATTCGGTAATGGCACCACGCCATTTACTCATTTACTCATATTTAGTGCCGCTACTCTTTCTTGATCCTTAAGAAAAAAGAAAAAAAAACTTGCAACTCTGGATCGAGACACTATTGATGTGAAAACAAGGCTTCATGCATATATATATATATATATGGAAATATTGAGAAGTCGGTTTGTGGTCTAAACGGGCCTTCTAAAAACAAATTTGTGTGTGGCCTAATAATTGAGTCGGTAATGTTGTGCACTTTAATGATGATACTCACTTCTTGTTTTTCAAACTTTCTCCTCTTTTACCTAACTCACTAAAAAGTTGGAAATTAACTTGTGCTTGAACTGCTTTGAATGTTAAGTGATGCCATCCGTCTTTCTGCAGCGGCTGCTCTCTTTTCCCTCTGTGCTGCCATTGCTCTCCTCACTTCCTCCTATTACAACAAGATTTACACCAAAGACAAAGCAAATGTTGACATGGCTTCTCCTTAAATATCAGACTGAGATCAGATTATACAAATTGGGGTTTGTGAAGCTAACCACTTTAGAAATTGGCTTCTCCTTCTCCGCCTGCGCAGCTTCGGCCTGCAAACACAGGGAGGGTTAGATAACAAGTCTCTACTAATCCGAGTTTTGTTTGAAAAATAGACCCTGATTCAAAACGTTACCTGAGCCTTCTTTTCTCGGGCTTTGCGTAGTTTCTTCAACTCCTTTGTTCTTGCTTTCTGCTTGGCGTCTTTTTCTGCCTGAACAACAATCACCGTCACGAATCAAGTTAGTCTGATGATGGATTCAGACTCCCATATGCAACCACATGTCTCCGAAAATCATATACCAAATCATGCCAGAACAAATATATACGACACCAATTAATATAGTATTTGGCAGTCATCGGATTCTAACACATGACCACACATACATCATTAACTCCGGGATAGAGCTCAACCTAAAATCCCAATGCGCAATGAAAGGACTAACTGCACTAGTCCTATTTTGCCTCATGCGGAATCCTTAACCAAACTTCTAAATTCAACAAATAACAAACCAATGCAAGTACCTGCTTGGCAGCTTGAGATTCCTCCATCTCTTTTGTGAGCGGGCTGGGTACTTTAGCATCATGCCAATTCCATTTTTCAAGGTTTAACGCCATAAACCGTCTGAAAGTGTTTCTCACTTCCTTCTCATTTGCAAGCATGTATGGCGTTCTGCCTCTTTCATCCTTAGCACAAGGATCCATACCCTCCTCCAAGAACTCCATAACTCTTTCACAATCACCCGATTTGGCAGCTTCATGTAAGGCAGTTGACGTACCAGTAACTCCATCCTCGATATCCTCTTCTATACGATTTGGTTCCTCTAAGATTATGTTGCTAGAAGAAGTTTCATCGGGCTCTTCCTTTCTTGAGGTTTTGCCAGAATCCTCATTGTGGGTCTGCACCACTGTATTAGCTTTGGTGACTTCTGGTCGATTAACAAAAATCTCCTCAGTTACATGTGCAATCTGAGTCAACTGATTATATATACGCTGTGATTCCTTGAAGGTTGGCCGACGGATCGTAAATGGAACGTTTCGTACAGCGCAGTTTTGGCTGCTAAAGTACGGTTTGCCTCCATTGAAAAGTAATTGCCTACTGCTTGAGGGAGCATGGACAAAAACACAAGCAGCACCATCAAAATAAGGTTTCCAGCTAGCAAGTAGCTCTTGAATATCCTAACAATAGAGAGAAAAATGACAAAAATTACACTTCAAGGCTATGAATTATCTTTCCTAGAGGTAAAAAAATATATAAACATTTTTTCTTTATGTTTTCCTTCCTATGATCCTGATCCCGGTTGATAATCATCGAGGAGGCGGCCAATGTTTCCACCCGTTTAAGAGACCTAAATCATGTTTACAAAACTATACACCACACTTCCGAGTTCAGAATTGCCTTTACAAATGGACAGAGCCGCATATATTATTATAAAAAATCAACGACCTTTTGTAATCTCAGCTGAAAAGAGAAGGAAACAGTAGCAAAACATGTCCAGAGACAAACCTTTTTTAAAGCAAGTTCATTGTAACGACGAAGTGAGGCTCCGGCAGAGTGTATACTTCTCCCGCTTGCATCTTTTGTGGACTGCTTTTTACCAGCCTTGGCTCTTACAACATATCTACACATAGGGAAAGGGAATTAGAGGACAAAAAGAGGCAAAGGACTGTGAATAAAGTTTTATGAACTGAGAGGAAATGAGAAGAGAAGTACCTGTGGAATGTCTTATGAGCCACAACCGACTTTCCATTAAAGACAGTACCGGCAAAGTGGCCACCACTTGCAAGCAACACGACACGCATTTGCCTATCATCCTTATTCTCTCGAATCAAATTTCTCAACCTCTCAGTAACTTCATTCTCGACCAAGCTACCACAACAGTCAACAGAAACTCCTCTGTCATTCTCGAACGAAACACTTTCAGCGTCGTCCATGATTAAGCATTTCCAGATAGAAACTTTGTCACCACTTTGAAGACGGAAAAATAGTTTCTTTTTATCAATACCCTTTTGAGCATCAAAGTGGAAAGAGGGTGGTCTAGTCTCAGCTTCGTCCTCTGAACCTGATATGCTAGACACGTCATAGTCTTGGACCGACTCAGATGTCAACTCATCAACATCTTCCTCTTTTAATATAGCCTTGCCAGCAACACTCAGCTTGATCTACAAATCACAGCAACCACATTAAGGCATTGGAAAACGAAATTGTGACACTTTTTTTTTCCATATAATTGCTCGAATAATTTAGTCGGAAGAGAGAAATTTGTACGTTAAGGCGATGAATATCGGACTTGAAGTGGTAGCGTTGATCTTGAAGAGACAGGAACTCAATTTTACAAGTATTACAGGTCCATCTGTCCAAAATCACGCCGTCCTTGGAACTCTTATCCTCCTCCGCCTCCTCTGGATCGAAAGTTTTGGGTGGTCCGAATGCCGATTGAGTCTCCGAAGGATTCGACAACCGACACGAGTCAAAGAAATCCGCCGTCAAGTCAAATATCGATCGAGGCTGTTTATATTCTGGATTACCAATCTCGGTGGTGGCCGCCGCGCCGGTGGTCGCCATTAATTATGAATTGGACGGATTGATTTTCCTAACACCGGTACCGATACCGATAAGTGTGGATTTGAAAGCTTTGTGAGATAAACGATTCCGTTTTGTTATTTTCTTAAATGGATCCATAATGTCATTAAAGTGGCCCATATAAGGCCCAATAATACAAGGCGGCGATGCAGAAAGATCTCGAACGAACAAAAGCGCCAAAAGCATCCTAGACGCGACTGAGAAAATAAATATAGAAGAAAGCCTCTCTGCTCGTTTTGCGTTTCCGAGCAACAATGGTGAGTCGTTTGTCCATTGTTCGTTCGTTTGTCCTTTGTTCGTTCTAGTCAGTTTTTTTTTTAATATAGTTCTGGCGATATTTGTATTTATATGTTCGAGTTTCCTGGTTTTGATTATTGCAGTCGGTAACTTTGCACACGAACCTGGGTGACATCAAGTGCGAAATCTTCTGTGACGAGGTTCCCAAGAGTGCTGAGGTTAGTTATTCACTCAGCTCATGTTTCTCGGTTTCGATTTGAGCTGTTTTCTTTGAATTGTTTACAAAATCAGTCCAGTTGAGGCAAATAACAAAACAATATTCACTAGGTTATCTAGTGTCCAATTAGCTATTACCTGGTGCTGGGTTCTTGTATTGTATGGATGATTTTTCTTCTCCTTCTCTGGATTGTTTTTAATCTTTAGGCGAAATTAGGGTTATATGAATGTCATGATTGGGGAAATTATTTTTCCCTCAACAGTGTTGGTGTATAGGTTCATTATTTTTCAATGCGTATTCATTGGATCACTGAGCTATTTCTCTCTGACAATTTTCGCAAGTTTTTCCATGTATGAAGCACCTTGACCTTTAGCTTTGATCTTTCATATTGGTGCAGAACTTTTTGGCGTTGTGTGCTAGTGGCTACTACGATGGTACTATCTTTCATAGAAATATCAAAGGGTTCATGATTCAAGGAGGAGACCCCAAGGGGACCGGAAAAGGAGGAACTAGCATCTGGGGCAAGAAATTCAATGATGAGATCCGAGACTCCCTTAAGGTATCTCTATTCTCATCTCTGCTTATACTTTCCCTTTATCCTTCAAACTGCATCTTCAATGTAATGCAACTGTCTCATGGCCTGTTGGTGTGTTACCTCTTATTCAGTGTCTTCATAATCCATGTTAGCATCCATCCATAATTATAGACTTCTTTTAGCTCAGAACCATTATTAGTCTTAGAAAACCAAAGTGGCTGAGTACACTATCCTGATCTGTTCCTTCTGACTGTAAGGTAAGGTATCAATGTGTTTTAGCCAGGTAGTCATATGCATGCCATTACCCTACTCATAACCGCTAGTGCAATCCCTCTTGCATTTAATTCCAGGGAAGTAGATAGATTTGAGTCTGTTGCGAATGGTCTTATCTATCTCTCTAGTTGTTCTTGATAATTTACCAGATTCCATTCTCTTATGCAGCACAATGCAAGAGGGATGCTGTCAATGGCAAACAGCGGTCCAAACACCAACGGAAGCCAGTTCTTCATAACCTATGCAAAACAACCACATCTCAATGGATTATACACCATCTTTGGCAAAGTCATTCATGGCTTCGAAGTGCTTGACATTATGGAAAAGGTAAACCAACCTCTTACCCTCTTAAATCACCTCGTCTTTCTAAGAAGAGTTTGAACTCTTATGTTTTCTTCCTTACTGTGACTGTTGTTAGCCTAAATCAAGTGTGTTAAAGAAGAATGCTTGTTAGTTGTTGGTGATATGAAGCCTGGAACAGGATTTATTGATCTGAATTTTGTTTTTAGAAAACTCATCTAATGATATGATTGTGGCCTGTTGCAGACTCAAACAGGACCAGGAGATAGGCCGCTTGCTGAGATAAGGCTAAACCGTGTGACGATCCACGCCAATCCACTTGCTGGTTAAGTCTAATGTGGCAGAACCGAGCCAAGCCAAAAGTGTTGTTCTCTTTATTTGTTTCGATAGAGCTGACATGTACACTCAGAAACTGAACTAAGACCACTGTTTCACCCAATTAAAAAGTTTGTACTGGAGGATTTACCAATTACTGTCTTCAAAGGTGTTTTGTATTATTTAAAGACAAAAATAATTTTTTTTGCCCAATACTTGACGCCGTATTGCAATCTCGCCAACAAGATTTCAAATACACAATAATCTATCTGCTGAGTGTGTAATAATAACTAATAAGATTCAACGTGGGCCATCAAATTCGAACCAAATCATGTAAATGGGCTCAGCCAAACCCGACCCGGATCGAATAAAAACGGATCCCTTCCACTAAGCCGACCCGTTCGGCGCAATTAAAGCGGCCACTACCTCTGGCTAGTAGGGACCGAACCACACTGCGCAGTCAGCACAAACCTGAATAAGGGTAAAAAGGTAAAATACGGTACTCTCTTTTGACAAAATGGGACCCGTTGTAACGCAACGACTGTCTCTGTCTTCATTCAAATACTAAACGCGTGTGGGCCCGCCAACCTCCTCCTCCTCCATCACTGTTTTTTGTTTAAACAAAAAAAAAACACAAAATGTTAAAAGAAAAAAATATAACCCAAAAATTGACGAAACAAAATTGAGAAACAATACAACACCACTCTCTTCTTCTTCGTTTGAATTTGTTCTTCTCTTTTTTGCATAGAGAAGACTATTGATTAGAAAATGGCTATGGCTTCTTCGAGAAATGGTGCGGTTAGAGGATCCATGAGACCAGTCTCTGGAGCTAATTCATCCAATCTCAGATCGTCTTCTTTCAAATCCAGGATTCCTTCCTCGGCGCCTGCTCCCCGTCGGAGCTCCTCTGCTTCTATCGGAGCCGCAGACAATGGAGGTCCGTTTTCATTTCTTTATCACTGATTTGAGTTTTCACTGACTGTCGATTCCGTGAATTTATCAATTTTAGCTTTGTATTAGTTAAGCAACTCTCTTCCTATTGCTGGGGTGCTGATCCCTTTCCCTTTAATTGCTTCTTAGGAGACGATTCTTCACTTTTATTGATTCGATTCATTCTTCTCTACTCGATGACTATTTTTTTTGTTTTTATTTTGCTTCTGTAGAAATTGTGTGTTTATGTGTTTTTTTTCTGGTAACTGTTTTGACAGTGCCTGGGAGAGTTCGAGTGGCTGTAAGATTACGACCTCGCAATGCAGATGAGTCAGTCGCAGATGCTGATTTTGCTGATTGTGTCGAGTTGCAACCTGAGGTTTCTCTCCACTTCTTAATATAAACTTGAACTGAGTCAGGGGTTTCATCTTTATCACTCAATTGTTTCAATCCCTTCTCTCTGTGTGTTAGCTTAAAAGGTTGAAACTCAGGAAAAACAATTGGGATACTGAGACCTATGAGTTTGATGAGGTGCTTACTGAAGCTGCTTCACAGAAGCGAGTCTACGAAGTGGTTGCCAAGCCTGTTGTTGAGGTCTCTTTTTCTCTCCTTCTTCATTATGTTTATACTCCTTTGCTCCTTCTTTCTTGGTTACCCTTGGGAGTATCTTTACAGTGAAATTGCTTTCGATTTGTAGAGTGTTCTTGAGGGTTACAATGGAACTGTGATGGCTTATGGTCAGACTGGTACTGGCAAGACTTTTACCCTTGGAAGATTAGGAGATGAAGATACTGCTGCTCGTGGTATCATGGTTCGATCAATGGAAGATATCATTGGAGGCACTTCTCTAGACACTGATTCTATCTCTGTCTCATATTTGCAGGTTGGGATACTATTGATTGATTCTTTAGTTTATTTTTATTCCTTTTACTTTAATATCTTTTCAAACTTTTCTCCAGCTTTATATGGAGACCATCCAAGATCTCTTAGATCCAACTAATGACAATATCGCTATTGTCGAAGACCCCAGAACTGGAGATGTCTCCTTGCCTGGGGCCACGCATGTAGAGATCAGGAACCAGCAAAATTTTCTTGAGCTCCTTCAGCTTGGGGAAACACATAGAGTTGCAGCCAATACAAAATTGAATACTGAATCTTCTCGAAGTCATGCAATTCTCATGGTAATTCACCTCTGTTTAGCCTTCTCAACTTTCTCTGGAACTTCCTAGGCCTTAGATAGAACCTTTACGTTCATCTCTATTGTTATTTTGAGTTGATGCATGATCAATAGTTCAGGTACATGTCAAGAGGTCGGTGGTGGAGAACGAGTTTCCAGTCTCAAATGAAATGGAGAGCTCATCCCACTTTGTCAGACCATCCAAGCCATTGGTTAGGAGAAGCAAGCTAGTTCTAGTAGATCTTGCTGGTTCTGAACGTGTTCACAAGTCGGGTATAAACCTCTAATAATCAAATGAGATAGCTTGTCACAGCCCTTGTACAAATCAGATTTACTCATTTCTTCGTTTTCCCTCCATGAGAAAAGTCTAGGATACTTATTTCCTTACGGGAGTGCTCATTACCACCACCTTTCTTACAATGCAGGCAGCGAAGGACACATGCTGGAGGAAGCTAAATCCATTAATCTCTCACTTAGTGCTTTAGGGAAATGCATAAATGCAATAGCTGAGAATAGCCCTCATGTTCCACTTCGTGATTCAAAACTTACTCGCTTGTTGAGAGATTCATTTGGTGGTTAGTTATCTTATTGCTCATAGGCTAAGTCCTATTGTCTTGAATTCTGAATTCCTAATAAATGGACTTTTCTATATTACCATTTGTTGTTTGCATTTCAGGCACAGCAAGAACATCCCTAATTGTGACCATTGGTCCCTCTCCGCGTCATAGAGGAGAGACAACCAGTACTATATTATTTGGTCAAAGGGTGGGCTCTTACTACTTTAACCTAACCCCTAGTGTAGAAGTCTGTTGAGAAATTTCAATTCATAAGTGTTTTTAAATCTTGGGCAGGCCATGAAGGTAGAGAATATGTTAAAGATAAAGGAAGAATTTGATTACAAGAGTTTATCCAAGAAACTTGAGGTCCAACTGGATAAGGTGATTGCTGAAAACGAAAGGCAGCTCAAAGCATTTGATGATGATGTGGAGAGAATAAATCGACAAGCACAAAATCGTATATCAGAAGTTGAAAAGAACTTTGCAGAGGCCTTAGAGGTTAGTTCATGCAAAATCCAGTTAGGCTCTCCTTGGCATAACCTGAAAGAATAGAAGAAGAAAATCAGAAAAATGGTTTCATATGTTTGGCTTTTAAAAGCGGGTTATTTTTTTCTTTACATTCTGTTTACAGAAGGAGAAACTAAAGTGTCAAATGGAATATATGGAGTCAGTTAAAAAGCTTGAAGAAAAGCTGATATCGAACCAACGGAACCATGAGAATGGTAAACGTAATGGAGAGGTACTTGCCCGCGGAACTCTGATTTTCTTTTCAGGTGATGGGAGTGTTCGAATCTTTAACCAGTAAATATTACTTTGCAGGTCAATGGAGTTGTTACAGCTAGTGAATTCACTAGGCTCAAAGAATCACTTGAGAATGAAATGAAGTTAAGGAAGTCAGCTGAAGAGGAAGTCAGCAAAGTAAAAAGCCAGTCAACACTGAAGACAAGATCAGGGGTACCCATTGTTTAAATTCTCTATGGCTTCCTCTATCTCTCTCCCCTTGTCAATGATTTAACATCTTAGATAATATTTAACCAAGCTCTCTGGCGTTTTAGGAAGGCGAAGATGCTGGAATAACAAGACTACAAAAACTGCTGGAGGATGAGGCTCTTCAGAAAAAGAAACTTGAAGAAGAGGTCACCATATTACGAAGTCAACTTGTGCAGCTTACTTTTGAAGCTGATCAGGTACGGAGTGTATGAATTTGAGTGTGTAAAATTGAGGGTGTGTACTGTAAGGGTCTCTTTAGTTGCTGTAAAACAACTGTCTCTATACATCAGCTGAAGAATTAGTCTCCTTTTGCTCAAAAAAAGAAAGATTAGTCTCCATTGTATGCCCTCTTTAAAAATACTTTTAAACACGCACGGTTAGAGTTTCTTTGAACTATCTATTGTGAATATGAGGCATATATTCACATATCACTATTAATTGCTTCCTGTACTTGATAACGACTGTATCTTGGTAATAAATTTGGTCCAATCTTGAGTTTCTTGAATGCGTTATCTAACAGTTGAGTCTTATTCTTCCAGATGAGAAGATGCTTGGACAGAGGTGCCCCAGGGAATTCGTACTCTGGCACAGACTCATTACCATCACGACATTCCCAAGCAAGAGAATCTGTGAACGGACAGAAGGCACCGTTTGCTACACTATGTGAGCAAGGTAATGGAAATTTCTTCTAAACTATTTGAACCAGAGTGTATACAAATGCCTTTGTGGTTCTTATAACTTCATATCCTCTTTGAAACAGTGGGACTTCAAAAGATCTTGCAATTGCTTGAGTCAGATGATGCAAACATCAGAATTCATGCTGTGAAAGTTGTGGCCAATCTTGCAGCTGAAGGTAACTATCATATATGCATCATCTCAAAGGTTCAACCATAGTTTTTTTTACTCTGGGTTCTTACTGTTTTCCCTTTTTCTTTTTGGGGTTGATACACAGAGGCAAATCAAGAAAAGATCGTTGAAGCTGGAGGCCTGACATCGTTGCTAATGCTTCTCAGAAGCTACGAAGATGAAACTGTGCGAAGAGTTGCCGCTGGTGCGATCGCCAATCTCGCAATGAACGGTAAACTCTCATTGCTACTAACTAGTATTTAGTGGTTAGACAGACAATGGAAGCAGAAACAGACTAATTATATGGCTTTTGGTCACTTGGTGGGGAGGTACATGCTCATGTGTTTAGTTTTTTTACGGGGTAACAGAAGTGAGTCAACAACTGATAGTGGACCAAGGTGGAATCAGCTTGCTATCTCTAACAGCTGCAGATGCAGAAGATCCACAGACTTTACGCATGGTTGCTGGGGCTATTGCTAATCTCTGTGGCAACGGTAAATTAACATCCCCAACATTTTATTTTGAACAAGAAACCGACCAATTTCTTAAAACCTTTTTTTTTATGTTGTTTGGTAGACAAACTGCAAGCAAGACTATGGTCGGATGGTGGAATAAAAGCGTTGTTAGGAATGGTTAGATGCGGACATCCAGATGTTCTTGCTCAGGTGGCTCGCGGAATTGCAAACTTTGCCAAGTGCGAGTCCCGAGCAACCACTCAAGGTAATGCTCTTTTCCAGTATTCCTTCAAGGTCATTCAGCCTTTAGAGAGAGAGAGAGATTGGTTTTTCTTGCGTGGGTTTATAATGTGAAGAGTGTATGAAGGTGTGAAGAGTGGAAGATCACTACTAATAGAAGACGGAGCTCTTCCGTGGATTGTACAACATGCGAACGATGAAGCTGCGCCAATCAGGCGACACATAGAGCTGGCTTTATGCCATTTGGCCCAGCATGGTTAGTGCGATCCTTGTCTTTGTCTTTGTGGTCTTTTTGATCCTTGTTGTGGTTCATCATGTTCATTTGATTGTTTGGTGGGGGCAGAGGTGAATGCAAAGGAGATGATAAGCGGAGGAGCATTGTGGGAGTTGGTGAGAATATCAAAGGAATGTTCAAGAGAAGACATTCGAAGTTTGGCTCATCGTACTCTCTCTTCAAGTCCCGTCTTCCGTTCTGAGATCCGTCGCCTCGGCATCCAGTTTTGACTTGTTTTATGTTTTGTATCATATAATCATCATCTCTCTCAACGAGATTCACACATCATCACCATCTGTATTCTATTTTATTCATTTTATAGTAACTATTTCATTTTTCTTTGCTTTTTCATTTACTCTTGATTATAAAAAGAATTACTAGATCACGTTGTGTGATTCATTCAACCTCGAAATAAAACAAAGAAAGATTGCTAAGACTTATTATGCAACAACGTGTCAAAAACACAGACTGTCTAATATTTTACAATTTACATATAAGAAAGTTAAAAAAAAAATCCCTCGTGAACACTAATCTCTTCCCATGGCTACCAAACAATGTAAGTAATTTGTGATAAAAACTCAAAGAAGACCCAAACAGAATTATGATGAAAATCGAGGGAGTAAATGAAGAAATCTTACAGAGAGATAGATAGATATTTAGCAGCAAGAGCGGAGGAGAACAGGTCCCATTGATGTCTGAAGCATATCACTAAGAGCTACTTGTACCTCTCCTGACCCATGTTCACAGCTTATCAACGTCGCTATCAATGGAAACAACTCCGGCAAGTTCTTCTTGAACAGTGACTCTCCCATGTTTCCCAATGTCTGAATTGCAGCCACCACTAGCGGAGCCCGCGCTGTTAGCTCTTTCTTTTTTCCTGACCCCGAGGGAACCGCCCACCTTGAAGACTGCTCCTTTGAACATGAAATATTTATGTAGAACTCTAACACCTCTCTGCAGAGGCTTATGAGGTGGGATTCTATTTCAGCCTCGTTGTAACCCACAGGCTGATCTGAGATGAGGTTGTCTAAGAAGGTCATACATGTTTGGAAAGATTCGTTCTCCAGGCGCAGCAGAGGAGCTTCTTGGGATTCAAGGGACGACCCGAGCTCCTGGAGCTTGGAACGTAAGAGTAGATCAGCGTTGATTTTGTGAGCGTTGGATCCAATGCCGTGCATAGCGTCGAAGAGCATCAACATGTGATTGGCTGTGAGAGACATACGGTACATGTCGTAGATATCTGTTACCGCCTGAAAATAAAGAGCAAGTACACAGACATACACATATACTCATGAGATCGATTATGTGTGTATATATCTATCCATGCTTCATCACCAAAGAGACTGAAGACTTGACTGACCTGAATCACAAAAATCTGAATTGAAGCTTTAGATTTGGCATCTGTGACGACAGCATGAAGCTGCCTGTTCCTTCTTCTCAGTGCGTCGTTGGAATTATCGTTTGTTTCGTCCTCATTGCTTACATCCTCCATCAAATCTTCACTGGTAACGTATGAGAAGTCAGGGGATGTAGCATCTGCTGCTTCTTTGATACATGACACAACCTCGAGCCATTGTTCGTTAGAGAATTGATGACCGACATCTCTCATCAGACGGACAAGCGCAGCAATACCCGCACCAGCAAGACTTTGGTGAGGACGTTTTATCAAGCTTACAAATAACATCAGTACCTTCTTAAGGAGAGGGTTAACCGTCTTGTAAAAATTTACAAAGAGGTCTACAACCAGCTGTAGAGCTAACGAGCATGTCTCATAAAGCCAAGACTCTTGGTCGACTTCACCATTGTAACCTCTCTGATCTGTTGAATCATCCTCAGATGGGTCAACGTCCTGACGCACATAGTCGAATATTCGAAATAAAACAGACTCAAAAACCCGTTCCCATAACGCCAGACTGAAATGGTCACCATGGTTCCTCAGAGTATCAAACAGGACTTTCAATGCAACCTTCCTAATTTCTGCTCTTGGGTCGAAACTAAGTTCAGATAAACCTGCACGGGAAAGAAAGCCAAAAATGTCAAGGTGATGAGAATGTTGATTTAAGAAGTAAAATCAATAAGACGAAGTATGAATTTTGGCTTACCGGCTAACAGTGGAAACCAAGAATACAAATGTTCATCACTTTCTAGAAACTTCCCACTATCTTGTTTTCCAATTTTTCCACCCTGAGGAGATAATGGTGGGTTCCTCCTCAGTGACGAACCAACATAGCCTTCAGCAAGTTTTCTTGCGCAATACTGAAGGAAAGCAATGGCTTGGAGACTAATATCTTTCTCAAATTTACAATTGGTGAACGCAACAAGGCAATTCACACAGTCTGTGAAGGTGGTTGTCTCTGTCTCCGTGATGTGTGGGAAGTAGTCTCGGATAATCTTCTCAACCATTTCAAAAGACAGGAACACAATATTTTTATGTGCATCATGTGCTGCTGTCGTGAAAATCTGCAAGAGCAAACAGATTTTAGTAAGTATATCTGCCAGCAAGAACTTAGAGAGACATCAACGTAACTGGAAGTTTGATGGATCAAATACCATGAACATACTCTTCCATCCCGACTTGACATTGTCAACACGGGATAAAACCATCTGTGAGACACATCGTATAATCAATTCCCTGATCTCAACAGCACCACTTTTGCGCATGACAACAACAAAAGGCTTCATAAATTCATTTTGGAAGTTATAATTCGCCAACTCTTCCCGCTCTAAGAACTTCATAGACAGCTGGCGCAAAGAATCCATTGCAAAAATTGCAATGGAGAGGTTATCAGAACAGCCAATAGTCACAAAGAAATCAGAGAGCACATGCCAGATGCTCGACCAGACAAGTCTTATGCGGTTCATGTTATAGTGCCTGCCATTACAACAAACAGGGTATAAATAAGAGAGAGTGAGCAAAAACAAAACAGATATCGTAAAGAAAAGATTGATCCTTACGCTATTTCCACAATCTTTGTTAGGCTGAAGACCCGTGGATCAGATGGAGATCGTAACTCATCCATGGAAACTTTGCAGAGGGCTTTAACAAAGTCAATTATGGCTTCACTATTCAATCTTTGACTACGAGTAAATATCCGACTCATGTCACCAACTTGTTCTAGCAAGTTTAGATTAGATATCAAGTTGTTCATCTGTTCAGATGTCACTGTATTAGAAGCCTTTCCAGCAACACCAGAACCATCGTAGGAACCCCTTATCATAGCAGATGCAGCATACTGAAGTTTTCCAGGTGCTCTTTCTTTAATTGCAGGTACGGAATTTGGCTTAGCCAGTGGAGAGTTTCCTGACTCCGTTTGAGGAAATGCAAAGAAAGTGGCATCAGGAGGCGCTCCTTCCCCCAAGAGATGAAGATGCTCAAACCGTGAAACACAAGTCAGTATATGCTCCCAAGCATCTTGTAGATAGTTTCCTTCTTCCTCCGCCAGTTTTACTATTGCCTATCAGTGAACAGAAAAAAACAATTTATACATAGAAGACATTTCTTATCATCCATTGGTATTTTCAAGATTAATCAGGTTTGAATGTCAGCTAACCCAATTATCATTTCCTTGAACTGAGAAAAGTGCAAAAAGAAACATTAATTACTTTGTCCCAAGATTTTCAGATGCAAAATGTGAATGCTAGCCCCAGCATAGGATAAACTTAAAACTAAATGAGATTTCCCCTATCTCGTTTTGTACCCTGAATATAAGGTTGAGAAAAAAGTTACAAACCTTTATTGCTTCAATGTTTTTTTGCTTGATATCAGCAGGAGAGTGGAGGGAAGTAAATTTTGCTAGTGAAGTCACAAAGGCATCTCTGTGCGTTTTTAAGGACATTACAGAAGTGACATGGATGGCATGATGGAAACCCTCCAGACATAATGTTGTTATTACTGCATCATCACTCTGGTCAAGTGGAACACTGAAAGCTGCCAACATAGGAGCCCAACAAACCTCAACCATAAATCTGAGTATAATCACATCCGAGGCTGCATAATAAACTGACCTACAGTGGAAAACAAAAATCAGAAACCAAGAGATACACTTTTTCAGGTAGTTGAAAGTATAAAAATCATAGCTAAATTAAAATTAAAAAAAAGAAAGAAAAAAAGAAGTAACAATAAGAGCAGAAGCCAGCAGTGTTGACCTGCCCAGCTACTAACTCCAAAAGAGTGACTATCAGAACATAAGGTGAATTATGCCCAAACGAGAAAAGAATGGAAGCAGAATCAACATGTGTAAAACAGAGCACTGCACAAGAGTGCAAAACAAAAGGTTAAATAAAGGAAGCTTCTTACTCAGATTTGCGAGCCTTTTCTTTAAATCTCTCTTGCATATGCCTGATAAGATCATCACTGGTCTCCATGTTCATATCGTCACCACGCCTAGGAACAACAATATTTAAGATAGTATCTAAGCCAAGTAATCTACTTGAGTTTGTAGGCTGCTTCTGCTGCGGACCCAAACCATCATCCTTCATCTTTATCTCATTTCTAGATATCCTTTCATATAATGCACGTAGATATTCCTCAGGCAAATCTTTCCCATCATCTATACCACGATTGTTTCTAATAAAACCATCAGCTGTCATCTGCAAGTTGTAATTGAAAAATTTAGTAATGAGTTACTTTGTTTGACCAATCACAAGCTTCAAACAAGATCGTATTAAGATATTCCTCAAGAGGGATTTCAGAAAGCTTCTAAGCGAAACAGCTCAAATATGTACCTTGCTCTTCACCATAGGGTTATGTGCATCTGTGTTGAGCAAAATGACTGAGTAAGCGAGGACATATGCCGTATCAGCGCTAGAAAAATCCTTTGGGTTGCATTTACAGAATCGCTCTGCAAATTTTTCCATTATACGATCGATTTTTTGTGCTTCTCCTGGCAGCCTAAAGCCCCGGAGAAAGGCTCGAATTGCCTCATCAAATTCCATGCCTTGAAATTCGAAAGAATCCACATATGCATGCATCACTTTCAGAGATAAGTCTTCTCTTTCCCCCAGATAATCCCCTATCAAAGTCTTGTTCAACCCTGATGCATCTTTGAGAAAAGCTGCTATTTCCTCTGGCGAGTCCCCCACCTTGTTTGCCTTGATTAAAAATTCAATACCTTTCTTAGGTTTCTGGTTGAAAATAGAAATACCTTCCTGCCATTAATAAAAACAAATCAGCTAATCAGGTTTTAGCTGAAAGACTGAGACAAAAGTCAATGAGCGCTGAATCAAACTTTAGGTAAACTTTTACCTGAAGTTCAAGCTTGTAAGCTCGGCGCTGCTCTATTGCTAAGGCATCAGAATTCCCACTGGACAATTCAGACTGAGAGTCTGATCTTTCAAAACCACCATGGCCTCCATCCCCCTTACCATTTTCTACTGGATGACTTCCTTCTTCAAGATTTCTATCAACAATTTCCAGCATTTTTGCCGAATAAGGATCTGGAAGACGCAACTGCTTATTCACCCAGTCTCCCATAGACCTTAAAACAGCAACTAAGCATTTCATGGCTTCAAGCTTCATGGCTGCTTCCTGAGGTGGCAACAAGGTAGTAACTGTACCAGGAGGCACTCCTTGAGCAGTCTTAAGGAGACCATTGACCATCCTAAAAACAAGGTCAAGAAAACCAATACAGAAATGAATGCTACTTCAAATAGTTCGCACTAGTTAATGATCGCAGCTCTGATACCACAAAATAAATAGATTCAGGGCGTAAAGATAAGCCACAACAAGATATTAGATCATACCTCTCAAATATATTGGATGAGTTGACATCGCAATCATAGTTGATGAAGATATCTACCAAAATCTGTGAATCAACGCAGAGCTTGTCCAAGAACCGAAGCACTATCATCTTCTGTTGGAAATCAGGTTGAGCAACATTCTCTAATACTCTTAGAACAATCATAGGGAAGAACACCCCAATCTCTGCCTTCAGCCCAGCACGAAACCTCGAAACCAAGCTAAGTAAAATCGAGCAGGAAAGCTGGAAAATGATCATAAGATTTGAAGCACTGTTCTTCAGCAAGGAGAGACACAGATACTGCTTGATGGCGCCTAAGAACCTGTTCCATAATGAGTTGATGCCAAATTTTCAGAAGAAACACCAAAAGCTAAATTACATTCTGTCCAAGCAACTATCAAGCAGAATGTTGAAAGCTGAGGGAAAAAAGACTGAATCTAGAGATATGATAGTTTAATCTACCTAACGTGGGTTATAATAATGCAAGAAGATAAACAAAACAAACCTATCGCTGGTTCTAAAGACAGCACCGGCATTCTCAAGCAGAATCTTCAATAACTCGAGAGCCACAATCTTCCCTCTCATCAACTCTGGATCTTCCTTGGGAGGCGTCTTCATGGACAGCTTGCAAAGTGCCCTGAAAACCAAGAAGGCGTCTCTTCTCAGCTTATTCCCAATCTGAACTTCAGAATCATCGTCTTTCTCCACTTCTCCATCGGCCAGCTCTCCTTTTCTTCCCTCGAGGGCCGACTTATACATACTGATCTCCCAGTACTTGGCATCCAACATATCCTTATCAGTAGAATCCAACAAATCAGTAGGATTGGCAGTGCCAGGCAATGAAGTCTCGAAGGCCCCGTCATGGCCGCCGAATGTGCCCTTGGCGTTAGCTGAATTGAAGACTCCGTCAATGTCCTGCATAATCTTGGTAATGAAACCTTGAACAGACTGCGTCGTAGATGGGTCTGATTCGGATTTGTCCATGGGCTCCATCAGCTCGGCCACGACGATGGGCTGAATGGGGACGGTGGATGAATCTGCCTCCATTCTTCTGAACACGATAACAGACATCTGCACGAGCGAGGCTTTAGCAGTCGCCTGATTAACCACGTTTCTGCTTCCCAAGTAGATACCATAACAAGTCCTGACGATCTGTAGCAAAGAATCTCCATGGATCCTCAGGGAAATTGAAGTTACCGCAGTCAAGAGCGTCTTCAGCACGAGCAACTCGAGCCCTTCGTCGTCTAGCTCGTGACATTTGCAGATGGTTTCAATGAGCTTGGAAAGGAGTAGCGCCTCAGGTCCGCCGGTGGGATCAGCCTCACCGCGAACGTAGCCATGAGCAATAAGCTTCTGGATGCAATCAACGGCGGGATCGACAATCTTGAGAACGCCGGTGGAGGAGGCGTTGATGAGAGGGCTGAGGATGATCTCGGACTCGGCGAGAGAGTATTCGGCGGCTCCTCCGTCGTGAAGTGGTCCAGGAATGGAGGATCCAGATTCAGAGTCGGCAACAGGAGAGGAATTTTCAGGGGATCTAAGGCGTTCGATGACGGATTTGCACTCGTGGGCGAGCTTGGAGTGCTTACGCCAGGAGGCGTTCTTAATGACCTTGTCCAAAGCAGGGATAACAACTCGACCTAAGCGGGAATCGACTTCCGTAGAAGCCATTCCAGATTGGTAGCCGTGACTTCAACGAATCACCAATTTAGATCTATAAGAGGAGAGTGAGTATCTATCTATGTAGCCCAGAGAGAACGGATAACAACAACAAGAGCAACGCCTCCTCCTCTGCGATCCAATCAAAGCAGTATTCTTATCAGGGAGTCAGTGAATTACAGACATCTACGAAGATGAAGCAGACGAGACAAAAAAAAAAATGGTGAGCTTGAGTGAAGTAACCAATATAATAAAAATCCGAGAGAACCAGATTTGGATCGCCGTCCTCTCCTCTATATGAAATGACTTATATATCCTTGAATAGTGGCGGTAATGTCTCCGGATTTGAGGGCATAGTTGGTATTTTCAAAATGACGAATTCTGTATCTGTTGACCGTCCCGGTGGACTCCCCCGGTCATGAGCTTTCTAGCTTATTTATCCTAAATAAATTGCTTTTGGTAATAGTAGTGATATCGAAAAACACCCATGATTAATTCCCAACAAATATGTAAATTTGTTTTGCGAGTAAAGAGAAAAACACCTTCAACAATAGTTTTTGAATTTCATTATCGCCATTGAATTTCATTTGCGGAATAATGGGCCATAATTGTAACGGAGGCCCAATATTAATAAAAGGCCCATAGTGAAGTGGTCTCTAGTGTTGTCTAATCCGCCAGACAGAAGTAGAGCAGAGCAAAGAAAGCTAACAGAGTCATCTCCACCGCTCTAAATTCTAATCTATCCACACCAGCTCTGTCTATGAACTTTGCTTGGCTCATCTCCTTTATCTCCAGTTTCTCCTGAGCTCTGCTTTTTGTAAGTAATCATCAGAGAAGCTCAATTCTGTACTTGTATGATCCTCAATTAGGCCTTTGAATTCATGACTTGTTTTCTAGAGATTAGGTTCATGTGAAATCATACGGCCGCCAAATTTAGGTTTTTCTCTTTTAGTTCTTGAGGTATACAATGGGAATTTATAGCTGCAGCGCAGTGTTGAGCTTCGGCTTGAAATGTCCATTAGTTATTGCAAGGCATAGGCTTTACCATCGCATGTTTAGACGAAACCCATTACTTGTAGAATCCCATCTTAATAGGCTCTGTAGTTGCAAATGTAATGCGAGTCTGGCCATTGGCGAAGTTGTGGAGAAGGAAGATGCAGAGCAAAGCCGTAGTTTTAATTGGGCTGATGTTGGTCTGAATCTGACAGAAGAACAAGACGAGGCAATCACTCGGATTCCTATTAAGATGTCAAAACGTTGTCAAGCGCTTATGCGGCAAATTATTTGCTTCTCCCCCGAAAAGGGAAGCTTTTGCGATTTGTTGGGTGCTTGGCTTAGGAGGATGAACCCCATTAGAGCTGACTGGCTTTCTATTCTTAAAGAGTTGAAGAATCTTGACTCTCCGTTTTATATCAAGGTACTTGCTTTCCTCCTTCCATGCTCGATTGATCTTTCATATGTATCTAACTCATGCTAATTTGCTATCCGAGTTTATCTATTGTCACCTTCTTGATTACGTTTAAATCATTCAGTCTTGTTACCTGCATCTCCTTAGGTGGCTGAATTTTCGCTGCTCCAAGATTCCTTTGAAGCGAATGCCCGTGATTATACCAAGATCATCCATTATTATGGGAAGCTAAACCAAGTAGAAGACGCTGAAAGAACTCTTCTTTCCATGAAAAATCGAGGCTTTCTTATTGATCAGGTGACCCTTACTGCAATGGTTCAGTTGTACAGCAAGGCAGGCTGTCATAAATTGGCTGAAGAAACTTTCAACGAGATCAAATTGCTTGGGGAACCACTAGACTACCGATCCTATGGTTCAATGATTATGGCCTACATCAGAGCTGGTGTCCCCGAGAAAGGAGAGTCTCTACTTAGAGAAATGGACTCCCAAGAGATATGTGCGGGAAGAGAGGTTTACAAGGCATTGTTGAGAGATTACTCTATGGGCGGAGACGCGGAAGGAGCTAAGCGGGTTTTTGATGCAGTTCAAATTGCAGGTATTACTCCTGATGTAAAGCTATGTGGACTGCTCATAAACGCATACAGTGTCTCGGGTCAGAGCCAGAATGCTCGTTTGGCGTTTGAGAATATGAGAAAAGCGGGAATCAAAGCTACTGATAAGTGTGTGGCTCTTGTATTGGCTGCATATGAGAAGGAAGAAAAGCTAAATGAAGCGTTAGGATTCTTGGTAGAGCTTGAGAAAGACTCTATAATGTTAGGGAAAGAAGCTTCTGCTGTGTTGGCTCAGTGGTTTAAGAAGCTTGGTGTTGTTGAAGAAGTTGAATTACTTCTTAGGGAGTTTTCATCTAGCCAGTCTCAACCCCTCTAACATTGTGGGCTTTTTTCATCATGCTTGAAGCCTCTTTCTTGCAGTGCGTATTGTTTTTTCTGTCCGCCAAAACAGCACTGATTTTCTTATTTGCATTTTGTACGTATATATTACTCCTAAATGTTCTGAACTTTAATGTATACAGATTTCATTGCCAAAAAATTTGCTGATACTTAGATCCAACTTAATTAGAACGAACCGAATCAAATTGCAATTGTAAGACTAGACTTATTCAAAACTAAACACGGAAAATTACGTGTTGTGTTGTGTATAATCTTGTTTTATATAGATGCATGCCAGTTCTTGTATTTCTTGCAATTTGTGCAGTCAAATTTTCTGACTTGGTTGTTCTGAATAAATTAGCTAGGAAAAAAATGATCCCAAGGCAGCCTGGGATTTAAAACTATTTTGGTCATTTGCCAAAGAAAAAAAAAGCAAGAGAAGATCTCCCCACTCTTGCTACCAAACCTAACTCGAGGATGGCTTGGTAGGCAAGGTAGGTATACTTTGTTCATCTCTGAAAAAGTTTTCTGGATCCACGGCTGTTTTGACTTTGACCAACCGATCAAAATTCTCTCCGAAATACTTTCTCCCGTAAACCTCAGCTTCTCTGTAACTGTTTGGGCCATGGCTGTTGATCCCGATATCAAGATCCCTGTAGTTGAGATACGTGTGTCTTGGATTCTTGGTCACGAAAGGAGCCATGTAGCTGTAGAAGCTTCTCGTCTTTTCCATGAAACTGCTTTCAACATCAGTGCCCGGGTCTTTCCAGTTCATCGAATGCTGGACCTTGAAAAGCCTCTTCCTGTGTGGGAACGGAGTCGCCGTCGTAGCAACTTCGCTCATTTTCCCTCCGTATGGATTGAACACTAGCCCTAGCTTCCCAGCCTCCATCAACTTCTTACACAAGAAATCTAAACCGTCTTTGCTGATCTCTTTCTCCACGTAATCCGATTTTCTTTTCAAGAAAGACGCCGAATCCGGATTTCGATCCAGCAGGATCTCCGGTTTAATCACCGTGGCGTTGTCGTTGTTGGCCCACCACATCACCGACTGTATCCACGTCATCTCCGTGCAATTCTCCGGCTTCAGACCAAGCTCGGGGAACTCCTTGGTCAGCAGAGACATGAGATCGCTCTGTTTTCCCAAGAACAGAGCAACTACCGACGCGCGAACCGTCTGAGTCGTGTTCCGGGTCACTGGCTGCAACATTAGCCTCATGAAGAGATCCGGGCTGGTCTTGGGAGCAACAAACTGCCATTTATGGACCATGTCAAGTGCGTTTTCTACTAGGGTCTTCTCCACTCTGAAAACAGTCACCCTCGGAGGAACAGGCACGAGTTTGATCTTGAAAGATAAGATCACGCCGAAGCTCGCACCACCACCGCCTCCAATCGCCCAAAACAAATCCTCTCCCATCGATTTACGATCGAGAATCCGTCCGTTCACGTCTACGATTTTGGCGTCCGTGACGTAGTCCACGGAAAGTCCGTATTTTCTGATCATGTTGCCGTAGCCCCCGCCGCTAATGTGACCTCCAGCGCCTACTGTGGGACAAACACCGGCGGGAAATCCGTGAGTGCCGTGAGTTTTGCTGCTCTGCCAAATGTTGTAATAAACTTCGCCGAGAGTAGCGCCGGCTCCAACCCAAGCAGAGCCGCCGTCGTCGGACATATCGACGGTAATGTTACGGAGATAGGACATGTCGAGGACGAAGAAAGGGCGGTTAGAGATGTAGGAAACGCCGTCGTAGTCATGGCCGCCGCTGCGAGTCTTGAGCTGGAAGTTGAGAGATTTGGTGCAGAGGACGGTGGCCTGGACGTGGCACTCAGAACGCGCCGCGATAACGAGCAGAGGTTTGGGGGACGTGGAAGTGTTGAAACGAGCGTTACGGATGTAGGCACGTAGGGTTGGAGTGAAGCTGGCACTGCTTTGAGGCAGAACGACGTCGCATAACTTCTCAGGAGGAGCACCTGTTTGATTGCTGAAACATTGGAGAAAGCTTTCATATATAGATGTGTTGGGCGGAGCGGTGGCAAGAGAACTCGAAACAAGAGACGATACTATGAGAAAAACCAAACAAGAGAGCTTCATTTCTTTTTAACATGAAACTCCCTTGTTCCCCCTTTTTTTTGTTTTGTTTTTTCCGTTGTATTAATACTCTTTTAGTATTTATAGTAGTAGTAGATTCTTTCTGAATTCAGTTATAGTTCCTATCCATAGATAGTCATTTATTATGATCTATCGATTGACAGTTAAAGCGTGAAGTACGGGCTTCTTAAATATCTTCCTGGTTCAGCTATTCAACTCTTCATAAAATCAAGTTTAAATATAGAGAATGAAACGCCTATTTTGCTATTTCTTTACCAATGGGATAGTTTTGTCAACAAAGATAGCCCGTTGACCAAAATAATAAAATACTCTTCACTAATTAAATATGGGATAGTTGTAGCGTAGCGACTAGCGAGAGCCTGCACTTGGGCCAAGCCCATGAAGCATTAGCTTTCGTCTGTTTATATTTTATAAAAAGGATTCGGCCTTTTACTTGTGACTGTTTCTTTGGTCTAGTGGTATAAGATATGCACATCTTTATTCAACCAACCCTAGCCTTATCTGCAAGGATGAATAACTCTCTCTTTTTTTCGTTTTTCTTTAACCAAAACAACGAAATAACACACAAAAAAAGTATTATACTTAGTTAAATTTTGAAAAGGATTAAGAAAATATTGAAAACGTGTTAGTAAAACATATGTAAATAGCTTTTGAATAATACATAACAGTTTTAATTTTTTGTATGAAAAATATGTAAATCGGCACTTTTTTTCTTCGATTGTGGCCTACGAATACTCAGAGCCGGTTTTGAGAGTAGCCTGAGCTTTTTTTTTTACCGAATATACAAGGGCCAAAGCATAATGTATCAAATTTGCGAAATGTATTATGTGGGCATGTGGCAAAAACAGATACATTTTTTGCAAAATAATTAAAGGCTGACCAAAATAACGTAAATAAAAAAACTCCAAGGCTACACACAAGAGTAATTGTCCACTTACATATGAAACAGCAACTCCAAGGATACACACAAGAGTAATTGTCCACTTACGTACAAACTGATGTTATGAATTATGGAAAAGCAAGCAATCTCCAAACTCTTTCCTCATACTCTCATGTTCAGAAAGAAGGAAGTTGTTTGGTTAGGTCATTTGTACACAAGTAATCAGACTGGACGTAGCTGGAAACAAAGTATATGGCCTACTATATCACATAAGAAGAAACTGTTTGGTTGTTTTCTATCTTTTGGCAAGAAGAACACCCAGAGATGGAATCCAGTTGGGAATCTAAATCATAATTAAGCACCTCTATTAACGGTCTGCAAATGCTCATAAGCATCCGATTCATCTTAGGGAACAAACAATGTAACTGTTGTTGTTTCAAAACAAGACTGGAGAGTTTAATTACCACCTATTTACCATCCTAGAGATAGATAGAACCAAAACATAATGAACTTTGTTTGGTAAACAAAACAGCTGCACCTTAATGAATGACGTGAACATGTTCCCTAATAAGTATCTCCTCCTCCTCCTCCTTGGTCGTGGTCGTCGTGAAACTCTTTGAGGACATTGAGAATCTGAGCTTCCATTCTCCTGACACGAGCAAGCAATCGGTTGCAGGATCTGAGGTAACCCTTGACGTTGTCCTTTTGGCATTTATCAATGTAAACCTCCATGTCCCTGAGAATCTCCATGAGCTCATCAACCACCTGAGAATACTCCATGACCCGACCAGGGTCTCTCTCAACCACCTCCTCCAATTCTCTCCTGGCAGTTTCTAACCACTCGGCGGATAAACGAATCCGGGCTTTCAAGGAGTCGTAGCTGTCGGAGTCGAAAACGTCCAAGAGTTTCAAGACGGTACCTGGCTTGATTTTGTAGAAGTGAAGAGCTTTAACGTAACCAGGCTTGCTCTCCAAAGGAAGCTCTTTGATAGCGCCTTCTTCTTCCAAATCGAGGTGGAGATCAACGGGGGAGGTGATGATAGGAGGGTATTGGTGTAGACGGAAGAAGAACCAGGCGGAAGCAGCGACGGCGATGGTGGGGATGATGAAGTGGCCGCCGCCGCCGAATTGAGGAAGGGGATGTTTAACAGGAGGAGAAGGAGGTTCAGAGGAGGAGGGAGAAGTGATGGCGAAGAGGGAGATAGGGTTTTGAAGGCTTGAAGGTCTGTAATGGTGAAAGTGGGGGATGATGCTGTTGTGATGCATCTGGTTACAGTAATATGCTTTCACTAAACTCCCCATTTCTCTCTTTCTCTGTTGTTGTTTCGACAAATTTTGATGAACCCTAAACCCCCAATTTCATCGAACCCATTTTCGATTTCGCCAACAGATTTCGCCCGTCGGAATACCTTTTTCTTCCTTCAAAGTTCTAAATTGGGCGACTGCGATTTTTGTTGATTAATCGGGAAAGAAATAAAAAAGAGAGTAGAGAAAGAATCTGATTAATGGGCTCATCAAGCCCAGTTAAAATGTTAAAACTTAGGACACAAATTTTAGGCCTTTTAAAGCCCATTATTAAATCATTTAATACGTTTGGTTAACATACATATGAGAGATGAGGAGACTAATTATTATTTACTTCTCATTCTCAAATGAGGTTTATCAACTTAATTACCAGTACCAAAATGTTTCTTGAAAGTGAGAAACATGCATCTCTCTTCTGTAATAAAGAGATACTACAAGAAGAAGGTCAAAACACATATAATAAACAAGGTCAACATGTGCAGTCTGCACCGACCTTAGTTTTACATCCTAATTATTATTAGTGATACTATGTGTTTTTTATTTCTTAATTCAACTTTGATTAAATCTATAATCTTAATCTAATTATTCTTTTGAGATATGAACTTATTACGCTGAAACCAGTATCATGCAGCCCTACTAATTGGTATATGCATCTAATACAGTATTATCAGTACGTAATCACTAATGTTTTGTAATATGGTAAAAAAATTATATAATCTCAATATCTCGAGAAATATTAACATTTGTTTACAAGAGTGTCTTTTGTCATTTCTTACATCACATGGGGGCCTTGGGCGGTTCCACGTTGTTTTTAGTATGTTTTCCTCATTTGTTTATTACACAGATTTTCTTAGTGGTTTTAGTAATAGCTGTTTTGTTCGATAACATAATAAATAGTACTGTTATTATACTTAAATAATTTTTGGTTACTAAACTCAAGGTACGTGACGAAAAGAAATTAAAAAGGTAATGGACGTGTGGACGCGTGATTGATCATTGTTTAATTGCACGTATAGTATATAATTCATTAATTTGTCTTGAAGCCTACTCTTTTCCTTTCTTGCCCATGGGAATCTGAGCTTTCAGATTAAGTTTTAACTCTTAATTTTTAATTTTTAATTTAATGATTTACTCCGTTGATGATGCTGTTCACATAATAACTAGAACCTACTAGTTAATGCTACAAAATGCAAACAAAACAATTTCACATCGCGACACTCTTAATTAAAAAAGATTTATTACTTGATCCCCTTGATCCACAAGTTAATATAAGTAGTATTTCCTAAAGAAAGAAAATGACAGTTAATGTGAATGACAGAATGAGTAAGTAAACCCCATTAAAAAGGGCCGATGATAGAAAAACACCGTGGAATTAAACGAGAGCACTAATCTCATTTAATTAGTTACAGGTAAAAAGAGAGTCAACTAACTAATTAATGGTTAGATCTCTCTCTACTTCCCCTTGATTTGTTACAGTTTACTCTCTTCTTAACCATTTTTGAAATTTGAAAAGAAATTTTTTGATTGGACATTTTTTCTTTTAAAAAAAGAAATAATAAGATTGTTGATGTAGCCATAGAAACCGGGAGGCACAAAAAACGGCAACCAAAGAAAGGAAAGGAAAGAAAGAAAACAAAAGGAGTCCAAGAAACCAGAAGATTGTCTCCCGACGCCATTATCCTTCACCCTCGGAGCTTTTCTTGAAGCAGGGATTCTTCTAATCATTAATCCCTACTTCTTTCTTTCTTTTTTGTTTGTTCTCCTTTGAGATCTATCTAGTACTAGTAGTAAAACCCCCTCCCCTCCATTGAATTTGAATTGAATTGAATCTCTGGGAATCAAATCTTTGATGTCGCATCTGGACGACATTCCTTCTACGCCTGGGAAATTCAAGATGATGGATAAATCCCCCTTCTTCCTGCACCGTACTCGTTGGCAATCCTCCGTCGCCAAGCTTGCCTTTTGGTCCCTTGTCTTTTTCGGATTGCTCTTCATCTTCTTCTACCGATCTCCCATCTCCAATCCCGATTCCTCTCGCCGCTCTCTTCGCACCTACTCTTGGGGCGGTCCCGCCTGGGAGAAACGCGTCCGATCCTCCGCTCGTGTCCGCACCCGCAACGGCGTCTCCGTTCTCGTCACCGGGGCCGCCGGTTTCGTCGGGACTCACGTCTCTGCCGCTCTTAAACGACGCGGCGACGGCGTTCTAGGCCTCGACAACTTCAACGATTACTACGACACCTCTCTCAAGAGATCTCGACAAGCCCTCCTCGAGAGAAGCGGAGTGTTCATCGTTGAAGGAGACATCAACGATCTGTCTCTCCTCAAGAAGCTCTTCGAGGTCGTCCCTTTCACTCACGTCATGCATCTTGCCGCTCAAGCTGGTGTCAGATACGCCATGGAGAACCCCGGCTCCTACGTTCACAGCAACATCGCTGGTTTCGTTAACCTCCTCGAGGTCTGTAAATCCGCTAATCCTCAGCCGGCGATCGTGTGGGCATCGTCTAGCTCCGTCTACGGTTTAAACACCAAAGTCCCCTTCTCTGAGAAAGACAGAACAGATCAGCCTGCGAGTCTCTACGCTGCGACCAAGAAAGCTGGAGAAGAGATTGCCCACACTTACAACCACATCTACGGGCTCTCTCTCACCGGCTTGAGGTTTTTCACGGTGTACGGGCCGTGGGGAAGACCTGACATGGCTTACTTCTTCTTCACCAGAGACATCCTCAAAGGGAAAGCTATTTCGATCTTCGAAGGAGCCAATCACGGAACAGTGGCTAGGGATTTCACATACATCGATGACATAGTGAAAGGATGTTTGGGGGCTCTGGACACGGCGGAGAAGAGCACAGGGAGTGGTGGCAAGAAGCGGGGAGCGGCTCAGCTAAGGGTATTCAACCTGGGGAACACATCTCCGGTGCCGGTGACGGATCTTGTGAGTATATTGGAGAGATTGTTGAAAGTGAAAGCCAAGAGGAACATGATGAAGCTGCCGAGGAATGGTGATGTGCCCTTCACACATGCTAATATCAGTTCGGCACAGAGAGAGTTTGGGTACAAACCAAGCACGGATTTGCAGACTGGTCTAAAGAAGTTTGTGAGATGGTATCTTGGTTACTACAAGCAGGGGGGAAAGAAAGTTGCTGCTGCTGCTTGAATATTGATAATTCACAAGATTCTTTAGTGTATAGTGAGTGAGTGGATTGATACACACCATAAAGAAGAGACATGATTCATTCGAGATTATATATTCTTTACATTTGTATTCTGCTTTGTAATTTCGATCTCTTGAGTCGAATCTCTGATATTTATTTCATAGGAAGTTCACATTAATCTCTGTTATTCAACCGATGGAGCCAGAGAGAGTAATGAATATGATATATACATTATGCTATAAAGCTGAATTAGCAAAGCACAAAGTGAAACAAAGTGTGATTGAAGAAGAAAGAATGCAAATTAAGTAGTGAATAAGAAAAACTGCAGGCCTTGGGACTATCTGCATAACTAAAATATATGGTTCAAATCCAATCCAATGAAGCATTTTACCAATAAATCTAATTCTAACTAAAGGATCAAATTCAAAGTTTTTCTTGTAAACAAACATACGTAAAGGAGGTAAGCTTGGTACATGAGAAATAAAAATAATATTTAAGTTAGTGGTGAAGAAAGAAGGGAAGAAGAGCTAATTTGAGAAGAGAGAAAGGAAATCTATTAATAGTGTTAGTGTGTTCCCAATTTGTAAGCGGAGCCATACAAACAATTTGATGAATTGATGATGAAGATGAAAATGAAATCACTCCCCGTCTCCTCTTCATCTTCTTCTGAATTCGTACTGTTTGGTTACCAATGTCGTTCTCCGATTCAGAGTCATCCTCTCACGGAGGAGGAGGAGGAGATTACAAGTTCTTTCGTCAGATCAGCCGCGATCGTAATCTCCATCTTAATTTCTGTATTTTGATATTTGGTTGTTGTTTGTGAAAAAAAGGCTAAAGGGGGATTTGGGTGGTTTCAGGATTGCTCCACGAGATGCTTGGATCTACCAAAACCGGGGATTCTAAAGCTTGGAAGGTCTCTCTTTCTCTCTGTTTCATATCTATTCGAATACATTGATTCCTTTTGGATTTTGGAATTTGGATTTGGATTTGAGGGGATATATAAATACAAACTCTGCAGATACTAATAATGGATAGAGTTACGGTCAAAGTAATGTCTCAGTCTTGCAAGATGGCTGATATCACTGATCAAGGCATTTCCTGTATGTCATTTATTTGCCTCCATCCTTTATTCATTCATTCCTTATTATTATTCAGTTTCTAATTTATGTTTGTCTCTTGTGTTCATGTCCTGTGGAATCATCATCAGTGGTAGAAGAACTTTTTAAGAGAAGGGAACCAATGCCTGGCATGGACGCTATCTACTTTATCCAACCTTCCAAAGAGAAGTACCATCATCCTTATCTCTTCTCCTTCCATCCATGGACTATGTATACTACTATCAAGAACTCATCATGTGTCTCTCTCCTTTTTATCTTGCAGCATTGTCATGTTTCTATCCGACATGTCTGGCCGGGAACCCTTGTACAGGAAGTAAATACAACATGCCTCTTTCCTTTTATATTTTTTTCTCTATATCATCAATCATCATCATTATCATCTTTTCTTTCTCTTTTTTTTTCTTCAGGGCATTTATCTTTTTCAGTTCCACTATCCCCAAAGAATTGGTCAATCACATCAAAAGTGATTCTAGCGTTTTACCACGCATTGGTGCTTTACGCGAGGTTTTTCTCTTCTATGCTATCATCCCTTCCCTTTTTACCTACTCTTTTATCGCTTTTTGGTTCCTAAATTTTTTACTACTTTCTATTCAGATGAACATGGAGTATTTCCCCATAGATAATCAGGTATAGGTTCTATTCCCTTTACTTTCTGGAGCGCTACCATCTTGGAGTTGGATTTAATTTGAACCATTATGTTTTTCCTCGAATATTAATAGACAATGCAAAATAGGCCTTCCCCTGATGATCTTACCTCTTTCCCAGGGATTTCTAACTGATCATGAGCAAGCATTGGAAACGCTCTATGCTGAAGATGCTGAGAATTCACGCCACTTTCATATTTGTTTGAATATTATGGCTACTAGAATTGCTACCGTATTTGCTTCCCTCAAGGTAAATACCTTCTGCACAATTCACCAAAGGCTGACTCACTACGTCTTCCTTTCATAGTCGTAAGGAATTTCGGATTTGCTGGCAAGCTGTTCTTTATAAGGACTCTCTCAGCCAAATTAATGTTATACGGTTTTTTAGGAAACTTAAGCTTTTCCCATTTATCTCTCTTTTCTGTGTTTTTAGGAACTACCCTTTGTTCGGTATCGAGCTGCTAAGTCCACTGCTTCGAGGGACTTGGTTCCATCAAAGCTTGCTGCTGCAATTTGGGACTGTATCTCAAAATATAAAGCCATTCCCAACTTCCCCCAGACCGAAACATGTGAGCTGCTCATTGTGGATAGATCAGTGGATCAGGTTTTAAGGCTCATCTACTACATTTACTCCTCAAGTCCATATTGATAGTTTATTTCTCTAAACGATTGAGGTGTAACTGTAGATCGCTCCTATCATACACGAATGGACCTATGATGCTATGTGCCATGATTTGCTTGACATGGAGGGGAATAAACATGTCATTGAGGTAATTCTATTTTTCTTTCTTATCCTTCAACTTTTTTCCGTTTCTGAAAGGCCCCGATCCGGACTGCCTAAAGTCCGGTCGAGAGAAGTCCTAGCCAACGATCCTATTGAGGATCGCGGGCGTTACAGTTTCTCTCTTCCTAATCTCTCTACCATATGCTAGGTTCCCAGTAAAACTGGTGGGCCTCCGGAGAAAAAGGAGATAGTGCTTGAAGATCATGATCCAGTGTGGCTTGAGCTTCGACACACACATATAGCAGATGTATAACACAATTATATACATCATCTTTTCACTGAATAGCTCACCATGTTGACACCATCATTTTTGGTTTATAAATAGGCTAGCGAGCGTTTGCATGAGAAAATGACCAACTTTGCTTCAAAAAACAAAGCCGCACAAATGAGATCAAGGTCAGCGCTAAGAACTTATCTTTCTGTCTTCATAACCGAGTGCTTAGACAATGGAACAGTTGCCTAAGTTTGATATCTGGAAGACTTTAAGTTTCTTGTTATCCTCGATATGGATTCGTGATCCCTCACAGACTTTTTTGATATGTATTGCTAACATCTTTGGCTAATGTGACGCAGGGACGGTAGCGAGTTGTCTACACGAGATCTACAGAAAATAGTTCAGGCTTTGCCGCAATATGGAGAACAAGTTGACAAACTCTCCACTCATGTAGAGGTTTGTCTCACCATTAAATTATCTCAAAATTCAATGTTAGATGTGGTTGCTGACAGTTTTTTTTTTTTACTTTATAATCAAATTCAGCTAGCTGGAAAAATTAATAGAATAATCAGAGACACAGGACTTCGGGATCTTGGGCAGCTGGAACAAGATCTTGTTTTTGGAGATGCAGGTGCCAAGGACGTTATCAACTTTCTGAGGACGAATCAGGTGAATAAGTTTGAAACATGACAAAAAAAACTTGATAGCCGCATTGATTTAGTGTTTGAAATGACACATCATGTATTTAAAATGCAGGACACAAACCCGGAAAACAAATTACGGCTTTTGATGATTTATGCAACAGTGTACCCCGAGAAGTTTGAAGGTGACAAGGGTGTGAAGCTAATGCAGGTAGCTTTTCGTGTGATAGAGACCCCTTGTAATGCATGGAACAACTTGCTAAACAAATACTGCATTTATGTTATCAGCTTGCTAGATTATCACCTGTGGATATGAAGGTTATAAGCAACATGCAATTGATAGCTGGATCCCCAGAAAACAAAGCTAAGTCCGGTAGTTTCTCCCTCAAATTTGACGCTGGAAAGGTAACAGATTCAGTTTAATTATGAAAAATCAACACTAGTTACCGAGAATAAGAAGAAGAATCTGACGGATATGTATACTCTTTTGCTATAGACAAAACAAGCAAACAGGAAAGATCGATCTGGTGAAGAAGAAACATGGCAACTGTTCCGGTTTTATCCCATGATCGAGGTAGATGAACACCCCGGCTTATAAGCTACATATCCACTATGTAAACATGAAGTGGCTGAGATACATCTTTGTTATGTTGCAGGAGCTGCTTGAGAAACTCGTGAAAGGCGATCTATCTAAAAGCGACTATCTATGTATGAACCAATCAAGTCATAAGGAGGAGAGTGAAGCAAGAACAGGATCTGTCAGGAAGAGTTCTGCTCCTACAGCGGTTCCAGAGAGAAAAGCCACCCCTCATTCTATGAGATCAAGACGAACTGCAACTTGGGCGCGTCCTCATTCTTCTGACGATGGATATTCCAGGCATTCTATTTTACATAATGATTTCTTATTTTTTGGTCCATTTGAGAGGAGCTTGGATTTTTTCTAAGAGTAGTTCATATCTTTCTTCACACCCAGTGACTCAGTGTTGAAAAGTGCTTCTACGGAGTTCAAGAAGCTGGGGCAACGCATCTTTGTATTCATAATTGGTGGGGCAACTCGATCCGAGGTATACATTCAAACAAATCCGACCTTAAATGAATGCTATATATGTTTCTTTTTGTCAAAGCTTGTGTCAACATTGGCATAACTTTTTGACAGCTCCGAGTTTGCCACAAGTTGACAAGCAGTTTGAGGAGAGAAGTGGTACTAGGCTCCACTAGTTTCGATGATCCCCCACAGTACATCACGGTAACACAACATATCCCTTTTAAGAGTTGCTGATTGCTAAATACAAAAAAAAATACCATGGAACCTCAAAGACTGGTGACTGATTTAAATTCTTAATCCAACTGTGTTTTAAATGTTGTCGCAGAAGCTGAAATTGCTGTCGGAAAAAGACATACAAGGGGCTCCTGCTCAGCCCTTCAAACCACAATACTGGTGAATTTGACACAGCTTGAGTCTCAAAAATGTATTTAGGAGAAGTAAAAAAAAAGGCTAATAATTTTGCAATTGAAAGAAGAGTGGATAAGTAAACCTTGTCCAGAGACAAGACTTGGGATCAGGTTAGTAGAAACGTTATGGTGAAGACTTATTTTTTGTTCTTGCTTCTCCTTGACCCCAAACCGTCGCCTTTCCCTTATTTTTTTTCTTCATATGGGTCATTTGGTTCATACTCTATATACTTTTGTGTCACAATTTAACTCTATATATTAGTCTCTACGTCGACTTAATGGAAAAAGTGAAGATGATAGCTTCTAATTTGCTTTATTTATTTATAAACTTTTGGCTATTATTGATTCTTCTGATGTAAGTTAATTTTAAGTTTCGAGTTATATAGCAATCGTTAAGTTGGCAAAAGATTTTAACCCTCGAGACTTTTTGGACAACAAAACGCAAATATGATAGAGCGGAAGCTCATTAAAAAATCGTTTTAGAGCAATGTCACCAAACAAAGAAAATCCATTTCCCAATAAAAAAACAACGAATATAAAATTCGATTATATATTTACCATCAACCACTTAACAGACCACAAAATGAAGGCTGTTTACGGATTCAACACAGATTAACGGGTATGTATGTATGATCTAGGCAACGGTGGTGGTGGGACCAGGATAAGCAGGAAGAGTCATGATCCGCTTGTCTACAACTGGACCTCCCACAGTGAAATGGTACAGACTCTGAAAGCTAGAGTCATTAATCCCCAGAACCTCGTGCACTGGATCATCGAAATAGCACCCAATCCCGGTTGCTGAGATCCCCATTGCGTGTGCTTCCAGGTACAAAACTTGTCCAACAACACCCGTCTCCCAGAACAGTCGAGGGTACATCCATGAGCCCTTCTCCCGCAGTGCTGGTTCAAACCGAGCTATCATGCCTAAGCTGAAGCATCCATCCCCTGCAATGTCCTGCATCCATCAACCACAATGATTCAGTAACCAAGTGAAATATATTGTTAATTACAACTCTATCCGACTCTGTACCTGATGACATGATAGCCCTTTTGCCAGCCTCTGGCAATCACCCTCGGCGAGCTTGTACAGAGGAAGATTGTCCGGACATCCATCTGGTTTAGTCCACTCAAATTCAGGCCTCGTAGCTGTCTTGAGATCACTGAGATGATCCTCGTTTCTGACTAGGAGATACAGTCCCTTAGGCAAACCCGAAACTCTGTGAACAAACAAGGCAAGATGAACCTCAGCAGTATCCCAAGGAAGAGCTCGAAACGGCAGCGCAAGTTGCTCTTTTTGGGACTCGCCTGTGGAAGGAAGACAGTGCATCAGCATCTGGTAAAACGAAGACATGTCTATACAAGTAACAGCGTCCATATCAACAGCACTTCTTCTCGTCCTTACAACTTGCCTCACCGTTAACTTATTATATGAACTGTGGCTAAACAGAGCACGACTGCTTGTGAAGGAAGCAACATCAATTGAAGAAGAAGAGGTGGAGTAGATCAATGGAGGCTTTTCTACAGCCTTGGCTGTCCTGTAGATGATATCCCAACACAAATGCTCTTTGCTCAGAGTATTGGGGTTTCCAGTCCATTCTAGGCTTGGGAAGTCTCTAAGGGCAGAGCTAATTGCGAGGTAGTCTAAGTTGAGATGTTCTCTACTAGTTCCGTTGGGGAAAACAAGGAGTAAGCAGTCAGGATGCTCGAATTCAATCTCAGGGAGCTCAGCTTTACCTTTACCTTCAGGTAACTGAAATTCGGGGAGACCCATAAGCCTCTTGAGATCATCAGCTCCGAAAGCGTCGAGAAGCTTCAAGTCCCAGCCTAGGTCTGCGGCTGCAATGGAGAGAGCGGCAATGGCGTGGCCGACGTCGTGGTTACAGTAACGAAACGCTCGTTCTCCGTACTTCCAAGCTTCACGCCAGAAAATTGAAGAAATTCCGATGAGAAAAGAATTCTCCGGGAAGAAGTTGGGGAAAAAGGAAGAGGGGATGTGAGCTCTAACCTCCAAAGAATGCTCTTTGGGAGCATAGTGGGAGACGAAAGCGGATTGGGAGAGGGAAGGGATGGGAGGAGCAATGAGATAGGCCTCGGTGGGATGCAAGTTACCGCTGCTGGGGTTGACGCGGAGGGGCCACGTGGAGGATCCGGTGGTCTTCCAGGCGGAGAGAGCGAGAGAATGGTAGAAAAGGTGAGAGATTGTAGGAAGAGAGATGGGTTTGGGCGGAGGAAGCGAGTCGAATAGAGTAGAGTAGAGAGGAGAGTCGGAGTCGTCGTCGATGTCGTGATTGGGGTGTTGGAGAGGAAGAAGAGGAGCAGAGAGGTACCGGCGGAAGGGATTAGGCTGATTGGCCCAGTCGAGACCACGAGGACCTCTCGCGTAACCGTTCAAGGAGTGCTTCGTCTGGTTGTGGTACTTGAGGACCAATTCAAGCGAAGAGGAGGAATCGTCCTTGTTAGGGTTTTCCACAGAAGAAGAAGAAGAAGAAGAAGAAGAAGAAGAAGAGAAGGTCATGGCGAAGATAAAGGCACTTTTTGGTGTTCGAGGAATGGAGAGAAGAGAGGTCGAAGACGCGAACCTCCACGAAATCGTCGGATTCATCATTGCTTCTCCTTTCCTCTGTCTGGGATTCGACATCTCAAAACCAGAAACCAACGGATCTTTGTACCGGGACGGTTCAGATATGGATGGACCGGTTAAGGGATAACCAAAATTGCCTGTGATTTCTCTCTGTGACTTGGGGAACAACTCCACTGCAATTACACCTTTGTTTTCTTTCCTTTTTTTAAAGAAGAAGAAGAAAGTGCAATCTAAAGGCGTGACTCGTTAGAGCTTTTTTGTTGTCCAAAAGTTACGGTGGTCTCTCTGTCTCTTAGTCGGCAAAATTCCCTCTTTAAGAGTATATAAGTAATTTTGGGTATTCTTTTTTTATTTCATTGGCATAACGAAACACACGACTTGAGCAACAACAAACCACGTCACTCGATCACGCTTTCATGCTTTACCATTTTCCCACACAAATCGACTACTATCACATGATTTCCCTCATTACCTAACTCACTTGTGTTCTTTGACCACATCAAAATTTGTCCTCAATACGTACACTTGGAGAATTTTACTACATTACTTGGAATCAAAGGTGGTAATTACTATAGTTTGACCAATCTGATCAAGCATTAAAAAACCGACGAGGCCATCTCTTCCTCCTCCGATGGCGCTGGGAGATTTAGATCTATCAAGCTAATTATTATTCCTGATCTTCTCGTGAATTCATTATTAGCGGAAGCGTGAGATCTTTTGTGACCTCCGAGAGCTTGACCAGATGTGAAGACTTTGGCACAGATTGGACATTCATGGTGACTACTAGTACTCTTCTTCTTCTTCTTCTTCAACTCATCTGAGCCTAATTGATCTGTTTCTGCTATCTTCTTCTTGTGGCTTGCTCTGTGTCCCCCTAACGCCTGATACGACTTAAACACTTTCTCGCAAGTCTCGCACTCGAACCACTTATTCCTCTTCTTCTTCCATCTCTCTTCATCACTTTCCTCTTCCTCCTTCTCCCACTTGTCTCTCGACAGCAACATGAGACTCAAGGCCACGTCTTCTTCCGTTGTTGCAGCGTCCGACACCGAACTCATCGGTTCCTGCTCCGTACACGACTCACTGAGTTCTTGAACCCCGATCTTGATATCTGCTGCTCTTGCGGTTTCACTTTTCCCTTCTTCGTTGGATTGTTGATGACGTAATGATGAGATGGATCTCCGGTTAAGTCTGGATCGTTTGCGGGAGGGCTTCTTGGACGACTCGGTTTCACTCTCTCTGTCCTGAAGAACAAACCCTGGATCAGCCATGGAAGACGAATATGACTCGGGCTGACTGGGGAGAGGGTGAATGAGCATGTGAGACCTCATGTGACCTCCCAAAGCCCTTCCATTAGCGAAGCTCTTCCAACATAACTTGCACTTATGCCTCTCTTCCATTTCCTCAATTTACCAAAACAGAGCAGAAATAGAAGAAAAAGGAGAGAGAGAGAGAGGGAGAATATAAGAAGAAGAAGAAGAAGAAGTCGGAGTAGGTTACAAGCACTCTTCCACCAACACTTAAGCTAATATACGAAGTCCCAACAACAAGTTAATGTTTTCTTTTTAAGGAAAAGAATTAATGGGATACTTAAGAATATCAACGAAAGCAGTTTACTTTCTTTTTTAATATCAGAAACGGCTAAATAAAAGACCTGTCTGTTGTGTAAACATAAATACAAATAAGCCTCTAAATATATATAATTATCAGTTATGTTTTTCTTATTTTATTGACAGATTGAGCCAAAAAAAAAGAAAAAAAAAAGAGTATTGAATGATGAAGTGAAGAGCCGTTGATCAAACATGTAACATGCGATCTCACACCTTTATTCCTCCACGCTGACTTTTTTTCTCCTCTAATTTTTCAAATACACTCTTCTACTAGCCCAAAAATACTAGTATGTAAATAGTAAATACTAGTATGTAACTGAAAATTTCAATACTTTGTTGATTAGAAAAGAGTTTGTGGATGAGGGTATTCATTTTGGTAAAGTTGCAAACAAAAACCGTTGAGGTTTTGTTGTAACGACTAAACAACACTAGCACTGGCCCCTCTATTTCTAACTTTACCAAATTTTAATGATTCTGTGACAAATACACCAACTCTCCTTAAATCATAGGTTGACACGTGTGACTAAACTGCTGACTTCCCGCATCGTATAGTTAGTGCTATCTTTGACTCTCATACTCACACGCCCTTTTGGTGTTGACTCACCTCTTGTCATTTATTTGGATGAAATTTCAATATAAGAATCTAAATTTCATTACTCTACAAATTTCTACTAACAAAAATATTTTCCCAAGCATGTCTAAATAATTTTAACCTTATCTCGTTGAGACGTTATTACCTCATACTAGACCAAAATTTCCTTGTATCAATAGCGTGCAACTCTTGTACGTGTCTATATGTGTCAATTGTTGTTAAAGTACATGTCCTCAAGTTAATTGATTAAAGATCTTTTGAGTGGCCCAAAGAGTCATATACTTTGCTTGAGCTTTTCTCAAAGAGAAATTGGAGGATATCAGTTGACATTAATCAAATTCCCCCCGCTAATCCTAGTTTTCAGCTGATGGTTGGTGGGCTTCCTAAAGTCAAAAGTTCATAACTTGTAATGGCAACCACTCATTAATAACATATATGCGAGATAAAAATGACTCTTTTCTTGTAATCGTATTGAGAGAAATGACCCTTTCCTTGCAATCGGTGCTTAATTAAGAACCACCAAAATTATCAATTCCGTTGAGGCGTTGACTCATGTTCATGTGTTTTCAGTGTAGTAAGAGCCTTTTGATTATTAACATGATTAAAATATATATGGGCATATCACGAGAGTTATTTGATACGTGATATTCGTTTATTTATTTGATATTTTTCTTCTTTGTGATTTCTTAATTTCGAATTTACAATTTCTTTTCTGGAAAACTTCAAAATTATATCTCCTTCTTGATGGCTTAACAAGTAAATTATATCACTCTGTAAGATTACAAACATGAAATTAAAACATTTGCGCTTATATGAGCAAGGAGCCCTTGGTTATCTTACTTTATTCTCAACGTATATAATAATAAAAAATGATACAATTATCTATCTTGTATATTAACTAGTTGTGAAACTTAATTTCTTACTTATATCTTTGTATATATTGGACTAGAACTCCTTATGGCTCTCTAAATCTGCAGAAGACGCCAAGTGTAATTCATATAAATCCATAAACTCTATATATAAACTCATGCACTTAATTGTATATATGTAAAGAATATAAACGAATGAAAGTTAAAAGAATATAATTAGCAACTTAATTAAATTAGTCAGTCGTCAAGACCAATCACCACTTGCGAGTTTTAACCACGAAGATGAAGTAGCGTTGTGATTATTGCCACCACCATCTCTCTCGATCATCCCTACGCTCATGGCCGTTGGATCGACGGAATATTCTTGGCAAGCTAAGTTGAGATCGAGAGATGGTTGATCTAACGGCTGCGGTCTGCCGACGGAATGATGATGATCGTGGAGCGACGTCATACGAAGATAATTGGAAGGTGTTAGCCAATGGCATCGCTTGTGGCCTCCTAAGGCCTGTCCCGAAGAGAAGACGCGATGGCAGATGGTGCATTCGTGAGCGTTGGATCTCTTTCTTGCGATATGAGCCGTTGATTTGTCTTCCTCATCCTCCTCCTCATCTTCGTCCTCGTCGTTGTCGTCGTCGTCTTCTTTGTATTCCTCTTCCTCTTCCTCTTCTTTATCTTGAGAGGCAAAACAACCCTTCACTTTCTTGTGGCTTGCCCTGTGTCCACCCAATGCCTGATGCGACGTGAACACCTTCTTGCAAGCTTTGCATTGGAAAACCTGGGCGGTTTTTTGCTTTTTGACGGTTTTGCCCTTACCATGTCCATGTTGTTTATGCTGATCACCACCATGCGCATCCCCTGAATTGGACAACAAGACAAGACAGTTGGCAAGCTCTTCGTCTTCGTTTGGAGACAAGTTAAGATGATGATGCTGAGTGGACATCGATCTCTCCCTCTTCCACGGAGGACGACGTGACATGTTGTCCTCATCGTGTTGTCCACGACTGAACATTACGAAATCAATGCATGGTGAGTTCATGGCTCCATGCATGTGTGTGTTCAAAGTGTTTTGGTGTGAATTAAAAAGAAGAAAGCCCTTGTTTTTAGTGGAAGTAACGGGTTTGGTGTCTTCTTGTTCATGTGGTTCCAAGTAGCTAAGCACTTGCTTTAACGACACGTGGTGCAACTTTTGACTTTTTCCAACATTCCTAGTCACATGCATCTATTCTATATAGATGTTGTTTAACAAATAATACTCTCATTTCATGCTTACAATATGTTTATAACCCAAATGTAAATTATAACAATTAGGAAGAGGTGAGGCTGCGGATGAGAAGGCCTTCGAAGGTGATTCCAGGTCCGAAAGCTAAGCCAAGTCCCCACTCTTGTGCTGCGTCACCTTTCTTCTTCAGCTCATCTCTCATATACTCCATCACATACAGTATCGTGTTGCTGCTCACGTTCCCGTAATCCACCAACGCCCTTCTGCTGCTCTCCAGCTTCTCTTTCTCCAGCTTCAGTTTTGTCTCCAGACGGTTCAGAATCGCAGGTCCTCCTGGATGAACAGCCCAGAACATGTCATTGAACTCCATCGACTCATCGCCAGCCTTTCCCATCAGCTTCTTGCAGAACTCTTCTATGTTCTCCTCTATCTTCTGCGGGAGGTCTCGTCCAAGCTTGAAGTTTATGCCTTCCTCAGTCAACCTCCCCTCGATCACGTTCTGTGTCCCCGGCAAGAACTGCTGAACCGCATAGTGCAGCTCCATGAAAGGAGCTTCACACTCTCTCGGGTCAGCTCCGATGATCACAGCAGCTGCACCATCTCCAAACAGAGCAGCTCCAACTAGGTCGTACGGACGCGCTTTGTTTGGTGGCCGAAATCCGAGAATGGTGGTTTCAGAGGTTGTGAGCAGAACACGGCTTCCGGGGTTGTTCTCAGCAATGTCTTTGGCCACACGGAGGCCAGTCACACCTCCGTAGCATCCCAGAAAATACAGCATCACTCTGTTCACGTCATTCCTCAGGCCTAGCTTTGCTGAGAGGTAAAGGTCACCACCGGGTAAACGGATCTCGCTTGAGGAAACGTAGACAATGTGAGTGATGTCTTCCACTGGCCTTCCCCATTCCTTGATGCAACCTAAACTGGCTTCCAATGCCATTTCCACAACCGCCTCGTTTGCAATTTCAAGTCTTTGCTTGATTGTTGGTGAACCCTCTGTTGTTAGCTCAGGGTATTTAGCCAGTATCTCTCGCGTCAACACAGTGTATCGCGTCTTCACGGTTGTCGTTTTGCCTAAACAACAGCACAAAACATTAGAAAGCTTTCAGCATTTCACAAGAGAGCATAGCTGTCTGAAAAAAATATAAAGAGACTGAGGCTTACACAAGTGTTCCAGCTTTTCTTTGATAAACGCGTCATCACATTTGGTGTCTCGTAGAAATCCTTCCACTAGATTCTCCTGAGGAACGACTTGGCTTGGGAAGGCTTTGCCAAGAGCAAGCAGTGTTGCCTTTCCGGCATTTGCGACACGCCTTGTGGATTTGCTGCTTAGCTTCTCAACACCATTCATCCTAGAATTCGACATTTCTTTTCAAGCGCAGAAGGAAAAAACTCAATTAGATATTGGGAAGAAAGATGGTGGATGCAGAATATCAGCAAATGGCAAAGGATTATAAAGGAAGGGTTGAGGGTTTTCTTGGGGAGAGTTTGGTGCTGAAGAGTGAAGATCATGTAAAGAGAGAAACGGTTATTTTATTAGGGTTTGGTGATTCTTTGGCCTGTGTTGGTTAGAAATGCAAAAAACACCATGAAACCTATTTTCCCGGGATAAGTAATATAAGCCTAATCTACTTAGGAAATAGGTACCATGAAGGTGAAAGTTAGGAACAGAGAGTTGCAACGTCCATAGAGACCTGTAACAGACACGATGAATACAAACTTGCTTAATTGCTGAGGGCCAAAAATTTTACAATTGCCAATGGATAATTTTAGACACAGAATTGAAAACGGAACAAAGAGAGAGGATCCTGTTTACCAGAAACCAGATGCACGGTCTATCCTTCATTCTAATACAGAGCAATCATCTGATTCTCTCAATGTAGCCATCCTCTTTGACACAAACTGAAGTTCTTCCCACTTTCCAGCAGCCTCTAAGGCATTCCTCAAAACCACGTGGCAGCTAAGCTGTTGGTGGTTTCCTAGTTCTACTAATTCATTGTACAAACTAAACGCTTCAGAGTGTCTCTTATGCTTACAGAGTCCTTCTATGACCGTGTTGCATGTGTCGATATCTACCATTTGACTTTTTTCCAGACAAAACAGAACAAGTGTATGTGCATCAAGTAGTTTTCTATTCTCGCAGAGGTAACCAAGTAATTCCTCCATCTTAACCAAATACCCGTTATCATAAAGCAACCTAACAATCAGAAATGCCTTCTCTTTCTGTGCACTACTAAAAAGCAATCTGACAACCTGCGTTGAAAGATCAATGTTCTGTCTTATTCGTTTTTCCAACATTAGCGTTACCAAGCAGAAAGACTCGTTAGCAAATTTCCTTTTCGCAAGTTCTGCAAGTACAGAATGGAAAGTGGTTGCAACAGGAAGATAAGAGCTCCTTAGCATCCTTTGTAGGGTATCGTGAGCAAGAAGAGCTTCACCTATCTTCAACAGTCCATCAATCAATAACTCGTAAGTTTCAAGATCAGGTACAAATTCCCGCCTGAGCATTAGAACCAACAGCTCATAAGCAGGCTTGAATTTACCTTCTCTGCAGTGACCCGTTATCAAAGTCTTGTAAGAGGGCGGATCTTGCACTCCTCTTTTCATCAGCTGCCTGAAAACTTTCTCCGCTTGTTTTGTTTTCCCATTGGCACATAAGTATTCAAACATTGGGTTATAAGCTGCAGCGAGAGGCTTGCATTCATCCTTACCTAACAATACTTCCTTCTCAAATAACTCATTGAACAATGTCTCAGCTCTATCAAATTCGTTTCTCATGCACAGAGTACGAATCAAAACACTATAAGAAGCTGAATCAGGATGCAACTTCATATTCAGCATTTCTTGGAACACCTTCATCGCTGCATCCAAATGACCAGCATCGCAGTGGGCTTTGATCAAAATATTAAAAGTGCAGGCATCTGGAGCGAAAGTGGTAAATGCGTCGTTCCCTCCAATCAAGATATCTTTGATCTCATCATATCTGTGAGCCTCAGAGAGCCCCTTGATCAGAGTATTGTAAGTAACAGCATTGGGTTTCAGCCCTCTACTCAGCATGTCATGAAACACAAGCACTGCTTCATCAATTTCCTGCTTCATACAATAGCCTCGCACCAGAGTAGTGTAACTAACAACGTTGGGATGCACATCGGTTGCTTTCTTCAACATTCCACTCAAAACATTATGTGCAATCTTGACCTTGCCGGCTCTGCATAACCCATCGATGATCGTGTTATATGTAACAACGTCAGGATTGCAATGATACAGCTCCATATCCTTAAAAATCCTAAAGGCTTCATCGACCATGGAGTTCTTACAAAACCCATTTATCAATGTATTGAAAGTATAGGAGTCTGGGGTAACCCCGTAGGTACGACGCATTTCGTCGAACAAGTCATGGGCCATTCCAGTTCTGCCACGCTTGAGCAAAATGGAGAGAAGACTGTTGAAGGTAAGAACGGAAGGGGAGATGCCCATCTGCTTCATGGTCTGGAACAGCTTCACTGACTCCTGGAAGAGCCCAGCGTTCCCGTAGCTCCTAATCAAGCTGTTGAAGTAGCGATCCTGGAGCTTGACGCAGCCATTAGACCTTCTCTCGATGGAGAACAAGAAATTGCGAGCCACATTGAGATTGCGAGCTCGACCGAGGAACTCTAACATGAGGAAGAAAGACTGCTCTTTGTGAGAAAACCCCTTGTTGGAAACCCAGTCAAAGAACCGGAGACCATCCGCAGGGACCTTGATGAGACGCAGGGTTTGGAGAACGGTGGTTCTGGAGATGGTTTGGGACGGATGAAGAGATGATAGTGAAGACTCGAGTTCGTCCGACCACGGGTTAGAGTTCACGGCACGGGCCAAGGACCTGGCGAGTTTTGATTTGGTGGACCTTTCTTCATTGGTAACTTTGGCGGCTCGGAGAACTGGTTGAGACTTGGAGACAAACAAAGCATGGAGTTTAGGTACAGAAGATACCATTGCAGAAGAAAGTTGCCGCGAAATATGGCGGCACACGTCCGCCGCTCCTCCACCCCTTCCGGCGGACCAAGAGAACAAACCCTTTCTTCTTCATTCTATAACTCTCTAAGGCCCAATCTAAATGGGCTCCTCTTTGTTCTAGATAACTTTACTTTAGGCCCAATTATAGAGGTGGCCCCGACACAATATTTTGTTTTGTTTTAAACTTTAAAAAAAAAAGGAGAAGAAGCAACAGCATATAATTAAGTCCTAGCTATTAATCATCATCCATAGCATATCAGTAAGTTTTTGAAGATAGATTGTTTGATTGCATACAGATTTTAAAATAATGTTAAACCCTGAAGTAAACTTGTAACTGCACCAACACAAGACGTGGTGTATGGATGATCTACTACATTCCGTTTCCCTTTCATTGGGAATCAATTTGCGGACTAGTTTAAAACAATCGCATATGCATAATACTTGCGCAGTAATTAGGGAAGAAAGGAGGTGGGGGTAATGAGTGAGAAAGTGCAATAAGTGGGTATCTCTCAAATTAAGAGAGAGATGTTGACAAGGCAACAAGTTTGGTGTAACATTATCCTCCTCCTTTTATTTTGCCTTTTTCTCTATTTTTATATATATGCACAGTCTTTTTTACTCTTAATAAAATACACTGTTAATTCCTCGGATACCAACGGAATCGGTTGAATAAATTATGGATGTTACAGTATACACACTATGTAGGGACTTCTTAATTTATTTTGGTATAGTTAGAAAGATAGCTTATCGTTAGAGCGATTGAGAGCTTTTCATTATAATTAGGAGTTAGTTTACTTTAATTGTGATAACTGCCTTAGTAGATACATAAGTACACTATCAATTGACTACTTTGAGTGAATTAAAAAAGCCTCCTAACAGCGTACTATATGTACATCAGAATAAGTTGTAGTAGGAGCAGCATTCCTATTTTCAATATTGTACACTGTATTAAAACAAAAACAAAAAAGTAGAAGACAGGATTATGCATATAAATATATATCCCAGAACCAAATATGAAAATAGAAAATTTGGTTTTCGGGTTTATAATTTGTTTTAGAAAAAAAAAAAAGAGAGAGAGAGAGGGGCAAGGATAATAGAGACAGGAGTCCGTACGGTTTCGGGGGTCAACGTCGATGGCAGCCTTTGAGCACCTAAAAATAGGGGACCCACGCCATTACCAATTACAAAACCTCACTCTCTCGTCTATGCTCAGCTAACCCTACTCTCTTCCCTGTGCTGCCACGTGATCACCATCCGATTAATCGGGACCGTTCGATTAAGTAGAGATAGCAGCGCGTGAGGTAGAGAAAGAAGAGAGAGAGAGAGTTGGCGAATAATAGTAATTTGTTGTTTGGGGGTGAGTGGGTGTACGTTAGCAAGATACGATCGGTCATTCTGTCTTCCCTAAAACGATCAACCTCCAACTTGCTACCTATTTACACTTTTGCCATCCTGTCTTTCGAAACCCCAACACCGTTTTTGCCTCTTATCTCTCTCTCTTTTTTGGCCTTTTCCTCCTTTTTTTTTTGTGGTTAATTGAAATAGATATTTTATTTCTCTCTATTCTTAAAAAAAACCACGTATAAACTTGTAACTGACTACGATGATTTATCTCATTCTCATATCTTATTTATCGCTAGTAAAAAAGAAAACAAATGTAAGAGAGAGGCCCAGCAGGGGAACAGAAGCGGGTCCCGACATAATTAAATAAGTGTAGAACAAACGCGTTTTTTACTCTTCTTTTTCCTTAACCACACGATCACCACCAATACTAGCTAGACCCTTTTCTTTCTTTTTTTTTAAAGTCCTGCGGGGGCTATATATGTATCATCCATATATACAATACGCTGTTAAAAAATAACATAGTAAGAGTCTGTCTATACATACTTGTGTGTTTAATTTGTTTGTCAAACAAAAGTTCAATTAGAGGCTCCATCAACAGTTGCTAAGTAGTGAGTTACGTTTTTTCGATATTCAAATTAATCCTACGTAGGTACTACTAAGATTACAAATTAGAAAGCTTTGAAAAATACTAGTAGTAAAAAGGGGCAGATGATTGGTAAATAATAATTTAAATTGTTTTTAGTAAAAAAGGGCACAGACACTCACACACACACTGCTTTCACGACCCATGTGAGTTTTCTTTCTTCTCCATCTTCACTTTTTTAAGTAGCTAGATGACAAGACAGACAGCTATCTCTCTTTTTTTTTTACGAAGAAGAAGATCAAAAAAAAAATGAATTTTAAAAAGGGACCTTTAAGAGAGATGGTGGGAGAGAGAGCAATAGAGAGAGAAGGAAATCCACCCCCACAAATAGAAAGTTAGGGTTTATTGGAAAAAAAGAAAGAGAGTGTGTCTCTGTGTGTGATTCTAATAGAGGTGTAGTACGTCGCTTTGCTTTCAGTCCATTAAAACCATTCCATAACCTATTCCGCACCGACATGTCTCCTCCCCCTTTCCTTTATTAGCCTCTCTCTCTCTTTTTCACTACTCCGTCTTGATTTTATAAACAAAAGAAAGAAAGAGAGAGAGATCTTCCTCGGGATTGCAACATGTTGGACTACGAATGGGATAATCCTTCCTCCATCGTTCTCTCCGGAGATGAAAGAAACCCGGACTCTGACCCGACCCGGTCATCCTTCTCCTTTTTCGACCCCATCTCCCATTACAACAACGACCACCGTCACATCACCATTTCTCCTCCCCTCCTCTCTTCCTTCTCTAACCAACAACAACAGCATCACCTCACCCTCTACGGTCAGACCAACAGCAACAACCAGTTTCTTCATCATCACCATCACCACCACTCCTTGTACGGGTCCACCACCACCACCACTCCTTACGGCGCCTCCGATCCCATCTACCATCCCCACTCTTCCGCTCCGCCAGCCTCCTTGTTCTCCTACGACCAGACAGGACCGGGCTCGGGATCCGGATCTTCCTACAACTTCCTCATCCCCAAGACAGAAGTGGATTTCACGTCCAACAGGATCGGGCTGAACCTGGGAGGCCGTACGTACTTCTCAGCGGCGGACGACGACTTCGTGAGCAGGCTATACAGGAGGTCTCGACCAGGTGAGTCAGGGATGGCGAACTCGCTGAGCACGCCGCGGTGCCAAGCAGAGGGATGCAACGCGGATCTGAGCCACGCGAAACACTACCACAGAAGGCACAAAGTGTGCGAATTCCACTCAAAAGCATCGACGGTTGTAGCCGCCGGACTAAGCCAAAGGTTTTGCCAGCAATGCAGCAGGTTTGTGCCCCCTAAAGTTGCCACCTTTGACCTTTTTTAAATAAATAAAAAAATACTATAGCTGTGGGGTTTCGGCTATCTTCTCTTCTCTTCGTCCGTACATCCTTAATCTTGTTCTATCTTAGTTTTTAGATCTTCTTTGGATCTCCTTTTTTTTCATTAGTTAGTTAGCTTCCCTTTTTGTTTATTAATTAATTTACAATCACTGCTAAAGGATCGACACAATCATTGAGAGGGTTCGTACTGTGTGGTGTGGGGGATCCCGATATGGCTTTCTCTCGTCCTTTCCAACCAAATCATTTTAGCCCTAACTAACCAACCAAACTCTTATCACTAATTCTCCATCTCATCATCATCATCTGATTTATACATATATATATCGAAATAATCAATACAGGTTCCATTTGCTGTCGGAATTCGACAACGGGAAACGGAGCTGCCGTAAGCGACTTGCTGACCATAACCGCCGCCGCCGTAAATGTCACCAATCAGCCTCCGCCACCCAAGACACCGGCACCGGCAAGACTACTCCAAGTACGTACTTAATTCTCTTATCATATATATATATATATATATATCCTCTTTCAAATTAAGATAATCTCTAGATATATGTGTGCATTTAATTAATAAATGGGAATATGTGATGATGATGATGACCAGAGTCACCGAACGATTCGGGTGTTAAAGCGTCATCGTCACCGTCGTCCAACGCGCCGCCTACGATATCACTGGAGTGCTTCCGGCAAAGGCAGTTCCAAACGACAGCGTCTTCATCCACGTCAGCGTCTTCGTCTTCAAATTCAATGTTTTTCTCCAGCGGATAGTTATAAGCTTTACTCATATGATATATTATGCTTAAAATGAGAAATCAAAGGACTCTTCAATATCACTAGTTAATGCTAGCTGTCTATCATCTGAATTAGTCGGTAATGTGTAACGTTTTATTTCATGTCTCTCGTTTCGTTTGTCGTTTTCATATTGTTTTTGACTTAGTAGAGGTTTATTTAATTAACCAACAACATATCAGATTTCTGATTCTATTATCAATATCTCCTTACAAAAATAACAATTTTCAAAAGATGTCTTCAAAAGAAAAAAAGAAAGAAATTGAAAGTGTGATTGATATATTATTGCTGGTAAAAGCAAAGACCGGGGAGAGTACTCGTGCATGGTGGTTCGTTCATCGTTTATTCATTTCGGGGAACTGAATTATTGACTCTCTCTCTCTCTCTCTGTCTGCTGTCTGATGCTGAGCTGCTGGAATTTTCCTATAAAACTACAAGAAACCAATATTTTAGAAAGTGACCGATCAATGTACGTCCACGTGGTTTTACCGTCTTTTAAAAACAAAATAATATAAAGAAATACAGTAGTATTAGGTTGTTGTTGTCCCCCATTTTGAAGCTAAAAATCATACAATTTTTTTGTCAAATTAAATCAGTATCCCCACCGAGATTAATAATTTGCACTTTGATCGGTTGTGATATTAGTAAATGCTTGTCTACCCCACAACGGATGGATGATATAGGAGACGTTGACAAAATTAAGCGATTTTCCAAGCTAGTACCAAGTAGTAGTATATATGCTCCGCGTTACTTGATTTTTGTTACTTGCCAAAATTCATGATAAAACAATTGCTATGATGAAATAAAAAGAGCCGATCTGAGTATTGTTTGTTGCATATGTATATTCATTCCTCCCCTTGCTATTGTTATGCCGTAAGAACTCAACGAGGACTTTGCCATTGGTTCCCCTGATTCCAGCTGGGTGGGTCCATCGTTTTGCACACGTGTCATATTTGGGTTGGATTTTTTGGCAAAGTGGTTGGGTCTGCGAGCTAATTTTCATCAGAGCGCTGCACCCACACGTGATCATTTTCTGGCACTAACCTCCCGGTACGGTGTGGTGGGGATGCATCAAAATAAAGGCCCAAATGCATGGCCCAACCATTTATAACACTACACACACTCGTATACTATCTATTTATTATCCCTTCCTTTTCACTAATTAGGCCACGGATCAAATTGATGAATGATATTCCGAAGACTAGGGCTCTCTGATTATGGACCGCCCCACTCGCATCTCCTATGTAGTTTACGTATTAGTAGATTTATGTCAATTATATGTGTATGCATATGTCGCTGTTACATAAAGTCCTATGTTTTATTATACAACCTAAGTTATCTAACTCTTTGCCGTGACAGGGATCGGACTGTCCACATTCATGTAATTTATTCATGTCCCGCCCTATTTATTTTTGTTAATTGAATTGAACCAACTCATTTTTATTTCTATATATCCACTAAATAAATAAAATGAACAGACAAGAAAGAAAAAGCGTTGTGGTGCTGAAAAGTCAATGATTACAGACAAATGTGGAGGAGACTTGTATCATTTTATTTATCATCCAAGGACTTTGGGAAGAGAGTATCCAAAGTCTTAGCATTATACAACTGCTTCAATCATTACGTCACCACGTGTACGACTATATATTATCACTTTCTCATTTCATCTCATGTGTATATCTCAATCTTATTATAAGAATCACGACACAAAATAAAAAGTTTAGCAATAGCCTATATATACAAGTAAAAAATGTTCTAACAAATGCAAAGCATAGTGTTATGTAGAAAAGATGATCAAATCAATAGTTTGATGTGTCCCTCGAGGACTTGACTTCAGTAAAATATATGAATTTTATTCAGTCTAATTTTTGTGGATGTTCGATAACATTTACATGCATTTTTAAAGGAACGCCTAAAAAAAGATTGTTACAAAATAAATGTGCAAGCTTTTAAGTTGTTACACCTAGTATTTGCGAGCATTAAATCCGTAGTTTCATTATAAAACTATACATCAAATAACCATAGTATATAACAATATAATGGTGATGGATGATATACTACTTTCTTACATTTTAAAAATTGATTACTATATTATGCTGAGTTGGTGGAATAAACTTTTCAAAAGATAATATTACATAAGGTGTATTTAATTTTATGGGACAATATAAGTTACGTTGATGCAAAAAAAGTTCTTCTAAACTTGCTGTGATTATATGGGCCAGTATCAGTGTTGAGGAACCCAAACAAGTTAATTTTCGAGCCCACTATGATTTAAATCCCATTGTTTCTTCCCTACTAACTTACTACGAAATATATTTTTCTGTTGGCATATCACATATGTATGTGAATGGCCTAATGGGATTATATAACTCTTTTTGATGCCCGTTATGGATTCCATTTTTCAAGATCAAAAAAAAAAAAAAAAACGGCTGTGTCATTTAATTACTGGACAAGGAGCTGGCTATTTGTCTGTATTCATAAACAGTGTTTGTATCATTATTTAACGAATATTGTTTCCATAAGTACACACGAATATATTCTTATACATACGGGATATTTAGACAGGATTGGTACGATTCGTAGTCGATACACCATACTAATTTAGACCGACCCTTATTATTATTACATGTACTAAGTGCTTCTAGTACTAGCTAGCTATTACCCCCACTTCTTCTTTTCATTCTAGTATATGTTTTTCCCCACCGTTCGTATTTATATACAAAAAATATATATATATAATATTCCTTTGGTCCACATATTAATTCCCGTATCAAATTGTAAATCACGTACTTGTTGATTTTGTGAATGTACACGCGTACGCCTCCCTAACATTTGTTGACAATTAGGGTTTGCGGATATGTATCTTGATTTATACGATTTTACACGAATCACGATGACTTCCGATTGTACTCGCATTATTAATGGTATTTAACGACGAAACCTAAAGGAACCCAGACCTATATTTATATATACGTGGATGTTAAGTTTAATAAAGATCTTTACGAAAGGTTTTAAAGAAAAAGGAGTCTTTTACGCAAATTGCAGTTATTAATAGCTTATATGGTGATTAAGAAAACACAAGCTCACGCCAAACACACATTCATTTCATATATATAAACACAAAGTAAAAAGGAAAAAAGGATGAAAACAAACAACGACGTTTTCTTTTTTAATTTGCTCTCTCCGTAGTCTAATTATACATAATTTAATCACACAGTCTCGAAAGAGTAGTATGATTATAGTAAGTCTTCTAATACCTCTCGTTTAGGTGGAACTAACACATGACATCTTTGAGAAGCTTGTACCTTCGTGTGGCCGTCTTAGGCGACGTAACTCCGCCTCCATCTCCAGCAACGCCCTTGGCTACTTGATCGTGACGGTTATTGTTATGCTTGATCCGGTGGCCGGGCGAATATTCCGATCTGTTTGAGAAGTCATTTTCATATTTAACCGAAGAAGAAGGCTTCTTTGAAGAAGAACCGCCATGTCTAGCAACGTTGCTCAGCTTCCGGTCGTCGCTGCGGCACCAGTCGCAAATCTCGGTAGGCTCCGCAAACTGGCCGTAGTAGTTGCTACAATAACTATATATATATATACACACATATATGATCAATTAAGAAACCCATTAATAGCCGTGAATGGTCACTCTGATATACATATGCATGAATGATGAAGGAGGACTACTTACGAGTGTTGGAAGCGGCAGCGGCAGTGACCGCAGCTGAAGAGCTTGTCGGAGAAACCGACATCACCGCACATGCAACACACTCTCTCCATGATATATCTTCACAATCTTTATTATTTATATATATCGACCCTTGTATATATATGTTAGGCCGTGATGTTTAAAGTAATTATACAACTATGCGTGTTAGTAAAAATGTACAGGTAGACTAGAGAGTTTGCTTGCCGTCGTTTTCACTTTTCGGTTTTAGAGAGAAAGCCAACCTTAAAATGGGGAGTTTTTCGGAAATGACTGTTTTCTCCTTCCTTTTGTGTTTTTCCCCTGTCTTGTCATTTTCTAGTTTTTTCACTCTTCGTGCACATATGGTGGATGGATCCTTCTCCATGCCTACGGAAAGCGCAATGCAGTGACTTGTGGTCTTTTCTTTCTTTCAAATTATAGGCTTTCAAATAAAATAAATGTTGTATATCACGTATCATCAAATTCATTAGAACTCGATCGACCATCAGTTTTTTTAACTTTATAACGATGTTGACGTGACGAAACGCATGCTGCTGTGCGAGTGAGAGAGTGTTAAGCGATGTGAACAACAGAACAAACAGTTTGCGACAATAATTAACAACACCAATTTTTTCATCCAACTTAGTAGTAGTGCTGCTTTTTCTCCCTTTTCACATAAAGCGGAAAAAATATATTGGGATTATCTCTTGGTGGTGATGTATAGATCGCACACTAACATGTAAGTTAGTGGGAGTTCAGGCTTGAAGATCTAGTTCTTTAGCGAGTCTTCGTTGGTCCGGCGGCTTATTATCAACGTACGTGTACATGATGAGCTCTAGCTATAGTAGGGTCCAACTTGTCGCCAAGACTGATTAATTCGTCATATACTAGTTAATTACTCTAAACGTATAGCTAAAGAAGAACATTATATATAGAATATTTTGTTAACTATGATTTGTTTATGGTGTTAGACATATAAGTTTGTTTAATGTAACTTCAAATTATGTTGATGGATAGAGATGGATTTAATGAGGAGGGTTAGGTTATATACAATTTGGTACCCATTTATTGTTTGCTTTCCCAATATTTATTGCGGTTTGCATGTTTTATAAAAACTGGTTAATATATTTTTCGGGAGATTAAATATAAGGAAACTTTGATGCGACTCGACGACTTTGAGTGTAAAATTGATTAAACGCACCAGTCACATGATATGGAGGCAATCGGAGGGGAAACAAAACCGACGGCGATGTGAAGTTCCCGGTGGTTTCGCTAACTTGGAACCTAAACGGTCGGAGAGGGATCCACGTGGCAGAATTCAGGAGATATTTTTGGAGTTTGGTTGGCCATGTTAAGCACATGCCCTGTCTTCTTCTCCCTATCTCTCATCCTTTGCGTTGCTTCCTCTTTTCACTGATACTATATTTTTTATTTCCACCTATCAGTCATTTACCATGTACATTAGTACGCAACGCACAATTCGGTGCCAAATTAGAGTTTCAGGGTCTCACCTCTCTCTAATCTGTTTGTATAAACTTTGAATGGAGGGAGACTTAGACCATGTACATGGGTGATATTTTTAGAGTATCATCAGTTTAAAAATTATTTTTATATTAACCAAACAATTAGAATGAGCTTGATTAGTATCATTCCAATGATTTTTTTGATATTACTATCATTTACGTGGCATCTCCTGATTGGTCGCATTTGTCAAAAATAAGAAAAAAATATTTATCTATTAAACAAATATTATAAATAATACTAAAATTTTTTAATGATAGTTTGTTAGTATCACCTATAACCATGCTCTTAATAATTAGGATATAAAACATGTGAATGAGAGAAGTGGACCCTAGTGATCTTTGTTTGTAGTGGCCTCAAGATTTTACTTTAGTCCCAAATTCGGAGGAAATTATTTTTGTTAATTAATCATTTATTCTTTCTTTTGTTCTACCTCATTCCAACTTACAAATTCAGTATCCAATTCATAAGTTGAACCAAAAGGAAAGACATCATTCAACCCAAGATTAGACCAACTGTCTTTCGTGACACACTTGCAATTAATATGATTCTTAAAAAATGTTAATGATTTTGTTTGGAACCAAAAGACAATAAGTTAGCAGTCAAAAAAGCAGTAAATGTAATTAGAAAGAAGAGACATGGTAATATAATAGATATTATGGATGGTGTGACGAATAATTGATCTAATAATCATTTCAGACAAGTGGACAACCCTACCTCCTGAGATGATCTTTTTAGCATTCTATGTATGTACTGGTTAAAAAAAGGTTTCAGAATCAAAATGATGATGATCGTATATTTGAAAAGAAGCCAATGATCTCTACTTTGAAAGAAGAGAAGATGAAAAGAAGCCAATTATGAAGATGAAGAAAGGGCATAACAGAAGATTGAGTGTTATCCTTTGTTGAGGAGTGCCCAACACAAATTAAAGAATGCTTCTTTTCCTTTGTTGGATATAATGTATTCAAAGACAATTGAAAATCCAGACGAGACGAGTCCACGAATAATGTGGGCCTTAAAAAGAGTCAGGTAAGGGAAGGCCCAATAACGAAAATAATGGGCTTATTATTAGCAGCGGCGGTGAGTTATTATATGTGTGGAAAGAAGGGCCAAAATCACAACTCACAACCCCCAAAACGCAAAAAACGCAAAATCGCAGAAAGAAACTTTGCAATCAAATCTCTCTCTCGGATCTCTGAGAGAGCGTTCTCGTAAATCCCTAACTATAGCTACTCTCGTGGATCCACCGAAAACCCTAGAAGGAAGAGCCCCTCTCCCGTCGTCCCTGGCATTTCGGATCTCGGATTTCCTTACCTCATGACTCCCTCCAAGGTCGCCGGTCATACCCGGTTCTTGCTCCACAGCTTTCATGATTCCGATGTCGACTCCATCGCCCTCCAGCTTTCTCAGGTACTTCGTTTTCTGTCTCTCACTTGCCGTCTAGTTCGGAGATCAGCATACGAAGAAATTTGGTTGGGTTTCTGATTTTTTTTAAAAAAAAATCAATTTGGGCAGTTTGTTGATTTTGGAGTCGAGACTAGTATTCCAGTTCTCAAGACCTGCCTGGATTGCTTCACCGCCCGGAGAAGCCATCCTAATTCGTTGCAGCTTGAGAAAGTTGTATCCTTGCTCTTTAAACATGTGCTCAAGTTGTCAAACCTTGCCACCCTGCTTCCTCACGCCCTCAATGATTTTGAGCTCACTCAAGAATCCGTGGATGATTTGACTACTACTTTGAATTTTTCAATCTCTGAGAATATTGGCTTTGCTCTCGCCCTGACCGATTTTGAAAGATTAGATGCAAAGACCACTGGTAAGACTGTCTCTTACTAGTTCTCTCATCTCTCTTTCGCTTTATCTACCATTTGATGACATTTTGCTCTTTCCTTTTCTAGGACGGAACTTACTGTTGGCTCAGATTGAGCAACTCTGTGCCAATACTGGCCAGATTCTTTCATCTGAGCTAATCCATTCTGTTCTTTCGTTTCTCCGCAAATCTGAGGATCTTTCCATGCATTTGGATTCCTTCTTACAGTTTTTGTCTTCTGCTCAACCTAGAGATGACTTCTCTTTTGCTCTAACACCTATGCTTGCTCAACAAGTTCATGAAGCTCCTGTTTTCAGGTGCTGCTTATGAGTTGCTTTCTTCTCTTATCCCTTATGTTCCGAATGCGTTTCTCAACAAAATTTTCCTCTTCTCCTGCAGGAGCATGGATTTTCACACTGATTCTGCTGATAACGACCTTGATGCTATCTTAGCTGAAATCGATAAGGAAGTCAGCGTTGGAGATCTCATGGGAGAATTAGGTTGTGGATTCACTGCTGATGCCCAACAATGCAAAGAAATCTTGTCTAGTTTTGCTCCACTAGGAGAGGCTACTATCTCAAGAATTGTTGGCAATGTTTCTCGGACCTGTGCTGATCTTGAAGATAATCAAACCACCTTTTCAACGTTTACTGTAGCCCTTGGTTCCTGCATTCCAACTGAACTTCCCACGCCAAGGTCGTGGAATGTTGATATTCTAGTTGACACAATCAAGCAGCTTGTAAGTCATCTGAAACTCTTATTACTTTGTCTAATCAATATCGTTGATAGTTTCAAAACTTCAGTTAGCCTTTTTTTGTGTGTATGTGTGTCTCACTAGCATGCATGATTATGTTTCTTTTACCAATGGAGCTGTGAAGACGCATCTAGCTTATTGTTAAGTGTTATGTGGTTCATGCTCTTAAGATTTTATGCTAAAGCAGGCTCCTGGCATAAGCTGGAGGAAAGTAATTGAGAATCTCGATCATGACGGATTTGACATCCCTAATATGGAGTCTTTCTCATTTTTTATGCGGATCTATAAAGCTGCTTGCAAGGTGTGTTCTCATACTCTCTAATTTGACTGTTTAAAAATATGTTTACTTCATTTTGTTGTTTGAGGGTGTTAATCTGATTCTTGCAGGAGCCATTTCCTCTTGATGCTGTATGTGGTTCTGTCTGGAAAAATATGGATGGTCAATTATCCTTTCTTAAGCACGCAATATCTGCTCCACCAGAAGTATTCACCTTTATGCATTCTCCAAGGAAGCTGGTGAGATACCACACATCTGTGCTTAGAGCTGTTCTTCCTTGTCCCAGTCACTATTCTGACCAGTTGTATTTCAGGTATATATTGATAACATGCACAGCCAAGAGCAACAGTTAGGACTATCCAATCATGCATGGCTGTCGCTCGATCTCTTGGATGTACTGTGCCAATTGGCCGAGAGAGGTCATGCTGTTTTAGTTAGTTCGTTACTCCAGTATCCACTCACACAGTGTCCTAGAACCTTGCTTCTTGGAATGACACACATCAAAGTATTTCTCCTCGACTGGTCTTTGGTGATATATGCTTGTAATCTTGCTTCTTTTTGTTTGGCTAAGTATGTCAATCCTCTTATTGCAGACTGCCTATAACCTCATACAGCGTGAAGTGGTTTCTGCTATTCTGCCAGTGATAATAACGAGTCCCCAGGATAGTGGTTTTATCCATAATCTCTGGCATCAAAATGCAGAACTCGTTCTGTGGGGGATTATAGATGCCCAACATCTCAAAGCAGACAGCATGCTCCGAATAATTGAAATCTGCCATGAGCTAAAGGTGAATAGAAAAATGCGTGGCAGTGGCTCAAATTATCTCATTATACTGTTTTTCTCTTTCTTACAGCAGCCTCTCTGTGTCTATGTACTAATCATGGCTTATTTATTTCAGATTCTCTCTGTTGTCTTAGAATCAGTTCCAGTCTCATCCAGTATCAGATTGGCAGTCCTTGCCTCATTGAGAGGTCTTTTGGACATTGAGAACTGGTTGCCTAACTGCTTGTATATGTATAAGGATCTCTTTGCTGAGGTAACATATCGTTTCACAATCATAGTTCTATTTCTAATTTTCTAGAGTTGAGAAGATGCTAATCTAACATTTTTTTTTCTTTTTCTTTTTCATATTTCAGGAGTGCCTCAAATTTGTCAAAAATGTGCATTTTAGCGAATCAGACGATTTCAGGGCCAAAATTTTTCATCCTTCTGATCCATTATCAGATCTTCATTTGGAAGCAACAACTTCCCTTTTAAAAGTTAGTTAGTTTCCCTTTTTGGTTTGGTTTTCGGCTCGTCCTTAACTTCATATCTACTGAATTATTTTGTTTGATAATGTATTAAAGGTTTTGAAAGCTCATGATAATGCGATTACTTCATCTCAACTGGTCGAGGAGATTGAAAAAGTCAATGCAGCTATTTTGGATTGTAATCCTAAGCTGCAGAATGGTGAGGCTAAAGATTCATCAGCTCCCAATGCATATGGAGATGATGTTGAGGCAGAGGCAAACGCATATTTTCATCAAATGTTTTCTAGTCATTTGAGTGTTGACGCAATGGTTCAAATGCTTTCCCGATACAAGGAATCTTTGGTTCCAAGGTTTGATATTGACAAACTATACATATTTGAGAATTTTAATTTTTCTCGTCATGTTTGTCATGCTCCTCATGCATAATGAAAATAACGAGATTGTTTTTTTTTTGGGCAGGGAAAAATTAATTTTTGAATGCATGATTGCTAATCTGTTTGAAGAATATCGGTTTTTCCCCAAGTATCCTGAGAGACAGCTGAAAATAGCCTCCATACTCTTTGGTGAGTAGGATATTTTACTTTGATATAGCGGGTGGTTTTTGTTGGGGAGGGGGAGACCATCATATCTTCTATGCTATTGTGTAGCCCCCAACATTTCTTACTGTACTATTTGAGCGTCTCTTCAGATTTGTATTGTTGTCGTGACATTCTCTTGAATCTACTGCGACTTATACAAATTTCAGGTTCTGTTATAAAACACCAGCTTATAAGTTCGCTCACTCTGGGGATGGCCCTGCGTCTAGTGTTGGATTCTTTGCGTAAACCTGCAGATTCAAAAGTATGGATTCTTTTGTAATTTATTTCTGTCTCCCGGCTTTTCCTGTGAGAGATCTGTCATCTTCTTTCTTTCCTGATTCGTGCAGATGTTTCTGTTTGGAAGCAAAGCTCTGGAACAGTTTGTGAATCGTCTGGTTGAATTGCCTCAATACTGTAACCATATTTTGCAAATATCTCATCTGCGTAGTACTCACCCGGAGTTAGTCACTGTTATTGAACAAGCACTTTCAAGGATATCATCTGGTAATTTAGAATCAGATGCCTCTGTTTCACACCCTGGTCCCTCACAATCTTTCCCTGGAAATGGCGAGGTAGGATTTGGTTTATTAGTTTTCTTTTGATTGAATGTTCTAATTGTCTCAATTTTGATCAACAATCTGTTTCAAACATGAGATCATATAGCTAGAGTTATCTATTGAAAAGGGAAAGAAAATTGATTGATCATTTCTGTTTCTAGTGTCATGCCTTTCATTTTTAGCCCTTTAGCCATAATGGGGAATTACTGTAAGCTGTAAATCGGTTTTTTGGATTTTTATGGTGAGATGAAATTAAAACTCTTTTTGTTTCCGTTGACAGTTGAGTGGTTCTGGAATTGGCCAACCTGCATTACAGCTTTCTTCTCCCCTACAGCTTCAACAGAAAAATGAAGTGCCAAGTGTGCCATCTAACGAGGCAAAGCCACTTCTGCCATCGTTATCAACTACTTCCGTTGATGTTTCTGTCAATCCTAAGGTGATGAATTTCTCTTGTTTTTCTTTTATAGACGTGTGTGGATGGAAGGGTTTTCATTTCATCTTGCTAGTTATTCCTGCAGAATCCTGGCATTCCAACTTCTTCATCAACCTCAACTGGTTTTGTTCGTCCAGCTCGTGCAACCACTTCAACAAGTAATCTCCAGTCAACTTAGTTTTATAACTGTTTTTTGAAATATAATAGGGACTATAGTTCTTTCCTATCAAGAGAAGAAATGTTATTAAAATTCGATTTTCACAGGGTTTGGCTCGGCTTTGAACATAGAAACCTTGGTTGCAGCAGCAGAAAGAAGGGAAAACGCAATCGAGGTACTTTACTATTTTACTACTGTCTATGCACATTCAGAATTATTTGCTTTTGGTTTTACATTGCATAAGGAATTGTCAGTATGCCAAATGTCTACTTTTTAGTATAAGTGACAATAATAATGTATTTTTTTTTTCCAGGCTCCACCTTCAGATGTTCAGGACAAAGTTTCGTTCATAATCAATAATATCTCTACAACAAACATTGAATCTAAAGGGAAAGAGTTTGCTGAAATTTTGCCCCAACAGTATTATCCTTGGTTTGCACAGTACATGGTTATGAAAAGGTACTGATAGTTGTATTCTTCATGCAAGGTTTCTTTCTTATTTTTTCCCTCCAAGTGTGTAATACCTGATAGAGCGATGTGTTTAATACCTGATAGAGCGAGCATCGAGCCGAATTTTCATGATCTGTACCTGAAGTTCTTGGACAAAGTTGATTCCAAGCTGCTGTTTAAGGAGATACTTCAAAATACTTACGAAAATTGCAAGGTTATTTTTCTTCACACAAGTGATTTGCGGTGATAAGTGTACTTTTTTTCAGCAAATTTTTCTCTTCTTAATTTCTTTTGTTTTGCAGGTTCTTTTGGGCTCAGAGCTCATAAAGTCGAGTTCTGAAGAGCGTTCTCTTCTTAAAAATTTAGGCAGTTGGCTTGGAAGGTTGACCATTGGAAGGAATTATGTTTTAAGGGCGCGAGAAATAGATCCAAAATCCTTGATTGTGGAGGTAATTGCTGCTATTTCCTTTAAATTGATCTCGTTCATTTGTAATACACAGTCAAATTGTAGATATGAACTTTGTTTTCGCATCCTTTGACAGGCCTATGAAAAAGGGTTGATGATAGCAGTCATTCCGTTCACTTCAAAGGTTGGTGATGGTTGATTGGCGTTCATAGCTGTTCTAGGGTTGATTTCCTGAGTTCTAATTTACTGTTTATTCAGGTTCTGGAGCCATGCCAAAACAGTATTGCTTATCAACCTCCCAATCCTTGGACGATGGCTATACTAGGGTTGCTTGCTGAGATCTATTCAATGCCAAACCTAAAAATGAATCTGAAGTTTGACATAGAGGTATCTGATAGTTCCTATTGAGCATCACGAGTTATTTTACATCACTTTTATTTGTGTATTTTATGTGTTGTTCTCATTTCGTCTTTCTCTTCAGGTTTTATTCAAGAACCTTGGTGTTGAAATGAAGGAAGTAGTGCCAACTTCCCTTCTAAAGGATCGGAAGAGAGAAATAGATGGCAATCCTGATTTTAGTAACAAAGATCCTGGAGTAACACAGATATCTCAGCCACAGATGATTCCAGAGCCTAAAACAATTTCTCCTCTTAAACAAATTGACCTACCTCTTGATGTTGCAAATTCGCCTAATACAGATGTTCCCTCGAAGTTATTATCACAGGTTATTTTATGTGTAGTCTTTTTTTTCTCTTTCTTTAAGCTATAATGTCTGTTTTACTTATCAATGATAATTATCCCCTTGGTTTTCCTTTTCAGTATGTAGCCCCACAACGTGTTTATACTAATACTTTGATGGATGAGGAGAAAGTAGCAACTCTTGGCTTGCCAGAACAGCTCCCGTCACCTCAAGGACTGTTCCAGTCAACTCCATCGCCATTGTTTTCTATTAGTCAGGTACGATTTTCATAGGAATGTAGATTAAAGTTATTATATAGATGATTGCTCAAATCCTTTCTACTTTTAATGTGATGGCCAGCAGCTGTCAGCAGCACTTCCCAATATTGGAAATCATGTTGTTATCAATCAGAAATTAAGCGCATTTGGTATGCACTTTCCATTTCAAAGGTTTGTGACTAATGGTCTCCTACTGGTGAAATCATTATGATTGTAGAGCATTGAAGCTATATTCTATTACACACTAAACTATTATCCATTGTCAGAGTGGTACCACTTGCCATGGACAGAGCTATCAAGGAGATTGTGTCTGGTATTGTTCAGCGAAGTGTTTGTATTGCATGCCAAACAACAAAGGAGCTTGTGCTAAAGGTTGGCCAATCTAAACCTTTCTGCTTTTTTTTTTTGTTCTTTTCCTTTATTACTTTTACGTAACTTGTTTTTTAGTTTCGTGCCTCAAAATTTTCCTTAACCCCCATTCGATTTCCATTGCTTTTGACTCCACAACTAAATTTTTTTATTTCCATTTATCACAAACATCTTCAGGGTTTTGATCTTATTTATTTATCGTTAATTGTTGTTTCTTTTTTGACTCCAGGATTACGCCCTGGAACCCGATGAGTCACGTATTTATAATGCAGCTCACTTGATGGTTGCGAGTTTAGCTGGGAGTTTGGCTCATGTGACTTGCAAGGTTTTTCCTTCTTATAAGGCCTTGGATTCTGAAGATTCTTTAGCTTTTTGTTTACACATTTACAATAATGCTATTATATCTCGGCCCTGTTACCCTAAACCAACAAGATCTATTTTTTCTCTGGTTTTTAATGCTCTTGTATTTTTAGGAACCCCTGCGCACTTCAATATCCGGTCATCTACGGAATTCGCTTCAGGGTCTGAATATTTCAAATGATGCTCTTGAACAAATTGTGCAACTTGTCACCAATGACAACCTGGATTTGGGTTGTGCTGCTATTGAACAGGCTGCTACAGAAAAGGTTTGTGTCAGATATTAGATCTCGGACTTTATTTCTGTTTCAGCTGATTGAATCAAATAACCGAAGTAGGTTTCCCTGGAGTGTAGGCACTTCCGTTTACCAGAGGGTTAATTTCTTCTAGTTACTAATTTTTATGTCCGTGTCACTACAGGCAATACAAACAATTGATGCGGACATTGCTCAACAATTGTTGTTACGGAGAAAGCATAGAGATGGTGCTGGATCCTCCTTTTTCGATCCAAACATTCTATCACAGAATTCCGTCAGTTTTATACCCGAATCCCTCCGTCCAAAACCTGGACACCTCTCCCTGTCTCAGCAGAGAGTTTATGAGGTACTGTTTTTAACAGGTAGCCTCTGGTATGTTCTGTGTTTGTATGACTAAACAAGATGTGTGCATTTTCAGGACTTTGTTCAACATCCTTGGCAAAAGCAGTCGACCCAAACTTCACACGGTTTATCTGCTGCATCAAGCTCATCTGGTGATGTTGCGCTTGGTAGTGGTTATGGTCCAGTATCAGGAAAAGTTGCTTCTGAATTTTTGTCTAATGCTGGAAACGCTCGGATGGACATGGTCTCCCGGCCATCAGATATTTCTGTGGATGGTTTTGAATCTTCTCCAGTCTCACTTTTGAGGTGCTTAGTTGTAAAGCAGATCGATAAAACTGCTCTCATTTCTATTCGTATATTTCACAGCTGAATGTTGACATATCATTTTACCTGTCTTAAAGCTCACAAGTCGATCCAGCTGGTGACTCATCCAGTCTTCAATTTACTAAGTCACTACCAACCTCTGAATTGAATCTGGCTGAATCCTCTGACGCTGCTACGAAAGTGAGATATACTGTGTTTTCAAATGATTACTCGCTTAGGTTTATAATGAATTACTAAGCTGTGCTTATTTATATACAAGGAAACTGGAACATCACTGCAGACATTGACTTCAGCTGCTACCATGGAACGACTTGGTGCTAGTAATATTACACAGCCTTCACTGTCCACGAGAGATGCACTGGATAAATGTCAAATTGTTACTCAGAAGGTTACTAAAGTGGTTATCCTGTGTTTTCCTTGCTGCATTTTTTTTTTGCTGCTTTATATGTGAGAAACTTCTTGAAACTGTTTCAGATGGAGGAATTAGTGGCTAATAATGCAGGAGATGATGAAATCCAGGTATTTGATTTCCTAGTGCCTAGGTGGTTATAGTGCAGAATTGTTATCCATTTACGTGCACCTAGAATAAATGAAATTAGAAGTTAATTTTGAAAACCTTCTCTAACTTTTGGAAATGGTTTCTGTGTTTTCCAATTGATGCCTATTTTCTTCTATCCAGTATGAATTCAATAACTAATGCAGATCTCATTGATTTTTCAGGCCGTAATTTCTGAAGTTCCTGAAATCATCCTCAGATGTATAAGCAGAGATGAAGCCGCTTTTGCTGTCGCTCAAAAAGCTTTCAAGGCTCTTTACGAGAATGCATCAAGTAACCTTCACGTCAGTGCTAACCTAGCAATACTTGTTGCTATCCGTGATGTTTGCAAGCGTGTTGTTAAAGAGCTCACTAGTTGGGTATGTTTACAACCTTTTCAAGATTTCACTTCGCTGATGTGCTTTGTTCAGTTACTTCTCCATTAATTTGTCACTATTTCTGTCAGAACACATAGGATAACACATATCATATAAGTGCTAGGTCGAGTCTGTTTCCTGTAGTTGGAGCCTATCCTCAACTGGTTATAGATACTAGATTTGTTTCTTTGGTATTTTTAGTTATAATTAATTATCTTTCTTCAAACTTTTGACACAGGTGATTTATTCAGAGGAGGATCGGAAGCTCAACAAAGATATTACTATTGGTCTTATCCAGCGTGAGTTGCTTAGCCTAGCGGAGTACAATGTCCACATGGCGAAGCATCTTGATGGAGGGAGAAACAGTATGCTGAATTGCTTAACCTTTGTTGATGTCCTTGTGTGGTAACATTCTTTTTTTGTTTTGGCTAGTGAACTTGTTTTAACAAGTTGTTTGTTACGCAGAGACCGCAACTGACTTTGCTATTTCTCTACTCCAATCCTTGGTCACTGAGGAGTCGAGTGTCATTTCAGAGCTCCACAGTCTTGTTGATGCGCTGGCAAAGGTTGCAATTTTAACATTCTTCTGCGTTTGTTGTTGCAGTCGCATATTCTTGTTCTATTATATAAAAAAACAGTTAATAGGTGTGAAAACATACAACTAGGGAAGGGATAGGTTCAATTTTTTTTTTTTGTGGTTAAATCTACTGCATAACACTGTTTATCATATAATGCCAACTGACAAGTATTGTGGTTAGGTTCAAATATTATGAAATTTGGCATTGTTATATTTGGTGACGCTGCAATTTGTATTCTTGTTTTGGTTGTAGCTTGCCTCAAAATCCGGATCTTCTGAGTCATTGCAACAGCTAATTGACATCATACGAAATCCAGTTACTAACACAGCTGGCCTCTCTGATAGTTCAACCGGAAATGATAACAACGATAGGCAAAAGGATGAGAAGGTGTCAGATGTCTTCATTACCGAATGTTGCCTGTAATCAGACTGTAAATGTATATTTGACATGTTAGCTTTTTCTTAGGTTGCGTGCAACACCACTAACACAGAAGAGAGTACCAGCTTGGATTATGTGGAATCAGATCCTGCGGGTTTCCAGAATCGGGTAATTGTCTGCATGTTATTAGCGTTTATGAACTTCTATATTGATTTAGAGCTCTACCTTTTCTTTTTTAAAAGTTGATTGGGAATTGCATATATCTAAATTTTTCACTTGCAAAAGAGTAAATCAAAAGCTAAAATGTTTGTATCAGCACAATGAATTTGCAAGCTACAAAAAGGATTTCAAAACAAACGTTTCTATGAAGCTATTTTCGTTCAGTATGCATGTTTTTTTCCTTATTTTTGTCTTGTAGATGGATTTTAAATTTTCACTTTAATTCGATGTATTTAGATACATGTGTTTGTAGTTTGTTATCTCTTCAGTTTTATGTTTGAACATACATCTCTCGTACTTCTTGTTTATATCTTGTTTTTGTCTTCCTCTGTATGGTTTGGCAGGTGTCCACGCTATTTAAAAACTGGTATCAAATCTGCGAACTTCCTGGTGCAAATGAAACCGCATGTTCACAATATGTCCTGCATTTGCACCAGACTGGATTACTTAAGGGAGATGATACAACAGAGAGTTTTTTCCGAATTCTTCTGGTGATTTTACCTTTTAAGAATGTTTTAGCATCAGCACTTTCAAATCTTGAGAGGCATCATTATTGATTTTGGCTTTCCTTTCTGTAGGAACTTTCTGTTGCTCATTGTATATCTTCTGAAGATATTAATTCCGGTGCTGTGCAATCTCCTCAGCAACCTCAGAGTCCATCATTCCTTATCATTGATATGTATGCAAAGCTTGTTTTTTCAATATTGAAGGTAGAGTGCTCATTTTTTTTTTTGCATTCTTCGTGGATAATTATACCCAAAATACATTGCCGGCTAAGCTTTTTTTGTTTTGTTTGTTTCTTATGACAATCTGTTCAGTATTTCCCTGAGCAGGAGTCTAGCAGTAGGTTATTTCTTCTTTCAGAGGTAAGGGGACACATACTCTTATTGGAAATAAATCTAACTTCTACTATAATGGATGGAAAAGGTGAGTGGTATTGATTACCTGTTTCAGATCATGGCTGACACAGTGAGATTTATTCAAAAGGACGCAGAAGATAAAAAGACATCACTCAATTCTAAACCATATTTCCGATTGTTCATCAACTGGCTACTGGACTTGTGTTCCCTGGATCCTGGGACGGATGGTGCAAACTTTCAGGTGCATTTTGTTGTCCTTGAAGTAGCTGCTATTAATTGTTATCACTTTAATTAATCTTTTGTTGCAGGTTCTCACAGCTTTTGCCAACGCCTTCCACGCATTGCAGCCTCTTAAGATTCCTGCTTTCAGGTTAGGACACAAACCTATTTCTCACCGTGCTTCTATTAAAACTTAAAAATTTGAATCTCTCAGGAAATTTGAGGGCAGTCAAATACCTATGTTGTCAAACATTTCATGTTGTTGACATATGTATCTTCTTTTCTTTGATCTGTGATCCGTGTTTTATACATTTTTTTTCTTCTCCACTGAGGTTTTTATAAATTTTTCCAGTTTTGCATGGCTAGAACTTGTCAGCCACAGAAGCTTCATGCCCAAACTACTTACAGTAAATGGCCAGAAGGGTTGGCCATATGTTCAGCGCCTGCTGGTGGACTTGCTTCAGTTTCTTGAGCCATTTTTAAGAAATGCTGAACTCGGAGGACCGGTTTGTGCCTTTTTCTCTTCTGTAATTGTTTTGCATTGGACACTAAAGGATATAGTCGATGGTAACTTAAAGTGGTCTCTTTTTTGGTGTGTTTATTAATTGCGTAGGTTCATTTCCTATACAAAGGGACATTGAGAGTATTACTGGTTCTGCTTCATGATTTCCCAGAGTTCCTATGTGATTATCATTTTACTTTCTGTGATGTGATTCCTTCAAGTTGCATACAAATGCGGAATATTATCCTCAGTTCTTTTCCACGGAACATGAGGCTTCCTGATCCTTCTACCCCAAATTTAAAGGTACGAGATGATAGTGGAGATTCCAGCATGTTCAACATATTTTAAAGAAAATATATTCCTTGTAGGCTGAATTATCGTGTTCATTGCAGATTGATTTGTTACCTGAGATAGTAGAAGCTCCCTGTATCCTTTCTGAGGTTGATGCTGCGCTAAAGGCAAAGCAAATGAAGAATGACGTGGATGAGTATCTTACGGTAATGGGAACACCTGATTCTTCAATTTACTTATATTCACTTTGGTATTCTTGAGATTATATCAAGAGATACTCATATAATTTTTCTGCAGTCGAGGCAGCAAAATTCAACTTTCCTAAGTGAGTTGAAGACAAAGTTACTTCTATCGTCCAGCGAGGCTAGTTCAGCTGGAACCCGTTACAGTGTACCATTGATCAACTCGCTTGTGCTATATACTGGAATGCAGGTATGGGTCTAATTTCTATACAGCCTTTTCTTTTGATTTCTAGTTTATTATATATATATATATGCAAATAACCGACATTGCGATAACAGGCTATTCAGCAGCTTCAGGCCGGTGAGACACAGGCTCAAAATGTTGTGGCCTTGCAGATGTTCAAGTATTTAAGTATGGAACTTGATACGGAAGGGCGGTATCTGTTCCTTAATGCAATCGCCAATCAGCTTCGATACCCCAACAACCACACTCATTACTTTTCTTTCATCATGCTCTATCTATTCTTCGAATCTGATCAGGTGAGTTTGCTTTGCTTGTCAAGAGTTGTGTGGAAAAATTAGTGAGCATGGAAATCTGATTTTTTTTTTCTTTTTCTTGGGATGAATGAAACAGGAGATCATACAGGAGCAAATAACTAGAGTGCTGTTGGAACGGCTAATTGTGAACAGGCCACATCCATGGGGACTTCTAATCACATTCATTGAGCTAATAAAGAACCCAAGATATAGCTTCTGGAAACAAGCCTTCATCAGATGTGCGCCTGAGATTGAGAAGCTGTTTGAATCGGTAGCCAGATCCTGTGGTGGCCTGAAGCCTGTCGACGAGGGAATGGTTTCGGGAGGTTGGGTCTCAGACAATTCTCACTAGCTCTTTAGCTTTCAACTTGTATATATGTATGCGTATTTTGATATTATGTTGTAACAATTATACATACAGTAGGAGAGATTTTAGGAGTCTTAGTTTATTTATTTAACTTCAAGATTCACAAACATGTTTTCTAATTACAAAAAAAAAAAACACTATTATTCCTTTATCCTTGCTCTTAAGGGTCTGTTTGAGAATTAGTTAGGTGAAAACATGTTTGAGAAATCGGCGGGGATTGTGTTTTCATGGTCATAAAACATGACCATAAACACTGAAAGAGATTATGATTATGCTGAGGGAGTGTGAGAAATCGGCAGGGATTGTCATCATATAGTACTAGACTACTAGTACTTTGTATAACGTTCTCAGGAACATGTTTCGGTCAGAATTCCGATGGTGGGATCTAGTCGATGACGTAATAAACAACACTTTCATGCCCGCCTAAGAGGCAGCTGTCGCAGACTAAGCAGGTTTCAACATGTGAGGGGCCAAGGCGCTGGCTAGTGGTCAAAAGACGGAACACTGAGAATATCTGTATCATTCCATATGATCCAAGCGCCTAGCTTTGCTCAAGTGTCAAGACTATTGATTACTGAATACTAAATTCAAAGCCATTTTTCTTTTAATGGGCAGAGAGACACCAAATTTGCTAATGAGGGAAATCAAACATAACAAGGGGTTATTGTGAGAGAGAACAGAGGATCTTATACAAGTTGAAAATCCGCAACCAAATAATCATAATCTACTCTCGGTAAATGGAATGTCAATCCGCACTGACCATTTGCTCTCTCTTGCTCCTCTACCTTGTTACAGGATGCCTCCTCCTGCGTTCCAAAGTTGAATGTGTGTATGTTATATCATCTCCTTTGTACTTATCATCTCACTCATATCTAATATTCGTTACCTCTTTGGTCGGATCCCATCTTCTTCGTAGTCCATCACTCCACTTGGTTCCCCAAACATCTCCTTATTCCCTCTGATGTCAACATCCCCCTGCCCACAACGTAAGTAAGACTATATCGACCACCACCCTTCCCAATCATATTTCAGACACAAAAAACCAAACGAACCTTGTTTCATTTCATTTAACAATCAGACAATAACCAAGTACTACCATTCCAAACAATTCATGTCCTCTAATGACTTTAACACTTCACTAACAGCCGTTGTGATTGCGTTCCTTGTTTGTTTTTAATTAAAGAAAACTTCATAATATATGTTTACATCCAACATGTAAGATTTCTTGTTCCACGAAAGAACGGTTAAAAAAGCCCGCCACAGTTGGCTGATCGATTCGTTTGTTATTAAGAAACATAACTTTTTAATCTATGATAGGACTGGACTTGGAAAGCTCAAAGACCTAGAAAGATTTTTTTATCAAGTCTCTCCCATCCCCGCTTACATAGACCTAAGCTATTAATAAGAAGAAACCCACTACAATTCTCTGAAGAAATATAAGACAGAATAGCTGACTGGACTCTAACTCATGGTCACAAGACAGTAACCAAGAAAGAATGTAACCAATATTAGTTACATAATATACTTAGTAGGGAAAAGTGAAGCCAATAGGACTCCAAGCGCGACTGACCTTCATGGACAGAGACTTCTTCACTTCTTCCACCCCTTCTTCTGCTTCCTTACGATGTTTTTTGTCCATCTCACTCATATTGTCCGCCCATTTGATCTTGTCTTGAATTGAAATGAGCAGATTCTCTGACGTGTTCAACCTAGACATCAATTTGGGCCAACACATAAAAGAGTAGGACGTCATTAGCCATGTATTCTAACATCACGTACAAGTTCTTATAATTAGATATAGAAGGCAAAAAATCCTGGATCTAAGGGAAGAAGAAAACTACCAGTTGGACAATGTGTGTAACATATTCCCTAGTTGACCTGGCCTTAGATCCCTACCAGCTGCAAACGGAACCTGCATGGTTGCAAGAGATATATGATGTTTAGAAGGGGGGGCTCGTACGTTTAGAAACAAAGCACAATGGTTAAAATAGGAAAAGGAGGCCCAAACCAAAACACACCTCAAAACATCTTTTTAACTGATCCAGTTTTCCCCTAACTATACCCTGCAAAGTGTAAAAGAAAAAAAATGAGCACCATGCGTTGTCACAGTTAGTTGTCAAATAGAGATTAGAAGACTGCTAAAGAGTACTCACCGCATACATGCATTCATTGATAAGAAAGTCCTCGAGTTCGCGAACATTGGAAACATCTAACTCGACCATTAGTGTATCATAGGGCAATACCTATAACAAGCAGAGTGAGAGAGACATTCAGTTAGGCAAACAGCAGGGGAAAAAGATAATGGAACAGAGTAGATAGCAGGAGCAAATCATGAACCTAAGACAAATATACCTTGTTAGACTCAGCAAGGGTGAGGACAGTGAGCTGCTTAAGCTTAAGAATTTGGTCAGGGGACAAGTGCGGAAGACGGGTGGCATTGCCTAGTGTTTCGATGAAAGCAAGTCAAGAGGAGAGAATATGACAAAAGGGAAAACGAATTGAAATAGCATATGACAAAGGGGTCATACATTTGTAGTCTCCCCAGGTGCCATGGGCAAACAAGCGTAGTAGATCCAGGTACACAGAATCTGTGGTTCCTTCAAGCTGCACAATTACGATTAATCAGCTACTAGTATCTATCAAGTTGTTATGATCAGCGAAGAACAAAAGCATGTAAAACCCTAGATCGTGAAAAGCATAAAGTAGTAGTACCTGGGCAACATTGGGTAGAGCCAAAATCTCGGAGAAGGCGAAGAGAGAAGGATGCGATGTGGCTTCGATGATGAGCGGGCCCAGAGCCTCGGATTTGCAAGTAGAAGCTCGCTTCACGAGCTGATCAATGATCTCGGCTTGCTTCTGCTCGATATCCATCTTCCAAACAAATCGATTTCCGGTGGTTTAGGGTTTTCTTTCTTACCACACTAATAACGAATAAAATCCCAAACTTCTTCTCTCTGCTCCTTCCTTCTTCCGTTTTTATATTACTGTTTTTTTTATGTGACCGACCGAATTCTTCTAGAATCTTGTTTAATAATTGGGCTCAAATTTCGTAGTTTCTGGGCCAAGGCCTACTAAGAGAAATATTAGAAACCGCGTCTGGTGAGCCCAAACAATCCCGGGGAAGAGAGAGACTATTGAATATTCTTCTTCCTTCATTTTGGCTGAGAGAGCGACGACGATGGCGGAATCTCGCAGCAACAGAGCGGCGGTTCAGGCTACTAACGACGATGCATCCGCCAGTAAATTGTACGCCTACCTCTTTCTCTCTTCTTTAATTAGGGCTCTTCTTTTTTTTTTGTTGTTGTTGTGGATCTTTGAGCCTAGATAATATTTTTAAAGGTCTTGTGTCAAAAAGGGATATATGAAAGACGACTATGTTCATCTCTTTGTGAAAAGACCTGTTCGAAGATCTCCCATCATTAATCGAGGTTACTTTTCCCGTTGGGCTGCCTTCCGAAAGCTTATGTCTCAGTTTCTTCTAAGCGGGACAAGTTCTAAGAAACAGATACTGTCTCTCGGAGCTGGCTTTGATACTACCTATTTTCAGTTGCTGGTGCGTCTTCTTTTTCTTCTCCTTTTTGTTAGCTTTTACCAAATTCACCATTCTTCGGCTTATTCCAGGGATCTCTCGCTTCTTCTCTTCTCATTTTGTAGGATGAGGGGAATGGGCCCAATCTCTATGTGGAACTTGATTTTAAGGAGGTACTACTGGATGAGCGTGCTGACAAAAGTATCCATCATGTGTTTTGAGTCTAATGCCTAAATGGATTTGCTTCTTACGTTAGGTGACTAGCAAGAAGGCTGCTGTTATACAAAACTCCAGCCAACTCAGGGACAAACTAGGAGCCAATGCATCTATTTCTATTGGTAAGAGCCTTTTTTCCCCCCATGTATTATTATGTAGAATGATCCTTTTCATTATGATGCATTTCAGCTTGTGCACTCATATTTTTCTTCATTCCGCTTCTACTAGCTACTAACTCAACCACCCCCTTTTACTTTGTACCGTTAGCGTCTAGTTTCAGTTGCTTACTCTTAACTCGTTGGGCTGTTTATCTCTACAGACGAAGGACAAGTTCTCAGTGATCATTACAAGTTACTTCCAGTTGACCTGCGCGATATACCAAAATTAAGAGATGTTATATCCTTTGCAGATATGGATCTAAGGTATCCATGAATAATTTTTATTTATTTTACACACTGTTATCTTGAACCTTCAACCCTCTTCTTCTACCCGGGTTTAAGATATATGGTAACAGATACTTACTGGTGATAGACCTACTTGATCCCTAATATCATTATCAGTCTGCCGACGTTTATTATTGCAGAATGTGTTTTGATTTATCTGGACCCCGATTCAAGCCGTGCCATCGTCAATTGGTCGTCAAAAACGTTTTCAACTGCAGTATTTTTCTTATATGAGCAGGTTAGCTCAACTGTGATTTTCCTTGTCTGCATAATATTGCAGATACGAATCTTATTGCTTATGTGTCTAACCCGTTGGGTTTCTGTTTGCAGATCCATCCAGATGATGCATTTGGGCATCAAATGATTAGAAATTTGGAGGTAAGAACGTGTACTCTACTACTCTAGTTACAGCGACATCTTCATTAGTAAAGCTTTTTTGAGATTTTTGTCAAAATATGGATACTAGTATGACACTAAAATATTCTAGTATTGCCACATGGGTTCATGTTGTACTGATCAATTACCTTCATTTAAACTTGTTCTGAAAGCTTAACGGTGTTTCTGTTCTTCAGAGTCGGGGATGTGCACTCTTAAGCATTGATGCATCACCAACTTTACTTGCAAAGGAGAGATTGTTTCTTGATAATGGATGGCAGGTTCGTTTTGCAGTTAGAATATTATGATTAAAGCAGGGCTAACTTTCATGTATAATTTCTGATATAAGGACTCTCATTTCTTTACCCTCTTCTTTATTCTGGTGTTTCAGAGAGCTGTTGCCTGGGACATGCTAAAAGTGTATGGTAGTTTTGTTGATACTCAAGAAAAACGCAGGTCAGTACTGTACGTTTTGTTAAAACTGTGTAAGGGCGTTATGTTATTCATACCTAGTATCTGGCTGAACTCTGTCAAGAAATATCTAAAAAATGCTGTTGCCCGTGACTTTTGAGCTTTCCAATGTTTTTTAGATGAACCTCTTACAGTCTTACTATATATATCCTGTTTTTTGTTTTTTCTTCTCTCTCACTCTCTCTCTCACTATCCTGTTTTGGCTCTCTTGTTTCTTCAATTCATGAGCTTTCATTAGAAAGCCTACTTCTCTTGGAATATATCTTAAATGAGAATGTCGTGTTTCTAGGATCGAGCGATTGGAGTTGTTTGACGAATTTGAAGAGTGGCACATGATGCAGGCAAGTCTGTCTATACCTCATTAACTAGATGTTGCACCTCTATGTATGTATGGGAAAGCATAAAAAGACCAAAAGATGATTGGTGTTGAATATCAACGGTATCCATTATATATTTTTGATGATGCATGCGTCAGATCTTGTTCTAGTGTGTAGGTAGTTGAGCATTATTTAACCGTTTATATTCAACAGGAACATTACTGTGTCACATATGCTGTCAATGATGCAATGGTACGTACATGAGTCTCTACAAGTCATTGTACTTTTTAGATTCTGGAATGTTTTTTTGATTAAAAAAATGCAGGGAATATTTGGTGATTTCGGTTTCACAAGAGAAGGGGGCGGTGAAAGAATGAGCTCATCAGCGTCATCACCTTGAAAAGGAGGAGGGTTTGTATTGCATTGAATCCCCGGAACTTGCAACTGGTACGTTAGTTAATACAGTTGGAGGAAAACCCCTGGTGGTGGGTAGAATCTGATAGTGCTTGGTTTACCTAATTTGTAAGGAATGATGATTGATTGCACAAAGTTAGAAAGGCCTTTCTCTGGGTGCTGAGCAGAAAACGAAGGAAACACGAACTTGTCTGCGTTATCTGTGCTTTTGATTTAGTTTAGGCTCATGGTCGAGATATGTGGGCCGGGCCTCCCCTTGTTTTATTTTTGGTTGTATTTTCTAATAATTGTGCAAAACAAAGAAACCTCACCTCGGTCAAGAAACGCTCTGAAATCTGAACTCTGAAGGTTGTTTTTCTTCTTCTTTCGGTGGTGAAAAAATTATCTTTATGAAAAGACAAAAAAGTTTTTGAAAAAAGGAAATTTTTTTCAAAAAAACAGACTGAGAGAGAGAGAGAGAGAGTGTGTTGTTGGCCATGGGATGCACGGCCTCCAAGCTCGACAGTGAGGATGCTGTCCGTCGCTGCAAGGAGCGGCGCCGTCTTATGAAGGACGCCGTCTACGCTCGTCACCATCTCGCCGCCGCTCACTCTGACTACTGCCGCTCCCTTCGTCTCACTGGCTCTGCCCTCTCCTCCTTCGCCGCCGGCGAGCCCCTCTCCGTCTCCGAGAATACTCCCGCTGTTTTTCTCCGCCCTTCCTCCAGTCAGGACGCGCCACGTGTCCCTTCTTCCCATTCCCCAGAACCCCCTCCTCCGCCCATCCGCAGCAAGCCTAAGCCTACTAGGCCTAGGAGGCTTCCACACATTCTCTCCGACTCCTCTCCTTCTTCCTCTCCTGCCACCAGTTTCTATCCCACTGCTCACCAGAACTCTACTTACTCTCGCTCTCCATCTCAAGCTTCCTCTGTCTGGAACTGGGAGAATTTCTACCCTCCCTCTCCCCCCGACTCCGAGTACTTCGAACGCAAAGCTCGCCAGAACCACAAGCACCGTCCTCCTTCCGACTACGACGCCGAAACTGAAAGATCCGACCACGATTACTGCCACTCACGGAGAGATGCCGCCGAGGAAGTTCACTGCAGCGAGTGGGGCGACGACCACGACCGTTTCACTGCCACCTCTTCGTCCGACGGAGATGGGGAGGTCGAAACTCACGTTTCCAGATCCGGTATTGAAGAAGAGCCTGTGAAACAACCACATCAAGACCCAAATGGCAAAGAGCACTCTGACCATGTTACCACTTCTTCCGACTGCTACAAGACCAAATTGGTGGTAAGGCACAAGAATTTGAAGGAGATCCTTGACGCCGTTCAAGACTACTTCGACAAGGCTGCCTCCGCTGGGGACCAGGTCTCCGCCATGCTTGAGATCGGCCGGGCTGAGCTCGACCGCAGCTTCAGCAAGCTGAGGAGTAAGTCTCACACTCTACTAACTAGATGTAGATGATGATGCATTGAAACCCATCTCATTCTCTTACTCTCTCTATATTTGTTGTCTGCAGAGACGGTGTATCATTCAAGCAGTGTGTTCAGCAACTTGAGCGCAAGCTGGACCTCAAAACCCCCATTGGCAGTCAAATACAAGCTCGATGCATCTACCCTGAATGATGAACAAGGCGGCCTCAAGAGCCTCTGCTCCACTCTAGACCGACTCCTCGCTTGGGAAAAGAAGCTTTATGAGGATGTCAAGGTACATTCCCTGTTTTTGTTTTCGGTTTTCGGCTTACCAACGGTTACGAAATAAACTTGTGAATTCGAATTTAGGCAAGAGAAGGAGTTAAGATTGAGCACGAGAAGAAGCTGTCTGCGCTGCAGAGTCAGGAGTATAAGGGAGGTGATGAATCCAAGCTAGACAAGACTAAAACTTCCATAACCAGACTGCAATCACTCATCATTGTTTCTTCAGAAGCTGTTTTAACCACGTCTAATGCCATTCTCCGCCTCCGGGACACTGACCTTGTCCCTCAGCTTGTTGAACTCTGCCACGGGTCAGTCTTTTTTTTGTAGTTGTGTTTGTGTTTCATTGTTCCTTGAGGGCTGCTGGTTCGGTCTAGGCTTGTTTATATGCTTCTGCAAACTCATGTGAACCCGAATTAGGCATATGTAATACCAAACCCATTGCTGTTCTGCCAGTGGGGGATTTTATAGGTAAGTTCGAAATAAAAGTAGGGAGGATTTGTATGTGTCTCTAACCACCTTGAAATGCAGATTAATGTACATGTGGAAGTCAATGCACGAGTATCACGAAATCCAGAACAACATCGTGCAACAAGTCCGTGGCCTGATCAACCAAACAGAGAGAGGTGAGTCAACATCAGAGGTACACCGGCAGGTGACGCGGGACCTAGAGTCAGCTGTGTCCTTGTGGCATTCGAGCTTCTGTCGCATCATTAAATTCCAGAGGGAGTTCATATGCTCTCTCCACGCATGGTTCAAGCTGAGCCTGGTTCCCCTGAGCAACGGAGACCCAAAGAAACAGCGGCCAGACTCATTTGCCTTGTGCGAGGAGTGGAAGCAGAGCCTGGAACGGGTGCCTGACACAGTGGCGTCAGAAGCCATAAAGAGCTTTGTAAACGTGGTACATGTGATATCAATAAAGCAGGCGGAAGAGGTGAAGATGAAGAAACGCACGGAGAGTGCAGGAAAGGAGCTGGAGAAGAAAGCATCCTCACTGAGGAGCATAGAGAGGAAGTACTACCAGGCATACTCGACGGTTGGGATAGGCCCTGGACCGGAGGTGTTGGACTCACGGGACCCGCTATCTGAGAAGAAATGTGAGCTGGCGGCATGTCAGAGGCAGGTGGAGGATGAGGTAATGAGGCACGTGAAGGCTGTGGAGGTGACACGAGCTATGACTCTCAACAATCTACAAACCGGCCTGCCCAATGTATTCCAGGCCTTGACCAGCTTCTCATCTCTCTTCACTGAATCTCTCCAGACTGTCTGTTCTCGTTCCTACTCCATCAACTGATTATGTCCAAGTTTCTCATTTATTTTTAAGCTCTCATTACGTTGGTATCATGTAAATTTGAGGATTGATTAAATTGAGTCTTGTGGTTTTGTGAGGACTCACAATCTTTCTCATTTAATACATGAGCAGACACGGCACCTAACTAATGGCCCAAAGGTGGCCCGCCAAATTGAATACAAGGGTAAGAAATGGGCCAAGAAAGTGAGAGCCCAAAAGAGGCCGATCGTTCGTTTTTGACTCAATGGCCGTTGACGTTGACATCGTACGCCGCACCCAACGACCGCCAAACAGCAAACAACAACACTTTCCCCTTTCTCTCTCTAAACATGGCGATGCTTTCTACTGCTTCCGTTTCGGGGAGCGTCGACCTTCCTCGAGGAACCATGAAGGTTGACTCGTCTGCGTCTCCGGAGGTCGTATCCGATCTCCCACCATCTTCCCCAAAGGGCTCACCTGATCGCCATGACCCTTCCACTTCTTCTCCGAGCCCCAGTCGTGGTGGTGACAATCAGGTATCTGATGAATTCTCTCTGCTTCGATCTATTCGTTTCCTTGGTTTATGACCTGGATTTCTTCTTACTTATTCTCCTCTAGTCTGAAGTCATATCCAAGAGTGAAGAGTATCGGCAATTGTTTCGGCTTCCAGCTGACGAAGTAAGTATTGCCTCTCTCGTCTTGAAATTCCATCAATGAGAGAAGTACTGACTCCACCATTGCTTCCGAATTGTGTAGATCCTTGTTCAAGATTTTAACTGTGCTTGTCAGGAGAGTATTCTTATGCAGGTTAGGTACTTTTATCTTTCTCTCTTTGCGAATACTTACCTTATCTTTTAATCATCTTTACTTTTTGTTGCAGGGTCATATGTACCTCTTCATCCATTATATCTGCTTTTACTCCAACATCTTTGGTTATGAGACCAAGGTGCCGCCATTGTTGCTCTCCTCCACTCACTTTTGTTTCTTCCCTTTTTCCTCTTCAATATTGATCGGAACTCTCTTTGCAGAAAATTATCCCATTTGCTGAAATATCTTGTGTTAAACGAGCCAAGACTGCTGGTATTTTTCCTAATGCCATTGAGATTTTAGCTGGAGGGAAGAAGGTACCACTAGTTCCCTCTTTACTCGATATTGGTTGGTGCGTCTGTCCTGATCTTTGAACCGCATTCTCTCCCAGTACTTTTTTGCATCGTTTCTTTCCCGCGATGAAGCTTTCAAGCTTATCCATGATGGATGGTTGGAATATGGTAGTGCTGTCAAATCAGAAGGCGAGATTCTGGTGACCGAACCGCAGGTGGGTGCAACACACACTCTTATTTTACTGCTTAATCCTTGTTTCCTTATCTGAGTCCAAAATCCAGGTAAGCGATGGAGTTGTTAAAAGGGCACGCAGTTCCATGGATTTGGCCAATGAACTAGATATTCCAGTAAGGTGCGTTTATCTCTTCCATATGGTGTTCCATCTTTCTGTTTCTTACTGCTTTATCGCTCACTATACTTCCTTCTCAGGGATGAAACTCTTCATCTTTCCAGCAGTTCCAGTCTTCCTGTCATTAGTCAGAATGGCGTTCCACCTTCATCCGTTCAGCGGCACGCTGAACCAGATGTAGATGTTGTGGCGGCCAATACTTTCAACTGGAAGCCTGAAGATACAGATGCACCTAAATGTAGTTAAACTCCTTCCTCGCTTTTACCTTAGTTCTTTTTGGTTGGTTTGGGTAGTGTGGTAGATTATCTTTTTCAAGTCAACTGTTTAAGGATGTGAATGCTAGTGTTTTCAGTAAATTCAACGGGTTTTTTTTTTTTTGCTGGGGTCAGGTCAACCTGTTGGTAAAGAGTATTAAAAATGCAGACGCTTGGGTTTCTCCTAACTCCTTTAAAGTTCCTTTAAAGTGGACAATCAGTTAACTTCTTACTGTTTCTAGGTATATGTCATTATGTGTCTATCTTTTAGCTTGTTTTCTTTGCAATATAAATTGTTTGAAATTTAAATGGTCAATGGGAAACGGTCTCTTAATGGTTTTGCTAAATAAGGCCTATCAGGATGGGGTAGCTTAGCTTTATGATCTTGTCTTTTGGTGCTACTTCACAAGTTGCACTAGTTCTCAGTTTGTCCCAACGAGCTTGCACTCAGTATGGAGATCCTATATTACTGAACCGGTTATTTCGTTTTTGCATACATGATCTCTCATCTATTTCTTTTGGTTATCGTGATCTCTTTTCTTGTTCTCATTTGTATTCACCACACAAATTTGTGTTCCTTGCACGCAGTGTCATCTGACTTTACAAAGGTAGCAGAGGCAAAGTTTTCGGTAATGTCTCGTTCTTTGTCTTATCAGCTAGAGGAAATTATGGAACCATTCTCATTCAAATTTATGAGAATATAAGCATTGACTGGATGCAGAAGTTTCATATACCTAAATAGACTTTAGTTTATATTTGCAGATTCCAGTAGAAGAGTTCTTTAGATTGTTTTTTTCAGATGGTGCTGTCAGTTTTGTTGAATCTTTCCATAAAAATTGTGGAGACAAAGGTAAAGCTATAAGTGATGGAATCATTTTGCTCCTGTGTTTAGCTGTTTTCTCTCTCTTTCTCGGTGTTCTTTTAACCAGAAGAGATATTTGTACTTGCAGAGTTTAGGTGTACCTCTTGGCAACCTCATGAAAAGCTTGGACACACCCGCAATGTCTCATTTCAACATCCGATAAAAATTTATTTTGGTAATATTTTTTCTTTCCTATAGATAAACAGTACTAGATTACGGTTTATATCAAATATATATTTTTTTGGTGTAATTATATAAAATAGATTACGGTTTATATCAAATATATGTATGCATGACTCTGGCTTTCGTTTAAAGGTGCAAAGTTTGGTGGCTGCCAGGAGTCACAGAAATTTCGGATGTACAGAAATAGGTACAGAAATTTTGTAATGTTTTTTGGTTTTATTCTATATCGTCAAAGCAAAGCTAGTCTGAACTCATGCATGCTTATCCTCTGTTAGCTAATATTGTAATTTCCTATGCTAGCCATCTGGTTATTGAAACATCACAGGAGATCAGCGATGTGCCTTATGCAGATTATTTTACGGTAGAGGTAGGGGAAATTTACATCAAATGCTATCAATATTTTGTTGTTTGATGTGTGTTACATGTGAAAAATTTTACCTTTGGCTGATCCCAGGGAGTCTGGGACTTGAAAAGAGATTGCAGAGACTCGGTAGAAGGTTGTATATTGGATGTTTATGTCAATGTGGCCTTCTCTAAAAGAACAGTGTGGAAAGGTTTGTTAAGCCTAATTTACTCTTCTTTATCCTTGATTTTTTTCACTCTTGCCTCCTATCAATGAAGAAATTTCAATTAATAGTTCAAGAGTGTTTGCTGCGGATTCTCGTTCTTATAGATTTGGAAATCTTTCAGCTTTGTTGAATTTGATGGTTCTTGAATCTGGCTTGACGTCTATGAATTTTTACAGGGAAAATAGTGCAGTCTACTTTAGAAGAATGTAGAGAAGCTTATGCACATTGGATAAGAATGGTACTTGATCAGGGGCCATTGGGTCAACATTTTTTTTTTTTTAGTTTCTGCAGGAATTTAAACAAGTTTATATATATTTTTCTTCATTATTATCTTTGGAGGCACATGAACTGTTGAAGCAGAAGAAGCTGGAGAACCAAGAAGGTTAGTGTTGTAGACTGATGATTAACAGAAGCTTTTCCCCGAAGAAAGCTGGCTGACACCATATTCTACAGGGAATAAGTTGATTGAGGATGGTGAACCGCTAGCAGCAAGGGAAGAAAGAGTATCTGAATGTGACGAGGAGGGGAAGGTGGAAATGGTGGGCGAAGGGGTAGTTAAAAAAAGCTTAAAGGAAGCATGGGTGAATCTGACTTCATTTGTGAAGAGGCAAAGCGGGACAAGGCAGGTTATAGTATTAGCGTTTGCAGTAATCTTACTGATGCAGGTATGTGTATTTTGGATAAATTGGTAGTGAAAGAGAGAGAGAGGGAGATAGAGAAAAAAAAAAGCTAACAATAGGTGGAAGTGTGGACAGGTGACGATAGTGGTGCTACTGAAAAAAGGAGGAGGGGGGCAAGTGGAGTATCATGAGAGGTACGACGAGTACAGTGTAAACGGGGAGACTTTGGGGTGGTTAGAGAAGAGAATGCATTTCCTGAGGGAAGAGATGATGATGGTTGAGGATCGTTTGCAGAGGATGCGACAAGACCATGCCGCCTTGAAGGCTCAGTTCCACCATTTGGAACGCCTCCTCCGCCGCAACAAACAGTAAATTTGCTACACCCTACTCTCTGTTTGTGCAGAATGCGGATGGATATATGCATGTATGTATGTAATGTATTATCGGACGTTACTTTGCAAAGTTGTTGTTATACCTACCTACTCATATGAATATGAGCAGAGACTCTGTTAAACGAAATGATGTAATCAATTGTATTCGTGTTGCACCTGTATCAAAGATTAAATTCACACTGGTGACTCCACTTTCTCGCTATTGGATTCTCTCAATGTCTCAATCAAACAAACAAAAGTTGATTCTAATTTAAATTCCCGAGACGATTATCTTTGTTTTCAATGATGATCACGTTTGATATAGGAAAAAACAATTTGTGGGTTTTAAATCGAGTCGTAGAACATTGTTATGCAAAGAAACCCATAGAAAACCACTAAAGGCAGAAATGAAAAACAAGAATGTTGGAAAGATGAGGACCTCATCATGAGGTAAAGCAAATAGGAAACGTGAAAAACAGAATAATAACCAACCAAAGGAGCTTAATTACAGACAAGACAGATTTGGGGGGATGTTGTGTAAAAACCAAGTAGTAGTGAATTGGAGCCTAGTCAAAAGAAGGAACACGTGTTCTAAGATTGGAAAGGATATTGCTAGGCTGGTCACGTCAATCAAGTTGAGCAGCAGCCGTTCTTCTGTGCCACAGGCTGTCCTCTGATCTGCACGGTCGGTGGTCTTGCATTATTCCCAGCTGGTTGGCTAGCCATTCTGCATCCAAACCACAGAGATCAATTTCTCTCATATATCACACGAACGCACACTCTCTGCAAATTGATTAAGTACAACTACTTGAATTTTCAATTTGAACACTGCAAGGTCAACATCAGTCATTTATTTATTTCACTCCAAGGTCACTTACACAGTGACACTTTCTGAGATCTATATAAACACTTACAAAAATGAGATTATGGCTTCGCAAAAGTTCCATCAGGTATGATGAGTATATTAACCGCAGTTACTTAAAAAGAACGATGTAAGATAAATACCTCTCTTTGATGGATGCAGACATTGCCATGAAAGCCTGTTCTACGTTTGTAGCATCTTTTGCACTAGTCTCCATAAAAGGAATCCCGATTTCATCGGCAAAAGCCTATGAATGTTTCGAAGTAATCAGGAAAGTAATAATAGCCTTAGAGTTTGATGATTTTCAAAACTTGAGAAGAAAGAATTGGTTCAAGTGGCATATATATACCTTGGCAGTTTCATAAGGAATGGCTCTGTTTTCAGTAAGATCAGACTTGTTTCCAACAAGGAGTTTGTTGACATTGTCACTAGCATAACGATCAATTTCACTCAACCATTGCTTGACATTATTGAAGCTTTCTTCATCTGTGACATCGTAGACAATCTACCAGGTGCAAGAACTAAATTAGGACATAAACTTAAAGGAGTCAACAGAAAGAACCTAGATAAGATGTTGCTTACAATAATTCCATGTGCCCCACGGTAGTAACTGCTAGTAATAGTCCTGAACCGTTCTTGACCAGCAGTGTCCCACTGAAAATAAGTGAAGAGGGAAAAATATGAATTAAGGGAAAGAGACGTAGAGCTATTAACTTGACAAGTGTGAAAATAGTTACATACAATTTGGAGCTTAATTGTTTTGCCATCTTGTTCCACAGTCCTAATTTTCTGAACAAGAGATATATAAGAAAAAAAAAAAGGTCAGATCAAAGCATCGTCATCAGTAGCAAGAAGAAAAAAAAGAAAACATCAACTTACAAAATCGACTCCAATAGTGCTAATGTAACTTTCTACATAAGAATCATCCTGCAGCAGAACAACAAACATGAACAAATGTAGAAAGCTACAGTGTTTGATCTCTGAGAAAGAAAAAGACAAAAAAAAAAACTTACAGAGAATCTCAAAAGAAGACAAGACTTGCCTACGCCAGAATCCCCGATAAGCAGGAGCTTGAAAAGATAGTCGCTGCAAATCCCAAAACGCTAATTAAACCCTAGGAACCACCCGGAGAATCAAATATATAACAGAGGTAATTTCGACCCAAGTATGTGTCGATGGAGAAAGGAACTTACTACTCAGGATTCATGGTTTTCGATCTGTGGGAGGAAGAGCAGCGAGCGATACAGAGCCAGAGATCTCTCTCTCTCTTTTCTGATTTTCTCTCGCGATTTACAAGAGGAGGAGATTCAGTGTTTGGGCCTTGAATAATAATATGAGCGAAGGCCCAATAATGCAAAAGATTAAAATTCATTCTTCTTTCACAAGTTTAGGGTTCCTACGATCCACTCAGCAACGAAAATGGATCAAGCCCGACAGAGTCCAGAGGAGCGGAGGCCCAATAACGCCAAGATTAAAATTCATTCTTCTTTCACAAGTTTAGGGTTGTAAATTGGCCCTTCCTACGATCCACTCAGCAATTGGAGATTGTTTTGTGGTTCCCAGATGTTGGATCTATACTAGTCTTCTTGATTCATTTTTCCAATTGTTGCTTGCTTTTTGATTGACATCTATATTTTAAGTTGGGAGATATACTCTAACTCTTTCTGGAGGAGGAGGTTAAAACAAGGTAAGGCTTGGACTCGGGTCCCATCTTCCAGTAGAAGCTCTCTCTCCAGTTGATGCCTTGTCGATTTCAGCACCGTCTGCCAAACAAACACAAATTTACTTACACTCAGTCTCTGAAGACTGAGTTGATCTCTTAAAGTCAAAGCTATATGGAGGAGAAAGGCTACGTTAAAATCCATGTAAAAAAAAAAAAAAAAAAATCCATGTAGGAATCCCGCATTGTGAGCCACTTATCATCCATCACCTTGAACGCAATGCAATATCGAATATCAAATGCGGACTCGTTTTCTAACAATAAATTATACACCATCCAATTGTCAATATATATGGCTTCGCGTTTATCTCTCTTAACCCAAAGCTGCTGTAACTAACTAACTAACCAGCTACTAATGTTTCCCCGACCATCTTAAAAGGTAACTAACTAACTAGCTGATGCTAGTTGGTGCCTGAGCAGGGGTGAGATCAAAGGAATAACGAGAGTGGTGATCCCTTTTCTGTGCACAAACACAAGCCAGTCCCCGCCCTAACCATGCACCTGATCCTGCCACAAGATGAAATATGCATGTGACTCTCTGCAACACACTACAACAAGGTAAAGGAGACTAGTGCGTGCTTAACCTGAGGATGAATGGCAGGTGCGTCCTCTGTCTAGGCTGTGAGTAATCCGCCTGACACTGACAAATGAATCCTCCATTGTTCTTCCCGATTCATAAAAAGCTACTCTTGATATCTTCAATGCAAAACCAGATTTACGGGTTTTGGAGGAGCAGTTTGAATGGTCCGAGGGCGTTTTTTTAGAATGGAAACAATCCTAATTATCGACTAATCCAGCTAGTTTTTGATACTTTGTATTTTAGATAGATCACATTCCTTAGTTTAAATTGGCTTGAGGGAAAAGAAACATGCATCATATGTAGATGTACATTAGGGAGAGTGAATGATTTGTGATAAGAAAACAGCAAGTATATGGTTTTTAGAAGATAGGTTGTGGTTCATGAAAGGTTCTTCACATGGGATGTTGACACAAAAAAGGACCAAAAGTTGAGGTAGAACATCTTACATACCCACTTTCACCCAAATCCAACAAAAAAAAAAAACAGAGAACCAGAGACATAAAAACAACCAAACTTCAGTCACAAAGTCCTCATGTTCCCAACAAATTCATCGCGTCTTGACATGTCACAAACTGATTTTCTTCTCTAGATAGGCTTGATTTTGAAGTGCAGAGAGATGAGCGAAAAAACAAGACATTTCAAGTCCTGCAACCATGAAAGTTTCAAAAGGAATATGTTAGAGCACAAATAAATACAGAAACTAAAAAAAAAAAAACTACAGAACCATGTAAGGGATGAGTGTTAACAGCCAAACCCTAAATGTTAAAGTTTGAGACAGTGAATACGTTAAAAGGCAGAGTCCTAAATATATAATCGAGTCCAATAGAGTTAAGGGATTAGGTAAAAGAAAAGATGGTAAGGCAAGGGGTGGAAGAAAAAGAGAGGAGACCTGAACAAGATAGTAGAAGATGCGAAGTCCTTCAGGATCATTACTGCTCTGGCAATCAACAAGAGATCCAATCTTAGATGTAGCGAATGAGATATGCTCATTACCCAAGACGATCTCGAGCTCTTGCTTTCCAACACGGTCAGGTTCCGGCCAATTGTTATCGTCTTCTTTCAGAATCTACCCGCAGACAAATAATCACATGTCAGGTTGTACAAAATCATCCATTATTCCTAGATAATAGCATTAACAACGAAGAGGGTTCTAAACCTACAACACTAGTCAGGAAAGATGCCCTAGATCGACAAAAATCGAAGCAAAATCACTAAAACCCTAATTGGCTATTATAGCGTCGATTGACCAAAACGCGGACAATTAACAAGAGAGAAGCAAATCGGAAGAGAGAGAGAAAAAGGACCTCGCTCTCGGAGACGATACGCTTGCATTCCTTGAGCACGGCGGGGGTGAGAAATACCTCCTTGCGGATAATAGTATCGTTCTTGTAGTTAGAGTTATTGGCGTAACGGAGCTTACCGTCCTCTCTAAACTCGAACTCCAGGAACTCGTGTCCAAATTTCCCTTTGTGACCGACATAGTATCTCAGGTAGAACTCCGTCGCTTCTTCCGCGGCCATGCCTTCTCTTTTTTTCTTTCTTTCTCGAGATCGAGATTACCTCTCCGTGTCCTTTGCCCTTCTTTAAGTCCGTCCCCGCAAAAGAAAAAAGGTAATGGGCTTACATATTGGGCCAGAACCCATTTGTAACCCGAAAAGTTAAGGCCCAGTTTTAGTTTTTCTGTTTCCATCGAAATTGTGTGTGTATCCGGGCTGCCTGATTTCCGATTCCCCGATACAGAGACGATGCCGACGGATTCGAAAATGGCCAAGTTTCTTCAATCCTATGGTAATTTCTTCGTTTCGTCTTCTTAGGCGGCCAGATGATCTCTTTTTCTTTTTTTATATAACTGAAACTTTCGATTGGTGGGAGCAGGATATGATTTGATTCTGGGATCTGTAGCTGCAATCTATGTGGTCATGGCACCATATACTAAGGTGGAAGAGAGCTTCAACGTTCAGGTAGGTTTTCAAAGTATTTAGAGTCACACTCTTTCTCCGTTTTACTGAAACCGTTTCACTCGTCTCAAGTCAATGCACGACATTCTTTACCATCGCCATCATTTGGACTCTGTGAGTGACCTCTCTTTTTACTTCTTCTCTGAAGCTTTACTCTTTTTTTTTTTATCTCTAGAGTGATGTCAATTTTTACCGACTTCTGTCTTTTTATTTTTTTCCTATCAGTATGATCATTTGGAGTTCCCCGGTGTTGTCCCTCGAACTTTTATTGGTAAGGAGGGCTGTTGAATTTCGCTCTCTGTTTTTGCATCACCTGTTGATGGTTTTTTTTTTATCATTATACATTAGTGGATGGTTTTTTTTTTATTCCACTCTGATTTGTTCTTGCAGGAGCCTTCATAGTCTCTGTTTTTGCATCACCTGTTGTATCAATTATCAGCTGCCTTGGCTTCCCCAAGGTTTATAGCCTTGTTGCAGGTTTCTCTTCTGTTTCTCCCTCCCTATATAATTCCTTAATGAATCGCTAACTATTTTCCCCTAAACACAGACAAAACCAATTCACATCATAGTTTTATCATTTTGTCTTGCAGCTCGTTTGGTGTTGGGCTGCATCATATTGTCCACACTAAGATTTTTCCGGATTCAGGTATGAAGTTCCTTTAGTGCTTCTTTCCATACCACACTTCTGACTCCCCTATCTGATTCTTTGTCCCTTCCCATGTCCTTGGAATTGGGATCTCTTACATGCATCTTGTTGGCTGTTTTTCTCCTATATACTGCCACTGACCAAAATCTACTGGTTTGTCAGATAAAAAAAAAGTTTGGAAATCAAGTGGAAACTTTCTTTGTACTTTTCACCAGTCTTCAGTTTCATTTTCTTTTCTACTGCACTCGTCCTCTTCCTAATATTCTAGCTTTGGGATTAGGTAATTACTTCTATTCATCTTACTCTACTAGTAGTGGTCCTTCAGATGTCCTAGCAATCTTTCCCATGACCCATCTAGCGTAGGCCTTACTAGGTTCTGCTTATGTTTTTAAATTTTGATTTTGCAGTCAATCTGGCATATGGTAATTGGTTAAAGGGAAATTTTTATCCAGCTTTGAGTTTCCTGGTATGTATTATCTTTGTGGTGACATATTTTCTCGATTATAGATTTAGAAAATCGGTCATGCTATCCAGAACTATGGGGTTTGCTGACATCTCTGTTATCCGATAATCAGATTTTTGCCACTGTAATCTTCAGATGCGATACGATGTTACTGCTTGGGCCTATTGGTCTTGAACTTTTATTGGTGAGCTGGTGACGAATATTAAATAGTTTGGGTTCTCAACTTCTGTATATGTATAATTGGCCGTATACTTTACCGTTCCATCTGATGCGGGTGCTTTATGTTTGTCAATGACAGACCAAATCGATCTCCTTCTGGAAAGCACTTAAGTATTGTGTTGGAACCGCTCTGTTGGCCGTAGGTTGGTTAAAATTCCTCTTCTTTCTGTGATCTATTTTGCTTTTTCCCTTCAGACACTAATTCCCGAGTCTATTTTCTGTGGTCATGGAATAATCCTTAGCACAGGTCTTACCATTTTCGTTGACTCTATCATGTGGAAGAAGTTTGTCTGGCCAGAATTTGAAGTTTTCTGGTTTAACTCCATTCTAAACCGGAGTTCTGATTGGGGTGTATCCTTCAAAAAAATTGTTTCCTCAATTGATTTATTTTTCATATGATGCATAATGTTCTAGCATTTTTCTACTGCCTGATTAAAGGATTGCGTTCTGTACAATGATAACCGTTTGGAATTTCCAATTCAAAGTTTAATATTGTGGCACTTGCATTTGTATGAAATGATGTGTTGTCCTTGAAAATTAGTTGCTAAACTAGACACATTCCATACATTGGTACTTCACCTCAGCACTCCCACGGTCTTTACTTGTAGCTTATCCACTTTCATTGGTAAATACCAGACTTCCTAACATCTGTGATAGTGTTTGTCTTGTTCCTTTCTAGTTAGGATCGCTAATTGTATCTCTACAAATTTTCTTATTTGGTTTCTTTTTATGCAGCTTGGTACTTTAGTTGACAGAAGGGTTCCATTCTTTATAGTTCCAGTTTTATCGTTCGTTATACTATACTCTAAACTTCCACACAAGGTATTCAGATGGATTACTTATCTCAGTAGCCATCAACGTTTCTTAACCATTTTCTGACATCGGCTTACCTATCTTTCTTGATTTATGAAGGAACTCCGATTTATCATTAGTTCAGTGCCAATGTTCAACTTGTCTGCTGCAGTTGCTGCTAGCAGAATGTATGAGTTCTATCAGATGTTTGCTAGCTAAGCTTTCAATCATAGCTAGGACGTTCTTTGATTCTGTATCTTAAGAGCTCTTTGGAGTTTGGATACACATAATTTCTGTATGCCACTTTAAATTACTACCAATGCGGGCCGACCTCTTAATATAATCCGATTTTGTTGTACAGCTACAATAATAGGAAGAAAACGATTTGGAAACTGGTGAATATGGTTATGCTAGCGTTTTTTGCAATCAGGTAGAAATAGTAAACAATTATCTTTGCTATGTAAGAGAAGGAAAGAGATTTGCTAGTCTACTAAACCTGGTTCTATAGTGCAGGGTGCACGGTTGTAACATTCATGGCATCTTACTACAATTATCCTAGCGGCTATGCTTTAAAGCGCTTGCATCAGATTGGTGAGTGACTTATTCTGTTATTGGGGTTTGTTATTAATGCAGCAGCATTGACTTGGCTATCAAACAAGAAACATCTGCTGGTCAGCGTTTGTTTTGTGGTGTCTATCTACCTCTGGTTGATAATTTGCCTACAATATGATTAATTGACTTGGTGCCTTCCATGGTTCTCAGGCCATCCTGCAAATGTAGCTGGGGAAGAGTGGGTTCACATAGACACTTTTGGTGCGATGAATGGAATATCTCGCTTTTGTGAAGATGATTTTCCGTGGAGGTATGTTAGCTGTACTACCTCGTTTTAGGGTTGGTAAAAGTAAAGGAAATATCAATGTACATGGAAAAAAGTTGCCACTCGGAAGCACCCATTTGTGCGAGATGAGGCATCTGTTTGTTTTTCATGTTCATTTTCTTGGATACGAATATCACTTTGTTGGAAAAGGGATCATTCTACATTGCCTTTGAATACATAGAAGAGGTATCTGTTTATCTATTTAGGAGGATATAAAATTTTGTTGTGCAATGCAGATATTCCAAAGAAGAAGAGATAGTAGTGGAGGAGTTGCGAAACCGAAATTTCACGTACCTGGTGAAGTGAGTATTTCATCATATAGTAGAAAGCAATTCATAGTAAATAAAAAAAGATACCACTGGTGGTCAACATGTAACACTGTTGTCATGCTTGGTGCAGCGAGCATTCCTCTGTAGATGGATACAAGTGCTTATTTTATGAAGAAGGCTTTGAGAGACTTGAGCTGCGGCGAGGTTTCCCTCCCATTGTCTTGGTAAATCGGTGGGCGTGGGGCTAGTATTTCATCAAAATAGGTGCATGGAATGTAATGTAATGTAATGTTGAATTGCAGGTAAAAAAAGCCAAAGTATACTTGCACCGGGAGATGAAGAAGGAAGATCCTTTTCATAAGAAATGGCCTGGATGTTAGGTAATCCTACAAATAGAGACAATGTTTTGGGTCGATGTAATGTAGCATTCCTCAGAGAGGACATGATGTAATGTAACAACGGAGATGCTTGTTACTGACTTACTGTAATGGATTCAACAAATTCATCCAGAAGCATCATCGGCCTTTGGGCTTTGAGTTACGCGTCACAATTGAATCAATTGGTCCTTTTAATTAGTTTTACCAATATACCCCTCCGTCTTTTCCCCCTTCTCGTTTAGGAAAAAAAATCATTAGCTTCGACTTATCCGAAACCTAACGAGTAACGACGAGAGATGCTTCTTCAGGCGGCGGTGCAGAACCGCAATGTTCCACTGGCTTCTTCCGCCTCCTACTCTCGTCTCCTTCGCTGCAGATCTCCTGTCGTCTCCGTAGCTGCTCTCTCGAAGAAGACGGCAGCAATCGTGTGCTCCATCTCCCAGGTTTATGGCTACGGCACGGTGGACTACGAGAGAAGGCCGATTGTCCAGTGGAATGCCATCTACAAGAAGATTTCGCTGATGGAGAAGCCAGAGCTTGGCGCTGCTTCCGTCTTGAATCAGTGGGAGAAAGCCGGCCGCAAGCTTACCAAGTGGGAGCTCTGTCGGGTCGTCAAGGAGCTTCGCAAGTACAAGCGTGCCAACCAAGCTCTCGAGGTCCGTGTCCTCCTTGTATTTGCCCTCGCTTTATTTTGTATCTTTAACACTACTTACTTGATCGCGTATCGTTTTCATAGGTGTACGACTGGATGAACAACAGAGGCGAAAGGTTTCGGTTGTCTGCAAGTGATGCTGCAATCCAGCTCGACTTAATCGGCAAAGTGCGTGGCATTCCAGACGCCGAAGAGTTCTTCCTCCAGCTCCCTGAGAATTTTAAGGACCGGAGAGTTTATGGTTCCCTCCTCAATGCCTATGTGAGGGCCAAGTCGAGAGAAAAGGCTGAAGCCCTGCTCAACACCATGAGGGACAAAGGTTACGCCCTGCACCCGCTTCCCTTCAACGTCATGATGACTCTCTACATGAACCTCAGGGAGTATGACAAAGTCGACGCTATGGTCTTCGAGATGAAGCAGAAAGATATACGTCTCGACATTTACTCCTACAACATCTGGCTCTCCTCTTGCGGCTCCTTAGGATCAGTTGAGAAAATGGAACTAGTGTATCAGCAGATGAAATCGGATGTTTCCATTTATCCCAACTGGACCACGTTTAGCACAATGGCCACAATGTACATAAAGATGGGTGAAACTGAGAAAGCCGAAGATGCACTGAGGAAGGTTGAAGCAAGGATTACTGGTCGTAATCGCATTCCGTATCACTACCTCTTGAGTTTGTATGGCAGCCTTGGTAACAAGAAAGAGCTGTACCGAGTCTGGCACGTCTACAAATCTGTTGTCCCGAGCATTCCCAATTTGGGTTACCATGCCTTGGTCTCGTCGCTGGTGAGGATGGGAGACATTGAAGGGGCCGAGAAGGTATATGAGGAATGGCTTCCAGTCAAGTCTTCTTATGACCCCAGGATACCAAATCTTCTGATGAATGCGTATGTCAAAAACGACCAACTAGAGACAGCTGAGGGGTTGTTCGACCACATGGTTGAAATGGGAGGAAAACCAAGTTCAAGTACGTGGGAGATTCTAGCTGTTGGTCATACCAGAAAGAGGTGTATTTCAGAGGCTTTGACTTGTCTTAGAAATGCTTTTTCGGCTGAAGGGTCCAGCAATTGGAGGCCCAAGGTGTTGATGCTGTCTGGTTTCTTCAAGCTCTGTGAAGAGGAATCGGATGTTACCAGTAAAGAGGCCGTTTTGGAATTGTTAAGGCAGTCGGGGGATCTTGAAGACAAATCTTACCTAGCTCTTATTGATGTGGACGAAAACAGAACAGTAAACAACAGTGAAATCGATGCCCATGAGACCGATGCGCTTCTAACACAGCTACAAGATGATTTGTAATCTGATAGTCCTAGATCTTTGCTTTAAAAAACGAATCTTGTAACCGGAGTCAACTGAGGAAATGCGAAATATGTATAATGTACACAAGAGACTGCCTAGTGAAACATGAATGTAAGAGCTGTGTCCCTTTTTGTGACAGCTATTTGGAATTAGTGTTGCTTAGGGAACTGGATTAGCCTTTGTTCTCTTGTTTGATTGTTGTTACTTGTTAAGACTAATATTGGAGAGGTTAGGTTGTGCTCTTTTATTTTGGGCCGGACGGATAAAAGGCCCGATATTGAATATATAAGTCTGAGAGTCTCAAAGGCCCATCTCCATTAAGATATCTTCGCGGAATCGGTTGTGAGAGAGAGAGACGGTGATCGGGAAATGTCGACGAAAGGCGCGGCGGCGGCGTACCCTAGCGCGGCTCGGATATCTGATTCTCCATGTTATCTTCAGTACTCTGCTTCTCTCAAATGTGAGTCATGCTCCTGATCTCACCCTTTGTGATTGTTTCTTCGAGGATAGGATTTGACATGTTATCTTCAGTACTGTCAAGTTCCATAACGAATTAGCATTGATTAGATCTCATCTATTTCATTATGCTTCCTCAAGGTGATTAGATTAGTGGGTTGAATCCCATGTCAGTGATTCGATTTAGGTCCCATCAATTGATAACGTCGGGTTTGATTCCTGATTGTTTATGTGTTTCCGTTTTCATTAGTTATGCCTCTTAGCTTGACCCCTTGATTTCTTATCAGGTCTTGAAGAATTTGGATCAGACAAGAGTAAATGCCAGGATCATTTTGATGTGTACAAGGAATGCAAGAAGAAAGAGGTTGTTGTTGTGAATGAATATTTAGGCTTTTGGCGTTTCCAACTTCTTTGCTGCTTTACCTATGTGTTATTTTGTTTCTCAGAGGGAAGCTCGACTGGAACGCAATAAGACACGGTCGTTGTTCTCGTGAATGCAGATCCTCGAATACCAATGATGTCTCAGAACATCACCTAGCTAGTAGTATCCTGTTGTTTCATTTGCAATGGCTGTGTTTGTATGATCTATCTAAGTAAACAAGTGGAAAGTGTTTGTTAATGTTACTTTTTACTCCCCATTGGTGAATCATGGTGTATACCTGTTAAACTTTGAGAGCAAGTGGTTATTTATTTAGTTAGAGAGTTAGAGCTTCTCCACCACCATATTGAATAAGAAGATCTTTCTCTCATTCTTTTACTTTACTCTGGCGTCTGAAACAGATCCAGGGATTCCAGTAGTGAATTGGGCTTAAAAACTGTTATATGGGCTTTCGAAAGTAAAAGGTTCGGTGAGCTGCCAAAGAAAAGTCAGATGCCTTTAATCGCATTTGACGACGATTCTTTACGTGCGCCATTGACTGCATCGTCGTCTTCCTCACGCGATTTGGTAATCCGATTCGTCTTCATCTGATTCCCTCCCTTCCGAGAATAATAATGTACCCGCCACCTCCCTCAAGCATCTACGCTCCTCCGATGCTGGTGAATTGCTCCGGTTGCCGGACGCCTCTCCAGCTCCCATCCGGCGCCCGATCTATTCGCTGCGCTCTCTGCCAGGCTGTTACTCATATCGCCGACCCTCGCACCGCCCCTCCTCCGCAACCTTCCTCCGCCCCTTCTCCGCCTCCCCAAATCCACGCGCCTCCCGGTCAGCTGCCTCACCCCCATGGCAGGAAGAGGGCCGTGATCTGTGGCATCTCGTATCGTTTCTCTCGCCACGAGCTCAAAGGCTGCATCAACGACGCCAAGTGCATGCGTCACCTTCTCATCAACAAATTCAAATTCTCCCCAGATTCAATTCTCATGCTTACCGGTACAGAGTATTTCTATCTTTTCAAATGCCTATGTTTGCTACTATACTACTATTCCTTGGATTTTGAATACAATTTTCCTTGGCCTCTTCAATCTGATAAACACACATTCCAAGTTACCATTTCGAACCACTTTGATAAAAATGTGTTGCATTCCATAGCTGACTAACTAATTGTTCATCATGGATGGTTTTCATTCTCAGAGGAAGAAACTGATCCATATCGTATCCCGACCAAGCAAAACATGAGGATGGCATTGTATTGGCTCGTACAGGGATGCACAGCAGGCGACTCACTTGTCTTCCACTACTCTGGTCATGGTTCGCGTCAAAGAAACTACAACGGTGATGAAGTTGATGGCTATGATGAAACACTCTGTCCTCTGGATTTTGAAACTCAGGGGATGATTGTAGACGATGAGATCAACGCAACCATTGTACGCCCTCTTCCACATGGTGTCAAGCTCCATTCAATTATCGATGCTTGCCATAGTGGTACCGTTCTGGATTTACCCTTCCTATGCAGAATGAACAGGTTATTAGTCCCTCAACCGCTTCTAAAAGGGATGTTGCTTACCTCTCTCGTTATATTTAACATACATCCATTTTTTTTTTTAATTGAAACAGAGCTGGGCAGTATGTGTGGGAGGATCATCGGCCTAGGTCAGGTTTGTGGAAAGGAACTGCTGGTGGAGAAGCCATTTCAATTAGTGGATGTGATGATGATCAGACTTCGGCCGACACATCAGTAAGTAGAACGACTCTAATCATACGTCTTGCTGTTGTAGTTGGTTCCTCCTCTCATGATTAAAACACATACACAGGCGCTGTCGAAGATCACGTCTACGGGTGCTATGACTTTCTGTTTTATTCAAGCAATTGAACGCAGCGCACAAGGCACAACCTATGGAAGCCTTCTGAATTCTATGCGCACCACAATAAGGAATACAGGGAATGATGGTGGTGGTAGTGGTGGAGTTGTGACGACTGTGCTGAGCATGCTTCTGACAGGGGGAAGTGCGATTGGGGGATTAAGACAGGTAAAATTCTTTCTTGCTCTCTTGTGTTGATACAGATCGATAAATGTTTTCTTAAATCTGTTTTTTGACAGGAGCCTCAACTGACTGCTTGCCAAACATTCGATGTCTATGCAAAGCCTTTCACTCTCTAGTAAAGGACAAGTCACTTTTTATGTATAGCGAGTGTGATTTGAGAATCCGTCCATATAACCACCTTTTGTTTCTTATTTTTATTTTTCTTTCAAAAGAATAAAGGAAAACATTGATTTGGTGATTCGATAACAAAATGTGCCATCTATTCTTTAGTCTTTACAAACAAGCAGCAAATGGTTTGCCTTTCAGAATCAAAATTTAAGGTGTTTCTCGAATAGACAGAAGGAAGAGAAGAGAAGTCCCAGAAAGCTGTTCAGAAGGCGCATACAAATCATGTGTGCGTTGCTGCTGCAAGGAAAAGCACTTCCGCTGTAGCAGCCTGTTCTTTGTTTGATACCCCGGCCGTTATCTTCCAGTACAAAGGAGGAGTTTTTCACACCATCGCTAAAGAGAAGACACCAAAAGAAGGTACCTTTATGCAACCTAGCCATTCCCACTCCAACCTCGGTATGCGACCTGTTTCTGAGCACCGACAACGCACTGCTATCTCTAAAGAGAATGTCTGAGAAAGCGACTTCTGGTGCTGCATACTTAGAGCTGCAGCCGAGGATATGGCCAGTTATGGTACCAAAAGTGGGGAGTTCTACACCACAGTTTGGGGCAAACACCTGAGTGAAGTCGTCTTCAGGGTGTTCACAGCTGAGAGTGTTGTTGACATTGCAATTCCCCTCGCAGAGCTCAACATACTGGAGGGCCATGCAGCCAAGACCGGGACTCTCATTTAGTTTGCCTAGTTTCCGAGCTGTTCTGTTCTGGTTCAAGATGCTCACCATTTCATGAGCTGAGTTTCCTGCAACCATTCTAACTAACACTTAGTCCGCCTAAAACGAATCAACATAATATAAACTGTCGAATCTGGTTCTGACTAAAGAAAGCGAACTCGAGATTAAATCAGAGGGAGTGGCTGTAAATTCAAAATAAAGCCTGGCCAAATGCTGAACGAGAAATCCAAGTCTATATTCGCATATGTTATGAGGGGATAAAGCAAGGAGTTACCGTGCAATTTGGAGCTAGCTAGCACTGATGAGAGTGACAGAAACAGTAAAATCAACTCCAAAATGCTGATTTCGTTCTTCATATCGTGTTTTATCCTCTGAATTCCCAGCGTAATAGCTCGAGCTGGCGGATTTTCGAAAAATCGAGAAAAACAAAAAACAGAAAAGGAGAAAGTTTTTGAAAGGAGATGAGCTTGATGGAGATGTTGACTGGTCCCTGAATAAATGAAAAATGTGTTGCATTATTTCTATTATTGAGAAGAAAAAAACCAGGCATTTTGGTTATTGGGCTTTGATTTGATGTTGGGCTCTCAACCATTGAAATTGAATGAAGAAAGAAGGAAAGTACGTGACTTGAATTTCATTTACTTCATTAAATGGGCGGCGTTGGGGCCGGTGGAGGTGGGCCAATGACATTGATGTGTAAACAGAGGTAAAGCCGAATTTTGGCTAAGGCGAATCAATGCCCATTGGCTCCTCTCCTTACATATTTGAAGTTTGAGGTTTCCTTCCTTTTCTTAAATTAAATGTTGCTGTAACATTTCTACTATTGTAAACCGGGGCTCCACCACCATGTGCTTCTTCAACACTGTATCATCAGAGCCCACATGGTCATGCCTCTATATAATACTTTGTATTATTATTATTCTTATGTCACATTATAAACAAGTACCTCCAAATTGCACTTCCTTCAAACTTATTCGACAGTAGACTAGCTCAAGTACCTTTGGATGGCGTCGAGGCCCGGAGCTCTTACGGAGTGGCCATGGAGTCCCCTTGGTAGCTTCAAGTACCTCTTGGTGGCCCCGTTGGTGATGGCGAGCATGCACTCGTACGTGACGGCTGTGGATGAGGAGAAAGACCTCAGCAGACTTATGATAGTCGTGTTGATGCTGTGGAGAATAGTTCACAGCCAGATATGGATCAGCGTGTCTCGCCAGAGGACGGCTAAGGGAACGAACAAGATCGTGGACAAGCCCATTGAGTTTGAGCAAGTGGACCGAGAGCGCACTTGGGACGACCAAGTCATCTTCAACACTCTCCTCATGTATCTCGCAAACATCAAGCTCCCAGGCGCCTCCCACCTTCCCCCATGGAGGCTAGACGGGGCCATCCTCATGGCTCTACTTCACGCTGGTCCCGTCGAGTTTCTCTACTACTGGTTTCACAGAGCTCTCCACCACCATTTCCTCTACTCTCGCTACCATTCTCACCACCACTCCTCCATTGTCACCGAGCCCATCACGTGTACGTACCTTTATCCACCATTTGCTTCTATTCTATATACATTCATTCATATCTTTAATCAAACTTGGCAGCTGTGGTGCACCCCTTCGCCGAGCACATCGCCTACACACTACTCTTTGCCATACCTATGGTAACGGCGTCCCTGTGTGGGATCCTCTCCATCGTTTCCATCATGGGATACATTACTTACATTGACTTCATGAACAACATGGGACATTGCAACTTCGAGCTTTTCCCTAAGCGTCTCTTCCACCTCTTCCCTCCCCTCAAGTTCCTCTGTTACACCCCCTCGTACGTCGTTTGTAAAAACACTACTATTTATTTGGATTTGAATATATGCATGCATTTATAACATGGCATCAAATATGTTGAAGGTTTCACTCGCTCCACCACACGCAGTTCCGGACCAACTACTCTCTGTTCATGCCAATATACGACTTCATCTACGGGACGACTGATAATTTGACCGACTCACTATACGAGAGGTCGTTGGAGATAGAGGAAGAATCACCCGACGTCATCCACCTCACTCACCTCACCACACACAACTCCATCTACCAAATGCGCCTTGGTTTCCCGTCCCTCTCCTCTTGCCCCTTGTGGTCTCGACCCCCATGGTACCTCACATGCTTCATGTGGCCCTTCACTCTCCTCTGCTCATTTGCCCTCACTTCAGCTATCCCTTTGCGCACCTTTGTCTTTGAGCGAAACCGTCTCCGTGACCTCACCGTTCACTCTCACCTCCTTCCCAAGTTTTCCTTTCACGTAAGCATTTTACACGCATGCATATGCACTTTCCCTCTCTCTCGCTCTCTTGACACAAACGGGTTTACTTATTATGTTGTACTTCACACCACTATTTTCCAAACTTTCACACACAAAAAAAACATTGATTCTCACTTAACTTGTACGTACTACGTAGGAAGGACATAACCTTTTATACAAAAAGAAAATTAAAACAACCTAAAAATGAACAATGAACATTTTCTTGTGGGTATACCTTTTGTAAGTTGCATCTAAAGTTTATTAATAATTTTGCCTCATAAACATGCGGCGGTAGTATAAATCACAGCGCCACCATGAGTCCATCAACACTATCATAGAGGAAGCTATCCTTGAAGCAGATGAAAAGGGTGTGAAAGTAATGAGTCTTGGCCTGATGAACAATGTAAGTTTATTTACTTCAAATCCCCCTAAATATATATGAATCACTATTGGATAAGTACTGTAACTAATTACACACGCTGGCAAAAGAAAAAAGTAACTAATCAACACACAATTAATTAATGAGAGGGAGGAACTAAACGGGTCTGGAGAAATGTACGTGCAAAAGTATCCGAAGTTGAAGATAAGACTAGTGGACGGGAGCAGCATGGCAGCTACGGTGGTTATCAACAATATTCCAAAGGAAGCCACGGAAATTGTCTTTAGAGGAAATCTCACAAAGGTGGCTTCGGCTGTTGTCTTTGCTCTGTGCCAAAAGGGCGTCAAGGTTTGTGAATATATGAGGGAATTGGAATATATATACTCAGCTTCTCATATCAAACAAAAAATAATGTAGTAATGTGTATATATAGGTGGTCGTGTTACGCGAGGAGGAACACAGCAAACTCATCAAATCTGGGGTTGACAAGAATCTGGTACTGTCTACAAGCAATAGTTATTACTCCCCAAAGGTGTGGTTGGTGGGGGATGGAATAGAGAACGAAGAGCAGATGAAAGCAAAAGAAGGAACCCTCTTTGTTCCCTTTTCTCACTTTCCGCCCAACAAACTCCGCAAGGACTGTTTCTACCAGTCCACTCCAGCTATGCGTGTTCCCAAGTCTGCCCAAAACATCGACTCCTGTGAGGTACATCTTTGAATTCTTATAGATATATCTGTAACTTTTATATTATATAAGCTGATAGATGTGTTCATCTATAATGAATGAATGGTTGTTATATATATATAGAACTGGCTGGGGAGGAGGGTGATGAGTGCATGGAAAATAGGAGGTATAGTGCATGCACTTGAGGGTTGGGAGGAGCATGACTGCGGCAACACTTGCAACGTCCTCCGTCTCCACGCCATATGGGAAGCTGCTCTTCGCCATGATTTCCAACCTCTCCCACCATCTCCTCTATGAGCTTTTTTCATATTCATACATCTATGTCCCCTTTCTTGATTATATCTACTTCCCTTCCATCATTGTTTGCTGTTTACTATGTTTTTCTATCGACAATATATAAGTACCCTTGTTACCCTTGGTGCCACGTGCTTCATATATGTTAGAAAGGGCAAAAAAATTCGTCGTATGATATGCTTAGTTAAATTTTATAAAACTCAATAAAAATCTTCAGAAACAGTGCTATGATCATTACATCTTAACTAAGTGATATATATCTGCGTGCCTATTTAACAAAATAAACAAAAAAACAAAACAAAATATATTTGGGTGCATCATCAAATCAAAGTAGTTGCAAAAACTGGACGAGGTTTTTACTTAAATGGTCCTTACCCCGCATGGTCCACTTGCTACCTAATTAAGGATTGGTAGGGTGCGTATACGTATATAAATTGTGGCGGTGGGAGATGGAGTTACTAAAAACGAAACGTACAAGTATTATTCATAGCTCTCGTATAAGGGGTTAGTCCTTAGATCTAGATATTTTCACTTTTCTTTCATTTATGTCGGAGCAACAGACACTAGCTGGCGCTTCAACGTGCATGATCTTGATTGGCTAGTAAATTCCAAGCATCAATACCTAACACATGCCCAACTTGGTTCATTAGTATTCTTTCATTGGTAAAATACCCTTACCTTTCAATAATATCCAGAAATAAATATATGAAGCCATCCATCAACCGGTGCATTTCCTCAAGGCATGGATATGATATCAGAACATCGATGAAGGTGGGAGGGGGTAATTAGCTGAGTGTCATAAATGAGGATCCATGTGGAGATCATCGAATGGTAGTAGTACATGTTTGGTCTTAGCTGGCCCCACCACAAGGAATTGGACTGGTGGGAAGATAGGGGTGGTTACGTCATTCCACATATCTACCAATTAAGGAGTTTAATATAAACCTTGCTATATAATGTACCTTGGCTCACAAGAGTTGAAGAGACACAGTGACGACACAAACATATTACATTCGACGGTATAATGGCCACAAAACCAGGAGTCCTCACCGATTGGCCTTGGACACCCCTCGGAAGTTTCAAGGTGCACTCTGTTTTCTTGTCCTTTAAATTTAAAAAAACGCGTGCTTATGATCGAATCCCGTTACGTTACTGATATATATGTTTTTCTTGACATTGAAACAATACAAAAGTACATCGTAATAGCACCATGGGCTGTCCATAGCACATACAGGTTTGTGACAGATGATCCAGAGAAGAGGGATCTCGGGTACTTCCTTGTGTTCCCATTCTTGCTCTTCAGAATTCTGCACAACCAGGTTTGGATCTCTCTGTCCCGTTACTATACGTCCTCGGGAAAGAGACGCATCGTCGACAAGGGAATCGACTTCAATCAGGTCGACAGGGAGACCAACTGGTGCGCTTTTCTAAATTTTTAACTACCTGCGTGCCTCGTGAGTATATGTAATCAACGTAACTAATGAAATCCTGATATATGCGCAGGGATGACCAAATATTGTTCAACGGAGTGCTGTTCTATATAGGCATCAACCTATTGCCGGAGGCCAAACAACTTCCCTGGTGGAGAACTGACGGAGTGTTGATGGCAGCGCTTATTCACACCGGACCGGTGGAGTTCCTCTATTATTGGCTCCACAAAGCTCTCCACCATCACTTTCTTTATTCCCGCTACCATTCCCACCACCACTCCTCTATCGTCACTGAGCCCATCACTTGTAACTATTGTTTCTTACCTTGATTTTTACGCTGCCTATATTTCCGTTTTTCTTTTTATAATTATTATACGTAAAATATACATCGTTCACGTCCTAACTAGTAGCTTTTATCTGTATATAATGGGATTTGATCAAATGTATGCAGCGGTGATACATCCGTTTGCGGAGCACATAGCATACTTCATCCTCTTCGCGATACCACTACTTACCACGTTGCTAACAAAAACGGCGTCAATAATTTCGTTCGCCGGATACATAATCTACATAGACTTCATGAACAACATGGGACACTGCAACTTCGAGCTAATCCCTAAGCGCCTTTTCCACCTCTTTCCTCCCCTCAAGTTCCTCTGTTACACCCCCTCGTAAGTCCTTAATTAACAACTCCTCTTCTGTTTCATACACTACCAATTTGGCGTAGTAAAAGCATTTACAAGAAACCATTCTTGATGATCTGATACAAATACCTAGTTAGATCATATTAATTAATCCTCTTATGGTCATCATAAAATCTAAGCAAATGATAAATCATACTAATACAGGGGATATATGCTATTATAATAGAATTCCATACACGTACTCCATTCCTGTATAAAATAAAGGTGACGTGATACAGTTGTATGCTTAATATGATCGTCAACTACTGAATCCCTGGACCACAACAGAAAAAAAAACAATTATTTAATATATCTTACATGGTTCAACTTATCGGCACATAATCCAATTTCCCACAACTTTACGCATTGATAGCATCTTTAACCAAACATCCTTTGAGAACTATTTTAAATATCAAATTCATTAGTCGATATGTAGCAGGTGGTCCCTCTAAACGCTCAAGTTATATTAAACCTTCTGGATTCATATTTACTTTTAAATATTTGTGACTTTTTTTCCTTCGGTATTAATTTAGCGCAATGTGAAAGCAAAATTTAATAGTTAAAATACATTAAAGTTTGGATAATAAATGGAGCATGAGAATTGCAGATACCACTCGCTGCACCACACGCAGTTCCGGACCAACTACTCCCTCTTCATGCCCTTGTATGACTACATCTACGGCACAATGGATGAAAGCACGGATACGTTGTACGAGAAAACTCTAGAAAGAGGAGATGATATAGTGGACGTGGTGCACTTAACTCACCTGACGACGCCAGAATCCATATACCATTTGCGCATTGGCTTGGCCTCATTTGCCTCCTACCCCTTCGCTTATAGATGGTTCATGCGCCTTTTGTGGCCTTTCACCTCTCTCTCCATGATATTCACGCTCTTCTACGCCCGCCTCTTTGTCGCTGAGAGAAACTCCTTCAACAAGCTCAACTTGCAGTCTTGGGTGATACCTAGATATAATCTACAGGTCCTCATCATCATCATCATCATCATCATATATATAGGCTGGTTAACTTGCTGATGCATATATATTAATGGTGATATATATATGATGCATGCAGTACTTGTTAAAATGGAGGAAAGAAGCGATCAATAACATGATTGAGAAAGCGATACTGGAGGCAGATAAGAAAGGAGTGAAGGTGCTTAGTCTGGGTCTCATGAACCAAGTAAAGAAACTATCTCTGACTGTTTTGGTTTTATATTGGGTAGATGCCGTACGTACTACGTAGTGTATGTTAAAGCTTTAATTTGATGAACTGAAACAGGGGGAGGAGCTTAACAGGAACGGAGAGGTGTATATCCACAACCATCCAGATATGAAAGTGAGACTGGTCGACGGCAGTAGATTAGCAGCAGCTGTTGTGATCAACAGTGTACCCAAAGCAACTACAAGCGTCGTGATGACAGGCAATCTCACTAAGGTTGCCTACACCATCGCCTCTGCTCTCTGCCAGAGAGGCGTTCAGGTCCTTTGTTTTCCTTTTGCTCCTATGTTGTGATATCAAATTGATGATCTCTAGGAGAAAAATAAAATCCAAGCTTTATCTACATGTATTTATGCTCATGACTCGTAACATTTTCATGTGAATGTCATCCGCAGGTCTCCACTCTGCGCCTAGACGAGTATGAGAAAATAAGATCATGCGTTCCACAAGAATGCAGAGACCATTTGGTCTATTTAACCTCTGAAGCACTCTCATCAAACAAGGTAATTCAGTATACAAAAGAAGCACAATTAATCAAAGAATCAGAAGGAAAATATTCAAAGAGCTTATATAAAGAAAACTAATGAAGGGATTTTGGGTGAAGGTATGGCTGGTGGGAGAAGGAACAACAAGAGAAGAGCAGGAAAAAGCCACAAAAGGGACATTGTTTATACCATTCTCACAGTTCCCCCTCAAGCAGTTACGTAGAGATTGTATCTATCATACCACACCAGCATTGATAGTTCCAAAATCTCTGGTGAATGTCCACTCCTGTGAGGTAAGCATTCAAAGCTACCCAATCCAACTAATTTATTAGAAGAGGTCCTTATTATAAAAAAAACATCTGCAGAACTGGTTACCGAGAAAGGCGATGAGTGCAACTAGAGTGGCCGGCATATTGCACGCCTTAGAAGGATGGGAAATGCATGAGTGTGGCACATCCCTTCTTCTCTCGGATTTGGACCAAGTATGGGAAGCCTGTCTCAGCCACGGCTTCCAGCCTCTCCTCCTTCCACATCATTAAAACTCCAACCTTGGAAGATTTTAGGAGAATGAGAGCGACACGCTCTGTGCTTCTTTTCCTTATGATCCAGCTCTTCCACGCACAAATGAACTATGAAACATATATAAAGCGCACACATATATTTATGCATATCAAGCTTTTGGTGATTATGGTATTGATAGAGTCAAATTAAGCTCGGTGACTATGGTATTAATAAGAGTACTATTTCCTTTTCTCTTTGTGAACTAAGAAACATATATATATAAAGCAAACATGTTCCAGAATATCTAAGTTTTTCTTCTCCCACTCCTAGACTTTATAGTTCTACAAAATTTAAGTAGCATAGAACATAGCATTTGGATCGCTTGATGCTATTACTAGGACAATTCAAATGGTCTCTCATCACTTATAGGAGAAACACCTATCTTATTCAAATCATTTGGTGGTCAATAACCGTTTTGAATACATTGATTGGTGTTAGTTAGTAGTTAGTTCTCATACACAGTGGCTAGAGCCGGGCAAAACGGATACCACCACCGTTTTTTAAATTATTTATTGGTTTTCTTAAATAAACTAACAAATAATTAAATTAGTGATAATGTACTATTTAAAAAATAATTATGTAAATAAAAATATGAAGTTACGAATAAATTCATGAAATTTAAAAATTTAACACTTATCAAAAACAAAACCTAATAGAAATATAAAAATATAATTTTAAAAACAATAAAAACAAGTGTTAAAATTAAAAAAATGTGTAAACCGTATTGAACCTAAGACACCTTTTTGGGGTTTGGATGTTATGTCCAATTAAGTTACACAAAATTTAAAAAATTAACATTTATCAAAAACGAAACTTTATAATTTTTAATAGTAATATAAAAATAGAATTTTAAAAACATTTTTTAATAAATAAAAACAAGTGTTAAAAATTTAAATTATGAGTATTGAACCTAGGACAACTCTTTGTGAAATCGTTAATGACCACGGTTAAATGGCAGGATCAAAAATCCGATTAGATTTCACAACGTCATATTCATTTAGTATTTATAAAACCTTCTAAAAAAAAATTAAGAAAAGAGTTGAAAAACTTTTAAGAAAAAATAAAATAAAAATAAATGCTAAATATACATAAAGATGTGAAAAACATGTTGGACTTGTGAAATCGCTAATGGCCACGGTTAAATGGCGGGATCCAAAATCCGGTGAGATTTCACAACGTCATATTAATTTAGTGTTTGTAAATACTTTTTAAAAAATAAAAAATAAAGAGTTGAAAACCTTTTAAGAAAATAAAATAAAAATTAAATTATAAATATACATGAAGATGAGAAAATATTTTGGATTTGTGGAATCGCTAATGACCACGGTTAAATGGCGGGATCCAAAATCCGGTTAGATTTCACAACATCATATTAATTTAACATTTATAAAACCTTTTAAAATAAAATAAAATAAAAAAGTTGGAAACCTTTTAAGAAAATAAATGCTACATATACATGAAGATATGAAAAACATGTTGGACTTGTGGAATCGCTAATGACCACAGTTAAATGGCGGGATCCAAAATCCGGTTAGATTTCACAACGTCATATTAATTTAGTATTTATAAAACCTTTTAAAAATAAAAAATAAAAAGATAACAAAAATCGAAAGAGTTGAATACCTTTTAAGAAAATAAAATAAAAAATAAATGCTAAATATATATGAAAATGTGAAAAAACATGTTGGATTTGTGGAATCGCTAATGACCACGGCTGAATGGCGGGATCCAAAATCCGATTAGATTTCACAACGTCATATTAATTTAATATTTATAAAACCTTTTTTAAAAAAAAAAAATTGAAAGAGTTGAAAACCTTTTAAGAAAAAAAATAAAAAAAATAAATGCTAAATATATATGAAGATGTGAAAAACATGTTGGATTTATGGAATCGCTAATGACCACGGTTCAATGGCGGGATCCAAAATCCGGTTAGATTTCACAACGTCATATTAATTTAGTATTTGTAAAACCTTTTGAAAATAAAATAAAAAAAAAAAGACAAAAAAAATAAAGAATTAAAAACCTTTTAAGAAAATAAAATAAAAAATAAATGCTAAATATACATGAAGATGTGAAAAACATGTTGGATTTGTGGAATTGCTAATGACCATGGTTAAATGGCGGGATCCAAAATCCGATTAGATTTTATAACGTCATATTAATTTAGTATTTATAAAAACCTTAAAAATTATTTATTTAAATGTTTTAGTGAAAGTTTTAAACTAATTAGTTTTAGTTTTGGTTAAAACAATTTTTTAAAGAAAGGAAGAAAAAAAAGTAGAATGAAGAAAGTAAATACCTTATTGGATTTGGTTGTAAAGAAGGCCTCATACAGCAAAGCCCATTCCAAAATCCTAGTGTAGCTCTGTCGTGACATCATCCACCACTTTTAGGTCAATTTTGTAAGTAAATTACTCATACAAATAAATTAAAAAAGGAAATTGATCACATCAATATTAAAAAGTGACCGTTACAAATAAATTAAAAAAGGAACTACATAGAAACAGTATCCCGATAATTGCTTTCATCATAACAGATTCTCACACCTTTGCAATTGTGGCTTTAAGAGATTCCAAATTGTTGATTTGAGTTTGAAATATAATTTTAAAATATCAATAAAGAAGTAAAGAAAGTATTATACCTGATTGGACCTCGTTTGGGCCGTCACAGGAAAAGCCCATTACCAAATTCTTCGTCACTGCTCTGTTCTGTAGTTGATGACATCGATGAAACTCAAACTATCGCACTCGTCGTCATTACCAAGTCCACTGAACATGATCTGTTCCATCGCCAAGTTATTCTTCGCTGCCACTGAACTGGTCGTCGTCTTCACTAATCTCATGAGAACGGTGAAATTAGGGTAGACCCGATTGACAGAAAACAGAGGATGGTGATCAATCACGAAACGAGATGAAATCGTTTCATAAATCATCGGCATACTCTGAATGGGTCATCTCTTTCACGCTCTGGATTCTTTTGTTTTCCTTTTGAAGAAGAAGATGAATGGAGAATTATGATTTCACAAGGGAGAAAGAGTATTTATAAAACAAACGTTTTCAATAGAAAAATGAAATTTTGGATTGTTTCCTTTTTTTACAACGGTGTTAAGAAAAAAGGAAATTTCAGTTATACTGCAAAAAATAATGAAAATTTGCTCACAACGGTCATATTTGTTATTGTGCATAATATTATTTGAGTTTTAATGGGTAACAATTTATCAAGAAAATTATTTGGGTTTTAGTTCGTAACGGTCATATTTGTTATTTGTGCAAAAAAATTATCTTAGTTCACAACAATTAATCTAGATAAATCATTTGAGTTTTCTTATTTGTTAAAACAGAGAATGCGCCGTTGAGATAGAGAGGAGCAAAGTCGGGATCGTGTGTAGTTACTTATCTTTGGTTACTTTGTAAAAACACAATTACAAACTCAAAACTGTTACAAAAAACAACAACTTTTCACTCATTAAAGAACACTAACAATCATCATCCATGATACAAAACAGAACAGAGCATTCTTTAATCATCATCCCGGAAGCTTTAGATCTGTGTCTCGCTTCAGACCATACCCTTCACCACCCCCAGGTTATTTAATTTACTTACAAAAAGTTCATACTTTAACTTTGTAAACCAAAAATGTTTTATTTATACATTTTCAGTCTTAATTATTTTCTTGGAAAAATTATCTATTCATTTATTTATTTTTAAAACAATAATTTTGGTTAATTTTGTTTGGTCTTTATTACAAGTTGTTCAGATAAAACTGAATTACTGTATTTCCAATTTGGTTTGAGTTTCAAGATCACTTTATTTTTAAGTTTCATGTGATTTTAAGTTGAGAAGTTTATAACCAAATTTGAAATATATTTGACTATTTTTAGATGCTGAAGGAGAACAAGAACATGGTCGAAGATTAAGGTGGAGATTATTGCAATGGCTTAGACGAGCTTCTCCCAATAGTTCACTCTCAGTATTCTCATCAATTCGATTATTTTCATTGGGGTTGTTTCACCGATCTAACGCATGTACGCATATAAAATAATATTATGTTTTAAAAGAAAATAATAATCTGGTTATCAAAACGACTTTTTCAAATATATAATTTATTCACATATATAAGTTCATATCATAATAGTTATGGTACAAGTTTCCTAAAACTAAAAAATAAAAACAAATTTTGGCTTCACAGTCATTGGAACAAGGTGAATCCAGCGGTCTCCTTCTCGGAGAAAATGGCCACGCGGACGGACGATACACCACAGAAAAGTCCAACGTGAGTTAACTCTAAAGAAAACATTTTATTTGCCAAATATAACGAATAATTATTTATTATTTTCAGAAAATATTATTATAGTTGTGATTCTCTGTTTCGCAAGAGTTGGGAGTAGGGAATGTGAAGTAGTAGTGGTGGCCCAAGTTATGTTTCCAAACGCCAGTAACGACCAAATCTAGGCATGTAGATTTCATTGGGTCACGTGGATGCATCAAATTTAACGCGCCGCATTTACTTTTCAACGAATGGCACAGTTTCAACTACCTCGAGAAAAATCCAAAACCAAAAAAGCTATTTGGAATCTTTAAAATCTTTTTACAAATTTCTTCTATTATAGTATTGCTTTGTTGTACTATATTTCACGACCTTTCATGAATATTTTAAATATAAATAGAAGTGGTAGGCGCATATCTTTTTATATTCAAAAGATTCATATCCAATGACACAACTAATCAATGTTCAACCGACCTTAGTAGCCAAGTTCCGTTATGGTCAATACGAGAGGTTGAAGAGTGATTAAGCTCAATTATACCAGATTTACCACAACGACTAATATCCTTCCTTATCTTCACTTTTGAACTCTACTTTGCAGACAATATATGCTCTCTGTCGTCAAAGCCCATAAGATATCTCACTAAAACGTTCAAACTCACTCTACGTATAAGATCATATACCACACGTAGACAAAAATTGAACCTACTCAGGCTGATCTTTGTTTCAAGTTTTATTTTTAACAAATTTATAAAGAAAATATACGACATGTATCTTAGTAACCATTGTGTAGAGATATATCAGATTGTGATTTGAAGAGGTGGTCCTGATGTTTGAAACACAACACTCTCAGCTTTAGGCAATAGTTTAACTAAGATGGATGGTAATTTTTACAAATAACATGCACGTACGATTTGTTTAACTATTTCTCGACAACCTAAACCAAATAGGATATAATATATGATCGTGTTAATTAAGTAAGATAATATATATATATATATATATATATATATATATATATGTACCAAATAACCTAAAATTTGATTGTTTTAGGGCTAATCGGCAGATTCTCTCATAACATCGTTGAGAAAAAAGGACACGGTGATTAAACATCATAAATTCGGAATATTACCTGATTAGGAGGCAAAAACGTTGGTTGATACACGTGCATTACCCAATCGGATTTGGATCCATTGATGTTTTCATACGATTGGAAAACCAAAACTTGTTTCTCACCAATTTTAACACCATTACTAGTTATCCACTTGCCAATGATTGGTGTGTTGGATACAGTTTCTTTCCAATAACCCGAATTCGTTTTCAATATTTCTTCGTTATATTCATCACAACTAAAGAAGAACCATACCATAGTATCAGCCCACTCGCTCTTTGATTTGGCTATAATAATTATTAAAAAAAAAAACCTAAATCAGAAATCAGCCTATAATCAATGATTGAATCAGAAAATCATGATCTAGCATTAATTGACCAAAACTTTCATGGCACATGCCAAGGATCGTAACTAGAGATTTTAACGGTGGTAATGAAATGATGATATTGCCTTCCTTGATGCCGAGATGTTTTAGCAGGAGGTAATATTCGATGATAACGTCATCTGTCGGCCGGAATCTGAAATCCGCCGGATATTTCATTCTTATCGAATAAACCCATAAAGTTAAAAACAATAGAGAGCGATGAAAAATGCAAAATAGGGTTTACAATTTTTATATGTAGGTAATTTAGAAAAACAAAATTCTTTTTTTTTGGGCAACATAAAAAAATTCCTTAATTCTGAAGAAGATATAACGAATAAGGTACGTAATTTGATGTATAATAAACGAAAGCAAAGTCTTTGAACGCCGAAACAGAGGAATTAACAAGAAACAGAATGAAAGTGATGTAGAAGAAAAAGAAAGATTACTAAAATTACATGATATAGGATAATGTAAACAAATAAACAATAGTCTAATGGGTTTTGGATTTAGCCATCAACATGACAACATGCACGTGTACATATATGATGTAGACTTGAAAGTCCAAAAAAAGACTCTTGACATTACTGAAATGAAGCATCTTAATTTGAAATTTATTCTTGTTTTCTTTCGTTGAATGGAATTTGTTTATGGGGTTAGGTAGGACTAGAATAGTACTTCGAGGTTGATTGATACTTGATAGGGTACGTCAAATAAAATTTGAGCATTTGGTTAGCTGTATGAGCAGAAATTATACAACTTTGTCTTCACAATGGAGCATACATACAAGATGAGAAAGTAACAAAACAAGATAGACATTATTATGTCAATGGATACAAATTTGTCTTCACAAATTTACCAGTTTTATACATATCACACATACAGTATGGTAAAGTTACAAACCAAGATAGACATCATAGCATACACTTGTACTGTTGTAAATAATTTGGAAAGTAGAAAAGGTGTTATTGATCACTTTTATTGTTATCAAGTTCTTGAGATGGAAGAACATAGGTGAATTTTCTTGACGAATTTTTGTATCATCCTGTGAAAGAAACCAGCTCTTTTCTTCTTGATCGTCTCTTGACCCAATTTATGCTCACCAATCTCAGTCCCTTGTGCATCATCATAAGGATTCTTCTTCTTCTCGGCGGTATCAATACTGGTTATTAGAGCTTGGCTCACCTTGAATCATAACAAAGAAACAAAGTCGTTGTAATGAGTGTTGGCACAAAGTAGCATCATTGATTGTTTGTGTTGTTAGTAGTGATGGCACAAAGTAGCATTAAGGATTGTTTGCCTCAGTGAAAGATAGAGAGATAAGAAAGCTCACCTCTTGAGTTAGTGACACTAAGTTGATTGTTGAGGTAGGAGATTCTTGCAGGTCTTTGATCTGGTCTATGCGATGATTTGAGCTACCAAAACTATCACAAGTGCTCGAAGTTTGAATAGAGTTCTGTCAAATGAATGAAACAAAAACTTGAGCTTTGTAAGGTGAAATACGAAAACAGAGGATTATAAAGGTACAAAAGTAGAAATTTGCTTACTGTTTTTGGAGTTAGCAAATCAGAATCATTATCATCACTGCTAACATCATCACTGAAGACACCAGTTAATGAGTTTGGAGGTCTGTAATCACTTCGATTATCATGCATAAACATGATACTCTTCTCCTTAGCATCATCAATATCATTCAACCATGTTTCCCATTCCTCAATCGGTATAGCATCCTCGATTTGAGCATCATCCTCATCATTCATCAGCCATTTTACCAATTCCTCGGTCAGTTTAGCATCCTCGATTGGAGCTTCTTGCAGCACATCACCAAACTGACTTGGATCTTCTCTGTGAAGTGAGGATCCCTGAAAAAGGGGGAGAACGCAAAAGAAGTCGTTGTCAGATTTAAAACAGAAAAGAAGTTTTGAGATGAACCCACCTCAGAATTGTTGACAAGCTGAGGGATTAAAGAGTCACGACGACTCTGCTCAATTCCACTAACACCAGAAGAAGAAGGAGAAGAGGAAGACTTCTCTCTCATGCCACCATTAAACATAACTTTACAGAGTGTGTATGTCATCATCATCTGCAAAAATTCGATAAAAAAACTCAGAATCGCAGCAATAGTAAGTAACACAAAAAAAAAACAGAGAGTACCTGGTTATGAGAGAAACCGTGGTACTCGTGTATAACCCAATCGGATTTGGATTCCTTACTCGTGTAAAACATCAAAATCTTTTTCTCACCGATCTGTTGGCGATTACGCATGATAGGCTTTGGTCTGCCAGTACTCTTCCAAAACCCAGATTTCGTTTTTCTCATCTGCTGATCACCTCTGCCATATTTGTTCTCCTTAGGTCTGAAGAAACACCAAGCCACATCTTTCAGTTTGATCCTTGACTGGCCTACCATACCAAAACGAGAAAACGCTAAAATCAGAAAGTAGCGGATGATTCGATTGAACAGTGAGAAGGACGACACTCGGTGATATGAATGACTTACAAGGTAACTCCCAAGGATCGAGTCTACAGACAGGGACTGTGTTAATGAATCGATCGACATGGCTCGTGTCTCTATCGGAATTTTTCGGCCAAAGGTAATCGACGACGATCTCCTCGTCGGTCGGACAGAATCTTAAACCCACAGGAGTTTCCATTTCTCTGCAGCGATCAAAAAAGAAGGGAAAAGGAAAAGATCAAAAAAATATGCATTGGAGAGCTTTCGCCATGGTTGATGTTCTTCTGCAACTTAAAATGATGGAGAAGAAAGACGTATAGGGTTTTGTATTTATGCGGAAATTCTCAAATTCAAAAAAATAAAAAAAATAATACAACAATAAAAGAGTAAAAATATTAAATAGTCATGACGGTATACTTGTCGAATTCGATTACGCTAAGACAGGACATTCAAAGGGTTAAGTTTCGGAATGGTAAATACGTGGTGCGTTTGTTTATCACTTGTCTTATAAATTTTGTAATTATTTTTTCCATACGACCATACCAATCTTCAATCCATGAAATTGAAAATATTCCCCATAAATTCTCTTACATTGTGTGACTTGTTAAAAAAATATCAATCAGAAAAGGAGGGTGGAAAAAGAGGATTTGCAAGCTGCAAGTTTGCATAAATTTAATCAGATAGTGACATATCTTTTCATCATGGGACGGTAGTTTCGCCCAACACGTAACGACGAAATTACATTTCTTTCTTGAACTTGTTTGATGTTTCTCTTTATTATATTTTGTTGGCCCATTTGGAAATTATATAATGATTAACGTTGCCCACAAAAAAAATAAATATAATGATTAACGTTAACGTCGATCGTCCGTTATCTATGTAGAAACAGAAACATAGATACGATGACAAAAAGTATCTCTATATGCTATTATGCTAATAGGTAGAGCTGTCAATTAGACAGGCGGCTCATGAACTTGCCCAGTCCAAATGCATATGGACGAACTATATTCTGGACCATAAAACAAATGGTCCAATTGGGCATATAACCAGTTTTGTCCACGAATAATATGAGTTTGACCATATGGACAATGGGCTGCCCATGGGCATGAATTGAGGGAAAAATACAATTTCTCCGATTTTACGATTTTGACGGAAAAACGTAATTCTGCAAATTTCCTCTAAAACGCGATTTTATTATTTTGGCGAGAACACAATTTTACAGTTTCGACGGGAAAACGCAATTCTCCGATTTTACGGTTTTGGCGGGAAAACGCAATTTTTCTACCAAAATCGTGATTTTATTATATTGGCGAAAAACACAATTTTACAGTTTTGGTGAGAAAACACAATTCTACGTTTTGGCGAGAAAAAACAATTTTACGATTCTACCGTTTTGGCGAAAAAAAACAATTTCATAATTTTTCCGCCAAAATCGTGATTTTATTGTATTGGTAAGAAAAACACAATTTTACCGTTTTGTCGGAAAAATGCAAAATGCAAAAACATAATTCTTTAAAATCATGATTTTTGATTTATCAATAATAAAATGGGCTATACATGGGCTTGCCCATATGGACATGGTCTTTATTGGGCATGGACATTTTTCGGACCATTGTCCATTATGGACCGTCCAACTTGACCCATAAAAAGAATTGTCCCTACGGACACGCCCAATGGTCCCTGGACGGATCATTTGACAGTTATACTAATAGGAAGCTTCGTAGAAGCCGTAAGCCGAAATAATCTAAAGCCCTTTTAAGATTTGGGGATAAATATTTATATATAAGGCTAGACATGGGGAAAAAAAATTAAATATTTATAGACATGCATGCTATATACCAGATTACCAGGTCCAGAAATAATCTAAAGAGAGCATACAAAGTGAATATTAAATTGCAAAAATGGGGGAAAATAAAAACAAGAATAGACATGCATGCTATATACGCATATGCAGAGTGAGCGATCACTTGATGAGAATTTTTTGTAAAACGATTATCGCAATTTGAGCATCTTTATTGATGAAATACTTATAGAAAGTTTCTCAAATAAAATACTACTAATATATTTATTTATTTTTTGTTTTGAGAGTTTTACATATATAGGGTTCTCATATATAGATTCTCAATTATGAACCTTTTGTACTAAAAACTCTACTATTCTAGAAACTTACCTTTTTTTTAAAAAAAATGTGTGAATACTATGGATGGAAATGTCTTTAGTTGCTATGAAAACTAATTTGTGTTATTTATACGGTTATACCTAACGTTTCTAGTTATCACAAAAATTAATGGTGTATTAATGTATTTAATAAAGTAAGTTAAGTTGTTGCACAGAAAAGAAAGTGTAAGTTGGGTAAATTGTGTGAGCCAAAAAAGATTGTAAATTGTGAGTTTGTGACGCTGAAGAGTGAAGACAATTCAAAAGGTTATATCTTATATGCGACGGCGTAGGTCAGTTTTGGAATGGTAAACACGCGGCAAGTTTGGTTATCATCATTTGTCACAATCATATATATTTACTCATATAACATACATACATTGCTTTATCGTCATCTTTGGTTCATGAATAAGAAAAATGTTCTCCCACAAAATATCTTTACCCTTTGGTTTATATTTTAGTTTTTTTTTTTTTTTTTTTTTTGTCAACCGATATAAATTAAACCTCAAAAGAGCCAATCCCGAGGGATATTGTTTACATACGTGACATGATGCGGTACGGTACGAATCTTTCGTGCCAACTTATCCGCTTTTACATTTGCACTACGAGAAATTAAAGATAAAGAGAAATTTGTGAATTCTTCCCTATCACTTTGCAACTCCTCCAAATACACTGAAAACGCCGGCCATTCGGTTGGAGAAGACACCATCTTCACCAAGTCTGAACAGTCTGTAAAGAAAGCTACGTTCTGATTATCTGCTCCAATCATGCACTTCATCGCCCAAAGAAGAGCTTCCATTTCGGTATGTAGAGGAGATAGACTTCTACGAACGTTGGCGGCTCCCATGGTTGGCGACTCTCCAAGAGATGATAGACAGAACCATCCTGTTCCTGAGAACTGGTCACTTGCTTTCCAAGATCCATCAATAAAACACCGAAAGCCAGAAAAAGTTGTATCTTGTGATACATCCCTCACCCGAATTCGACTATCTATAGACAAGGAACCATGTTTTTCACTATGGAGCTCGACTTGAGCTTCCTGCCACGATTGAGCCTCTTTTACCGATAAGAGCAATATTTCCATTGGATCTTTATCCACATTTTCAAAAACTTTTTCATTTCTTGCTTTCCATATATACCAAATTATCCATGGGTAAGAAGCCGAATCGACGCCTGAAGGAATTCTCCAAAACAAATGATCCAAATTCGTAAAAATTGAATTCGAAGGAAAAATCCTTGGGGCCGTAGGAATTTGTGATAGTGCCCAAATCTGCCTTGCAGGATGGCATAGAAAAGGTTTATATTTTAGTTTTAATATAAAAAAGAGGGGAAAAGAGTATTTGCAAGTTGCAAGTTTTTAAAATATACATTAATCAAAAGACTGACATATAATTATTGCACTTATCATGTGACAGTTACGCTGTTAATCCCACATTTTTTTTTCTATTTTTGCTCTGTTAAATTCGATAGTTCATTATTTATGTCGAAGCAAACGATGTAAAAATGTAAACCACATATAATGATTTTGTATATAGGAAACTTCGTAGGAGGCGTAGATAAAAGAACTAGACAGCTCCAACCAAATACTCCTCCTCCTACTTAGTAATTTTTTTTGCTAAATACAGCTTATTAGTTCGTTATAAGAGTTACCAAGGAGTAGTAAAGCTAAAGTATTAGCAAGTTGCAATTTAGGATTTTCATTAATTAATTGAACAGTGAAGTAGTGGTGGGCCAGGACATGTTACCAAACACCAACAACGACCAAATCTAAAATATGTGAGCTAATTGGGCCACGTGGAAGCATTTTAATTACACGCGCCGTGCATACTTTTCAACCAAGGCACAGTTTCAACTTTCAACTAAGGCCATAATATTTTCTGGCCATAAAATATTCTTTCAGATTTAGAGAAAATGTTTTTTTTTTTGTTTTTTTTTTAAATTTTAGAGAAATGTTTGGTAACAGTTTGCTGAAATGATTTTGATTTGGATTGGTTGTATTTAGCCAAAGAATCTTGTTCATTATTTGTTAATAAAATAAAAAATCTCAAAATGAGGAAGAAAACAAAAAGTTAGCATCAGTCAAATGGGGTTTGGACTCAAAGATAAAAGTGACAATATGCTGCACGTAAGATGTAGACTAAAAGTCTTATAGAAAACTCTTGACATTATTAAAATCGAAGCATCTTGATTTGATATTATCCTTGTTTCCTTTTGTTGAGAACCTGACATCTTTTGTGGGGATTAGGTAGGACTATAGCCTCAAGGTTGATTGTGATCATTTTCATCTTTTGTCAAAGAAAGTGACCATTTTATTAGTTGTATCGTGTATGAATTGAAAATTATCCAACTTTCTCTTCTCGGACTTCTCATCACAAATTTACCGTTTTTATATATTGGACCAACATAAAATAGGGAAATTTTACACAAAAAAGGATAGACATAACATTTTGGTAGTTGTATTAATTGAATTCATACAACTTTATCTTCTCTAACAACTTCGTATCACAAATCCACCCTTTTTATATAGAGAGAGTACATACATGAAGTCACACAATCTGATCAAAGTTTACAAAACAAGATAGACATAACTTATATTTCTACAAATTTGGAAAAGTACTAAAAGGTGTTCTTGGTCTCATCTATTGTTATCATGTTCTTGAGATAGAATAACATTGGTGAATTTTCTTGACTAATCTGTGTATCATCCTGTAAACGAAACTAGCTCTTTTCTTCTTGACAGACTCTTCACCCAATTTATGCTCTCGAATCACAGTCACTTGACCCGGACCTTGGCTCACCTGCAAAATATATTAAAGAACCAACCATTTAAATAATTTCTCTAATCTGGTCTCAATGTTGTGAGTGGTGAAATTAACAAAGTAACATGATTAGCATTTAGAGTTAAATGAGATAATAAATCTCACCTCTTGAGTTAATGACACTAGCTGGACTGTTGAGTCAGGAGAATGTTGAGTTTGGTCTATCTGATGATTTGAGCTAGCAAAACTAGCACAAGTGCTCGAAGTTCCAATAGAATTCTGTCATATGAAACAAAAACTTTAGCTTTCTGATGTCAAATCTGAAAACAGAGGATTATCAAGATGCAGAGTAAAATTTTGCTTACTGTTTTAGGAGATATCAAATCAGAATCATTATCATCACTGCTATCATCACTGAAGACACCAGTTAACGACTTTAGAGGTGTGTAATCGCTGCGATGATCTTGCATAAACATGATATTCCTCTGCTCATCACCATCATTATTCAACCATGTTTTCCATTCCTCCTCAATCGGTGTAGTTGCATCATCGATTTGAGATTCTCCCTGCACATTAGCAAAGACACCAGACTGACTTGAATTCTGTAATTCTTGGCTGTGAAACGACGAACCCTGAAAAAGGGGAGGAACACTAATGTCAGATATTTCAAAGTTTCTAAAGACAAAACAGAGAAAGTTTGAGATTCTCCCACCTCAGATCCTCCAGAACTGTTCACAAGAGGGATTAAAGAGTGAATCTGTTCAATTTCACTACCAGTAGAAGAAGAAGAGATCTCTGTCTCTTCACCCTTAAACTCAACTTTGCAGACTGTATACGTCATCATCTGTACAAATAATCAAATCAAAACACGATCACCACCACAAAACACCAGAATTAGGTCAATTAACAAGAGAGATAGAAAAAACCCTAGGAATCTGGAATTAGGTCAATCAACAACAAAAAACCCTAAAAGTTTGGAATTGAAAAATTACCTGATTAGGAAACAAGGACGTAGCGTGATACTCGTGCATAACCCAGTCGGTCTTTGAACCATCTCGATTCTTAAAAACCAAAACCCTTTTCTCACCGATCTTCTCACGATTTCCTCTTTTGCGCATGACAGTCATTGTTTTTCCAGTTTTCTTCCAAAACCCAGAGTTTGTTCTTCTTCTCTGTTGATCACCTCTGTTATACTTCATCTCCTTAACACTAAAGAAATACCAAACCCCATCTCTCGATTTGATCATCGACTTGGCTGTGAAAAAAGAGGGAGAGGAAATCAGAGCAAATGATTTCGAATTCGATACAACAGTTTGGGAAAAAATAACTCGACTTACAAGGTAAATCCCAAGGCTCGAAGCTACAGATATCGACTGTGCTAATGACTTCATCGACATGGCTAGTGTCACTATCGAGATTTTTTGGCCGGAGGTAATGGTCGACGATCTCCTCGTCGTTTGGACGGAATCTGAAACCCACCGGATTCATCATTGTCCGAGAGCGACTAAAGTTTCAGATAAAAGACAAAATTGGTGAGAAAAAGTCAAAATATGTAGCAGAGAGGTTTCGCCATTAACGATGCTCTGCAAGTTATGTGTGAGTTTTTTTGTTTTTAGGAGGAAGACGAAGTGTGTGTTTATAATTTTTTATAAAAAGGCTGTGACGGGAGTAAGTGACGTCAACTATGACCAGATGATGGGACCCACTAAGTGGATGACGTCATGTATGATGAAAGCAGGACACATCACACCAAGTTCACATGGCGGCGGCTGGCACTTATCCTAATGACCCCACCATGATTTTTCCAATCCCCACACACTTGTTTTATTTGTTTACACTTTCTGACAAATTCTCTAAATACTCTTTTTCATTCCGTTTTATTTTACCGGATTAATGACATTTTCACATTCCGATTTAGTATAATTTTTAACACGTTTTATAGTAAATACATAGTAAAATCACTTTTTTTAAAAGTCGGTAACGTGGAAAATAATAAAACAACTGGTAAAGAAAGATAAAATTTATCAAATTGAATGATGACGACCGTTAAGACGTTCAAATAAAATAAAAGTTATGATTAGTCTAATGGCGGGTTTTGGGCTTAAACATCTAACATGACAAGATATTCGCGTGGCACACATCTATAAAAGTCCAAAAGAGACTCGTGACATTGCTAGAATTAAGATTAAAGCATCTTTGATTTGATGATACTGTTATTTTATTTTGTTGAACGAAATCTTTTGTGGGGTTAAGTAGGACTAGCTGACTAGATGAGTAGAGGTTGATTGCTACGAAAAATTGTCTATTTTGTTAGGTTGATTGCTACAGCTTTTGATATCCATATTGTATCTCTAGTTTTCTTCCATTAAAAAGGAGGGAAAATCCGAATATTTTTCGGGGATTCTAAAATAAAACAAAACAATACATAATTATGGGAGTTATTATGTCACGTTACTACCAAAAAAAAAAAAAAGATGTGGTTTGACCATTTTGTTAGTTGAATCAAATGAAGTGATACATCTTTCTTTCCTCTAACCACATCTTATCACAAATTCACCATTATATTTTAATATATCTCAGGGCACACATACAATGTGTAAAAGTTACAAAACCAGATAGACACATATTACATACTACTACAGATTTTGGAAAGTACAAAATTGATATCATGTTCTTAGGTGAATTTTCTTGACGAATTTTTGTATCATCCTGTGAAAGAAACCAGCTCTTTTGTTCTTGATCGTCTCTTGACCCAATTTATGCTCACCAATCTCAGTCCCTTGTGCATCATTATCAATACCGGTTCCCGGTGTTTTGCTCACCTTAAATCACATCATAGAACCCAAAATGCTGTGAGTACTGGCACAAAGTAGCTTGGTTAATTAGCAGTTTAGAATGGTTGGTCTTTAAGAAAAGGAGATGATAAAGCTCACCTCTTGAGCTAATGACACTAACTTGATTGAGTTAGGAGATTCCTGCAAGTCAGTGATTTGGTATAGAGGATTTGAGCTACCAAAACTAGGACAAGTGCTTAAAGTTTGAATGGAAATCTGTCGTATTAAACAAAACTATAGCTTTGTGAGAAAAAACTGAAAACAGAGGAGATAGTAAAGGTAAAATAGGAAAATTTTGCTTACAGTTGTTGCAGAAATCGGATCAGAATCACTACCATCGGTGCTATGATCACTGAAGACACCGGTCAATGGCTTTTGAGGTGTGTGGTTGTTGCGATCATCTTGCATAGAAACAATCTTACTCTGCTCATCGTCATCATTAAAGAAGCCTTTGAAATCATCACTCAAAATATTGCAGAAGTCCCTATCTAGTGCATCCACATCAAGAAAGCCAGAAAACTGACTTGGATTCTGTGATTCTTGGCTGTGAAACAACGATCCCTGAAAAAAGGAACAACGTAACACAGATGAAAAAACTATGTGTACGAGATATGATTTTGAAGATTTAAAAGAGAAACAGGGAAAGTTTTTGAGATTGACTCACCTCTGTCTCTACACTCAAAACTCCAGAATTGTTGGTAGGAGGGATTAAAGAGTGAGTATGCTTAATTCCACTACCAGTAGCAACTGAAAATTCTCTCCTTTCACCCTTAAACTTAACTTTGCAGAGTGTGTATGTCATTATCTACAGATCAACTCAGCATAAATGATTACCATAAACTCAGATTTTTCCCGTTTACGAGAAATAAAATCACGGTAAGAAAACAACAACAACAAGTTAAAGAAGCCTAAACAAGAGAATCGAAAAATGACCTGATTAGGAGACGAGAACGTAGCGTGATACTCATGCATAGCCCAATCGGACTTGGAACCACCGTGATTCTTAAACACCAAAACCCTTTTCTCACCGATCTTCTCACGATCTCCCGTTTTGCGCATTATATCCATGGTAACGCCAGTTTTCTTCCAAAAACCAGACTTGGTTTTTCTTATCTGTCGATCACCTTTACCATATTTGTTCTCCTTACGGCCGAAGAAATACCAAACCTGATCTCTTGTTTTCATCCTAGAATGGGCTGGGAAAGACAGAACATGATCAGAAATTACCGGGATGATACAACAGTTGGGAACCAAAGAAAAACAAACACTCGCGTTAGAAAGACTTACAAGGTAAGTCCCAAGGGTCGAAGCTACAAATATCAACTGTGCTAATGACTTCATCGACATGGCTCGTGTTACTTTCGAGATTTTTCGGTCGGAGGTAAATGTCGACGATCTCCCCGTCAGTCGGACGGAATCTAAAACCCACCGGATTCGCCATTTTTCAACAGCTACAAAAAGGTTCAGATCAAAACTAAGAGAGGGAAAGATATCAAAATATGAAGTAGAGAGCTTTCTCTATGGTCGCTCTTCGCCCGCTCGTCTACAAGTTTATATCATAAGAGCAAGTCCAACAAAGGGATTTAAAGCATATCTTAACTGTTGAGAACCAAATTTAAAAAACTACCGCTGGTCATGCTCTAAGCAGGCAAGATGGGTTTGTGCGCTTATATAAGGCACAATAAAGGAGATCCTAAAAAAAAAAAAAAAAAAAAAAATTGAGATCCTTGGTAGATTTCGTCAACTATTTTACGGACAGGTTTTGGACCCCATAATGCAGATGTTGGGTCACATAATTTCTTTCCTACCAGATCATCTTCTTGATACCCTACCCACTTAAGTCAAAGTGCGCTTAGTCATGTGATGTGACAGTTACTCCTAACGTTAACGTCAATGGTTAATTTATCTTGAAGCTTATATAAGATCACAAAAAGTAAACCACATTGAAATTTGTATATAGGAAACTTCGTAGAAGTCGTAAATAAAAAGAACCAGCCACAAATATAAGGATTTGCCGAGTATGGAACATAGCATACAATACAATGTGAATATTAAATTACAAAAGACAAAAAAAAAGAGGGGCGCTTACATATACATTCATAAATTCCTCAGCTCTACATACACACATCTGCGGAGTAGAAGAACCACTTCAACTTGAAAAATGCTATACCATTTTCTTACTTATATAGGGTGTGACTGATAAAAAATGGACGAAATGAGATGAAAAATAAACGAAGAAAAGTGAAGAAAAGAAAAAGCAAAAAGCAGAAGAATTTTCTCTCTCATGTATTTGAAGTGGGATGAATTCTTCCTTTTCACGTTGCTTTTTGAAGAATTGGGAAGAAACAAAACCAATTACTTTTTATTGCTTTTTGAAGAATTGGGAAGAAACAAAACCAATTACTTTTTATCTGACTGGTTACATTTAAGTACAACACAGAAGAATTCTTTTTCTTCTCACTATTTTTCTTCTATAGAAGACTACCAGTCAGACCCATAGTTGTGATACTGTTTGTTTTTCAATGATGCAAATATGGATATTATAACTATTATTAAATTACATAAGTGTGGAAATAAAACCTAGCTATAAACACTGGTTCTTGAAAAAAGAAAGCATATATGCAGAGTGAGCTATGATTTACTTGATAAGGAAGAGACCAATCGCAGTGACGATGAGTGTTGAAGGCAAACCGAATTTGAAATGTTTAGTGAAAGTGAGAGTGTATCCATGGCTCACTGCTCTACGAGCTTGCTCACACACTATCAGGTTTGCTGCTGAACCAAGCAACGTCAAGTTTCCAGCCACTGTGCTCACCCACGCCAGCAACAACCACGCCTTCTTCTCCTCCTCCCTCCCCATCGCTGATGCCGCCACTCTTGCTCCCAACAAAAGCACTACAAACGATTAAAAAAAAAAGAAAAAATAATCATTCGCATGGTCTTGTGGTTCCTTTTGAATCAAGAAATTGTTCGTGGAGCCAACCATACATGTTTGGCTTTAAAAATAATGACATTACCGGTTGGTACATTAGAGGCTACATTGGAGAGGACAAGAATCACAACTGCTAGAACCGCGATTCCTTTGGCTTGATCAATTTTGGCATATGGCTCCATTAGGTCCCATAGAGCGGTAGGGATACCAGTTTTGTTGAATCCATCAACGGTTATGAACATCCCGCAGAAAAAGATCAAAAGCGAATACGATACCTGCAAAAGTTACAACTTTGATAAGATCTTTGAATTGTATCTCTAAAGAGTTTAAGAAAATTTGGTTTTCACCTTCTCGAGAGACGGCCTTGCGTCTTTGAAATCAAGAACCACGAGTGCTAGAGCCGCGGTAATTGCGGTCCACGACATGTTTAAACCCATAAGCAGAGATATTAGCATTCCTAATGTGATGAAATAAACACTTGATTTCCATAAAACTCTTCTCCATCTCTTGGTCTGGAACATATTGTTGGTATTATTGCTCTCTCCTTGAGACTCTGCGTCGTTGTGTTGTTCTCTCGACGCATTTGAATTGCAGCTTATTAACTCGCTCTCACCCGCTGAACCCGCTCTGTTTCTGAGAGTCTCGGCGGCATCCATTCTCAAGTTCGAATCTTCGGATGAGACTGGCGAAAATGTAGCTGGCGAGAACCTATGAGATTGGACATCTTCTTGGGCAACAACTTCAGAATCAGCATTTTGTACTTCTTCTTCATCCTCTTTATGATCTGACAATAACCGCCAATACATACCGAGAAGAAGCATAGCGTTAACGGTAATACCAACAATCATCGCAGGAAAAACACCAAGAAGAAACTCCCAAAACGGGATCTTGCTTTGAACCGCAATAACAAGATTCTGCGGATTCCCAATGGGAGTAGCAGAAGAACCAATATTCGCACTCGTGGCTAAAGCGAGCAAAAACGGGTGAGGCGGGAGATTCTTTTGCCTAGCGATCTTCAACACAAACTCGGTTAAAACCACACAAGATGTATCGTTAGTAAACAGAGCGCTTGAAACAGCGGAAACAAGACAGACTCTACATAGCAAGTCTTTCGGACCTCTGCTTTTCCACGAAAGCAATGTGCCTAAGTACTTGAACATATCAGCTCTCTCAAGGTATATACTAACAACCATCGTTCCAAAGAGAAGACCGAGTATCGGGAGATCAATGGCTGCATAAGCTTGTTCCGGGGTTATCACTTGGAAGATAACCATTAGCATTGCACCGAACAGAGAACCGGCGGTTCGACCAATTGGTAGGAATGGTACAGAGGGAAACACTGCTAATATCCAGAAAATGGCAAAGGCAACTGAACCTAAGACCAGCTTTATTACTGGAGCCATTGCCATTTTCTTGCAAATATTTCTTGAAAGCTCTCTGATCAATGATCGAAAAGCATGGACTTTGTAAACCCTAGTTGGTGATTTTGATGAATCAAATATCTGATTAGAAACCCTAAGATCTCTGATAAACTTGAGGACGTTGACCGATTCCCAATAGAAGAATCGTCCTGTTGAAAAAACAAGAAAAGGGCAATCAGTTACGAATTCAGAACGACAAGTATTGGATAATCAAACAAACTTGACCAGTTTCATGGTTAAACATACAGTTTCTTAAGGAGGAATCGAAGGCAAATGAGTGACAAAAATTGAAGCAACTACATAGATAACACTCAGAGTAAGCGAGGACTCATCTTTATTATATTGTCCCGAGTCCCCACGACGAACTTCACCAAACCAAAAAAGTCAGCCCTTTTCCAATTTTCTTTAGTTTCCAAAAAGTGAAGACAAGATACCGAGAAGAAGTCTCTCTGTTGTGTTCGCTGTTTCAGATCTTTCTTCTTCCCCTTTTTCAATTTTCATGAAATTAACAATTTGACCTGCCACGTCCTTTAGATTAATTAAAGTGTTTTCTTTTACATAACAGCCAAAATTGAAGTGTTATAACGAGTCAACAAATCCTACACGATACTGTATTTTAAAAATAATTAAAATTTAACTTCATCTTATTGGCTTAACATTTTAAATTTATCACTTTTACTCCACTAAAATTTGATTCATGAAAATAAATAAAAAATCTTTAAACAGACAAAACTATACAGCACACTCCATAAGGTTCGTAAAGATGTCTCATTGCAAATCTCAATCTCATTGCTTCTTTACATTTACAAGAGCCGTAATTAAACAAAATTTAGCTACAAAGCATTTTGACTGGAGAGAATTGTACGGTGAGACAAGCATGATCGGATATATTGTAATTCTCCGGCCACAATCCTTTCTCTGCTTCTTGTGGAAACAAAATTGCTTTATTCACTTTCAATCCGATTGCTTCATCTTCTCCTTCTTCTTTCTTACTCTCCATCACACTCTCTTTGCAGTTTCCAGGTTGATTTACCATCGTCATGTTCCAAATTTTCTGACATTACATAACACAACACATCAGAGTCTTGATTGACGTTTTAAACAAAGCTACCGGTTTGTGATTTCTGTTATGTACCAATTGGTTTAGTTTTATTTACCTTAAGTTCTTCATAGTCGAAGACACCATTTCCATCAAGATCAGCTCGGACCCATAGCTCTTTTGTCTCTTCGAAGCTAAGTCCATGTGGAATACCCGTTAGATTTACCTACCACACAATATCAAATTTTGTTGTCAGCATAAAAGTCCATTCGTCTTTGAAAGAATTTGTAAAAATCTGGAAGAACTTATTTGATCCTTATTCTACTGTTATGATAAGTGAAATCTCTAGATGATCACAAAGTTTTTTCAGAAGTGTCAAATTCCAATTAGAATGTGCAAATCTAAGATTTTTTTATCAGCATTTGTGGAAAATTGAGGTCTACTTTTTCCTGAAGAGAATGTATTTACCTTTTGAAGTGCTAGGCAAAAGTCAGAGTAGGTTAGTGAATCACTGTGATTTTTTGCCCCAAGAAAAGTAAAGGCATCGTCCTCGGCTATGGAAGCTTTGTGTAGTTGATACTGGAAGAAACCATCAAGAGAAATCAGAAATAGACAAAATGAACATGAAAATATCGTTTAGGAAAAAGTAAATTTGGAAAGAATGAGACAAGACATGGTAAGTATGATGTGACTTTAACATTTTGTAAAGGTATAGTGCTTAATATCTTAGTTTTCCGAATATCTCACCTTGATAATGCTGAAAACAGCTTCCACCCAACTTGTTCTCAATGGTTTTCTTGAATCACTAGGGTTACAGAGCCATATGAAATCAACTCCGCAAATATTTCCCCTGTGGTTTCTGTGGCTAACCCACTGAAGAAATAAATGGAAGAATGACGGATAAGGATGTGTCTTTTACAATATGAGGCGTTTTAAATAACAGAAGGCTGGAGGAAGTTTTTTTGAAGAGATGTTTACCCTATGAGCATCACTGTCGGTATACTGATGAGCATCATCGTATGATGAAATAAACCCTTGAGATCTCAAAAATTTGTAGACATGCCCGCGTTTGCTTCCATTCCAGTCACTGCAATAAGCATAATTCAAAAGTCTGTGATTACATTGAACTGGCGGATGGACACAATATCAAGACTCAAAGACTAGAAGCTAACCCGCAGAGAATAATGGGCATGTGATTAAGTTTATTTTCCTTTTGGTAAGCTTCCAGATATTCAAGAATTTTGTAAACCTGTGAAAAGAAGCAATCAAATTAAACTATCACAAGATTCAAGGTGAACGGTCTCAAAATGCAAAATGATGGAAAGGATGACCAACCTGATGCAGTCTTACAATAGACAAACTAGAATCGTGAGGAAACAAGAGGTGAGTGTTCACTATAATAACTTCTTGTTGAACGTCTTGCTTTCCATTAAGCGGAAAGGGAATAACTGTTTTGACATGTAAGAGCTGAGCAACACGGTCTCCAAAATCGTTAAAGAGCAGCTCCCGGTAATTTACAACTTTAAAATGGTCCTTATGAATGGCTGTTAAAAGACCTGTAAGAAAGATATTCAAGTCCACAAATGAGACATCAAAAGCGAAGAAGCCTATCTTTCATCGCATGCGATCAGCTAGAGGAGTCCAAACATATAGCATTGACTTTGAATTTTAGACAATATTTCTACTCCATCCATAAGATTGCCTTTTAATACGGCATCCTACTAACAACGACGTTAAGATCATATAAACACCAACAAGAACACTTTGACACCAGAAAGATCCTGAACTACCAGTTTCCAAGTCATGAAAAGGTATAGATTTGGACAACCCTACACTATTTACTGAAGCATATCAAGCAGTAACATTGAGCCTCTTAACTTTCTAATGACTCTGGACAGAGACCATATTCAATCAAAAACATGATAAAAAATAAAGAATCTTACCATCACCACGACTGTTTGTTCTAGCCAACTGATAAATAGTGTAGCCTGAAGATGAAAGCTGGTGGTGGTACATGTTCACTAATTCCTCATTCCCAACCCAAACTTCCTACGAACAGTCACAATTGCTAAGAGTCAGCTTAACAAAAAAAAAAAAAAGTCAAAATTTGACTCTTTCTAAGAGACAAAGTGTGTACCTGGAGACAGATAACTGAAGAGCGTTGATGGAGTAACAAATCTAAAATCCTCTGGTTACGAGCTAACCAAAGCGTGCGGAAATCGCTCTCTCGAGTGCTATGATTCTGTTAATAACACCCAACACAATCAACCAATGTCGTCGATTCCAGAATCAACAAGGTAAAGAGTGAAGAAATCAGAAGAATAGAAGCAAACCTTTTGATCAACGCGTTTATAAATCGGAGCCAAGATATTGAAAGTGGTACAAGAAATATTCGATTCCACCATTGAAGAAGCTAAGTTGGAGTTGAGTCTCTGCACAAACAAACAAACACAATCGGCGAATCAAATCTCAGAACAAACAAAAAAAAGAAGGAAAGTGGAGGAAGAGCGACGACGAACCATAACTGAAAGCGGCTTGTTGTTTCTGCCGGAGAGTAGACCGGAAAAGTAGATCGGAAGAGGAACAGCAGCGAGGACGACGAAGAGGGAGAGTGGTGAAGAGAAGGAAGGGATGAATCTAGACCGTAGAATCAAGCTCAGCCTGCTTCGATTCTGATGGCTTTGCATTTGAGTTTTTCTTTCGAATTCTCTCAACAGATCTTTTTTCTCATCTTATAATGAATTTCTATCGGATTTATTCTTTTTGGCAGTACTTGATTATTATTATTATTATTATTTTATTCATAAGTTAAAAAAAAATATGAACCGTTGGTTTCGTAAATATCTAATTTCAGTGAAATAAAGACAATGTAATTTCTTCATAATTGCAATGAAATAAAGAAAAATTAGTCTATTGACCAATGGTAGATTTTGGTATTTTTGTTTTGGCCATTCATGGAAGTTTACAACGATCATAACGTTTTAAATCGTACTTGTATTTTTTGTAGATTTATGAGAAAAGGTAAGTACAATAAAGAGTAATTGCAGGGAAGAAGAGGGATATTAATGATTGGAGAAGGAGAACCGCGTATCAGGCTGGGCTATGTCGGTTTCTCATGACACGGTCTTGTTGTATCACACCGATTATATATTATCGTTTTACAGCAATGTTTATATCATGCCTACAAAATATAGGGATTCAAATTGCTTAACCACGTTGTATTCTTCTTCTTCTTCTTGTCCAACTTTTTCTACGAAATTATAGCAAATCAAATTCATGCTATTTATTGAACGCAAATGTTTAATTTTCAGACAAATCAGATTCTTACTTTTGCTGTTCAAACCCCAAAATTCAATGAAGAAATTTTATAATATTCATCAGATACTGAGCGGATTTTAAGCAAAAAACCAAGAGAAGTGATAGATACTGAGCGAGTTTGATATGAAGATTATCTTGGCCGGAGGTTGATTATCGTCTTTCCAACGAAGCAACTGCAACACCATTATATGGATATTTGGTGTCTCGTCATCAGAGTCGTGCCAATGAATTTTGATGCTATAAACAAAAAAATATAGTTTAATATTTTAATAAATAATGTAAACATAACAAAAAAATTATTTATTAAAATATACACATAACAAAGAAGACGGAAAGCTCCTCTCTCACAAGCCAGGCTATCTCGCCACCTGCTATACCTTTGAATATTTCAAAGGTCTTTTTTGAGAAGTATTTCAAAGGTCCGTCTTCTTGACACTACCGGCGACAAGAGACATTTTTACAACGAAAGAGTTCGATAATAGAAAGGTTAGTAAAAAAATAAAAATATTCTTTGTCGTAATTATTTCAAAGGTCATTTTTGAGAAGTCAATAAAACTATGTTTTGTTTTGTTAACAACATGCATTATACCGTTTGATTGATAACATAATAACGACACTAGCACATTTTACTAGTTTACACATTATAATCAACCTAATCGTTTTTGGTCATATTTTTGTTCTAAATTATTTATGTTTTGCTTAAAATTTGCTTAATTTATTATTAAACTTTAAATATTAATTATTTTTTTTGTTATGTTTATAATATTTATTAAAATATTAAATCATATTTTCGCGTATGGTATCAAATTTTTTTGGCACGTTCTGTTTGGATGTTATGTCACAAAAATTAAAAATTTAGTACTTACAAAAAAAACAAAACATGGTTGAAAAAATCTTTCAATCAATTACTAAAAAAAAAAGTAAATGAAGAAAGCAATACCTCATGCAGCAGCTTGTGATATGATCCAAAAACAAATCGGGACAGCTAAAGGTCTTGGCTGGTACAAGCAAAAACTCGGTCTCCTTGAGCCCATCCAGCTTCTTTCAGGTACTACAACATATTAAAAAGATTGCACATGTCAAAATGACTATTACCATATCCAAATTTCGATTGTTTCCTACTTTCCTTTTATCTTCAACAGTTGTTTCCTTTTTCTTATTTGAGAACGTTCGAGAAATCTGGACCGTCTATTTTCATCATATTGCAACTGTGAGATCTGATGGTGATTATCTAATCTAAACGGTAAGTTTGTTAGATTATGTGGGACCGGGACGATCTATTTCTTAAACCTCTGTTACAAACAAACACTCATGTCTATTAGTATTAGGAAATAAGAGATGGATATGATGATGATTCCGAACCAATTCTCAATAAACTGTTTATAATGGAACAGAAGCAGCAGTGATTGATGATCTAACAGACATTGACATCAGGCTACCAATGCTAGTCTTCCTGTGGGAGATAGAAGCGGCCTTGGTTATGCCGAGTTTTCTGTTGATCTGTGTTTATGTAATCACCCGAGGATGCAAACAATTAATCCCATCAGCTAAAAGACTTGTTTGATTCAAAACAGACTTTAGCAGATCATTTGTTTTTCTTATCTACAGAACATAATATATTCTTTTTTTGGTGATATTATGATTGGGAAACATCCATTTCATTTAACCAGAAAGCATGGCAATCTTTTCTTTGAACAAATCTCCATAAATTACAGACAAAGATAAAGCCGGAAACAAGAAAATGTTGCAGATAAAATCTAACAAAAGAAAGAACAATCGAAAAACTCTTCTTCTCCTTGTAATTTGCTCACAACAAAACCTCTTCTTCAGAGCCTCTTAAAGTGGCTTTCCACTTGTCTTGATATCATTTCTGATTGCTCCTTGAATCATCTTAACGATCAAATACTGCAAAGTAGAAGAAAGGATTTCACTTGTTTACCAAATTCGAACAAGACAATAAATCAAACTGTGTCTCTTTCTTACCTGAGCGCCTATGATAAGAGGGATGAGTTTCTTTCCTTTATCATCAGAGTAAGATCCATCTACCATCTTCTTGTCTACATGAATTGCTTTCCTCTGGTTTGTTGCTACATCAGTTATCGCCTTAACCAAGTTCGGGATCCACGCTTCACCATTTGGAAGAGCCTGAACCGAGAGCAGGTAAGCAACTTTTAACAGTCAGTCTCTCTCCAAGTCGGATCAAATCAGAGATTCGAAAACACAAACCTTTTCGTCCTTATCGTTCTTGCTGCATCTTCCGCTGTTCTCTGCATAGACTACCGCGATTGCAGAATCCTACAAGCCAGTAAAGAATGAAACTGATTCTTGCTACAATGAACCAAACATACATTGGTATAACAATTTTCGGAGACAGGTATATGTATAAATAACCATACCTCAAACTCTTGTTTTCGCATCTTAGAACCAGCCCGGATAGTTTTGAGGAGAGAATCTGATCTCTTGGAGGAAAAAGTTTCGTAGGAAAGTTCATCGGGAGGGGAAAATTGAGCATGAGTCAGAACAAGCAAGGTTTTGCACCATATCTCTTTTCCAAAGGTTTGGGTGATTGCTATAACAACTTGCTTATCTAGCTCATCGACTCTATACACATCCAAACGATCAACATAGAGCAAGACATCTATTGTTCTGTTCACAAGAAACCTGTCCAAAATCCGAGAAACACAACAACTATCGTAAAACTTCCACACACACTCCAATATACAGCTTCAGCGTAAACCAGATACTCATAATTCACAATTTCAACAGAAACCCACAAGTAAACATGTTAACCACATATATACTTAGCTTAATTAATTCAAAAACGAATGAGATAATCCTATATGCAACAATCAACGAAGAGATATTCCAAAAGAGTAGCTACTGACCCTTTGATTAACTCGAGAGCTTGGTGATTGACATATCCAGCTTCCACAAGTCCAGGGGTGTCAATAATGTTGATAGTGAACCCTCCCATTGTTCTTGAAACCATCACTGGTCTCAATCCTTCAGCCTACAAAATCAACAAAACAGAGCCATCAAATATCTTGAAATGACTACTCTTTCTTAATCCAAATTAAAAAAATCAAGCTTAGGGAAACTGAATTACGTACTTGGAAAGGACTGACACGGACGACTTGTTCGCCGATAAGAGAATTGACAGTGGATGATTTTCCGACACCGCCTTTACCCAGAACAAGAACTGTCATTGAGTTCATATCCTGCAATTACAAAAACCTCCCATCATTATCTCCTAATCACAACGGAGAATCCGAGAAACCGACTTAAGCACCAAAGAAACAGGAACAACAACAACAAAACACACCTTTTGCTTCAATTTTCCGAAGAATTCAATCAGCTTTTCCTGGGTAGCTGCTGGAAATTGCTGAAACCCAACCCATTCACGAACGAGAGACCCCATCACTCCTAAACCCTTCAGCAAAAAAATTCTTTTGGTAAATAATCGCTGAGTGATGACGATGATGATAATTAATTTCGAAAGCGATAACGTTTTGGGAGATTTGGAGGAGCTTACCGTTGTGTGAGGAGCGTTTGAGGTTTTTGGAAGAAGCTCTCTCGATGTGTTCCGCAGAGAAAAGCTAAAGAATGTGACCTTATCGGTAATTTGTTTAATAGTTCAAATTATTTTCACTTTTACTCCTCTATTTCTTTAGTGTTTCTTTTTAGTGCCTTCAAATTTTGAAAACTAACAAACTCAACCCCAAACCAAATCCAGTTACCAAGTTGCAGCATTACACTTCATATTTTCATGGAAGACTACATTAGGTGGAACATTGAATTAGCATAGCGTCACGGGAGCTCAAGCGATTCTCTGAACCTTTCTTCGCTTGTAAGTCAAGGAAAACAAATGGTCACTATTGGCTTCTCGAGCATGATTGTCTTCGCTCAGGACCCCCAGCGGTTTTCTCAGAGCCTTGGCTTCCCTCTGAAAGTTATTACTAGACGAAATCCTCTTGCTCTCTGTTGTTTCAGAGCCTCTGTCAACAGTCCTAGGCTTAAAACCAGGAGACTTCAGGTGGTACCGGACATATTCTTCTTGCTTTAGAGGTATATTCTGTTCTGTGATGGAGTAATTTGAAACACGGAGAGCACTGGGAACAGTGTGTGTTGGATCATGAAACACCGGTTCTGTACCTTGGATTGATCTTTGTGTAGTTTCCAAATAGGTTAAGAAAGGGTCTGGGATAGAACAGCCAAGAGTTCCGTAGGGTGGTTTCTCAAATGTCGTACCTAAGTATGGAGACGCTGCAAATCTAGTACTCTTTGAACCGGTTTCATGGATTTGCAGGAGATTGTTTCCTGGAGCTACATAGGGTTTCCTGAGGATGGCAGAAGAAGATTTAGGGACTAATTTGAGAACACCCTTTGGCAAAGTCTGATGATGATGGCCAGCAGAAACTAAGCTGGAACCTTGATACCGGAATACTCCTTCCTTGGTTATCTTTATCTTGAGACTGTTCTTGGAGCTGCCACTGCGAGGGAAGGTTAAACTTTTCGATCTATTTCTTTCCACGGGTTTCACTACATTGGGAGTTTTGAATCTACATGTAGCACTATCCATTTCCTTAGATGGAACTCTATTGAGGTCCAGTAGCTTGAGATTACCGGTTTGAGTTCGTCCTGACCAAATGAGGAGCCTTGAGTAATTGCCCAATTTATTTCCATACTGAACCCACACCCTTTGCATTTCGGTAAATGTCCTGATCAGCTTTTCATGATAGAACTTTAAAGAGTAGTAATACTTTCTCCTCTTGACAAACATAACACCTTCTTTGAAACAAGCTACCTTTGGAGTAAACAATCCACCTAGCAAATTCTTGTAAAACTTATCCTCTGGATTCCCAAAATATAAATTGGCACCATCAAGAAGTTCCTGCATCGTCAAACTGAAAGTCTGTGGATCCATATCTGGCAGAAAACATGAGAGGAAGAATCTTTCTTCTTCAGTCAGAAGTGAGTTCCAAGTCTCAACAGACAATATTCCCGTTAAATCTGGTAGATCGTAGAGCTCGTATGGTATGTTACAGAGCTGACCTTCAACCAAAGCTAGCTCACAGTTTACTTGCGCAATGTCGTAATCATCAGAGTCATCATCTTCAGAGTCTAGCCCAACTGTTTGATTCTTATTCATCTGTAGTTAACCACTTACTACCCTTAAAACACAAGTACTTCAAATCTCCAACCACAAACTCAGTAGAAAGGAACACAAGCAGGAGATACCTAGATAGAAAATGTTAAAGACTCATCATCAGCAATTCACATTACAAGAATTCTACTACAATACAATGGACAGCGAGAAGCTGAGTATGTTACTAATCAGAAATCAAACGAACATAAATAGCATTTTACTCACTGATTTCAGCAACAACAACACTAAAGGCTATATAAAACACGAAATATACATTGTGAGATCAATGAAGCACTCAAAAAGAAGAAGATACACAACACCAGAAAATCTCCCAGATCGGATCAGCTACAAAGCTTAAACGTAATCGATCGCGAACTCAATCAATAACCAAAATCAAAAGCTCCAACAAGGCAAATAACTAGAGAGCGAAAACCCTTGGATTTGACAACAAAAATGTGCAGACAATTTGAATAAAAAACAAGTATCATACAAATCTCAGCACAAATCAGCTCCAATGAGTTTCAAAAACCTACCGGAACTAATAAAAAAAAAGAATCTCGAGATATTCAGAGAAATCGATCGGAAAGCGTAAAAGACGAGGAGCTTACCGGCTCTAAAGACAGGTGAAATTAGCAGATTAGGGTCGAAGAAACCATATCCCTTTGGCTACAGATACGAACTTCATCGCCTTCAAAGATTCTCTGCTTCCTTTCTAGAGATTTCTATGGCTTTTCGATCGATGCGACAGTAGAGTAGAGACTAGAGAGACTAATTACTGTTACACTTGTATTTTGATTTCTTTAATTAAAGCCGCCTAAAGTAACTAATGCCTTGATTACTTTAATTAATAATCATTTTTAAATTGTGATTTATAATCAAGTTAGACATTACTTCACAAATAGTTTGGGCCTGGAAACGTATAGGCCCATGTAAACTTTAATAAAAGAATCACCTTGCAGGTAAGTATAATATCCTGATATTATTATTTACTTGATAGAATGGGCCTATAATAAAAGAAATCACCATTAAAGAATTATAGGCCCATGATATCAAGTAAATATCAAGAAATGATGATTAATGATCAAGTTAGACATCATTACTTGATATTTTGGTAAGTAGGATCAATCAACGGTCAGGATCCTTTTAGTAAAATCATGTGTCATTTTCAGTTTGTCTAAAAGATAAGCCTTTCACTTTCTCTCTCTGTCTTATTAGAAAAGAAAATTTGTACCGTTTCCAAAGTCTGAGCCAATCATTGTGTTGATTCTGGAATTCTTTGTGGGAACGAGAAATTTGTACAAGGGAGATTCATCATGGCTGATAGTTGTTGTATCAGACTTCACTTATTAGCCTCTGTTTTCTTGCTCTTATTTTCATCCTTCAACTTGCAGGTACTTTAAACTTTCGTAATCTGTGTGTTAAAATTGCTTACTAAGATCGATTTGTTGGACTCTTGAGCTACAAGTTAAAAAAAAACAAAATAAATCAAACTTTGTGATTTTTTTCTCTGCGTATCAATCTAAGACATATGAAGGGGAAATGTATATATGGTTTTTTGTAATTGTTTCTATATCAGTAAAGTTTTAAACTTTTGAAGCTGGTTTATCTCTTAATCTCAGGGTATTGCAGCGGAAAATCTTTCCAAGCAGAAACTGACCTCACTGATTCTTCAGGTTTTGATCTTAATCCACACAATTATCTGTATTGTTTTCGTCTCTTTTAGATTGCCTAAACGTTGATGATCAACTTTTGCAGAATGAGATTGTAAAGGAAGTCAATGAGAATCCAAACGCTGGTTGGAAAGCTGCTTTCAATGATCGGTTTGCAAATGCCACCGTGAGTTTATTATCACCTCCATGCTCTTATCTCTTTAAGAGCTACGTTACTTATCATTGTTCCTGAAAGTTTGTGTTTTTGTGTATGTATGTGCAGGTTGCAGAGTTTAAGCGACTCCTCGGTGTTATACAAACACCAAAGACGGCATACTTAGGTGTACCTATTGTAAGACATGATTTATCGTTGAAGCTTCCTAAAGAATTTGATGCTAGAACCGCTTGGTCACATTGCACCAGTATTCGAAGGATCTTAGGTCGGTTTTAATCTCTTAGCTTCCACTATCTCTGTCATTAACCCAATGATTTACTGACTCTTCTTATGTTTTGTTTCAAATTATCTCCCTCTTTATTGCACTAAAGATCAGGTGAAACATCATTTCATTTGAGTGGGTTATATATTGAACAATGTGTTACTCTGGTCGACGATAACTTTATGGTTTTGGTTTCTTTTGGGTCATTGTGGTTCTTGCTGGGCATTTGGTGCTGTTGAATCACTGTCCGACAGGTTCTGCATCAAATATAACTTGGTAACACAACTTTCTCCATCAAGCCAAGATTGACGATTGCTACAGCTTTTTAATGTAATTGCTCTTCTTCCCTTGCAGAATGTTTCCTTATCTGCCAATGATGTCATAGCATGTTGTGGATTACTTTGCGGTTTTGGTTGTAATGGTGGTTTCCCAATGGGTGCATGGTTGTACTTTAAGTACCACGGTGTAGTAACCCAAGAGGTAAATTCTCAGCAAAGAACAAATAATAATGGCAATGTGGTCAAAGTGTATTGAACTTTTGTAATGCTGTTGGTTCTTCAGTGTGATCCATACTTTGACAATACTGGTTGCTCTCACCCGGGATGTGAACCCACTTACCCTACACCAAAATGTGAGAGGAAATGTGTAAGCAGAAACCAGCTATGGGGTGAATCAAAACACTATGGTGTCGGCGCATACAGAATCAATCCTGACCCTCAAGACATTATGGCTGAGGTTTACAAGAATGGACCTGTCGAGGTTGCTTTTACCGTTTACGAGGTAATGAAAAAGATTTTTGATTGATCAAACCATATTGATTATATCTTGGTGAAGTCCACATTTTCATGTATCTTTTTGTTCTTCAGGACTTTGCACATTACAAATCAGGAGTATACAAGTACATAACGGGTACTAAGATTGGAGGTCATGCAGTTAAGCTCATTGGCTGGGGAACTTCTGATGACGGCGAAGATTATTGGGTATGAATTCTCTGGATTTTGATTCAGATCAAGCTGAAAAAGTAATAACATTTTCTTGTTCGTTGTTGCAGTTGCTTGCAAATCAATGGAACCGAAGCTGGGGTGATGTAAGTTCTTCTTTTCTCCAATCAAAACTTTTAAATTAGACCTTCCAAGTAAACAAAAGCACAGAACCTGAGATAGAAAATGTGAAAATCTCAGGATGGTTACTTCAAGATCAGGAGAGGAACGAACGAATGTGGCATTGAACAGAGTGTTGTAGCTGGTTTACCTTCAGAGAAGAACGTATTTAAAGGTATTACCACTTCAGATGATCTTCTGGTTTCCTCAGTCTAAACAAGACGATGTGTCCCTACTTCTGTAATATATCATTTGCAACTGTGTTGTAAGTTTAATATACCATTGAAAGAATCACCTTCAATCAAAACAAAAGTATGTATAGCTTCTGTTAATATTCAATTTTACATGTTACCATGCAAGAGGACTGTTACAGTGTTTATTTGGTTTTGGTAAATTATAGCCACCTAAAAGTAACGCCTTAATTAATCATTTTAAATTATGATTAACAATCAAGTAAGTGGAACAAATCAACGGTCAGGATCTTATCCTCGCAGTAATATGATCTGTCATTCTCTAACTAAAAAGATAAGCCTCTCTCTGTCTCTTCCTAGAAAAGAAAACTTTGTACCTTTTCCAAAGTCTAAGCAAATCATTGTTTTTGATTACTGGAACTCGTTGAGGGATTGAGAAAAAAATAATCAGAAGAGAAAGATCCATGGCTGATAATTGTATCAGACTTCTTCACTCAGCCTCTGTTTTCTTCTGTTTAGGGCTTCTAATTTCATCCTTCAACTTGTTGCAGGTACTTGAACCTTCATAATCTGTGTTTGAAATTGCTTACGAATATTTATGCATGTTAGTGCTTTCTTCTAGTTACGATCTGTTTCGTAGCCTTCTCGGGTTTTTCTGGGTTTGATCATGTTTGCTTATTTGTTGGACTCTTGAAGCTAGAAGTTTTAAAAAAAAAAATCGAAATTTTCTGGGTCTTAATCGAATCAATGAACGGGAAACATATTTGTGATATCAGAATTGTTTAAAGTTTTAAACTTTTGAAGCTGGGTTGTCTCTTAATCTCAGGGTATTGCAGCTGAAAATCTTTCCAAGCAGAAACTGACCTCATGGATTCTTCAGGTTTTGATCTTAATCCACCCAATTTTCTGTTTTGTTTTCGTCTCTTTTAGATTGCCTAAGCGTTGATGATCAACTTTTGCAGAATGAGATTGTAAAGGAAGTCAATGAGAATCCAAACGCTGGATGGAAAGCTTCTTTCAATGATCGGTTTGCAAACGCCACTGTGAGTTTCTGATTACCTCCACCATTCCTTACATATATCCTATCAATGCTTATCACTGTTCCTGAAAACTTGTGTTTTTGTGAATCTATGTGTAGGTTGCAGAGTTTAAGCGCCTTCTTGGTGTTAAACCAACACCAAAGACGGAATTTTTGGGTGTGCCTATTGTAAGCCATGATATATCTTTGAAGCTTCCAAAAGAATTTGATGCTAGAACCGCTTGGTCACAGTGCACCAGTATTGGAAGGATCTTAGGTCGGTTTTAATCTTTTAGATTTCCACTATCTCTGTTTTTTTCTATCCAATGATTTACTGACTCTTCTTATGTTTTGTGTTAAATCCTCTCCATAATCGTCTCACTAAAGATCAGGTAACAGATCATTTACTTGAGTTTTATATTGCATAATGGGTTCTCAGACAGATATAAACATTTTGGTTTTGGTTTGTTTAGGGTCACTGTGGTTCTTGCTGGGCCTTTGGTGCTGTTGAATCACTGTCTGACAGATTCTGCATCAAATATAACATGGTAACATAGATTTCTTACTGTAGCCAAGATTGATGATGGCTAGTGTTTTTCTCTTCGAATGATTAATATTCGTTTCTTTTGTTCGTATGCAGAATGTTTCTTTATCTGTCAATGATCTTTTAGCATGTTGTGGATTCCTTTGCGGTCAAGGTTGTAATGGTGGATACCCAATTGCTGCGTGGCGGTACTTTAAGCACCACGGTGTAGTCACTGAAGAGGTAAATTCACTTTTTAACTGCAAAGAACATCTATTAATGGCAAAGTAGTTATAAAACGTATTCTTGATTCTACAGTGTGATCCATACTTCGACAATACTGGTTGCTCGCACCCGGGATGTGAACCCGCTTACCCTACACCAAAATGTGCAAGGAAATGTGTTAGCGGAAACCAGCTTTGGCGTGAATCAAAACATTATGGTGTTAGTGCGTACAAGGTCAGATCTCACCCTGATGACATTATGGCAGAAGTTTACAAAAATGGACCTGTTGAGGTTGCCTTCACTGTTTACGAGGTAAATACTAGGTTCTAGAGTGATCAAAGATATGATTATATTATGGAACTCCACATGTTCATGTATCTTTCTGTTCTTCTACAGGACTTTGCGCATTACAAATCTGGAGTGTACAAGCACATAACAGGTACTAACATTGGAGGTCATGCTGTTAAACTTATTGGCTGGGGAACTTCTGATGACGGTGAAGATTATTGGGTATGACTCCACTTTTGACGCTCTGGATTTTGAGTTTCGATCTAGCCAAAAAATTCACAACATTTTCTATTCTTTTGAATTGTTGCAGTTGCTTGCAAATCAATGGAACCGAAGCTGGGGTGATGTAAGTTCTTCTTCTCTCCAATCAAACTTTTACTTTCGACCTTCCAAAGAAACCACAGAACCTTAGATATAGAATCTGAAAATTTCAGGATGGGTACTTCAAGATCAGGAGAGGAACAAACGAATGTGGCATTGAACATGGTGTTGTAGCTGGTTTACCTTCAGACAGGAACGTAGTTAAAGGTATTACTACTTCAGATGATCTTCTTGTTTCCTCATTTTAAACAGGAATATGTGTCTCTACTCTGTAATACATAATTTCCCACTGTGTTGTTGTTACCAATGAAATAAAACGACTTTCAACCCAAAAAGAAGTCTATTGTATATACCATTTAGCTTTTTGTTCATATTCAATATAATGTGTTGTTGTTTCCAATGAAAGAATCAAAAGACATTCAACTATTCTACATATCATTTAGCTTTTGTTCATATTCAACTATACATGTTTCCTATTTTTACATTCTAATATCTACTGTTTGTATCTATACTGTTTCATTCTGCACTATGTGTGACCAACGGTGGATACTTGAGGTTTTTCAGTTTACTAGATTGGTCGGCGATAAGCTGAGCAGTAGTATTAGGACCTGCTTGCATAAAGACCTCGTACCCATCACCTAACAGACCAGTTCTATTGGTCGTAAGCTGCCAGAAAACACCACCAGTACACGAACCACCAGCCCTTGCACTGTCGTAGATAACATCGTAAACTCTTTGGAAAAACTTGTTCCGTTTCTCTAAGCTAAAACCAGGGTACTTTGAAGATTTCCCAAACTCTGTTATCAGCAAAGGCTTCTTGATGATATTGTCACAGTCTTCAATATGTGCTCCGATCCATCTGTCCACAAATGTATCTTGTTCTCCTGTTCTTGAGCTCTGTAATGGTAGCCTGATCTTGATTTGGTACACAGAGAGAATGTGTTAAAAGACAACAAACCAGAAAACCCAATTTTGATTCATTGAATAGAGAGACTGATGACTTACCAAGAATCCGGGTAGATATGGATAGTGGCGAAATCGATATCCGGAATTTGGTTATTGGTGATGAAATCTGTACCGGTTAAGACCCTTCCGCCGGGATTGTAAACCGTTCTTTCCGGTATAGATTCTCCGTAGAACCCTTCAAGCCCTATTTCCAGCAAATGGTTTGAGTCTATGGACTTAACATAACTAGCCATTTCCTTCACCCAATCCTGCACACAAAATGACACCGTTTAAGTATGTATACGTGTGCATGTTGTATAGTATAAATACAGAGGAGAGACATAGATACCTGAAGAATATTCGAAGCAGTGGAATCATTGCAGCGAGGTTCGTTGATGAGTTCCCATGAGAAGATGGTAGGGTCATCTTTGTACATTCGACCAGTGATTGTGTTTTTCCTCGTCAACACGGTCTGTTTCATGGTTTTGTCAAACCGTCGGTTTAGTTTGATTTTTAAGTCGGTACTAGTATACAAAATTCTATATATGATCTAATCCTTTTACGAGATATTTAATTTGGGACATTTGTTCAATAATAAGTTAACAAACATTTTTAGATTGGTACATTTGTCATGTTTGTTGATTACTTTTAATTGATCAAAACCTAACTTTTGACATTTCAAAACCGTCGTTTATCTCGCGTTAACGTGTACAAATATAACCTGAATATTTTGCCTTTAACGTGTCGTGTTACATATGATGATCTCTAGATATTAAATTTAACTGATATTTATGTAATTAACATGGGTTTAATTTTCATATTATTACTAACCTTCACGTGATTCTTGTAGAATTGCTTGACAGCTGAGTTTGTGTAGAATTCATCCGGTTCATCTAAACCGGCCCATTCCACGTACTTTTTTCTCCCTCCATAGTCTTCGAAATTATTGACTAAACTAATTATCAATTTAATATTAAATCGTCCAGCTTCATAGACGACAAAGTCTAGCCCCTGCTGTCACAAAACTTTGTATCAGTATTAGTACTCATAAAACCCAATTACAATTTGTTGTTAGTTTTTCTATCAATCAATTGTGAGAGTCTCTTTATTAGGTCAACAAAAATTAAAGGTGTCTAGTACCAAATTATGCTTCTAATTAATATAAATATGATTAACAATGTGAAAGTCTATCTATGCTTTTGTCATTTTTTGCGATTATCCACTTTATATTAGCGTATGAAAAGGAGTAGACGACGATTTTTTTACGAGAAAAAAAACAAAAAGGTTTGAAGGTCTTATGTCGGAAGTATAATTTGAAATTTGAATCCTTCAATTTAGATTCAACAAACAACGGTCATCCAAAGATTAATATACATATGATCATGACAATAAAAAATAACAGTCAATATTTTTCTTTATAATTCCGTTTACTAGTGAATCAATACAAAATAATTAAGTAAATAAACAATGATAATTTTATCAACTCAGTCAGCAAACGATCAATTCATGATTAAAAATATTAAGTTTGTTGTATAATTGATAAAAACATACGAAATGGTGATTTCAGCATGTTTTGCAACGAGCCACCAAAGTTCTCAAAATATAAAATATTAAGTATATATGTGTATGTATGTATATGCATGCGTGTTACCTTGAAAACGTCTTCACTATAGGAGCCAGGAGAGATCTGAAGAGGAATGTAATCTCCTTCGTTGAAACCCCAAATCCTAGCGACGTTCATTCCCACCGCGGAGGCTTGCCGGAGCGCCGTCGTGACGGTAGCTCTTCCTTTAGATGCCGTGTCAGCCGCGGTGGTCATCATCCAATAAGCATTGAAGCCGTTTAAGTAAACTTGTTCTCCGTTCAACACGAACTGCGTGCCGTTTCTCCCGACAAAGCCTGTCTTTACGGCGACGCAAATGCGGTTGTTTCCGATGAGAAACGGAAGAAAGAACAAGAAAAACGGTAAGATGTTTAACATTGTGATACTTTTGCCGACTTGAAGAAAAGAGAATGACACAACATGAAACGTTAAGGACATTTGTGTGTGTGGTGTTATATATACATTACAGATGTCTTAGAGCCTACGTATTTGAAAACTATTCATTTTTGTCACCATATTGCCTACGTTTAATTGAAAATATGTACACGGAACGCGTGAAATTTAGATAAAGTTTTTTTTAACGTTTATCTCAAATTCACTTTTGAAATTATATTCTTGGGTTTAAGAAAACTCTTTACTTTTTAAACTGATACATATTATTTAAAGGAAATAGATATTTTATAATTTGGCTTAAAAGCGTTTATTTTTTGGCTAATTGGCTTGAAAGCGTAATATTTTTCATTTCCCCATTAAAACGGTTTCAGACTGTTAGATTTAAATAAATTGTAATCTTGTTGCATTAAAGGTTTTAAATAAATGATTTTGGCGAATATAATATTTTCTAGTAAGTCATTGTAAAGTTAAAAATAGATAATTTTGGTTTTATAACATATTGATGATACGTAATCGAAATAATATGATTTTTGGTTGAATAAAATGATACCAAATGATCACAATAATTATATATGCTTTTGAATGTAAGCATGACACGCATGTGGAATGGAGCTATCATACTTAAGCTAGTACATATGTAATGTACGATTAATTTATTTTCTTAGGTCGACGACTCAATCATGTAAGATGAATTATTGAATTTCATTTCTCAACAGAAATAATTATTGAAATAGAGAAACTTCATATGGATTTTTGTAAGCTCCAATTGATTCGAGAGATATCAGATGTACTTTTAACTCTTCCCGGGTCCCCTATGTTTGGACTTTTATTATTTAAATTTGTTTGGCAAATAACTATGAAATTTGCAATGATTAAAAATTAATAATAGTTTCCCTATCAAAAAAAAAAAAATTAATAATAGTTTGGTCTAAACCATGTGAAATGAGATCTAACTTGGGCCATTCATTCTTGTTCTCAAGTTTTACTTCACAATATTGGGCCCTTGATAAAGCCCATATACTTGATATGGTTTGACTCTATGGACTTACATAACTAGCGCTCTGGGTCTTCAATACACCTCATTTTTCTTTGGGTGTTTTTAGGTGAAATACGAAACCTAGGGGTTCATTTAGCAATTTTCATCATAAAGGGAAAAAGACATGTTTATATTTTCCAAGTATGGATCAAAGGCTCTAACAGCAACAAATGGGAAACAATGTCAAGAAACTGGGGACCTAATCTATCTGGCAAAGCCTTTTACTTACCTTAATGGCCAAAGTCTTTCCATTCAAAATCCAAACCAGTAATGGCAAAATCAAGACACTACTCAATGTCGTTCCTTCGAATTGGCAGTTTGGTTAGAGCTTTGAGAGCAACTTAAACTTCTGAAAGCACACTTTTACTATGAACTATGTAAACGAAGATTTGTTTTCTTTTAATGAAATGTTACAGAATTCCAGTACAACATAAATCTAACATCCAAAAGAGTGTTGTTACCCGGTCAAGGATGAAGTCTGCAAACATGTTTTTACTTTTATCTTCGCATTACACGGTTACGCTCTCTCTTGCGAAATCGTTCCAACATGATTTGATCAGTTGCTGCTTGTCTGCTTTTCCCTGAATCAGCATTATTATTAGTACTACTGCTAGTAGAAGGTTTAGCTGCTTCACCGTCCGCTTGAGGTCCTCCTCTATCTTTGTATAGCTCAGGATGCTCTGCGTTTTCAAAGTTTATATCAATACAAGAACCAACACGCACATGGACTAACAAATGGAAAAAAGAGAAAAAAGGATTCATAAAGCAAACCTCTCCTAAGCTTCTCAGCATAATCTTTCCCGCGTTGGAAGTAATCCGCACTATAACTAGACGGGATACTAAACTCTGACTTTGGCCGACCCATAAGTCTCCTCTCTTGCAAAAGCTTCTTGGCAGCTTCAGTTTCTTCAATGTTCTTCAGCTTGTATCTGAATATTATCCATCCAAACAAAAAAAACATTAATCTCTAAAATACTCAAATACACATTTATCTTACATCTATGATTGAGAATGTATTCATACTCAATTGGGAGTTGGACTTCTGCTATTCCGGTAGTCCACTGCGTCGAGCTCTCTTCCGAGCTACGCTTCTTGACCTGAGAAGGAAGGAAGGCTTTTAGTAACAAACAACAATCTTAACCCCTGTTAAACATCGACACTAAACAACTTACTTTAAGATGATCAGGTATCTTATATAACTCATCTTCCACTCGCTTCAATTCGTTCTCAACCTCCTCTGCATCATCAATATTTCTTCCCCGTTTCTTCGCCAATTCTTGTTCAATGTACTTTACCCTAAAGAATCAAAACAATCCTCAACACTTACAAAGACAAAGACAAAGACAGCTCACTCTAGCTTAATCTATTTAACTACCAAGCAAACTAGGTTACAATTTTTGTAAAGAGAGATTTGCTTACATGTTGGGATCTTCAATCAAAACAGCAGTCTCTTGAGCAAAAGTATCTTGCAACACAAGCTCCTCTTTCTCTCCTTCAGTTTCAGTTTTCTCCACTGGTTTCACTTTTCCGATGCTAGATTGCGCCGTAGAAGATAAAGCTGGGATACCTAATTTCCTCTCTCGCAGCTTCTGCAAAAACTTCACCTCCTCTAACGCCAATCTGTAGATCAAACAAAAATCGAACCTTTTCAACAACCCATCAAATAAATTGAAGAAAATCAAAACCCTACAGATTTGCTTTTCAATTTAGAGCTGACCTTCGCTTCTCTTCTTCCTCTGAAATTGCGGCTTTGTTTACATCATTATCTTCTTCTTCCTCCTCGAAGCTACGCTTCCTGAAATTTCTCTTCGGCGGCATCGCAGCCAGAAACTATCGGATTTTTGAAAGAGCTAATGCGACTTGAGACGACGACGACGATAGGCTTTTAGGTTGATCTGAAAACAGACTCTCCGTCGGCTAAAATCACAAGCGAAACATTTAATATGGGCCCTATTAGTAAGCCCATTATGTATTAAAAAAATATATTTAAATGAGATAATTTACTAACATTTTATTTAGGGCCATATTAGTTAGCCCATTATACATTTTTCCAGGCCCACGTTAGCTTCTTATTCAACTTAAGAAGTGTATTAATCCATCACTGGTCCAAAAGCTCTAGGACGAACACTTGATCTCCAAGCAAGCAATAAAAATCATCAACAAGATAATCACAGTAACACCTTTTTATTCAATACAGTAGTGTTAAATAAAATCTTTCTAGGTAACGGTTACATTATATTTTCATGTTTTTATTTTTTTTTTAAACTTTTATGAATTATTTTTTAGTGGCAAGCCTTTCCTTAATCTTATCAACCATCTTAGATCCCACTTGAAAAGTCTTAGTTAACACATCTTCCGGCAAAGCCGGCTCTGCCGCAAATAGGGTTGCCGCAACAGAAGCCGTTCCCGGCAACTGACTATTAAATGCCGACAAAACCGACGCGGGAGATTTCCCATTGTTCTTTTGAAAATGCACAAGCCCTCTTGGAAAAACGAAAACTTCACCAATCTTTATGGTTTTAGTGAAAAGCTTATTCGCTGTTGTGATAAATCCAACCTCAAGCTCTCCTTCTAGAACGTAGACGACTTCGGTGGCGCGTGGGTGAGTGTGCGGTGGGTTTAAACCTCCCGGCGCGTAGTCTATACGTGCTAAGGAGACGGAGAGAGTGTTGAGGCCTGGGATCTTTTCCACGTTGGCTCCTGTTACGGCCGAACCCATCGTAGAGTTTATGACGGCGGGTTTTGAGATTCCGGCGAAGAAGAAGTCGGACTCCGTGATGTTTAATGTTTCCTTGCACGGAAATCCATTCAGTTTGGTTCCTGCGTTTCGCACATCGTGCCGTTTAGGTTTTATATCAAGTCAACATAGATTTAATAATGGTGTAATATTCCCACAAAATATCTATATATTAAAATATCTCTAATTTCAACATATTAATTTTATTTTTGATTTGAAATTTAGATAAGATGTTCATAGAGTTTGAGATGATCCTCCTGATACATAGATATTATTATAACATCACGATAGATTAAATTTTCGAACAAAGGTAATTTCTACCGTGAGATTTATCGGCAACGCAGAGATCTTGAAGAGCGTCGGGATCGTATGCACGAATTGAAGTGATCATAATGCAAGATAACGCAATGATAATAGAAATTCTTGAATTCATCATGGCTCCAAATTAAATATATCCGTGAAAAGATGAATTTTATTTAACTATGAGAGAAGAAGCTCGAAGTTTTTGGTACTTATAGAATCAGAGACCAGTTTGATCGACAAGTCATTTGCTTGGCGAAATAAAAAACCAAACATTTTATTTGTCTTGACCAAACTAAGAAATGTACGTCATAGCTAATTAGTAGGTAAAACTATGCCTTTCTGACATTGTTTTTCACTAAAGCCAAGCCTTATTGAGACAAAAGGATATGTATTTGTAAAATAATACGTATATAAGTGTGCGCCTGTGTCTGTGCGTGTAGAATTTTTCTTTTTTTATATATAAATATGAATTGTGTCTCGAGTTTCGGACGTAATATTTCTTGTGTGTGTATTTACCTAGCTCAGAAAACAAAAGAAAAGAGATTATTACTCACAAGTCACAACTTTAAAACAGAAAACATTTTGAATTTTCCACAAAAAAATGAATATATCAACTGTGGAAAAGCGATGTGTAAACACAAAACGCAAATCAATAATTGATGTGTAAGAAAGTGATTAATAATTCTCGAAGTCAAGTTTCCTCATTTCTTCTTTTGATCTTTTCTCATACATCCGGCCCTATATTTGGCAGAGCCACATCCTAACTTCTAAGTAACATGCAGTGTGCAGAGGTAAGTTAATGTTACTTTTTGTACATTAACATTATCATAGTGTATGACCCACTGGTCCTGAATTTGAGATGCTGAAGATAAAGCTAGTTGGGATGCATGTAACCAAGTGTAAACGTTTGAGACGCTTAAGAATCAGGGAAATCTTGTTCCTACGTTCAATGCTCTTATAAGCATGTCTCAATATATTTTACAAAATATCAGATAAATGAAAAAATTGTTACATGCAAGAATTTATACAAAAAGTTTTAACTTATTGATTATTATTAATATACAAAACCACCCGGAAAAAAAAGTATATGACACAAATGGTTCACACAAACTGTCCTAATTTGGAACTCTTTTCTCTCTTAATTAGTCAACGATCATTTCACATAAACTTTTATCGAGCTACTTACTTATCATAGTCTTCTCATCGCATGGGAAGAAAAATCCAAGAAACTTGGGAAATAAGGAACCAAACCGTGAAGAGACTGAGGAGAAGAAGCTGGTGATGATGTTGTAAGAAATAGAGATTGACTAGATGAATGTGGGAATGAAATATTAGTAAACGGTGGTAATGGCCAATTTAACGCCGGAATTAGCGGCGATGGCATCATGTGATTCGCCGGATTTAGGCCGTGAGCCGAAGCCATTGCCGTCAGCATGTGGTTGTGCATTCCAAATCCTAATGTCGCCGGAAGAAAATAAGGATTCACCCCCACTGTTGACATCATCTGCAATTATAACATCAACTTTGATTACAACTTAGTTTCTGAATATAAATAGCACATATACATATTCGAATGATCAAAATGGGTACATAGTTCTATAAAATATAAAACATTTAGTTGGCACTAAATAATCACATGAAAAGAGATGAATTCGAAATATTAAAGAAATTCTATAGACTTCACCATCTAGGTTATCTACTGCCTACTATATATCATTCCATTTTTTTCGTCACTAAACACCAAAAAGTGGCTATATTTGTTTGATCAATTTGAAACCCATATTGTAAAACAATAATCCATATCTCATAAGTTGGCGAGTCAGATCGAATACCAAGAACAGTTTATGTCAACTAGTTAAATTAACCAAAAAAAAACTCAGACTATTAGATAAACACTTAAAACCTCAAGCCTCAATAATTCAAATATATGGAAGAAGAACACTGAATAAAGTGTGAAATAAAAATAGTGAATAAAGTTAAATATAGACCTGAAGTTGAAGTTGAAGGTTTTTCATATACTCTATGGTCTTGTCGAGAACCGAAACCTTGTCCGTCTGAAAACCGTAAAAAAGCACCACCCGTTATCAGAATTGGAAACTTAAGGCAAGATTTCTTCATATATGCAACGGAAGTAGCGGAAACTTATACGGAAAAGACTAGACACTCAATAGTTAAATTGAAACATTATATAGAAGGATCTATATACACACCAACCTTGTGACAATTAGGTACGAGTTGCTGTAGCTTACGCATCTTATTACTCATCTTCTCGTCTCTTCTTCTTCTCTTGGAACCTTTTCGAGTAACTGAAGGAACTTCTCTTGTAAACTCCTCCGATTCATCCTAAATTAATTAATTTTATTTATAGAAAGAAAAAATTAAAAACAGTGAAAAATGATAATACATAAGGTAACATGAAAATATATCTATGTATCGACTTACATCACTACTTAAGACCTGGATACGACGTTTTTTGGGGTTCTCATGTTTGTTTCTCAGATAAAATCGATGATCTGATCTCTCTGAAAAATCTTTAATATGATGATGATCATCAGTTTCAGAATGTTCATCAGGGACAACAACCAATAAATCCTCCTTCGCATTTTCTACTTCTTTATGAATCTCTGGAACAATCTGAAGATAATTATCAGTTTGATCATGATCAAAGTAGCCGTAGCCCCATTTTAGACCGTTGATTAGACGATCTTCATCACTTCTTGCTCTTTCTGACATCATGCCCTGATCTTTCACAGCAAGTGATCCGACGTCGTTTCTCCATCCCAATTCCATGAAAGCTTGATTATTCGACCTGCCAAGAAAAAAGTAGTAAACTATTAGGGTTTACGATACAAATCATTGATAAATTATTAAAGAAATAAATAAAGAGAATAACAAGGCAAGAAACCTAAACTCTGAAACCTCCTGTTTAATTATACTTACATGTTAGTTAAAGAGATATCGGAGATGAAAAGTTTGGAGAAGTGTTTTTTCTTTAGGGATTTCAGCTTTGTCCGAGAAAATGGTATCCCATACGCTTATGTTATAAGAGCGATCGGATCAGATAGATGGTATAGTTGTCAGCTACATTGGTGACCCACTTATATTGTGCCACGTTTCAAAGTATGTGTGGTTCGTTTGTTGCGTACACCGACAACAATAAAACAATTCGGCTAGATTCTAACATACAGCTACACGAGGTTATTATAGACATATTGATGTCATTTGAGTTCTTTGGAAACAATACTTTTTTGGATTCACAACAAACATTGTAATGAAAATATTGTTTTACTAAAATAATTAATACAGTAATTAAATTAGTTTTTATTTTGGAAAAGTATTGTCAAATAATTCCATTATCACAAATTCACAATGTACTTAAATGGATTATTATTCTGCTTATTGTTTTTATGATTCTATACGTAATTGTCCCAAAACTACGTCATAGTAGCATATATCGACTTTAGAGTAATCTTGAAATTTTGCACAGAAAGATAAAAGTAATCTTGATTAATCAATAACGTCACTAGATTCACTACCACTTTGACACATGAACATAGAGATAAATTTATCTTTGTACGTATAGAATGTATTCATTTATATATTGAGATTTGAGAGACAGTTTAATAGTATTTCTTAACCAAGAACTGTAATGCACAACGGGTAGGGCCATTTTTATCCGTTTAATTATTTTTCCCGTAATCTTATCGTTTATCATTGAATACTCGTCATTAAGCTTTATCTTTATATATATATAAAACAATGTAAAATATCGGATGTCTATTTGTTTATTTTTGGTCAGATCATCTCTAAATATAAAAACAAAAAGATGACGTCTCCGTTTGGAAAAAAAAAGGTTGACTACCACAAGTTTCATAATATAATCGACAAAAAAATATCGTCTGTAACAACGATAAGATTATTCGATCTCCCAATTGGTAAATTCGTTATTATGAAAGGCTTACAAAATTCAGTAACCAGCAATCATAATAATTTCAGAGTTATGATACTAGAGTTCACTTTTTTGTGCAATAATATAATGGTCGATTATTTCCAGCCTGAGAATGCATTTCATTTCATGACCATTTATGGATTCCTGAAAAAAGAATTCATTTAGGGTTTTATCCAAAATCCCACGTGGGTTGTGGGCTCTAAACCAATCCTATAACGAATCAGTTTTTTTTGTTTTCTGTAACCCCACGACACATTTATTGGAATTTTAGAGTCACGTCATCATCAACCATACACCGAGCAGGTGCGATGGTCCACATTATTACTATCTTTGATAAAAAAGGTCCACACTATTTTCCTTAATTAAAAAAAACTCCAATAATTACAACATATTCTGAATAAACAAAAATGACCTGGTTACTAAATATCAACAATCAAAAAAAAAAAAAAACAGTATCAAATTCTAATTTCGAATTAGTAGAACAAAAATACTAATTATTATTATTCAATTGACTAATGAATGTTAACTTTGTAGCGTTGAATCAAATGGGCCTGAAAAAAATCGAAAAAGAGAGAGAGAGAGGAAGAAGAAAAGGCGTGTTCACGTGATGCCCTCGTGATGGACATGGTGCTATGTCTGACACTTGGGTACTTTATATTTTGTTGGTGTCTTAGCGAGCGACGAAGCAAAACCACAGCCACTACATAGGTTTCCAATCTCCTTCACGACAACGACCTCTCGGAATATACGTTCCAATCTACAACTTCCCACTGTTCAATCTATTTGATATTATGGAAAAACTTTGCATTATTGATTCTTATTTTAATATTTTTCTCTTGTTCCCACCGTTTTGGTTGGAATCATATACTATACGAAGTACTATTTGTGTATCTAGTGGTTGATTGACGATTTTTATTTTTGTTGTACATTAAATGCAGCATCTATGATCTATCTATCTTCTTCTTTTTTTGCCAAATAGAACGTTATCTTTACTGGGCTTTTAGGTTAGCCCATGTAATGTTATTAACCCAAATATGAATTTATTAAGGGCCCATCAATGAGGAGTGAAACATGTTAGACAAAACTGAGAACAGGCCTCTACTTCTTCTTTTCGTAGCGATCGCCATGGAAATATCAAATGTCTCTTCTCCGTCCGGCGGTGTCGCAGCCATTTCTCTCATAATTCTTCTCCGTCCTCGGTTACTTGCTTATGATTCTACTAATCTCTGTTGTTTCCGGTTGATCAATCGTCGATCTTCTAAACTCGAAGGCGGAGGAGGTATTACCGTGACGGCGGATTGACTGATCCTCAGCGGAGTATGTATCTTGACACGCGAGGAAAAATGTTTTTTTTTTTCCCTTTTCCTATTGTGGTTTCGATCGAATTCGCTTAATTCGATTTTGTTACATGAAGCGTTAAATTGAGCCAATGTATATGATTTCGAAAGCAAAAATTAGTTATCTACAGAACAAATTGTCTTGTATCTGATAGTTTAGTGGTTTGAAATTCACTAAAAGAGTTTTAGTAGAATGCTCTGTCTTGGTTTAGTGGATTTAAGCCTTGTCGTTGTTTGCAAGTTTACTAGAAGAGTTTTGGTAGAAGCTCTGTTTTTGGTTTAGTGGATTTACATTTGTCGTTGTGTGCGTAATTCAGGTAGATATTGTTTCCCATTCCCAGGTTTGTGTTGTGGAATGGGAAACTGAGGCCGCTTCTGTCAAAGCCAAAGGGCCCAAACAGTTGGTTCTTTCAGGAAAGGAATCACAATGTTGCCAGAGGCAATCTCTGCAAGGTATTGTATTATATGCTAATGAATCTGTTTTCTTTCACCCTTTTCAATGAGAACAGTGCAAAAATCATTATCTTTTTTTTTATTTGGGCAGGTTGAGTTGCAACTTGCAAAGTTAAGGAAGCTCTCAAGTATTACTAAGATGGATAGCAGAGGATACAACTCGACTTATGAAACTCTGAGGGGATATTCTCTGTACAGAGCAAAAGTGTAGCGATGACTGCTCCATCTCATGTTGCTAACAGTCTTTTTCCCCCAATTTTCTGTTAAGTTTTTGGATTTGTGAAACCAGTTGTGTGCAAATTCAAGTAGATACGTTTGGGATCTTATGTTTTGTCGCCAAAATTCCCATATACAAGCTTGTCGATTGAATATGCATACTTAAACTATCTTAATTCTTAAATCATGTTGGATTTGTAGACTTTCCCAATGATGAGTGACTTGATGATAAAGTTGCTGAAGCTGTGGTCTTTCATCATCTGGTCATGATTGATGGATATTCTTTGGTGGCAAATATGTTGCTGCTGGTGTCGCATTGGGTCGGTGTGTGGAAGGGGCTTACCCAAGCCAATGATTTCATTTATAGGTCCGCTTACAAGTAAGAAAATTATTAAACGAAAACCAATTAGATACTAAGATTGCAGATTAGACTTTGACAAGACATAAGTATGTGAAGGTTCCCATTAATATCCTCATAAGTGATTTTACAACTTGTGGCCAAAAGAGCAAAAATTACACAAAGCGGGAGAAAGATAGTTTAAGTCTAGAACAAATCGATCATAACTCTTGAATCTTGCGGATCTTCGTGAAGAGGTGAGATCTTGAAACTGTCGGGTCTTGGAGATTTCTGTTGATGCGTGTAATGGAAAGATGGAGAAGAAGAAGATGGTGTAAGAATTATGGAGGAAGAAGAAGGGAATTCAGAGATTGTAGGGTGAAGGATTTGTGTGAGTAGAAGAACAATTGACGCCATTGATGATCAACTTCGAAAAAGCTTTGTATATTTAGGGTTTTGGTGTAGATTTTGTTTTCTCATGTGATTCTTATCTGCCTTTTATATATAGAGAGAGAAAAAGTGGGCCTGTGGTATTGTGGATCGATGTTGTGTGTTTTAGAATCCAGTGGGACTCTTAAATCTTTGGGTAGCAGGCAGCAAGTGGTTTTTGTCTGACTTTTGTGTCGCATTTATATCTCGCCCCCAAAACCAGCTGTTCCACCTGGCTTAGGATTCTTCTTCTCTGCTTAATTTTGGTATTAACAAACATAAACCATAAAATTTAATATTCAAAATATTAATTTTACTTGAAATACGATCTACAAAGACATTAAATTTTATGGAGATTCATGTATTAATTTTTCGTATGCTTATTATTAGAAAGCAAAAACCATAGTAGTAACATATTCTTTCATGCAATAAAGGGTGGCCAACATAGTGGTTCTTTGTTGAAAATGAGATAAAATAAAAACATCAAGAAATACCATGGGAATTAATTTTAATTAGGTAGTAGTTGAAATCAAAACCATCAAATCACATTAAATTGAATTACATTATTGAATATAAACCCCTTTTATGGCTCCATGTGTGGGCAATGCCATAAACATACATGTTGACTTTTTGTTTATAAACATACATATTTCGGGTCAACCAAATTAATTGTTTAAGCATAAGGCCTTTGATTTTCACAGTCCAAATTCGGCCCAGTTGCTACTTTAAACAGCCCAGTATATCTCTGAAAAAACCCGATTCGGTCATTGACCCGTCCGTCTCCAGGAATCCCACACTCTAAACCGCCATTTATTATATTTGTGGTTAAACCAAACCCGCCGGTCCGGTTAGCTGCCAAATCCGCCGCCGTAGGTCGGTATTTTCCGATCATGACGTCATGGCACGAAGGTTTGGGACTCTGTGGCGTCATCCAAAACCAAAGTGCTGTTTGAAAAGCTATCACTGAATTATTTGACACCGTTTCTGGATTCCTTAGACCGTCGAATCCTAAGGCTCGACCGGCCGGTCCGTAATTGTAGTTCCTTATATCCCAAAAAGTAAAATGACAATTAGAAAATAATATAATTACGATGTGGAATCTTGCATGGTATAGTTTTATACAAATCGAAAACTATAAATGATAGAATTCAAAATATATATTTGAATGAAGATACGGACCACTATTAGTGAAAATGAACCTACCACGATAGTTGAATTGGACCTCTTCCTTGATAAGTCTTGTTAGGGAAACAAGGCCACTGTGTATCAGAAGAATCACAATAAGTGCTTTGTGGACTCACTTCTTCTTTAAAGCATAATCCCCAAGCGTACGGTCCGTCTGGTGCCGTTGCCCATCCTCCGGTCGTCTCGTGTGAAATCTGAGCCAAAAATGCAGCCACTTCGAGTCGTTGTGTCACGGGGCTTCCTACGCTCCCGAATCTCGGAAACCGCCTCGTCGCTTGGACAAATGATTCGTAAGTGTAGAAACCATTTGCGGGACAAGCGGTATTGTCCTTGTGGATGAAAATTTTGTTGTAGAGGTCTCTTGGCACTAATCTCTCGATTGAGGTGGCTTCGGTTTGGGCGGAAGATAGTAAATAAGAGATTGAGAGGAAGAAGCATAAGAGGAGAAAAGAGTGTTGTTGAGCCATTTTTAGAGAGGGATCGATCTTGATGGTTTTGGTGTAAGAAGATGAGTTTGTTATATAGATGTGTAAATGATCAACGCGTTGACTTTTGACTTTAACGGTGGACTTTTTTTTCATTGGTCTGAAGGTTCGTTTATACATGCTCTCATGTGTTTTCATTCATCAAACGATGCTTCTTTCACGTTAAGTGAAACTTTTTCTATAGTTTTTGGTATAATTTTTCATATAGTTTACACCTTAATTAGATTAGATATCAAGACAACAACAAAAAGCGAATACGTGAAGGGGAAAAAAACAACAAAAGCAATTATTTTTTATTGTAGAGAAAAAAACAAATAACGGCTTTTCACTAAAATGACATTTTTTTTAGCTGACATTACTTAATATGAAACCGAGATCATACAAAATAAAAACAACTTATCAATATAATCATTGAATGATATAGATAGTGTGTATTACGATTAAAATGATAGTGGATGACGATATTCTTATTCGGTCGACGTAGCAGTATTACCGAAAAAGACTGATTTCAATTTTTAATGCTTGAAGACTCATTCTTGCTATGGAAAATCTCATTATTTTATCTTGATGGAAGACTCATTCGTATTTTTTATTAATGTGGTGGAATCTACACAAAAAATTCTCGTTCGGCGGCTAACTAATTGGTAAAGTTGTATATACATTTTATTATATGTTCCTATTTCAGAGCCGAAACAAATTACAACACTTTAAGTTGTGCAAAAGTTGACAAAAATGTTTTTTGACAATAAACTCGTTTCTTTTTCTGATTTCTCATCCAAAAATAAAAACTAAATTTCGGTTCCTTACTATCATATCAACTAAGTCTTCCGTTTTTATGTGTTTTAGGTCCATTCCAAATACATGATTAAACTTTTTTAAAAAATCACAATCTCTATGAAACTTTTTAAATTCTTCTTTTTAATAAGTTGTATCAACAATGTACAGAAAAAATCAGAAAATTAGTATAAAATTTAACCTTTTACCAAAAAAAAAAAAATCACAATCTCTATGAAACAAATCTCATCTTTCGAAGAAGATAATGTTACAAAAGACATTCAAACAGAAATATTTGTAATCCTTCTAAAAAACTGACATTCATTGTAATTTCTTATTACTGTGGATTTATTCATATTCTGTCGATTAGTGACTAGTGTTTACATAATTATGAAATACGTGACTAAAAATAATATAGTTAAGAGAGACTACACAAAAGTACACTAAAGTAAAAAAACGACACCAAGTCTTATGTACTGTAAACTGCACGCCGTTTTCAGCTATCTTAAACGACATAAAGTTTTGCCTTAAACCCTACCATCGTCACTCACTCTGTCCTCGATAGGTTTAGAGAAGAAATAGATTTTGATCGATCCTTACAACAAAAATGAATTTCCGTAATCTGATTGCTTCCGGTTCTCGCCTCGGCAAGAGGTTCTGTGCAACGGTATTTGCTCCGGCGTCGGCGACTGGCATCGTCGAAGCCTCTGTTTCTTCTCCAGCGGCGGCGAATGTCGTCGAAGCCTCTGTTTCTTCTCCGGCGGCGGAGAATGGCGTCAGAACCTCTGTTGCTGCTCCGACGGTGGCTTCAAGGCAGCGAGAGTTGTACAAGAAACTTTCTATGCTTAGTGTGACGGGAGGAACAGTGGCAGAGACGTTAAATCAGTTCATCATGGAGGGTATTACTGTCAGAAAAGACGATCTCTTTCGCTGTGCTAAAACCCTTCGCAAATTCCGTCGACCTCAACACGCTTTTGAGGTCCCTCTTCATATCTCTTAAGCAAGTATCTGATTTTAACATTGAAATTGGAGATATTTCATTATCTATGGAAAATTACTCTTAAAGGGGCTGGCTTTAGATTTAGGGTTTAGTGATTTCACTAGTTTTAGGGTGTAATTAGGGTCATGCTCGTTGTTGAATGAAATTTCACTTTTTTCGAATGGATAGAGATTAAAAATGGCATTTTTAAGTTTGTTAGAGTTTGATTGAGTCCATTGTTGATGAAATTTCAGATCTTTGATTGGATGGAGAAGAGGAAAATGACATTTTCTGTGTCTGATCATGCAATTTGTTTGGATCTAATTGGAAAGACTAAAGGTTTAGAAGCAGCTGAGAACTACTTTAACAACTTAGATCCTTCTGCAAAGAATCATCAGTCGACTTATGGGGCGCTCATGAACTGTTACTGTGTTGAACTTGAGGAAGAGAAAGCAAAGGCTCATTTTGAGATAATGGATGAGCTTAACTTTGTTAACAATTCGTTACCGTTTAATAACATGATGTCTATGTACATGCGGTTGAGTCAACCGGAGAAGGTACCTGTGTTGGTTGATGCGATGAAACAGAGGGGTATATCTCCTTGTGGTGTCACTTACTCTATATGGATGCAGAGCTGTGGAAGTTTGAATGACTTAGATGGATTAGAGAAGATTATAGATGAGATGGGGAAAGACAGTGAAGCTAAAACCACTTGGAATACTTTCTCTAATCTGGCTGCAATCTACACTAAAGCTGGTCTTTACGAGAAGGCGGATTCTGCACTGAAATCTATGGAGGAGAAAATGAATCCTAACAACCGTGATTCCCACCATTTTCTCATGAGTTTGTACGCTGGAATCTCGAAAGGTCCTGAGGTTTATAGGGTTTGGGAATCGCTGAAGAAGGCTCGTCCTGAGGTCAACAACTTGAGCTATCTAGTCATGTTACAAGCGATGAGTAAACTAGGCGACTTAGATGGGATTAAGAAGATTTTCACAGAGTGGGAATCGAAATGCTGGGCTTACGATATGAGGCTGGCTAATATCGCGATTAACACGTATTTGAAAGGGAATATGTATGAAGAAGCAGAGAAGATTCTTGATGGTGCCATGAAAAAGTCTAAAGGTCCTTTCTCCAAAGCGAGACAGCTTCTGATGATCCATCTGTTGGAGAACGATAAAGCGGATTTGGCTATGAAGCATTTGGAAGCAGCGGTTTCTGATTCTGCAGAGAACAAAGACGAATGGGGCTGGAGCTCAGAGCTGGTCAGCTTGTTTTTCCTTCACTTTGAGAAAGCTAAAGATGTTGATGGAGCGGAAGATTTCTGCAAGATTTTGTCGAATTGGAAACCTCTTGATTCTGAAACTATGACATTTCTCATAAAGACTTATGCAGCAGCAGAGAAGACTAGTCCTGATATGCGAGAGAGATTGTCTCAACAGCAGATCGAAGTAAGCGAGGAGATCCAAGACTTGCTTAAAACAGTTTGTCCCTAAACTAAGTAATAAATGTGATTAGCACGTTATGTTTAAACTTGTGTCCCGTTTAGAGTTTCCAGTTCCAGAAAACAAAGCTTAGTTCTTTTTTTAAGTCTTTGACATATGTGTCGGTTACATAGTGGAAGATCTCATAAACAATTAAGTGTTTCTTTCATACCCAAGTCATCAGCAAAATGTATCACTATTTTTAAAAATTGTCAACCAATAATATGTTTGTTTATCCAAATCCAATAACCGACTAATTTACTTGTAAACTGTGGGTGTGGTCCATGACCCATGTTATTTGTTAGTGCCACCAACTAAGTTAGGAAAATGTTTATACAAAAAAAAAAAAAACTTTATCTATAAGAGAACAATTACTGGTTAAAAATAGCTTTACAAGGGAAAATTACAATTTAGTAGATCTACAGTTTCTTTTTAACTGCCGATTTCGTTTTAAATTCTTATCTTTTACAATTAGAAACTGGATAATTGATAATCAATTTTATCCAATTGTGATAAGCCTAAAAATGAAAACAAATCTGATTTCTTTTACTTTTGACAATGAAAAGAAGAGAGAAAAAAAAGAAAAAAACAATCGGCGTTAGATTCTGTAACAAGCTGGCACGTCTCTGTATCAGTCGCAACGTTCCTATTTTCTTTCTTTGTCAATCCGTTCGGCGACAGAACAATCCAAAAAAACATTCTTTTAGCTTTTTCTGTTTCTTCTTTATATATTACACACAAAGCCTATACAGGAGATAATCTCGGTTACAAAAACAGAGAAGATAAAGGAGAAGTCTTTCTCTGATTTTTCACCCTGAAGAACCCTAATTTCAGGTGAGTACTACTCTCAATCCATTTTTTTTTATATTATTCCAGTGCCGCATTTGCTAGTTCTCTTCCTTATTACAAGTTATTAATGGGTTTTGACACTCGTAGCGAAAGGTTTGAACTTTATCTGCTTCGATTGAATTCTCTGTAATTTATGAGGCTTTGCAGAGTTTTGTTCTTTAGAGTCTGTAATCTTTGTTTAGCTTAGGGCATTTATTGTCCCTGTTTGTTTTGTTCTGTCTTCATTGTTAGAAAATTTGGGTTATGGAATCGAATGCGCGAGTTTTTGAGTATAGTGATTTCAAAATTCGCATTCAGTTTTCGTGAAAATTATAAAGGTATATAAGTCACTGATTTTGGTAGTTAAGCAAAATCAGTTTTCATGGTTACTTTGTATTCTTAGTTAGTGTTTTAAGGTGAACCAGAATTAGCATTCTTCTGTGTCAATTTACTCTTGTGTGTTATAAGGATGATTGGTATCCTAATCTCTCCTATCATTTGTTTCTCATGTTCTAGGAAGTTGCGAGTTTCGAAAGTCAAAAAGCGGTTTATCCAGGGGAAGTAAAGGGTTTTAAGCAGATAAGAGTTTGAGAAGGAGAAACTTAGTGTATAGGATGGATCAAATGTTATCAGGAGAACAAGATCTTGAAGTAGATATTGAAGCTGGTCGATCTGACGTTACACAAGAATCCACATCAGATACTGTTTCAGGCAATGGGGTCTGGAGTGAACGGGCGAATTTCGGTGTCTCTGAAAAGATTGCTGATGATCTGAGCTATCCATTGATAAGAGACGAAAACCGAGTAGAAACTAGCAGTCAGAGTTTGGATCTTTCAGAGAAAAAATGCGGTAATGGAAAGTTTAAGAAGTCGAGAAAAGCTTCAAAGCCTCCAAGACCTCCAAAAGGCCCTTCCTTGAGTGAGAATGACCGTAAGATCATGAGGGACATACAAGAGCTCGCTATGAGAAAGCGTGCAAGGATTGAAAGGATGAAAAAGTCCTTAAAAAGGTTGAAAGCAGCCAAGACGTCACCATCATCTCCATGCATTACCATTTTCTCCATGATAATAACGGCTATATTCTTCGCCTTTCTAGTCTTCCAAGGTACCTTTTTACTTATTCCCTTTTCAACTCTTAATGAAAACCAAAAAATGCTACTTTGGTCTTCATATGAATTTGTCTCTGAAGAAAGATTCTATATAGTTTTAGATTCATTGCTTTTAAGATACTCTGATATAACTTGAAAACTATATTATTAGTCTTTGTATCTCATCAGGATAAAAAGAGTTTGTTGTGTTAAGAACAAATCTTTTTCCGTTTTGCAGGATTCTCCACAGGCAGTTCGAGTATGAATTCGGACAAATCACCTGCACCAACAGTTTCACCTAACAACCAAATGATTTCAGTTCAGTTCTACAATGATTTTGCTCCCGTTGAGCAAACCGATCCCAGCCCGACCACCTCATTAAGGTAAGAAGAGGAACAATTTATATATAACTCATTCTCATTGTTAAATCAAAGAAGACACTTTCTAAAAACAAGTGCTGATATGAACAATTTCGTTCTTTGATCGAATCTCTGTAAATTCAGATACACGAGGAAGCGAATTTCGGGTGCAGAAGAAGAAGACTCGAGAGACGTTACTAGATGAGTTCTCTGTTTTGGTCTTCTTGACCCAAACTGTTAACTCATTTGGTCAAAGTTTTGTTCATAGACTAAAATTTGTAAAAACGACTGCGTTTTAAACAATGATGATGATATATTGATATGTCACTAACCGGGCCAGTTTTTCAATTATTTTGAAAATAAAAAGATTGTGAGCATCGTAGTAATTACGGTATTTAATGAAGGGAAAAATGATGTAAAACTTGTTGTTGACCTTACAAATATAAAAAAACAATTGTTTTTTTCAATGCGAATCTGAAAATGACTTCCATACCAATTGGATTCTGCAACGTTTATGGTATATAACAATATCAAACATTTCAAACCCTACACAAATAAATTCTACATGTAAAAGCCACAATTGTTCTACTAAATATAGAAAATTTCTTTTTGATAAGAAAATGAATTGTATGGCTGGTCTATCTGCTAAGTGTTACCCTGCAAGAGATAGTAATCCGCAAAATCATTTTTGTCGTATATGATAATTATGGAAGTGTAATCAACACATTTTATAATGTCAAGATTAGCAACTTTTGTTTAGTATATATCTCTTCAATTGAGTTTTTTTCCCAACTAAACTCAAAATTGTATTATCTAGCAGGGTGGAAATTTTGTTTCTTTAATCGGTTGACTTACTGATAATTCCATCACCAACGATATGCTTTCGATCGTTTGTAGTTGATATTCTTAGATTAGATGTTACGGTGGCAAGAGTCTTGATTGTGAGGCTTTTATTGGATATACGAAATATCAATTGAGAATTTGCATATTTGACTAGAGTTTCTAAATAAAAGGAAAGCAACCAAAATGGAGAACTTTCGTCTTCAAGTTTGAAATGATTAATGAATTTAATTTTGTCATTAAGATCGAAACTTTAGTGTGAACATGTATACATACACACCTAATCCTTTATTTGGTAGTGATTATTTTGGAGAGTGCATATATAAATTAGGTATACGTCGCACATCATTGAATGTTCGAAATTTTCCAAGACATAACACTAATTCATTTGAATAATACATTCTCTACGATTTTTAGACATTTCTTGTACAATACGGCCCAAATTTCTCACTTTGTTTCAAACTGATATATGTTTTATCTTTTCCCTACTTTTTCATATATAAAATTAAAATGTCCTCAAACACCTATTTTTATTTTCTTACTAATGTATGTTCATTTTTGCCTTGGCTATAATTGTCTTAATTGGTACGTCTTAAACTTCTTCGTTTCTTACCTTAGTACGTCCTCTAGCAACTGAATGGACTTCATTTATTAGAATCTAATTTAATGAAAGTATTTACAATTTTGAAATAACAACACTTTGTGTATTTCGAAAGCTAGAATACAATAACATGTAATTTTTTGTCATCTTATAAGAAAAATAACCAATCGAAGAGAAGAATTCGCAATATTAAACGGATCTCAGGCAGTATGATCTCTTAGTCAACTTTATCTTATATTTTATTTTTTCAAATCGATGAATGACGTTAATCAAGTGGCTCGATCTCTCAGCAGCCGAGTAATTGGAAATTGAACGTGCTAAAACTATAAGTCTACTACTATAAAAAGACTTGTATTTGTATGATTGTATATTCATAATATCTGGTAGTTAATTTATCCCTTGTAAAAAACAGATTTAAGTTAACTTAACAAACTCTTATTTAGATTATTTGGTTTCGATATCTAATTCACACTAAACCGTACCAAAAAAGAAGAAGCCGACTTTAAATTGAATTATTCCTTAAGTCTTCTCACATTTTATCTTTGCTAGAGACGCAATATTTGGAATAGATCAAGCCGAACTAAATATCGACGCGTACGTGTACTTTTCAGATTTAAACATTCAGATCATTAATTACAATCATGCAAGCTGTACGGGAAGAAGTGGAACCATCATCAATGGCATTCCTCGTAAATATCAAACACGTTCGAAGGGTATTTACGTCATGGTCTCATTATATAACTGTCAGAGCCCCTTCCGTTTCTCTCGACATGCAGAGTCTAGATTCCAGCGACACCATATAATATAGTTATTAGAAAACGAGAGGTCAAAACCATGTCCGGTAATAAGATCTCGACTCTTCAAGCTCTTGTCTTCTTCTTGTACCGGTTTTTCATTCTCCGTCGTTGGTGTCATCGTAGCCCTAAACAAAAATACCAAAAATGCCCTTCTCACGGCCTCCACCAATATCAAGACCTATCGAATCACACTTTGATATTCAACGTCGAAGGAGCTCTACTCAAATCAAACTCTTTATTCCCTTACTTCATGGTTGTGGCATTCGAAGCCGGAGGGGTGATAAGGTCACTTTTCCTCTTAGTTCTTTATCCATTTATAAGCTTGATGAGCTACGAAATGGGCTTGAAGACGATGGTGATGCTGAGCTTCTTTGGAGTTAAAAAGGAAAGCTTCCGAGTGGGGAAATCAGTTTTGCCTAAGTATTTTCTAGAAGATGTTGGGCTCGAGATGTTCCAGGTTTTGAAAAGAGGAGGCAAGAGAGTTGCTGTGAGTGATTTACCACAAGTTATGATTGATGTATTCTTGCGAGATTACTTGGAGATAGAAGTTGTGGTCGGAAGAGACATGAAAATGGTCGGTGGTTACTACCTAGGCATCGTGGAGGATAAGAAGAACCTTGAAATTGCTTTTGATAAAGTGGTTCAAGAAGAAAGACTTGGTAGTGGTCGTCGTCTTATTGGCATCACTTCCTTTAACTCGCCAAGTCACAGATCTCTCTTCTCTCAATTTTGCCAGGTAAATTATATTCTGGAGACGTATATACATAATCTAAAAGTGCTTTAGTTGTGTTATTCTTGCATTAAAAAATTTATGATTCTAAAAGAGACATTGGTAACCTTATAAAAAAACAGACGTAACTGTAATTTTTTGGGAGACAAACAAAGACAAAGCTTATGTTACTCTTCTATTTTTTTTTCCCTTACATTTGGTAACCCGATAATAAATTTATCAAGTCCCGAATAATACTTGCATTCTAATTTTGTTAAATAAATAGTATACGTTTAATTGGTTTATAGGAACTTAATAATAAGAAATGATAAGATTCTTTGAACTTAATAAGAATCCCCAATAGGATTCTTTTAGTTTTAACTGTGGCTCTTTGGACGAATCGAGATGCATTGATTTTTTATTTTTTTTATGTTAAAACTTAAAACCATTGACTAAGACTTGTTGTAATCTAGTACTGCGTCACAAATCAAACTAATATATCAAGTAAATGCTATTTTGAAATTTTTGGAAATTAATTATATTATAAAGTTCTGATGCAATAAATTCAAAGCATGCATAGACTACGTACGACTTGGAACCGGTCCACTTCAACTGATATATTTCATTTCCTAATGATAATCTCCCCCTAATCCTTTCTTTTTTCTTGTCATAAACAGGAAATTTACTTCGTCAGAAATTCAGACAAGAAAAGTTGGCAAACCCTACCACAAGATCAATACCCTAAACCATTGATTTTCCACGATGGTCGTTTAGCCGTTAAGCCAACACCTTTAAACACACTCGTATTATTCATGTGGGCCCCATTCGCCGCCGTCTTAGCCGCTGCAAGACTCGTCTTCGGCCTAAACTTACCTTACTCCCTAGCCAATCCCTTCCTCGCCTTTTCCGGTATCCACCTTACTCTCACTGTCAACAACCACAACGACCTAATATCCGCCGACAGAAAAAGAGGTTGTCTCTTTGTGTGTAACCATAGAACGTTATTGGACCCACTTTACATTTCATACGCTCTAAGAAAGAAAAACATGAAAGCCGTGACGTATAGTCTAAGCAGATTATCTGAGCTTCTGGCTCCGATCAAGACCGTTAGATTGACTCGTGATCGAGTCAAAGATGGTCAAGCCATGGAGAAATTGCTGAGCCAGGGAGATCTCGTGGTTTGTCCGGAAGGGACTACGTGTAGAGAGCCTTACTTGCTTCGGTTTAGTCCACTTTTCTCTGAGGTTTGTGACGTCATCGTACCTGTTGCTATTGACTCACACGTGACTTTCTTCTATGGCACGACGGCTAGTGGTCTTAAGGCATTTGATCCCATTTTCTTCCTTTTGAATCCTTTCCCTTCCTACACCGTCAAATTGCTTGACCCTGTCTCTGGAAGTAGCTCGTCCACGTGTCGAGGAGTCCCTGACAATGGAAAAGTTAACTTCGAGGTGGCTAATCACGTGCAGCATGAGATCGGGAATGCGTTGGGGTTTGAGTGCACCAACCTCACGAGAAGAGATAAGTACTTGATCTTGGCCGGTAATAACGGAGTTGTCAAGAAAAAATAATTGATTTGAGTAGTTTATTTTCTTAATTAGGGCCTTTTTGTGTGACGTACACTTTATTTCTTATAAGATTTTTTTTCTATGATGTATCTATCTTTTTTTAGTTAAATGTAATTATCTAATTGTGTGACCAATACGATATGTATATGTACATGTGTTATTGATATCATACAACGGTCTCTGGACGTATATTATTAATAGTGAACACTCCAAAATAGTTTATATCCATATATGTTCAATTTAAATATTCGGAGTTAAAAATTTCGATGATTTCAAGATATTAATTAAGAGTGGAACTCATGGCGATAATTGTGGGGTTAGAGTTTGTGTGTCAACCCTACGCATCTCCCCACCTAACTATATTTAATGCTTCTTCAATCTTTGATTGATTAATTAAATTCATTGAGCGGCGAATTTAAAAATTATCTTACAAAAGGAAGAAATATTTTTAACCAATAAGAATAAAACTATTTTAAGAAGATTATGTCATACTAAATTTATTTATTTATGAAGCCTTACATTATGACGATATTGGTTATACTAGATTAAAGTATTAAACTAATAAACAGATTTTAAAAGAAAAAAAATACCCTCAAATTTAAGTCATTTAGTTTTCATAAGTCCGGACTTGATCAAGAACATAATCTCAGCTTTTCGAACCCAGCAACGGCAATCAACATCATGCGGCTGTTGATCGATCTCTTTTCGATTTGATCGTTTTCTCTTCTCAGTGGAATGGGCTACTAGGCTTCTTAACATATATGGGTTCAATACTGTGGACTATAGATGGGCCGGTTATGGGCCTAATTATTAACCTTAAAAGACTTCTCGGCTTTTGTGAGACATGACAATATCAATGTACAGGTAACATTGAGCCGAAACTTGCTATTGTTCTTGTCTCACTTCTTAATATAACTTTAGCCCAAAATATTTGTTTATGCTTGATGATAATTCTTTTTTTTTTAAGTAGGCAAAGAAAACGTTAACGACTAATTACTTTTACAACCCATGAAAAAGGGATTTTTTTTTTTTAAAAGCTAAAAAGAGAGGGATAACTTTTATATTTTTAATTTATACACAAGTAAAATGCATTTCTAATTTTTTTTTGTTCCATAAGTTAATTTGCCATTCCATGACTTTTCCCTTTTAGTTAACTAATTTACTAACAAAAAGAAGGAAAAAGAGACTTTCGAACAGTATTATTCTTTAGTTCAAATTCATATATAATGATCTTATTTTATTCTCCCCCCCCCCCCCCCCCACATTATGACACAATGTCGGACACATAGTGTTGACTTGTCTACATGTCTTCTTGTATCAAAGTTTAATTAATAATAACACATATAAGAAAAATAAGGGAGGAAAAAGCGTTTCAACGACCAAAGAGATTCCAACGGCCGTTTTGCTCATCCCATTCCTATGCATGTGCCTTCCCATTTGCTTTGCTTTTTTGTAGTTTGTGTCGCCGGTTCTTTGCATGCCACAGAACTTAATAGTTTTATCATAAACTAAGAATTTTTGTTGAATACTCTGCACGTAATTATATTTCATGTTCCGACATTAGCCCAAATTACGGTAAAACATACATGCAGGTTCATCTTAAGATAATGTATTGACTATGTTAATATTAGAATATACAGAATATAATATGCGTTTAAACTCATAGATCCAAACCTCCATACTAGTAATATTAATGAAATTGGTATTTTATCAATGCTGAAATTAGTATCTATGCTACGTTACATTGTCTAACAACGCTGATACTTCAAAATTGAATACCAAGTAAACTAAAATAAAAACATAAATAAATGAAAAAAAAAAACAGAAACCTCAGATTGGATGTCTTGGAGTTTGGTGACCGACTGTCTACTTTAGACTCATAATTGATCTAAAATTGTGTATATAAGTTCAAGAAGAGACGTATAAAATCATAAATTAATATCGAATTGTTTAGCAAATATGGTCACCAAAATTTAAAATGATAAGAGTTAGGTTTTGATATAACCGATATGTATGTTTCATTCATGGGGATAATGTCGGCTAATATGTCAGATGACATGTTCATTGATCCATCCTGTCTCCGGTCAATTTTTCTCCCATACTTATTTTTATATTTTCTATCTTTAATATTTAGAGGAATTCAAATGAATTGAAGGTATATCCATTCATCAATTTGTTGTTCAAATGTTGTAACAAAGAAACAAATGTGTTGTTCAAAATGTGGATTATCAATTTTGAGTTCACTCAAATTCAATTAACTGTTATTTTTCAACAAAACACATTTCTGTATTGATCAATCGAATATGTTATTGTCCAAAGTGCTTATAACTAGTATAAAATATAATATAATGAATCTTGCAAACATGAAAATATGCATCACTTCAAAATTCAACAATTTTGAACTGAAAATCGACTATACTTTTGAATGTTAATTTCGTAAAAAAGTGGGTAGGTACTAGGTATTGGTAGAGAAAGAGTTGAGAGAATAATAATTGAAAGAATATGGGCTATGAAAAGAGTCTTTTTAGTTAAATCGGACGGCTAATGGGAGCCGTCAAGGTTGACCATTTCCACTACGTGCCGACATATCAGCCTTACACATGCCCCATCCTCCTCACCTTTCCCACTTCCTTGTGACTCTTTTCCACGCGCCTCTTCTAGCATTTGCTTCTTCTTTTTATTTGCCTCTTCATCAGAAAAAATATTATAAATCTAAACAGTTAAAATATCTATCTACGAAAGACAAATCTTGAAATGTTTTAGTACTGCATTTTGTTGGTCACAATTAACAATAATAATTGTGATGCATGTTTTGTTAGCCAGACACCTAATTAGTTCTCTCTAACTTCAAACAGAGAAAGAAGTATTGTATTTGTCAACGCTGATACAAAACTGACACTTTCAAGTTTAAGTTTGTCATATTTCTTTTACCAAACTTGAAACTACTGCATTTTTTTTTATAACTTGTTCATTTGAACAAATAATATTTTTATTTTTTTTTGCCAAACTTGTCAATATAATATCTAAGATCGGACTCCTCCTATTGTCAATCTTAATATATCACAACAATAATTGATCTAACTTATATTGTATACTTAATTCATTGAAATAAGAAATCAATATTAAATATACGCGAGTCTTATGACTAACCAAACACGGTGATTTAGGCAATAAGTGCTCAATCTTTCAATTATTTTAAGAATTGAACATCAACATCATCTACTACTTTCCTATCACCAAATTTCAAACTACCCGATTTTAATAGTAATAACTAGGTTAGGCAAGAATGTTGACAATAAAAAAAATGTATAACACAATTTTTAAGTTTTTTTTTTTTTTAATCGTATCATAAAAATTCCTAGTTTGAAAATGACTAGACTGATATAAACGTAATTTTAATTTTAAAATAATTTGCTTGTACAACTTAAGATCCAATTTAATGGAGATAGACATGCATGTCAAATTTCATTATTAGTAGACAAGAGCTTTATTCATCTTGGCAATAATTTTGGTTTTAAAGAACTCGACCGTCCCCATTGATGACATGCCCACCTTACGCGATTTGTAGGATGAGAAGATTACTTTAAATTCCCCCATTTGTCAACCGTATGGAAACCGTAGAATTTAAAACTAAATTTCGAAAAAAGTCTTTGAATTTAAAATATTTATTTTATCCTTCCTTCTCTTCCCAATTCCCATACACTATATATATAAGAGCTCGTCACTCTTCTTTCAGATTCAAAACCTCCTGATTTCATTCTTTACTACTAATAATCATTTTTTGAAAAAAATAAAAAAGGGACATGGTTTTGCCATCTTCAACACCGTTACAAACCACCGGAAAGAAGACGATATCCTCGCCGGAATATAACTTCCCGGTGATCGATTTCTCCTTAAACGATCGGTCAAAACTATCGGAGAAGATCGTAAAAGCCTGTGAGGTTAATGGGTTTTTCAAGGTGATAAACCATGGAGTTAAACCGGAGATAATAAAGAGATTCGAGCATGAAGGAGAAGAGTTCTTTAATAAACCGGAATCAGATAAGCTACGAGCCGGTCCGGCGAGTCCGTTCGGTTACGGATGCAAGAACATCGGGTTCAACGGCGATTTGGGTGAGCTTGAGTATCTTCTTCTCCACGCAAATCCGACAGCTGTCGCTGATAAATCTGAAACTATATCTCATGATGATCCTTTCAAGTTCAGGTACGTATACATGTATTACTATTTTTTTCGTACATATTACAAATCTTTTTAGCATATGTTTTGTGTGTATATTTATTGATTCTTGAACCTACTTTAATTTCTTGAATCATATTATAATAGCCATAAAAGAAATATATTTTAACTTTATGTCAAAAATTTGAGTAAAACAAAATTAAACATAAAGGCTTAAGCTAATGTATCAACCAAACAAATCCATAGTATGAGTTTTGGTTAACAAATTCATATAAACCATAAGCTCAATGAAGCATGAGAAAACTGACAACCATTTATATGTGTGTGTGTGTATGTGTGGAAATGGCAATCGTTGGTTCTTGGTTGCGTCTACATATTATTATTTTTTAAAAATATATATTCTATCCATTTCTGTGTGTGTCAAATTGAAAGTTGACCCAACTGAAATTGATGTGGATTGTGTGTGACAATGTGACTTGTGAGAAACCTAAAAAGAGAGGGAGAGATTGAAAGTGAGATGCAATGTCGAATAATGGATAATGACCAGAAGACACGGCTTTTAATTATTATCAGTCTTGTTCCTTTATTGTCATTAAAGTTGCTCATATTGTTTTTTCCTTTTGTTTTAAAATTAGTACAAATTATAATCATACCAACTTAATGCCGGTTCACCTGATAGTTTGTTGTGATCAATAATCTATACTATAATAGTTGGATTTTGTTATTGGTTCATAGTAGTATATTGGTATGTGGTTACAATAACGATGGCAACCATTTTTTTCTCTAGATAATACTAAAATATCAAAATTGTGAAAGTTGCTTTTGTAACCTTGACTGCGACATGGTTGATAAATCAAATTCTCTTTTTAAAAAATCCCTAATTTGGTGGCATATAGGTTACGTATAATAAATATATTTTATCTAATTCTTGGTGGAAATCGAACTATAAAATATCATTCATGGGCTCCATAGTAGTTATAATTATTTGAAAAATTCAGATTAAACACACACATACGTTACAAACTAACATAATAATTGAACAGACTTGGTCAATTAGTGGATACTGTGCATGAACACAGACAATACTTTGAGACGTCGTCAAAGAATCAAAATTGGAGACGTCAACGAGTAAAGATTTGACTTGTTATTCCTCTTCGTCATTTTTAAAATGACAAGTTGTAAATAAAAAGCAGGAATCATGGGGTCCTCACTTTCCGAACATTCCTCTGTCTCATGTCTTTTCTTTTTCTGTTATTGGTATTTATCGTAATAATAATAATAATTTGAAAATCTTTCAGAAAAAATAAGAACAACAACCCGTCTCTCTGTCAATTGTTGTTGAGTGTGTTAATAAATTCCACGTGTTGTTTCTCTTTTATTAGCTCGGCGACGAATGATTACATACGCACGGTTAGAGATTTGGCATGTGAGATCATTGATCTGACGATCGAGAATTTATGGGGACAGAAGTCTAGCGAAGTGAGTGAGCTGATCAGAGACGTTCGTAGCGATTCGATCCTACGGTTGAATCACTATCCACCAGCACCGTACGCGTTAAGTGGCGTTGGTCAAATAGGTTTCGGAGAACATTCTGACCCTCAGATCTTGACGGTGTTAAGATCCAACGACGTAGATGGACTTGAGATTTGCTCACGTGACGGCTTGTGGATCCCAATCCCATCTGACCCTACATGCTTCTTCGTATTGGTCGGTGACTGCCTTCAGGTACTAACCACATTTTGTTTCGTAAAGACTTACAAAATAGTTTTCATCAATTAATTAATTAATGAAATAATCTTTGAAAATAGGCATTGACGAATGGGAGATTCACTAGCGTGAGGCATAGGGTTTTAGCAAACACAGCAAAGAAGCCACGTATGTCGGCGATGTACTTTGCAGCTCCACCGTTAGAGGCGAAAATATCACCGTTGCCAAAAATGGTGTCGCCGGAAAATCCAAGACGTTATAATTCATTCACATGGGGTGACTACAAAAAAGCTACATACTCTCTCCGTTTAGATGTCCCTCGTCTCGAGTTTTTCAAGACTTTATAGATTATATTCATACCATTGAAAGCTAGATTTTTTATTTTTTTTTTGCTTGTTGAAAAAGAAAATATGATTGTTGGATTGTTACAAATATATACCATGTGAAATGTATAGATTTAGATGAACAAAAAGAAAAAGAAAATTGAGTTTTGGTCATTTACTTTGTAATTTACTAATTTCACATGTGAATCAGTGGATCATTGCAATTTCTAAAGAAAAGCTCTAAAACATTCCAGTAAGAGAAATTATACCTTTTTTTTCTTCAACTACAAGTCTACAAGTCATGCATCATCAGTACATCACAATCATAAAAAACGACTTATGATAAAAATAAAAATAAACTTGAGCTTCTGATCGGTAGAAACTATGATCCATGAAACGCGTCCGATCACAATGGACTCTTTGGTCCACTGCAGTTGTACTCTCGATCATAATTACACGAATTAAAACCTCTTTATACAAAATCGGCTATTACTTATCTAGGTATGCTTGATTTCATTTGAAGGTTTTATAAAAGGTTGCAGGGGACAAGTCCAAATAATATGAACCACATCTGACCCTAACTATAAAAATTAATCCACAATCGATTATAATTATTAAAAAAAACTGTATCTAAAGCATACGCCAATCCGTTAAAAGTAAACAAAATCTTTATGCAAACCTTATAGAAGTTCGAAAACAACAACATAAATAATTTCTGATCATAATCAAAGAATCAGAAAAACCATAACTCCAAACACGAACAGCTTCATCACCGAAAAGCTTTCTACTGCCACAGCCGCTCCATAGTAATTTTCAATAGGGTACAAGTCTCCCGGCGGATATGTGAATACGTAATTAGGTGGAGGTGGAGGTGGCGGTGGCGGCAGAGGCGATGGTGGACAGGAAGATTTCTTCGGGGGTGGTGGTGACGGAGGAGGAGGGGAGGGTGTACAAGAAGGAGGTGGCGGAGACGGAGGCGGAGGCGGTTGATTTTGGAGACAAGGTATGCAGTTAACGTCAACTTCGGCTGAAGAATCTTCGGCGTTGATTATGATCGGAGATGCGAGGATCACGATAGCCATGAGGATTGTGGCCGCAAGATCCGTCGATCGGCGAGTTTTAGGCGACATGTTGTAACAATGTTTTGGGCTTAGACTTGTGTATATAAAAAGATGATCAAACTTATGGAATGTATATTAGTGAAGTTATTTGTGGAAGATTATTACAGAGAGATCCATCACAATAAATGAAATAATTTCGTAATAACATCGGAGATATGGAAATCTTAAATGACAGCAGATTTGTCCAAAATTAGATACATGTAATAAACACGTTAAATTTAAGTATGAAATGACAATATTCCTTGTATACTCTAATTTTCATTTGGGCTTTATTGGGCCAAATAATATGGGCTTACAATTAAAAATTCGACTGAACGGATGTGAATAATTTTTTTTTGAAAGAACCGACTATCTTTATTCTTACCAGACCACAAAGACAAGTCGTTGTTTGACTTGTTGACTTTTTTTTTAATCCACAAGTTTTTTTTTTTTTGTTGCGTCAGATTTTTTGTTTGTTTTCCAGTGACGTCTTTGATCTCCCTCCCGCCGACGACACAAGCACGCCGTCTGGTTTACCTGTAAGTCTTCTATTCTCTTCTTTTCCTTTCGCGTGCTTCCTCTTTGATAGGTTACATTCTTTAATCGATCATGGCATCGTTCTTGGCCTCTGATTCGATTACGCTCGGGTGATTTTTTTTTTTTCCCCCGATTATTGATCTCGCCGGAGGTTGCGGAAGGGAGAAATTGGGTTTCAAATTTTCGAAATTTTCAAGTAATGTAATCTGGGTTCGTGTTTATTGTGCAGATAAGTGTTTTTGTGTGGTGTCTGTGTCTCACTGTGTCGATAGATTAAAATAATTTCTCTTCGGCCATGTCGTGGTCGAAAGCTTGTAGAGGAACTCGAATTTCTTCATATTTAGAGAACCTTCATCGAACATCTCAGTATCCAAGGTAATTGAATTTTATGCATGCGCATGAACTGTTTGTTAAAATTCCTCAAAGAGAAGTTCTATCAGTTTTATAGAATTAAGTTTGTGAGAAATGTTTATGTCGATGTAGGACTATTTTATGCTCTCGTTATTACACTCATGGAGCTTGTAAAAGCAATGAGCATTATCTCCGAAGCAAGAGAGTATTTTGGGGAAGCTCTTCTTCATGGAGCTTGAATTCTCACTCTGCTACTGCTAAATCGATGTTAGATAGTGCCCATCGCCAGTATTCTACTCACTCTCCATCGGAAACCAAATCACAGAAAATGCTCTATTACCTCACCGCTGTTGTCTTTGGTATGGTGGGGTTAACTTACGCTGCTGTGCCATTGTATAGAACATTCTGCCAAGCTACTGGATATGGAGGTACTGTTCAACGCAAAGAGGTATATATCGTTTTTGTTTCTTCCTTTCTATTTTTATCCTCTTGAGTTTTCAAGTCTACTTAGTGGCTCTTCCTCAGTCTTTTTGTTTGGCTTTATACTACAGACTGTTGAGGAGAAGATTGCTAGGCATTCAGAATCTGGTACCGTCACTGAAAGGTGTTTATTTCTCTGTTCTTAACACCATTCTTCTTTATATGTTTCTTAACACCATTCTTCTTTATATGTGTTTATAATGAACTTGCTAGCTTACTATATTCTCTACTATGATTGTCTGGTAAACAGGGAGATTGTGGTGCAGTTCAATGCTGATGTTGCAGATGGGATGCAGTGGAAGTTCACTCCAACACAAAGAGAGGTTTAGACTTTATATCTCAAGAAGAATGTTGAGACGAATTAGTGTGTTTTTAACTGATATGTCTTTTTGGTTTTGGTACTTTCTTATAGGTTAGAGTAAAGCCAGGAGAAAGTGCACTCGCATTTTACACTGCTGAAAACAAAAGTTCAGCTCCAATAACCGGAGTCTCGACATACAATGTCACTCCCATGAAGGTATATATATTAGCCTTGGTAGTGGATCCTATTAACTTCCCATAGAACATAGATTGGTCGATTCTCAAAATCTTATATTGGTTTCTTCAGGCAGGAGTTTATTTCAACAAGATACAATGTTTTTGCTTTGAGGAGCAGCGACTCCTTCCTGGAGAGCAGATTGACATGCCGGTAACTACTCTTTTGTTCTTGGCTATATTCTCCTCAGATAAAATCAAGAGTCCATTAAAACCTATAATTTCTTGGTTTTGCAGGTCTTCTTCTACATTGATCCTGAGTTTGAGACTGATCCAAGAATGGACGGAATCAACAACTTGATATTGTCTTACACTTTCTTCAAAGTGTCAGAGGAAAATACTACAGAGACGGTCAACAATAACAACTCTGTTCCAGTTCAAGAAACCAATTAAAAAAAGTGTCCATGTTTTTTAAGAGCTACAAAATATCTTGTGACACAACCTTATGCAAGAACAGTCTCTCTTAGATTTAATAACCAATTTCCAAATTCGGAAACCAATGTTCAAAACCCACGGAACAGAAAAAAGAAGAAAAATGTTGGTAAAATGAATTCACTATAAGCTCTTCTCTTCGTTTTTTTTTCGTTAAGTTTATAAGGATATCGGTTTTTACTGTCTCTTTGGCTCTGATTGAAGAAAAATTTAAATATCGTCTGTAGATATTTTATGGGATGCTTTGAGAATGGGCTTCGTTTTAATGGGCCTCCTCTGCAATCATTGTCCAGAGTCGAGAAACCACCTCTTCTTCTCTTGTTCTTTCTCCAAATCGATTTGGTCCCAACTCTCTTCAAGCAAAGGAGAGATATGAAAATGAAAGCTCTTACGGCGAACAAGTTTTTCCGATTGAAGAAGAGAAGAATCTAGAAGATGAAGACAACACTAGTGCACCAAACAGTTTTGCGCGTCTTGAGAGGAAACAAAAAACTATTCAGAGTTCAGAGAGAGTCAACCCCCAAACGAGACTTAAACGATGAGCCCACTATAATTTTATAATTTATGGGCCATCAGGCCCAAATGATCAGTAGTAGTTATTATTTGACTTTTGACATGGTGGATTTGGTTTAACCACCAAACCGAACGAGTAAAACACTATTGGATTGGGTGATGATATCCCGGTTTTATTTGGTTAAAATCACAAAATCCTGATTTTGGTTCGCGGCTTGATTCTGCCGCTCTCTCGTCTTTAACCTAACTAAAGACGTAGAATGATTCTGGTTATTGAATTAGTTTGATACAGAGAGAGCGAGCTTCGGTTTTTCTTCTCCGATTTGGAACCAAAGCTCAGATTTTGGATTTTGTTAGACGATTTCCAAATGATGATGATCCTCAAGCCTTTATCTTCTCACCACGTTTCCAATTTCCGTCTCTCTGTATCGTTTCTTCACAGCGTGGCACTATCGGATGCGAAGGTTCCTGTAGAAGAAGAAGGCGATGACGCAGAAACTGTTTTCCGGATGATAAATGGATCAAATCTGCAAGTGGAATTGAAGGAATCGTTGAGCTCTAGTGGAATCCACTTGTCCAAGGACTTAATCGATAGGGTTTTGAAAAGGGTAAGGTTTAGTCATGGGAACCCAATTCAAACCCTAGAGTTTTACAGGTACGCTAGTGCTATAAGAGGGTTTTATCATTCTTCGTTTTCTCTAGATACAATGCTTTATATTCTCGGTAGAAATCGAAAGTTCGATCAAATTTGGGAGCTTTTGATTGAGACTAAGCGTAAGGATCGATCTTTGATATCTCCAAGGACGATGCAAGTTGTGTTAGGTAGAGTTGCTAAGTTGTGTTCCGTTAGACAAACTGTTGAATCTTTCTGGAAGTTTAAGAGATTGGTTCCTGATTTCTTTGACACGGCTTGTTTCAATGCTCTCTTGAGAACTCTTTGCCAAGAGAAGAGTATGACTGATGCTAGGAATGTGTATCATAGCTTGAAGCATCAGTTTCAGCCTGATTTGCAGACTTTTAATATACTTTTATCGGGTTGGAAATCATCGGAAGAAGCGGAAGCTTTCTTCGAGGAAATGAAGGGAAAGGGGCTAAAACCTGATGTGGTTACGTATAACTCTTTGATTGATGTGTATTGCAAGGATAGAGAGATTGAGAAAGCTTATAAGTTGATAGATAAGATGCGAGAGGAGGAGGAAACTCCCGATGTTATAACTTATACAACTGTTATAGGTGGGTTGGGGTTAATCGGTCAGCCTGATAAAGCTAGAGAAGTTTTAAAGGAAATGAAGGAGTATGGGTGTTATCCTGATGTTGCGGCTTATAATGCTGCTATTAGGAATTTTTGCATAGCGAGGAGGCTCGGGGATGCGGATAAGTTGGTGGATGAGATGGTGAAGAAGGGTTTGTCTCCGAATGCGACTACTTATAATCTGTTTTTCCGTGTTTTATCGTTGGCAAATGATTTGGGACGGTCTTGGGAGCTGTATGTGAGAATGTTGGGGAATGAGTGTTTGCCGAATACACAATCCTGTATGTTCTTGATTAAGATGTTTAAGAGACACGAGAAAGTGGATATGGCGATGCGGTTGTGGGAAGATATGGTGGTAAAAGGTTTTGGTTCATATAGTTTGGTTTCAGATGTGCTTTTGGATTTGCTTTGTGATTTGGCTAAAGTCGAAGAAGCTGAGAAATGTTTGCTTGAGATGGTTGAGAAAGGTCATAGACCGAGTAATGTCTCGTTTAAAAGGATCAAGTTGTTGATGGAGCTAGCAAATAAGCACGATGAGGTTAATAACTTGATACAAAAGATGGCTATTTTCAGTACAGAGATTCCGCGTTAACAACCAAGACACATTCTTACATTCTTTCAGCATTTTTCAACAGCCAGTCGAGTCCTTCATGTAAACCATCACCAGAGAATGCACATGAGCTCTGGACATGCCTAGCAAGCAAGAATCAAAAAACAGATCATCAGAAGAATCGATCATAATCGCAAAATTAGAGTCTTGAAAGGTTTTTCTTATCTTCTTACCAGTTTCTCTGCCAGTTTTTTTGACGAAGAGAAGTGAGATCAAGCTTGTTACTGATCTCAGAAGCAGACATAGCACCAGGAACTTCATGCTTGTTTCCAAATACAAGAACAGCCACATTGTCCGGTACACTCCCTTGTATCTGTTATACACGGCATCAAACATTAGATTATTTGACTTGCTCAATGTTTAGAGAAGTCAGGTTTGTTTGTTACCTCATCAATCACCGCATTAAGAAAATCTTTCGCATCTTCTATTCGATCTCTGTCTGTGCTATCGACTACAAGCACAAGCCCCGCTATTTCTTGGAAGTCATGTTTCGTCATTGGAAACCACTGAAATGTTTTTTTGAATCACCCATAATCAGATATGATCTTACTGTTTATAAAAATTAACAACTTTCTCCTACCTTGTAACATTGTTGGCCGCCCATTTCCCAAAAGCGTAAGTTTGAATCCTTGTATTTTACACTTTCCACATCCGTTCCTAGAAACAGTGATTCAGGAATTCATAGAGAAGACTAGATTCAATATCAGAAAGAAAAGAAGTGATAATGAGATTTACCAATAGTAGGCATGGTTGTGGTAAGGGTTTCTCCGGTTTTGAGTTTGTGCATTATTGATGATTTTCCGGCAGCGTCGAGACCGAACAACACTATCCTCGATTCTTCTTGGTGGAAAAAACCGGCAAATGGCTTTCCCAGAGCTGTCCCCATTTTTTTCTGGTTCTTGCAACGAAGTTGACTTTGTTTGTTTCGCTTTGGAAAATCTGAATCACAAGGAGAGTCCTTGAGAGAGTTTTTCAAAGTCAAGTGGTGGTTAAAGCTTAAGAGTTAAGAGTTGTCTAGTCTGTTTCAAGATCCGAGGAATCAAAATAAAAAGTTAACCAGTTGACTTTTGAATTATTAGTTGTCCGATTCATATTTGTTTATGCAACTAGTTGCGTATTTGTTATAATCTTTATATTTGACTAGATAACAAATCTGGTCAGCAAAAAAGGTTCATATAGTTTGGTTTCAGATGTGCTTTTGGATTTGCTTTGTGACTTGGCTAAAGTCGAAGAAGCTGAGAAATGTTTGCTTGAGATGGTTAAGAAAGGTCATAGACCGAGTAATTTCTCGCTTAAAAGGATCAAGTTGTTGTTGGAGCTAGCGAATAAGCACGATGAGGTTAATAACTTGTTACAGAAGATGGCTATTTTCGGTACAGAGATTCCGCGTTAAAAATCAGGACTCGTTCTTACATTCTTTCAGCATTTTTCAACAGCCAGTCGAGTCCTTCATGTAAACCATCACCAGAGAATGCACATGAGCTCTGGACATGCCTAGCAAGCGAAAGTCAAAAGTCAGATCATCAGAAGAATCAATCCTATTCGCAAAGTTATAGTCTTGTAAGGTTTTCTTATTTTCTTACCAGTTTCTCTGCCAGTTTTTTTTACGAAGACTAGTGAGATCTAGCTTGTTACTGATCTCAGAAGCAGACATAGCACCAGGAACTTCATGCTTGTTTCCATATACAAGAACAGGCGCATTGTCCGGTACACTCCCTTGTATCTATAATACAGAACATCAAACATTAGATTATTTGACTTGCTCAATGTTTAGAGAAGTAAGGTTTCTTTGCACCTCATCGATCACCACGTTAAGAAAATCTTTCGTCTCTTCTATTTGATCTCTGCCCGTGCTGTCGACTACAAGCACAAGCCCCGCTATTTCTTGGAACCAGTGTTTCCATAATGGAAACCACTGAAATATTTTATTAAATTACCCATCATCAGGTATGCTCGTAATGTTTCTAAAATTAGTAACTTTCTCTTACCATGTAACATTGTTGGCCGCCCATTTCCCAAAAGCATAAGTTTGAATCCTTGTATTTTACACTTTCCACATTCAATCCTAGAAACAATGATCCGTTTTAAAGGAATTCATAGAGAAGACTAGATTCAAGATCAGAAAAAAACAAAGAGTGATAAAGAGACTTACCAACAGTAGGCATGGTTGTGGTAAGGGTTTCTCCGGTTTTGAATTTGTGCATTATTGATGATTTTCCGGTACCGCCGAGACCAAACAACACGATCCTCGCTTCTTCTTGGTGAAAAAAACCGGCAAATGGCTTTCCCAGAGTCGTCCCCATTTTTTTCTGGTTCTTGCAACGAAGTTGACTTTTTTTGGCTTTGGAAAATATGAATCACAAGGAGAGTCCTTGAGAGAGTTTTTCAAAGTCAAGTGGTGGTTAAAGCTTAAGAGTTCAGAGTTGTCTAGTCTGTTTCAAGATCCGAGGAATCACAATCAAAAGTCATCTGGTTGACTTTTGGATTATTAGTTGTCCGATTCATATTTGTTTATGCAACTAGTTGCGTATTTGTTATAATCTTTATATTTGACTAGATAACAAATCTGGTCAGCAAAAAAGGTTTAAAGTAATGATCTTCTTAAACAGATAATTATACAACACATAAAATTTAAACAAACTTTGCAATATTCAATTCTTACAGAATGATAAATTTTATTGGTTTTGGTTTTGCTCTAAAGAATTACGGTTTACCGAATCAATCCCATCTGACAGGATGTTTTGCCTCACGATTCTTTTGAGTTTATTCATTTTAAAGTTAATTATCGGACATTTTAGTTAAATGAAGGATTTAATAATCACAACGCTAACAAATGAAACATGGACAATTAAAAATAGATTAAAACTAATTGCTACTACAATGCAAGATTAAGATCTAAAGCCTTGTCTTCGTTTCGCTCTTCTGTTTGATCTTCTTCTTGTTCCACCTTTGTATTTTCTTCCTTGTGATCCGAAACAAACATCAATGGCGGCTTCAAACCCGTACGACACTGAGAGAAATCCTCCGGCTGAAACGCCGGAACTACTATACCGGACCTTTCTCCGCCGTTAGATTTCCTCCTCACGACGCCAGAATTTTCAGCTAACTCTTCTCGTCTACGTTTCCGTGCTTCTTGATAGTGTTTGATAAGCTTAAAGAACGTATCAATCTTCTTCTCTTCTTCCTCTTCTTCGTCTTCTCTTACTCTCTTATCAACCCTGATCGTCTCTTTGCTCTCCACATTCTCATCCTTGCTCATGGTCTCTAGGGAATAATTGTATAAACTAAATTGTTTAGGATACATTTAGAGAAAGTGATTGATTTTGGAGAGTGAAGAAGGCAAATAATCCTTTTCGTCTGATGACTTTCTTTTAAAGGAAAAAAATTAGTCATCACGAAACTTCTTAGAAAAAGACTAAAACACCCTGTCCCCACCTCTTTTACTCTTTAGTCCTTTTAGTTTCCTAGTTACAATTTAAACCACAAAAAACGAAAATTGGAGATATTTTTCCAAGTTAGTTAGGATATTTAATTTCGAAACTTTATAAATGGGTTTTTTGGTTCCCTGTAAATTCAAAATAGTAATCATAATTTTTATAATTGTTAAAAAAGGGACCAGGGGTAAAAGAGTAAAAGAACGCGGAGATATCAACGTTAAAATTACGTCAGATGATGATGTGTTTGGGATGACAACGTGACATGAAGCGGTTACGAGATGATGTCACAATGATGACGTAATCTATACAACACTAATCTACTTGGATATACTTTTGAAATAAAGAAAGACTCTAATCATCAAAAACTTGACTTGATGCGTTTACTTTACTCGTGGTTGGTCTTGGAGAGATATTCTAGTAGATCCGAGTGTACAGCACTCTATTACTATCAACCGTTAGATCTAATATTTCAGGCATATGTTTTTGAATCTAAGGATGGAGAATACCATAATGCTTGAAAAGGTTGATATATTAACGTACTATTTTACTATTAAATTGTGAATGATGAGGTTATATAAAAGATTTGTCGAATAAAATCTCATATTGTCGGCCACTTGTATGTAAATTAAATTAATTTGTATATGTGAAATTTGTGTGGAACAATTGGATTCCAACGAAGAACATTTTTTCCCCTATTTTTGGTATTTTAAATGAATGGTAATTAGATTACCTCTATTGATGTTACATAAACAAAAAGAAACTAGATTTTAACCCGCGGTATATCGCGGGACGATTTATTTTTAAAAATAATATATATTAAAACTTGCAAATTTTATTTTTATAAAATATTTATATTTTACAGTTTATAATTGTTATTAAGTAACGCTATACCACGAATTCATGAGACAATTGTTAAAAAAACTGAAGTTTTGACCCCTATTAAAACAGCATATTAATAATATTTTAAAATTTTATAAATATTGATTCAAATACATCCACCATATAACCCAATTCCAAAATAAAACACGTTCTGTAATTTCTTTAGGCGTCCCATGATTTTTTTTTAAAGTAGTAATTTTTAAAATTTAAGAATTATTTTTTATATATAAAAGTTTTGCAAATTGTATCATTCTCTAATACATTTATATTTTATAGTTTAATTTTATATATAGTAACATTATACATACCACATAACATTTTTGGTTTTATATAATTTTTTCTAAATTAGGATGATTTGATATGTTTAATATTAGTGGTCTTAAAATTAATGATTTAACCCATATTGAAACGGTGGATTAATTATATTTTACTTTTTTATTAATGTTGATTCAAAAACTCGTCCCTCCATGTTGACTCTGAATTATAATCTAAACATTTTAGCTAATAACATAAGAGTGCACCATATTTATTTAATAGGGGAATGTACCATATGACCTGAATGCATTTTTATCCAAATCCACCAAAACATTCTTGCAAAAATACTATAGAGATAAGAAACGATAGTCGGTTTTGATAGATATAAGATTAGCAAATATATTAGTTAGCTTAAATTAGTTAAAGAATACAAATTAAAAAGGTATATTACACTTTATTCAAATATAGTATCAAAACTTATATAACACAGAGATTTGATAATTTTTTAATTGTTGAATACTTTTTTTTTGTGCTAATTTTTATGTGATTAAGATTTAATTGATTTCATATATAAAATATTAAATTGACTTATTTGTTTATAAGTTGGTAACATATAGATATTTGAATATTCAGTATATTTTGCTTCAGTTTAAGAAATCTTTGATGACCCGTCTTTAGATTCAATAAGCCCTATAATCTAGAGATTAATCTGCAGTATACCGCAGGTAGGCTTATATTTTAGTTAAAGTAAAAACTTTTATTGTAAAGATGATTTAAAAATATATGATATTATTTTATTTGATTTTAAATGTATAGTAAACTGTGAGTTGTATATGTTTTGTTGATATTATCTATATTGTTTAGTGTTTAAGATTATACACTTGTAGTTTGATTGTTAATTTAAGAGTTTCACATGTAGTATACCATCTTATATTAATATCGATCTAAACCCGTCAATTTTAGGATTTTCCAGCTTGTATTAAAAATTGAATCACATCTAATATGTTATTAACTATTGTAGTATATAAGATTATAAATTTTCAATATAATATGTATGAAATTGAATATAAATATTTCAAATTTATGTTCCGTTACTCAGTAGAAAATTTTCTTAAATCTATTTTTCACCCGTTATAATATTATTTCATGTATTGAACAGTTTATATTCGTTTTTAAAAATTCAAATTATAGCATCTGCAAAAAAACTCTAATTATGATGATATTATTTTTCCGTAAAAATAGAATCATATAAAGATGAGAAGTGAACTATAATAATTAATAAAAAATTAATATGATAATTTAGATACCAAATATAATTTGTTGATTTTAATTGGTTACTTTTTTGGAAATTAATAACGTATTTTGTTTTTCTAATTAAATTAAATTAATTAAAATATAGATATCAAATCTTATATGTTGATTTTGATTGGCTATTATTTTTGGAAATTAATAATGTATTTCGTTTTTTAATTAATTTAATTAATTAAATTAGTATTTGACTTTTTAATCCTTAAAGAGATAAATTAATTTACTCTTTAAAATTTTATTTCTAATGGCATACCTATGTAATTACTTACAAAAATTAAGGTTACATAAAATATACTTCCCAAATAATATAGTAGGATCTCTGTTTTTCCACAGTTAATTTTTTTGTGTGAAAGGTTTTATTAGTTAGTTTTTTTTTTTGAATATTGAGACTCACTGTTCGTTTCTTTGGATGACCGAATTTTTTATTATTATTTTTTGATACAGACAGGAAAAAAGGAAATATTCTTCACATGGGATATGTTTTGGTTTAGGAGGTCAATGTTTTTATATTCAATACCGAAAGAAAGAATTGAGAAATAGAAGCCCAATGTGTTTAGATATGATTTATGAAAATTGTCTTCGGAAAAGCCCAATGATTAACTGGGCTTCAGGGTATGAAGACTTTCTCAGTTCTGATTATTGCTTGTTGGGTTTTGTTAAACAATTCCTTTTACTGGAATTGGGAAAAACAAAATTCCTATAAAGGTACCTTTTCTGTTTCATATAATTCATATTTATTTTAAAATAAAATATTTTTAAATTTTGTTCCTTTCATAAGAAGTATCGTTTCACATTTTAAAGCGAAATTTATAAATTTGAAGAAAAAATTATTGTATAAACAAAGAGAATTTAAAATAATATAAAAAAGTCTGTAAAATGTGTGAATACTGATTGAAGCCGACAAACTTGCTCAAAAGCTGAAAGCGAAGAGTGAAGGAAAAAAAAAAGTGGTAGGAGTGGCTGAGATCTATGAGAAGAATCACTTTTAATTTCACTGCCACATTGTAAGAGTGTGACTGTTATAAATAAGCCTTTATGGTCTAAAAGGCATCCTTTATTCTCTCTTTTCACCTTTTGCATCCTTAATTCATCTTTATGTAAGTATCCGATCCTCTCTTTTTTTAAAAAATATAAATATACACAACATAAAACATGCATCATATATACCATGTTGGTCCATGCATGTAAAGTGCAGAGAGTTTAAGAGTTGTTGTAAAAAGCATAAGAAATTTGAACCCTTTTTTTTTTTCTATGCGTGAAGCTAGTTATCACATTTGGTTTAGTCGACCTTATACTAAAATTTAAATCTAAGCGAACAGAGACATCGGAGTTACAGAGTTGACTAATTTAGACCAGGAAACAGTCAACATAAATAATTTAGAAAGACTTATTGATAACTTAACTTAAGGAGGCAAATTTGATACGTTTCGCCTAAAAAATGGGAATGGCCTAATGTGAGGGTATGAGTGTGATGGGCATAGAGTCAGAGATAGAGTGACAATGAAGACAAGTGAGAAGAAGAATCTTTATACTTGATGAGCTAACCAAGAAAACTAGGCTATGTTGTTATCATTTCCACTCTCTTATTTCATTTCTTTATTTATTCCTTACCAGCTTACCATGATTGGTCATTTTTAGTAAGCTTTTGATGAGAACTCACCGATATACCTTTTTGTCTTAACAACAAGCACACTTCTGATGTATCAAGCAAGCTATATATATCACTTTAGATTTCCGTTAGGTGTCTTATAGTTCTCAGATTAGTGGGTTAGTATACACTAATTTATTAAACATATGGAGAATTGTTTTTTTTGTTCATAAAAAACGTATATAGACTAAAGGTTAAATTTAAATACTTAAAATTGAGATTGCGTGGTCACACTGAAAAAGGGAGAATCGGAGGTGGGTGTGTCTAACATTCCAATTGCGACCCACCAAACTTCTCCATTTGTTATAAATTATACTATTTTAATGTAAGATAATATATTCATAATACATATACAAAAACAAGAGTCAGAATTTAGAGTCCTGCTGACCAAAAATATAACTTAGAAATTAGAATCTTCGAGTGGCTTTGTAAGCTTTTCCAGTTTCCTTAACCCCCAAAAGAAGTTACATCTTTATGCCTAACATACCAAGTACATGCATACAGTATTTAAGTGAATTTGTATAGTTTTTAAAAAAAAAAATAGTTTGTTGAAATGATCACAAACACATAATACTTTTTTTTTGTCAAACACATAAAATACTAGTATTACATTAGGTTTCTTACTAATGAAATCCTTAATGTCCTAGTATATGTGTTTATTCATATTACAATTACGATCCTATAAAAATTGAAGTTTGTTTCATGAAGATCAGCAGCTTTCACAATCAATGGATTCTATATATGCATGCATACATTTATATTTATGTGTAACTGAAGATATGTGTGCTTTAGTGGCTGCGCGTGCAGAGGTAAACCAGGTTAGCTTTAAACAAGTTGATCATAAGATATCAACTTTAGAAGTCCAAAAGTAAAAAAAAAAGGAACTCGACACTAAATAATTAATCTTCAAAGGAAAATTCGTTGGAAAAGATAAATACAATTTTGGTTTCAAAAGGAAATTGTCTGGTCAAAAGGGGAAATTGTTGTTAATTCGTTCTATTTGGTCCATCTTGTAATTTTGAAACGTTTATTTGTTTCATGGATTTTAATTACTATAATAAATTAAGAGCTTTTTTTTTTTTTATGAAAATTAAATAGGTTTTGATTTATAGTTTGCACATTAGGGTTAAACTACGATAGCAACTCAATCATCTTTACGTGCAAAACATTAACAACGATAATTTGCACATTAAGGTTAAACGGTAACATTTTTGTGCAAGTAGCTAATTGTATGCCTGTGTGCCCTATCAAATTTCCCACTTAAAGAATGTGTGTTTACTATTTACAAAAGTCTTATATAAAGAATTATTTTTATAGCTTTCAATAATAATAACCGACCGAATTGAACACTACTAAATTTTCTGTTGGGGAAAAAACTACTAAAGTAAAAAGATTTGATTTTCCAAACTACTATACCTGTTAGTCTTTTATTACGATGATTTGACAAATGATTAACTGGATACATATATATTCTTGACTATGAAAGCTACACGTCGAGAGATCGATGAACAATATGCTTGAGTGCTTTCAATATACATTTTCCTTTTCGTTGCATTTAATATAATATCTAAGTACTAAGAGACAAAGACAACCTCCAAAAGTTGGAATATTCTCTATACTTTCTACTCAAAGAACCCACTAGTTTATATTTATTCTCACATTATATAATTGGTCACCACACAATTAGCTTATCTAATGTTATAATAGCTAGATATAGAGAAAAAAAAAAAAAATCTACGACCCATTTAAAATTTTAGGAGTTCTATTGTACAAATATTTATTACTTCTTTCTATTTTTTTGTTTAACGTATCTTTGAAACAAAATTAAAATAGAGAAATACATGAGAAACCCACGAGCAACAGCTATAACAATGAAGTCAAACAAAGAAAAAAGAAAGCAGGCCATATCCATGGTGACATATAACATTGAAGCAAAACACACATGCAGTCTTACTATTAATCACTCCATCATTAGCAAAACAACACTATAGAATCATCATATATGAAAATTAAACATGATCATAGAGTTTTCTTAAAAACTATTAGGAGAGGTAAAAAAAACGTACCACTCCTCAACGAAGAATCATCATCAAACCTATCCACATTTTTTCTCTCTAAAATCTCGTAAAAAGTTTAGAATACTGTCTAGCTCAATTACTTTTCTTATCTTTACGATCCGATGTATGAAGCAACTCACGATGAACCACACTTGTCAACAAGAGATCCTTGCAACCCCTTGGGAGGATCGGACATGAGACACCAAACCGGAGGAATCGAAAGCTCTTCCGCAATTCCATAAGCATTCCAACAAAACGGATCCAAAACGATTTCGCCTTTGGCAGGAAGCAATTCGATGTCGGAAAGAGTTAGATTTGTGCATGGTACTGCATCGCTGCATCCAAAATGCATCGGGGGACTTCGAATATCGTAAGTTCCTTTGATGCCTTGGTATGCAATATCAGACACAAAAACCGCTGATGTTTTGTTAGCACAATCTTTGGTCATACAATAGTATTGGTCAATAATTATCGGGTTACGGACTGAGTCCACGTGGATGTTGTTGAATGTCACGCCTGAGACCGAACCGGACCCACCTTGCCATGTTTTGATCCTAACTCCATTGTCAGAGTATTTTATGACCGAATCTCTAACCGTTATATTTGAGACACATGCTCGTGAGTTGTGATTGCCCAAACTTCCGATACTGAAAAATAGTTATTAATCAGGATCAATGAGATAATTAACAAATGTTTTTAATTTAGTTAATCATGATTTAAAAGAGAGAGATAATAAACCTAATTCCATGGCCACCGGGTCCACAAGTTAGATTCCGTATATCAACGTCGTATGATCCGGAGCCAATCGATACACAATCATCTCCTGCAAAATGGATGTATGAATTTAATTATTCAGACAATAATCATTCCTTCCTTTTGTTTCTTACTTTAAAAAAAAAAAACTTTAATTTTATTCTAAATAAAGACACGTTAAATATATTAAAAGCCGGTTAGCCCACTTAACCCATCGGTTTAGTTAACCGACTTTACCAAAATCACGGCATATAAATATATATATATATATATATATATATATATATTTTGGCGGCTACCAAACTTTGATATAAAATAAAAATGGGTTTACCATTGGAGATAATGGAATTGTAGATGGTAACGGAGTTAGAGTTTTCGATGTGGATCCCATCGGTGTTGGGACTTAACGGTGGAGCAGTGATGTGAAGGGACTCAACGTGAACTCCTTGACATCCGTCGAATCTGAAATGAAACTGCGGGCTGTTTTTTATCTGTAGACCTTCCACCCTTAGATTCGAGCTCATAAAGAACCTCAAAGCCTGCATGTAATTCAATTAATTATTTAACTGGTTTATTAATAAGAATTTTTTTAAATTGGTCTATAAAGGTTACGTCGAACTTACAATGGGGCTATCGCAAGGACCGGTAACAATTGCTGATTTGTTGACACTCTGTATAGAAATATAGCAAACTAATTAGTAATTTAAATTCTATATGTTGATTTCATTTTGAAAACTTAAGCGTACTTTTGAAAATTAACTTTAACGAAAATAGAGTCATAAAACAAAATAAAATGGTGATTAATTGGAAAATATTCATACTGAAAATGTCGTAATTAATTAGTGTAATTTACCCGGTGAGGTTTACAGGGAAGATCCCACCACTTTTGTCCCCTGCCGTCGATAACTCCTTCGCCTTTCAAAGCCATTCCGTTGACTCTATAGAACACAAGCCATTGTCTCTTACTTATATTGCTCGGCCACGACTCTGGTCCATCGGGTGTTACAATGGTCCCATCCACCTAGCAATAATAATAATAAAAAATCAAATTTACAAACAAAAAATTTGACCCAATTATCTAAATGTTGAAAATTAAGCTTTTGAATTTTTATTTAGTAGAGAACTATTACTTGGAAAAATTGGTAGGAGCGGCAAGGACCAGTGAAAATGGTTGATTGAATCATGAATGTATAGCCGTAAGGAACAAGCAACACTGAATCGGTGTTGTTCTCGTTGTTACAAGATGAGTCCCACGCCGTTTTGAATGCTTCAGTGTCGTCGGTTTCACCGTCTCCCACCGCACCATACTTTCTAACGTTGTAGATTCCGTTGTTGTCATCTGCAGGATCGTCAGAAGGTGAGGGTGGCAGTGACGGTGCCGGTGAGTCAGGGGGACCCGGAGGAGGAGTAGGAGGCTGAGAGATGGAGGAAGATGGTGGCTTTGGTTTAGAGGAGTGGTGGTTATGGTTATTATGTTTGTGTTTCTCTTTGTGGTGATGGTTTCGAGCTTCGCTTAGAGACATTAATGTGAGAATAAGTGTCATGAAACCGAGGACTTGGTTGCGATTATAAGTAGAAGTTAACATTTTTCTTGGCTTAAAAATGTCTTTTTTTGGTGGTGATTTTGAGGTGAGTGTTTGGAGAAAAAAGTGTGTAAGAATAGAAGTCGCACTCACTAAGTTAAGAAAGCTTCTTGGAAATGTTAATGCAGCAAAAGCAGACAAGTCTGGTTCCTTTATATATACTGCAAGGTCGTGGGCTTATAGGAAGTGGAAACCGATTCCGAAATGTTGTTTTCATTTTATTTTTTTCAAAATATCAATTTTTAACAAGTGGTGTATTGATAAAGCTTACCGGGTTTTTTGGGGGTTTATTGATTATGACTGTTACTATGGTTGTGACTTACTGTAAAATTGCATATTTTATTATTTTTTATTGTGAGGAGAAAAAAGTCACCTTTGTGATGAGCTATTGAGCTTATCGTGGAACAAAAATAACTCTGCATTGTGAGTGTTTTTAAGTAGGGTGTTGTGAGTGATTTTATGATAGTTTAAGTATAATTGGCTTAAAACTCTGCTTGAAAAATTGTTACTTTTTAATTTTAGAAGTCTTAACATCTCTAAAACATACACCATTTTTTTCTGTTTTCTTTTGGGTTTCTTTCATTTTATACAAAAAATACTCAAGCAAAACGAATACGTTATCTAGTATGAAATTGGGCTGTATTCACTATTCACAATCTTACAATTTGTTATTCCGACGGATATTAATCAATGAGTCTAAACTCCTCACGGAGATTATTCACAATCTTACTATTTTTTACAGTATATGATTTTATTCACACCTTACCAATGGAGTTTAGTAATACCTGTTATCCTCTTTTAGTTAGTTTAATTTATCCCCACTTTGAAAGTCTTTTTCCGGTGGATATGTATATAGGACAGTTTCTTCAATACACGACGAAACATCAAACATATAACATGTAAAAAGAATTATTCTCCACTAGGGATAATTGGGAAAACATATGAAATGCATCTCTTAAATATTTTATTTATAGAGTTTCGTTTTTTTTTTTTAAACAAGGAAAACAAGAAGAGAATGTCCACGAGTGGGTTATATCTAACTTCTTTCGGCTTCTTCAGTGGCCCAAATCCTTTTTCATGTATTTTTTTTATATCTACAGAAAAGGTAAGGAACACATGAATTGTTAAATACATGGATAAATTCATTGGTTTATCACTCAAAATAAAATATAACCGACCAACCATTATTGATTGTATACCCAGAAAACACTATTGAGTATTGTCTGATCGTATTTGAGAATTTCACCGCCCATCTCTACACTTTTCGGTGGAAACCAATTATGTTTGGTCTCTCATCTCATATTCCTTTCTCTTTTTTGCCACTTTTCCAAAAAAAGAGTTATAATATTTGTAGCACATAAACTGAATCCATTGGATTGTTGATATCTAACCCCTATATCTAACCCCTAAACTTAAGATATGTATAGTTATATCTTATATTCAATTACTTATCTATAATTGTGGTTACATTTATTTAGTTTGATAAATTAACTAACGAAAAAGTGGAATAAACCATACAACAGAAAAGCGTAAGAAAATGATAATTACACTAACTTATCTTAGTTATTTCTAATCTAGAAATTTGTATTAATATGCGCCACCACCTGAATTTAAATTTGTATATTGCGTATTGTTGAAAAAGGTAATTAATTTTAGCTAGTTATTTGCAAAACTACGATTACTGATTTGGCTTAAGTTTTGACCAATTATCCTGATCATCGTGATAAAATATTATTCTGTTAAACAACATGCTGGTAAATAAAAATAAAAATTATTTTACTGATTAATTAGTGTTATAAGAAGCATTATTTTGAAAACAAAACTAGAACGCTTATTCTTCTCTTCATCCAATTAACTTTCATATTTTCAAAGACCAACTATTTTATGTATAATCAATATTTATCAACCAACCTCATTTACCTAATTTTTCCTTTTTAGGATATTCAGTTAAGTCACTCTAAGAATATCATATAAGAGCATAATGATAATGTATTTTTATTTTCAACAAGAGAATAATGAATTATACGTGCAGCTTCTGACCTCATCCTCCACACAGAAATGGCGGCTATAATGCGACATACTAAAGCTAATATTTATTGCCAAAAGAATTGCTTAGGCTAAGTACGGACAAATTATAAACATCATAATTAAATTGTGTACTAAATAGGTATATGCGTGTGTGTGTGTATCAAAAGGAAAGAAGTTTTTTCACATAAAAAATGTTTGTGTAACCAAAAAGAAAGCGTTAGAAGACAAGATAGTTTGTCCAATCAAATTTACTACATATATAATTAATTAGTAATATCTTAATATTTAAAAGTGTAAATATAAATTTTAAAATTCTGTAATGTCCAAAGATATTGTAAAACTTATTCTTGTTATATTATTCTCTGAGATAACTGACCTATTTGAGTATTTATTTATAGTCTACAAGAGAAAAACAAAAGTGGAATCTATATATTTTCTCAAGAATATGCTGTAGTAAAACTTTGAACTACACTAATATTAAGATCGTTTTTCTTAACAAAATGAGCGTATAGATATGTTATAACCTTATAATGTATTTTTGGAATAGTATGTTATTTGGTCACATCTGTCGAATAGTGTGTTGAAAATAGAAGGTAAAGTCACAATCTAAGATGGAGGTTGATATGAACTAGTTGGTCCATATACGGCAAGAGGCTATGTCAATTGCTTAAGAATACCTATAAGACTCTAAATGTCTATGGCTACTTTAAGAGGATGGAAGATATTGCATGCTTCTTTACAAGGATACATACATAGATAGATTCATATACATGTATGTATAACATCGTGGGGTTTGTGAAATAGGATATTATGAAAGAAGTTACATACACATATACACATGTGTTTTTAACATTGTGAGTGTGATTGTGTGAATAGAAGATATATTGGCTCTTCAAACTTCTGCCCCAATCTAGAGGATTTGGTAGATATACACTTTGCTTCATTTCGAGTGCACGTCTCCATAGTCCATACTTTGCTCCATCTTCTAATTTATCCAACAATTTTCATCTTTAAGAGGTAAATATAAGTAGAAGTGTTTCCAATTCATTGTGGGTTGACCAATAATATTATTGACTGTGTTATTATCTTCGTTCTATATAAACCAAAGCTTAGTAGAAAACTTAAATTTGAATTTCGTTTGTGTAGTTTATACTTAAAAAAATACTGTTCAATTGAAATAAAATGGGTAGACTAAATTAAAGTTGTGGCCACAATACAATGTTTATTACTTAGGCGGCTGTTTTTTTTAAAATAATATTATAGTGAAATAACTCAAGATTTTCATGTAGATATATAAAGTATATTTTAAATGGTGCATTGAAAAGTTCATGTAGGTCTCAAATTTTTGTGAGCTTATCATTGAGTTTGAGTTCTTGTTTCTTGGTGTCTTGGAATCTGGATTCTTATTTTTGTAAGCTTATCATCGATTTTCTGAACAAAAATTTAAATTTCCGAATTTCTCAATATCAACAAGTCTGGAACCCTATATAAATTGAAGAAACAATTATTTCAACCGCCTATGTTTATTAAATAGAGTGTAAAATGATGCACTGATTTTTTTTTTTTTTTTATAAATGTAAATAGTATCAAAATCACTTGTAATGCCGTTTTCGTTTTTTTTTCTTTCTACAATGCCGTTTTCGTTTAAATCAAAATGATTGTGTTTAAAAGATCCTTCAAAACAATTTAACACTGTTATTCTGTTAACTTTAGGTGTCGAAATGGCGGTTTTTAGTTAGATTTTTTTTTTTTTTGCAGATTCAGTTTTAAATCCATTTTTGCAGCTAAATTGTTTAAAACAGAAGTTGCTTACATTACTTTGCATTTTTTTCCTATAAAGATTTATATATACACAGACAAAACAAAGAGATCCGTTACAAAATTATACACAGGAGTGGAGATGTCGGCTAAATTCGAAATGATTAAAGAAGACTTGTGACATCCGCATGATTTCACCCACCCATTTACTGTTTCTTCCACTTCTCAATGGCTTTGAGAGTTGATACACTCTCTATCTCACACTATCAAGGCCCTTTCTAGAATTATCGTTAACCAAATCGATAACGGTTTTTCTTTAGACCGTAGTATAACTAAAAAGCTGTGCGAAAACGAAAATTTGGGACGGGATAAGACAAAACAGAACGGAGTGGAACTAAAAAGAATTTGTCCGTGACTCGTGGGCCAAGCCCATTAGCAACTATGAGTGATCGTATCAAAACTGATAAACAGGCAACTCTCAATTTTTTTGGTTACTCCAACTTGTAATAATAACACTTAACACTTCAACAAACAAATGATTAAAATCACTAAATCTTGTAATTAGTTGACTAACAATTTATACTAATTATTAAAGGTGGGCCTATAATCCGGAAGAACAAGCCAAACTAACTTTTAAAAGTTAAACTCTCGTTTTGTTTATAAATTTGATTAGGTTTATTATTTTCAAAATCAAAAATAAAACGATCGAACAGTGATTTATCTATAACCATATCAAACTGAATTAAAAAAGATTTCATTTAATTTCATTTTTTTATAAAACTGAAAAACCTTAAACCGGATTTCTTACTTCTAAAGTTCTACTAATTGTTTTAAATTGATTTTTCCCTCCAAAATTAACCAAAAATAGCAATCGTTATGATCTTCTAGAAAAGATTGACTTTAGATTATTTACTTTTCAGTAAATTAGTATGAACAACATTACATATTCAAAAATAAATTACATAAAAACAATTTATTTGGCTAAAGCAAAAGATGAAAGTAAGTTTTCTGGTAATGATTCTTGACTTTTGCGTTAAATGGTCTTCACGAAAGCAGCAAAACGTTCCAATCCTCCACGAATAATCTTCTCCATAAACGGTTTCATTGCCTAAATTTTTTGTTAAACACAAATAAATACATTAACAGGTTTAATTATAAGTCATGATACACAATTTGTCAAAATAGGCTTACAAATGCAACTGGAGCAAAAGCATTTGGAACTTCATATGAAAAACTAATCTGAAAAAAAAGAAGAAGATAGTGGCTAAATGAAACTTAACACAATTTGAACTTTTATCATACAAGTGAAAAGGACAAGATAACTAACTAACCTCTACTAAACACGAGGAAGGGCCTCTTGGGAAAAATCGAACACTGCCTCTGTTTTTATAAATAAAGAAAAAATATTGAAGTTGAATTAAACGATCAAGCAATCACTTTCACAGAGAGATTGAAACTATCGTTCTGTTTTCTAAACCAAATTTCTTGAGTTTACCTATTTTCAAAGCCTTCGATAGATCTCCAATGTATCTTTCGATCTGGAATTGGCTGTTAGGAGGATAAAAAGATTCATTGAAATGTTAAAAATCTCTAATCAAGAAAGAAGAATCTGATTGGTTGATTGATATAATAAAAATTTTACCTGTAAATTTTTTGCGAGAAAGTGATATTCAATATTTTGTCCAAAAGACTCGAGTTTTACCAAATAACGCGATAGGTCTGGACTACCCTCCATTGCCTACGAGGAAGCAAATGATTTGTGAGCAACAAACGACTCTGTTTTTTAGAGTTAAAGAACAAAAAAAATACAGGAAAATGTTATTTAATACCTGAACTTTCAAAAAATGGTCAAATTAACCGTGAATTCTTGAAATGACCGTTTTATACCTCAACAAATAGTTGATTTCTAATTTAACCTATAAATTATCGTTGATTCGGCCAAATCGACTCACCATTAACACTTCTTAACAGCTCTCCTAATAGCGTAACTAACAATTGTTTTCGTCCTTAAACCAACGACAACGGCTGTTAGGCCATGTTTTGTAATGGTTGTTAGGAGCGCTATTAAGAAGTGTTAACGGTGAGTCGATTTGGCCGAGTCAACGATAAATTATAGGTTAAATTAGAAGTCAACGATAAAGTATAGGTTAAATTAGAAGTCAATTTTTTGTTGAGGTATAAAACGACAATTTCAAGAGTTTACGGTTAATTTGACCATTTTTTGAAAGTTCAGGTATTAAATAACATTTTTCCCAAAAAAATACCTCAACAGATGACAAAAATGGCATCCACTTGGGGAACATTTCTCGATCTGCGTATAACTTGTAAGCCACGGAAGCTGGTGCATCCACCACCATCTTTACCCTGCTTAATCCAAACCAAAGAATCTCTCTGAAAAGTATGAAACTTAATGAAAACAAGTATAGTTTTGTTGCCTGGAGGAACTTACGTGACGTCTTGCCATTGCATAACGGGTCTGAAAGGTTTAGGAGAAGAGGAAATTAAGAGACCATTGTTAGAGTTCAGTAGTTTTGCAGAGTTAGCTGATGAAGAAGACAACAATAATAACATTCGTGGAGAAGAAGAAGAAGATCGATGAAGCATAGATAAAACAGTTGCAGACTTTGGGATTTTTCTGAAACAAAGTGTCGATCTGGTTGTTGAAACTGTGCCAGAAGCTATTGATGACATCTCTTTTGATCTTGAGAGAAAGAGATTTAGAGTTGATCAAAATGAGTGTTCAAAGATTTAAGATGTAACCTTGTTTTTCCAAAGAGACAAGTTAGGAACAGAGACTTTTCAGCACCCATTCTCTTGAATGTGTTAGGACACTCCACGCAAAGTGTGTTGTCGTGTTTAGACAAATAAGTTAACATTGGAAAGAGAAAAGCTCTCTTTGCCGTGACTTTGTTTCTTGTTTGGTTTTGTTTTGTTCTTTTTTGGTTTCACTCAAATCAAAAACAAGATTTCTGGTTGGTTTATTGAGTTTCTCTTTTTCTTGGTGACCTAAACCACACAACTTCTGTTATGATAGAAAGAAATATTTGTCACTTTAATCATACAAAAGTTACAATAGAGATCTCCCTAATTATGAGATCTGGTATAGTTTTCAAATCACGTATATACCAAGAGAAAGATGCATACATATATTCCTGCAAAAGCAAAGTGTTGATTTTTCAGATAATGAAATGGTTTAAGTGGAGTTTAGAATAAAAAAGCTAACCTTTTTAAGTAGTTTTGGCCAAGGCTGCAAATCGTTCAAGTCCACCTCTAAGCAAGCTTTCTATAAAAGGCCGTAGTACCTGAATTGGGGAAAGTTAAGGTAATAAGAAAAACAGTCTGTGACATTCAGCTTGACATAGAGACTTTAAGGTAAAAAGATACGCACCGATGCCACAGGGGTTAATAGGGCAGGGACTTCATATGATACGGTTAGCTAAAAGATGAAACAAATTTGCAAGAAAAAAGGAAAAGCATTAGAGAACTATTCTAGTAGGATTGTGATCAAATGATGTGTGATAAAATGGAGTGTTCTTTACCTCTACGATGCACGATGAAGGACCTTTAGGAAAGAATCGAACGCTGCCTCTGCATTGGTTAAGTACCAAATGTTAGGCTCAAACAGATAATACATTAGAGTAAGATTGAACCTTTATGATCTCTTGCTTACTTATTAGGAAGACCTTCAAGAGATCTCCAATGGATTTTCTGATTAGGAGTAGGCTGCACAATAAACAACCCAACAAAAAGCCAACAGTTTTACACAATTAGTCTAAGTACCACAGAGGAGCATTGATCTAAAACAGAATGATGGATTCTTGCCTGAAGATTACGAGCAAGCCAAGAATACTTAATGTCTTGACCAAAAGCATTGTATTTGAGTGACCAACGTGATAGATCAGGCTTGTCCTTTAACACCTAACAACAGAACACAAACCGAGTTAAAATCTAAAGCAAGAAGCTTTCAAAGATTGAAACTTTGAGAGATAGATCAAAAAATCAAATCCACCTGGACAGATGAAATAAAAGGCATCCATTTAGGAAAAGATTCACGATCCAAGTAGAAATTATACGCTACTGATACTGGAACATCGACCTCCATCTTTACTCTGTTTTCTCCAAACCAACAAAGATTGAAAACAGAATCATATCAATTTCTACAAATAAAGTGGAATCGAAGCAGAGAAGAGGATAAAGGAGAGATTTTTACGAGCAGTCTTGCCACTCCATGGAAACAGAGAATCGTCGTCTCTTGGGAATGATGAATCTCGATCTGCGACTAACGGAAGAAGAGTAAGAGGAGAAGCCATTTAGGGTTTTTGGAAACAGAGGAATGAGAGAATATGAAAAGGGTTTGCGATCGAAGCAAATCGGTGATTGGATATTTGGGGTTTTACAGGTTTTGGACAAGTGATTGATCGTGTTCATGTTAATTGCTACTACAGACATTGAAGCTTCCTTAGTTTTGTCTTTGGAAGGAAAGATAAGACTAAAAACTTTAGCAACCACAAGAACTCAAATTGCTGAGTGTTACTGATTTGTCCGTATAAAATTAGAAGATAATCATGAATTTAGGGTTTGAATAAAGTGATTAATGAAACCAAAGCAAAAGCGGGGATAGCTCAGTTGGGAGAGCGTCAGACTGAAGATCTGAAGGTCGCGTGTTCGATCCACGCTCACCGCATTTTTTTAATATTGTTTATGTTTTATTCAAAGCCCATTGGATCTTTATTCTCTTTTAAATATGTGTCCATTTAGTGTGTTCTACCGAGCGCGTTTGGCCCGTATGAACGAAAGATCTGCCACAACAACTAAATTATGAAATGATAATGCAGTAGACTTTTACGAAGTGACTAAGTTAAGAATAACAGATTTACAGAATATTATTAAGGTTGATAATATCATCAAATTCTTTGAAACAAATAAGTGACCAAGAACGTGTCAATGCGCAATTCGAATCCTTAAAATAATATTTGTGAAAATAAAATAAAATTTAGCCAAGTTTTTAATCTAATATATGTCAAAACTTTATGATATCACTACAAAACTACAGACCAAAAGGACGAGATGTTCAGTTCGGTTTGACATTTTGGTTTTAAAAAAAACAAGTGGTAAATATTTAACACTTCAACTAAGTGTGGCCAAAAATTCAATTATTTTTTCGGTTGTCCGTCGTTGACCGGATTTGAAATCGTTTGGATTTAAGTGAAGATGAGTCACAACAGAGGATGGAGATCAATCCTACGATGATTGTTTGTTTGCTGAGAAGACGAGAGCATCCGGTCTAAAACGATCGTTCTGTTTAGACAAAACGAGATAATGAAAGATGAAGAATTATTTTGTTATGGTATCGAAGAAGAAGAGAGAATGATAATGGATTTAAATTTCTCAAGGAAGAAGAGAGAATGAGTGATGTTTGGAGGTCTTCATTTATAAGCATTCGCTTCTTCAAAAAAAAAAAGGAAACTTTCGATTGTTTCCTTTTCTTGTTAGGGTTGACAAAAAATAAGAAAATCTGACAACGTTCGAGAGATCTGGACCGTTTAGTTTCATCAGGTTGCAACTGTGAGATATCGGACGGTGATAATCAATTCTAAACGGTAAGTTTGTAAGATTATGCGGGACCGGGACGATCTATTTATTATACACCTCTCTGTTACAAACAAATCAGTCATATGTTTGTGGAGAACGAAAGAAGAGATGAAGATGATGGTTCTGAACCAAGCTGTTTATAAATGGAGATGATGATGTTAACTGGAACAGAGGCAGCAGTAATTGATGATCTAACAGACATTGACATCAGGCAACCAATCCTAGTCTGCGTGTGGGAGATAGAAGCGGCCTGGTTATGAGAATGTTGGAGCAATCAATTGCTTTGGTTAGGGCCAGAGCAATCATGTCATTCATCCTCAATCTTGATTCTGACCACTACATAATCTACAACTCCATGGCTCTGAGGGAAGGTGGTAGTGATGGAATCTTAATGGGCTATTTTTAACTGATTAGAAAATGGTTCTTTTTAATGTATTGGGCCACTTGGCTGAAATGGGCCTTATTGGCTATGTATCATTTTATTTCTGAGACAGACTTTTTGAAAGATAATCCTTTATGGAAAAATTGACTTTTAGAAACACAAGTTTATTTACTTACAAAAATATCCGACAACAATAGTCAATGAGGATGAGCAATTGCGCATGGGTTTTGCACACCATCGAATTTTCTTTATAAACTTAACAAAGAAAACTCTTTTTTCTCAATCACTAATCAGCTTTACTTTTCATTAGAAATCACAAAAAGTAAATAAATAAAAAATTTACTTACTGCGTAACTTATGAAGATATATTATGAGCGAGTTAGAAATACACTACCCACCTCGCCACCCAGTCACCCACTACCAAAAGAGGAGTGGCTACAAACACCTTCTAAGATGTTTGCACTTTTTGTTTCTTTTGTTTTTGAAGGATCTTATATTGTTTGTTTCATTAACAGCTTTTATATATCTGTTTCATGTAAAAGTAAAACAATAAAGTATTGATGACAAATGGTAACTCTAGTCATATATAAAATTATGAAGAATTACACACACACACACAAATAATAAAATGAAGAATATTAAGGATGTTTAGAGATTTTAATCCATTTTAAAGAATAAAGTTAAGATACGGTAGATCAAATGATGTATGTCAAAATCCTTCACCAAACCCCCCAAAGCTCTATATCATTCATTAATCAGCCGTTAAACAAAATAATCCAACGGTCACCATTAAGTCTCACCAATACCCACAATTTTTTTTGTTTGGTCATCACCAACAACCACAATTAAAAGTCTAAAATCTTCACCTACCACAAACCTCTTGCAGAGCATGAAAGTGTGTATTTTCATGTGTGCGAGTGAGTAATGAGTAATGCCTTTGTAGTAATTAAACTATTCTATTCTTTGTTTCTTAGTTGCATTGAAAACGTTTTCCTTATCTCACTTGTATCAAACCAAACGAAACTAAAAAAGACTATTGTTTGATATAATTTTTGATGTGTAACCCGGTCCAACAATTTCATATGGTATTTATTTGAATTTTTATAGTCCTTTTTTCCTAAATTACAGTCTTACAGACACAATTATTTTCTTTGAAATGAAAAATCCGATTGGTTCACGTTATATAACAAGTCGGACCAATCGGTCCCCAATAGTCAGAAAATTTTGAAAATAATGCCAAAAAATAGTAAATATTGGTAGGCCAACTCCAAAGCCAAATACATATATATTTCTTTACAAGTCCAAAGTAGGGTGGTTTAACCAAATAAACCGGTGACCAGTCATTAGTGAACCGTAAAAGGCCTATAAATAACCAACGTGTTCTGACTCACTTTCTCGTCTCAAACCGTTCCTTCTCTTTTAACACTTGTTCTTTTAAGGCAAAAAGGCTCGAGCCACAGAGATCTGAGTTTCTCTTCTTCGAGATCTGATCGCCGAATCTCATAATCTCCCATCGAAGCAGGTATTGTTCTTCGTATTCGCTTCTCGTTTCTCTCTCGATGTATTGTTCATTTTTGTTTTCCAGTTGATTTTCAAGTCTGACGTGCGTATTTTTTCCGATTTGACGATGGAAGTAGATTTAAGGGACTATTGACTGTATCTATGGTTTTTAATTAGATTTCAGCTACTCTTTAACCATTTTGTTATTGGATCAGCAGCGATTTCGTTATAGATTCTCAAAAATATTCTCAGATGTGTGGGATTTGAGTAGAGTTTATGTTGCGTTGGCATGATTTGAATAGTATGCAAGATTTTTGAGATTTTGAATTCGTTCATGTGTGTATGTGTGATTGTAGCTTGATATGATTTAACCTGTTAGTTAAATGTGCATAGACAATAAGTAACATACGAAGCGAGTCACTAAGCATAAGAGTCAACTTGTTTTGCTGAAAAGATATCACTTATGATTTTCGAATCATTTTAGCTTTTTTGTCACTTGAGCTTAATGATTCTTCTGAAATTCGATTCTTTGTTTGGTTTATGTCACATTCTTTAGAATTGAGAATCTAAGAAAAGCTTACAGGATATGGTGAAACTATTCTTTTAAGATAGCATGATGCTTCTTTTATGATTCTACAGTGGCTAAGTCATTTTTTTTTTGTTCTATTCTTTGTAGCAGAATGGAGACTTTTCTATTCACATCTGAGTCTGTAAACGAGGGACACCCAGACAAGCTCTGTGACCAGATCTCTGATGCAGTCCTCGATGCCTGCCTTGAACAAGACCCTGACAGCAAAGTTGCTTGTGAGACATGCACCAAGACCAACATGGTCATGGTCTTTGGTGAGATCACTACCAAGGCTACTGTTGACTACGAGAAGATTGTCCGTGACACCTGTCGCGCCATTGGATTTGTCTCTGATGATGTTGGTCTTGATGCTGACAAATGCAAAGTCCTAGTCAACATTGAGCAACAGAGCCCAGACATTGCTCAAGGAGTTCACGGTCACTTCACCAAATGTCCTGAAGAAATTGGAGCCGGTGACCAAGGGCACATGTTTGGTTATGCCACTGATGAAACCCCTGAGTTAATGCCCCTGAGCCATGTTCTTGCCACCAAGCTCGGTGCTCGCCTAACAGAAGTCAGAAAGAATGGTACTTGCGCCTGGCTAAGACCTGACGGCAAAACCCAAGTCACTGTTGAGTACTACAATGACAAGGGTGCCATGGTCCCAATCCGTGTCCACACAGTCCTCATCTCCACCCAACACGATGAAACTGTGACCAACGACGAAATTGCCCGTGACCTTAAGGAGCATGTCATCAAGCCAGTCATCCCAGAGAAGTACCTAGACGAGAAAACCATCTTCCACTTGAACCCTTCAGGCCGATTCGTCATCGGTGGACCCCATGGAGACGCTGGTCTCACCGGGCGTAAGATCATCATCGACACTTACGGTGGATGGGGAGCTCACGGAGGCGGTGCATTCTCAGGTAAAGACCCAACCAAGGTCGACAGAAGCGGAGCCTACATTGTGAGACAAGCAGCTAAGAGCGTTGTGGCTAACGGGATGGCTCGTAGGGCTCTTGTTCAGGTCTCATACGCCATTGGAGTCCCTGAGCCATTGTCTGTCTTTGTGGACACTTATGAGACTGGATTGATTCCAGACAAGGAGATACTAAAGATTGTGAAGGAGAGCTTCGACTTCAGACCAGGAATGATGACAATTAACCTTGACCTAAAGAGAGGAGGAAACGGAAGGTTCTTGAAAACTGCGGCTTACGGACACTTTGGAAGAGACGACCCTGACTTCACCTGGGAAGTCGTCAAGCCACTCAAGTGGGACAAACCTCAAGCTTAAATTTTACCTACTCTGTTTCTGTCTTCATTCCACAAACCAATTATCTGCTCACTTTTTTATTTCTCTGTTTTTGTGGTTTATTGTGTTTATGTATCATTGTACTTGAGCTATTTCAATTGGGTGTTTGTTTTTATGGCGACTTTTACACGGCTTGGAGTAAGTTTCATGTTGTTCTTATATAATTATAACCATGAAAAATTAATATAAACTAAAGTGTCATGAAATAGTTAAACCTACTGCCAAAAGATGTACACATATACAAAAAAAACATTTGGACTGCAGTAACAGAGTATTTTCTTCCTTTTCAAGTCCCAAGGTCAAAACAGAGTAGCATCGTCATCATCATTTTTGTGATTCTTCTATACATTTTATACTAAAATTCAAAAAGAAAAACTAACCATGTGCATCTCTGCAATTTCATATCTAGTACCAGACAAGAGTTAGGGCAATGTGATCTTTGGCAAATTGTCATGATCCGCTTGATGGCACTTCTTCAAGATTCTCGAACTCTCTTACGATCTGCTTTATATCATCCTCACTAATCCTCCCACTTTCTCTAAGCTTGAACACAATAAACTCTGATTCACTAATCACAAACCAACAACAAGAAAAATCAATCAGTAACCAAAAACAGAATTTCGAATGAAAGAAACAGAGTTGCAAATGTTTACCTCGGGGGCAATTTCATGACAGTAGTACGATCGATTCTCATCTCAGCCAAGTAAAGAAACAGAGTAGCCATTGCAATAGTTGAAAGAAGAAGCCAAAACACTGCGAAGCCTCTCCCTTCAACCGTCTTAAACGTTTTATCTCCGTAACCAACCGTCGTAACGGAGATAACCGACAAGTAAACCGAATCCAACCAATCCAATCTCTCGAAAACGTGAAGAAACAAAGCTCCACTTCCGACGCAGAGACCAACGGCGCAAAACGCTAAACAAAGTTTCCACTTTAACCTTATCTTGCCATCTTCGGCAATGTGATCTCTAATCGCTCTGTTTCTTGTCTTGTTGATTCGATCAAGAATCGCGTTTTCTTGAAGACTTAGAACGTGACTCACGACGCGGTTGAGTAGATAATCAAGAAATACGACGCCGGTTGATACCAAGACGATGGTCAAGATCTTGGTCGTTGAAGTTGACGGGACAATGTCCCCGTAACCGACTGTAGAGAATGTGACGATGGAGAAATAGAAAGCGTCGACGAAAAGATTGGTCTCGGTTCCGGAGAATTGGTCTCGAAAGAATGAGTATGTGCAAACCCCGAAGGTTAAGTAGACCAAGAGGAGGATCATGGCTAGTACAAGAATGGTCCATTTCGATTTTGATACGGTGGTGACTTGAGTTTCTTCCGGTGAGGACTCGTTGGGATGGAGAAGGTTCTCATTGAGAAGGTTCTCTTCTTCCATTTAGAAAACGCTCTTCTTTCTCTTCTTCTTCTTGGTAGCTTCTGAAGAGATTATCAAATTTGAAAGAAAAGGTTTTTTGGTTTTTTGACGACTGAGAATTTTGATGTTCATGATCTTTACGTTGCTTCTCTATCTATCTTCCGGGTTTTGAGTTTTGTTTGGTTAAGAAATTTATCCACAGATCAGGGAAGTAAAACATCTGATTAATGAGGCCCATCAAAGGCCCAAACAATTATCTTTAAATATCGAAATCCAAGTCAGAGCTTTGTATTGGATTAAGGTCCATAGGGATCATGACTACATAAAAGTTGTGCGTAAAACGCTACGTTTTGCGTTTTAAGATGAAACAGAGTTAATGGAAATGGTATCATCTTCCGTACACAATAAGATCTCGCGGGGAATTGGGAATCGCAAGAAGGTAAGTGGCCCCCATGACTACTACTACTACAACGGATATACTACTTTAAATTACTAATTATTTGTTCTTATTTCAAAGTGGTAAAAATATTCTCATGTAATTAAGTCAGTCATGTGTGATGTGTTTTGTTGATGACGCAAGCAGTGACGCTTTTTTTTTTTGTTCGAGTTGTTTTCAAAACTTGGAGATTTATCGAAAAAGTATGTTAACATTTTTTTCCGATTATCACTATAATTAATCTCATTAGTTGTTTTCTTTTCTTACTATCTATAGTACTTACAATTGCATGTAAACATGCCAAATTATAATTAGTTGACAAGTTTATTTGTTCTTGTCTTATAAGGAGTAGTTACTAGTTAGCACAAAATTAACTTTTAATTATGACGTTGGTTTTGGTTAGAAACCTTTGAATATAATTATCACTTTATTTTTTAATAATTGGACCCTCATGTTTTTCCTTATTACAGAAGACAACATAAACAGAAGAATAATAATCAAGTTCATTATTTGCTTGAACAAAAATAATACTAATATACATACATTATGACGAGTGTGAGTTAATCAATAGCCTTAGCGGCCAAGAAAATGGATGTCTTAACGCTCACAAGGTGAAATATGTTTTACTACAATATATAAAGTTGACTTTTTTGCTTAGTTGCCAAGCAAGTTAGTCAACTTCCGGTAAAGTGGAAATTCTCCCAGTCTTCGTTAATTTGTTTGAATTATCTACGGAATTGTCTTCATCTACCATTTAATATTGTAAACACTGTTTGTTAACAATAATCGGAGGGGATAAATCAATATGCAAGTGGTTCCTTGATCATCATGATTTTTGTTTTTGGTTTTTGGTTTTAGAACAATAGCAAATTAAGTAAAATAATGTACTTTATTTCTAAAAACCAGATAGTAACTTTATTTTAAATATTAAAATGTTTATATCTTTTATTTTTATGTTTGTTAACCAACATGCAATTGCGAATCTGATCTGGTTTATTGAAACTACAAGTGTTGATCATCGATCTAAATTAACGTAAGATTTCGATTTTTGTATCATTGAATCTTCCAATCTCTTACAGTGGTTACTAACCACACTCCACGCTCTCTTTACTTGGAATAAACAAGTTTTCATATTAACTCACGAGATTTTTATTTTTTGGTGATTCCATAATATGAGATTTGTGAAATTATCATGTTCATTGTTCGGAAAAAGTAAAACCAACTACACAATTCTGTCTGCCTAACATTTTTCATATACAAGTACTAGTGAACAAGAGTAAATTTATAACATGTGAATTTAGAGAATGTCTTCCTAAAAAGAAGAAGATTTATGATATTTTAGTAAACACTTCGAAAATGGATAATTATTATGTTTTTTGACCATGACAATAGTTTATTCCCACTCTCCTTGCTTCTCAAGCAATTATCGCAAACCCCAAGAAACAAGAGTTGCATATAAAAAGGCAAAATTCTCATATTTTTCTGCAGAAACAAATTTGACTCTAGAAAAGTTGAATATATTAAGAATTAAACAAAGATTAGATTAACAACAACAGCTACGCTCACGTCTGTCTTATTCCCACAGAGTTTCAAAAACCTTTTCGCTTTTAGCAGCTTCTCGCCACATCTTTCAGGTCTGTTCTCTTTTAACTTCTTTCCTTTTTAATTTCAGATTTCTGATTGGTTTTAGGGTTTTAATTAGATCTCTGATTTTACGGGCAAGCAAAAAGCATGTGACACTTTCCCTTAACAGACTCTGTTTCATTTGTGATTATTTCTGGGAACTCTCTAGATTGAAATTTAACATAAAGGACAAATCTTTTCAGAAATCACAAGTGGGTTTTTTGGATTTATATTAGTAAACTCTGAGATTGTCAATATAGGACTGGCACTGGATTGAAATGTTTCCTTAAATTCTTTATTTTTCTCTGGGTTTTAGGAAAAAAAGTTAAAAAAGCTTTATTTTTCAAAACCTGAAGAAGAAAGCTCGTAACTTTATAGTTCTTTTTGGTTATATACCGTCGATTTCGATCTGGGTATTATCAGTTTTCTTAAAAGTTAAAAGCTTTCTGATTTTTGTCAGCGCCGAAATATGAACGGTGACGGCGCCAGAGAAGGCGACTCTGTTTCACACGAACCATCAACATCTAAAAGTCCTAAAGAAGGAGAAGAGACGAAGAAAGAGGAAAAAAGCGAAGAAAAGGCCAACACAGTTCCTTTCTACAAGCTATTTGCGTTTGCAGATTCTTCTGATGTGCTCTTGATGATATGTGGCTCAATCGGAGCTATTGGGAATGGAATGTCTTTACCTTTCATGACATTGTTGTTTGGTGATCTCATCGATTCGTTTGGAAAAAATCAGAACAACAAAGACATTGTTGATGTTGTCTCAAAGGTAAAAATCCAAACTTTACTAATTAGTTGTTTGACAATTGTTGTTTGGTGATCTCATTCTACTTAATGATGTGGCTTCTAATAGGTTTGTCTTAAATTTGTCTACCTTGGACTTGGAACACTTGGAGCAGCTTTTCTTCGTAAGTTTACACTTTACTTGGAATTGAGGAAGGAAAGTTTTCTTTTTGGTTTCTTCATTGCATTTTTGGTGCTCTTGTTATTGTAGAGGTGGCTTGTTGGATGATCACGGGAGAGAGACAAGCCGCGAGGATAAGAAGTACATATCTGAAAACAATTCTTAGACAAGACATTGGATTCTTCGATGTGGAAACAAACACAGGAGAGGTTGTTGGTAGAATGTCTGGAGATACGGTTCTTATTCAAGATGCCATGGGTGAAAAGGTAATGCAATGGATATAGAAGCTTATATATAATGTTTGGGTTCGTTTTTGAAATTTGTTACTTTTCTTGAATCTTGCAGGTTGGGAAGTTTATTCAGCTGGTATCTACTTTCGTCGGCGGTTTTGTTTTAGCTTTCATTAAAGGATGGTTACTAACATTGGTTATGTTAACTTCGATCCCTCTTCTTGCTATGGCTGGTGCAGCCATGGCGCTTATCGTCACTCGAGCTTCTTCTCGGGGACAAGCCGCTTATGCTAAAGCAGCAACTGTTGTTGAACAGACAATCGGGTCCATCCGAACGGTAAAGCTCAAACATTTCTATAAGTTTCAAAACAATCTTTAACTGACAGTTGCTTCTTGACTTTTTGTTTTGTTTTGGTTTGAAGGTTGCTTCTTTTACTGGAGAGAAGCAAGCCATTAACAGCTACAAGAAGTTCATAACATCGGCGTATAAATCAAGCATTCAACAAGGTTTCTCCACCGGTTTAGGACTTGGAGTAATGTTCTTTGTATTTTTCAGCAGCTATGCTTTGGCTATTTGGTTTGGTGGGAAGATGATACTCGAAAAAGGTTATACCGGTGGCGCTGTGATCAACGTGATCATCATTGTAGTTGCGGGTTCAATGTAAGTAAAAGCCTAGACAATCAACTTTATATATTTGATGTGAGATTAATCCTAACAGGTATGTCTACTTTCTTCTTGTTTAGGTCGCTTGGGCAAACATCTCCATGTGTAACCGCATTTGCAGCGGGTCAAGCTGCAGCATATAAGATGTTTGAGACGATCAAAAGAAAGCCCTTGATTGATGCTTATGATGTTAATGGAAAGGTTCTTGAAGATATCCGAGGAGACATTGAACTGAAAGATGTGCATTTCAGTTACCCCGCGAGGCCAGACGAGGAGATATTCGACGGATTCTCTCTGTTTATTCCGAGTGGTGCAACAGCAGCATTAGTAGGAGAAAGTGGAAGTGGAAAATCTACCGTGATCAGTTTGATTGAGAGGTTTTATGATCCAAAATCTGGCGCAGTGCTCATTGATGGAGTGAATCTCAAGGAGTTTCAGTTGAAATGGATTAGAAGCAAAATAGGATTGGTCAGCCAAGAACCTGTTCTGTTTTCGTCGAGCATCATGGAGAATATCGCCTACGGAAAAGAAAATGCAACAGTTGAAGAGATTAAAGCTGCAACAGAGCTAGCTAATGCGGCGAAGTTCATTGATAAGTTACCTCAGGGGTTAGATACAATGGTAGGCGAGCACGGTACTCAGCTCTCGGGAGGTCAGAAACAGAGGATAGCTATTGCGAGAGCTATTCTTAAAGATCCGCGGATTTTGCTTCTGGATGAAGCAACAAGCGCGCTCGATGCGGAGTCCGAAAGAGTGGTTCAAGAGGCTTTAGATAGAGTGATGGTTAACCGGACTACAGTTATAGTCGCTCATCGATTAAGTACTGTCCGAAATGCGGATATGATTGCGGTAATTCACCGCGGAAAAATGGTGGAAAAAGGTTCTCATTCTGAGTTGTTGAAAGATTCTGAGGGAGCTTATTCGCAGCTCATTCGATTACAAGAGATAAACAAGGATGTTAAAACATCAGAGCTATCTTCGGGATCGTCGTTCCGGAATTCAAATTTGAAAAAGTCAATGGAGGGAACTTCGTCGGTTGGTAATAGTAGCCGTCATCATTCTTTGAATGTTCTTGGTTTAACCACAGGACTAGACCTCGGCAGCCATAGCCAGCGAGCAGGCCAAGACGAAACTGGAACGGCGAGTCAAGAACCACTCCCAAAAGTATCACTCACCCGAATCGCGGCTCTAAACAAACCCGAGATCCCGGTTCTTCTTCTAGGAACCGTAGCAGCAGCAATAAACGGCGCTATTTTCCCGCTTTTTGGGATTCTGATCTCTAGAGTCATCGAAGCGTTCTTCAAACCAGCTCATGAGTTAAAGAGAGATTCAAGATTTTGGGCGATCATATTTGTAGCTCTTGGAGTAACTTCGTTGATCGTCTCACCGACTCAAATGTATCTGTTTGCAGTAGCTGGAGGAAAACTGATTCGACGAATTCGGTCAATGTGCTTTGAGAAAGCGGTTCACATGGAAGTTGCCTGGTTCGATGAGCCACAGAATTCGAGTGGTACAATGGGAGCAAGGCTCTCGGCTGATGCAACTTTGATTAGGGCTCTAGTTGGAGATGCATTGTCTTTAGCCGTTCAAAATGTTGCATCTGCTGCGTCTGGATTGATTATAGCGTTCACTGCGAGTTGGGAACTAGCTCTTATAATCTTAGTGATGCTTCCTCTTATTGGTATCAATGGTTTTGTTCAAGTCAAGTTCATGAAAGGATTCAGCGCCGACGCAAAGGTTCGTACATCAACCGGTTTGGTTCCATTTTTTTTAGGCTCTGCAAAAATCCTTTGTTTTTTTTCTTGTGAATCGAGGAACTTACTCTGGTTTTGGATTACTATGCAGTCAAAGTACGAGGAGGCAAGTCAGGTAGCGAATGATGCGGTAGGGAGTATAAGAACAGTTGCGTCTTTCTGCGCAGAGGAAAAAGTGATGCAGATGTATAAGAAGCAATGCGAAGGTCCGATAAAAGATGGAATAAAGCAAGGTTTCATCAGCGGATTAGGGTTTGGATTCTCCTTCTTCATTCTGTTTTGTGTCTACGCGACAAGCTTCTACGCAGGGGCTAGATTGGTTGAAGATGGCAAGACTACTTTCAATAATGTCTTCCAGGTGAATAACTGTCTTAATCACTGCTCAAGTACTGTTGAAAATCTCTGTGACCTAGTAATGAAGAAGAATGGATCTTGCAGGTGTTCTTTGCGTTAACAATGGCAGCGATTGGAATTTCTCAGTCAAGTACTTTCGCTCCAGATTCGAGCAAAGCGAAGGTCGCAGCTGCTTCAATCTTCGCGATCATCGATAGAAAATCAAAGATAGACTCGAGCGATGAGACAGGGACAGTGTTGGAGAACGTTAAGGGAGATATTGAGCTGCGTCACTTAAGCTTCACTTATCCAGCAAGACCAGACATTCAGATCTTTCGTGATCTTTGCTTAACCATTCGCGCAGGAAAGGTAAACAAACTCTTAAACCAAGCTGTATCTTAGGAATTTTTAATCTTCGATTAGACTATTAAACAAACTCTTTTTGTTTTTCTCTTAGACTGTTGCTCTGGTAGGAGAAAGCGGGTCGGGGAAATCAACGGTGATCTCGCTGTTACAAAGATTTTACGATCCAGATTCCGGTCATATAACTTTAGATGGAGTTGAGCTCAAGAAGCTGCAGTTGAAATGGTTGAGACAACAAATGGGACTAGTGGGACAAGAACCTGTCTTGTTCAACGACACGATTCGAGCCAACATTGCTTATGGCAAAGGAAGCGAAGAGGCCGCTACCGAGTCTGAAATCATAGCCGCTGCAGAACTTGCCAATGCACACAAATTCATCTCTAGCATACAACAGGTAATGGAAAAAAAAAACAGAACAAATTTGTAAGAACTGTGTTTTTCAAAGTTTCTTACAATGCAAGCAATACAATTTTTAGGGTTATGACACAGTGGTGGGAGAGAGAGGGATCCAGTTATCCGGAGGACAGAAACAGCGGGTGGCTATAGCACGAGCCATCGTGAAAGAGCCGAAGATATTGCTTTTGGACGAAGCAACAAGCGCTCTTGATGCGGAATCAGAGCGAGTGGTTCAGGATGCGCTTGACAGAGTGATGGTAAACCGAACCACGATAGTGGTGGCTCACCGGTTATCTACCATTAAAAACGCTGACGTCATTGCCGTAGTTAAGAACGGTGTGATCGCTGAGAAAGGGACTCACGAGACGTTGATCAAAATCGAAGGTGGGGTTTATGCTTCGCTTGTTCAGCTTCACATGACTGCTTCTAATTGATGTGATATATAGTTTTGGTTTTATGAAAAGCTAAAACTTCAGTTTTGGCTTGAGTCAAAAACTAGCCAATGTACTAAAGGTTTTGTATTTATTTTTTTGTTGTTGTTTGTATACAAGTTAACGAAGCTGATATATATATCTTGTCTTTCAAGAAAGTATGCATACCTGTTTCTTGAATATCTTTGTTGACTTTTGTGCTTAGTCAACTTCCGGTTAAATGAAAATCCTCTCAGACTGTTAATTTGTGTAAATTATCTACGGAATTGTCTTCATGTACCATTTAATATTGTCTGTTCTATACTTGTTTCCTTTTTAAAATTTTTTATGATTGGGGTTTGTGTTTTAATTTGATCTCTGATTATACGAGTAACCCAAAGCCCAAAAGCATTTAAGCATGGGGACTCCTTTTCCCTTTAATTAACATTATCTGTTTCATCCGATTACTATTATAAATCACAATTTACTTCTTTAATAACTACAACAACTCTTGTCTCTCCATCTGTCAGTTTTAAATTCTCCTTCTTTCTCTTAACTAATTATGTTTACGTCTTTACGATTAATTAAAAGTGTATAAAAAAAAGAATCTTATTCATTGCCGAGCAACTACAAATCAAAGTGTAAAACTATAAAACTTTGTTACTAATATAAAATTGACTTACAAATCAAAGTGTAAAACTATACAACTTTGTAACTAATATAAATTTGACTAATTTCATTTTTGTTTAATCTTATTTTATTTTCACTAAATCTTTATACTTAACTACTAATCTAATATTACATATTAGTATTTTAATTAATATGGTGATAATTTCTGTGAACTCTCAGGTAAAATTTAATAGAAATCACAAGTGGGGGGTTTTGGGATTTATATCAGTAAAACTCTCAACTACGACTGGTCTGAAATGTTTCCTTAAATTCTTTAATGTTCTCGACCTTTTCTGGGTTTTAGGAAAAAGTTAAAAAAAAGCTCTCTTTTTGTCTGGGTTTTAGGAAGAAGAAAGCTCCTAACTTTATCATTATATACCGTCGAGTTCGATCTGAGAATGATCAGATTTCTTAAAATCCTTCTGATTTGTGTCAGCGCCGGAAAATGAACCGTGACGGCGCCGGAGAAGGCGACTCTGTTTCACACGAACATTCAACATCTAAAACCGATGAAAAGGCCAAGACAGTTCCTCTCTACAAGCTATTTGCGTTTGCAGATTCCTTCGATGTGTTTTTGATGATATGTGGCTCACTTGGAGCTATTGGGAATGGAGTGTGTTTACCTCTTATGACATTGTTGTTTGGTGATCTCATCGATTCCTTTGGAAAAAATCAGAACAACAAAGACATTGTTGATGTTGTCTCAAAGGTAAAAATCCAAACTTTTTTTGAACTTTTTGATTGTGTTCTTAGATCACATTTTAGTACTAATACTGTGTCTTCTTATATAGGTTTGTCTTAAATTCGTCTACCTTGGACTTGGAAGACTTGGAGCAGCCTTTCTTCGTAAGTCATTACCCGCGATTTGCTTGTTTCTCTGTTGCAATTGCATCTAAGGATTAGAGAATTGAGGAAGAAAAGTTTTGTTCTTTTGGTTTCTCCATTGCATTTTGCTTAAGGGTTAGAGAATTGAGGATGTGATGTTTTGGTATTTTTGTTCTTGTTGTTGTAGAGGTTGCTTGTTGGATGATTACTGGAGAGAGACAAGCCGCAAAGATAAGAAGTAACTATCTGAAAACAATTCTGAGACAAGACATCGGATTCTTCGATGTTGAAACAAACACAGGAGAGGTTGTTGGTAGAATGTCTGGAGATACTGTTCATATTCAAGATGCCATGGGTGAGAAGGTAATGCAGCTAACAGAGAAACTTCCGTATTGCGATTTCAGGCTTAGATATAATGATTGGATTCGTTTTTGAAGTTTGTTACACTTTTCTTGAATGTTGCAGGTGGGGAAGTTTATTCAGCTGGTATCTACTTTCGTTGGCGGATTTGCTTTAGCTTTTGCTAAAGGATGGTTGCTAACATTGGTTATGTTAACTTCGATTCCTTTTCTGGCTATGGCTGGTGCAGCCATGGCGCTTTTAGTGACTCGAGCTTCTTCTCGGGGACAAGCCGCTTATGCAAAAGCAGCAACTGTTGTTGAACAGACAATCGGGTCTATCCGAACGGTAAAAATCAGTCTTTCTAAGCTACAGAACAAATCTTTAAGTAAGATTAGTTGCTAAATTCCATTTTTTTTTAAAAGGTTGCTTCTTTTACGGGAGAGAAGCAAGCAATAAACAGCTACAAGAAGTACATAACATCGGCTTATAAATCAAGCATTCAACAAGGTTTCTCCACTGGTTTAGGACTTGGAGTAATGATCTATGTGTTCTTCAGCAGCTATGCTTTGGCTATTTGGTTTGGTGGGAAGATGATACTCGAAAAAGGGTATACCGGTGGCTCTGTGATCAACGTGATCATCATTGTGGTTGCGGGTTCAATGTAAATGCCTAGATCATTGGTTCTATATATACATCAGATTATGTCTTCTTCTTTGTTTATAAATGTGAGATTCCTAAGAGTTGTGTTCTGTTTTGTTTTTCTTTAGGTCGCTTGGGCAAACATCTCCATGTGTAACCGCATTTGCAGCAGGTCAAGCTGCAGCATATAAGATGTTTGAGACGATCAAAAGAAAGCCTTTGATTGATGCTTATGACGTAAATGGAAAGGTTCTTGGAGATATCCGAGGAGACATTGAACTGAAAGATGTGCATTTCAGTTACCCCGCGAGGCCAGACGAGGAGATATTTGATGGATTCTCTCTGTTTATCCCGAGCGGTGCAACAGCAGCACTGGTAGGAGAAAGTGGAAGTGGAAAATCTACGGTGATAAATTTGATTGAGAGGTTTTATGATCCGAAAGCCGGTGAAGTACTCATTGATGGAATTAATCTTAAGGAGTTTCAGTTGAAATGGATCAGAAGCAAAATCGGATTGGTCTGCCAAGAACCTGTTCTGTTTTCGTCGAGCATCATGGAGAATATCGCCTACGGGAAAGAAAATGCAACGCTTCAAGAGATTAAAGTAGCAACAGAGCTAGCAAATGCAGCAAAGTTCATAAATAACTTACCTCAGGGGTTAGATACAAAGGTAGGAGAGCACGGGACACAGCTCTCGGGAGGACAGAAACAGAGGATAGCTATTGCAAGAGCTATTCTTAAAGATCCGCGGGTTTTGCTTCTGGATGAAGCAACAAGCGCGCTCGATACAGAATCCGAAAGAGTGGTTCAAGAGGCTTTAGATAGAGTCATGGTTAACCGGACTACGGTGGTGGTTGCGCATAGATTAAGCACGGTAAGAAATGCGGATATGATTGCAGTAATTCACAGCGGAAAAATGGTGGAAAAAGGTTCGCATTCTGAGTTGTTGAAAGATTCCGTGGGAGCTTATTCGCAGCTCATTCGGTGTCAAGAGATAAACAAGGGTCATGATGCAAAACCATCAGACATGGCTTCGGGATCATCTTTCCGGAATTCGAATTTGAACATATCAAGAGAGGGATCGGTTATCAGTGGTGGAACCTCGTCTTTTGGAAATAGCAGTCGTCATCATTCTTTGAATGTCCTTGGTTTATTCGCTGGACTAGACCTTGGTAGCGGTAGCCAAAGAGTAGGCCAAGAGGAAACTGGAACGACGAGTCAAGAACCGCTCCGAAAAGTATCACTCACCCGAATCGCAGCTCTAAACAAACCTGAGATCCCGGTTCTCCTTCTTGGAACTGTAGTAGCAGCAATCAATGGCGCGATTTTCCCGCTTTTCGGGATTCTGATTTCAAGAGTCATCGAAGCGTTCTTCAAACCAGCTGACCAATTAAAGAAAGATTCAAGATTCTGGGCGATTATATTTGTAGCTCTGGGAGTAACTTCGTTGATTGTCTCACCGTCTCAAATGTATCTGTTTGCAGTAGCTGGAGGAAAACTTATACGACGAATTCAGTCAATGTGCTTTGAGAAAGCGGTTCACATGGAGGTTAGCTGGTTCGATGAGCCAGAGAACTCGAGTGGTACAATGGGGGCAAGGCTCTCGACTGATGCAGCTTTGATTAGAGCTCTAGTAGGAGATGCATTGTCTTTAGCGGTTCAAAACGCTGCATCTGCTGCGTCTGGATTGATTATAGCGTTCACTGCGAGTTGGGAATTGGCGCTTATAATCTTAGTGATGCTTCCTCTTATTGGTATCAATGGCTTTCTTCAAGTCAAGTTTATGAAAGGATTCAGCGCCGACGCAAAGGTCTGTTCATGGCTTTCTAGGGTTTATTTCTTGTGGATCAAGAAACTTACTCTGGTTTTGAATAACTTTGCAGTCAAAGTATGAGGAGGCAAGTCAGGTAGCGAACGACGCGGTGGGGAGTATAAGAACAGTTGCATCTTTCTGCGCGGAGGAGAAAGTGATGCAGATGTATAATAAGCAATGTGAAGGTCCGATAAAAGATGGAGTAAAGCAAGGTTTCATCAGCGGATTAGGGTTTGGATTCTCCTTCTTCATTCTGTTTTGTGTCTACGCGACAAGCTTCTACGCGGCAGCTAGATTGGTTGAAGATGGCAAAACTACTTTCATTGATGTTTTCCAGGTGAATTGATGTCCTCGTCTACTGTCATTGATGGCAAGACTAAAATATTTTTGGAAATCTCGGTGCCTAGTAATGAAGTAGAATGGATCTTGCTCTGGATCTTACAGGTGTTTTTCGCGTTAACCATGGCAGCTATTGGAATTTCTCAGTCGAGTACTTTCGCTCCAGATTCAAGCAAAGCCAAGGTCGCAGCTGCTTCAATCTTCGCGATCATCGATAGAAAATCAAAGATAGACTCGAGCGATGAGACAGGGACAGTGTTGGAGAACGTTAAGGGAGATATTGAGCTTCGTCACTTAAGCTTCACTTATCCAGCAAGACCAGGCATTCAGATCTTTCGTGATCTTTGCTTAACCATTCGCGCAGGAAAGGTAAAACAAATCTTTGGACCAAACCCAAACTTTCTATTAAGAAACTTTTTCACTCAAGTTTTCTGATCAAGTTCTGTCTTTTTTTTTTCAGACGGTTGCTTTGGTCGGCGAAAGTGGGTCGGGGAAATCGACGGTGATCTCGCTGTTACAAAGATTTTACGATCCAGATTCCGGTCAGATAACTTTAGACGGAGTTGAGCTCAAGAAGCTGCAATTGAAATGGTTGAGACAACAAATGGGACTAGTGGGACAAGAACCTGTCTTGTTCAACGACACGATTCGAGCCAACATTGCTTATGGCAAAGGAAGTGAAGAGGCCGCAACCGAGTCTGAAATCATAGCCGCTGCAGAACTTGCCAATGCACACAAATTCATCTCTAGCATACAACAGGTAATGGAATAAAAACAGAACAAATTTGTAAGAACTCTGTTTTTCAAAGTTTCTTACGATGCAAGCAATACAATTTTGTAGGGTTACGACACAGTGGTGGGAGAGAAAGGGATTCAGTTATCAGGAGGACAGAAACAGCGGGTAGCTATAGCACGTGCCATCGTGAAAGAGCCGAAGATATTGCTTTTGGACGAAGCAACGAGTGCTCTTGATGCAGAATCAGAGCGACTGGTTCAGGATGCGCTTGACCGAGTGATTGTAAACCGAACCACGGTTGTGGTGGCTCACCGGTTATCGACCATTAAAAACGCTGACGTCATTGCCATCGTTAAGAACGGTGTGATCGCTGAGAATGGGACTCACGAAACGTTGATCAAAATAGACGGTGGGGTTTATGCTTCCCTTGTTCAGCTTCACATGACTGCTTCTAATTGATAATGATATAATGTTTTGTTTACGATAGCAAAAATATATTTATGTTGTTGTATGCAAGTTTATGTAGCTGTCACTATTTATTTTCTTTCCCTTTCTCTCTAAATTTATAGTTATAAAATGAATGTCTTTATTTGACTTTTTGCTCTAAACCATCGTCTCCACTACCAAATACAGAGATAATATGTACAAACACACTCAAACAACGAAAAATAACGAGCACTCAACATTGCTTTCTTCTTTTTATCATCTGCTCTTTCCCTGCACCATACCAAGATAAATCTTTATTAATTGACCCCATTAATGACAGGTGGTTCTTGCATCTCGTGCCCATGGGTATTAAACACGAGCCCAAAAGGATTGTTGTTGGTCACCATGTTGTCCCATGGAGACATCTCTTGACCTCCTGCGAAATAAGAGTCTTGAAAGTGGAGGTTCCTCTGCGTCTTCAATCCTGCGAAACATATCTCAGTAAACGTTTTCAGCTTCCTCTCTTCTTCTTCTTGTTTAACCAGATCAAAGATCATATCTTGGTCAACACGTTCATCTTCCATGATTACAACAAGCGGGTTCCCTGAATCTTGACTTTGAACCGGAAGAGGAATCTGTGAATCTTGTTGTTGAATGCCCCTATCATCATCATCATCTTCTTCTTCTTCTTCATCCAGTATGTTTTCGAGCTCATTTGCATATTCCTCCATGTTTTGATCCGTTGTGGATCTTGAACCATGATCTTGAAGTTGAAGATGAATCTCTAGGTGTTGTTGTTGAATGGCACTATCATCATCTCCTTCTTCTTCTTCATCCAGCATCTTTTCAAGATCATCCGCATATTCCTCCATATGTTTATCCAATGTGGATCTTGAATCATGACTTTGAAGAGGAAACTCTGGATGTTGTTGTTGAATGGCCCTATCATCATCTTCTTCTTGTTCTTCATCAAGCATATTTTCGAGCTCATCCGCATATTCCTCCATGTTTTGATCCATTGTGGATCCTGAAACCATATTGTTGTGTAGTGGTGGTTGCTCAACGAGGTTGTTGTTGTTCTCTGTCGGGAACTTAAATTGGTCAAGGACGTTCTTCTTCATACGGATATTACACAAGGCAACTTCTTGGAATTCAGCATCGTTCTCACTCGCTAGCCAATACTCAGTCATACACCAACCAGTGGCTTCTCCCTCTTATAATTTATTTTTTTATTTTTATTTTTTTGTTTTGATAAACTTAGTTTTAATTTTTTCCTAAAATTTTCCTAAAACTTAGCATTAGAAGGTTTTTTTTAATCTCCCTAACTAACTATGTATTAAAAGGGTTTTTTCTTCCATTATACGAGGTTATCAACCAATAAAATTAAAAGATAAATCATTTCAAATTTGCTTAATCAAAATACAGATTTATCGATATTTTTTAAGTAAACTTTTTGTAATGTTTTTTCCTTTTCTAATAATACAAAGGAGTTAATTAGATATTTCAAGATTATAGGAAAATTGTTATCTATAACCCTATACGATTGGTTACGTGCATAAGAAGTTAGTGGCTAATCATATCCAAACTTGGTGATTTTTATACGATTTGATTGCATAGCGATAAACTTGTTAACAAATTAAAAAGCTCTTGTATTCTCTGTTTTGTGCTGCAATATATTAAACAGTCTACTTCATTTCTGGTATAATTCAAAGGCGGCACTAATATTACTAAATAATCTCTGATATGATCTATATTTAGTTAATAAATTACCATAATGATAAAGGATATTTAACAAGTAACAACATTAACTGGCAACAAAACCATCCATGAACTACTTCGGTGTAAAATAAAAACTGAAAATTTTAGATAACAAATGTTACTCTAAAATTAGTGTTTATAAACAAAACAATTTCTCTAAAATCTTCATTCTTAATAACCCTCTCTTTAAGCTTTTTCGAAACAAAAGAAATAAGATGAAGAAGTCATCACCATTGCTCTGTTTCTCTCTTGCTTTGTTTTCTCTCCTCTCATCTCCTTCCTCTTCCACTCGTATAATCTCCTCCATTGTCCCCTCCGCCGCTCCTTCTCCCGCCGTAGCCCCCACCACCGACGGCGACGTAGACGAAAACGATTTCTCCGCCTTCACGCAATGGAACATTTTAAACCTAACGGACCTTAAAAGTACCTTTAAAAACCTCCCGGATTTCTCTAAGCTCAACATCTCATCCCTTCACGTGTCACCCGCCGTTGGCTCCGTCTGCTCTAACACCGACTACGCCGCCGAATGCATCGTCTCAATCCTCCCACTCCTCCGTGACTTCCGCAAATTCGAGCCAAAACCCATCGACGTCCTTCGAATGGAGATGAGTGCGCTCTACGAGAAAGCTAACGCCACGCTTGACTTAGCCAAGCGTCTCATCGTGGATAAGTCAACGCCGCGTGACGTGGCTGATGTATTGGACTTGTGTGTCGATAACTACGAGTCGCTTCTCGATGATCTTAAAGATGCTTCCGTAGCCGTCGATGATGGAGACTTTGAACGGCTCGAGAGTGTGGTCAGTGCTGCGATCGCTGATGTGGTGACTTGCTCTGACGCGTTCGCTGAGTCGTCGGAGCTTGAGTCGCCGATGGCTAACGTTGATGATTTTCTTAAGAAACTTTGTAGCAATGTCTTGGCTATTTCTCAGATGATCCACATGTAAATGCGTAAGTATATTAATGATAAAGAGATATAGTACAACGAAAAAAATAATATAGATACTAAAGTTACGCAAAAAAAAATTTCTTCCAAATTATCAAAATGTGAAGTCTTGAATTTGAGAAAAAAAAAAGTGTATGGTAATGAGTTCAAAAATGTAAATGTTATTAATAATGTACAAATTATTATTAAAGTCAGTAAGTTGATTCAGAAGAGAAATGTATAGTTTCTTCTTAAATTTTCTGATGAGAATTGTAGGAAATCAAATTACTACTATTTAACCATTTTAGAATTATGATCCATTTGAATATATTTTTCAACATATCATAAACTTTATAAAAGAATTTTGGAAGAGGTATTTATGGTTGGCCCAGTTATATCTGTTTCACACAAAGCCCATAAACACATAATTTTCGAACATGCATATTTATGTTTGGCCCATTTCTCTGTTTCACACAAAGCCCATAAACACATATTCTGGAACAGATATTTATTGTTTAATGCTTTAATTCTAAAATTTCCTCTTTGAAAACAACACGTGACAATCGCGTTTTGTAAGTACCGAAAGGCGTTAGCGTGTAATATAATCGGACCTAAAATTGACCCGTCCCAATCCTAAATTAACGGGTTCAAAACCCGACCCGATAACACACACACAGATATCACCACCATTAGTCTCACTTCGAAGAAGCAAAACAAAATCCCCAAATTTTCAACAAGGATAAGAGCCGGAAGCTCATCGCCGGTGAACGGAACTAGGGTTTCATTCATCCCCAAATTGATAACAAGAAAATGGCTCATGCTTGCGTCTCTACATCGGCTTCTTCTCTCAGATTCACAGCTGGATTCGTCTCCGCTAGTCCCAATGGCTCCTCTTTCGATTCTCCCAAGCTTTCTCTTCCTTTCGAGCCTCTCCGTTCAAGGTTTTTTTGCCATTTTCCACTTTTCTTCACTCTCGAAACTATGGATTCTTTAGATTAACTTAGGGATTGTGTTTGCAGGAAGACGAATAAGTTAGTTAGCGATAGAAAGAATTGGAAGAATTCAACTCCGAAAGCTGTATATTCCGGCAATCTCTGGACACCGGAGATTCCGTCTCCTCAAGGAGTTTGGTCCATTAGGTGAAACTTGAGCTTTTAACCATGTTCTTGAACTGTGTGATTTTGAACTCTTTTTGATGGTCAAGTCTGGATAAATTTGTTACTTTGCAGAGATGATTTACAAGTCCCTTCTTCGCCGTATTTTCCTGCTTATGCTCAAGGACAAGGACCACCTCCTATGGTGCAAGAACGTTTCCAGAGTATCATTAGTCAGCTCTTCCAATATGTAAACTTATGAAATCTACTCTTTCTTTAAGATTGATTATCATAGTTTCTAGCTTAGTGTTAATGAATGGTTTCGTTTGTTTTGATCTTTTAGAGGATTATTCGCTGTGGTGGTGCTGTGGATGACGATATGGCAAACATAATTGTAGCTCAACTCCTGTATCTTGATGCTGTTGATCCTACTAAGGTCAGATATTGTTGAATTCTAATTCATGTCTTGTTACTTGATTCAGATGTTTTGCTTTAGGATTCTGATATTTGCTTATGTTGAACAGGATATTGTCATGTATGTTAATTCTCCTGGTGGATCAGTTACAGCTGGTAATAACAACTTTGTCAGCTTACTCTTTATCTTTTTTCCGGTTTTATGGTTAATGACTCGTGCATCTCTTACTTTACCCAGGCATGGCTATATTCGATACTATGAGGCACATCCGGCCTGATGTGTCCACTGTTTGTGTTGGTCTAGCTGCTAGGTAAAACTTTCACCATCCTTTCACTCTCATTATCTCTTGATTTTCTTAGGTTCCTTGGTAAATTGATAATTTCTCTTTTCAATGTGGTTAACTGTTCTTGATCTTTTGTTGGATTCATGACCAAAAGTTACCAGTTAAAAACATAGTGTTTCTCGAAAACACGGAATCCTTTTTTATCTGTGTGGTTGAATGTTTCCTAGATTATGACATCCTCCTCTTTTTCTGTGTTGGTTTTCTTATGAACAGTATGGGAGCTTTTCTGCTTAGTGCTGGAACCAAAGGTAGTCTCTTAATCCTTTCAATCATTAGTAAAAATCTTTTAGTGAAGTCTTATGAATTTCATTTTTCTGATGTGAGTCATGCTTTATTCGTAAAACTGTAGGAAAAAGATACAGTCTACCAAACTCAAGGATAATGATCCATCAGCCGCTTGGTGGAGCTCAAGGTGGCCAAACCGACATTGACATTCAGGTCATTCATCCTCGCCTTTATATTTCGGTTTTTAATCCCAGTCATCTTCTTAAGTTCTTGGAGCGACTAGATTGATTTGAATATCAGATGATTTTGAAACCTAACCACACAAGTTCATGGTCTGAAACCAGGCAAATGAAATGCTGCATCACAAGGCAAACCTAAACGGTTACCTCGCATACCACACTGGTCAAAGCCTGGAGAAGATAAACCAGGACACAGACCGTGATTTCTTCATGAGTGCCAAAGAAGCAAAAGAGTATGGACTTATCGACGGTGTTATCATGAACCCTCTTAAAGCTCTCCAGCCACTTGCAGCAGCTTAATCGCCTAAAGGTAGTGGTTCAGCTTTAGCACTTGTTCTTTTTTGGGCCTTTGATGAACTGAGATTTTCCATGAAATATGTTTCTATTCTACAAGGAAAATCAGATTTGTTTGGGATCAAACTCTGTAGTTGATACATACATGAAGACCAAAGTAAAGTTTCTTACTGTGCTGTTTGATTGAACAACCTATGATCTTTTAATTTGTTTTACTGAATCTGGTAGTTACACCCAGCTTTGTAGCAACATTCATAATAAGGCTTTTGATGTTGACTGTCTTTAGTGGTAAGGAGTAGAAGATTGATGCATTTTTATCTGACTTCCATTTTCAAACTGAAAGTTACAACTCCACTAATCCTGACTTTGTCAATTATTATCACAAGGATTTATAACTAACTTTTCTATTGAGTTATTTATTACCTGTCACTCGAGACCTTTAATTTATTATCCTCTTTTTCTAAAAAAATCAGGATATGTTTAATATAACCTTTAATCTACTTATAGTATTACTACATATTCACACGTATTTGTGATCTAATTGAGAAGAAAAAAAAGATATCGGGGAACTTTATTCATGTAATGGTCGAACACTAAGATATGTTGGGTCCGTCGGATGCATTTATGTGAAAGACTAGATTTTAATTTGCGGTGTACCGCGGGAACAATTTATTTTTTAAAGTTAGTATATATAAAAGTTTACAAATTGTATCTATTTATAAAATATTTTTATTTTATAGTTTACAAATATTATTAAATAACGTCCTGTCAAACCCGTCCCGTAAAAAAACTCATTTATTTTATTAATGTTGATCTTATTTATGATATGTTTATGAATCATTGTCTAAATATTTTGTAATTTTATAGTAATTAAATGCTATCAAATTATATCTCTACGCTTTGATGATTATAATCGAATTGTTATAGTTATGGAGAAAAGTAATATTAAAAATGATAATTTTGTAATAATTAAATGATATTAAATATTTTGGAAGTTTTATTTTAGTAAATAATCGTGTAGTTAATGTGGAGAGATTTTAGGAAGATTGTTAAATGTCAAATATTTAATTCGAATATTTTTTTTATAATTATCAAAAACAAGCATTAAAATCTAGTGGCAGCCATCGTAAATAAGTCTCAACTACAGGATTTATTTCACAAAATGACTGCAAAAATGTATATATAGATACTATTTTGAATATAACTTATTATTACCAACATGTAGTAACCATTATTTAAAAGCCACAAAAAAAAAAAATCAAATATTTTGTTTTTTAAAAAAACGAGGATGGTCCATCAGCCGGCTGTGTTCATCGATGAGCAAATAAATGAAAATTAGTGGGTTTTACATTAGAAAAAATCTGGACAATTTTAATTAAATATATGTATAGTAGATTAAGAAAATAAAGGAATAAGAAAGGAACCTTTGTAGCTAGACGACCATAGACGTGGTTGCCAAACACACTTTCTTAAAGCTTTATATACATCTTTCTTACTTCCTCTGTTTCTTCTCATTCAAGCAACAGTCTCTTCCCATTTTTTCTTCTTCTTCTCCCTCTACCTCTTCTTTGCCAATTAAGATGGAACATGAAGAAACACAGAAGAAGACAGGAATCAGCTGGTCACTGGTTCGACCATTTCAAATGATCTCCATTAGCCTTCTTAGTCTTCTTGTCCCTCTCTCTTTCCTCTTCCTTTCACGTCTCTCCGTTTCCTCCTCCTCAGCTCCAGTCACCGTCTCCGGAGTATTCTCCCTTCTTCATCAGGCCGATGTCGGAATCTTATACACAATCTTGTCCCTCATCATCGTCTCCACTTTAATCCACATTCTCTCCGGGAAACCAGAGTGCTCTGTTCTGCATTCCCATCTATACATTTGCTGGATCGTTCTCTTCATCGTTCAAGCTTGTGTCGCCTTCGGAATCGAAGGAACCATGAGCACGACCATTTCTATCGATACAGACAAAAGCTTTTCTCTTGCTGCTCAAGAAAGGTGGGTTTTGGTTAGGGTTATGTTCTTTTTGGGCCTACACGAAGTGATGCTAATGTGGTTCAGAGTCGTGGTTAAGCCGGTGATTGACGACACTGTGTTTGGGGTTTACGTGGAGGAGGAGAGATGGTCGGAGAGAGCTGTCGTGGCGGTGACTTTTGGTCTAATGTGGTGGTGGAGGCTAAGAGATGAGGTAGAAAGTTTGGTGGTGGTTGCAGAGGTTAAACGTAACCTTCAGATACGTTTGGAGGGTCTCGATTTTGTGAACTGGTGGATGTATTACATCTGTGTTGGAATTGGCTTGGTGAAGATCTTCAAGGGTTTTTTGTATTTTGTGAATATGTTAATTTTGACCATTAATAGGTCGAGAAAATGCTGTGAATCGTGTCTTGTTGATGATATGTGTAATATTGATGATCATGTGTAAGAAATTTGACATTTTATACTCAAACTCATTTGATTTATTTATATATATAGTTTTTTCATTTAAATGTCTTCTTTCTTGTTATAAATTTAAACCTTTTTTTTTTTTGGGTCATAAAAATAATAGGATATCAAATAGCAATCTTTTATAATCTAAAGATAATCATTGAACATTAATTTAAGTGGATCTTAAGTCTTTTTATAGTTATGTTTATAACACGTGCATAATATATATACGTAGTCACTTTTTAAGAAAACTTTGGACATTTAGTTAACGTTATAAAGAGTAAAAAATTTTAAAATATTAGAGTAAAGAGTAATTTACGTTTTAACACAAGGATTTATAACGAACTCTCGAGAGCTTGAATTTATCCTCTTTTCCAAAAAATTATTTTATTTTTAATCTATTTATAATATTATGTACAACACACATTTAATCTTAAAAAAATAAAGATATCAATGAACTTTATCCATGTAATGGTCAAACACTAGATATGTTGGGAACGTTGGATCCATTATTTTTAAAAATCAAATTTTTTCATATCTATTATTTGTTTCAAAGAAAAAAAAAACACACGACGATTATCCATCTGCCGGCTGTGTTCATCGGTAAACCTATATTTTAAAACTGGTGGGCTTTTCATTACCATAAGTTTGGACATGTTTTTATAATTTGATGTATAGTGTAGACCAAAAAATAGAGAAATAAGAAAGGGAACCTTTGTGGTGATTGTAACAAAACAGAAATCATTATATTGAATCATTCGAAAAGACGAAAAGATCAAACCTTTGTAGCTAGATGACCATAGACGTGGCTGCCAATTACAGTCTTAATGCTTTTATATAGATCTTTCTTACATCCTCTGTTCCTTCACATTCAAGAAACAGTATCATCCCATTTTCTTTCTTCTTCTCAGTGTTTCAATCTTTGCGAATTAAGATGGAACATGAAGAAACACAAAAGAACACAAGAAACAGCTGGTCCCTGATTCGACCATTTCAAATGATCTCCATTAGCTTTCTTAGCCTCCTCCTCCCTCTATCTTTCCTCTTTCTTTCACGTCTCTCTCTCTATACCTCCTCAACTCCGGTCACCGTCTCCGGCGTTTCCTCTGTTATTCACCAGGCAGATGTCGGAGTCTTATACACGATCTTGTTTCTCATCATCGTCTTCACTTTAATCCACAGTCTCTCAGGAAAACCAGAATGCTCTGTTCTCCATTCCCATCTCTACATCTGCTGGATCGTTCTCTTCATCGCCCAAGCTTGTGCCTTTGGGATCAAAAGAACCATGAGCACGACCATGTCTATAAATCCAGACAAAAACTTGTTTCTTGCGACACATGAAAGATGGATGTTGGTTAGGGTTTTGTTCTTTTTGGGGCTACACGAAGTGATGCTGATGTGGTTTAGAGTCGTGGTTAAGCCTGTGGTTGACAACACTATATATGGGGTCTACGTGGAGGAGAGGTGGTCCGAGAGAGCCGTTGTGGCAGTGACCTTTGGTATAATGTGGTGGTGGAGGCTAAGAGATGAGGTAGAAAGTCTTGTGGTGGTGGTTACGGCGGATAGACTTAACCTCCCCATTCGTTTGGAGGGTCTCAATTTTGTGAACTGGTGTATGTATTACATCTGTGTTGGAATTGGTTTAATGAAGATCTTCAAAGGGTTTTTGGATTTTGTGAATACGTTGACTTTGAGCATTAAGAGGTCGAGAAAAGGCTGTGAATCATGTGTTTTTGATGATATGTGTAATGATGATCATGTGTAAGATATTTGACATATTATACTCATCTCTTGAATGTTTTTGAGATTTTTTTATTTTTATTTTCTATTTCTTGCTAGGAATTTAACCCGTATATATGTCACAAAAATAGTAGAATATCAGAAAGCAAAAATATTTTATCTAAAAATAACCATTGAACATTAATTTAAGTCTTTTTATAATTATATTTTTATAACACACCCTTTTTAAGAAAAACTTGGAGATTTAATTAACGTTATAAATAGTAAAAAATATCGGATTTACGTAGAAGTTTTAAATGCGTATAATTAAATTTACGAATTGAATAATATAGCCATATATATATTTTTGAAGATTTAAACTCATTTTGTTTCTTCCATATATGCATAATATATAAGCTTAAATAGAAAACTAGCTAGGAATGAATACTAATATATATAATGACATTAATATAAGTCTTACCGGACACTCCAAAATGTATATATTGATCTATCAACATTTTTTCATTGGTTTACTAAACCAAGTTGTCACATAAATATGAGTTAACGCCTTTTTTTTTATAATATTGTATATGAATTTAAACTTGAGCTGTCAAACGTCAAGCAAACCCAACATCTACATACATATAGTACTATATTTTGAAAATTAAAATTTTCTTAAATTTCCCATATTATTTTCCTTTTAAAGCAAGCAAGTCCAAATACGTTTCTTCCAGATTATAATTTTCCTTAATAAGGTTTTCTACAAAAAAAAATCAACTTCTTATTTAAAAAACCCTTTGCATTATCCTTTTCACCAACATCAGAGAAGACGAGAAAAAAAGAAGAGGCGAGTGGTTAATGGAGAAGGTTAGTTTCACTCCAAACATATATGAATTGACTAGGTTATGAAATCCATATATTTTAATTGTGTGTTTATGATAGATCAATAACATTTAGGGTTGAATTTTCTTGTGATCTATTATGTTATTCGTCCCATGCATGATCCATAAAACTTTTATTTTTGAATTTGTCTAGGAAAACCATGAGGACGATGGTGAGGGTTTGCCACCCGAACTAAATCAGATAAAAGAGCAAATCGAAAAGGAGAGATTTCTGCATATCAAGGTAAGAGACATTTGGTTGCTTTAATATTTTATTCTCTTCTGTATGTTTTTCTGAAAATTAAGGAGAGGAGAGGACTTAATCTCATAACTATACGATTCCAAAGAGATGTTAAGATACATCTAATAAACAGTTATACATTAGTCATAATCTTTAAAACTAAAAAGAGAAATTTCCAAACTTTTAAATTAAAAACAGAATTTAGAAAATGCCAGCGAATCGATAACGACATCCAGATCTGTCGGGTATCCAAAACTTAGAATAAAAAAATAATTAATATATTTATAATATAAAGCTGGAACTTAGGTTATAAAATAAAATTGAAAATAATAGTAGATTTTTTTGTTTTTGTCAAACAAAATAGTAATACAATTTGTTTTTTTTAGTACAAAGAAACTAAATAGGTCCAAATTGTTTTTTTTTTAACATTCAGCCAAAAAAGCCAAGATTGATGCATATATCAAGAAATCGAAATCAAAACTTTTGTATTCAAGTATTCTAGTTTCACTATATATAGAGTCCAGTTTCTGAAATTTAAAAAATCATTTACCTATATATTACTTGATTAACAGAGAAAATTCGAGCTGAGATACATTCCAAGTGTGGCTACTCATGCTTCACACCATCAATCGTTTGACTTAAACCAGCCCGCTGCAGAGGATGATAATGGAGGAGACAACAAATCACTTTTGTCGAGAATGCAAAACCCACTTCGTCATTTCAGTGCCTCATCTGATTATAATTCTTACGAAGATCAAGGTTATGTTCTTGATGAGGATCAAGATTATGCTCTTGAAGAAGATGTACCATTATTTCTTGATGAAGATGTACCATTATTACCAAGTGTCAAGCTTCCAATTGTTGAGAAGCTACCACGATCCATTACATGGGTCTTCACCAAAAGGCATGTGTGTTTTTTGTTTCGTACTAGTTTCAAAATATTAATCATATACTATATAGTAATCACTCATAGTGCATATATACATTTCTTTAACATTGCAGTAGCCAGCTGATGGCTGAAAGTGATTCTGTGATTGGTAAGAGACAAATCTATTATTTGAATGGTGAGGCACTAGAATTGAGCAGTGAAGAAGATGAGGAAGATGAAGAAGAAGATGAGGAAGAAATCAAGAAAGAAAAATGCGAATTTTCTGAAGATGTAGACCGATTTATATGGTTAGTTTTTGCATTACATATGTTCTTGATTATTAATTTGTAGTCCATATTTAATAAACTGCTCAAGAAATTTTCAGGACGGTTGGGCAGGACTATGGTTTGGATGATCTGGTCGTGCGGCGTGCTCTCGCCAAGTACCTCGAAGTGGATGTTTCGGACATATTGGTAACAATATTCGAATAAAAACTTCATACGTCGATCAATAACTTTCCTGCTTATTTAATTTTTGTTGTTTTTCGTCGTGAGAAATGTTTTAAATTTTCAAATCTAATGTAGGAAAGATACAATGAACTCAAGCTTAAGAATGATGGAACTGCTGGTGAGGCTTCTGATTTGACATCCAAGACAATAACTACTGCTTTCCAGGATTTTGCTGATAGACGTCATTGCCGTCGTTGCATGGTAACTTTGAATCTTTCTTTTTTAATTTAGCCACAAAAAAGGGAGATGATCATACATGTTTTTATTTTATTTTATCATTTGTTTTACAGATATTCGATTGTCATATGCATGAGAAGTATGAGCCCGAGTCTAGATCCGTAAGCATTAAATTCATTTAAATTATTTTGTTAGTTTCACAACCCTTATATATAAGGTTAAGTGATTAACTTAATTAGATTGCTTTGGCTTGTCAGAGCGAAGACAAATCTAGTTTGTTTGAGGATGAAGATAGACAACCATGCAGTGAGCATTGTTACCTCAAGGTCTCTATCTCTCTCCCTCTCTCTCTCAATTTTTTTGTCTATTCCTTAATTACGTTTATTAGTTACTGGTTTAATATTAAATAGGTGAGGAGTGTGACAGAAGCTGATCATGTGATGGATAATGATAACTCTATATCAAACAAGATTGTGGTCTCAGATCCAAACAACACTATGTGGACGCCTGTAGAGAAGGATCTTTACTTGAAAGGAATTGAGATATTTGGGAGAAACAGGTAAAAAAATAAAAATAGATTTAATGCATTAATATATATACTTACACTGTATTCCTTGATTATGCTGGTTCGCAGTTGTGATGTTGCATTAAACATACTTCGGGGGCTTAAGACGTGCCTAGAGATTTACAATTACATGCGCGAACAAGATCAATGTACTATGTCATTAGACCTTAACAAAACTACACAAAGACACAATCAGGTACACTAACCTATGTCGTAATTATTCTCATGACATGTATGTTAAAAACACATGAAGTTTCCTATATGTGTTGATGGTTTTATCACAGGTTACCAAAAAAGTATCTCGAAAAAGTAGTAGGTCGGTCCGCAAAAAATCGAGACTCCGAAAATATGCTCGTTATCCGCCTGCTTTAAAGAAAACAACTAGTGGAGAAGCTAAGTTTTATAAGCACTACACACCATGCACTTGCAAGTCAAAATGTGGACAGCAATGCCCTTGTTTAACTCACGAAAATTGCTGCGAGAAATATTGCGGGTATGTCATTCAATTTTTCCTAAGCCGGAAGATCCATGAGATTTAATTTGAACATGAGTTTGTATTTTTTGTTCAGGTGCTCAAAGGATTGCAACAATCGCTTTGGAGGATGTAATTGTGCAATTGGCCAATGCACAAATCGACAATGTCCTTGTTTTGCTGCTAATCGTGAATGCGATCCAGATCTTTGTCGGAGTTGTCCTCTTAGGTAACACTTTCACTTCAATATCTCTTTATACAAATTCTATAATCAAAGTAATTCAAACCAAAAGTCTTATAAAAAAAACTTTATATATAGCTGTGGAGATGGCACTCTTGGTGAGACACCAGTGCAAATCCAATGCAAGAACATGCAATTCCTCCTTCAAACCAATAAAAAGGTAATCAACGTCAAATCCGTACCGAAAATTTAAAACTAATTATACGAAAGACATTTAACTATCATTTCCCGTATTTTACTAGATTCTCATTGGAAAGTCTGATGTTCATGGATGGGGTGCATTTACATGGGTAAGCAATCATGTAAATATAAGAATAAGTTTAATAGTTATTGGTGCATTCATAACACTTTTTTTTTTTTAATAATGTTTTATACTTTAGACCATTAAATATATTGTGTGATATGGTTTGACCCGTCAGGACTCTCTTAAAAAGAATGAGTATCTCGGAGAATATACTGGAGAACTGATCACTCATGATGAAGCTAATGAGCGTGGGAGAATAGAAGATCGGATTGGTTCTTCCTACCTCTTTACCTTGAATGATCAGGTAACTTCAGAATAATTTTGAAGTAACGTTTTAATCATTCGCGGGTTACACATCTATTCGAATCAAAGTAACATTTATTTTACAGCTCGAAATCGATGCTCGCCGTAAAGGAAACGAGTTCAAATTTCTCAATCACTCAGCAAGACCTAACTGCTACGCCAAGGTACTAAGCCGTTATACTTTATCTTGAACAAATACTAACATTATACAAACAAAAATACTTATGTTAGTTTCTTTAGTTAAATCGTGTATCAACTTTACTCGTCGTTGATTGGTTTTCATATTGAAGATATTCCAAGAAACTCAAACTCATTTTAAATGATTTTTTCTTGTCGAGAAAATTTAGGTTACGAAAATTTATGGTTTCGTGTGCAGTTGATGATTGTGAGAGGAGATCAGAGGATTGGTCTATTTGCGGAGAGAGCAATCGAAGAAGGTGAGGAGCTTTTCTTCGACTACTGCTATGGACCAGAACATGCGGATTGGTCGCGTGGTCGAGAACCTAGAAAGACTGGTGCTTCTAAAAGGTCTAAGGAAGCCCGTCCAGCTCGTTAGTTTTTGATCTGAGGAGAAGCAGCAATTCAAGCAGTCCTTTTTTTATGTTATGGTATATCAATTAATAATGTAATGCTATTTTGTGTTACTAAACCAAAACTTAAGTTTCTGTTTTATTTGTTTTAGGGTGTTTTGTTTGTATCATATGTGTCTTAACTTTCAAAGTTTTCTTTTTGTATTTCAATTTAAAAACAATGTTTATGTTGTTAGTTTGCATAGACCTTTGGAAAAAAAAAGCTTTGCACAACTTTACATTTATTTAGTCTTCATTTAGCGAAAAATCACATAACACAAGTCTGTGGTACGTAATGTACAAAAATGTCAAAATAATGGGTTTTATCATTAAAAAAAAATATTGGTTATGAATGAAGTATAGTTAGAATTTTAGGTATTAGCTCGTTTGGTTTTAAAACGTTTTTCGAGATTTAATTTTGTAGTCTATTGAGTAATACATGGAAGAATCATCAACAAAGTGGCTGTAGCTTACGAAAGGTTTTACTTTAATGTAAATATGTATTTGATGCATCTAACATTTAGTATCTAAACAAATAAAAACAAAAAAAAAGAAAAAAGCTCTTTAAAATCCGAAAGTAACTATTTTCAAAAAATCTAAATTATAAACTTAAATGTTTGGAATCGCGAACGACTATTGCTAAATATAAATGCTAAATATACATGAAGATGTGAAAAACATGTTGGATTTGTGGAATCGTTAATGACCACGGTTAAATGGCGGGATCCAAAATCCGGTTAGATTTCACAATGTCATATTACGTCATATTAATTTAGTATTTATAAAAAAAACCTTTTAAAAAAAATGAGTTGAAAATCTTTTAAGAAAATAAAAAATAAAATAAATGCTAAATATACATGAAGATGTGAAAAACATGTTGGATTTGTGGAATCGTTAATGACCACGGTTAAATGGCGGGATCCAAAATCTGGTTAGATTTCACAACGCCATATTAATTTAGTATTTATAAAAAAACTTTTTTAAAAAAATGAGTTAAAATCTTTTAAAAAAATAAAATAAAAAATAAATGCTAAATATACATGAAGATGTGAAAACATGTTGGATTTGTAGAATCGCTAATGACCACGGTTAAATGGCGGGATCCAAAATCTGGTTAGATTTCACAATGTCATATTAATTTAATATTTATAAAAAAACTTTTTTTAAAAATGAGTTGAAAATCTTTTAAGAAAATAAAATAAAAAATAAATGCTAAATGTATGAAGATGTGAAAAACATGTTGGATTTGTGGAATCGCTAATGACCACGGTTAAATGGCGGGATCCAAAATCTGGTTAGATTTCACAACGCCATATTAATTTAGTATTTATAAAAAAACTTTTTTAAAAAAATGAGTTAAAATCTTTTAAAAAAATAAAATAAAAAATAAATGCTAAATATACATGAAGATGTGAAAAACATGTTGGATTTGTGGAATCGCTAATGACCACGGTTAAATGGCGGGATCCAAAATCTGGTTAGATTTCACAATGTCATATTAATTTAATATTTATAAAAAAGCTTTTTTAAAAAAATGAGTTGAAAATCTTTTAAGAAAATAAAATAAAAAATAAATGCTAAATGTATGAAGATGTGAAAAACATGTTGGATTTGTGGAATCGCTAATGACCACGGTTAAATGGCGGGATCCAAAATTCGGTTAGATTTCACAACGTCATATTAATTTAGTATTTATGTAAAAACTTTAAAAAACTGAGTTGAAAATCTTTATAAAAAAAAAAAATGCTAAAATATACATGAAGATGTGAAAAACATGTTGGATTTGTGGAATCGCTAATGACCACGGTTAAATGACGGGATCCAAAATCCAATTAGATTTCATAACGTCATATTAATTTAGCATTTATAAAACTTTTTAAAAAATAAAATAAAAGATTTTGAAACAATCCGATCATCAAATAAATAAAAAACATTTTACAACTAAAATCAATATTTATTTTTTGTAAAAAAGAATAAGAAAGAGAGTATAGAAAGTCGTTACCAAGCAATAGCAAAATATGGTGTATATCACGAATCCAAACAATCTTGCGGCTGCACCCACTGATTTGGCGAATCAAGAATATGAACCTACAATAATAATAAGAAGAAAGCTAAAGGTTAATTAAAATAATTTAACAAACAAAGTGATAACAGACAAGAAAACCGCAAATTAGGTCAATTTCGTAAAACTGACTTCAAGAGCAAACCCTAGTTCCTCTCATGAAATTGCGTTTATTATTGATTGACCTATAACCTAAAGAGACTTTCTTTTTGCAGCAGCAAGTTGCGCTAAAATTATAAATCCAAGGTTCCAAGAGATCAAAATAGAAGCAACAAACCTGAATCTCGTCATAACGACGCATATGATGCATCATCCATGGTTTGCGTCACCACCTCCGACTGTCGGTCCATGATTTGGTAAAGATCGTGAAACGCAAAAAAACAGAGACGGAAAATAAGAACGGTGGTGAAATCTTTAATCGTGTGATCAAACGGATCCGATGACATTGGCGCGGATGGTCATCGAGCTTTTGACGTTCTCGTGATCGGTGAGTTCTCTTTGTAAGAGAGGAATAGAACTTGATCAAGAAGAAACAGAGACTAAAAAGAAAGAAGAAGAAGAAGAAGAAGAAGAAGGTGGATTTTTGTTTTCGAAGAAAGAGGACTTTTGTTATATATAGAGAGAAAGGTTGCCAACGGAAAAAAAAAGATAGGTTGGGTTAAATTGTTCCAAGAAAAGGAAATTACTCATACCAATATAGAAAAAGGAAATTGTTTATATCGATAATAAAAAGTGACCGTTACAACAATCATATCATATATTTATTTTTTACTGCCCTTGATGTGAATTGAGGTGACTTGCGTTTGTTGTAGTTAATTAGAGATTCAAACAATTGATTACTGCAGATGATTTAAAAAAAGGCCAAGATTAAAACGCAAACTTTAAAGTTGCTTCGATTCCGGTTAAGACTATATGCAGTTTCAGTTTCCTTGATTTAGGATTTTTCTTTGTTTGTGGTATATCATAAGAAAAAACAACAGATATTATTTTGATTCTTCCATATATCATCTCTGAGTGACTCTGTTATTTTAAGGATATGTTTTCCATTCTAAGTACTTCTCTACGCTTTCAAGGCCACAAAGCTGCTTCACCACCGGCAGCAGCTTCAATCTTCTTAAAGTAAACAAACAGAAACGCCAATTAACCAACCTGTGATAGAACATTAAGTGCACATCCAGAATCCGGACCAAAACCAAGCTAATTACCTGTCCTAAATCAATAGCAGGATTAAGGCTTTTACCACAGTCATAGATAATATCTGATCTTATAAATTCTGTTTTTCCTGTCACAAGGTCAACCTCCACCTGCACATTTTTACATATATATATTCAAATTTTACTGATTTTATCTCAGGGAATGGTTTAAAATATTGGCTATGAGATTCACCTCACTCGCTCCAATTCCATAGTTGAGATATTCTGCAGAAGAGGACTCTGGCTTATAAAAGGTTCGAGCTGAATTTTCTAGTCTGTTCTCAACTGAATTTTTCACTCAGTGACAATCTATATCCAACTTAGATCAACATGATTATTAACGTTTATTAATTAATACATGGAAAAACATCAACAAAGTGGCTGTAGTTTAGTGGTAAGAATTCCACGTTGTGGCCGTGGAGACCTGGGCTCGAATCCCAGCAGCCACACACTTTAAGTTTTTTTCATCATTTCCTTCATACAAGGGTTTTTTCGTCATTTATGACCTTAAATCGTCAGTAGATCTTGACCGTCCATCTATCCACCTGTCCTCACGCTATCTTTATTTTGATTAACTCGACGCAACGGAAATCAAATCAAATTGGGCTTTGTGAACCCAAAAAAATACACTTGGGCTATTCCAATTTATTCATTCCCACTGGGCCGAATCGTTATCTCTTCATGTAAGATCTTTCATTTTCCCTTTGGTTTACCGTTTTACCATAAGTTTCCATGAACACAGAAACACTTCATCTAGAAGATAATGCTGAAGTCTTTTATTCTGTAATTTATGTTTGGAGATTTAATTAAAATCTATGTATAATACTTAACATAATTTACATTTGCTAATGGTTTCATATTCCTATTTTTGTGGGGTATATTTCTGAATAGAGGTTTGAACAAAAAGGAAGTAAAAATTCAAGCTATATGTTGTTGTTGCTCTTCCTCCTCCAAACCATGATCTTCTTCTTCAGAGCTCAATGTATCTTCTTCTGATTCCTATTGAAACAAATGACCAACATTAAAAGTCAACATAGAGACAATATATAGAGATCTAACTTAAAATCATATAAGTAAATTTTGGAATGAGAAAAAAGGGACAAAATCAGCAATTCATATATTGAGAGCTTACGAGAATTTGATATCGGAGACTCCTTTGAATAGCTGTGATGGTTCGAATGATAACGAGCATTGGTAATAGTATGCCTATAGCCTTCAATGTTAAGACCTGCCATTATGTTCACTTATCCATTTTTAGTTTTGAAGACACACAAAACTAAATAGTAAATCAACTTGGTATCTCTAGAATCATAGTTTGAAAAAGAAGAGCAATTTACCGTGAATATTGTATAGGGATACTCTTCAGTTCCATAAACCGCATCAAATGCATGCTTTATCAACAAAATAACCGAAAACTGCAAAAAGAAAAAATTATATCAATTTAATTAGAGTCACGCCGTAAAAGATGTACCCATATATGGATATGTTATGATATGATATTTAGCTCAAATAAAATTGGTTTGGTTGAATTTGGGTATGGCTTGAATATGGGTTAAAGCTTGGAAAAGACGTTATGGGCTATGTTACCACTTACCACTATGAACAATTTTTTAATTTAGTAAACAGACATTCTTTTGGTTCCAAAAGAGGAAACCTTTTACTTTCTTTAGGTTTTCTTGGTCGACCAAACAACCTCACCGAACCACTTACCACAAATGCATGTATGTGAAAAGAATCCTAACAATCATTCTAATCTAATGTCATTATATTTGTCTCTATATATATTTCATAGCACCACCAAACTTGAACCATTTCTAACGCAAAACTATTAAAATTAATTTTTTGTTTTCGAAACTAACATATTAAAGTTCGTGTTAACAAGTATATACCCGTTTTTGTTAGCATTTAATTGTTTCACTAACTTTTGTTTAAAAAATTCTAAACGATTGATAATCAAGTGGACATATTTATTATTTATGGTTACCAATCATGCGAACCTTAAATGTCGATTCTATAGAAGTGGTTGCCACCATTTCTGATTTGGACCTTGCTAAACCAAGGTTTCTCGTTTCCTCACCCACCATTTAATTTTAACTAATTTTTATAATGTCTATATATATCATCCATTATGTTTTCTAATCTCAAACGAATATAATAAATATATTACGTAAAACATTTTAAATAAAAGGGGGATGGATTTAGAACTTACAATGAGAGCCAAGTATCTACAACAAGAGGCGCCTCTATCAACACCAGAGTTGCATTCTTGAAAATCTGATTCTTCTCTATTCACTAATCTTCTATTTCTTCTTCTTCTTCCATTTTCTCTTCTCATTATGTGTAAATTATCTCTGTTCATAAATTAAATTATTATTTTCATTAGTTTTGGATTATTGTTTATTATAAAAACTGGGGAAAAAGGAAGAGGAATCATTCAATAAGCTGGACTATGTTTTCAAAATCTATTTTTCATTCTAAATCTTCAAAGTTTAAACTAAACCTGAAATTTTTGTTTTTAAAGAAAATTCATTACCTGATTGTGACTGCTGTTTCAATAAATCGAGATGGTTTTGAAGTTGTGGTGTATCCAGGTTTATACTCCTGCAATATTACAAAATTTATTACACTTTTTTTTGTCACCATTATAGTGTTAATTCTAAATACATTTATAGAAAGTATACAAGCTGGTTAAACCGATGTTTACTGAATTAATATGTCAAGTAAACCAATACAAAAATCGACCCCAATAAAGAAAACCAACCATAACCGAACCGAAACTGAAATAAGCTGGTGAAAAACTTCATTATATTGGAGACATTTTTCAATTGAAGATACATTTTTCTAATGCATTTGCTCCTAACTCTTTTTTTTGTCAGTCTGTTATGGGTCCCATAAAGCGATGGATGAATCCAGTTACCATTTTTGTTCCTAACTCTTTTTGTAATCCATTTAATGTATAGATTACACAAATAAACAAATAAAACTCGAGAATATGATATCATGAACAGCGTGGCATTGGCTCATTGATTACGATCTTTTACGAGAATCGAATATTTTTCCTTTTCTAGTTATGCCAAAAAAAATATGGGACACGAAGGAGAAAGTTTTTGTAACACGTATCGTTTGTTATTCAAGAAAACAGATTAAACTTAGAAGAAACAAAAAAAAAACCAATTACGTAAATTCAAAACCAATTCAAAATTTAGGAGAAGATGAAAACAAATTATAATCTAACATCAAAAAAGCAAAACCCCTTAAAAAAAGAGAAAGTAAATGTTAGAGAAATTATTGATAAACTAGAAATCAAACCTGGAGACAAATTTCACAAATTGTGTTTCCTTTCTCATCACACCATCGTTGTATGCAATCTCTGTGAGCGAACTAAATCCAACGAAACCAAAACAATCAATATCGGTTTTCAAAAGAATCAAACAAAAAAATAAATCTAGAATTCGATATTTACCTTGATGGTTCCTGAACAAGAACAAGGAGCTTCAAAGTAGCTCTCAGCTTCTTCTTCGTGACAGATTCTACAGCGATTAAAACTCGATTTCAAATATGTTTCATCTATGAACAAAACTACATCTCCCATCGTCTCTGCCTTTGAATTTTAGATGACAAGAAAGCGCTCCAAGCTCTGCTTTTTGCAAAAGTATGCTCTGTTTTTTCTTGCTCTTGACCAAAAAAAATGCTCTGTTTTTTGTTTTTCTCTGAAGAAAGAACAAATGAATGAGAAGAGAAAGAGTTCAACTTTAAAAGGTAGAATTTACAAGGTTACCCTTTATTCTGTTCCTTTGTTCCTTAATTTGTTTTAATTCTCTTCGGTAATATATAATCATTATTTTACTAATAATAATGTAAGCTGTAATAACAATTTCCCAACATTGAAGCTTTGACCAAATGTTTTTGACTTTTCTTTGTGCTGTGGTTTGATTTGGCTGTTCAGATAAATACTATAGTTGTCACTTTGAATTTTGACTGTTTATTACTTTTAAAATACTTGGATTTCGAATTATCTTAGTGGTTAGTTGAACAACGTATTTAGAAACACAAAGACTGATTTTACTTAAGAAATTGTGAAAGCTGGAACAACGGATATATACAAAAAAAAGTTTTGTATGGTTACGAGATCACACAGGTCAACGCATTCGCTGTATTTTTTTTTGTCACCTATCTTTTGTTTAGTATAACATTCTAAATATAGTATACGTTATATGTATTTAAACAATTAATTATTTTCAAATTTTCTAAGAGATACAAAAATTTATTATAGTCATTCACAATGTTTAAGTATGTATTGTATTTGTATGAAAAAAAAAGAGAGTTATGTATTGTATGGCGATGCAAAACTTTTTGCACACGTTGAGATAAAGAAGACTAAATGCGAACACACATAAGAATTCTTTTAACTTTTTCCCACTCTCAAAGTACACTTGGACGCAGACATTTGGGCTTATCTTATTCTGTTCTGATCTTATCTACTACGTTGGAGTTTTGGTTCGGCTGATTATTATTAACATCCACAAAAATCAAAAGAAAAGAAAAAAAAACAATATTGATGGTCGGCAAAATCCTCCCATTATTACTAGAAAATACGTTGACAAAAATTAATAAAAAATGCTACAAATAGAAATATCTTTTCGTCTGAATTTAAAAATTTGTAGGTTGAAGTAAACAAAGAACAATTTTTAAATCCCGAAGTTCGGTTACTAATCACTAATATTATACCATTCGATTTTGAACTACTTATGTGTGTTGTAGAAAAAAATAAAAGATAAGAGAGTATTTGAAAGAGACCATTCCACTTGCTAAGCAAATATCTCCTCTCAATGGGCCCTCTCACTCGGTCCAAAAGCTTGCAATAGTGCGTGGGCTAACACGACGGCGCCGTTTCATTATTACAGGAATCTACACACTTCTTGCCGTTTGTACAGACAATAACTTCAGAATCTACACGCTGCTTGCCGTTTTAATACTTGCTTAGAATATCCACACAAGTTTTCTTCTTCCTCTTTGTCTCTTTTCTCTTTACTCGTCGTCTCTCGAAGCTAAAGGGTATTGATTCTTGTTGAGTGGTTTTCACAGGTTGATGCTCTGGTCTACTTAGTGGATGCTTATGACCAGGAGAGATTTGCAGAATCAAAAAAGGAGCTTGATGCACTTCTCTCAGACGAATCCTTAGCCACTGTCCCATTCCTCATCTTAGGAAACAAAATCGACATACCTTACGCTGCATCTGAGGACGAGCTTCGATTCCATCTTGGCCTCTCCAATTTCACAACTGGTAAAGGCAAAGTGAATCTAACTGATTCGAATGTGAGACCATTGGAGGTGTTTATGTGCAGCATTGTTAGAAAAATGGGATATGGTGAAGGCTTCAAGTGGCTCTCTCAATACATCAAATAAGATCGCCCTATCGCTTTAAGTGTCTCTATAGAATCTATATGTCTGTTTTTCCATAATTTGCTTCTTCTTGGACCAGAGAAGCCTTCATTCTTCAGGAAGCGTTTGCTGCGCGGACCGACCAGACTAGCATCACAGTATGGGGGAAGCGGACACAAGTTGATGTCCCAATAGACAAACGACTCACCCTCGTACTTCACAGCCTCCAAGTCTTTCAATTTAGCGAGTCTTGTTGATAAATCTGTAGGAAGTGGAGGCCGCTCGTCTGTCCAGGGCTGATCGCGACTCATCATATCGCTCTCCATCAGATAAGCAGTCACATGCAACTATAAAAGAGAAAGTGAAGCTTGTGGTAAAGCATGGTGGGCAAACAAAGTAAAACATGATTTTGGTAGCTTACTCCCCCTGGAGAGATCAACCGGCGGACGAGGCACAGTATTCCTAGGTAAACTCAGCTGGAACATTAAATGAACATGGACAAGTCAAACAAAGGCAAAAAAAAAAAAACAGGTAGATGTGTGAAACAAACACTTGATTAATTACCATCACTTTATAATCTCCCGTTGATAGATGTGTGATGAAATTTTCAAAGCCGTGGGCAGGAGGATCAAGGCAGCATACAGAGCAATGCCACAAGGCAGAATCCTCTGTTTCGAGAAGATATCTAACCGCCGAAGGGGGAGATGATAAGATGGATTCCACTGGAATAGAGTGCTCTCAGGGTGTCAGTAGGGACGTTCGCTAGTTTGCCAACAGCAGTGACGGTGAGAGGACCACAGTAGCCTTCATTCTCCAAAAGCCGTTTAATACTCGGACGGACCACACGAGGGTCACAACCATCTGGAACCGGAGAGTTAATGATGTCCCAAAAGACCAATGTTAAGCCTTAGCCTGCTTGTTCGTAGGCTTCTTCATCGTTCAAGACGAATCTTCTTCTAAAAACCTAACCTAACCAAACCTAGGAAAAGAGATTGGAACACAGCCGAAATCGTGTATTTTCCGATGAAGAAATAGCGAGAGAGATCAGGAGCAAGAAACTTACCAGAGAGATAAGGTTGGATCTCGCAATCGACTAGGACGCCTAGGGTTTCCAAAGTCCTAAATCGAAGAAAAATTTGAATATCGTCCCATTTATATATATGGGCTTCGTTTTCATGGGCCTACAGTTTATATGAGTCGGCCTTGTGCAACACTGCATTTATCTTAAGGTTTTTTTATGTAAAGTAAAACCGGCTAAATCATTATAAAACAAATTTTGGTTCGGTTTACATTAACTCCCAAGCAACAAATTCATTAATTAATTCTCAACGTAAAGTGCAAAAAAAAACACAAACTCCCTACTTAATAATATAAAGATTTCTTCTGACCTTTTGATCAACGTAACCTATAAAACCAACATCGTTGTGTTGTGATGATGAGGAAAAAAAGCTCGAAGTTTTATATAATTATAGAATCATGATCTGTTTGATCGACCAGAAATTTGCTTGACAAAAAATCCGAATATTTTTTATTTAAATTTTGTTCGCATTGAACTAAAAGAATTAAAATCTGACTGAATATTTTTGAATAAGAAAAGGATGTCATGACCACTGAACTAAAACGATATGTTTTCAAAGCCATTCAAAAAACACCATAATTTATACATATTCCTTCTAGTTTAAGGCTTTTGCACACAAATTAAGAAAACATATAAATCTTATTTAATTTATCTTTTTTTTATAAAAACATCATTAATTACAACTAATCCAACCAATAAAAAATATGATGTAAAATATAATTTGTTAAAAACTATTAAATATATTTAATATTTGCATAGAAAAGTGAAAACAACACTTCTATTGAAAAAAAAAAAAAAACTTTTAAAATACACTTAATTAGAAACAGAGGGAGTATAATAGAACCCATGTTATTCTAGAAAGGGATGAATATGAAAGGTATTTCTGGCTAACAAGAAATGTGTATGCATGCACTTGTTTGGTTGTTCCATTGATGGTGTTTGGTATCAATGAAAATTGAATATATATAAAAAATCAATAGACATTTGAACATATTATGGGAAATAAGATTATATTTATATGCTATCTTTTTTCACCTTTTCTGGTTGGTCCACTGACATGAACAATCTCTAGATAAATTTATGTAGAAGAAACAAAAAGAAATGACAATTTCATTCCTTATCCCTCCCTCGGTCGATGATGCAAGTGTAATATGGATAAGAATGCCCATTCTCTGTGTCATCTTTTTCCTTTCGCTTTCTTTCTTTTTTATTAGAAAAACCAAACATAACTTTTTATTGGATCATAGTGGAACTGAATTCTGTTGAAATGTTCATTTCGTATATTTGTTGAGCTTTTTTTCTTGGTTGAAGTGATTTAAGTACTTTTTCTGTTACATAAAATGATGGGAATTAACAAGCAATAAAATGAAGATCTTATCAGCTAATAATGTCAACATCATATGAACATGATGGTGGTGGATAATGTTTAACGTTATAACTGCTCCCTCCTTTTTATCTTAAGGACCCAACCAATGTTCATTATTAGCCCCTCCTTTGTTTTCAACACTTTGCTTTATTCACAATCAACCAATAATACTCTATAAATTTCATTATTGTACTCTGTTATTCTATTTAAATTTCATAATATAAACACTTTATTCGCCATATACACCTTATTAGTATTACAGAAGAGGTTAAAATATATATGCAAGATATCTCGTGCTCAAAAGTAATGGGTGTACACTTGTTATCCATATTCTCGGAAGAATAATAAAATATTAAATTTTCTTAAACATACTACATATAAAGACAAAATATGTATATGGTTATTAATCTCATAAGACAATGAATTTATGCAACATACAAATATTAACTAAGAGAAGTATAGTATTAAGTTTACAATCCAAAAAAAAGAAAAAAAATCCAAGAAGACAGTAATATAACAATGTATATCCAAGAAATTCATTAAACGATTTATTATACAGGTAAATATATTTATAATATTTCACACGTAGACTCTAATAAAAAAAGGTTCCACCAATCAAGACAAGGTAAGGACACACCGCAAGTGGACTTTTGACTCCTTTTTCCCCCTTTCTTATTTATTGATTTTGTAATTACTAATCAGAACACTGGCACATACATTGTGCTCGCTAAAGTATTTTTGGGGAAATATTGATTCAGGCAAAGTAGTAGTATTTACTTTTTCACAATATATTAAAGTAGTCTATAGTACTCGAATATGAGGTAGAGTGAAACAAAAAGTTTGCGAAACTCATTGTGCTAGCTTCATATATGCTCGACTTTTTGACAAAATAAGTTCTGATGAATTTCAATATAAGGTTCAGATGAGCCAGAGCCAACCAATAACAGAGCCACAAACAAGACCTAGTCCTAGAAAAACAACCATGAAGATGGCTGCAAGTTCTGCTTCTGATGCATGAACCGTTTTGGGAGCCATGATCATGAGCACGCTAGTGAGGTAGCCGTTGGTAAGACCTAGCATGAACGTCAAGACAACCACTGGCACTTCTGTTCTTAACCATTTTGGTCCACGTAGACATGCAGAGAAAAGAGGATAAAAGAGAAGCCTAACGATACAAGCCCATGTAGCCGATTTTATACTTTGCCATAGATAGAGTGCGGTGAGTGACTTGCCTACGAAATCCGATATGTTGTACACAGTGATGAGCAAAATGGGATACCAACTTTGGAGAAGTTGGGACTTCAAATTCTCAGCTATAAATCCTGGAAATATCGATAAGGTAACAGAGTAGATTATTAGCATACCCGAAGCTGGCCACTTGATTTTCCTCCCAACCATCCATATTGTCAGAGTCGAATGCAAAGGTTGATGAAACTTGAGGTGTTGTTGCATTACTGGTAGCTTGTGTAGCACGTTACAAGAAATGAAGCAACATAGGAGGATGGTAGAGCTGACTATGAAATAGGAATGAGCACTGGTTCGCATCCCCTGCGGTGTTTGTGGCAGCGAAGCTTTAGTCGCAATCCTAAGGAGGGAGATGATAATACCTAGCAAAAACAGAGATAACCTAATAAGCTTTTGACAAGTTCAATGACTCAACTCATTGGCTTAACTATATATCTAAGTATAAGCTCAAAGTTGTGAGGATTTCAAATCGGAATTGTGAAGAAACCAACACTAGCCTATACAAAACATGTGTCATTCTGTTTAATTTACAAGACTAACGTTTTACATAAGAGGAAACTAGGTTTACCTGAAGAGGCAGTGCCGGCAAAAATTGCTTGCATGTACTGTCTAGGAAGCTTTCCGGCTGAACCAATCAAACTTCCTCCAACCACTCCATCAGCTAAACCACAGAGTACGACTGATCCAACCATCAACATGTAAGAAACATTCTCACCCTTTTCACCTTTCCAGACCCAATCTATAAGGGGAGAAATCATCATGGCGATGATGAACATGGAAAACCCCAAGTTCATCCTCACTCTGTAGCTCATCCTTGTGTTCCAAGTCATCATCAAAACCAAAACAAGAACCGAACAGCTCATGTAAGCCACAGTGAAAGTCTTCTCTACATGCTTGTCCGGGTACAAGTAGCCAAAGTAATCAACGGCAGTGATCAAAGCGTTCCATGGTATTAAACTACCAGCACCCAACAAGAAATGGATCACGTACGCAACTCTATAAGCGTCTCTTGTCTCAACTTCATCAACAATCACTTTCTCATCAACCATTGTAACTCCCCTTTTTTCTCTCTTGATCTCACTACTTTGCGTTCTTGAAATCTTTCCGATGTTGGTTTCATTATAAAGCAAGTGAGTGTGATAGGGATTTGATTAGATGGTTGTGAGATTTGGTGGTAGCAAGACCAACACGAGTCACATCTTAGCATTATATATTCGGGATTACGATTCTTTGATATGGCTCTAGAGATCATAGCTAGTAGTACAAAGACACACAAGACTGTATGTTTTTTGGTGGGACACAAAACAGATGGGTTAGGATTAAAGTTACTACTTTAATTTGTTCATGAAATTGGTCGGGACTCTTCTTTTCAGTACCCTTATATTCCATTGACTACTTTCATTTCTTCTTATGATCAATGCGTTACTCAAGGGTTTTCCCACTCAAAACTTAGAACATACAAATTCTGTGGTGCTAATTAATTAAGTTACAGTCCGTGGCGTTTTGTTTTTAATTATATGGTAAAAATAAAGTTTTGGAAGTTTTATTGCTGATTAGGTGTTTCCCAAGGATCGCAATAACCAATAATGAGTTATTACTTTAGTAGTAATAATTTCATAATGAACAGTTGAACACCGAAGATATGAGCCAATAGAGTGTGAGATTTGGGACACCGAAGTAACAAGAGCACAAGTTGCTGTCTGTTTCCGACACACCATGCCCATACTTATACTACTATTTCTTTTTTCAATTACTTATTACGTTGCCTTCTTCTTCGTGACCTCTTAGTCGCTCGAATAAAATTTAATTTATCCTTTCCTATTCTCACGGTTTTTATCTGCCTTTATTCACGGTTTTGTTTTTCAAATTGTGGTCATCTTTTATTATTCAAAATATGTATAAAAGGATCATACAAACCATATGCAATGAAAACGGTAAATCCAGACTAAACTTTTCTAAAAAATCAAATTAAACACTATATATATTGACTAAAACATTAATATTCAACCAGAAAAAGATTCTTACAAGGGTAATTAAACAAATTAAACAGTATGTATTGACTAAAACATTAATACTCAACCAGAAAAGATTCGATCTATACTTGTTCTAACATTGTATATAATTGATTATCCGCAAAATTTGTTCCACATCCATTTACTCTGCTCAAAGGATGCAATAGTACAAAAAAATTACTCCTCTATTATAAATATTCGCATATCTACATCTATATAAGAAATGATTCGTGCAATTCCACTTCACCGGCCACATGTATGTAAGAAAAAAGAACAAAAATAAAATAAAGATCGTTAAGGAATTTAGAATGGTGTGACATCTCGTACAAGCCAAGTTAATTTGTTTACCTGTCAAGTGGGAAACAAAAAGTTCTGTTAGAAAAAAAGAAAACTAATTGCAAAACAGATTGCTTCAGATATAAACCAACATTTTTCTTTCTTACGATGAAAACCTAACATAATAAAACGAAATTCAAGTAACTAATTATATGATTAACAAAGTCGAATTATAATCAAATCTATTTAACTGCACATAAAAAAGTCTCTTAAGAACCAGGACCCACATAGTGACAACTGTCTTCCAACACTTTCTAACCATTTACATATCCAAAATGGCAGGTTAGTTCACTCATCAAATCTCTCAACTTGTCTTCTCCTCAAATTAAATGTAAATTTAAATATAAAACCAATTCTTTATATCTAAATATGTTTGGTTTCGAAATATTCATATATATTAAAGAAAAATGATATTTCCTTGATAGAGTAAAGAAAATTCACGAAGAGAGCTCTACTCATTATCTTTATCATACCATTATCATTGCCTCTCTATATAAACATAACACGCAAACTTCACTCTCACAAGTCTTTCATCACATTTCCATTTTTCTCTCTTCCATAAAACCCAAAAGAAACTAGGAAGAGGAGTAAATAATATTTGTTTTAAAGAAATGATTCTCCACAAAATGGCGTTCTTGGCCGTTATTCTCTTCTTCTTGATAAGCAGCAGCAGCGTTTGCGTTCATAGCCGTGAAACGTTTGCTTGCGATACAAAGGACGCAGCAACAGCTACACTGAGATTCTGCCAGCTTTCAGTTCCTATACCGGAGAGAGTCAGAGATTTGATCGGACGGTTGACATTGGCCGAGAAAGTGAGCTTGTTAGGGAACACTGCGGCGGCGATACCACGTCTAGGAATCAAAGGGTACGAGTGGTGGTCGGAGGCTTTACACGGCGTTTCAAATGTGGGACCCGGTACTAAGTTCGGTGGGGTTTACCCTGCAGCCACCAGTTTCCCTCAAGTCATCACCACCGTTGCTTCTTTCAATGCCTCCTTGTGGGAATCCATCGGACGGGTCAGATTATTTCTTTCTCTCTCTTTTATCCATTAAGTTAAAAACACCTATTTCAATTATTTTTGTGTGTGCCCCCGATCTAACTACTAAATACTTTTCACTATTTTCTCTGTGAAAATGACGTAAGTAATAATGTTAATTATATATATATACAGCTCACATTTATTATGTATTTAATTACCTCTAGTGCGATTTATATGTAAAACACTTTTACTGTATCGAAATATTCTCTTTTATCGGAACTAATATTCGTTTTTTGTTTTTTATTTTTAAAATAACTTATATACAATTGTGATATTTCGACACTTCTCATGTTCTGATTTTGTCCGGTACTTCATGCAAATAAACATACGCACGAATCTCTTATTAGCCTACCGCTATTGAAAGTAACTTTTCTTAAATAAAACTAATTTATTTAAAGTAACTTACATTCTGCTCTTGGTTTCGTTTTTATGCCATCTCCAATTTACGACAAAGATCTGATTCTAACAATTTTTAACTAATTTGAATACTTAATGATATTTATAGTTAATCAGATAACATATTAAAAAATAACACTGCTCTATTTTAATATTTATTAAAAAGGTGAAATGAATATGAACTTATCGTACGCTTTTCGCTAAAATCGAGGCAAGCCGCAAGTTGCATACGATGCTCTCAACTTGCAACATTAGTCATGCGCATTTTATCATTAACAATTAACCACGACTAAGTTACGCTCTTGGGGATTCGCAGGTTGTGTCAAATGAGGCCAGGGCCATGTACAACGGTGGAGTTGGTGGGCTTACGTATTGGAGCCCAAACGTTAACATATTGAGGGACCCACGTTGGGGACGTGGACAGGAAACTCCCGGTGAAGATCCAGTAGTAGCCGGTAAATACGCAGCGAGCTACGTCAGAGGGTTACAGGGAAACGACCGTAGCCGGTTAAAAGTAGCTGCTTGTTGCAAACATTTCACAGCTTACGATCTCGATAACTGGAACGGCGTCGACAGATTCCATTTCAACGCTAAGGTTTAATTTAATCTTTTATTCTTTGTCTTGCTTCAACTTCTTTCTTTGTTCTCACGTGTTTGGTTTTGATAGGTAAGCAAGCAAGACATAGAAGACACGTTCGACGTACCGTTCCGTATGTGTGTTAAAGAAGGTAACGTTGCGAGCATTATGTGTTCGTACAATCAAGTTAATGGTGTTCCTACATGTGCTGATCCTAATCTCCTCAAGAAGACCATACGCAATCAATGGGGTCTCAACGGGTAAGATCACGCCACGTCAGCTCAAAACATTCCGTATATGTAATTTAGAATTTCGTTGACCGTTGATTTTTTTTTTTTTCTGCAAACAGGTATATCGTGTCTGATTGTGACTCTGTCGGTGTTTTGTACGATACCCAACATTACACTGGTACTCCTGAAGAAGCTGCCGCTGATTCCATCAAAGCTGGTAAATAAAATTATTGATTTTTAGTAGAAAATTAAAATTGAATATTTTTCCTTAAACTAACCAATCTTGTGTGTTGATTGTGTAGGCTTGGATTTAGATTGTGGGCCATTTCTAGGAGCCCATACAATCGATGCGGTGAAGAAAAACTTGTTGCGTGAGTCCGATGTTGATAATGCCTTAATCAACACGCTAACAGTCCAAATGAGACTAGGAATGTTTGATGGCGATATAGCGGCTCAACCGTACGGACACCTTGGACCGGCACACGTGTGTACACCGGTTCACAAAGGACTAGCTCTCGAAGCAGCTCAACAAGGAATCGTCCTACTCAAAAATCACGGCTCGTCTCTACCTCTCTCAAGCCAACGTCACCGAACTGTCGCCGTAATTGGACCTAATTCAGACGCTACGGTCACAATGATTGGTAATTATGCAGGGGTTGCTTGTGGATATACCAGTCCGGTTCAAGGTATTACCGGTTATGCTCGAACCATTCATCAAAAGGGTTGCGTGGACGTACACTGCATGGATGATAGATTGTTCGATGCCGCGGTTGAAGCGGCTCGTGGAGCTGATGCGACGGTTCTTGTGATGGGTTTGGATCAGTCTATTGAAGCGGAGTTCAAGGACAGAAACAGTTTGCTTTTGCCTGGGAAACAACAAGAGCTTGTCTCTAGAGTTGCTAAGGCCGCTAAAGGCCCAGTTATCTTAGTATTGATGTCTGGTGGGCCTATCGATATATCTTTTGCTGAGAAGGATCGGAAAATTCCAGCGATTGTTTGGGCCGGGTATCCGGGTCAAGAAGGTGGTACCGCAATCGCCGATATCTTATTCGGCAGTGCTAATCCCGGAGGAAAGCTTCCGATGACTTGGTATCCGCAAGATTATTTAACCAATTTACCAATGACAGAAATGTCGATGCGGCCGGTCCATTCGAAGCGGATCCCGGGTCGGACTTACCGGTTCTACGACGGTCCAGTTGTTTACCCGTTCGGGCATGGTTTGAGTTACACGCGCTTTACTCACAACATAGCCGACGCGCCAAAAGTGATTCCTATAGCTGTTCGTGGAAGAAACGGCACCGTTTCAGGGAAATCAATCCGTGTGACGCACGCTAGGTGTGATCGTCTCTCTCTCGGAGTCCACGTGGAAGTTACTAACGTTGGCTCGAGAGATGGGACGCACACAATGCTTGTGTTCTCGGCTCCGCCGGGTGGAGAATGGGCTCCGAAGAAACAGCTGGTTGCTTTTGAGAGAGTACACGTGGCGGTTGGGGAGAAGAAGCGTGTGCAGGTGAATATACACGTGTGTAAGTATTTAAGTGTAGTGGACCGAGCCGGGAACCGAAGGATTCCGATCGGTGATCATGGGATTCATATTGGAGATGAGAGTCATACGGTGTCGCTTCAAGCTTCTACTCTTGGAGTCATCAAGTCTTGACTCTGTTTTTTTCTTTTCACTTTTCTTGTTGTTCCCAAAATATTTTTAAGAGATTTTAATGTTTCTAACGAAACGAATTTGAAAAAGGAAATACAAAACTAGAAGAAAATCTGTTTCTTATAATTCAAAAGATGTATTTAAAATTGAATTGTATGGCCTCGGATTTTTTAAAATAAAGGTTGTTTTCGGAATTCTTTTCTTGTTCATTAACAATGTAAAGCACAAATACAAAAGTAGAAGAAAATTTTCAACTAGTTTATGGATGTGTAACATATTCTCCTCTCTTTTTTTTCTATCTACTTCTATATGTTCCTCTTATTACTATTTTAACACCATTCAAACCTTTAATTTACATGGATCCTATTCCTATGTATATTGTACACACATATAATCTACTTAGATTTAATTTTTGAAAAATGTATTAGTTGGATCTATGTATTGCAGATTCTGTGGACTACTCTACGGAAATATATACACAAGTATATGATAATACAAACACTTTTGCTAATTATGTCTAAAGATTGTCATTAATCTTCTTAGAGTATGATGAAAGAAATCTATAAAAAATACAAATGAGCCTTGTGTTTTTGTCAACATACACATGTGCATTCATTGATAGACATTTGGTAAATCCAAAAGCAAAGTGCATTAATTTAAACAGAACTTTTAACAAAAACAAAAACAAGTAACGCTAGTCTACGACGGGGCAATAAACAAATAGTAGAAAACACGAGTCTTTTTGGCTTCGAGAGAAAGACTTTGTTTTTTCTTGCATAAACGTTACGATAATTTCAAATTGTCAATCCTACTTTTAAGTAGAATTTGTAATCACTCAATGGTCGTCAATACATTGTCCACATTCGACCTATTGAAGGAAGATTAATTTAGCTATAAGCTTTCAAGGGCAAATCCGTCAGTCTAGCTTTCTTTTATCTACCTCTGTTATCAAAAGCCCTCTCGTATTTAAGATGATTGACTTCACATGATTTTCAACTCTCTATCATCTTTCCAGTTTCCCACCTATCTCTCTCACCTTTAAATTCACTGTGTATTAAGGAAAAAAACAGAGACTTCGTCTTCTCATTGCTTTTCCGGAGAATTTGAGAACCAGAAAACTACTGCAATGGCGATTCATCCTTGGTGGAAACGTAACAGAAAGGTAAATACTTCAACCCATAAATCAAACTTTTGCTCTTAGGTTTATCGAAATATATATCATCTTCAATGTGTACAAAACTGTATCTGATTCAGAAAGTGGACAAGTACATGAAGAATGCGAAGGATTTGATAACCAGCCAAGATCCAAACGACATCGTATCAGCTCTCAGTCTCTTGAATTCAACGCTTTCTATCTCTCCTCACCACGAACTCGCTCTGGAACTCAAAGCCAGATCGCTTCTCTACCTTCGTCGTTTCAAAGACGTGGCCGTTTTGCTTCACAATTACATTCCCAGTCTTAGAATCGATAACGAAGATGTCAGCAGTGTCTTCGCCGCTTCATCGGAGCTTTCCTCTCTCATGCTTCTTCTTCCGAGTGGCTCACCGAGTCATGACTCGTCGTTCAAGTGTTTCTCTTATTCCTACTTGAAGAAGAAGGTCATGGCAGGGTTAAGTAATAATTCTCAAGTACAAGGGCAATGGAGGTATTTCATTCTTTTTAATTATGACCCGAGTTTGTGTTGACCCGACCGTAACTGATTCGGATCTTCCCTTCTCTGTGGCAGATACTTGGTTTTGGGCCAAGCTTGTTACCATCTGGGTTTAATGGATGACGCGATCATCCTACTCCAAACCGGTAAACGCCTAGCCACGGCGGAGCTCCGCCGCGAAAGCATTTGCTGGTCCGAAGATAGCTTCAACCTTTCCACCTCCGAATCTCAGCCACAACCAATCACCGAATCCGAGATCGTATCGCAAATGCTCTCCCAAACCAAGCTCTTCCTCCGACGGCGCACAGCGGCGCTCGCAGCACTTGACGCCGGTCTCTACTCCGAATCCATCCGCCATTTCTCTAAGATCATAGACAGCCGTCGTGGTGCACCGCAGAGTTTCCTCGTCTATTGCTTAATTCGTCGCGCCTTCGCCTATAAATCCGCCGGCCGAATCGCGGATTCCATCGCCGATTGCAACTTAATCCTAGCCCTAGAACCGTCGTGCATAGAAGCTTTAGAAACCAGAGCTGAATTGTTCCGATCGATACGGTGTTTCCCCGACTCGCTTCACGATCTCGAACACTTGAAACTCCTCTTCAATTCAATTTTACGTGACCGGTCATTAACCGGCCCGGTTTGGAAACGGCATAATGTCCGGTACAGAGAAATCCCGGGAAAATTATGTGTATTGACCACTAATATCAAACAAATGAAGGAGAAAATTACAAACAGAGAAAACGGCAATGAGGATTATTACTCATTGATGGGAATTGAACGTGGGTGCTCGAGATCGGAGCTGAACAGGGCTTACTTGTTACTGAATCTAAGATATAAATCGGAGAGATCAATGACGTCTATAGACCGGTTCGATATAATCGATGAGCAAGAATTAGTTTCGGTTAAGAACCGAGCGAGAATGTCAACGTTGTTACTCTATAGATTGATCCAGAAGGGATATTACGCCGTATTGAGTGACATTGAAACCGTAGAAGCGGACAAAGCGGTTGCAATCGATAATCGACGGATTGAAACGCCGATGGATGGTAATAAAGCGGTGGCAATGACGGTTGTGAGGAAGAGTAACGACAAGTTAGATGTGGTGGTTAAAGGAGTGTTTTGTAGAGATATGGCGGCGGTTGGGAGTTTGATTTCCCGTGCCGGTTTAAGACAACCAATTACGGTTTAGTTGCATGCATGTCATAGCATTTTGGAGATTTATCTCTCGTTTTTTATTTTGTCGCTGAGTAAAAGAGTTAAAATTTATTTTTGACGTTGGAAAATAAAACGAACCTTTTTCTCACTATATGTATTATGAGATTTGACATCATATAAAAGTGATAGTTGACATTTACATTATTAAGCTCGTTTACGACAAACCGATTAACCGACTCATGTAAATAACTAAATATGACAAAATCGAGACAATGTTGCCGTCGTCAGGCGCGTAAATGATTTGATTAATCATATTTGTTTCTCAAACGAAGTTAGTAAATTACCATTACTTCAAGACCAAGTTGAAACAACCCAAGTAAAAGTCAGTATTTTTCTTCACCTACTTTGGTGGTTAAGTCAAAGCTCTCGTAATTATTTTTCATGTGGAAAAGTAAATATGATGAATAAAAAAAAAAAAATTTGGACAAGCTTTAATCGAAGATACTCAATAGTCAAATACGAAAACTGGCAAAAGGAAGAATCTTGTTTGATATCTATTTCAGATATGACATTTCAAAAGTTACATGAATCATTCACAGGAATACAACCACGTTAATGAAGTTAACAGTTGCAAAGCCTCGAGTAAAACATCAAATACCCAGTTGCATATAAGGTCAAACCAAATCAGAACAACCATTGTCCGACCATTAATGAACTGGCATGATACACAACTAACCAACAATAAAGAATCAAAATATTTAAGAAAACATACATTAAGCTATTGCCACGACACCAACTACATTTCCATTCAGATCATTGAGGAAATTGTATAAAAGCTACCATAAAAGAGAATGGAAAAGTTAACAAAAGAGGTTCCTAATACGATCAAATTAGGGTTTCTAGATTCCCAAATAAAGTAAAATGAAAAAATCGAAAGCGATTAGACTTGACGTTCATAACATGCGCGTTTGATTAAGACCTCCAGCTAAATATTTGTGGTCGTATAATTAGCCTGCCTGTGATTGGTGACAACGTATCTTGTTGGATTGGATAAACATCGAACTCTCCATTGGGCCACTTTCTTGACAACTCTCCCAACTGGTTTTTTCTTTTCGTAAAACATTATTAAATAAATTAACAAAGAAACCAAAAAAAAAACATGCGACCAGTCTATTTATTTGCTGTGAAGAAATTAACAATTTGATGATCCAAAAGTCATTTCTAGGATTAGACAGTTTTCAAAATAATTTCGCCATTTGAAAATAATTGAAGTCAGATTGATAAGCTTTTTTTTTTTTTTTTGATAAGCCTTCAAATTACAATATTAATTTCCTGATCTGTCTTAATAAGGTGAATTGTAATTTTCTTCTTCTATGGATTTGCATGGTTTTTGAAAATTTAATATATGAAATCTTAGCAATCAGTGTTTTTTTTTTTTTTTTTTTTTTGTCACAACTCACAAGCAATCAGTGGTTACAAAGAAGAAATCTCAAATATAATTGTGAATTACAATATATACATGATTGTTGACTAATAGAGTGTAATCAAATTGGTTCTTCCCACTTGTTAAGACAATACTTTTGCACAATTTATAATTACAAATATTAAATACTGGCCCCTTTTGTTCCTTTTTCACAACCTTTATGCGTGAAACCAATGTATCTAACATAGAAAGCCTCCAATGGCCCCAACAAACAATCAAACAAGATACTATATGAATAAAGAATGATCTAAACCGGTCAAACCAAAATTCGGTCTGAACCGGTATAAGCAAATGATCATAACCCGCCAAAAGAAACTTTTCAACGGAAACTAAAGACGTTGAAAGCTCCAAGGAACAACAACTTAACCGGAAACAACATAACAACGATCAACGGCATATGTTGAGACGCCACAAGGCGGCTAAACCTCTGCAACGACTTTCTTCCTGTCTGCATCATCCCGGAGAAATCCTGACCGTTGATTTGGCCGTTACTGACCGCAATCCCTGAGCTTCCACTTTCTCTAGCCACCAGAATTGGCCACCAAAGACTCCGGCGATGCTCCCTTTTTGCTCTCCTTATCTGATTCACTTCCTTTCTTATTACACTCCTAACCGCTTTCAGATACGAGTTCATATCATGGTCTCTTTGGATTGTTCCGCTGGACCCATAAGCCGATCTGTCGCTGAGAATGTCGAGAGGATGCGGGGTGTTCAAGAAAACCGTCTGCGCGGCTCTTAACCGCTCCTCATCCGAATCTTCAATATCCGGCGATTCAAAATCACTAGTTAGAAGGTATAAACCGTTTCCGGAAGGAAGAAGTTCATGCCCGGGGGAGAATGTCTCATCTGGTTGAAGAATCAGAAGCTCGCCCATCGGAGAATACAACATACTCTGCAAGGAAAATGTCATTAACCACAAGAATTCTGCAGCATAGCTAGCGATTTATAAGGGATGGTAGTTGTAGTACCTGTTTGTTAAGACAAGGATGGCTACGGAAGTTTCCATTAACAGCTTTGAGAAGCTCAGCAACATGGTACGGATAGTTACAAGAAAAAGCTCTCGGAACAATGTCACGGTGCATAACAATAGCTTGAACATGGCTTTTAGGCAATCCGAGTTTCTTAAGAAGACGGTCACCTCCACATAGCACAAATGGTGCACCATATGTTATAACCGGAAGTAAAGAAGACGCAGGTACTTCGCCTCGAACGAGTAACATGAGGTTTAGTAATAGCGATAAGCTTCCACCTAATGAATGACCGGTGAAACGGAATTTAGCGCTGGTCCCATGGGTTTTAATATGGGCTTTAACTTCAGGTAGCATTTGTTCATACATTCCTTTTGCAGCTTCGTATATTCCTCTGTGTACGATCGCACCAAGGCCCTAATAGATCAAAAACAGGTCTTTGTAAGTTATAAGTTGGCACATTTCTGTTTCCAAAATAGTTGGGATTGTAAAGAACAAATACCTCAAATTCAATAGGCTCAAAGAGTAAATTTGCTTGCCAAGAAGCTAGAGATTCAGATCCCTACAAGCAATTTGACATTCTCATCAACAAACACATAAGATAATGAAAATTTAAAAATGAACTAGCTTTTGAAGCTCTTTCCTATTCTTACCTGAATCACAACGAATCTAGTGTGACTCTGATCATCATCACATATAAACCAATCGCAGGGAGACGAAATCGTGGATTTCAAATCGTCTGCAACTGCTTGCTTCACATCTTCCTCAGCAGCAACAACAGAAGTAACAGAATAAGCAACATCTGATGATGACTCCGCATTAGTCAAATTTACATCATGTTTGTCCGAATTCTCGGCTTTCGATGAAGAGTTGAAAGGAAGTATGTTGTTGGTACGAGAGTGAAGGTAAGAAGCAGCTGATGCAACAATCTCATATGCAGCAGAAGCACTAATCTTGCGACTTTTGTTCTTCTCTTCTTCTTCAACTTCTTCTTCTGCTTCCACAATTGGCTTAGTCTCACCTGAAACTTCACCATTCTCAGCTTTTAACGCCGATTCTGTTTTCTCAGCTGATGAAGTTACAAATCTCAGGCCGTAATATTTCGACAGATTCGCAGGCTGCAAGGAAAATGTCACAAATTAATGCAACAAAATCGAAGATCCTGCAAATTTTACACATTGTATCTTCTCAAGTTTGTGAAAACTAACACCTAGATATCATATTAATCTCTATATTCGTGGTTCAATTCAAAAAATCTAATGAAGTAAGAAATAAAAATCGAACCTTGATTTTTGAAATTGAATAAGCCAAGTTTCCCAAATACGATAGTTGGGCATAGAGTTTTGATTCGGGTAACGTAACCCTCCTTAGCAATTTGGAGAACGATTCTCTATCGAGTTGAAATTTGTTTGCTTCGTTGCCATCATCTTCCAAAACTGAACATACATCGCATCCACCATCATCTTCAGATACTACGGCGTCGTCTAATTCAACCTCCTCGTCTTCGTCTCCGTCTTCATCTTCTACTTCATCATCATCTTCTTCTTCTTCGTGTTTCCACGTAGATTGTACATCCAAGATCTTCAAAACCCAGCTCCCATTTCGCCTCTCCGTATCCATTTCCACCGCCGTCTCCTCCGCGATCGGCTTTCTCGAATCGCCGGAATCAACCAAAACGGCGTCGTCTAAACACAATCCACTTCGTCTCCTCGACGCAATTCCTCCTCCACCGCCGCGAGACCAAAACGGCGTCAGTGGGTACTTAAATGAGAACCCGAAAGGTCCTCTTTTTTGCGATGGTGCCGACGCAGTTGCTCGGACTTCAACAACTCCACCGCAACCGCCGTTTCCAACCGCAGTGATCGCTGGAATTACACCGTGTAAACCGCTATTCAAACACAAACTGTCCATCGAAAGAAAACTTATTTTCTGTTTTGCTTTTGGGAATGTCTCTTTGTCTCTTTGGGGTTCTTATTCACAATTTAAAACTATTAACGATCTTAAAATTTTGTTTAGAATGTGAAATTGTACCCACAGAAAGATTTAGAATTGAGAATATTTAGCAAAGAGCAAAGAAGAAAAAATTGTTTATCAGCCGAACAGATCGCCGAAGAAGAAACTTCTGTGTGAGAGAGATCTATTTAATGCTATATTTTCGTTTCCCTATTTTAAATAAATAGCCAAAAAGAAGACTTTTTTTTTTTTCATTTTTCTTTTGCTTTCCGTGATTTTTTTTTTTTTTTTTACGATATTTTCCCGACGATAAATAGTATAAGAAATAAATTATTAAAATGATAATTTCCTCAGCGAATGTTGGAACGTCGTCGTTTAAACATACGTGTAATGCGTGTGACTTATCTGTGTAACACGTGTTACCCCACGTGGGACCCACTGAGAAATGGGTTTGTCGAGTTGGTACAGAAAATTTGCCGACTTATTAAAGCTAAGGAATTTCGAAATTCATATTTTTTTAGACAGAAATACTTCATGTTATTTAATTTTAATAATTAATAAAGAATTTCGAAATTAATATTTTTAGACATAATACTTATTTAATTTTAATAATTTAATAAAGGAAACATTATAAAATATTACGCGTAATCTTAAAATTTATTTACAAAAAATGTTATTCAGTTTTAATGTATTTGCGTATATGACTTAAAATGTTTTCAAGTTGTAAAATGGAAGTTTCGAAGAATGTCCACGTGGGGACGACAAGGAAGAGGACTGCCACGTCAGAGTCGTAGCAAGGTGTAAATGGATATAGGTGGACAACCCATGTGACGTGTTCCAAGATTTTGGGCTCTATCCAATTGGACACGTGGCGTAATCGGGATGCTCACGCGCCTTGTCTTCTACTGTTGTAGTGTTGTGTGATTGCATGTCATGTTGGTTGCTTCTTCGTGAGCTTAAATCCAAAAATGAAATCTACAGCTTCTTGCACGAAACTAACAGCTATTAACTCTTTCTTCTTCTTTTTCTCCTTCTGATCAACAACGTAATTATCATGATACATTTCAAATTATATATGTGAAAACAATCTATAGCTTTAACGGAGATATATGTTTTCTGTTAAGAACATAATTATTACGGTAAATACAGAATCTTGAGTTTTGTGGGTGTAAGGTCTCGTGCTTAATAAGCTTAACTAAATTGTATATATGATGTGTGGAAGCTGATCTAAGATTATGAATATTATTGTCTTACAAGATGGCTGGTTTAAGATCAGTCCATGTTGGATCTGAGACCAAAGTCGTCTCAAAGAACGAATGTGCACACGTTACGTTGTGGACGGGGACGGCCCAAGGAGGTCAACACGTTACGATAGCTTTACTCACACGCTAAGGTCGAGATTGATTCTCTGTTCTCGATCCTCAGTTACGAATTTGTTTACATTGTCATATGTTTTTATTCGTTAATTCTCTGATGTGGAAATACCGGTGCTTCTCTAAAAGAGATTTCGGTTCGGTTATCGATTATTTCAGAAATGTTTTAAAAAACCGAAATAAACCAAAAATGTGTTGGTTTTTTAGCCCGTAAAAAAAAAAAACTTCACCCCAGCACGAAGAAATCGACACGTGTGATTTGGTGCTTCCCGCCATTCTGGAAAGATTGCACAGCAAAATCAGTCTCTCGTATAAGAACAAGATAGTGAAGAGAAATAAAAAAAGCGGAAGATCAATAAAACCTAACTCACTCTGAGATTTTTGAGATTTGGGCGTCGCGATGGAGCCACACTCTCACCACAAGAATGCGATTCTTCCGTCTAGTAGCCAAGGTAATCTTCTTCACAATCCTTTGACATTTCTCCGTGTTGATCTTTCTTGGGTTTCGTTCTTAATCTTCGGGTTGCCGGAAAAGTGAATTAGGGTTTCTATTTCTGGGCTCAATTGATCTGTTGGGGATCGATAATTTCTCTCCAATTTTTGTTTTCCCAGAATGCAATTCTTGTGGGAAACTGTAATTTATCTCATGTTTCCTTACCAAAATTATTCGTTGGTTTGTTTGAAATAGACGAGAATCTCAAAGAAGAAGAAGTTCCTGATGATGATGATTCAGTCGGCGGTGAAGTTCAAGGTACCGCATCGTTTCTATTAGGCGTCATTGATGCTCGATTTGCTCACACCTGTTTATTTTCATCATGTCTTGCTCACACAGGTGAGGTCAATGCTAATGACTATATACCAAATCCTGCCGCTCCTGCAAACACTAAAAGAAAATGGCAGATCATGAAAGAAAAGGTTCAGATGACAGAGGATGATGATTTTGATGAGCAGAATGCAGTCATTGCTGAAGCTGCTGAGCAGCCTCTAGATTTGATTATACCGCTACTAAAGTACCAAAAGGAGTTTTTGGCTTGGGCTACAATACAGGAACTATCAGCCGTAAGAGGAGGCATTCTCGCTGATGAGATGGGAATGGGGAAAACAATACAAGCCATCTCTCTCGTTCTTGCCAGACGGGAAGTTGACAGAGCCAAATCTAGGGAAGCAGTTGGGCACACCCTTGTGCTTGTTCCTCCTGTTGCTCTTTCTCAGTGGTTAGATGAGATTTCTCGGTTGACATCCCCGGGAAGCACCAGGGTTCTTCAATACCATGGGCCGAAGAGAGACAAGAATGTTCAAAAGTTAATGAATTACGACTTTGTTTTGACAACATCTCCCATAGTTGAGAATGAATATAGGAAGGATGAAGGAGTGGACGAAACAATGTCTCCTTTACACTCTATTAAGTGGAATCGTATCATCGTCGATGAGGTCAGTACCAAGACCTGCTGGTTCTTCTTCTTTTCCATTTTCAAGCATGTAAGGAAAGGGGACTGTGAGATTTATTGTACAGTAAACCACAGCAGGGGAAGCTCACTGCAAATTTGCTTTTTGTGAATCTTTTATCCTTCAGGGGAAGCTCACTGCAAATTTGATATAATTCCCGTTTGTCTTCATATCAGGCTCATGATATCAAAAACAGAAGTAGTCGCACTGCCAAAGCTGTTTTTGCTTTGGAGGCGACCTACAGATGGGCTCTGAGTGGTACCCCTCTCCAGAATGATGTTGACGAGCTCTACTCCCTGGTTAGTTACTCTTTCCTCAACTTTTTCTATAGCACGTAATGATATCTCAACATTGCTGATTGTTTGTCCCAGATACGCTTCCTTCGCGTTTCGCCATACTCATATTACTTTTGCAAGAAATGTGACTGTGAAGTTCTTGATCGGAGGTAACATCTTACCACTCTCAATTCCTGGTTACTTTCTCCTTTCCCATACTTCTGTTTGATAGTTCATAACAATCTTTGCTGTTTCATTTCCTTTGTCCATTGCCTTTGGGCTTTGGCGGTGACTGCAGTGCGCATCGAAAATGTCCCAGCTGTCCTCATAATGCAAATCAACACATCTCTTGGTGGAAAGAGGTAACTTTGAGGTGCCATTATTAAAAACATTTTAAAAGCAGGATCACCATTATGTTCTTTGGTTTTTATATTTTCCAATCTTGCTAGAATGTGGACAAACGGAGAAACAGAGCCTGTATATTCCTTAAACAAAATGTTCTAAAGGACATTCTACTAAGACGTACTAAATTGGGCCGGGCAGCTGACCTTGCTCTTCCTTCTAGAATCGTATGTTCCTTTCTCTCCCTTGTCTGATATAAATGAAGCTTGGTATAGTTGCTTCCGAGCTTGATCTCTACATATAAATTTAGATCTCTCTGAGGCGAGATGCACTAAGTGTAGTAGAAGCTGATTTCTATGAATCACTATACAAAGTTAGCAAGACAACATTTGATGGGTAAGTTACTTTTGTTCTATGGATTTTCACTGGTTTCTGCTCCATGCTTTGTGTAAACTGAATTTTATTATTAAATCTGACATGTACATTTGTTTCTGCAGGTATATTCAGGCTGGGACATTGATGAATAACTATGCACATATATTTGGTCTTCTTATCCGACTGAGACAAGTGAGTGGTATCGATAGTTTTGTTGTTCTATTTACAAGCCAGTGCATGTTTTGGATGATATAGGTATATAGATTTCTGATGCATTTTCTTGCAATTTTTTCAGGCTGTTGATCATCCATACCTGGTGAGTTATTCTAGTCCTAGTGGCGCTAACGCTAACTTGCTTGATGCGAACAAAAATGAGAAAGAATGTGGTTTCGGCCATGACCCTTCCAAGGACTACTTTGTAAGTGTTCCAGTCGATATATTGTTGCTATTTCATACTATCTCGACTCTTGTTTCTCAGTAACTGTATCTTCTGGAAATAGCTGCCACCATTTTACACTTTCTTAAAGAATCATCGGATGACTAATGTTGGACTTAACTTGTTCGGTTAATATGTCTTTGGTTCTCTTACTTTGAAGGTGACTTCTAGTGAACATCAGGCAAGCAAGACAAAGCTTAAAGGATTTAGAGCCTCTAGCATTTTAAATCGGATAAACCTCGATGATTTTAAAACAAGTACAAAGATTGAGGCTTTGGTATGTGCCCTTTGAGATCTACAGCTTCTGTCTCTCCCACGCTTAAAGTTTCTTTGGAGATTGGAGGCTTTATCTAACCATTTGGTGATAAAAAAAATTTGTATGCAGAGAGAAGAAATCAGGTTCATGGTTGAAAGAGATTGGTCTGCCAAAGCAATAGTATTCAGCCAGTTCACATCATTCTTGGACCTGATAAGTTACGCCTTGGGGAAGGTAATTTCAAGCGCAACCAACTACAAAATGCTACTACTACTATATCTGTGCTCCTTTAACATTCTCTTTAATCATAATGAGACATTGAATAAAAATGATTGACTCATTTTGTACAACGCAGTCTGGGGTTAGCTGTGTTCAACTGGTGGGAAGCATGTCCAAGGCAGCTAAAGATGCTGCACTCAAAAATTTTAAAGAAGAGCCAGATTGCAGAGTTTTATTAATGAGCTTGCAAGCTGGAGGGGTTGCTCTAAATCTAACAGCCGCTTCGCATGTAAGAAGTGTACAACTTATAAAACAGTTGCTCCTAGAACATGTTTTATTCACTGACATTCGGGTGTTTGATTGTATAGGTGTTCATGATGGACCCGTGGTGGAACCCAGCGGTTGAGAGGCAAGCACAGGACAGAATACATAGGATCGGACAGTGCAAGCCTGTCAGGTTATATTTTTGAGTTGTCCTTCAATATACTGTATGTTGTTTTGGTGGGGGAAGAAAGAAGAAACATTTGGTTGTGTGACAGGGTTGTAAGATTCATAATGGAGAAAACAGTAGAGGAAAAGATACTAACGCTTCAAAAGAAGAAGGAAGATTTGTTTGAAAGGTTTCTTATTTTAAACGATACGCTTCTCTCAACTTTGCTGGTTTCTTATTGTCAACTGTATGAAGCCTATATGAAGACATATTTGCTTTGTTACAGTACGTTAGGTGACTCTGAAGAGGCCGTTGTACAAAAGCTGGGAGAAGACGATATCAAGTCCCTGTTCGCATAACCAAATCTTGTAGATGAAGAACATGATAGAAAATTTGTATAGATAGAAAAAAGAGTCTTGACAGGACAAAATTAGGCTCAAGCTAAAAGATTTGATACATACTTGTGTAATATGATGAGCACCGGATAGATTGTATATGAATCGGATCACAAACTTTTCCTTCTCCCGAAGAATATTGAGCATGAGGCCATGGCCGGTTTGAGCCATACCGTGAGAACTTAGTTACAATGTCGGTCGACTAGTGTACGGGTTTCTGGTTTAGATTATGGGCTGGTTTAATATAAATGGGCCTATTTATTAAGCCCAATTACTTCGTATGTAATGCAATGTGCTTCTTCTACGAGAGAGAGAGAGATCAGTGAACAAGTCCCCGTTTCTTCGTTCTCATCATCTTCATCGCCGATTTTGCAACGACCACCTCTGCTACTCCCGTCGATCAATCTACGGTGAGCTCTCTGCTCTCACTATTCCCTTTTCAATTTTCATTCCTTTTCCATGACGACAAATATTTGGATAAAGAACCTTATTCGATTTAACTCCGTTGGTTGTTGTACTGTACCGGAATACAACTTTCCGGTAGCTCTCTGGTTTTGATTGCGGTAGAAATCTAGAATATAGGCTCGGAATTTCATTTTCTAGTTGAGATTACACTGTTTTTTCTTTTTTGAAAATTTTCACCTAGGGTTAGTATTTGACTCAATTGGATTTTGTCGGTAGAGGAATTTCACTTATTTTTCTATTATTTTGCTCTCCTGGATTTTGATTATCAGAAGAAGAAGAAGAGATGAGTAACACACCAGCAGCGGCGGCGTCATCATCGTCTAAATCGAAAGCTGCGGGAACTTCTCAGCCACAGGAAAAGCGCAAAACTCTCTTTCAAAAAGAATGTAAAGTCTTTAGTTAAAACCAGATTTTTGTATTCTTCATTTTGTGATTCTTCTGGTAACAATGGTTTTGGTGCTTTTGTTGATTTTTCAGTGCAGCATATGATGTATGGATTTGGCGACGAGCAAAACGTAAGCCGCTATCCTCTTCATTACTATTTTGTTGCCATATGAACCGTATTTGTAGATATAGTTTCATTCCAATACAAGTAACGAATTAGGTAGAGAATCTTTGCTTTAAAGGGTTCTTGGTCGTGTAACATCTTTTAGTGTTTTACCACCTGAAACTGATCCAAAACTCCTCTGTATTTAGCCTCTTCCAGAGTCTGTGGCGCTTGTAGAAGACATTGTTGTGGAATACGTCACAGATTTGGTAGTGAGCTTTTTCTTTTTGTGAATGATTCATGTTTTACATTACAAGCGGAGAGATATTAGCTAACAAGTGATGTTTCAATGGCAGACACATAAAGCTCAAGAAATTGGTTCAAAGCGAGGAAGACTTCTAGTTGATGATTTCTTGTATCTTATCCGCAAGGTAAAAATTCTTTTTAAAAAGTACACAATCGATGATTGAGATGGTTTATGGTTTTGTATTCTATATCCGAAACTTTGGCGTCTTTGATTTATGCAGGATTTGCCAAAACTGAACCGCTGTAGAGAACTGTTGGCGATGCAGGAAGAGCTGAAACAAGCACGCAAAGCTTTTGATGTCGACGAAAAGGAACTCGTTGATTGATCTTGCTTTTCCTCAACGGGAGGAACAAATGCTAGGTAAGAGGAACCTCATGGATGCCGGACTAGGGACAGCGTTTTAGGTTGTAATCAGAATTCGAAGCACAGTAGCAAAAAAAAAGTGTGTTGACTTAAAAAAGGTGAAAAAAAATCTTGCACAAGGCCGACTCATATTAAATGTAGGCCCATTAGAAGAAAGCCCATTATCTAGCATCCCGTATATATCTACGGACGACCTTTAATTTTTCTTGAGTCAGGAATTTCGAAACCCTAAAAATTTAGAATAACCACCCGATTTTTGTTTCTTTCATTAAATTAATTACCGCAATAATTATAAAATTAGTCATCATTATAAGACTTTTGTTTTTCTCTAAATTTTTCGTCATCTTTCTGATATTTTGATTCATTATTTTACCATGGAAACAATAAATAAGAATGGTGATCAATTACCAACTAAAGAAAATCATTGTGATCAATTAGAGATAGAGCAAATAAACAACACGAGCATGAAGAAGAAAAAGTCATCACGTGGGATGCACATGTTCTCCGTCGTCATGTTCATGCTTCGTCGCCGCCGGGGAGAAAACCCTTCAACACCAGGTTCTGGCGGCGAGTCGTTAAGTCCGTACGTAAACTCCGTTTCGAAATTACGATAATGCCATCGTCAACTTTTACTAACACAATTGTTCTCCCTCCGGCTCCTCCTCCTCTGCCAGCGACAGAAATGGGAGGAGACGATGGTGATAATGATAATGAAGATGATGATGATTCCGAGGGTCGTTTATCAGAGACTATGGAGGTTTTCACGGCGGCTTCATCTTCATCATCATCAGGAATCTCGGGATATGGATCAGCCATGTCCTTATATGATGATGATATTGATGAGGAAGAAGATGAATGTTATAGTGATGTGGAAGGAGGAGACGATATGATTGATGAGAAAGCTGAGGTTCTATGCAATAATGAAGATGCAAAATCAGGTTTACACTGATCGTTGCAAAGCCAAAGGGATATATAGTGATGCATTAATGATCTTATTAATTATGGTTCGTATCATCTATCAAGTTTACGTCATCATCATTCAGGTTTTAATTTCTTGGTCATTTTTGGTTTTTGTATTATAATTTAATTTAATTCCTTTTAACTTTTTCTTCATTTTTGTTTCTGTAATTAGTGAGTGTATTTGAATTCATTAATGAGAAAATAGGAGAATGAAGTATATCTACTAAATTCTATTTGTGTTTGTGGGGAATGTTAAATTTGGTTTGCAGATTAAAGATCTCGTTAAATATTTTATGTTCAATGTTTTCAATCGGAAATTGGTCATATTAATAGCACATTTGACCAATTCATTGAATCGAGTTCTTTTCGAAAATTGAAGACTTTGATAATACCAACCGTTTATATTATGCATGGACATATGCGTAAGTGAAAAATCATACTGAGCGATGGTAACAATTACACAGTTGATTCCATTTCGTGAAAAACTCATAGAAACAACGGTGACAAATGAAGTTTCCATAGCCAAGAATTGGATCCTCGCCATACGATTAACCTACCGAGATGAACCAACGGTGATCATCTCTCTAAACTCCAAGACCAATCCTCAAGATGATGCAAAAATCTCGACTCTTCAACTATGCATCAAAACCAAATGCCTCATACTCCAACTACTTCATATGAAACAAAATACCAATCTCGGCGAATGCCTTAGTGATCTATTTCGTGATGAGAGGTTTGTTTTTGTAGGAATAGGTATTGCTAAAACTGTCGCTAAGCTCGGTGGGCTAGTTAGAGTAGTGGTTAAGAAAGTTGACGTTCGTGATCTGGTAAAGGTAAATTTTCCATTTAGTTATGGTGAGAGGTCAAGGGTTAGCTTGAAGGGTATGGCTTGTGAGTTGTTGGGATTTGGTTCGTGGAAACCGAAGAGGGAGATTTGTCCGAGAGACTTGGCTAATGAAGTTCTTGATGTAGAGGTGGTTAAGTTCTTGTCCGTTGATGCTTATGTTTGTCATGAAATAGCGTTTAAGATGCTTAAATACCAGGCCCAATTTATTGTAATCAGATTCATAAAACATTACTTTACTGAGCAAACGTTGGGCCGATATTGGGCTAATTTATATAATAAAGCCTCTTTATTAAAGTCAAAAGACAGGTCAGCATTAGTAATCACTATATTACTAAAATCGCGCTATACCTTTTGTAGACGTTGCGATTTCAAATTCAAAAGTTGTGGCAATATCGTGATTAATACTAAAGCCTAAGCCCAATATCGTCTTTTACCCGTAGCCTCCTCGAATCCCGACGTCACGTTGTATAAATTATATCGCATCACTCCAAAACCCTGATTCTCCTGCTCCTTCGTCTTCTTCATCTTCCTCTGAGAAATCAAAAACTCGATCGATCAATTCGTTGTTCGTCTACATCGATTCCTTCAGAACCTAGTGATCCTCTGTTTTGGTTGATTCGATTAAGCTAACCATGTCTTACAAACCAAGCGCGAAGACTGAGGTTCGCCGGAACAGGTATAAAGTATCTGTGGACGCCGATGAAGGTCGCCGGAGACGGGAGGATAACATGGTGGAGATCCGGAAGAACAAGAGAGAGGAGAACTTGCAGAAGAAGCGGCGTGAAGGTTTTAATCCTTCCATGGCGTCACAGCCAGGGCAGGATTTCTCCTCGTCTCTCCCTACGGAAACGAGAGTACGTTCTTCGTGTTCTATATCTAATTGATTGTGTTTCTCTCGTTTATGTTTGGTACCGAATTTAGATTGAGAACTAGTTAGGGTATCTCGGTGAATTAGAATGAAATTGAAAGCTTCTGATCTAGTTACCTAGATAAATAATTGGATCAGGAGTACTGAATTTTGGGGTTTACTGAACCCTAATTTCAGAATCTGCATTGCTTGAGGTTAGATAATAAGTTGCCCTGATTCAATTGCAGTTGGAGAATATACAACAGATGATTGCTGGAGTAATGTCAGAGGATAGAGACTTACAATTGGAGGCGACGGCTAGCTTCAGGAGATTGCTTTCAATTGGTACGTGATTTATAAATCTCTTAACATGGCGTTTAGGGTTTGATTGTTTTGTGGGTTTTAGTTTTTGCTTATTGTGGTTGGTTGAATTTTTTGTAGAGCGAAATCCTCCAATCAATGAAGTTGTTCAATCTGGTGTTGTTCCTCACATTGTGCAATTTCTTTCCAGGGATGACTTCACTCAACTTCAGGTGAGCTTGCCTTTCTTATATCTAAGTGTAGCTTGGTGCTTTGATTCATATGCTGATGGCTTTTGCTGTTTGCTTTGCTTGTATAACTATAGTTTGAGGCAGCTTGGGCGCTTACCAATATCGCTTCAGGGACATCTGAGAACACTAGGGTCATTATTGATAGTGGTGCTGTCCCTTTATTCGTCAAACTTCTTAGTTCTGCAAGTGAGGAAGTTCGAGAACAGGTATCAATTTAGATTCAATATCAATTTTCTTTCTATTGTTCTGGCAAAGAAACTCTTAGATCAAATTGCTGATGACTCGATTCCGACTGTTTTAACATCCTGATTTCTATGTTTTTTTCCCCTGATTATAGGCTGTATGGGCATTGGGAAACGTTGCTGGTGACTCGCCAAAATGTCGTGATCATGTCCTAAGTTGTGAGGCTATGATGTCTCTTCTGGCTCAATTCCATGAGCATTCAAAGCTCTCCATGCTGAGGAATGCTACATGGACATTATCAAATTTCTGCAGAGGGAAGCCGCAGCCTGCATTTGAACAGGTTTCCTTGCATATAAGATATATAAACCAATTTGAAGTGTTTTTTCTCAACTGTTTATTAATATGAGAATGTGTCATTGCATTTGTTGAGCAGACAAAAGCAGCTTTACCAGCTCTTGAGCGCCTTCTGCATTCAACCGACGAAGAAGTTCTCACAGATGCATCCTGGGCTCTCTCATATCTCTCTGATGGTACAAACGAGAAAATACAAACTGTTATCGACGCTGGTGTCATCCCTCGCCTTGTTCAGCTCTTGGCGTAAGTAATTTTCTTTTAGCTACCAATTCTATATCATTCACATATATCTTGACCTGATCTCGTTATCTGTGTCTTCTTAGTCATCCATCGCCCTCAGTTCTGATTCCAGCTCTCCGTACAATTGGTAACATTGTAACCGGAGATGATATTCAGACTCAGGTAGTCTATTATCCGTAACTGTCTGCCTTTTATATCTCCTATAGTTTTGATGTTTACTTAAGTAAATCATCTCTGTTTTCTCCATAACAGGCGGTTATTAGCAGTCAAGCGCTTCCTGGTCTGTTAAACCTTTTGAAGAACACATACAAGAAGAGTATCAAGAAGGAAGCTTGCTGGACTATCTCTAACATTACAGCTGGGAACACAAGTCAAATTCAAGTGAGTTATATACATTATTAACAAATAACAATGTTCAAAAACCAATATCTTTTCTTATAATTTAAAACCAGAAGTCGTATATACATTTGGATTTAACATCGATAAATTTGTTGTGCAGGAAGTGTTTCAGGCAGGCATTATTCGGCCTCTGATTAACCTGCTTGAGATCGGTGAATTCGAAATTAAGAAAGAAGCTGTTTGGGCAATCTCTAATGCAACTTCTGGTGGCAATCATGACCAAATCAAGTACAACAAATCTCATTGTTTCTGTCTCTTTTTAGTTTTTTTTTCAGTGATTCTTGTTATAGAACCTCTTATATCCTTGCAGGTTTCTCGTGAGCCAAGGCTGCATCAGACCCCTGTGTGATCTCCTACCGTGTCCCGATCCAAGGGTTGTCACAGTGACTTTGGAAGGTCTAGAAAACATTCTCAAAGTAGGTGAAGCCGAGAAGAATCTAGGCAACACAGGAAACGATAATCTGTACGCGCAGATGATTGAAGACGCAGATGGTTTGGACAAGATTGAGAATCTTCAGAGTCACGATAATAATGAGATTTATGAGAAAGCAGTCAAAATCCTGGAGTCGTATTGGGCTGCAGATGACGAGGAGGAAGATATTGGCGGTGTGGATGCTCCTGAGAATGTTCAGTCTTCCGGTTTCCAATTCGGAAACCAAAGTGGTAATGCTCCTACGGGTGGATTCAACTTTGGTTGAAGGTTTCTGTAGTATTCTCTCAGTTGCTTGAACTTAAGAACAAAGGTCGCTCGTTGTCTTTTCTAAAAACAGTTTAGGTTTTTTTTTCTCTTTTTTGGGTCATGTTTTGAGTGAATTTTGTATTTTTAGAAGTTTGGATATTTTGTTCTCTCGCGTTTAAGGCGGAAATTAAAGTGTTTCACTATCTGCTCTGCTATGTGCTTTTTAAGCTCTCCTGCTAAAAACAATTATGAAATAAATGCGATAAAAATGACTTCTTAAAGCTTCAAAATTTATGCAGAATCAACATCTACATGTCTTATTTACGCAAAAATCAGTTTAATGTTAATGCGTGACAAAATAAGAAGGAAAATAGACAATCAAAGTCGCGAATTAAATTGCAAATATTTAGTTAGGTAATGCGTTATAATGCAATTTTAATACGATCACAATAACTATATACTATTTATTTTTTAATGATCAATTTATTTTTTAAAGTTAGTATACATAAAAGTTTGCAAATTGTATTTATCTATAAAATATTTTTATTTTATAGTTTATAATTGTTATTAAGTAACGTCCTGCCAAACTCGTCCCGCCAACTCGTCCCATAAAAAAAACATTTATTTTATTAATGTTAATCTTATTTCTGATATGTTTATGAATTATTGTCTAATTATTTTGTAATTTTGTAGTAATTATATGCTATCAAATATCTCTGCAGTTTGATGATTATAACTGAATTGTTATAGTCATGGAGAAAAGCAATATCAAAAATGATAATTTTGTAGTAATTAAATGATATTAATATTTTGGAAGGTTTATTTTAGTAACTAATCGTGTAGTTAATGTGGAGAGATTTAGAGAAGATTGTTAAATATTAAATATTTAATTTAAAGATTTTTTTTTAATGATCAAAAACAAACAATAAAATTTAATGGCAGCCATTGTAAATAAATCTCAATTCTATTAATTTATTTTGCAAAATAATCGTAAAAATGTATATATAGATTAATCCGTGACAAATAATAAATAGTCTGTTTTTATGTTTTTGACAGCAAAATCTTATTTGAGGCTCTGTTGAATTTTATTTACCAAGAAGGTAATGCAATTAGCATATTTTTCTTTCTAAAGAAAAGAAAATAATAAAAATTAAGACAGACAAATCTGGAGACACCGATCGAGCAGCTTCTAACTTTTTCTAGTCATTCTAAATCCGCCACGTCATTAACAACGAGGCATGCCATCAACACGTGTCGACACGAGTCTCTCTAAAAATGGCTACTACAAAGTACAAACTTTCTTTAATCAGCGAGGAAACGCAGAAAACAAAAATTGTGTAGAAAGCTAGATGATGATGCAATCCCGATTATTAGCGTTTGCTTCAGCGGCGCGTTCACGTGTTCGACCAATCGCTCAAAGGCGTTTAGCGTTTGGATCATCCACGTCTGGTCGCACAGCTGATCCAGAGATCCATGCCGGTAACGATGGAGCCGATCCAGCTATCTATCCGAGAGACCCTGAAGTAATAATTGTTTCTTTTCTCTTGTTTTCAATTTTAGACCATGTTGAAAATAAAGAAAAATGTTCTAAAATACACAAAGAAATCAACTTTGTTTAAGTTTTTGGTGATTGCTTGTGTTTCAGGGTATGGATGATGTTGCAAACCCTAAAACGGCGGCGGAAGAAATCGTAGACGATACTCCCCGACCGAGTTTAGAAGAGCAACCGCTTGTACCGCCGAAATCTCCACGCGCCACTGCGCACAAGCTAGAGAGTACTCCCGTTGGTCACCCGTCAGAACCTCATTTCCAACAGAAACGAAAAAACTCCACCGCTTCTCCGCCGTCGCTTGATTCCGTGAGCTGTGCTGGTTTAGACGGTTCACCATGGCCGAGAGACGAAGGAGAAGTGGAAGAGCAAAGGCGAAGAGAAGATGAAACAGAGAGTGACCAAGAGTTTTACAAACACCACAAAGCTTCTCCGTTATCGGAGATTGAATTCGCCGATACTCGGAAACCTATTACGCAAGCTACCGATGGAACTGCCTACCCAGCCGGGAAAGATGTGATCGGATGGTTACCGGAGCAGCTAGACACGGCGGAAGAATCTTTGATGAAAGCAACAATGATATTCAAACGCAACGCAGAACGTGGCGATCCTGAAACGTTTCCTCATTCTAGAATCTTAAGAGAAATGAGAGGCGAGTGGTTTTAAACTAAAGACCACAATAAAATGTTAAGAAGTGTCTGAATAAACTTTTGTCAATTAGCTTCATTGAGACATTTTGGTTCCTTACGAAAGTGAACAAAGCCTCTTTATGTCCCAAATCTCTAGAAACCCTAAAATCAAAAGAATTTGTTCGTACATTATGGATTACAGTTATGGTATGGTCCAAAAAAGGGTTTTGTTCTTGAATCAAAGCTGTAAAATTTAAATGGTATCAGATTCCAAAGTTATTGCTTTTGAAGGTTCTTAAAAAAGTCAAGTTCTTTAAAAACCATAGACTTTCTTCTTCATTCTTGAACCATTTGATAGATGGCAAATTTTTCTCTCTTCCTCTTAAAAATGGAGTTGTTTCTCTGTTTCGTCACTCTGTTTTTACTATCACAATCTGTTGTTGCATTGAGTATAACAGAGAAACAAGAGATTGAATGTGCAATGTGTTTAGAGTGTGAGAATCCATGTGATCAGCCACCTCCTCCGTCGCCTTCCCCTCCGCCTCCTCCGCCACCACTAGAACTCCTTTGTCCTCCACCGCTACCACCGCCTCCACCCCCCTTAGAGATTTTCTGTCCGCCACCGCCTTCTCCACCACCTCCTTCTCCTCCTCCTCCTTCACCACCACCACCATGTAACCACTGCCCCTTGCCGCTTCCACCGCCGTTGCCGCCGGCTTGCAATGAATGTGTTCCGAATAAGCCGAGACCACCGATCATTATCACAGCCGCAGAAGCTTCCCCGACGATTTCTGCTTCCATCAGTTTAGTTATTGCTCTCGTCTTTCTAGTGTCCTCTCTGTTTCAATAATGTTGTAGCGATTGATCTTCAGCTATTTGTTGTCTCTCCGTTATTATTCTTACATTCATAAAGAAATTCAATTTCTGGTTCTAGGAAATTATATATGTTTACTCTTCTGTAACCCATTGATCTCTCCTTCAGTAGCAAGGTCTCTAGTATTTATCAGAATGATATAAAACAATAGTGAGATTATAAAAGTAAACCTTTTAGTTTTCAGTTTTGCTTTATCTCTACGATTTGATTATCTTAACGAATAAATCATGTGTATAAACGAGTTTTTCTCAATATATGGAGCAAGTAGGATACTCAAATAGCTATAGTTGTGCCATTACTTTGATTTTTACTGTCTTAATCGTATTTTAAGTGCTAATTACTTTGGTTTGACAAACTATAACAAAAATCGCAAATATCCAAGAAAATCGAAATTTAATTGGTAGTTACTTTGATTTGACAAACTATATTAACCACGATGAAGACAGTTGTGCGAACTTGTAACCCGGTGATCAATGAGATATGAGGTATATTGTAGTGATTGATTATTTATGAACTTCTTGAAATCAATGACAACTATCTGATAATGTAAATCATGTTCAACGTTCTTAATCTAAGTTTTATTAAGTAACATGAAAAATCGTATGTATGTTAGGAAATTAAGATCCAAAAGTCAGTTTTTAACTACTAAAATATTTCTAACCATGCATTTTTACAAAAAAATTTAAATAAAAGGTATTGATTTTTTAATTAATGGTAATGGACTTGAGATAGACACATGACGGATGATTAATGACGGTTATTAAGTGCTGGAAAGTAATCGATAAACCGAAAAAAAAAAAAAAGTAAAAGAAGAAAGTGACAAAAAAGCTTCTGTTCATGGTTCATATGGTACGTGTTAGATTCTTGAAGCAGAACAATAAGTAAATAATGAAGATTCGATTTGGTCAAGTGTGAGACTGTGCAGTCTTAACGACGCCGTATTTAAATGGTCTATGATCTCGCGGGACCTCATTTCCAAGACAAGAATCGTCATTAACTCATTACCGTTCAGTAATCACTTTAATAATTGTTTGCTGATTAGAGAGAGCCTAATTTATCGTGATTTAAAAAGAGCTTAAAAGTTCTTACTTTTAACGCTAAGATTTGTTTAATCATAATGTTGCTCTCTCTAATCAGCAAACACTCGAGTTTGGTAGCTAACGGTAGTTATAGAAAGCATTATTCGACCCCCCAAAAGTAATAATATTATATTTAATCAGCAAAAAGAAGATATGTTTAATACTATTATATAGGGTATCATGTTAGATCATTTATCGGGCACGAAATGTGGTCGGTGTTTGGTTAGGTTGGGTCGACGTTTCGGTGAAGCTTCTTCTATATTATCATCCATTTTCGTTATTATATACTCACTATCCTAAAATTTAAACTGCTTAAACATGCGCCATAAAAAGTAATCTAAACGTGGTTATCTTTTTTAGAGCACAATACCTAACCAAGTTTTTTTATGTAAGTGACATCTAATAGGAATTCGAATGTAAATACACATTGTACAAAATCTTATGTAAGACTGATAAGTAACAGAAAATAACTTGAAATAGAATCATCACCAGCCTCAAATGACGACAATGAAATTTGCTCTTCACAATACATAAATTGATCATCTTTACTTTCACGTATCAACTTTTGCTTAAATAATCCACATTTAATTATCAAAAAATATATATTTAAAACACACTTTAAAATAATTATATTCAACTACTATAAATACAAATGTTACACTCCCCTCTCTCTCTCACTTTTATCTGTAGATTTTTTTGCAGTAAAAAAAAGAAAAAACAGAAACATTTTTAACTATTTATCTCTTCTTCTTCATCTCCTTCGTCCTTGAAGCTTAAACTAGCGCACTCCAGTAAAAGCAGAGGAGAAGAGAAGAGAGACGGCGCAGAGTAGCATTGACATGCGAAATGTGCCTCTCAGAATTCTTATCCTACGCCTGTTTCAATTTCTTCTCCACCATGAAAGTTTTCTGATTGCTCTTTCCTCAGAAATTTTGAAGCTTCGTAGTTTCTTCTGCATTCCTCGCAATGCATTGGATTACGAGATTCTCTGCTTTCTTCTCCGCCGCATTAGCCATGATTCTCCTTTCTCCTTCGCTCCAATCCTTTTCTCCGGCGGCAGCTATCCGATCATCTCACCCCTACGCCGACGAATTCAAACCCCAACAAAACTCCGATTACTCCTCCTTCAGAGAATCTCCAATGTTCCGTAACGCCGAACAATGCAGATCTTCCGGCGAAGATTCCGGCGTCTGTAACCCTAATCTCGTCCACGTAGCCATCACTCTCGACATCGATTACCTCCGTGGCTCAATCGCAGCCGTCAATTCGATCCTCCAGCACTCAATGTGCCCTCAAAGCGTCTTCTTCCACTTCCTCGTCTCCTCCGAGTCTCAAAACCTAGAATCTCTGATTCGTTCTACTTTCCCCAAATTGACGAATCTCAAAATTTACTATTTTGCCCCTGAGACCGTACAGTCTTTGATTTCATCTTCCGTGAGACAAGCCCTAGAGCAACCGTTGAATTACGCCAGAAATTACTTGGCGGATCTGCTCGAGCCTTGCGTTAAGCGAGTCATCTACTTGGATTCGGATCTCGTCGTCGTCGATGATATCGTCAAGCTTTGGAAAACGGGTTTAGGCCAGAGAACAATCGGAGCTCCGGAGTATTGTCACGCGAATTTCACGAAATACTTCACCGGAGGTTTTTGGTCAGATAAGAGGTTTAACGGGACGTTCAAAGGGAGGAACCCTTGTTACTTCAATACTGGTGTAATGGTGATTGATTTGAAGAAGTGGAGACAATTTAGGTTCACGAAACGAATTGAGAAATGGATGGAGATTCAGAAGATAGAGAGGATTTATGAGCTTGGTTCTCTTCCTCCGTTTCTTCTGGTATTTGCTGGTCATGTAGCTCCGATTTCACATCGGTGGAATCAACATGGGCTTGGTGGTGATAATGTTAGAGGTAGTTGCCGTGATTTGCATTCTGGTCCTGTGAGTTTGCTTCACTGGTCAGGTAGTGGTAAGCCATGGTTAAGACTCGATTCCAAGCTTCCATGTCCTTTAGACACATTGTGGGCACCTTATGATTTGTATAAACACTCCCATTGATGCCAATTTCGAGTTCGACATATTCATGGGTAAACTCTCTATACAAAAACTCTGTTCAATTGCAATGTCATGTTTGTGTTTGTTTGTTCATCAATAAAGGTGCAATAGGAATCTTCATTCTTTGTGTTCGTGGTGGGGTTGCCTTTTTTACTCTTTTAAGCAGATGTGAAGTTTTTACCATTTCTGGGTATGGCTTTTTTTTGGCACTCATAACATTACATAAACAAAAAAGATAGAAGCTTTATGATTTCCTTTATAGTTAAATACTCCATTGTTGGCCAATTGGTGGAGATTGTAATAGTGGGGGGATTGGGTTAGTGGTAGGGCATATTTCTTGGTCCGTACTGGACCTGATGCATTGTGGAACACCACTGATTCAGTGATTGTTTAACCTTTTCTTATGTAGTTTCTTAGTGCATTTAGCTTATAAAGGCAAAAGGGTTTCAGAGAATTTGCACGTATGATTGTAGTTGGGTTACTCTAAAAGGATCTCGAATCTTTACCTTGTTTCTGCATTGAGAAACAGCTATGCATAAGATACTTGTTGGTTATCATCAGCTTTTGTGGGAACCAAAACGGTTTTTGAACTTTTTCTTGCATATTCATTTGACTAATTGCATTGTTCAGAATCACAATCTCATCTTAAGTTTGTTTGTTTCAACCAGTCATGGGGACTAAACCGAAGATAGCAGAGTTGCAATGGTGGTTTTCAACTGGAAACAACTATGTTGAAGATTGAGTAAACCCTGCCGGAACAGAGTGCTATAGTAGTGTTGCTTCGGACAGTTCAACCAGACCGTAGACACAATTTAGAAGAGTGAACTTCGTTTTAAGTGTTGTACCGGCGGTTAAATATGTTCTTGTGGGAAGAAAAAAAATAAAAATATAGTTAGGTCATTCACACATAGCTCAGGTTAAAGCGTTTTTGTTGTTTATGATTGGTCCTATAAGTAATTTTGTGCAGACTCTAGTCCTTACTTTGGTTCTCAAAAGTCTTTAGAAATCTATGGTTAAAGATTTTACCTTATAATTCTCCAATTTCATGTGTATGATGTCTTCTTACACTATCTCTGACTAAAACCAAACAGCATACTTGTGTGATTACATAAACTCAGTTACAGATCAACCGGAACCAAACACAAACACTCTAAATAAGATGCAAGACTTATATACTAATGTCAAAGAAGACAGTGTTGTGGTTTGAATAATGAGATCATATGAGGACTAAACCGAAGTTGCTTGCTTCTATAATAGTGGCCCATTAGTTGTTTGTTTTGACTTTTGACCACCCATGAGGACTTAACCGAAGATATACCGACTGTGTAAATAATTCTATCCTCGTCAAGACTTGAACCATTAATTAACAACAAAGTAAGAAATTGAGACTTTACTTTGAAAAATCGTAATTATAATATCTGATTACAAACATGAAGGCTGAAGCCTAGAAAGAAGAACTTTCATGCCTTGTACCACGAAAGAAAAAAAACTCTTAAGAATCAAGGGAATTGAAACTGCATATAGTCCTGTTTCCCTGAAGGAGGGTTAATATAAACCCAAAGCAACGACACAATAATCGACAACAAACCTGACCACACAAACACTATGGTCGGAACTCTGCCTCTTCTTCCCATCAATCCTTTAGCAAACGGATACAGATGACAAAGCACCCAAAAGCTGAAGAACACTCCTCCAACAAGCTTACTCCACTGTGGAAACGGACTGTACAGAGTCCTCGCTAGCCCCACCGCAATTGCAATCATATTCACCATCATGATAGTTAATGGAGGAACCATCAAAAAGCTCCATTTCACAACATACAGATCCGCAAACTCATCGTCTCCATCTTCTGGTGCAGATGACTTGGAAGTCAAGGTAAATGAGATATCAACTCCTGCAATTACCTTAAGAAGACCCTGAAGAACAGCTGCAGGGTGTGCGCTTGTACCTCCTATGACCCAGAACTGCTCGTTTCTCCACCATTCATGGAGAGTTATGCCTGACCATTTGATCTCAAGGAGTGATAGCATACAGAGCGTGAGTGTTATCGAGAGGAGATAGATCAAGAACGTTATGTCGAGTGATTGGACTATGAATTGACCCGAGAAGAGCGAAATCGCAGGGAGAATGCAGTAGACGATGAGGAATAGCGATGTGAATGGATACATTCCAACGTTGAAGTAAGCCACTCTCTGCAAAAACTTCATCCTTCTGGTTGCAAAAATTGCATTGTTCCTTGAGAAGAAGATCTCAACAGATCCTGTTGCCCATCTCAGAACCTGGTGAAGTCTATCCGTTAGATTGATCGGAGCTGTTCCACGGAAAGCGTCTCTTTTTGTCACGCAGTAGATTGATCTCCATCCTCTGTTGTGCATTCGATATCCCGTGACTACATCTTCAGTCACTGATCCATAGATCCATCCAACTCTTTTACCCCATTCAGTTTTGTCCTCATAGAAGCAAGATATCACACTGATTGCTTCAGCTACAGTGGCTGCATCAAGTGGTTCACGTGGGACAGCAAGTGAGCCAGCTGGTCTACTGTTCTTGCCTTTGCCTTGCAAGTCTTGTATGAGTCTCCCTTGGTATTCAGCAACTGGGATTGAAGCAACGAAAGAGTTTGAGTTACCAAATCTCTTTGGGAGAAGCAGAGATTCAATATCTCCATCATCATTCTCTTCTTCGTTGTATTCTCCATTTATAGGCAAAGAAACTTCATCGTCTTTCTTCATCATGGCTTTTGGTCTCCTCAGCGATATCTTGACTTTTCTTCTTCCAAGCCAGCCATGATGTTCAGTTGCTCTTGGCGGGCTAAATCCATAAAGAGCTGTTCTCCGAAAGATGCAGCCAGTTCCCACATACATTGGACCTTGAAGTCCATCCAAAGCTCTCATACTAACATCAAAGAAGACAGTGTTGTGGTTTGCATAACGATCATTTGGGTCAATACCTTCAAACCTCTGAGGGAACTGAACATAGCAGATTCTATCGCCACCACGATCAAGCATGAAGCACATTCCTTCTCTCAAAGCCATAGAGTTGTAGATGTAGTGGTCACAATCAAGATTGAGGATGAATGGGCCATTAGACATAATTGCGCTGGTTCTAACCAAAGCATTCATGGCTCCTGCTTTCTTGTTGTGGTCATAACCCGGACGCTTCTCTCTCGACACATAGACCAGCATTGGTAGCCTGATGTCAACGTCTGTTGTATCAATTAAGTTCTCAGCATCTGCTTCAGCTCCATAAACTGGTTCTGCATTTGGAGGAGCCAACATTGCCTGCAGCAACACACAAAATATTAGAACTCTCTTTTCAATACAAACCTGAAATTAGTTAGACAATTAGCAAACAATTTTGACAAAAGAAGTTACCTGAATGATTCCAGCATGATCTCCTCGAGAGTTATCGGTTTCTCCAGAGGACCAAGTCCCTGGCCAGTGAGAACCATCTGACATCCAAGTGGCCTTTGGAACTATAACAGTTTCTTGTGGATTGTTTCCCATCATCATTTCCATCTGTTTCTTCTTAGCCCTTAGCTCTTCGTGCACGTTATAAGCATCAGACCTTCTCCTTATCGCTTCAGGCAATGAGTTGATTCTGACCTTAAACTCATCATATTCTCTCTTCACTCTCCTCCTTTCCCTCACAAAATCCAGCCTGACTTTGTTCTTGAGAAAGTTACGCTTCTGTCCAAAGTAGGCCTCAGGGTTCCTTGGCTCTATATTGTGTTTCCTGCAAAATGGCACCCATGTACTTGCAAAGCTAGCTGTTTGAGCCAAGGCTTCAAATGTTAGCAAAGCTCCTCCATCGTCTGACAAGTAGCAAGCAAGTTTCTCCACAGGGTAATCAACAGCAAGGATCGAGAGAATGGTGTTGGCTGTGACCAGAGGTGGTTCTTTCTCAGGGTCTGCAGTTGAGACAAACACATCGATACCCGGAAGATCAGATCTTCCTTTGGGGTTCCTGAGGTTTGGAGACTCAAAGCGTTCTTTAAGAACACCTAAATCAGTTAATCTGTTAACCGGACAGAGTTTTGGAAGCTGATCCAAAAGCCAAGACAAGGCAAACCAAAGCTCACAGGTCGTTGACATTCCCCACAACCACATTGCTTCTCGGTTTGGGTGGCGAACCCTCCATGTCAGGAACAAACCAAGAGCCACCAGACGCAGTGCAATGAGTAATCTGTTTCGTCACACACAAGAAAAAACAAAACACATTAGCACATTCACGACATAGTAAATCTATTCCATGATCCTAATTCAGTAAGCCTCTAAGAAAAACATACTAAATCAAGAAACAGCTAAAGCAAAAGTTCTTTACCTGTAAGGACTGATAATTGCAGCAGAGACACTGACTTTCCTAGTAAGAGGCCTCTTGCTTCTCTCCCCAAACTCAGGTGGCGTTTCATACCCGTTTCCACCACCACCCGACCCGATTCCATACCCATCTTTAGGCCAAACAGCGTTCCCATACCCATAAGTACCTTTAGTCTCAAACAACCACCGAGTATGATCAAAATCTCCAGCTTGATTCTGCGCTTTAAACGACTTCACAACCGAAAGCCTCTTGTCAAGCTTTGATTCACCCATCTGAGGAAGTGGTTTCGCCTCATCTTCTTCGTCTTCTTCCTCAGTCTCTGGATCATCGTTGATATCCCTATAAGGCTCTTTGCAACCAGGACAATTGCCTCCACCACTTGTGATACAATCAAAGTAACAATCTCTACAGATTCGGAAACCACACTCACATCTCCCGTGAACAACTTTCTCATCACAACCTTTTAACCAGCAGATCTGACCTGACTTCTTCTCCGGATCAGCTCTATCCATAGAACAATCGATCACATGACCACGTGTCACCGATTTAAACCCACCGGTGAAAATCGTCCCAGAGAGGAAACTTTTTTGATTCGAATTCCCTTTTAGCATCTCGTCTTCTTCACTCTCCTGTGAAGCGAACACCGTCTGATGATCCGGCGTAGGTGGGATATGAACAGTATAGCTCAGAACGCACTCTGAATTAGTCGTCTCCGCCGTTAGATCTTCCACAGACATAGAACAGTATCTTCCTTCATCACCGTTAGATCTCCGATTCCCGCTGCTAATGGAAGTGCGACGCGTGGCTCTTGAGCTTAGAGGAGAGTTTTGGTTGGTGATGACGGAGGCGCGTGGGATAGGACTCGTCAATCCTAAGCTTCTGTCGCCGGATCCTTTACATGGTGTCACCGTTATAGTCACCGGAGATGGTGACTGAGAAGCTGCTGATTTCACCATCTTTGGTTCACAATTAGCAGTGAACCACAAAAATCACGAGAGAAAAAAATCAAAGATTTAGAAGGAAAAGAGTAGTTCTCAAACTTGAAAATCAGAAACTCAGAAGAAGAGAGATTTTGAATCTAAGGAAGAAGAAGAAGAAGCTGAAGCAGCTAGTACGAAGCAGAAGAGCATTATAATTTTCGAAATTCAGAGAGAGAGAGATATAGAGATTATAAAGGAGAAAGGTATTGCTATAAACGGTCGATAGATCTAAACCGTTCATTTTATTCACGTTGCTTCATGTGAGATCGGACGGTGATTATCGAATCCAAACGGTAAGTTTGAAAAGATTACGTGGGACCAGGTCGATCTATAAAGAAGAAAAGTCAAATAAACGGAAAATAATAAAAGAGAAAGAGTGTGTGTATCTCTCTCCCTTTCCGTAACGGTCAAATAAATTTATATTGGAGAAGCTGTTTAAAAATAGTAATATGCTTTTTTCTCATCCCATGTGGTTTGATAATTTTGAACTCATTGGTATACAATTTTTGCATATTATCATCAAATGATGTATAGAGTAGCTGATAAAAATATTATTTGCTCATCATCCCATGGGGTTTGATGATTTTGAACTCATTGTCGTTGGTATACATTTGAATAGTATTATTTTGATATACTACTCGAGTAGATCATTATTCCTTCTGATGCACTGGTAATTTTATATACTAATCTGCCCATTAAACATATAGTTCTGTACTCATAAAACTCAAAAGATTTTGAACACATACTATTATAATATGTTTTCATTCGTATATTCAAAAGATCAACTATGTAGCATATTTACAAATCAAGAGAAGTTACTATGATCATTAATAATTGAAAAGGGAGAAGAGATAATTAAAAATGACTAAAGTTATTTTAAAAATAAATTCTTACTAATACAGTGGAATTTAAAACGCCGAGACAAACACGATAACGACGTTTAAGTACTTTCAAAATCGAGACGGAACATAGTATAATAGTTCTTAGATCATCATTATTGATGATCTCTTAAAACAATTCTTATGCTAAGAGACATGTTTTATAACTAACAAAATTTCTTATATAAGAGACTTTAAGTCACTTTTGTTAATTATAAGACATATCTCTTAACATAAGAGTTATGTTAAGAGACCATCAATAAGGATGGTCAGGATGGTCTTAGGTCTCGTTACAAAATACTACAAAGAGAAGATTCGCTGCACATACTTACAAGAACACGTCATTAGGCACAATTTCCTAACCTTCTTTCTTCTCCATTTCTTCCACTGCTTTGTATGTCGATACAAAAAGCACACTCTGATTCTTCCTCAAGAACCTGCTTTATCATTTTGTTTTTGTTATTTGTCTTTAAATACTTGTAAAAAGAGTTAAGTAGGAGAACAAGAAGAAGAAACCTGAGAATATCAACAAAGTTGTCCTGCAATTCCTTCAATGTCTCTTCTGCCATATTCACATGTACTAGCAACTCCGGTAATTTCACTGCAAAACTCAATATTTATATAGTCTTATCTTGACAACTAAACCACATGATAAAGGCAGATTTGCAGATTACAAAAACTGGCCTTACCAAAGAGTCGCAACAAATGCTCTGCTCCGTACACAGTTGAAGGAGAAACACCCCCTGATACGGATTCCTCGTACTGCTTCCGTTCATTGTTGTAAAGCAACATCACCGGTAAAGCTTTGTCAAAGTAGCAACGCAAGCCTTTCAGAATTTCCTCTAATGAATCTGTTACCCTATATAGATTCACCAAAGAAAGTACTAGATATATCAGAAGCTTGGAATACGCTTTATCTGTCAACCAAATTATCCATGGAGCATATACAAATGATTTATACTCTCTTTAAGTATATGAGAATAGCAACAAAAGAGATTAACAAGTGTAACTGTTGGAAACTGACAGCAGAAAGAAACTATAATCCACAAAGAGCTTACCTGCCATGTTTCTTCATTTGGCTGTCAATGTACTTCTTCAAGATGCCATCCACATTTGGAGAACGCGGAAGTTGCACAAGCTGCTCAGACAATTCCCAAAAATGACTTAAAATAAATTCCTTAACATATGCACCTAAATATGACATTCACAACAAATATATTCATGCGACTACAAGAATATTTTTTCTCTGACTAAATGAATCAAAAGACTATGGTCAACTGCGTCAAAACACACAGAAAAGACCGTTTGAGAATTGAGAGAAGAAATAACAGGCTGATAGAAATACCTTCTGCATCTGAGTAACAAATTCAAAATCGTCAAGAAGTTGCTTCCTTAATGCTGGTGGAATATTGAAACTTAAAAGGTTGTCAGAGGGAAGCACATTCTTCTCCTGTATTCAGCAAACAACAAGACATGAGTAAGACTCCCCTGATTAAAAAAATCCCTGGATATTTGGAAGCTGAAAGATTAAGCAAATACATCCACTAAAGGAGCGATTACCGTATCAACAGAATCTTGCTTCCGCTTTCTTCCTCTAGCAACTGCAAAAATTAAGAAAATATTGAACAAAATCTCAGCTGACACAATATCTCAACTGACACAATATCTCAACTAACAACGAAAGATGTGTATGTATACTTTAATCTCAACAACTTCTACTTAGTCGACATAGAATAAAGCAAGCAAGACCAAATGAGAGTCCCTGATAGAGACTCTGAATATCCACAAAAGCAGCAAGATATCCATCGAGACAAGAATATGCAAAACAAACAAAAGAAGAAGCTGACTGACCATTAGGGCTTCTAGGTTTCATCTTTGACACTTTCCAAGCCATAGCACTCTTAATCCCTTGCTGTTTCAAACCCTGTTCTTTCTGTTTCTCAATATTCTCATCTGAATGTTTCAACAGACAGTCCAGCCTTATCCATTCGTCCCAACTATCATTGTATAGAAGAGATACAAGAGTCAAAGACTTTTTTACATTATCAAAAAACTGAGACTTGGCAAACAAATCAGTAAATCACCATATGAAGAATTCTCTTATTTATAAATAGTTTCAAATGATTTCAAACCGATTAGAAGCCAGTAACTATATTGGATGAAGCTCTAACCTTTTGTTCCAACCCTGCCAAAAGAAATCATTTACATCTTCAAAACTAAAGATAGAAGCAAAATAGCTCAAAAGAATGATTTTAAACATATACAGTATCTACTTACAATGTAATGCACAAAATATTTCCATTCATTGTCTTTAAATTCAACTTTAAGAACCTGAGAATATTATTATAAAAAAAAAAAAGGAAACGATCAGAGACATAAAGCATAAGCAGAGAAGAACACTCTAATTCAAGAATACAGAGAGTGTATTTCACTAACCTTGGCTTCGTAGAAGCAATCACTGTGTTTGGCTAAAACTCTCTCTCCTTCTTCGAAGTGGCCGGGAGGAGCAGGTAGCAGAAGAAGAGGCAAATCTTCTCCGTCACAATCGGTGTTGGTCTCTGTATCAGAACCAGAGTCCCGTCGTGTGTCTCCGATGAAATCATCGGTTGTTAGATCCGTCTCGGCGGCGGCGTTAGGGCTTCCCATCTCAAAAAGAGGAGGAGAAGAAAAGAGTAAAGAGAGCTTAAGAGCCCTTTCGTCTTCTTCCACGGCTCGTCTCACGTCGAAGCGACAAAGGTAAATGACAAAAAAAAAAACTCACTCAAAGTTGTTGAATCTCAACGCGATTTTGTCTGAAAATTTCCGGGAAAATTGGGATTTTCCGTCTATCAGAATCTAAAAATTCTCAGATTTTAACATGGGCTTTTATTATTAGGCCTACAAGCCCATTTAAATAATTTCAAAATCTTGACTTCAAGCCCATTTATATCATTTCAAAATCTTGACTTTAAGCCCATTTATATAATTTCAAGTCAGGCCTTTACTGATAATTAACTTGGGGAGCAATGCAATAACAGTAACATCCTTACAAGAAAAGGACAAAAACACCCCTGAGTTAGCTGAGAAAAAGGCTCAGTGCAATGTAAGGGTATAATAGTAGTTCACTCTTACCACCCGAAGTATTCTTGTCCATTAAGACTCGGCGGATTAAAAAAAGGTTTGGCCTTTCCGTGGAGTAGTTTCTTGACATTTTCTTTCTGCTATCTCTTACACAATTGGGTATTTAGCTGACACGACGAAGAAGGTCTCTCATCAATTATCTGAGATTTTTACATAAGAAAGGCTCCGACAAAGCAGATGGAAGACGATATGTGGTGCGTTAGCTCATCTGGTTCTTCTAGAAGCTATCGATCGGAAACTGCTGCTAAGTATCAATCAGGTTTATTATCCAAATCCCCTCAATTTTTCTTTCAAACTTCATTTTTAGGGTTTATGATTGAAGATTGGTCTTAATTGGGTTTCGATTGAGTTGAGTTCTGTTTTGATGACTTTTTGTAGTTGGTCGTTTAAGTTAAAAATTGTAGCTTTACGTTTTGCTTTTTAGATGAGAGAAGACTTTTTTTTTCTCTTTTGCTCTCGAGTTAATTAGTGGTGAATATTTCAGGGCCTTATCAAGATTTGGAAGAGTTTGAAGAAGTTGACGACGATATAGCAGTGGAGTATCCATGCCCGTTTTGCGCAAGTGATTATGATTTAGTTGAATTGTGTCACCATATCGACGAAGAACATCGTCATGAAGCTAACAATGGGGTTTGTGAATTCACTTCCTATCTCTCCTGCTCTTTTCATTTCACACTCAAGCTTCACATGAAGCAGTTTTACACAGCTTAGTTATTCGGATTGTGGGAAACATAACTTCAATCTATAATTTTGATTAGGATTTGTTTTAGATTGATGCGTTTGAGAATCTGATTGCTATTGCAAATAGTTTTAATAGAGAAACATGCCACTCTTATCTTAAGTTACTCTTTGGGTTTTACATAACTCTCCATTGATCAGTTTAAGGTTTTAGGATATTAATACTTTTGACACTTTTTTTGGCTTTACATACTTGCTATAGAGAGTAGGTGACTTGAGCTCTCTGTTTTGAAGCATAGATTGGTTTTACGAGCTAAAGAAATGAATATATAAGTAGTATGATGGAACATTATTAATCTGGTTCCGTGAATTGTCATGTGGTAGCATCATCTTACAATTCGTTTTGGTTGTTTTGTGGTTTTTGTAGATATGTCCTGTATGTAGCAAAAGGGTGAAGATGCATATGGTGGATCATATAACATCACATCATAGAGATGTCTTGAAGATATCCTTTTTTGTTTCTTTTCAAAACCTTTCAAGTCAAATTTCCGTCGCTATAATGAATGTGATTTATTTGAAATTCCTTGACCGATAATTTTACAGTGAGCAGAAGGAAATGTCTTACAGGGAAGATCCATATTTATCTGATAAATATCTTCAACCTCATCTTGATGAGTTGCCACCATCTATGAATCATCATCAGCATCCCTCTAAACATGTTTCCGATCAATTTTTATCGTTCATCAACAATTCTGCATTACCAAATCAGACCAAGCTTGTGCTGCCTGATTCAAGTGTAGAAGACAAGAATCCGATTAAGGATTCGTCAGCAGCAAAAGAGGGTACATCGTCGTGTCCTTTATCGGATAGTGATAAATTGGAGAAGGCAAAGAAGTGTGAGTTTGTACAGGGACTGTTGTCATCAGCCATGTTTGATGATGAATGTGACTCTTCTGAGTAAAATAAAGATGTGAAGTCGCCAATGGGAAAGGCAGGTGATTGTCATTGTTGTAATTTTATTCAGCTCTATTTATATATATGCATCTTTTTTACAGACATAACACTAGCTTTAGCCTTATAATATAAGCTGATGAGTTTTCAGTTTGTTTCTTCACAAGAATCTTTTGTCGCAGAGCACCGTCCTTGCAAATTTCTTTCCTGCATCTAGTTAAAATTGGGATGTGTTTTTTTTATATGAGTATAACAATAGTGTGAATATAGTCAACAAGCCCGTCTAGCTCAGTTGGTAGAGCGCAAGGCTCTTAACCTTGTGGTCGTGGGTTCGAGCCCCACGGTGGGCGATGCAACTTTTTGAAAGCATGCTGTTTTAACACGCTAACGAACCCAGTTACTACAACGTTGTTTAACTTCCCACTGCTTTATATAACGAACCTCAGAATTTTGTCCGTATAAGTGTTCTCTGTTCGTAACTGCAAATCCAATTCGAGAGCATCCAACATTTCAAAAATTGACTTCATAAACAGAGTAAATAGGGGCCCATTCGCAGAGTATGTAACACACTGTAAACTAAAAATCGGAAAGCATAAAGTTATGTTCTTGGCGAAAATAAATGTTATTCCACGAAACACATTCAAAAAACCTTCTTCATGCACTTTGGCGAGTATGATCAAAACCGAAAGGAATCACATTCGCAGAGTATGATCAAAATCCAAGGGAGATACTTTGGCCAAAAATATATGTCAATTTGTCTATATAATATATATATATATTAACTTACTGTATTCAATAAATATTAGACACTTCAAAATCCACAAAACACTGCATATTCGATAATATATTAGACACTTAAAAATCCACAAAATAACAGCATCCATATTTGAAAATGTAACTCTTGCTACCAGGCAGACAGCATATATATATATAGTCCATCAAGGCATCAAAACGGCTGTGGCGGCAGGCCCTGACAAATACGCCTAGCTTCTAGAATCGCGGGAGAGTTGAAATAACAACCAGGGTCAAAGTCCCCTCCAAGCTTGTACTCACCAATCAACTCACCCTTGATAGAAAGGTGTCCTGTATCCTCATCGAATATTCTTCTAACTATAGTTTTGCGTTCAGTATGCTCATCACCAATCCGACACTTGGTGAAGCCCTTAAAAGTTATGTACACAATTGCAGTTTTGGCATTGAGTAGTCTCTCATTCGGCGGCAGCATATCGTCCTTGGTTTCTATCACCGCTTCCACAATCTTCAGCTTGGACAGATCGCTCTGCACCAACAACAGTTGAGAAACAAAACCAAAAGTTATTGATTATCACCAACTCATGGTGTGTCATTGATATGCAAAAAAGATACAATTAAAGAAAAAGTCAAGACTTACATCTGAGATTCTCATCCTATCATGTGATACGAGTACAAGTTGCAAATATAGAGAAATCCAATCATTGTTACGCAACTCAGATTCCTTCACCTAAATGAAAAAGCAATAATAAAAATAATAAAAAAACATATCAGTAGTCCTGCTTATAATCGATCATGAACAAAACAAAACTGATGATGCTGTGTCTTACCCGGTAGAATCGTTTTCCATCATTGAAATCTGACGGCCACTCAGGCGATTCTTCCACTGAAAAACTCTGCGGAGCTAAGACGGACTCATTGGTGGACACAGCTATATATGCAACATGCATGATTTATCAGCAAGTGATGAGACTACCTACTTTTATAGTCTACTTGTATATATATAGAAGAAGAAAAACAACAACAACAACAATGTTTACTTACCTTTAGGTCTAGCAATTAGAACCGTCAAATCCATAGTGCTAAGACAGTGTTCATCAACTTGAACCTGAAAGGTTTGCTGCGAACGGCTAACTGGATCTTGTGCAAGTAAAGTTATGTAGAAAGGGGACAAATGCATCATTAACTTGTTGAATTTCATTACATCAACGAGCTTGAAGTTCGTCCCCTGAGAAAAAGAGAGCAATTAAATGTCATGTATGTACACAAGCATTCTGTTACCACGATGGAGTTTTTTTTACCTCCAACATATTGTAGCGATGAAGCCCCGCACTAGCATAAAGCTTGACCAATACAGGATCAGGATGCCTACTATTGGGCAGATGACAGTCGTAGTGTATCAATGGAGTGCCCCCTGGTGGTGCTTGGATTCCCTCGACATCGAAACCCTAATTACGAAAAAATTAATAATAAATCACTTAGCAAGAAGAGAAATTTTCGTTCAAAAAAACAGAACAATCATAGATTAAGCAGATCTATTAAAGTTAATCTTTGTGACAAATTTAAGCAACATGCAACAACAGTCGTCATCTTGAACAACCCAAAGGTAAAAATCCTCTAAATTAACAATTAAGAAAATGAAAGAATTACATACATCGGATTCATCCACTCGAGCCCAGTAATCCTCCACTTCAAGGCATAACTCCTCGGCTTTATCATCCCCATACCTCATAATCACACTCATATCCATATTCTCTTCCTCCTCGCTGTGTGATTCGGGAATTTGTTGTTTTCAGGATTTGTTGAGTTTTTTACCCATGCAGGCGAAATGTCCTTTCTCTTCTATATATCCATCCGAAATTCATTTATGGGCTTTTGTTGGGCCTTGTCAACCCAAAATACAAGTTTAAAAAGAACATTTATTATATAAATAAAAGGAAAATTATCTAATAAATTACAGATAGTATAATAATAAAAGTATTACAATCACTGTTTTTTGAAAAAGTGTATTAAATTATATCAATTGAAATAAGATAATATAATAGATTTATAATACTAAAAAGAAAAGAATCACATATATTATTTATTAAAATATATCATCTTATTGTATAAGCTAGACTTTTCAAAGTTTGTAATTTCTTTTTGTGACACATGTCAATCAATTCACCACGCATATTCAATCATAATATTTTTATTGGATTTTGATATATGTAACATTATTGATTTTGACATGTGTTTATAGTTTTACATTTTCTTATGATAATAATTAAAAAAAAAGAAAGATAATTGTAGTTTTTGGATTAAACGTGATAAAATGTGTTGGAGATATTGGTGATACAGCTATGTATTTCCTACATGTAAATAAATGTATACGTTAATATCTCCAACGCATATCCAAAATCACACACATTGGTTTATTGGTGTGTGTATAGAAGTCGTGTCAATGTGAGACCTTTTTCTTTGTCTTATTCTCTTGTCAAACACATATTTGCTCGTTATAGTAATAAGACAACAAGGAGAACATAGACTCGCATACGAGTTGTAAAAAGCTTTAGCTGTTATCTAAAAGAAAATGAAAGTATACCATGTATAGTAAAAGCTAGAAAAAAACATGGGAGTGGGTGTTGGTTAGTAGTGTTTTATGAATTGGCGCTTACAGGTTGGTACGTAATACCTCCACTGATATTTAATGACAGTGATGTTTTTCATATGTTACTGTGAATTTGTTATTAGTGTTTGATTAATGTAAAGGATTGAAATGAAAACATATCAGTATCGTTTGGGTTGATGTATTACAGTTATTATCAAATAACGCTTCTACTAAAAGCTCTCAGCAGACAGAAGAGGTGGACCACTTGTTGGATCATCTGGAGGAGTAGAGTGAAGAATCAACAAAACGAAAGTCAAAAGAAAATAAACAACACTTCGAAATAGATGATGGTTGTTATTGCATATATTAATTCTAAAATTTAACAATTTATGGATGGATTAATGGATGGTTATTTTGTAATTGCGTATGACGAACGAAAAACAATAAGAAACCAAAAAAAGAACAACTTGCAAAGTAGGTCTGTTGAAACACTGTAAGCTAAAAATCTGAAAGCATAAAGATTAACTGACATAAGTTATGTTCTTTGCGAAAATAAAAGTTATTCCACAAACGCATTCGATAAAACATTCAAAACCTTCTTCAGAGTCTAATCCGTGAACTGATGATCGATATAGCTTCACACTATATATCCTCTTCACTTCTTAGACTTCTTCTTCGGTACACTGCACAAGCAAAAAAACACACATACACGATTTAGATAGATGTTAACCAATTTGAAACAAATTCAATTCACAACAAAATTGAAATAACACTTACGCTGCAGTTGGAGCAGGTGTAGCAGCAGGTGCTGGAGCAGCTACAGGCGCAACATCTCCACCGGGACCCTACAAGCAAACAATCCACAACACATAAGAATCTCTGATCAAAATTAAAAAAAAACTTTATAAAGTTTGTAAGAAGTTAAGCTCTGACCTTAGCTAAACGCTCCTCTCTCCTAGCATGCTTCCTTTCTCGGCTAGCCTTGTTCTTCGCCCTCTTAGCCTCAAACTGATCAGACAGAGTCTTCTCCCTAGCCTTCTCAGCCTTTGACTTGTGGATACTCTCCATCAAGACACGCTTGTTCTTGAACACATTACCCTTAACACGCATGTACATGTCATGGTACATGTGCTTGTCAATCTTCTTCGTCTCTCTGTATTTCTTCAACAGACGCCTAAGAACACGCATCCTACGCATCCACAGTACCTTTGTTGGCAACCTAGCTTCACGGGTACCCTTCCTCTTACCTATTTAATCATAAACACAGGAAAAAAGGCAAGAGTAAACAACGCTAATCATTCTTCAAAATCACGATTAAATAGAGGGATTTTCAGAGTTGTGAAGTATATACCGTATCCAGAGTGACGACCCTTCATCTTGGCAATCTTCATTTTGCGAGCTCTGGAACGAGAGTGAATCTTGGTTGGCTTCCTGATGATGAAACCATCCTTCACAAGCTTCCTGATGTTTTGGCCTACAATAAGTTCAACACCAATCATCACATTCTTAATATTTGAAGCTACAAAGATCTTCAAATATATAACAACAATACTCGAAATGGAACATCATTCAAATCCTCAGTCTATTAAGAAGCAATATCAGAAATCAAATCCTCTAGCTTTGATTCACGAGACAAATCACAGTTCTACAAGGCCTATAACTAGAGAAATGAAACCGTAACAACACCTACAAGCTCTAAATTTTCAGATCGGAAACAAACACAGTGATTCAACACCTAAGACCGTCTACCACCGTCGCAGACAAACACAGGACAACAATAAAAGTAAAAGGATGAAGAAAAAAGCAACAACATACGGGAATTGGCCATGGAGATGTCGGAGCTTTCGTTGGGATCGAGCCAAACTTTGCCCTTCCCGCACTTCATCACTGATGCGGCGAGCCGCTTCTGGAGCTTCAGAGAAACCATTTTTGCTTCTCCCCTTTTCTGGAGATTGGTGTGGCGGAGAACTGATTAGCGAACGAGACGAAAAGAATTTATATACCACAATGTTTCTAGGGTTTCCTCCTTTTCGAGCAGTATATTGGGCTTTAAATTTAAAATGGGCTTTTCTAAACCCAATTATAAGTCTTTTAACGAATGATTCTATGTAATAATTTCATCAAGGTTGAAAAGCTACACCAAATTTATAAATTGAGGTTTAGAAACACGGCTTTGGTTTACAAAAAAAAAAAAAAAAAAAAAAAACGCATTGGAAAGCATGCTTTAAAAATTATGGTTCTGTATATATATAACTGTCGATTAGAGAAAAAAAAATTTATGAAAAATATTGTATACCAATGTATATATACAGATGTTTATCTTATCTTTATAATGTTTCAACCCAATGAGAATTGTATATATGTTTGTATTGTCTTAATTGTTATATATATTATATGACGTAATGTATATGAACAACGTTTATCTTTAAAGACTCTTATTATTTTTCACGTTTTATTCAAGGAAGTTTGTTTATTTGCTTGCAAAAAAAAAAAAAAAAAAAGTATATCAGTTTTGCTGAAATGTTTTTAAAAAATATAAATATTCATAACGACTTATATAATCAGTTCATTTTGCATAAATTACAGTTGTTTATCTAAGATTAAAAATTGTAATGAAATTTAAGCAGGTGGAGAAATTTTCAAAAAATCAAACTTCCTAGAAATTAAAGATGATTGATGGGAAACTAAAATAATCGGAAACAGATTCATAAGATAGTTTCTTGAGATGAGGAAATCAATATCTCAGTTAGCATGACTTTTAATATGCTTGTTACTATTTAAGTTTAAGTCTGAGCTAGTAATATTTTTTTCAAGTTCCACAAATAGTTTTTGCTAAATTTTAATGCCAAGTTAGAATGAAAGAGATATTTTTATTTATTATTCTTTCCTTTTTTTTTTATGAAAGAGATATTTTGCCACTTAGAAAGAAAGAAATCGATGACTTTAGATAGAGCAATAAAATGATTGTACACACTAATACCCACAGACCAAATTTTCTAACCAGAAACTATTAAGCAACCAGCTGAAGGATCTGTTTATTTATACATAAAACCAAAAAAAAAATCAAAAAAAATCGGGAAAAAAAACATTATCAAAAGTCAAATATTCCACTGATTATTTCTTGTTGATAAATTCCCAAACTAACTCACAAACAAAACAATGTTTGTGAAACTTTTGATTTTTTTTTTTAATATTAAATTATTTATACCAAAAAGCTTATTTGGGACACATAGGGAAACTAAGTTTTCCACCGAAGATAACATTGGCGTTATCGCAAAGAGCTCCGACCAAACCGCCTGATGACGACTTCTTCTCTCCTCCTGTCTTGCCTACATAGTCCAAGTTCACGTCAACAACGTTTACTCCTTGGCACGGCACCGATTTGCTACACATAATCTGAACAACATCTTTTGTAATTGTTGTTCCTCTAATGTTCTTGAACAAAATATCACTTATAGCAACTTGTGAATCCTACAAAACATGCCAAAAAAAAGGAATTGTTAACGCATATATTCAAAAGAATAGTTGGTTTGAGACATTTTCAGTGATGTATATACTTACTCCGCCTCTTGAACCGTAGTTTTGATCAATGATGATTGGGTTCTTGACACTCTGCATGATGATGTTTTCAAACTTAATGTCCACAGCCTTGCTTGGGTCTGACCCACCCCATGTCTTGATCCTAAGACCATTGTCGGTCTCAATCATCGTGCAGTTGTTAACGTGGATTCCGCTAACGTCTTCCTCGTTCTTGTACTTACCAAGACTACCGACACTTAGACCGTGTCCTGGACCACAAATCACACGTTCGACGGTTACGTTGTTGGAGCCACGACCGACTGAAACACAATCGTCTCCAGTCGCTATGGTACTGTCGAGGATGCTAACGTTGTCTGCATTGCTCAAATGGATACCATCGGTGTTGGGGCTTTCAGCTGGTGCGGTAAGCTTAATGTTTTGGATGTTAACATTCTCAGTTTTGACTAAGAACATGTGGAAGGCCTTTGCGTTCACCGAGCTTATGCCATTGATTTCAACATTTTTCATGTTCCTGAATTTGAGAGACTGCATGTATGCGTACAAATGTGTGATTAGTTATTGCAAGTATCTATATATACATGATTTGAAATAATATATAGTTATTTGGTCTTACCGTTGGAGGAAGATTGCATTGGACCTTTTTACCACAACCATCTGCTTTCCAGACAGCTTCACCTTTCCCGTGGAATGTGCCGGTTCCGGTGAGGACGAGATTGTCAACACGCTCGAACAAGAACCACTCGGGAGTTGCGTACCCGCTGGTCGTAGCGATGATTGTGCCTATAACATTGACGGTCACTTTGCTCTTGCATGGACCGGCGAAAATGACTGGACCAGCCAAAAATGTTCCCTTAGGAACTAGTAGCGTTGCTGGTACTGGACTGTCACACACTTGTATCCATGTGTTCAAAAACGCCTGCATGAATGTTATTGGATCAATCGTTAGAATGTCACATGCATTTTACTATAAAATACTCAAAAAGGTTATGGATCGAAAATGAAACTAAACTTTACCTTAAAAGTATTGGTGGAACCATCTCCTACGGCTCCAAACTTAGTAATATCATAGACCGTGGGGTTACCGGAATTAGCAGCGAGACCACGGCGGCCGCCGAGATATTCACCATTAGCCACGCAAGAACCAAACACCAAGGCCATTAGAATCAATGAACCTACGTTAATATTGTTTGCCTTGGCGACCAAACTTCTTGCGTTAGCCATGGTGATAATATCTTTATTTTTTTTTTGCTTTTTTTGTTCTTTTAAAAGAGTGTTAACAAATTTAAAAGTGATTTGCTCATAGGAGGATTCATAATGTTTTTATAGTGCTAGTTAGTATGCTATTTATAGATTTGATTCCTTATAGAAAAGTATTGGTATTACAGTGTGTGATTCCATCTTCTTTTACGGATTGTTGACCCCAATCTTAGGTAGTAACGATTTCCAATTTTACCGTAACTTTTTTTATATCAAGCAAAAAAAAAAAAAAAAAAGAATCAATTGATTAAGTGGTTGAGAATGATCAATATTACTCGGTTAATTATAAAACAGTCTAAAATTGCAACCAAATAATAATTTTTGTTTCTTCCTCAAAATTATGTGTATGTGTAACAAAATTTTGTATATATATATATACAGATGCAAAATATTGTTTTGTTTGTTGATTATGTCGGAGCGTCATAGCTAAATTATTCTGTAATTGTCTTTTAAATATTTATGTAAATGGAATTGAGATTTCTCATAAATATGATTGGTAATCCACAAAATGATAAGACAATTTTACAGGTTTACCAATTGATATGCAATTCACAGTAAAATCAGTAACAATTCAGTGATTGTAAACACAATCATCTCCTCTATCAATAAAAATTTAAATCACGTAAACGTGAACTTAGTTCTGTCATAACAGAGACAGTGACAGCTTTAATCGGCCCATATCTCTCTCAACCTGGTCAATTGCTCGTTTCCCATGAAAGCATTCATCATCCTTCGTCACTGTATATTATTTTCTAAGTACATATTATCCTTACGAAGTAAAAAAAAAAAAAAAATCTCTCCTCTCTCCTTTTGCGTGGTAAAAAGTAATTGTAGTTGTATTTACTAGCAGTAAATGTAAATTTATATTTGTTCACCATCTCGTTTATGGGATTGGATAATTTATCAATTTCACTCATATTGACGTAATCTCATTTCATAGACCCATTCCCACTTCTAAATGCTACTTTTTTTTTTATTAGAAAATTAAAATCAAATACCACATCATCTAAAACATTCATTCAGCCGGATCGGACAATCTTGGCCATTCATTTATAAAATCATTACTACTAATTAACATTGTAAACCAACAATTAAATGCGGTTTAAGCTTAGTTAAAGTTGGCCTTAGGATCGAGCAAGATAAGCCAAAGCTCCAACAAGTGGAGCGTTAATGTAAGTTGCTGGCTCTGACCGTCCGTAGTCGGACCGTTCGTCAGGGAATTGATCGTTCTGGTCCGGACCACCGACTACTGCACCGACTAGGTCGTTAGGATTAGGAGATTGAGAGGTAAACAAGGAGAAGCCGTCGTGGCACTGGATCCTGGTCGGGTGGACTGCAACGGAGGGGAGAGATGAGCCACGGTGGTGAATCCGACGTGGATATTTCAGACCATAACCAACCATGTATGACATCTTCAACGGGTTGCCTCCAAGTAGATAATCCACCTGAAGCATATATCACATGAATCAATTAATTAAGCAAATACTACTCTTTCCATTTTATATTGGGATATTAATTAATTCATGCTTTAGCAAAATACAAAATTTATTTCATTTTTGCTAATTATCATTATAATAAAGTATAGATTCTTAATTCTTTTATTGGTATGCTGTAGTCTTGCAGATGGTGTCACATTTATTATGTGCATTAACTGAAAATTTACTTGATAGTCAAGTTTGATTTTGACATCCAAAGTATACCAGAGTCAATATACATTGGTTTTGAAACAAACCTGTTTCTTTGCGATGGAGCGGAGGCGGGCAGGGGTGACGACGGAGCCACCGCAATAAGCGACGGTGCGAGCAGAGGTTAAGTATTTGGCGTAGGTCAAGAGCAAGAACGATGTAGACGTCACGTATTGCATGTTGCTCTCACCCATCTTGAACAATAGCCCACCTATAAATATGTATACACATATATCATAAATTCCTTGATTTTTAAATTTCAATGAGAAGATGAGTGGTATATATGCAAAAACCTGGTGTATATTGGGAAGAGGATGCTCCAGGTAGAACAGAGCAAATGAAACTATCAGCATGCTCTTTGTATTCTTCAAGTGACTTCACTTTCTGAATCAGAAACTCCTTGAAAAAACAAAACAAAGTCACACAAAAAATGTTTCATAAGAATTCAAGAACCAATGGTCTAAATTTGGAATCTTTGATTAGTTTCAAAGATTTGTATAACCTTGGAGAGAAGGATTCTAGCACCAACGTGCTTATTATCCCAACTAAACATGTTATCAAACTCATCAGCTCCAAGGATTTGTCCATTAGCTTTGATGTAATTGAGATATGTTGGGTTATTTGTTGCTTTTTGTAACCAAGCAGCTCCCCATAACAATTCATCCTGAACAAACCAAAACCAAAAACATGACTTCAATTTCAGTTTTTTTTTCCGAGATTACAGTTACACTTTAAATTAATATAGATCCAACTTCAAAAGTTTAAAATGTTGAACCTGATATCCAGAGTAAGAACAGTAGAATGGACAAACTTCTGGGGCCAGACCTGCACTGTAGGGTCCTCTGTATTTGTCCGCAAATGTAAAAACCTTAAAAACCCACAAATGCAACTTTTTAATTAATGCTCATATAGATTTAAAAAAAAAAAATTAATAGCCAAATGATTATTAAATGAAGAATATTTCACCTAATTATAAAACTTGAAAAATATAGGTTTACTAAATGAAGAATATTAATTGTGAAAAATGACACATTTACAGTACCGTAATGGCTCGTTGGAGGAGGTGATTGGAGTAAGAAGGATCACATTTTCTGAAAACAATTGAAGCAGCGGCAAGAGCGGCGGCGATTTCACCGGCGATATCAGAACCAGGATTGTTCTTGTCGACTTTAAACACACTTCTTGGTGTGTCCATGTCTTCTGGTCTCTCCCAACAAGCATGGTCCATGTTAGGATCACCAACCTATGAACACGCTAACGTTAAACCACTCTGTTTCCCAAAGTCTTGTTTTTTTTTTTCGAGGAGAGAATTTAGAGCAAAGTAAAAAACCTGAACATAAATGGTATCAGGATGTGAAGTGGCTTTGAGGAGAAAGTCAGTAGCCCAACGAATAGCGTCTTTTGCGTTTGGTAACTCAGATTTCATGAGACCACCAAACTCAATTAAACTCCATGAGAGCATTGTGGTTGTGAATGCCATTGGGAATCCAAACTTCATATTGTCCCCTGCATCGTAGTATCCTCCCACCAAATCCACCTACAAAATTAAACCAATTCACACAAATTAGGCTTTCCAAGAAAATATGTAACTTAGTTTCTCTGTTTTAACCTAAAAAGCATAATAACAAAATTAGGGTTTCAATTCCTCTGTTCTAAGCAAGAGTCCCATTAAGTTTGAATTTTTTTATGATTTTGATAGAGAAATTTAACCTAAAAACCATAATAAACAAATTTAGGGTTTCGATTCCTCTGTTTTATGCAACAACCCCATAAAGTTTGAACCTTTTTTGATGATATATGTTAAGTTTTAACCTAGATTGCTAGCATTCATGTTAATCGAGAACAGACCCATTTCACATTTTCCATAAAAGCAACAACAAAGCAAGAGAAAGTAGTGTCATTTACGTTGAGAGCAGAGCCATCAGAGAGACCAGAGTTGCTTCTCCAAGTCATTCTCTGGTTTGGAGGAAGCTTTCCGGATCTTTGACCTTCGAAGAAGAGAATGGACTTGGAGAGAGCGTCTTTGTAATTGTGGTTGTCCAGGTGGTGACGATGGTGGATGCTAGGGCGAGAGGAAGAGGACGAGAAGCCATTGGAGAGAAGCAAGATGAAAGAGAGAAAGGTGATGAGTCGTGAAGAAGAGAGATAGAGAGCCATTTCTCTAGTCTCTAGAGATAGGAAAAGAAAAGAGAGAGCTCTGATTAACCAATCAATGACCAGTATGCAGAAGAAGAAGCTTGCTGCTAGGTGAGCAGAGGAGATTTAGCTATTTATATAGAGCAAAGATTTGGTTTTCTCTTTCCTAGCTAAACCGGTTAGTTAGTCACATGAACCAAACAAACAGAATCATTAATATTTGGAAATTACGAAAAAACTAAACACACCTTTATACTTGTTAAATAACATGATAAGTTTAGTTTGTTTTTTTTGTGTGATTGATTTTTTTTAAGTTGTTTACGTAGCTTTGTAAAAAAAGTTAAGTTTGAAGGGATCTTGTAAATATTGCTTGCTCATTGTTAACACAATCTCGAAATCGTAAAAGTTTTGTAATCAATCACTCCATACCGAATTCAGTGGAAACATTTTAAGTGTCCATCAAATATGGTAAAAAATGAAAAATAAAATAAATAAAAATCCAATGAAACGTCCAGTCAATTTTACGTGGTAATGACCAAAATAATAATAATGAGATATGCATATGCTTTGTCAGACCAAAAAAGAAGAAGAAAGAGATGGAGCTTGGAGAGCGAAAGAACAAATGTGAGAGTTGTGGGCATTGTGTCCAAACTAATAACAAATCAAGGTGAAAATCGTAAAAGTAAGAATAAATTAAGGGTCTTTTCGTAATATTTGGTAAAGTTGCTATTGTCCATACGCATGATTCATCTCCTTGAAAATGGGCTAAACTTTGAGGGCCCAACTTACAAAGTCGATAAGCCTTGCACCTTCATTTATTCCTTTCAGTTCAATATAGTAGTTGGGCTATTATAATCGCAACACCTGGCCCATAGGCCATATGTCTTCTTCTTTTTTTTCTTCTAGGCCATATGTCTACGATTGACCAAAAGTAAAATAAAGTAAATGTTGTTTACGGATTAGATTGGTGTGAAGGAGCTGTGAGCCTATGGCATATGTACCACGTTAAGATTTAAGAAAATCTGGAATAAAAAATGCAACTAGATATTATGTTATACAAATCTAGGCCAGAGTCGGTTGTTTTCGGACCGTTCTGCCGTGAAACTGTGTTCCTTAACATTTTGATTTAACGTTTCCATATTTCTGACATTCCAATAAATTATTGATAACTAGTAATTAATTAAAACGGTTTACTCTGAACTCTGAAGTGTGTGAGGTCATCAAATGTCAACGGCTACAATTTCATTAGTTACGTGCGTGACTGCGTGTTGACATATTAAGCAGACAAAATTATAATTACGTTAGATCATTAGCAATTAGATACAGTCACGAATGCATTGAATGTAAGTTGATTATAAAACTTTAAAGCGGACTAATTGTATTTAAAAAGAGAGCTATAGTTAGATTGGAACTTGGAACCATCGATATGATTTTATCCGTTAAATAATTTGAGAAAATGTTTAATGCTGACAAATAATTGAACAATTTGTCAACATATTGCAAGTTTGCAACAACGAAAAACGATAAATTAACACCTAATAAGTCAGTTGTACAAATATACCTACACCAAACATGCATTTACATATTTGTTCAAATATTTTTCTTTGAAAGGAGTGTTGCACCCCCCATAAAATAAAACGTCAATATTCTTTCCTGTTTTGTTTCTTTCGGTAATTAGAGAAACTGATTGTGAATTCTTTACCAACAAACAAACAAATTTACCTAGCAAAGTTTTAATACTTCAACAAGCTTACATGATATTAAATCATTTGTCTCGAAATTCCGTGTTATGATGCACTAATGTCAATCAAACTATTAATAAAAACAAATATCATAACAGGTAACGGCTACTATTAATAACTCAATTATCATCGAGATACGCATATAGATAGACACATAATCAAATACTAATATTTTCTCTATAAACGTATGAATATAATGTTCTGCAATAACAGATAGGCATCTTTGAATAAGCAGACAGAGTTTCCGATGATTAGTAAATTACTTTCTGCAAACAAACCTACGCGTTTTTATGACTCCCAAACGAGTTGACTCAGGATTATGATCGCATTACAATATCATAGTTATCATACACATATTAAAAAATTAAAATGGACCTACCTCATCCTCATTAATCATCACCACACTTATATAAACCACTTAACCTAAAGTTTGTATTCACATAAAACTTTCCAGTACCAATGGAATCTCCAATATTCATTCTCATCACACTATCATTCTTTCTTCAATCAGTTCTTGCTTCTTCTCAAACTCTATCAAACTCTTCAACAATCTGCAAAACGACGCCGGATCCAAAGTATTGCAAATCCGTTTTTCCACATAGCCAAGGCAATGTTCAACAATACGGCTGTTTCTCTATCCGCAAATCGCTATCGCAATCGCGAAAATTTATTCGCACCGTCGATAGATATATCAAACGCAACGCTCATTTATCTCAACCTGCCGTTATCAGAGCTCTCCAAGATTGCCGTTTTCTCGCCGGTCTAACAATGGATTACCTCTTAACGTCGTTCGAAACCGTTAACGACACGTCAGCAAAAACCTCTTTCAAACCGCTGTCGTTTCCCAAAGCCGACGACATCCAAACGCTTCTTTCCGCGGCGCTGACTAATGAGCAGACGTGTCTTGAAGGACTTACCACGGCCGCTTCTTATTCCGCCACGTGGACTGTAAGAACCGGCGTCGCTTTGCCTCTCGTCAATGACACGAAGCTCTTGGGCGTCTCACTCGCTCTCTTCACCAAAGGTTGGGTTCCAAAGAAGAAGAAACGGGCCGGGTTTGCTTGGGCCCAACCGAGATCCGGTTCATCGACCCACACTAAACCATTCCGTCTGTTCCGTAACGGAGCTCTACCGTTAAAGATGACAGAGAAAACAAAAGCGGTTTACGAGTCACTCAGCAGAAGAAAACTCGCCGACGGTGACAGTAACGGTGATGGAGACGACGGAAGCATGGTTCTGATAAGCGATATCGTTACCGTGAGCCAAGACGGAACAGGAAATTTCACCAACATCACGGCAGCTGTAGCGGCGGCGCCGAACAACACCGACGGAAGCGCCGGTTTCTTTTTGATCTATGTGACGGCGGGAATCTACGAAGAGTATATCTCAATCGCGAAGAACAAAAGGTACATGATGATGATAGGTGACGGGATTAATCAGACGGTGGTCACCGGAAATAGAAGCGTCGTCGACGGTTGGACTACTTTCAATTCCGCCACATTTGGTACGTCACACAATCACATGTTATTAATAATAATGTCTCGAGATCTCAAAGTTATTTTTCAATAATATTTAAAATTTCTCGAGTACGTAAATAGTTGCCTTTAATTATTGCATTTAAAACTTTAGGTCAAAAAAGTTAGAATTGAAAGTGGTGAACAGGGGACAAGATGCATTAATAATACTGAGTGTACATAACCATTTTGTTGATTTTTTTAGTACGACATAGTTTGACAATGCAGGCATTAAATAAACGTTATTTTTGGGTTCAAGTGATTCTAGTAACTAATCGTGCACATGAATCTTTTATTCAGCTGTGACAGCACCGAACTTTGTTGCGGTGAACATAACGTTCCGGAACACGGCCGGACCGGAGAAGCACCAGGCTGTTGCGTTACGGAGCGGCGCAGATTTCTCAATCTTCTATAGTTGTAGTTTCGAGGCTTATCAAGATACACTCTACACACATTCTCTAAGACAGTTTTATAGAGAATGCGATGTCTATGGAACGGTCGATTTTATATTTGGAAACGCGGCAGTTGTGTTTCAAAACTGTAATTTATACCCGAGGAAACCGATGCCAAATCAGTTCAATGCTATCACCGCCCAAGGCCGGTCTGATCCGAACCAGAACACTGGTACATCAATCCAAAACTGTACGATTAAGCCGGCGGATGATCTTGTTTCGAGTAACTATACAGTTAAAACGTATTTGGGTCGACCGTGGAAAGAGTATTCAAGGACGGTTTACATGCAATCGTACATTGATGGTTTCGTTGAACCGGTTGGTTGGAGAGAATGGAACGGTGATTTTGCGTTAAGTACATTGTACTATGCAGAGTATAACAATACCGGACCGGGCTCAAACACTACAAACCGGGTTACATGGCCTGGTTACCACGTGATTAATTCCACTGATGCAGCTAATTTCACGGTCACTGGTTTATTTATCGAAGCTGATTGGATTTGGAAGACAGGAGTGCCTTACACCAGCGGTCTAATTTCATAGTAATTTGTGATTTGTTCTTAATCATTTTCTTTTATTAATTTAATTTAAAGAAACTGTATTATTTTTGTTGAACTGTAATAAAACCGAAATTCAAGCTCAACGCAAAGGAAATGTAAAGCTTGGTAATGTAACTGAATAATTTTTGCGATAAATTAAGAATTTAATAAAGATTATTTAACATCATGTATCATTAAACGACGTCGATGGTCCACTCTTTAACACGTGAGCATTAAGCTCATCAAATCTCAGCCGTTCATTCCTTTCACGGACCGATCACAGCGTCACTAAACCCCAACTAATCCCTCATCGTTCTCTACTTATAACTAAACACACAAAGACATCCCAAAACCAACTTCTTAAACAGATTCAAGGAAAATTCTTACGATTAGATTAGACACTAAACTAAGCAAAAACACAGAGATAAGTTAAAACAGAAACAATGTCCATTTTCATCATCTTCCTCCTTCTTCTCTCTACTTCTGTATCCGTCTCCGGCCAAAAAAAGCGAAGTGTCTACCAGGTTCTCGAAAACTACACCTTACCACGAGGAATATTACCAGAAGGTGTCCACGACTACGACCTAAACCGAAGAACTGGCGTTTTCAAAGTCCGTTTCAACACCACGTGTCAGTTCTCCATAGACTCGTACAAGGTCAAATACAAACCCGTAATCTCCGGCATCATAACAAGAGGACGGGTCATAAGGTTGATAGGCGTAAGCGTCAAAGTTCTTTTCTTTTGGATCAACATCTCCGAGGTGTCTCGTGACGGCGACGACGTCGAGTTCTTCGTTGGTGCTGCTTCGGAGGAGTTCTCGAGCAAGTATTTCGTGGACAGCCCAAAGTGTGGTTGTGGGTTTAATTGTTATAGGCCTATCTCTTCCTCTTAAAGCCCATGGGCCTTAAAGCTGTTATGATTATAATATATAAAATAAACACGGCCTCGAAGCTGTTATGATTTATGAATATATAAAAATAAACACTACTGTTGGTTTAAGCCCAAAATTAGCCCATGTGAAGAATTTTGTTTGTTTTGAAACAAAATGACAAAAAGACACCTCATGGGCTTACTGATGACACGTGTCGAGTTGTTCGGTTAAAACGATGTCGTGTTTATGGTCGCTTGATCTGATCAGATGTGCCAGCTATACAAAAGTCTCTCACGTCTCTCCCAGAAAACTCTTATTTTATCGCCGAGAAAGTGACGGAAAACGAAATCCAAACGGGATAATAAACCTAAAACCTAAATTAGTGATTTAGCTACGACTCCTAAAGATTCAAATTTGGGTTACATCGGACGAATCATGACTCTGCTTCCGATTTCAATCTTCTTCTTCTTTTTATTTTGCATTCCTTCGCCATTAATCGCCGCCGCTAACGATGACGATATACCGACGGCGTACACTCTCCTCCAAAGCTACAACTTTCCCGTCGGGATTCTTCCTAAAGGAGTGGTGTCATATGATTTAGATAAATCTACTGGTCAATTCCACGCGTATTTCAACAAATCGTGCAGTTTCGCTCTTCAAGGCTCTTACCAATTGGATTACAAATCGACAATCTCTGGATACATATCGGAGAACAAGATCACGAAGCTTACCGGCGTGAAGGTGAAAGTTCTCTTCTTGTGGCTCAACATCGTTGAGGTTATTAGGAACGGAGACGAACTCGAGTTCTCCGTTGGGATCACATCGGCGAACTTCGAGATCGATGAGTTTTACGAGTCGCCACAGTGTGGTTGCGGATTTGATTGCAAAACGAAGACGAAGACTTTGGGAAGAAACCCTTTTGTTTCTTCGGTTTAAAGGTTAAGACTTCTTATTGCAGAATCTGAACTCTTTGGATGATTTATGTTCTTTCTCCAATCATTTAATTTTTCAATCAATGCTTTGTTTGTATCTCTTCTTAGGATCGAACCGATAAGTTGTATTTATGAACCGATCAGGAATAAAACAGTGGTGGAAAAAGTTAATTCTTATGTCTAAGGAGAAGATTGGCATGAATTTGAGTTTCGTATTGGCTGATCAATGGTTTGTGTGTTGCATTCGACGAATGCTTATGAATGTCTGTATGAAACGTTAGATCTTTTGTCCATGGTTTCGGATGGATCAGTATGAGATTCTTTAGAAGTTGATTGAAGCCTAGTGATGATGAGACAATCTCTTTGGACTCGACCAACAACTCTTAAAAGTTTTGGTTTTTACTTCAAAAGAAAATGTTGGATTCTTCAGAGATCACTGGATTCTTGAGCTTCGTGATCTGTGTTTGTTTGTGAGTCATATGCTCGAGATTCTCTGCCACTGACATGGTATTATCTTCTTCATCAAAGACTTTGCCAAAACTAAAGTAGGCAATATCCTCCATTGAAGGTACTAGGTATTAAGCTTAGACATGAATGTACTAATGAACTAGATTACAATGTTTCGAAAATATTTGTGTAAGTTCAAATTTTGGTGTTTGGAAATAATATTTTGAAGATGAAGTAAGGAAGATAGTTTTTTACATGTATGTTTGATGATTCTCCCGATTTTGAAAATTGGATAGTTTTTTACATGTATGTTTGATGATTCTCTCCCGATTTTGAAAATTGGCATACATGTATTTCCTTTTCCTTATATTAAATCAAGTGATTGTGCTGAAGAAAAACAGATATTTAGCTTAAGAAGCGCCATTTAGTTAAGAATGTGAGGTACAAACTTTTCCTGTGTCTTTTTGTTGCATAATGTTGGCCTTTGGGATTTAGTGTGAGCCACTTCTTCTCAAGTCTCTCAACCATTAACACGGAAGTTATGTGGTCTTCATACCCTAAAGTTAATTTCTGAGGCTCACAAGTTAAAGCTTCTCGTCTTCTTATTTTTCTATGCTTAGATTAAGCTTTACTTATTTCTATGATCAACATTTTCCCAACTGCAACATGGCTTGCCACGTGGTTGGATTGTTCATGGCTTTGATTTGTTAGTCTAAGGATGACATATTTTTAAGTATGGTTTATTTTGCGATTTGTTCACACATCATTGTACTTCAATATTTTGAAGCTTAATTTTCAATATCATATTTAATGTTCGAATTATGGAAAATAATTATAAAAAGAACGACAATTTGGATTTAAATTATTAAAGTTATCTAAATTTGATAATCTTATTGTTGGTGTACCGTATATAAAAGATTTTGTGATTCTACCGGTTTTTACCAGTTTGTTACATGATTTTTAGTCTATATAATTTATTTTTGGTAAGGAGATTTAGTCTATATTATTGTATGTATGTTAAGTAACTCCAATTTTATGCTCTTTTTATACAAAGAATAAAGGCCATGCAATGTTTTTTCTTTGTAGTTTCGTCAAAATAATATTTATACCAATTGAATTTTTTTAAAGTATTTTTTTTGTCATCACTTTGAGTCATAGCAAATCTTTGTTAATGGGAAGATGGAAGCCTTTAAAACTTCATAAATAATAAGATCAAAATAATAAGATCAAACGATTATTACAGAAATGGTAACGGAATAAGATGGGATTCACCACAAAAGATCATAATAACCCATTTTGCTAATCTCCTCATTAAACAACATTGATGAATAAAAATACGGTTTTTAATAAATTTATTGCTTGTTGTTCAAGAGAATAGCTCGTAGCTCAGCCGGGTCAATCTCCTCAGAAACGGTTTCCGGTCTGTAATAACCGGTTTTAGGATCTGGAACCCATGGTGCCTTCTCGCTTGAAGCTTCCCCAGCTCTCTTCTTCATCTCCGCGGTCGAAACGCTTCCATCTAACGCCGTTTTGGCTGCGGCGGCAAACCCTCGTCTGAAGAGAATCCAAAATCCAAAACGTCAGCGTTTTGTTAAAGCGACGAGAAAACAGAGCAATACATAACGTTTTTGTTTCAGAAACAGATGTTACCTGAAAACGGCGTTCGAGAGCTTTTCGGAGCCGAAGACGGATTGGATCTTAGCGTTAGCGAGAGAACGAGCCATTGTGGTTTATAGGTTTTACGAGTTTTGGAGAAGAAGAAAAACAGCGCAAAAGAGAAGTTTCTCAGGTTCTTGATCTGATGACTGCTGTTACCTTTTTGCGGCAACGAGATCGAACAAACTTGGTCGTCCTATCTCTCTTGACAGATTTCAAAATGCTTTGCAGGATAGATGAGAAGGAAGAGAGATGAGAGGAGGGTTTATATAGAGGAAGCAGAGCAGATAGGCTGCGTCAATTTAGGCTTTCACCCAAAGTTATTGTTTTCTGTTTCTTTTGATTTTTTTTTTTGGGTTTAGGGTTTTAAAGTTAGTTGTAACTTATAATTAAAATTGTTTTCAAAGTCGTTTTGTATGTAATTAACAACTTGTTTTACTTATCTGGATTTAAAATTAATTAACTCATCTAATATACAAGTATACTATAGTTTGACCAAAACCAATTTTTATCTTCTTTTTTTTGTAGTCAACCGAAAATATAAATGTTCATATATGAAATTACCATATGTACGTATTCATAATGCTCAAAAGAAATTAATGATATATTTAGATATTTTTTTATCTCCTAAATAATTGTGATTGCATATATTTAGATATTTTTTGATCTCCTAAACTAAATTGAGTCGGAACCACTCAATTCTGCCGAACCAACACGGCCTCAAAAAGAGTCGGCCATTTAGTCACTCTTTCTTTCAGAATTTTGAAATGAACTTAGTCCTCATCCTTGTGTCAATTTTAACCACCAAAATCATACGACAGCAAAAACTTGGACAATTAATAAAGATCCGTCCTAAGCAGGAAAAATATAGACCAAGTGTAATTAAAAATGAATGAAGAAGGTCGAGCTTAATCTTCCTCGTAACTAGCTACTTCATCGTCAATCCTGAAGTAGCGTACCTCGTAGACATTTTTGTCTTTGTTAGATGCAATCACTCGTAGCCAATCACGGAGATTGTACTTCTTCAAATATTTCTTTGTCAGATACTTCAAGTACCTGAATTCAAAACCAGATTTTTGCAATTTAAGAGCAAGTTAGGGTTTCTAAAGACGTGTGAGAGAAGAAAAGAAGTTTACCGTTTGGAGAAATTGGAATTGGCGTTGACATTGATCTTTCCATTATATCGGGTGATGGAGACGGAGTTACCAAGAGCACCGGCTTTACCTCTGACCTTGATTCGTTCCTGAAGAAACTTCTCAAGCGTGGCTATCTCCAAGATCGTATCATCAACTGGTTTAGAGCAGTCGATCACAAAAGAAACTCCTTTCTTCTTAGCACCAGCTCCACTCGACTTGGCCCCTACTCGAGCCATCTTCCTACAGAGATTGAATTGAATGAAACTCTCTTGCTTAGATTAGACGTTGGCTCGAAAAGATGAAAATCTTCCCGCGGCGAGGTTAGGGATGGACTATATAAATGACCCACAAGAGTCCCTAGGGTTTTGTTTAGTGTTAGCCCAATGGGCTTCTTAGGCCCAATACTTGGGCTAAGAGCTTGTCTAATTTCTGTTTGATCCGAAATGATATCAAATATTGAACCGGCCTCGGTTCAATTAATCTTTGTTCAACATCAAGAGATATTTGATCACATAAAACCTGTACCGTATTTCATTTCCTAGAGTAGTTATCTCAGCATTTAAAAGATGTGGAGGAAACTATATCAAACACTGGTTTATTCTCTTACAATTGTACAATTATGAATAAAACATCTATACAACTTCTCAAGGCTTTGCGATTTCGCATTGCGACTCGGAAGCAGTTTTTCATCTTAGTGGATGAAAGTCAGTCACCTGAAGAAATAACAGTGCTTTGATCGAATCTATAAGTAAAAGAATGTTATGAGTCATGGAATCAATAGCTTTGTAATCATTCCTTCTGCCTCGACGACATCTATAGTGAGATTTTTTGTCTGACAACTCTTTCTCCTCAGCACAAATCTCCTTGCTTGATTCTGTATCTGCTTAACAAATCAAAAACTTCAAAATCAGATTTCTCTAAGAGCAACAAAGACATATCTCAAGGCAAAAGACTTTTAACTACAAACCAATTCAACAAGGTTCTTACGCCTATAATGAAAGAACAATGTCAAATTTTGGAGAGAACCAACCCTAGTTAGTGATCAAACATGTTTTGCCATATTTGTCTTCCTAAAACTAACCTTACAATTTCTATGTTTGTAGCTGGCTATAATTAAGACGACTGACGGAGAATGACATTACTCGAACAATATAGTCTTAGAAGCATCTCCATAAAGTTGGAATGGTCACAGGCAAATGAACCTATCTAACAACAAGCCAGTTTCGGAGACATGTAATTTTTTTGTTTGTGAGAATTTTTTAAGTTGCTTTCTTTGTAATGTTTTAAGATTTTGATTAAAGCAGATAATTGAAACGTTTCTTCGCCACACTATAGTATATAAAAGGCTCACGTGACTCACGTGACGCTCCCTTATTAACCTATATCGTTCGCCAACTTCGAAACCCTAAATTCCCAAATTGCGGAGGCTGAGAGATCTCAAATCGACGACCAACAGGTGAATTTTCGCTTCCTCTGCTTCAGACATTCTTGATAAAGTTTGAATCTTGACTTTGGACTTGTGTTTTTGGATTTGATAAAGGAAGAATGAGCAGTCGTTCGAGTAGAACCGTGTACGTCGGAAACCTTCCTGGCGATATCCGTGAGAGAGAGGTCGAAGATTTGTTCAGTAAGGTAAAGGATTCGTCTTTATGCTATGTAAACCTTGTTTTCGCTTACACTCGATAATAATAAGTCTCCGTAACATTTATTTCTTCCTTTTGTTTCAGTATGGACCTGTTGTTCAAATTGATTTGAAGGTTCCTCCAAGGCCTCCTGGTTATGCATTCGTTGAGGTCAGCTTACCACCTCTTATTCTTGCAGTGACATGTGTTATGATTCTTGATGTTATTACAGTTTGGCTCTCTGTTGTTATGATTCGAGAATTTGAACTTGTTCTGACTTTTCTTCCTATTTGTGTTTCGTTAATCTGTTTAGTTTGATGATGCTCGGGATGCTGAAGATGCTATTCATGGTCGTGATGGCTATGACTTTGATGGGCATCGTTTGAGGGTTAGTTATTATTACTCGAATTTCAGATATTTAATTACAACTCTTGAGTGTTTTCGGATTGGTTTTCAATCTAATTTAACGAATGTTTGCCTTTTGTAGGTGGAATTGGCGCATGGTGGGAGGCGTTCATCAGATGATACTCGGGGTAGTTTCAATGGTGGTGGCCGTGGTGGTGGTCGCGGCCGTGGTGATGGTGGTAGTCGTGGGCCATCTAGGAGATCAGAGTTTCGTGGTATGTAGTCATATAATTTGCATTATTCTGTCCAAAGTTGTAGGAATTGTTCCTAATTTTACTTGTTTTTCTTTTGTCCACCACAGTTCTAGTCACAGGCTTGCCTTCATCTGCTTCTTGGCAAGATCTCAAGGTGACTTCACACTGGTCAACAAAACTCCTTACTTCCCCTTGTATCTTTAAAGTTTCTGAATTCTAACATGAATCACTTTTACATTAGGATCACATGCGTAAAGGAGGCGATGTCTGTTTCTCGCAAGTGTACCGTGATGCTAGAGGTAATAAGTGTGCCCATATAATCTTGTCCATCGAAAACCAAGTTGAATGGTTTTAATCTTGGACAATCTTACTGTAGGGACAACTGGAGTTGTTGATTACACCTGCTATGAGGACATGAAGTATGCGGTAAGCTATTTTCCCTGTTTCTCTTCTGTGGTTGAGAGTTTGTTCTACTCATCCTTAATCACTGATTAGCTCTCACTCTTGAATTTCCCCAGCTGAAAAAGCTCGACGACACAGAGTTTCGAAATGCGTTTTCGAATGGATATGTCCGGGTTAGTTGAAGCTGACTTTCCTGTGAATTGTGATCTTTTCATTGTTGTGTTTAATATTTTGTTTCATATCTCTTTAGGTTAGAGAATATGATTCAAGGAAGGATTCTAGGAGTCCTAGCCGGGGAAGATCCTATTCTAAGAGCCGCAGCCGCAGCCGTGGACGAAGCGTGAGCCGAAGCAGGAGCAGAAGCAGGAGCAGGAGCAGAAGTCCCAAGGCAAAGTCTTCACGTAGGTCCCCTGCAAAATCTACATCAAGATCTCCTGGCCCCCGCTCGAAGTCAAGGTCACCGTCTCCAAGAAGGTAATGATTTGATTCCTTTTCAGAATGCACCAGGCAACATTACTTAGTCGGTAGATTTTCCTGTGAAGTTTATGAAAATCTGATTAGAAAAGTCATTGTTGATGCTCAAAGTTCTTGTTGATTGAGCATATACTGGTTTTTTGTTGACACCTGCTGTTTGCTCGTCATTATTGTCCCTTCTTACTCCATCCTTATATTTAGATGCTTAGCCCTTTTCTGGTTAAGATTTGCGAGATTGGCCTTACATTTTTAGCATTTTTAAATATGCTCTTTTCTTTCCTGAGAAGAAAATGGTTTTGTTTCATAGATATGGATTTACATACGACTAGAAAATGGAAATTAATATCTGGATGGAAATTGATTGTTGACAAGTGTTTCGTCTAAGAGGTATGGGAAACTTTGGAATAGAGACTTTGCTTTTCGTGGCTTCCTGATATAGTATTCACTAATTTACATTGCTGCTAGATGGATAACAGTGGAGACATTGGATCACTTGGATCACAATATTATATCGGGATTTCTGTAAAACTATATTGGCTCGATGGATTGACAATATGGAATCTGGGTTCTCTTGGGACGTCCGTGGCTCATTTGGCAACACAAGTTTTTTTGGCCACATGGCTTATAAAACCTCTGTCCTATCACCTATGTTTTAACTAAGTAGCAGAATAGTTTGGTTTATGTTTCTTTTTTTTTATTTGTTGCAACTTCTTAATCTCTGTGAGATAGAAGGAGAGGCTCCAGGACCTTGCTGAACAGTATAAAACACAACATGTTTGGATTTTTGAATCTGAGTTTCTTTTCTTGGACTTTTGCAGATCGCGTTCAAGATCAAGATCTCCTCTACCTTCTGTGAGTAACAAGATCCAACTTGTGACCCCTCTTTTATTTTGACATAATCTTCTGTTTTACATTGTTCGTTATCTTAATAGCTTTTCTGTATCACAGGTTCAGAAGGAAGGAAGCAAGAGCCCTAGCAAGCCAAGTCCAGCCAAGAGTCCTATCCACACTAGGAGTCCATCGAGGTACATAATCTTTCTTAGAAATGAAACATTGCAATCTGATTTTGTTTGATAATGCGTAAATCTGAATCTGAGCTCTTGTTTGCAGGTAAAATGGGAGATATCCAGGTGAAAAGAGAAGAGAGAAGCATCTTCTTGCTACTCAAAACAAATTCTACTTTCTTGAAGTGGATTATATCTGAACGCTTATTGACTGTAGAAGATGCGACAAGTTTGATTTGCACTATCATTTTGTAATATTCTTGCCATTCTTCGTCTTCTGGATCCCTTTACTTTTGAGAATGATGTTTTTTTTTGAAGATATCGTTTCTTTTCCCTCCTTCTGATTCATCCTTTTCTTAATTAACTAAAGCTCTCACTTAAACAACGTCGTGTTTAGACCTGATCCGGAATCTGACTGTATAGCCTGAACTGTACGATTCCAGTAACCGGTGAATCTTGTCTGGAGACGTCTGCTTTGAACTTGGTTTTTGTGGTGAACTCAGTCCTTTGTTCGTTTCCCTAATTTCTCATGCTCTTTTGCAATCATATCATGTTCGATTCCATCTTTATAGTTCTATATCCTTGGTATAGTAGTGCCTGATTTGGATTCTCTGTCCTCTTTAGCTTAGAGAGCTATATAAGCCTGAAGACAAAACTTGATTTTATTGGATGATATAGAACATGCAACAAAAGGCAATCAACAATCTCTTTGAAAAGTATTCGCTGCTCATTGAGAGATAATGAAAGTGTCTTTACTTAGAGAGTGTGGTACTATGGTGTTGATCACTCAATATGTTAACATGTGGGTCCAAACAAAAAAATACTAAAGCTAAGGAAACAAACAAAAAGCCTTTTGAAAGCTAATGCTGCTCCCTATTTTCTATATCGTTGGACGATTTGCTCTTTACTTCTTCATCAAACTTGTCAAAACAAGTGGACCCACTCCTAGAAGCAGACGAATGCAGTTCCGTGTTTCAACCAAACTTGTACTTGCTTGTTAAAGTACTTAAATAATCTATCACAAGGGGTTCACCGTTCGTATTTGTTCTTGCTTGCTAAAGTTTTTTTGCTCTGTACGGTGACAAGACCAGAGAGATGAAGTTATTGAGCAATAGTCTAATGTTCCTTCCTCTGCTGGCTTTGGCTTTAACCGCAGTTTCGTCGCTTAAATACAGCAGAAATGACTTCCCTCCAGGCTTTGTCTTTGGCTCTGGCACATCAGCTTATCAGGTTCTTCAACCCTTTTTTGAGTATTTTTCCTGAGATGTAACATTACATATATATTCACCTTCATGTTAGAATGATAAAAGATCAGAAACTATCAGATAAACCAGTGTTTTGTCTATAAATTCCAACAGGTGGAAGGAGCTGCTGACGAAGATGGGAGAACTCCTAGCATTTGGGATGTTTTTGCTCATGCCGGTTTGGTTTCTTCTTCTCTTGATGTTTCTCTGAATAGCTCGAGAATTTTGGCAAGAGGTTTACATATATAGTTTCATTTCAGGACACTCCGGAGTAGCAGCTGGAAATGTTGCATGTGACCAGTATCACAAATACAAGGTCCCTTTTCTTCCCATCTAGTATATAATATATGTCTCTGTCTCCATGTGACAGATGGAAACGTTTGCAGGAAGATGTGAAGCTCATGGCAGACATGGGATTGGAGGCTTACAGATTCTCTATATCCTGGTCAAGGCTTTTACCAAGTATGATTTTTCCACGACTCGATTGATAAACCAATCGAAGCGAAACATTATCAATGGATTGATGAAGAATATGATTTTATTTCAGGTGGAAGAGGACCAATCAATCCCAAGGGGCTACAATACTACAACAATCTTATTGATGAATTGATCACTCATGGTTAAACTTGTACCCTGACCCTGTTAATTAATTAGCTACAAGACCAAACAAACCTAATATTCTCATGGTGTTTCCTACTTCTTCGACTCACCAGGAATCCAGCCACATGTTACATTGCACCACTTTGATCTCCCACAGGCCTTAGAAGATGAGTATGGAGGTTGGCTCAGCCAAGAAATCGTGTATGATTCTTCTCCTTTCACCTTCTTTTTGATTGGTGATATCAAACTTATTCATCAATCTTTTTGTAATGATTATTGTTATAGGAGAGACTTCACAGCTTATGCAGATACTTGCTTCAAGGAGTTTGGAGATAGAGTGTCACATTGGACTACTATAAACGAGGTCAATGTGTTTGCCCTTGGAGGGTATGACCAGGGAATAACACCGCCTGCTCGATGCTCTCCTCCATTTGGACTTAATTGTACCAAAGGAAACTCTTCCATTGAGCCTTACATTGCCGTACACAACATGTTGCTCGCACACGCTTCTGCAACAATCTTATACAAGCAACAGTACAAGGTTCTTCTCTCTGCCTCTCTCCCATCTTCCATATGCATTGCATTTTGTTATGTCCTCTTCATTACACAGTACAAGCAACATGGATCAGTAGGCATTAGCGTATACACATATGGAGCTGTCCCTTTAACTAACTCTGTGAAGGATAAGCAGGCAACAGCTAGAGTGAATGACTTCTATATTGGTTGGTAAGTCATTAAGAACCTAATGTTGAAGCATCACATTGACTATGACTTGATTCGCGCTGAGTTTCTTGATTCGGTTTTTGTAAGGATTTTACATCCGTTGGTGTTTGGTGATTATCCTGAGACGATGAAGACCAATGTTGGGTCTAGATTGCCAGCTTTTACAGAGGAGGAGTCAGAACAAGTTAAAGGCGCATTTGATTTCGTTGGAGTGATAAATTACATGGCGCTTTATGTCAAAGACAACTCTTCCTCTCTGAAACCTAATCTCCAGGATTTCAACACAGATATAGCCGTGGAAATGACCTGTAAGTTATATGATACTGTCTGAGAATTAAAAGTTAAAAATCTGCAGGCTCACTGGTTTCTCCATTTTGCAGTGGTTGGAAACACATCAATCGAGAATGAGGTTTGTATGTAGATATCAATTTTATATGTGATCACCTACAAGAGACAAGACTGATGTTTGATGATTTGCTTCTTTCAGTATGCAAATACACCATGGAGTCTGCAACAGATACTTTTGTATGTCAAAGAAACTTATGGAAACCCTCCTGTCTATATCCTAGAGAATGGTCTCTCTTTATCTCTCTCTGCCTCTCTCAGACTTTAGTTTGCTTCTTCATGTGTCTTAAACTCTCTCTCTCTGTCGGGTGATTGATTCTTCATTTACAGGACAAATGACTCCTCACAGCTCATCACTTGTGGACACAACAAGGGTGAAGTATCTGAGCTCGTACATTAAAGCAGTGCTTCATTCACTCAGGTAACAGTAAAAGTTGTTCAAGTTATCATTCAATGGATGTGTCAGTCAGATTCTAAGCATAAAATTTGACACAGCAGGAAAGGATCGGACGTAAAAGGGTATTTTCAGTGGTCGTTGATGGATGTGTTTGAGCTATTTGGTGGGTACGAGAGGAGCTTTGGATTATTGTACGTGGACTTCAAGGATCCTTCTCTTAAGAGGAGCCCTAAACTCTCTGCTCACTGGTACTCTTCCTTCCTCAAGGGAACACTGCACCATCCATCATATGCTTCGTCTTGATCATTTGATTTCAATGGTTATAATGCTTAGTTGTCGGAAATGCAAACCATTACTATGTTTTATTTTTGCTAAATAAAATCATTACTATGTTTTTTTCTTTATCATCTTTACAATAAATCAAGATATAAACATTGTATGTTAGAAAAAGCCAAATAGGTATTAGTCTGTTATTACAATTTCTCTTTGATAGATAAAGGTGATTATGTATTCTTCAAAACTATGTTTATCTTATGGATTAGCATAAGAGCTGGATATAGCGTGTTTGACCTATATATATAATATTGCGTATAAAGCAAGACATACGCTTTCGTATAAAAAGCCGTACTTAATACCTATAATTCCTTGAGTGTCTTTTGCATTTTAGTTACGCAAGAGACGACTGATTTCTTGTCAAATCTTAAAGGCATCAATTTATTTACTTGTTTAATACGTTACACATCGTACATTGTTGTATTGTTAATTAGAATGTATAAGAAAATGATTGTATGCTAAGTTAGTAACCGTGTAATTCGAAAATATTTGACTAATGCGTATTTTCTGTTTTCCTTTTGAAAACATCAAATCCCACTGGCCACTAGGCCTTAAAATGATCATAACCAGTCGAATTGTATAAAACAAATGACCACTTGAGCAGACAAATGAATGGTGTGCCACTTTATTTTTGGAACTTTTGTCGATTCATTTGGAACTTTAAATTGATATTTTGGAGCTTTTCAAAAAGTAAATAGTGAATTGAAACGTTCAAACCTAGAACACTAGCAAGATGAAACATTATATGTTATCACATTACCTCATTATGTAGTAAGAAATAGTACAATTCATATAGCTTTCTATTAAACATTTAAAATGCAAGGGTTTAATGCATCACTATTACACCATTCAAATAAAGCTAAAAGAAATTAAAGTTTCAAAGTTAAATTTTCTTTGCCACTAGAGCATATACCTCTAATTTGTTTTGTTTTTTTTGTAAGATGAAAAAAAAATGTAAGCAAAGAAAAAAGGACAGTGGTGGGTGACTCTGGATGAAAAATGTTAGTGCAAAATCATGATACACATAGTAATAATTAAGGGGGTCGTAAAGTTAAAATAAACAAAATGCGCGGCTTGAAAATAATATAAAGCAGAGTTTTAGTGGCGAAATCCAATCCAAGTCAATTATAAGAGCATCTCCATGAGTAGTCTCTCACATAGTTTTTCATTAACTAAAAAATATAAAATAATAATAAAGTAGGAGAGAGATATGAGAGAGATTGAGAATAGTTTCTCTGCAGAGAAACTTTAGAATAATGATTGAGAGACTATGTGTATATATGTGTGTTTATTATTGGACATAAACTAAATCATAGTAAAATATTATTATATTTTTTTTTTGAGAGACTATGTGTATATATGTGTGTTTATTATTGGACATAAACTAAATCATAGTAAAATATTTTTTTTTTTTTTTTGAGAAACTTTTAAAGTATCTTACCAATGGAAATGGCCTAAACTTCCTAAAAAAATATATTATATTCTTAAAACTATTTCCAAGTTTCTAATTTGACCCCACAAAGGAGAAAAACCAACAAAAGGGCCCTTTCTGGTGGCATCTTTATCCCAAATTACACAGTGGTTTTCATATTTTATATATTATCTTTACATCAGAGTTTTTTTTTTCCCATCAACATGTATACGTAAAAGAAAACAACAAAAATTATAGCAAAATAACCCTTCTTGAATGGTAAAATATCTCGCAGATTTTATATCATAATTTTATATAGTTTACGATAATAAAGAAATGTGAGACTAAATAAATTCAACGAATAGGATATACACAGAATCCAGACTTTGGCATCCACGCGGCATAAAGAAATAGATCGAGTGTGATATACAACAAATCACAAATGTGCTCTCATTAATTTTAAAAAACCCAAATCTTTAATGTATTCGTAACGAGTCTGTCACTACATTAATAATAAGTCATTGAAATTGAAATCCACCAATAGTTGCACAGAAGAATTAATATATATTTCCATAACTCTCATAACACAAACTTCACCTTTTAACGAAGAAGAAGATATGTTCCCAAAACAAACGTTTTGACTTTTTTTTTGTTTTCTCATATTCTTTTATTTCACAACTTGTTATTTCCGCCGACTTCACCAGTCACCACCACCTTCATTTATTCATAAATACGTCTCTGTTCTGTTTTTGTTTCTGTTTCATTTTCATACATAATTAAGCCAACACGAGACGCAAGAGAGAGATAGGGAAAGAGATAAGAGCGACTCTGTTTTGTTGATCAAAATCCTTTTTTTTTGTTTGAGGGCTGAATTTGTTTGTTGATGGTCATCTAAATTTGTAACCTTTATCTGTTTTATTGAGTTGTGAAATTCAGAGAAAAAATAAATGAAGTTTTGTAAGAAGTATGAAGAGTACATGCAAGGACAGAAGGAGAAGAAGAATCTTCCTGGTGTTGGGTTTAAGAAACTCAAGAAGATTCTCAAGAGATGCAGGAGAAATCATGTTCCTTCTAGAATTTCTTTTACTGATGCAATCAACCACAATTGTTCTCGTGAATGCCCAGGTACTGTTCGACATAATTACCCTGTGAATGAATCATCATCCCCTGCTTTTCTCCTTTTGGTTTGAGAATTCAATATTGATTTTGTAGTTTGTGATGGGACTTTTTTCCCGGAGCTTCTCAAGGAAATGGAAGATGTTGTTGGATGGTTTAACGAGCATGCTCAGAAGCTTCTTGAGCTTCATTTAGCTTCTGGTTTTACAAAGTGTCTTACTTGGCTCAGAGGCAACAGTCGAAAAAAGGACCATCATGGTTTGATCCAAGAGGGTAAAGATTTGGTTAATTACGCTCTCATCAATGCCGTCGCCATTCGAAAAATCCTCAAGAAATATGACAAGGTTGATAATCATCTACTATTGTAAGATCCAAAGACTGATGATGGTCTTTTTAAGCACTTGTTTATTCAATATGTTTGGCATCTTTGTGTTGCAGATTCATGAGTCTAGGCAAGGACAAGCGTTTAAGACTCAGGTCCAGAAAATGCGAATAGAAATCCTTCAGTCACCGTGGCTCTGCGAGCTTATGGCGTTTCACATCAATCTGAAAGAATCTAAGAAGGAATCTGGAGCTACTATAACTTCTCCTCCTCCTCCTGTTCATGCATTGTTTGATGGTTGCGCTTTGACTTTCGACGATGGGAAGCCTTTACTTTCCTGCGAGCTCTCTGATTCCGTCAAAGTTGACATTGACTTGACTTGTTCAATATGCCTGGTAAGAAACTTAAGAAGAATCTCAATGTAGTTGACTTATTAGTAATCTGAAATATAGAAGAAAGTATCAGCCTATAGGGATAGAGTCTTAACTTTGTCGTGTCAAGGTGTTATTCCACTCTCCTCTTGCAGGTTCCACTTCAAAGACTAAGTCTTTAGCAATGAATATTTTTAAATGTAATGCTATTAATAAGTCTTTAACTTACGGATTACAATTGATTGGCGAAAAACAGGACACGGTGTTTGATCCAATATCTCTAACCTGCGGTCACATATATTGCTACATGTGTGCTTGCTCTGCTGCATCAGTAAACGTAGTTGATGGCTTGAAAACCGCAGAAGCAACTGAAAAATGCCCGCTTTGCCGTGAGGTTAGACACATTCTCCACTGCTAATTACGACTTAGTAGTCTACTAGTCTTCCTTGTTTTATGCACTAAATCTCTGTATTTTCGCCCATTCGATATCAGGATGGGGTTTATAAAGGTGCTGTTCACTTGGATGAGCTCAATATTTTACTTAAGCGAAGGTAAATGCATATACAACCATTCTTCTTTTAATCTTTAAAACCTGTCTCTAAAAAGACTGACTTACAATTTCCAAAACCTGCAATAATGCAGCTGCAGAGACTATTGGGAAGAAAGGCGTAAAACAGAGAGAGCAGAAAGGTTACAACAAGCAAAGGAATATTGGGATTACCAATGCCGAAGCTTCACTGGAATATGATATAGTTTGATTTGTGGCTTCTTAAGTGAGATTCTTGATTTTGATAATAAGATAGTAAAAATAATCTTAATTTTGATTTGCTTTCCTCTGTGAGTGTGTTTCCTTGCACAGAGAGTGACGATTTCTTTGTGAAAAAACTGAAAACTCTTAAGCATTAAATATGGTTTATAAGTTTGCATATGTCCTCTTCACCTCATAAAGATGCTTCTGAATAGAAAAAATACTGAATTCTGATTTATAGAAACTTCATAACCATTGTAGTGTTGTTGCAAGTTTATAACAAAATTGAACAAAGGATACAGAGATCATCATCATCATCATGAAACTAAAATCGGGTTCTTGTCTTTGTAAATCTGATATCTCGTACATAGCTTTCGAAGTGTTGCAACCGAATGCTGCATCGAGTTTAGCTTCCTGTCTCGGTACATGCCCTGTTCAAAGGAATAGATGTTAGAACTTAGAAAGAGTATCATCACACAGAGCAAAAATGATAGAATCAGTAGGATTATAGATCTAACCTCAATGTCATCACCATGTTTCTCCACCAAACGCCTTATATGTGTGCGTTGCATAGTGGTAAGCGGCTGTAAAGGAGCACTCTTTCCATCTTTTCTTTGCTTCCCCAATGCTGTCTTAAGATCTACACATCTCACAACAAAGCATTTCAACAATTAGTTACCACAAAAAGGAAACTTGCATCAACTCTGTAAATTGCTTAATAAACATAGTGATGAAAGAGTAATGAATCCAAAAGCTAATGAAGCAGATTCTTGCTTAATAACAGCTACATATAAATATTGTGTAGTTTTCATCAATGGCATCAACGTATATTCATGATTCTCTGTATATTTTGTCTACTAATATTGTAAGCTTGAGACAAGCATTTACAGAGATGATGATCAAGCAAACTAAGATTCTTCGTAGGTAAAATCAGTTTCATAGACATGAATTAGTAGAGAATCTGAAGCTTTACACAAGCATATCGTTAATGATGAACTAATGATGTTTGTTCCAAGAACTAAGATTCTTCATAGGTATAATTAGTTCTCCCAAATTCACCACTCCAAACCCTGATTTCTGCCCTAATTTCGAATTTCCTAAATACCAACTTCGAAAAACTAATCAATCCAGCGTGAATCTAAAATCGAATCAAAGACAGAGGAGAAAAACGTACCGTCTTCCTCAAGTTCGCTTCCAGAATCAATGGGCTCGAACTCCTTAGCAATAGGATCATCAGTCGGTGGCTCTACAGGTGGAGGAACGTTGAGGGAATCATCCTGAATCATATGGTCGGTACGAGCTCGGATACCAAGCAAATTAGGGTTAGAGATGACGCCAAAGGATTTGTAGTTCTGGATAACGCTAGCTTGATCGTCCCATTCAGGGACATCGTCTCCCATGAGAGCGCGGAGCTTGGGAGGGAAGTTGAAAGCTGGTTTAAAGATATTAGGGTTCTTCTTAGGAAGAGCAACGCGAACTTTAGCCCTAGAGTTCCTGTACTTTCTTCTCGACCTCGCCATCTCTCTCACTGATTTTTTATTTTCGCGATGGAGAAGAAAAAGCAGAGAGATGAAGTTCGCGGCGGAAAGGGTTTAACTACAAAGGGTTTACACGGTTCTCTAAAACGACGTCGTTCTGTTATTTACCTATTACAAATTATTTTAAACCGGTCGATGATATACGGTAATAGATACAATATTTGATTGGTTCAGTGGATCTTTTATAATTTTTTCACTGTAAATTTTGAAGTAAACTTATTCCAAAGAAAAGATTCATTTTTACAAAATTCGTATTTAGTACTCAAGGTTATGTGTGGATAAAAATCACATTCATTTATAATTTTAGATTTAACATACTCGTAAGAAGACTATTTTCTCAAAAATAATCACTCTCTAGGTAACTTTTGGTCCACAGATTCCGGTTTCGTGAAATCGTGCCTAGAGACAGAAAAAAAAGTTAGGGAGAACATAGAGCATCTCACAAACTCACTACAAGTCTACAATCGATGTGAGTGTTATACAAAAACCAAATGTGAACTCAACAATCCTAAGGATTCAAAATTTTGTGTAAATTACACAAAAATACAATAAATATTATAAAATTTTTTTAAAATAAAATAAAGATAAGTATTAAAAATTAAAAATTAAAATTAGATGTAAACTATATTGAACTTAAAACACCTCCTTCGAGGTTTTGATGTTATATCCAATTAGTTTACACAAAATTTAATAATTTAACATTTATAAGAAGTTTTATTAATATAAAAATATAGTGTTAAAATCATTTTTAAATATGGATGTTGTATCCAGTTTATACAAAATTTAAAAATTTAACACTTATAAGAAAAAACCTTATAGTTTAAAAACTTTATAGTTTTAATAGTAATAATATAAAAATATAGTTTTAAAAACATTTTTAAATAAATAAAAATAAGTGTTAAAAATTTAAATTAGGTATGAACCAATGACACTTCTTAGGAGTTTGGATGTTGTGTCCAATTAGATAACACAAAATTTAAAAATTTAACACTTATAAGAAAAAACTTGATAGTTTAAAAACCTTATAGTTTTAATAGTAGTAATATAAAATATAGTTTTAAAAACATTTTTAAATAAAATAAAAATAAGTGTTAAAAAGTTAAATTAAGTATAAACCATATTGAACCGATGACGCCTCTTAGGGGTTTGGACGTTGTGTCCAATTAGTTTACATAAAATTTAAAAATTTAACACATATAAGAAATTATTTATAGTTTAAAAACCTTATAGTTTTAATAGTAGACTAGTAGTAATACAAAATATAGTTTTAAAAACATTTTTGAATGAAATAAAAATAAGTGTTAAAAAGTTAAATTAATTGTAAACTATATATTGAACCGATGACGCGTCTTAGGGGTTTGGACGTTGTGTCCAATTAGTTTACACAAAATTTAAAATTTTAACACATATAATAAAAAACTTTATAAAGTTTTAATAGTAGTAATACAAAATATAGTTTTAAAAACATTTTTGAATGAAATAAAAATAAGTGTTAAAAAGTTAAATTAATTGTAAACTATATATTGAACCGATGACGCGTCTTAGGGGTTTGGACGTTGTGTCCAATTAGTTTACACAAAATTTAAAATTTTAACACATATAATAAAAAACTTTATAAAGTTTTAATAGTAGTAATATAAAATATAGTTTTAAAAACATTTTTGAATAAAATAAAAATAAGTGTTAAAAAGTTAAATTTAGTGTAAACCATATTGAACCGATGACGCCGCTTAGGGGTTTGGACGTTGTGTCCAATTAGTTTACACAAAATTTAAAAATTTAACACATATAAGAAAAACTTTATAGTTTAAAAACCTTATAGTTTGAATAGTAGTAATACAAAATATAGGTTTAAAAACATTTTTGAATAAAATAAAAATAAGTGTTAAAAAGTTAAATTAAGTGTAAACCATATTAAACCGATGACGCCGCTTAGGGATTTGGACGTTGTGTCCAATTAGTTTACACAAAATTTAAAAGTTTAACACATAAGAAAAAACCTTATAGTTTTAATAGTAGTAATACAAAATATAGTTTTAAAAACATTTTTGAATAAAATAAAAATAAGTGTTAAAAAGTTAAATTAAGTGTAAACTATATTAAAACGATGACGCCGCTTAGGGGTTTGGACGTTGTGTCCAATTAGTTTACACAAAATTTAAAAAATTTACACATATAAGAAAAAAATTTATAGTTTAAAAACCTTATAGTTTTAATAGTAATAATACAAAATATAGTTTTAATAGTAGTAATACAAAATATAGTTTTAAAAACATTTTTGAATAAAATAAAAATAAGTGTTAAAAGTTAAATTAAATGTAAACCATATTGAACCGATGACGCCGCTTAGGGGTTTGGACATTGTGTCCAATTAGTTTACACAAAATTTAAAAGTTTAACACATATAAGAAAAAACTTTATAGTTTAAAAACCTTATAGTTTTACTAGTAGTAATATAAAATATAGTTTTAAAAATATTTTTGAATAAAATAAAAATAAATGTTAAAAAATTAAATTAAGTGTAAATCATATTGAACCGATGACGCCTCTTAGGGGTATGGACGTTAACACTTATAAAAGAAAAACTTATAAAATTTAAAAATTTAACACTTATAAAAATTTACACAAAAATTTAAAATTTTAACATTTATAAAAATTTACACAAAAATTTTAACACTTATAAAAATTTAACAATTAGTTTACACAAAATTTTAAAATTTAACACTTATAAAAGAAAAACTTATAGTTTTAGTAAGAAAATAAAAAAGGGAGAAAAACAAAAATAAGAAAGGAGGAAAGTAAAATACCTTGTTGGGCTTGGGAAGCAAAAAGGGCCCAAAAAGCAAAGTCCATTCGAAAGCCTAATGTGGGTCCACCGTTCTCTTGTAGTTGTCTTCTCTCGTCAGAATTTTTTCTGATCTTCCGCTCGAAAAGTCCATTCGAAACCCTTAGACGAAACTCTCAGAATTTTTTCCGATCTTCCTCTTGTTGATCCTCTCACTCGAGCAGATCTGACGGCGAAGGCGAAGAAGCAAACGTCCGTTACTTATGGATCGATTGCTCTCAGGCTGGTTTTCATCGGAGTGTTGGCGTCGACATTAGCTTCGTCAGGCGATTGATAGTTTGATTATCATCTTCAGATTCTAAAATCAAATCCAGTTCAACTGAAATCGATCTCGATTGGAGAGGGTTATTCAATCAATGATGATGAACTCGAACTCACGGCTTACTTCAATGTCGTTCGGCGAAGAGAAATAGATGAGAATGATGATAGAATTTGGCTTTCGTTTCTCGAAGAAGAAAAATAAGAAAGAAGTAGGTGAATAGAGAATTTTGATTTCTCAAGTATGAAGAAGAAGAAGAAGAAGAAGAAGAAGAAGAAGAGAATGCGTGAGAGTTTATTGATGATAATAAGCAAACAAGGTTCTTGGTTCTAACCGTTGGGATTATATTTATTAATCTAACCATTGGGATTATAGAGGAAATCTAAACTTAGATCCGATTTCCATTTTACTAATATCAATCTAAACTAAAGGAAATTTCGTTTTGGTTTATTTCCTTTTTTTATAATATATAACGGTTAGAAGAATCATCTTTTTTTATTGGTTTGTTTAAGTATGTAACTTCTTTTTGTCAATATTATTGGCCTACTAATTTTATTCCAAATGGTTCTATGCTTTCTTTTAGGATCAGGTTTATTTGTATACAAAAAACAATGTCCGTTTTGCTACAGGCAATGTTTGTTTTTGGAGCAGAAGCCAGATTCTGAGGACTTGATTGACATCAGGCTACCAATGCTACCATATCCTCACTCTTGATTCTTACCCCTATATCCACAACTCCATGGCTATGTTCAGAGGTTTCATTATCCAAACCACATCATTGTCTTCTTTGATGTTAGTATGTATACACTCTTTAGTGCCAGTGGTCGTTGACCATTACTAAAATATAAGGAAAGCCATGGGTCTTGTTATAATATGGAAAGAGATTAGATCTAAAGAGCTCATCCAACATAAAGAAGAGTGATTTAAAAGAACAAATAGCAAGTTTCATTTGAAGCAGAGACGATGACAAGAGCTCCATCCCTAGACAACAACCGTGTCAAGCATGGTGCCTAATGTCTGAACTATGGTTGATGACATATGCTCAATCGTAGTCATTCACCTTTTGAATTTTGTCTTTTCTCATATACCGCACAAGTAGATTCCAATATCTAACCAACATCCAGTCACAATTTTGAGTACGACAAATCAACAAAGCCCCACATAAACAATGACAGAACCAAAGAAAAAAGCATCTTAATGTATAACGACAGTAATGGTACAAGTATTATTAGCTAGTACAGTGAACAACAAATCAACACAATAATGTTGAACTAGTTCGTTGCATCAGGAACATCATAGTAGCGTATAATATACTAAAGTGTGTTTTGTTACCGGGCCTAAGGTGTATGGTCTTGTATGGAAAGTCCTGTTTTCTTGATGGATATAGTCCAGAGAAGATCCGAATCCGATTCGACTGTGATTTTCTCTTCTTTAACCAAGTTGGATGTACTTATCAACCCACCAAATCTCATCTCAGTGTTGCCTTAAGAAGATTATAAAAAAAGAACAGATATAAACTATAGTTAGATGATGCTGATGATGACGATTATAATGATGATGATGCAAGATGTTTACTTACTGAGATCCCATTGAAGCCCTGAGGTTGTGGTTTTAGCAGATGGAGTTCCAATGGGTATGAGTCCACAGTGAGGCCCTTCTAGAGAAGACTGAATATGTATTTCATGTCGATGAGTCTTTGGAAGGAGTTGGATGAGGCAATCGTCAGATAAAAGGACTATCCTTGTATCTGGATATCGATATAAGACGTTGAGATTACCGGCTTCATGATCAAATCTTCCTCCAAGTGCTCCAGTGGCAAGAATCTGGAGCTGACAGAAGAAAAACATAAAAACAAGGTGAAAAAGTTGCAGAGAAAGAGAAGCAGAAAGCATTCCTCTGTAATAAAAAAAAAACTTACTCCGGAAGTCTCTTGATTCAAAGTAGAGTGACGGATATACAAAATGCATTTATCAAGATCTGTGGTGTCTTGATCATGAGATTCATCTATAACCTTAGTTCCCTGGAGAGATTAAAGACACACACAAAGTAGAACAATCGAAAGCATGTTAGATCTATCAAAGACACCACACACATAGGTTGTGATCTAATGGATAACAATTCTAAAAATGTGATCACAGACTAAGAGCTTACCAAGTTTATATAAAAGTCGAGGACGTCACGACGTATAGAATCCATATCTCCTTTGATAACATCCGGCTTATACCTAAAATACAAGTTCTTCTTCATGAAATCTTTCTCTATGTAATATACATAAAGATAAGAAGAAGGTGAATCTATGAACTCATACAAAAAAAATATCTCCAGCTCAAATTTAGACTAATTATTCCAATAAACCATCACTAAATTTGAATAATAATCTTCAAATCCGAAGAAAGAGTAAGAGAGCGAGAGATACAGCTTCAGAAAGTTGGACCTGTTTCGAATGGCCAAAGCGTCTTCATTAGGGAAGAAGAGAGGCAATTCGTCGTAGATGCGATTAGCGCCTCCATCAGCACAGAGACGAAGTTTTGCTGCTCTACACAGAAAATTCGAAACCAATTTTAGAATAACCCCAAGAAAACAGAGTCATATATATTCTGAAGAATAGAGCGATTCATCAGTACCATGTTCCCAGAGAAGAGGAGTGAATCGTGGCAAACTCTGGTTCAGAACAACGAGAGCGTATCTCGTCCCTGTACTAGTTTCGTCGCAAGGGAGGAGAAAGCTTGAAGAGTGAATCATAACATCCATGGCTGACATCGGAGACAAGAAGAAGAAGAAGAAGAAGAAGGAATTGTGTTTCTGATAATTTTGTTGTTATGTATTGATTCATTCAATAAATCACTGTGGTTGCTGAAAAATTAAATATAGACAGTGTACGTCACCGATTGCGACCAAACGTTGACTTTTCAAAGATGGCCACGTCTCTATCTCATTAAACTAGCGTTTCGCCAAAACGTGACTTTTTTTCCAACCACGAAAAGGTATCCTCTTTACAAGGACCAACAGAGCCAATTAAGCCAATCTACTGAAACTTTTTGAAAGTTTTCTAAAGGAAAAATCAAATCAGAGCCTAGGTATCAATCGGCAAAGCAAAAGCCCTAAAACCATGGAGGACTTGGAGATCAAAAGAGGGAGATTTAGAGATGGTATTACAAAATATTTTCAATTGTAAAAGACTTCAAAATATCACAAAATATTTAAGTTTAAAATAGAATTTATTCCTGCGTGGACCGTTGATTTCAGATCTGTCTGTTTCGCTCAACCTATTAATCAACCATTAGTATCCAGTTGAAGACATTTTATAAAAACAATAATGAATTTCACCACCAAAAACTAAAGAAGAAAGTAAATAAAATTAGGAGTATAAAAATATCTAAACTTTATATACATTATATATATATATATAGTAACATATCACATCAAGCATTTAAATTGATTGTACATCTGATATTAGAATATTTTTTTGGAGAAAGAAAGAAAAGAATTGAGGCAGCTCCGAGCAAAACATTTTTTAGACAATTCAAGAGGGGACTGACTCTCTTCTCTCTCAATCTCTCTGTACAACATATAAATTAGAGAGAGATTTATATATATATATATATATATATATAAACTAACAAAACACAACCTCTCTGTTTTCTCTTTACATGAAGTAACTCAGTGATGTCTTCTTCCTCGAGCCTCCTTCTCCATAGAGCTCGTTCCATTGCTGGAGCTCATTCATGTTCGATGAATCAGACGCCACACTCGCACATACCTTCCAACAATAATAAAAAAAAACACTCCGTTATATCCCAAAACTAGACCAAATGGTGAAACTAATTTGTATGTTTCAGTTTCTCAAACCTGATCATGTGCGGTTTTGAAATCATTCATGTTCAAGGGTCTAACGTCTGTACTGCTATATAGCTGTGGCATTGCTCGGTTTTCGGCTTGAGCCACACTTCTCTCCTGCGAGTCAACAAAACCATGGTTTCAAAAACCACAATCATAACCATTATTATGATTTTTAAAACAGAGACAAACCTTCTTTTCTTTTTCAAGAATCTCTCGGATAGGAAGATGTGCCGCGGTCACGCAAAGATTCTGCAAACCAGACAATTTGATTAGAATGTGGATTTTTATGAAATGGGTTTTCAGTTTGTGCTTTGGATGGAGGAAGTTACAGACCTTTAAGTCACTCCCTGAGTACCCATCTGTCATATTTGCTATTGCTTCTAAGTCTACGTCTTCTGCCATCTCTTCTTTCGCCAAAATCACGCTCAAGATCTTCGATCTGTTTGCTGAATCCGGCAGATTAACCATCAACCTGCACAGAAGATCTTCTCTTAAGCAACGCTTCAAAGATGACAAAGATACAGAAATCAGAGAATAATTGACAGTTTATCATTCATTACCTTCGGGGAAGCCGTCTAATTACTGCTTCGTCAAGGTCAAATGGTCTGTTGGTAGCAGCCAATACTAAAACCCTTTCTTTATCCTTTGTGCGTAAGCCGTCCCAGTTTATCATGAATTCGTTCTTCATCTTACGCATAGCTTCATGTTCTCCTGGATTCTCACGTCTTCCCAGCATGCTATCAACCTACATAATTTTGATCCCGTTCAAAAGATATTCAGAAAGAAAAAGGAACTGTAATAAACAGGTATGAGAGCTGTTCTTAACGTCTAGCAACATACCTCATCAACAAAAATGACGCTTGGAGCTATCTTACTTGCTAAAGAGAAAACAGCTTTAACGTACTTCTCTCCCTCACCAAACCACTACACGAAATCTCAAGTCAAGTCTAATCTCAAAGAAAACACTATAGAGTCAGGTAACCGTTTTAAGTGATCAATACCTTTGAAGTAATGCTGGACATTGAAATATTGATAAAGTTTGCCCCAGCCTCGGTTGCTACAGCTTTTGCCAGCATTGTCTTCCCCGTACCAGGCGGTCCAAACAATAGTATACCCTTTGTAGGCTGCATGAAAAAAAAAACAGTTATAATTCAGTTTCCATAGAATATTGAATGAAACAACGATTTGATTTTAAAAAGCAAGAAAGGTACCTTTGTAAGTTGACCTTTGCCAAACAATTCGGGTCTTTGAAGAGGAAGCATCACCAACTCCTTCAAGGTATCTTTCACATTTTCCAAAGCCCCAATATCACTGAAAGAAACACCGATATCACTTGGAGGAATGACGTCTGATAGTAGTTTTTTCTCGAATTCATTCTCTGTAACAACATCCTGAAATAATATAGCATAATAATTGTTAAAATCCAGAAGTTAATTTGGAGTCAAAATAGCATAAGATTTCTATATAATTACTTTCAGAGATTTCTTTGTGCTCTTGTTTTCGTTTTGAATCTCATGCAACAGCTGCAGGCCATATGTGATGCTGCAACACACACCAAACAGTTATTCGCAAGAAAATATCACACTCCGAATCCACATGATCAATATTTTCAGCTCACCTTTCTGCCGAGATGATAAGCTTGTTGTCCTTGACTGTAGGTTCTGAGCAGTTCATAAGATGGTGATTGAAAGCAAAGCCAACCACTTTCTCCACACCTATTAATCATATGGTTTTCGATTAGACAAATAACCAGATGCTCAAGAAAGAAAGAAAGAAAGAAGGAAAAGTTAAAGATGCCCACTATCAGAAGGAAGGGTTTGATCTTTGATGCACAAGATTTCAATGTCAGGGCAGACTAGCTGATTTTTGCTAAGGACCTGCCAAGAACCATTAACAAAGACATAAGGAAACACAAAAAGGCAGGCGTATTTAGATAGACATAGGACTTCACTGAAAGATGCTCACCGCACGGATGCTTGTAATATTAGCTTGAGCCTTCAGGATCTCAGTATCACGTTCAAGTTTATCCTTCCAGTCGACCAGCGAAGCTTCATCCTGTTATGTTTTAAGGACAAACGAAAATGAAATAAAAAGAAACAAATGGTAAACAAAAAAATAAAATAGTACAGGCTTAGACCTCAGGTAATTGGATGGTCACTTTGTTTGGAAATAGCCTAGTGATTTGTTTCACTGCTTTAGGCATTTCTGTGTTCCTATCCTGCAGTCTACCACCAAAAGTATCCTGTAGATGACATGAAAAATCACTCTAAATATAATGCATCGTCATTTACAAGTTACAATCCAGGGGAAAGAATATTAGATGTCTTATAATCTAGAAATTATAAAAGATTATCATACCGGAAATGCAAGGTCCAGCAGTGCTGTCTGGTTGCTGCCAAACTTTGTGAACAAGAAACCTCCAGGGTGGGACTGAAAATGAAACGATCAAAACAATCAAACTAACCATGTTGAGAAGAACTTAAGTCTATCAAGACAGGTTAAGCATACAAAAAGAGATATTAAATAGAACTCCTACTTTTTCCTTTCGGTTGTCCAACTGGGTTTGCGAAGCTATGACAACAATATTCTCCGGTAAATTCTCAAGCTTGCTCTTCAAAGTTATATACACATCAGTGTTCCCCGACACAGATTTCTCAATGTCTTTGAGGAACAATATCAATGACCCTCTTTCACTTTCATTAAAAGCTACCTACAAGATCATTCAAAAAGATTAAAGGGTTTCTGTAGCTACGAAAACAAAGATTTAATATAGGCAACAAAAAGTGGTAGAACTACCTCAAAGATTTCATTAATGGCAAGTTTATCAGCATCGTCACTGGAAGAACTTTCTAACCGAAGAGAACTCGCTGCACAGGAAGAATGTCATTACTACAATTACCTTTTAAACGCAAATGTGTAGTAGATATTAGCACGAAAATTACCAGTACAAAAAAAACCATGGTCTTCTTCGCATAGACCACCAAGATCATTGCCATCTGGTATCGATCTATCAAATCTAACCCCGATTTTTGAAGATCCATTGCCTTCAAACGCAAGGAGTACTTTTCCTTGAAAACCTGTTGCCGGTCCCCTAGACAGAATAATACGAAAAAAGAAATAAATTGAGTTTTGACAACAACAATCTACATCAGATGAAAACCCCTCGAACAAAAGAAGAGAATAAAAACAAAAAACAATACCTAGGTGGAGCTCGGAGAGAAGCAAGAGAAGAAGTTGAAGGGCCTAAAAACCTTACTCGATCACCTAAGAATTACGGAAGTGCTTGTTCAGTAACACAGAAAGTGGCACCACAAAGGAAAAAAAACAAGACATAAGCAACCGTACCTGCTTTGAAGGTGTAACTTTTAGAGGTTGCAGTTGATACTTCTTGCCTCCGAACAGCCTGAGAGCTCAATGTTGATCCACCTGTTATACCAGCCTCTACACTTGAAATTGGTTTCTTATGCTGCAAAACAGCAGCTTGTGCAGCTTGTACAGCTCGTTTAGCAAGCACGGACAGTCTTTCACGCCTAGAACTTTCTTTGGTAGTATCTGCTTCCTTGGGTGTTGAACCCTGAAGCCATCCAGAAACAGTAGAGAATCAATGCTAGCAGTATTGTGTAAATTCCAATAACTTAACAGATTGCCTGGACAAATATAGCTTCTAAAGCATTTGGAACCAATAGTCAGAGTGCCAATTTAATACCAATATGCTCACGATTCCAAGATAGACAAAAAAATATGTTACAAATATGCATTCAATCAAACGCTCAAAATGGGGAAAAAAAAAACAGAAGTTTACCCCAGGTAACAAGAGAGAGTCAACAATCATCAATTTGGCCCCACATTGTTTCGCAAGCGCTTTTGCTAACATTTCCTGATATATCTCAGAGCCTTCAAATATTCCATATGAGAATTTGTTAGGGAAATGGAAATGAGAAACAAAAGATTCATAAACAATACTTGTCCAGAGTTTCCCTTATACCAGATGGTCCAGAGAGTAAGATACGGGGACACGCTGTTGGCAAATCTGATGCATACTCTGCATATTCCTTTCCATACTTTATATGGGCATATGTGGATATCATCAAAACATCCTTAGTTGTGCCACTGTGAGAATTCAGAAAGTTGTTTATCCAAATTTGGAACACCACAATAGCAAAGAAATCTAATAGAAAATTATAAGCACGGCTGACCTTAAGAAATATGGGAAGTTCTCAAAAGAAACTTCTATGTCCTGAGGATTGAGTATTCCTCCTCGCAGACTATCCTTATGCGCTTGACGTCTAGTTAATACCGAAGCTGATGGACGTTCATATTCTTTCGGCATTTCCCTCACTTCCCTTCGTTCATCCACCAGTATTTTGGAAATGCTACCCCTTAAATCAAATTCAGAAGGATCCCCAAGTAAACTCAAAATTGGTCTAATTTCATAAGCAGGATCAGGAATATTTCCAGCCTCAGGTTCTTGAAAAGGATCCATTCCATTCCCATCTGCATCATGGTCATCGTTGGCAGCACAAGAAGTCGAAGCAACAGTTTTCTCCATTGAAGCAATAGCAGCATGATCATTATTACTATCAGCATCGTTCAAGTCAACATCCAGAATAAAATCATCGCAGCTAGAAGGTAACACAGGGACCTCTGAATTTTGCTGCCTTTTGACACTTTTAGCAGTAGGTGGTAGAAAAGGGACATTTTGTAACTTTGATATAGACGCCAATAAAGAGGCAGTTCCATCAACAGATGAAGAGTCTCTTGCTCTTGTCTCAACGTGAAGCCCTTTCAGAGGGGCACTCTGCGCTTCAAAAAGGCTCAAGGAAGAAGTTCTGTCTGGAGCAGCTAGATTTTCATCTTTAAGAGGCTGAAATATCTGAACACTAGTCAAGAAAAAAATAGAATAACCACTGAATATAGATAATAAGAACCTCATAGATGATATATCAACCCTAATTACGGAACGTGGATAACTTTTCAAAGAACTTGTAAAAGGATACATAAGCATGTTTCCCAGGGGTGGTGAAGATAATTTCATCGCCACCCCGTAGATGAACACAAGTACTCCTTTGGTAAATCTTGCCATTGACCTGAACAAGTACTCCATTCCCTATTATCTCCAGCGATGCAACTGATGGACCTCCGTGCTGCAAAAAACAAAACCTTATAAGAAAAAAGGCTTTCTTGTCCTGTAGGGTAGTAGAAGATCAATCAGATAGTGTCCATACCTCAGACTGCCTTAGTTCACATAGAACATTGGGCATAGAATGATCTCTGATACATAAATCGCAGGCTCGCCGTCCAACAGTAAACACAGAGCCTCTCATGACAAGATGAGGGTTCTGAAATTGCAAATAAGGACAAAAGTAAGTGGAGTCACTGGAAGTTGAAACATCCCTAGATAGAGACTAGCCAGTAAACATCCCTTGACATGGCAGCAGACTAAAGTGGACCCAATAAACCAAAAGCCAGGATCTTTACCATATTCCGGTAAACCAACTAGGCTCAATTTGCTAAGGGTAATGCGAAACATGCAAGCAAACATATAAATCAAATAACACAAACCTGAGGAAACTGAGAAAGAAGCTTGGCCCAAGGAGCCTTAGCAATCCGCTTCTTTGAGGATTTCGATTTCTCAGCTTCCACCACCACTTCACCTGAAAAAACCCAAAACATATGAGAAAAAGACCCAAAACATATGAGAAAAAGAGATCCTTTTTTCTATATAATGAAAGGACAACATGCAGGCATGGAAACCTGCAGGTGTAGGCGTCACCAAGCCTTCAAGTTCTGGATTTGTGTCGGTCTCCATCGCCGGCACATCGGTGGTAGTAACTGGCCTCTCCGCATCGTTACTCTGCGGATCAGAAGTTCTAAGTTCCGGGTCTCCAGATATTGATCCAGGATCCGAAACCGGTGCTTGATTATCAATCGGCACCTCACTCGCCGACGAAGACGATGCCGGTTCCGCCGCCGCCTAAACACAACCAAACTCAAAATCAACACGAAATTCCAAAATTCATAAAACCCAGATTCAAATCCAGGAGGAAGAGAATTGATCAAACTCCTTTCTCCCTAAAATCGAAATCCAGAATCAAGCAGAGATGAGAATTGAAGCAGAGCCACGAACGTAGGTGTCGATCTTAACCTTGGATCGTTTGGTAGGACGTGAGGATGAACTTGTTGCAGCACAAAAACGCTTGGAAGCAGAAGAGCTACGTCTCGTATCAACCATATCTCTCTCTCTAATTCTTCTTCTTCACCGCCGCCGTCTCCGCCGCTTGATTCAAAGAAGAGATTTTCACTGCAAAAGTCGGTTTTATCTTAAATAATAATATTCAGACAAGTGCTGCAACTTTCTCTTCTTCTTATATAAAAGTTCGTATCTCCACTCTTTTTTTTTTTTTTTTTTCCTTTTTCTTTGTCATATTTCTAAAACATTTAACAAGTTTCCATTTTTTTACTTTAAGAAACAAATTTCACCCTCGTATTAGAAACGACAAAAATTAATTAATTACAAAATCAGCACTTTTGACCAAAGCATTATAAAATGATCACAAGTAGATTTTGAGGGAATTATATTGAAGAAGTAGATTCTCTCATTCGCTTATTGGTACAGATTTAAAACCAAAAACATCCAACGGTCAATATTTAAATTTTGCCAAATATATATATAATAAAGACGAATTACAGAACTTAACATAGAGACCCAAGCATTGGAATATTTTGCTGCATGCTCTACCTGTTTTTGTGGCTGATTTTTTTAATCGTTTAATTTGTTGGGTTTACATGTTGACAACTTGACATGCGTTTTATTGCATTTCAAGTAACATTCTTACAGCTATTTCAATACGTATTTTATCTAAACCATCACACAAGTGTGTCATATGTTTCATTGTATTTGTAATGTATTCAAATATATGGTGTTTTAGATGAATTTCAAACTTAAAACTAAGGTCAACTGTGGTGATAATTATGGGGTAACTAAATTACCAAACTCGTTTGCAGTTAGGAACGAACCGAATGTTCTAGTATTAAGCACGTGTATTGATCCCGCCAATTATATGAGCAGTAAGTCTACTGTTCAATAGACAGAAAAATTGTAAATAGGTAAAGGCCCATTAGTGTGGTGCGGCTTTAAGACCGGCCCATTTTAAGTCGGTTGGTTCAAATCCATCACTTATTGAAAGAGGGAAAAAGAGAAAGACGAGACATTTAATGGTGGAATGGAAAATGTATAAGAAAATATTTCAAAATTTTGTGGCCAATCATTTTTTGGGATAAGGATCAACCAAAGAAGAAGATGTTTTCTATTGTTTATAAAAAGAGAAACTCAATCCTGAATATTATCTTCTTCTTTATTTTCGGATATTTGGGATAGCTAGGGAGAAGATTAAAAAAAATTGTAACTCATCATGTTCTTTCTTTTCTAGCGTATGCAAGCAAACATGTTGCGAATTTTTGCCATGATTAATGAATACCTTTTAACAAACCAAAAAAAATCAAAAATCCATTATCATGGATCTTCTACCTATATTATTGTTATTTGTAGTACCTCTATTTTCTTTCAACGATGGAACGTTTTTAAGTTTTAACTATAAAATTTTGCAAATTACATGAAAATGATTTATAAAATTGATGTTGTTACGGATGGTTCAACTACTTGATTTAATTATTAAGATAGTGTTCTCCTGATTAGCAACTTGGCCAATTTAACCTAAAAGAAACCGTGTTAGAACCATGTTGTCAAGCTGATGGGCGACATGTTTTATTGAGACAACCCCTAATTGATTAGACAAGAACCAAAAATGTTAGTTTGTTATAATAATGTCTGCATGTTTCACGCTTTTTGTTACTAATTCAAGTATGTTTTGTTTTGTAGTGAATTTCCTTCTATGTTTCCAAGCCCATGTTTCAGTTTCTCAAACCCTTCGAAGAGAAAAAGTGGTATCATGGATAAAACCAATTTCTTACGATCCGGTTTGGTTCAAATCGACCAATATATATAAAATATTAATTTTCAAAACAAACTAATTCCCGTAAACGCGCCGAGAGTTGGTAAGGGTTAGGTTGAGAGTTGGTCACTTGTGTGTTGCAACTTGAGACCGGTTATTCAATCCGACTGTGAAAGCGGCTGAGGTACAAACCAAACCCGGTTTGATCAAACGTAGGTAATAACTCTTTGAATACTCGTCTCTTTGTAATAATTAAAAACCAAACAACTTCATGGATCATTAAGACCATGATTATTCACATAAAATATTACAAATCAACCCAATTTGATCAAAACATAGGTCTTTACTATTGTGCAGAGACATGATGAATATTTAAAGATTTAATTAAAATGAAAACGCTTGATGGATCAAAGAAAACATAAGTCAAGATCAAGAAGATAGCTTTCTTGTTTGTAGGTCTAACTCCTGCAACGAGCAATTTTGCTGCAACCACGACTATAAGGATTAGCCTGAGCTCCGTTCTGACAATTGTAATAAGACGCACCTCTTCTTGAACAAGGCACACTGTTCCGTTTCAAAGACTGATAGCTTATGTATTTTGTGGTCGCCAATATTCTTCTATTGATCTCTGAGTCCATTTCTTCTTCCTCCGCCCCGATACACTCTGCTATTGAACCGTGGCAGCCTGAACCATTGTCTCCAGTCGTAGCCCATGCTACACCACCGAGGTCGTTGGCGAAGCCGGCTTGGACCGGAGGTGAAGAGATGATGAAGACGACGAGAATCGTAAGAGTTAAGAACAGAGTAAAGGACTTGTCCATTTTCTTGCCTTTCTTTGGGTTCTTTTGTTTGGTTATTATTGCTTAAGTTAATGTTTATATATACATGGTGAGTGCGTGGACTCGATTTTTTAATTTTGTAGTTGTTGAAGATTTTTTTTTCTCTTTTTTTGTTTTGTTTTTCAAATTCTATTTTGTGTTTTTATTAAAAGTTTCAGTATTTATTTAGAAGAATATGAGACATAGCATGACAATAACTTGTTGATTCGAATACTAGTAACATTTTCTCTTTGTTATATTAAAATTTTGAAAATTTAACGAGCTTCTGTTTAGAATTTTTGATTTCTGTAGTTACAATAGAATTTTTTGAACTTACATTATAGTTTCGAAATTTTACTTGTGTTATTTCGGTATTAACAGAAATGCCACTTGACAGTGAAATGAAAAAAAATGATTATGCAAATTAGTTAATTATTATTAATTGGAGAATTGTTGGGAGTGGTTGAATATTTGTTAGAGCCGACAGAAATTGAACCAAAACGATTTGGAATATTGGAGGGGTCAAGCCTTTTCTCATTATCCATTTGAATTTTTAAAATCAACACTATCATGTTTTATGATCTGAAAGCACTGAATCTAGATGACATTATGAATTTATAATTGACTTGTTCCTTAATCTAGGATATAGTAAGTTTTTAATCACTTTTCTGTAAGGTATTTTAAAAGTCATTTTATGGATTTCGATATCTGAATTTTGGTACTTTCATTTATTAGTAAACAATGATCGTTGGCATCGACCGAGATCAATATTAGTCATTGCAAATTACGTTTGGTACCAACTTTTAAACTACTGAATAACAAATACTCAAAAATATATTATCATAGTTCAATTTTTTAATTAAATACATATTCTGAAACAACGAAAAGCTATGCTTCATCTTCTCTTCCAACGACCATGAAAAATTGAAAAGAGTTGGGCCATCGTTATCCCAATAAAACAAAGAAAATAAAACCTAATCCTTCCTTAACTACAATAATCGAAAATCATGTTTTAAATAATAGATACTTCTAAAAAGCGAACCCTAATTTTCTTAGTCTCACCGAATCAAAACGCGTTTCTCACTCTCACCGGCCTTCGTATTGTTTAGAACCACGGATGAGTCGTCTCATAAAAACATGACGACATTAATAGAGTACATAGCAAACCAATCTAAGTAAATCGAGATCTTGGATATCATAAAAAGATAATTGGTATGTAAGACACATAAAAATTAATAGAAATATTTTCTTTTGACAATGCAAAAACTGTGTTCACATACACAAATATCAATTTCATGGACTTCTGAACACAAACAAACAATACAGACCTTTTCTTCTCCCATGAGTTCTCTCTACTCAATTCTAAGGTTTTACGAAGATACAATATGTAAGAATTAAGAAAGCTTCACAGTTTCATCTTTCTAACTTGCTGAGAACGTCATCCATTGGCGGTAACTCCTTCGATATCTCAGCCCAATCCGGCATCCCCTGAAAAAACAGAGTTTTTATTACTTACCACAAAACCTCCTCAAAAACCAATAAGTAGATATCAAACACGAGAAAGCAAGAGAGGAAAAGGTTTCTAGATGAAACTTACTCTACCCGATCTGCGGACTCGACCATCTAACCGCAGTATGATGTACACATCATCGCCCGGGTTAACTCCTTCAGATATCTGTTGATCTCTTATCCACCTGAAACAAACAAAACCAGAGACATCTTTAAGACTCAACAACAAAGTTGCCATCTTTCTTCTATCAAACTTTGATCAGCAACAAATGGCAATGAAAGTTTCGACCTTTCCCATTCACCAGGCGAAACAGTCTCGGCCTTGAACCTGATTTCACCTTTCAGCTTCGATTGGGCTACAACCGATTGAGCCCGTGTATCAAAATCTTCCTATCAAGTTAAGAGAACATCACTGTTTTGCAAAATGAGAATATTTTGTTTGTTTTTTTCAAAGACAGAATCTTTTCGTTACCCCAATTGAAGGAAGAGATGTAGCTGCCTTTGAAGAAGCTCCAAAACCTTTTTTCTCGATTTCCGGTGTTTTGCGTTCACCCCATACCACAGGAACTAAGAGAACACCTCGTCTTAGGAGCTCGGTTCTGAACCTATCTGCTTTTTGCATCGCAAGTGTAACAGTCTCTTTTTTCCCAGCTAGAATAACCTAACGACAGTGTCAATCACTACTCAGAAACTCAAAGGCTAATTCACACTCCAGGCAGTAAAAAGTAGAAAAAGAAACTCACAGGTCGAACTGTATCCCTTAGCTGCACAAGTTCAACAACGCGGTTGGTTGACAGGCGTAGAGGCAACCGGGAAAGAGTTTCGTCTCGAGTTATTTGAACCATTTGTTCTTCCTCTTTCTTGTTTTCCCAAAGGAACAATGAAACCATAACAACAATACCTGCACATTGCTGTTCCGAAAGCTTACTCACATAACAGAGAAAAAAAGGAATTTAAGATTCAAGTGGTGTCTATGACTCACCTCCAATGTTAATTGCAGCATTTCCCGTAGTTTCCAGAAGATTTGGAGCACCATCACCGCCTCTAATTGCCTGAACCAGTCTTGGTACGGTAAAGAACATTGAGATACCCGCTGCTGCTGCAAATGCAAAATAAAAGAATTTTCTAACGCCACGAAACGGTGCTCGTACTTCACTGATAAGTTTCAGATCTCTCCGGAAATTATCGCCAATATCTTCCCCGCCTAACCTAGCCTGAAACAATTGGAAGAAATTTTCACCAATGAGAAAGTTTTCCTTGGGATATGAAAAAGATATACAAAAGGAGAGTGCAAGACCTCTTCTTGCAGCTCCTTAAACTCGGGTAATGCGCGAAAGGATGCTAAATCAGGATCGTTAAGAATCGTGGCAAACTTCAGATTATAATCTCTCAACGCAATTCGCAAGCAATCCACAGCTTTTTTTCCTTCGCCCCTACCTCAAATCGATAAACAATAGGATGAAATGAAAGAAAACATAATCTCATCAGGATCTTTCAAATCAGTAGATATAAGACAGTTTCATTAGTACATGGTTCGAGGTTCTTACCGGTAAGCATGACAACATGCTTTGTTATAGTAAGCAGCTTGTGACTCAATAGGATTTGGAGCCAAACTCAGTGCAGTTTCAAACTGAACAAGAGCATCTTTCACCTGAAAGAATCCAACATGACAAATCAACTAAATCTGTTCCAAGCAAAGACTCTTTTGCTAGCTCCAAGTGTCAACATTATAACTAGTACAAGCGTATGCAGAGAATTGCTAATTTTGTTTCCAAGTTTCAAACATTAAGATCAAGAAACTAGCAACGATCAGACAAAAAGTATCCCTTTTAAAATTACTAGCGACTGGAAAGTAACTAAATTTTAGGGCTTACCCATTATACATAATCATACAAGCGTCGCAATAGAAGACAGGAGCAGCCAAAAAGAGTAAGACATAGAAAACCCAAAACCGACTGAAACATATTCACCTACGACCACAAAACCATTCGAATCGAACTCTAGTACTTACCCGTCCTCTCTTAAAGAGATCAAGACCAGTATTGACGCACAACTCTGCCGTGAGATCATCCGTCGGTGAATTTGGAGACGGAGGCGACGACGACGGAGAAGAAGAAGAGGAAGCGTAAACAAACAGATGGGAATCCCAATTCCGGCGAGAATTGAAAAGGGTCGCGTCTCCTGGTGGCAGCCATGGCCTTCGTTGCTTAACTCTCGAGTAAAGGTTCGAGATGCGGCGGGGGAAATGGCGGTTTAGCGACGGAGCTGTAGCCACAGCCATTCAATTTTCTTCTACGCTTACGGAAAAAAAACAAAACTTTTATCCGCTTTTTATTTCCTCTGTTTTATTTCGGAAATAATATTTAACTTCCAACTTCTTTGAATATTATCTAGAAACTTATATTTGGTACGAATTAGACCCAAAGAAAAAAACATTGTTGACTTTGTCACACAATGACACAAGGTTTGGAATCGATTAGGAAAACGAAGAAGATTAGTGATTTGATGAGTAGCATAACTAAGCTGGAGTTGGTGTTAAGATTAGTGATTGATGAGTAGCAGACCTAACTTGGAGTTAGTGTTGTGATATTTTAATAACTGAATGTGATTCTGTCTAACTATGAAGTTTAATATTCTAATTAAATTGCAAAGCATTAAAAGTCAACAGTCAATTTCTTCCTTACAATGGCAAAAATGAAGTCTCAAGTCAGCTTTCAAAAATTAGAATAATTAAGTCAACTTTCAAGAATGAGATCAACACTAATTTTCTTTTCTTTTTTTTGGTCATAAGAGATCAACACTACTTATTAGTAGCTAAACTTTAGGCTACCAAATATATTTTTATTATATATCAAGACTCATTATTATTGAAGATTACATTCAAACCAAAAAAAAAAAACAGAGGAGACACACACAAAAAAATCACAGAGTGTATGAGAATTTGGCAATTAGGTCATCGCCACTTTTATTGTTTATGAGAATTAGGGCAATGAGGTCATCGCCACTTTATTCAATCTTCTGATTAACAGTTTGTGAGTCACTTAAAGAACCTTCTTAGCAGAAGGCCTAGAAGTGATGTCAGCAACCCAAGCACTGACATGTGGACGCTCGTCAAAGAGTTTCTTAGTTGGTGTACCAAGCAAGTACTGAATCACAGGGATAGTGTGAAGATCGACCAAAGTGAATTTATCAGAAGCCAAATACTTGGACTCACCAAGCCTGTGTTCGTAAACATCGAGGACCTTGGCTAGCTTAGCCTCTTCTTCTTCAACAACGGTTTTGTCTGTGGTCATACCATACAAAGGCTTTAAGACTTGCTCCCAAACAAGCTTTGAACCAACTGGGTCAAACTCATGCGATTCAATTTCAATGCCCATGGCTATGCCCGCAATGTCCTTGGAGCCAAGGGAGACAAGTTGGTTTCCTTTGTCTGAGTAAAAATGAGCTATGTATTGAGTGATTGCTCTTGATTCTGCCAACAAAACATTAAAAAAGTTGAGTGTTTCTGCTTTCTTTAATTGCAATTGTCAAAAACAGAATTTGAGATTAGGTCTAAATTTAAGTGTTTTGCTGCTTACCGAAAAGCTTGAAGTCTCCATCTTCAAAGGCTGGAACTTTACCAAAAGGCTGCAAAACAACATTCAAGATTTTTCAGACTAAAGGTTCAGTATCTAAATGAAACAATATTTTGTTTTGACAAATATTACTCACGTTGCGGAAGATGAAAGGCTCTTTCTTGTGTTCACCATCTTTGAGCTCGATATGAACGAATTCAAAGTCGAGATTCTTCTCGTGAAGAGCGATGAGAACTCTTCTAGTGGCTGTGGAAGCTGGGTGACCGAAAACTTTGATTCCTGCCATTTGTTAAGACTTTGTTCTTAAAGCAAGGTGGAGATTTATTGAAGTAGAGAGATCTTTGTGGTTGATGAAAAGAAATACACAAATGGGAGAGTGTATTTATACAACTAAATTAGAGTAACTTAGTGAATAAACAAAAAACAAACGGCGCCACCAAGCTTGAATACTCTTTGTTATTTCATAGTCAAGCTGAGTAACGTATGATTCGTCGTTTCTATTGGTTCAAGATTTTCATATACTGTTCATATAACTTATAAAACAATATAATCGGAGAAAATATCAACCATGGCTGGATAAGACAACAAGAATAGTCTTTTAATGTATACTAGTCAAAGTTGACCGACGTTGTTGAAAACATATGGATCGTTGGATGTTCAAATTGGATCATTGAATCAAGGAGATGAGGCAATGTGAAGTTATTATTAGTCAAGAAGCTATTCTTTTTGAATCGTTCTTCGTAATAAATCTATCTAGAACCTTCTCTAGCTTCGCCTTGCTTGCATTCACAACCTTATAGTCCGTCTTTAGATTTAATGGATTATACCCATGTAAGTATTGATGCGAGTGGATCGAACTCATAAGTTTCAATATCCATTCACAATGTTTGTGTTCCCATTGTTTTGTAGCTTTCGTAATTCACAAGTTATGAGCCTTTTGATCTATGGACAGACGAGATGTATTCAGATATAGCTCGAGACTCTGAGCAAGACTAGACATATCAAAATTTTCCCGAAATCAAACTCAAAAATGTTTATCAGATCAATAGTTGCATGAGTAAGGTCAAGAGGCTAAAAACCCTAATAAGATATAACAAATATAAGCAACTGATCGTTACGTAATAATATACCCTCGTTATAACAAGTTTACTAGGTCGTCGATGACTAATCGCTAAATTAGTAAACAAAAATAGTTCAAAATAGGTCTACTTCAGTAAAGAGTTTAGAGATTAAAAGACGATCGTTCGAGCAGAAAAGACCAGTTAAATGGAAACCCTAGTTAAGACTTACATTCCGTGAATACAAGTAATCTACCTAGGAAATGAGAATCCTAATTCCGGCGAGAATTGAAAAGGGTCTCCGTCTCCTGGTAATAACCATTTCCGTCGTTTCTTCGCACTCGAGTAAACAGAGGTTTTGCGACAGCTATGCAATTTATTTATATGCTTTCCTAAGAAAACCCTAATTTTATCTTAAACACGCTTCCTTTTGTTCCTCTGTTTTATTTCGGAAACTAATTAACTTTCAACTTTTTTGATCTAGGAACCTTTTTTGGTGACAGTTACGCTCAAACAAATATGAATAACATTGTTGACTTTGAAGCTTGCCATCACCACAGAAGGTTTGGAATCGATTAGGGAAAGGAAGAAGATTAGTGATTGATGAGTAGCAGAGCGACCTAATTTGGAAGTCAACGTTCAAGACTTAGGAGAATGATAGTCAACTTTGAAGAATGAGATCAACATTAATTGGTAGTTAAACTTTAAGATAAGAAATATTTTATTATATCAAGACTCATTATCGAAGATTACATTCAAATCAAACACTCGGCAGCAGAAAAACAGAGTAAACACAAAAAGAAAAACAGAGTTTATGAGAATTGGGCAATTAGGTCATCGCCACTTTTATTACATCTTCTGATCGATAAATAGTTTGAGATTCACTTAAAGAACCTTCTGAGCAGAAGGCCTTGAAGTGATGTCAGCAACCCAAGCACTCACATGTGGACGCTCGTCGAAGAGTTTCTTAGTTGGAGTTCCAAGTAAGTATTGAATCACAGGGATAGTGTGAAGATCGACCAAAGTGAAGTGGTCAGAAGCCAAATACTTGGACTCACCAAGCCTGTGTTCGTAAACATCGAGGACTTTGGCTAGCTTAGCCTCTTCTTCTTCAACAACGGTTTTGTCTGTGGTCATACCATACAAAGGCTTTAAGACTTGCTCCCAAACAAGCTTTGAACCAACTGGGTCAAACTCATGCGACTCAATTTCAATGCCCATGGCTATGATCGCCATGTCCTTGCCAGTTGAGAGAAGGTTGTTTCCTTTGTCTGAGAATTCATGAGCTATGTATTGAGTAATTGCTCTTGATTCTGCCCACCAAAAAAAAAACATTTTTGAGTGTTTCTGCTTTCTATTATTGCAATGATCATAAAACCAAAAATTTGTAAACATGACTATAATGATATATATTTGTATTTACCGAAAATCTTGAAGTCTCCATCTTCAAAGGCTGGAACTTTACCAAAGGGCTGCAAAAACAATATTCAAGATTGTTAAGACCAAGATTCAGTATCTAGATGAAATATAATATTTTGTCTTGACAGATGTTTTATGTACTCACGTTGCGAAGGATGAAAGGCTCTTTCTTGTGTTCACCATCTTTGAGCTCGACATGAACGAATTCAAAGTCGACATTCTTCTCGTGAAGAGCGATGAGAACTCTTCTAGTGGCTGTGGAAGCTGGGTGACCGAAAACTTTGATTCCTGCCATTTGTTAATACTGTGTTTTTCTTGTTCTTAAAGTAAGGTGGAGATTTATTGAAGTAGAGAGATCTTTGTGATTGATGAAAAGAAATACACAAATGGGAGTGTGTATTTATACAACTAAAACAGAGTAACTTTAGTGAATAAACCAAAAACAAACGGCGCCACCAAGCTTGAATACTCTTTTTTATTTTGTTTTTTGGATAAAATTCTTGGAATGCTCTTTTGTTATAGGATTATTTCAAAGTCAAGCTGAGTAATGTATGATTCGTCGTTTCTATTGGTTCAAGACTTAAATATAACGTAAAAAATAGTTAAAATAAAATAAAAATAAGAGAAAATATCAGCCACCGCGTGACAACGACCACAAGAATAGTCCTTCATCTACTAGTCAAACTCTGACCGACGTTGTTGGGTCCACGTGGATCGTTAGATGCTCGAGTTAGATCGTTGGATGCTCGAGTTAGATCATTCGATAGAACGAGAGATAATAAGAAACAAAACAATATCAAAAGAAAAGAAAATTTGGTTTCACACTTTTGACAATCTGGTACAATTACAAATTTGGGGTCAATAAAGTATTTAATCATATTGAAGTAACTAACTAAATTTAGCATAATTATGGAGAAATACATTACTAAATCCTAACTATAATTTCGTATAGAAACATTCAAAGGAACAGAGTAATTTTCACATTTTCCACATCCACAAAAATGCTCATTATAAACAACTTTGACATTTAATCTTGTGACATGTATATTGAAGTATATATTATTCTTTGGAATTTTGAAATCATTATGGCAAAAAAAAGAGTGATTTTTGCAAAAGCTTTGCCTTTTATTCATAACATCAAACTTAAAGAAATCACCGAAAGTACATCACAAGATTATAAGATTAATTCTTCTTCTTATGGTACCAAGCCTTCACATCACATGCCCTCTTCCAAGCCGGTCTAGCTGTGATCTCAGCCACCCACCGGCGCACGCTTGGCCGGTTTACAAACATTCTCTTTGTATGTGTGTCCATAAGGTATTGTATATTAGGAAGGTGATAAAGATCAGCCATTGTGAAGCTGTTACTAGCCAAGAAGCTAGAATTTTTGAGTCGTTCTTCGTATATATCTAGAACCTTCTCTAGCTTCGCCTCGGTTTCATTCACAACCTTATAGTCCGTCTTTAGACCGTACATAGGCTTGATGGATTGTTCCCAGGTCAGTGTTGATGTGAGTGGATCAAACTCAAAAGATTCGATAGCCATCCACATTCTTTGTGTTCCCATTGTTTTGTAGCTTTTGTAATTCAGAAGTTGTGTGCCTCTTGATTTATGGACAGTCGCTATGTATTCAGATATAGCTCGAGATTCTGACGAAAACAAATTATATCAAAATTCATTAGATCATTAATTAGTTGAAAATGTAGTTTTAAACTCACCAGTCAACTTAAGACCCCCGTCTAGGAAAACTGGGACTTGACCAAATGGCTGCATCAATAAGAAGAGACCAATAAAATGGAAACCCTAGTTAAGACCTAACCATTAATCATGAAGCAGAGTTAGATATTTAGATGTGAAAAGTACATTGATAGCGAGAAAACTCGGCTTCTTCTGGTCACCGGCTATCAAGTTGACGGTGATGGGATCGTAAGAGAGACCTTTCTCATGAAGAACGGCGAGGACACGCCTTGTGTTGGTTGAGTAAGGGTACCCATAAATCTTGTACTCTGCAATTTTACATATTTCATCATGTAATACGATGAAGAAGGAGGAGAATTAAGAAACCCATCAAAACTTCTTTATTCCATCCCATTAATTAGTATATAAATGAGTATGATTACCATCTTTACGAGCTAATTCTTGACACCATTTAAAGCATTGGCGACTACTCTCGAACGTCTGGTTACAATGATGGTAGCAAGTTTCCGGTACATGGCTCGCGTTTATGCCCATCCCTACAACGCAATTATGAATATTCAAAACCATAGCACAAGAAGAAAAGCAAACAAAAAAAATTCAAGATAATTACATTTGAGTGGTTCATAAGAAATGGACAGCATAACCATGAGAGTAAACAAAACCAATAATATGGAGGAACCCATTTTTTCTACTCTCTCTACTCTCTATAGTACACTCATAGAGGATAGAGCATATAAAGATGTATTTATAATTAGATAAGGTGAATCCATAACCATTATTATTTACTTTATTTCCTTTTCAAAATTTGTTAATTAATAAGTTGGATTTTTTACATGAAATTGTAGATTTCTTTCCTTTTACAGTTTTTTGTTCTTATATGAACTTTTTGCACTAGCTTATACAATTTAGCCAATCTAATTAGGTAGGATATAGCGTTGAACCAAAAAATAAAATAAAAAAATTGAGGTATAGATTTAATAGCTTATCTAATTGAGGTATATAAAGTTTAACTGTTTTTCACTCAAGTAAATTTAACACTAAGACTAAATTATATTGTTTTTTGCAAATATTTTTATTATGTAAACTATTTTTTTTATATACAAAATATTTTCGTTTGCAAGGTTTTTAAGTAAATAAAATAATTTTTTTACCTTTTAAATTTTCGGATTTAAAATTTTCAAATATATTTTTATTGATTTAACTAATTTAGTACTAGGAATACCCAAATATTCAATGAAACTGGATTTTATTATTTTCAGTTTTATTATTATTATTTGAATTGAAAATAATTGAAATATTATCAAAACCAATCCAATATGTTCAGGCACCACATCCGAGGCTGTGTGAATATAGCTTGTTTTAAAATTCCCTCCTTCTATTTGGTTACTCCAGAAGATATTGGTAGTTTTGGAGTAATGCAACTTAACATAACAAGAATGCATGAGTGTAGTGATCTATAAATTCAAAATTGGCATCGAATTATTTATATCTGCTTTTCGCATTTTCATAATCGTAGAATCTTATCTGAATTTATCTAATTAGTTTAAATAATGCTTTTTTTGTTCTTTATTTATTTACATGAAACATATATTAACCAAACATAAAATAAGATTCGCAAGGCAACAAACAACACGCACAAGCTTACAAACAAAGACCCAAACTCAACATACACATACACACACATTCACACGTAAAGATTACTTCTGCTTTCAGTTAGTTCCTTGGCTTATTAAACCAAGATTTCTCTTGATCACATGCCATTTTCCAAGCCTCTCTACTCGTAATCTCATCCACCCACTTACGCACTTTAGATCTTTTTTCGAACAATTTCTTCGTTGGAGTTCCCAAAAGGTATTGTATGTTTGGTAGGTGATGAAGATCAACCAAAGTAAAGCTATTACAAGCCAAGAATCTAGATTCTTCGAGTCGTTTCTCGTAGATATTTAGAACTTTCTCTAGAATAGCCTCGTTCTCTTTGACGATTGTTTGGTCAGTCTCTAGACCGTAGATAGGCTTAATGACTTGTTCCCAAGTGAGTTTCGATGCGGGTGGATCAAACTGATGAGCTTCGATTTCCATCCACATTGTTAGAGTTGCCATTGTCTCGTGACTTCTAAGATTCAGAAGCTGTGTGCCTCTTGAGCTATGAACATATGCGATGTATTGTGTGATGGCTCGGGATTCTAGAGGGGGAAAAGTTGATTAGAGATATAAGTATAACAAATGTTTATCATGTTGTTGTTATTAGTGTGTAAGATTAAACTCACCATACAGCTTAACACTTCCATCCTCAAAAACAGGGACTTGACCAAATGGCTGCATCAATAACACATTGTTAAAACTCGAAATCCTTGGGTGACAAGTAACCAAGACAAGCCCTAGGTGAGTATCAAAACCTAACCATATATAACAAATTTTTGTATATGTAGATGATTCGGCACAAAGTCAATCTATAATTAGGTGTGTAATATCTCATCCTGAAATTACTAATCATTCGATTTTGCGATATCATTCCTTACGTTGAGAGAGAGGAAAGGTTCGGTTTTGTGTTCACCGGTTTGCAATTTGACGGTAATAGGCTCGTAAGAGAGTCTTTTCTCATGGAGAACAGCGAGGACACGCCTTGTGTTGGTGGAGAAAGGATCGCCATGAACCTTGTAACCTGCAACTTTGAATCATAGAACAAATTTCACTGAAATCAAAATTATCTTAATTTTTGTTTGTTTGTTATAAACCTATATATTAATTAATCTTACCGAGCTTTTTAACTTCTGCCTCACGTTTCCAGTTTGGAAATAACTTGAACACCATCTGTAAGCAGTCCATATATACGATATAGATACACTTGTTTAATTTCTGCATGTATCCTCCATAAACCCTATTATATATACCAACTTAGTTATATGCTTTTTCTTTGCAATACAAAAGCTGAGGAACATTTTGTTTTTCCTTGACATCCACGTAAAGAGTCCACCTTTCTTGTGTATTGAGAGATGAATTGTTCCAATGATACAATGTAAACTAGGGATCTACCGTTTTATTTCATTATTTATCCTTTCTGGTTCTTTTATTATCCTTTTTGTTCCATTATTTTAAGTGCTAATTAATAAACAAGACGAATACTATGATTATGCTTTACTTTGAGGTTTACCAAAGCACACGACAGGAATCAAACCAACAAACAGTTCATGTATAAATAACTAAAACGAGTTGAATCATTTGTGAGAACTGATTAACGCCTTTAATCAGTAGTAAACCCAAAGAAGAAAACACGATAAATCAAAAAACACTTTAAGCTCTGATCAGTATGATTGTTATCAATCAGAGAGCTTTAATTATCGTTTTTATACACACTGATAAAATCATTTGCAAGTTTTTTCCACATCTTGACATTTGTGTGAGTTATATTACAAACTTGAGAAATATGAAGACAAAATAATCACATCATTGGTTTTCTGCACTTCCAACTCCTTCCTGTTGAAAATTGAAAAGCTAAATATCACAAAAGAGTTTAGTGACATGGGATAAGAGTCTAAAGAGTGGAATCAAAACTGACCATGGCGCATATACTCGGATAAAGTTCCCTATTTCGATATCAACATCCGCACAAACTTTCGGACTAAAAATAATTGTTGTTTCTGTTTCTTTTGCCGCAAGAGCTTGTGTGTTCTTGAGTAATAGGGAGTCCTACAAAATCGAATGTGACTAAATCAATTGCTTAAGGGTCTAATTAAAGGAGCAGGTTTATCAGATGCGTCAAAGAGATGGAGAGATAAACCCCAGAGAGGTCAATGACAGAGCATTTGCAGACGACAAGCTTTCCCTCCAAGTGTCTTGACATGACTTTAACATCAACATAGCCCGATGAATCTGAGTTGGGAAATTGGAACGAGTAACAGAGGTATGAACTAGATTTTGTTTATATGGGAGTTACAAAAAGAGTTACCTGCTTCTCCGATTCCGCTTTGCAATTTCCTCATGATTTCCATTTCCGTCTCTTTTTCTTGTTTCATGATCTGTTGCAGCTTGCCATACAGGCTAGAGCCACTGCAAATTGATGCAACCAAAAATGGGTTTTCATGTTAACTGATGTGTGATTTTAAGAGTGTGGTGCATAAAAGATGTTGAGAGTTTGATTACCCAGATAATTTAGGTGAACCGAACAAGAGACCTTCTTTGCTCAAAGAGGAAGCTTTTATTGCTTCATCAAACCGGTCCCCAACAAATTGTTTCTTCTGGTTGGAAATGTTTGGCACTGAGCTTTGATAACTAGGCTATGTCACAGAACAATATAATTTGAATTTGACTGTAAACTGAGGAGAAGGAGATTACCCAAATCACAAGAAAGGAAAAGAATAAAACCTCATCATCGCTTGATGATCCACTATCCATAGGTCCAGGAAGTTCATCATCAGTATCACTATCTTGGAAGTTAGATGAATTTCCCTTATGAGTAAATTTCCGACTTTTTGCTTCATGTCTGCTGTCCTGGAGCAGAAAGGAGGCCAAACGAATGAAACAGATGTCTGAGAGCAAAGCAGCAAATCAAATGCTAATCCACTGTATAATCAATAATACCAGTTCAGAGCTTCTTTTTATCAGTCTAATTTTATCTAGAGGAATTTCTTGAAGCTTGGGTACCGCATCTTTAGTGCACTCGTGCAAAACTTCTCTCGACTCAGCAACAGAAACACCCTGCCTGTTTTCTGATCTTTCATCAAAACTGTTGGGGCATTCAATAATTGGATCCTCTTCTATAGCCTGATCCTCCACATCAGGCTCAAAGATTTCAGCCATGTCACTTATCTTGGATGACGTTTCTCCATGAGTATGTGAGTTAAATGAAAATTTTGGCCTCCCATGATCTTTGAGACCTGCATATACATTAGAAACCCAACTCAGAGATTTCAGAAAATCGTGCATACATGATCTGTTTCTTTGAGTTTTCATACGTGGTGCAACGTTCTTTAACTTGTACGGTAAAAAAATACCAAGAAGAGTTTTGGATAAAACAGTACCATTACTACTTTTCTTGGCTCTGAAGCCAGATAGATGGGATGATGCGACTGAAGCAACACCATTCAAATGGATTAGTGACTTGGTTTCTTTACTTATAGCAGACCAAGTTGCCACTTGTTCATCATGTGTAATCTGAAGGCAACAACAATCACCATTCAAAACATAAGTAGAGGATACTGTCACCAATTTGAAGAACTTATCAAGATGCATGAGTGAAATGGACTCCAAGATTAGAAGGTAACCTCATCATCTGACCCATTTTCCTGAGCAGATATGCATGCTAATCCAGTTCTTCTGGAAGAAGAAATATAACTCTCCTCGGGGGAGTCAGGAACTTCGACCACATCTTCAAGAGAGGATGATATCTTCCGTAGCTAAAAAGGAAATTTCTCTCATCACCATTTGATTCCAATATTCCTCCAAAAAAGAAGCTGCACAAAAGAATTTGCAACGAAAAAGACTCACAGTTGCTTCCAGAGTTACATCACCGGTTTCCCTAGCATAATTTAGCTCACCACAACCTGGAAACAACACAGAAGCTCTTTGTGAAACTTGACTGAAGTTAAATAGTCGTAGAAAAGGCTTGACCGCAAAATGGATATATTATATGTACCTATGAGTTTTTCGAGCTTTGTTTGAAGTAGTAATCCTCTCTACAATATTGAAGCCAACTATGGTCAAACCACAATCAAATTCCCTATAGCTCCTCAAAAAAAACTACTCAAGCCAACAACAATCAATTCGGCAAATCAGAAGTTGCCAAGTTCTTTCTCAAAGACAACTTCTCAGGAGTTCACAGAGAGCTTTATGCAAGCTTAACGAATCGAAAGTTGAGATTAAACATTACCTCTTGTTCCTTCGCATTCTCCTTCGGCGAAATATCATTTTCTTCTTCTTCCTCTAAAAGACCAAACAACAGCTTGAGAATCACTCGATAGACAATGAAACACAAAGATCTAAAATCGAAATTTCAGATGAAGAAAAAGAAGCAATCATCAGTCCTCACCAGATATGCTCTGATCGGAATCTGGATTCCCCTGATGATAATCCAACAAGAAAAAAGCAAAACAGAAAATCAAATCAATGTCCTGGAAAGAGAAAAAAGCAAACAATTCTCAGCGATGCATAACAGTCACCGGTAAGTTACTTCGCCGCCACATTCGCCGTCACCGTTCAAATCGATCTTGCCGGTGTTCGCCTTTGTACCGTCGTTTGCCCGTTAGTATGCTTGGATATGGGCCCTTGTCTGAGATATTCACTTCTTCTTTTTTGTATAACTAATTGGGCTTTAACAGGCCCAATTCAATAAAACTCTTCCATGTTTTATAATTTGTTTTTTATATCCCACATTTTAGAATTAATCTACATATAGAATTTTGGGCCAAAATATATACTATTTAGTTTTTATTTCCTACAATATCTATTTAAAAAAAATATTGTTCTAGGTCTTTTTAACGCTATTAATTTCATTCGTTATATAGAACCAATGTAATCAGAGTGAACATCCCTATTGTTCTAAATTTATATTCTGAACTAAATATTATCATCATTAAATTACATTTAATTAATTGCTAATTTTTTAATTAATTAAGTTTTTATAGCATAAAAATATTAAAAAGATACAAAATCGTCTTGGAAGTATATCATACAAATATTTTTGATAAAAATATAGGTCTATGGTATATCTCTTAATATGCTATTTATATATATTATATTAATTAAAATAAAAATCTTTAACCTTTTTTCGAAAATATTAAACCGAAATATACCGCGGATCAATCTCTAGTTAATAGTTATAATTAGCAAATTCCTTAATTTCACATTTTTGTACAAATACTGCTCTTCAATAATATAAGGAGAGTTATTTCATAATTTTTTGATTTTTTGACCAATAAAAAGAAAACTTGTTAAATTAATCACAATAAACACTAATTCTAAATCGTAATTTGGAAATACATTAAAAACATTATATATTTCTTAAAAGGTTAAAGATATAAATACATACACATTGATTTTTTAGGACTCGGAATCCAAGGAACCAATGAAGTATTATTCATTTGAGTCACGGGCTTGTTCATATGTCTTTAGCATACTTTTTGAATCAATCAATCTATGATAGTCAGGTGATAATGTGAATAGTTGGCTGGTTGAGTCTCCAGTCGGGTGCACTACGACCACTTTAAATCCATTCTCTATGAGATCTAAAATCACATCCGCAAACCCTCCATCACCCGTCATCATCGCTATAACACTTTTTCCGATTTTCTCTTCATATCATATCCTCTTTATGTTAGAATATATAAAAAAACAAGTATAAGGTTCGCTGTCCGAATAATTTTGAGTCTCAAGAAGGTTGACAATAAGAATAACTTGTTTATCAATATTTCTTTTAGTTTAATTTTTTTTAACTTTTAAAACCAATAAAAGAATTAAAAAATTATAAATACTTTAATTTAATTTTCTAAAATTGATGTATCTATCCATAATAACAAGTAAAAATTTGTATTATGTATAAAATGATTAAAATTATACTATAAAACAGAAAATAATTTAACTTTAAATAAATATTAAAATTTTAATTTTAATTTTAGTATTATTTATTAAATTACATGACACGCCTTCCAGAAGATCCACTGCACCTCTACTTTATCTGTAACAAAATATTACTATCCTTTCATCTAACGGTTAAATAGGAAATCCACCGTAGTCATTGATACAGCTGATTATTCCCAAGCTCGAAACGAGAAAAGACTAGAGCGCGCAAATTTTGAATATATTTATTTATTGTCTTTACTTTCCATCAAATTTTGAAGAACGAAAGAACACTGTTGGCTAAGAGGAAAACCCTAGGAACCATCAACCGAGAAGAACGAAGAAGATTCGAAAGATGGAAGGGACATTGGAGCGACACTATTCTGCTTCAATTCGGTCAATTTTCGAAGCTTTCTTTTGAGAATCGTCCATCGTCGAATGTTGCTTCATCGGAGTTTCAGGGTCTTCTCGATTCGGACTCGTCGGAGCTCCGGAATCAGTTGGGCTCCGCTGATTCAGGTGCCAATTGCGGAGATAAGGACTTTATTCTTAGCCAAGACTTCTTCTGGTAAATCTTCGGCATTTCCTGTAACACAATTCTGGTAAATCTTCGGCATCAAATCAGTACTTGTAAGTATCTGTAACACAATTCTGGTTTAGTTATTCTGATATCTTCCGTAGCTAAAAAGGAAATTTCTCTCATCACCATTTGATTCCAATATTCCTCAGAACAAGAAGCTGCGCAAAAGAATTTGAAAACGAAAACGACTCACAGTTGCTTCCACCGTTACATCACCGGGATCCCTAGCATAATTTAGCGCACCACAACCTGAAAACAACACATAAGCTCCTTATGAAAACACTTTCCTTAATCAGTTAATCTATGAACTGCAAGAAGGTACGGGAAACCTGACTGAAGTTAAGATAGTCATAGAAAAGGCTTGATCGCAAAATATATACCTATGAGTTTTTCGAGCTTTGTTTGAAGTATTAATCCTCCCTACAATATTCAAGCCAACTATGGTCAAACCACAATCAAATTCACCCTATAGCTCCTCAAAACTAGTCAAGCCAACAACAATCAGGAATTGGGCAAAATCAAAAGTTCCCATGTTCTTTCTCAAAGACAAATTCTCAGGAGTTCCCAGAGAGCTTTATGCAAGCTCAAGTTGAGATTAAACATTACCTCTTCTTCCTTTGCATTCTCGCTTGGCCACATATCATTTTCTCCCAAACTAACATTGATGATCTCTTCCTCCTCCTCTAAAAGACCAAACAACAGCTTGCGAATCACTTGTTAGACAATGAGCGACCTAAACACTAAGATCTAAAATCGAAATTTCAGATGATAAAAGCAATCATCAGTTCTCACCAGAGATGCTCTGATCGGAATCTGGATTCCCCTGAAAATCCAACAAGAACAAAAGCAAAACTCAAAATCAAATTAATCCAACAATAAAAGAAATCGCAAAAGCAAACAATTCTCAGAGATGTAGAACAGTCACCGGAAGGTTTCTTCGCCGTCACATTCGCCGTCACCGTTCAAATCGATCTCGCCGGCGTGCACCTTTATACCGTCCTTGCCGTTAGTATGCTTGGATATGGGCCCTTCTCTGAGTTTACTTTCTTTTAGTATTAGTAATTGGGCTTTAATAGGCCCAATTCCCATGTTTTATATCCCACATTTTAGAATTAATCAAACATTAATCTGGCAATTCCTTAATTTCACATTCTAGTACAAATTACTGGTCTTTAGTTATAAGGATTAAGGAGAGTTAATTCATGTTTGGAAAAAAAAAAATGAGAAACTTTTTAGTTGTTTGACCAATAAAAATACAAATTGTTAAATTAATTAACAAAAAATACTAATTCAAAATTTTAATTAGTGAATCGTAACAAAAAATATTATATTTCTTAAGAAAGTTGAATATTTAAATTAGTGAATCGTAACAAAAAAAATGCTAGTGCTATTATAGAAAAAAATATTATTTATTAAAGACCCATCAAAGCGTACATGATACGCTCTACAGAAGATCCGCTGCACCTTTACTTTATCTGTAGCAAAATATTTCAATCCTGAAGATTGAACGGTCCAGAATTGATTATATAGGAAGTGCACCGTAGTCAGTCATGCAGATGACTATTCCCAAATTTTAGCTCGAAACTCTAAAAGACGAGAGCGCGCAAATTTTGAATTTATTAATTTATTTCAATTATTTTTCCTTAGTTGAATCACCACCCAAAGTAATAATATTCATCGTCATGTTCGAGAAGAACGGAAGAACACTGTTGGCGAAGAGGAAAACCCAAGGGACAATCAAAACCAGGGCATCGAAGAAGATTCGGAAGATGGAAGGGACATTGGAGCGTCACTCTCTGCTTCAATTCGGTCAATTGTCGAAGATTTCTTTCGAAAATCGTCCGTCGTCGAATGTTGCTTCATCGGCGTTTCAGGGTCTCCTGGATTCGGATTCTTCGGAACTCCGAAATCAGTTGGGTTCCGCTGATTCAGATGCCAATTGCGGAGAGAAGGACTTTATTCTTAGCCAAGACTTCTTCTGGTAAATCTTCGTTAACTCTGGCATTTCTTAGCTGTGTATATCTAATTCGAGATCTATCGTTATCTTCTAGGTAGTTGAATTTTGGGATTAGTTAGTATTACGATTTCAAGATCTGACTTTAGATTTGAGATGGTTTCCCTTATATTCACTTTTTAAAAATGAAAGCTAAACTTATGTCTAGCTAAAAGATGCTTGTGAGATGTTGATGAATGATGGTCTCAGCTACTAATAATTTCTTCTCTGGTTAATTTTTCCAGCACACCTGACTATATAACCCCGGACAATCAGAACTTGATGAGCGGCTTAGATATCAGCAAGGTAAAATTGTTGATTTGGATGTTTATTTCACCAATGTCTCAAATTTAAAGTTCTTCTCTTTATTGTTTTTGTAGGATCATTCTCCATGTCCTAGGTCTCCTGTTAAACTAAATACAGTTAAAAGCAAAAGATGTCGCCAGGGTAAGCTTTCTTTGGATTCAGATTTTGTGTTTAGTATGAGTAAAAAGAAGATTTTCGGATGAGAAGAAAATATACGTTTCAGTTTTTGTGGTACAATTGTTATCATTATAGTTATGTTTGATCTCCTGTTTTAACAACTGTCCAATATTGAATTCTTTATTGCTTTAAGATTCACACTAGTAGTATCTAGTGATTTCATGTTTTGGTGACAGTGTGTTCTTTGCTTAATTTTTTCATTACTCAGTTTTGTTTGTTTTTTTTTGTGTTTGATGCAGAGAGTTTCACAGGAAATCATTCAAATTCTACCTGGTCTTCAAAACATAGAGTAGATGAACAAGAGAATGATGATATTGACACAGATGAGGTGATGGGGGATAAACTCCAAGCTAATCAAACAGAGAGGACTGGATACGTTTCACAGGCTGCAGTTGCTCTGCGGTGTCGGGCTATGCCACCCCCTTGCCTCAAGAATCCGTATGTGTTGAATCAGTCTGAGACTGCTACTGACCCTTTTGGACATCAGAGATCAAAATGTGCAAGTAAGTTTGTTGTCCCTAAAATTCTTGCTCAAGAATTTCCTGAAGGCTTTAAAAATCAATAAGGCTTGGTTTCTTCAGTAAAACTGTACTAAATATACTGTTATGTAGGTTTTCTCCCTGTAAGTACAAGTGGGGATGGCTTGTCAAGATATCTCACGGACTTTCATGAAATCCGGGTAAGCGAAAGGGTCTTTTAGCTTGGAATTGTGATCATGACGGAATTATGTTGCTTCTTCTTACGTATTTTGGTTTGGTTTCTCCAGCAAATTGGTGCTGGACATTTCAGTCGGGTATTTAAGGTGTTGAAGAGAATGGACGGTTGCCTATATGCTGTGAAACACAGCACAAGAAAGTTGTATCTAGATTCAGAGAGGTATAATTTTCTCTAGTTTTCTTAGTAAGAGAAAGACACATATCTGCTGAAAATAGTTCATCTTGTTTGGATCGTTTTTGTTCAAGTAATCACAGCTGAATTTTTGCAGACGTAAAGCTATGATGGAAGTGCAAGCTCTTGCTGCTCTTGGTCAGTACAGTCCCTTCTTTGGCCTTCTTGTTCTCAAACTATTCTGTTATTCCCTGTTTGCAAGCTAAGCTCAGTGTAGCCTTAAACCGTTTTTATCTTGTTTTGTTCGTAGGGTTTCATGAAAATATAGTAGGATATTACTCCTCGTGGTTTGAAAATGAGCAATTATACATTCAACTGGAACTCTGCGATCACAGCTTGTCAGCTTTGCCTAAGAAATCTTCTCTTAAAGTCTCAGAAAGAGAGATCTTGGTGATTATGCATCAGGTAAACACTGGCTTCATTTTCATATAAAATCAAGTATAGAGATATTATTGATTCTTTGAATTCTTATATACATACCATTGTACTATGTCTCTTACAGATAGCAAAGGCATTACATTTTGTGCATGAGAAAGGAATAGCTCATTTAGATGTAAAACCTGACAATATTTACATTAAGAACGGTGTTTGCAAGCTTGGTGACTTTGGTTGTGCCACACGATTGGACAAAAGCTTACCAGTAGAAGAAGGAGATGCACGTTACATGCCTCAAGAAATTCTAAATGAAGACTACGAACACCTTGATAAAGTCGATATCTTCTCTTTAGGTGTGACGGTTTATGAGCTGATTAAGGGATCTCCTCTTACAGAATCAAGAAACCAGTCGCTCAATATCAAAGAAGGAAAACTTCCTCTCCTTCCTGGCCATTCGTTGCAGTTACAACAACTTCTTAAGGTATGTTATTTGCATTCTTACTTGTGTGTTGTCATGGCTGTCCCACGCATTGGAACATAGCATTTAAGACAGAAATTCTGACATGTTTCTTGAAACAGACAATGATGGATCGTGATCCGAAGCGTCGGCCTTCTGCTAGAGAATTACTGGACCATCCCATGTTTGATAGGATTCGAGGTTGATTCATAGAGTCTCTCAGATGTCGAGAACTAAATTTTGTAAATTATGGTACCAATGATCGGAGGAGGGTAATGGTCCATGGCCATGCACCAGTTTTTTTTTTGTGGAAAACTATTGGCGTAAAAAGATACCATGATCTTGGTTTCGGTACAAAAGATCCGGTTAACCAACAAAAACTGAACTGAATTAATGGCTATTGTATATTTGTGGAACTGAAATTGGGAATTGTATTTTCATGTTTCATTATAATCTCAAATGCCATTAGATTTTTATTGAGTTGAAACTGTTTGAAGAGTCTAATAGGGTAATAGGTCACACAATGGTAGAATGGTTAAAAGCAAAGCAAAATGGTGAAATCTTCACGGTAGTTTAAAACTTGTATAGTTGATTATGATCAAAACTCAAAAGTCTAATGATTTTACACTAGCTCTAAAGGTTATTTATTTACTTTTTTCTCTCCCCAATTGCGGTTCAATTTCTTGAAAAGGCAATATAAATTAATTAAAGAGGTGTTTAGTTTATTGCTTCATCACATGTACTATGTAAAAAAAAAAAAAAAAAAGAAGAAAAAGATTCTAGATGCTTCTGTTAAAATTTACTAATTTCCAAAATACTCTCTCTGTTCTAAAAGATTGATATTCTAGAGTTTTCACATATTAACAAACAATCATTATTTAATTATTTGTCAATCACCTTTTTAAATGAAATATTTTTTAATATCTTTGAATCAATAGTAGTATGAAATCTACAATTAATTAATATCAATCAATAAAAATTAAGTAAAATCCTAAAATTCAATCTTTGTAGAACAAACTCAAAATACTATAACATCAGTTTATCATGATATACTTCCTTAAAAGTATTAATCTTCATAGTTATCATAATTTTATATTAATAATAAAAAAATCTATAATACCTTTTTTATCATTACCACAAGAGAAAAAAAACCAACACATATATAATTCCAAATCACTACACCATAGAAATAGAAGAAACACATTTGTTAAGGTACATAATATTAAATGTTCATAGTTATAGAGTCCAGATTTCAACTTAAAAATGTTAATTGGTAGGTAAGTGTTTTTTCTACTTTGACCAAAAAGAAAAGGAATAAAAAAGTGTATCTACTTTCTATATATTATTTTCAAAGAAAACAATAACAAAAAACTTCACCGCCTTTCTCAAAGCCTCCTATATAATAATATCTTCTGTTTTCTCTTCTAGGCTTTAAGACACCAACTTCTCGATTCTCAGAGCTCTTCCAAATCCCTGTGAAATCGGATTCGAGTAATACTCTCGGAACCTTCTGGTACGTGACGAACCTAGGGTTTAAGATCGCACACTTTTCTCTTCACATGTCTCGATTTCGTACTCTTCTTTAGTCTTTCGCTGATTTCTTCTGTTTTTGTCACTGTTTCGCAATATCTGCTCGAGGGTTACGTCCCGTTTCTGTATGAACGATTTAGGGTTACGTTGGCTTCTTCTCTGTGCTTTGTTGATTCTCTGCGAAATACTTGATTTGATTGTTGTGTTCAAATTCCTTCTTCTTTCTCTCTTGGTGATTCATCGTGATGGATGCGTAATATCTTCTTATCGTTGTTCTTTTGGTAGTCTGATTAGTTTTAGTTTGTGTTTTGATGATATATAAGAGTATCATAGATCTCAACAAGTAAATTCTGTTTTAGTTATCTTGATTTCTCATCATGTCTTGTTACTTTATTGCAGAACCTTGTTCATCTCATAATGGCGAAGAAGGATTCTGTGTTGGAGGCAGGATGGTCTGTCATGGAGGCTGGTGTTGCAAAGCTACAAAAGATTCTGGAAGAAGTGCCTGATGAGCCACCATTTGACCCGGTTCAACGTATGCAGCTGTACACGTATGTCTTCTTATTATAATGTTTGTTTCTTGTTTTTACTAGAGTTCCGTTAACGGTGTGGATACTAACACACAGCGATGTGAATTCACAGGACTGTCCACAATCTGTGTACCCAGAAACCTCCTAATGATTACTCACAGCAGATCTATGATCGGTATGGTGGAGTATATGTTGATTACAATAAACAAACTGTGAGTAATATACCATGTTTGCGTTTGGGCTTTGATTCTGTAACGCTGTTCTGTACAACTTGAGCAAACGGTCTAATGTTTTTATATGTGATTAGGTGTTGCCGGCTATACGTGAGAAGCATGGTGAATATATGTTGAGAGAGCTTGTTAAGAGATGGGCCAACCAGAAAATTCTTGTTAGATGGTTATCCCACTTCTTCGAATATCTTGACCGTTTTTATACTCGTCGGGGGTCTCATCCAACACTGAGTGCTGTTGGCTTCATATCCTTCCGCGACCTGGTTTATCAAGAGTTACAGTCCAAGGCCAAAGACGCTGTACTAGCACTTGTAAGTATCTCTAACTGAGTAGCTCTGGTTTACTTATTCTGGTTTATCTAACGCAATTTGTATTGCCAGATTCATAAAGAACGCGAGGGCGAACAGATTGATAGAGCACTATTGAAAAACGTAATAGATGTCTATTGTGGGAATGGGATGGGAGAGCTGGTTAAATACGAAGAGGATTTTGAAAGCTTCTTGCTTGAAGATTCTGCATCTTACTACTCTCGCAACGCCTCAAGGTGGAACCAGGAGAATTCTTGTCCTGATTACATGATAAAGGCTGAGGAGTCTCTAAGACTGGAGAAGGAGAGAGTCACCAACTACCTTCATTCAACCACTGAGCCGAAACTAGTTGCGGTTAGCTGAAATATATAATTATATATTTGGAATAATCATATTTTGACTGAGGGAATGTTTAAGCGTTTTGATTGTTTGTTTTTTGTTTTGGATGCAGAAAGTACAAAATGAATTGTTGGTAGTGGTTGCAAAACAACTTATAGAAAATGAGCACTCAGGATGCCGTGCATTGTTAAGAGACGACAAGGTAATCGACTTGTGTTGGTTTCTTTAATTCTTAAAGAGTTCTCTTCTAAAATTCACTCTTTGACTGAGCATTTGGATATACTTTCAGATGGATGATCTCGCCAGGATGTACAGGCTTTATCATCCAATACCGCAAGGGCTGGATCCTGTTGCAGACTTATTCAAGCAACATATTACTGTAGAGGGAAGTGCCCTTATCAAACAAGCTACCGAGGCAGCTACTGATAAGGTTTATATTCTTTGCTCATTCGAATATTAGATGTTAGTCTACTCCTTTTTTTATTGCTGAGAATTACGTACTTCCCCAGGCTGCAAGTACTAGTGGACTGAAGGTGCAGGACCAGGTGCTTATCAGACAATTAATTGACCTACACGATAAATTCATGGTCTACGTCGATGAGTGTTTTCAGAAACACAGCCTCTTCCATAAGGTGTGTGTATGTGTGTGTGTTCACATGTCTATCTTGTTTTCCACACTATATTATTTAATGACCATAGTTTCTTTGAATATATTGTAGGCATTGAAGGAGGCATTTGAAGTCTTCTGTAACAAGACAGTGGCTGGAGTGTCCAGTGCAGAAATTCTTGCAACGTATTGCGATAATATCCTCAAGACGGGAGGGGGAATTGAGAAGCTTGAAAATGAAGATCTTGAACTTACGCTTGAGAAAGTAGTTTTCTTCTTCCTTCATATATACTGCTAATAATGCCCTACAAATATGTCACTTTGATGCTGACTTTTTTAATTTTATTTATTACAGGTGGTTAAGTTGCTTGTTTATATAAGTGACAAGGATCTTTTCGCCGAGTTTTTCAGGAAGAAACAAGCCCGTCGGCTCTTGTTTGATCGCAACGGTAATGACTACCACGAAAGAAGTTTACTTACAAAGTTTAAAGAACTACTCGGTGCGCAGTTTACTTCTAAGATGGAGGGCATGGTTAGTCACATGAGTTTTATTTCCTTTGAAAACGGGTTGCTTATTTAGTAGTAACGAAGGTTAATAATGCTTTTTTTTTTTGTACATTCGATTTGTTTCATATAGCTGACGGATATGACATTGGCAAAAGAACACCAAACCAACTTCGTGGAATTTTTATCAGTTAACAAGACCAAAAAGCTGGGGATGGATTTCACTGTCACTGTACTTACTACTGGTTTTTGGCCAAGTTACAAAACAACCGACCTCAATCTACCCATTGAAATGGTAAGTCGTTTATTTTGTAAGTCTTGAAACAGAAAAGAAGAAGATTGTCTGAGCTCCAATTTTCTTTTTGTTTCAGGTCAACTGTGTTGAAGCTTTTAAGGCCTATTATGGAACAAAAACCAATTCCAGGAGACTTTCATGGATTTATTCTTTAGGAACTTGTCAGTTAGCTGGAAAATTCGATAAAAAAACAATTGAGATAGTAGTTACCACCTACCAGGTATGTTTCTGGTTTGTTGTCACTTGGTGATGATGTTTATTTGTACTTAAATATCTTGTTTTTTCTTCTGTCAGGCTGCTGTGCTTTTACTCTTCAACAACACAGAGAGATTAAGCTACACTGAGATCTTGGAGCAGCTAAACCTCGGCCATGAAGATCTTGCCAGGCTGCTTCATTCACTATCATGCTTAAAGTACAAGATTCTTATAAAGGAACCAATGTCGAGAAACATCTCCAACACCGATACCTTTGAATTCAACTCCAAGTTCACCGATAAGATGAGGAGAATTAGGGTATGATGATATTTTCATTAGCGTTGTGTTGTTATTTTCATGTAAGCCCGGATCAAAAATGATGTGTTTTTCTTGAACAGGTGCCTCTGCCTCCGATGGATGAGAGGAAGAAAATTGTTGAAGATGTTGATAAAGATAGACGCTATGCAATTGATGCAGCTCTTGTTCGGATCATGAAGAGTAGAAAAGTGTTGGGGCATCAACAGTTGGTCTCTGAATGTGTTGAGCATCTCAGCAAAATGTTCAAGGTAAATACAAAAACTCTAATTCTGTAAATGTCTTGTAATTTGTGTCCATCAAGGAAATTTACATATTGGTTTTATTTATTTGCAGCCTGATATAAAGATGATAAAGAAACGGATTGAGGACTTGATCAGCAGAGATTACTTGGAGAGGGATACCGACAATCCCAACACTTTCAAGTATTTGGCTTAGTCACAAATTGTAATAGAGAAAAGGTTTTCGGATTTTCGGTTTTGTAAATGACTCTTACATTCTTTTGTCGGATCATTGGATGGATTGGTGATTGAAACAAACAGATTTGTCTCATATTCAAGTCGCAATTACATACATACTCTGTGCGGTGATGGTGATATGAAAAGAGAGCTTGAAAATATATTCGTAATTGTCAGGAAACAATTGAGTAATTTTTGTTTCACGATCCTTGGAAGACTATTGTTAACCCTAAAGCTCTCTCATATATATATGTACAATTAATAATTATACACACAAAACACAAGATGGTTACTTTAATCTTGAGCAAGTCTCACAAATCAAGGTCCTAAACGCTATACACTGGAGCAGTGAAGAGAGCAAAACAAGTTTACATATATAGGCCTTCTTTGTCTTCAATTTTCCAAGGTCGCTTTCCTTTCATCTCCCTGAGTATGACATGTGGGGAGTTTTGCATTTTTGATATTAGAGTGAGATGACACATAATTCATAATCACCGGTTTATGGATTCCATTGCAAGCCTCACCACATGCAACAGTTTCTCCATGTCCTGAAAATTGAAGTCAAGAGCCCTTTTGATGCATGTTATACCATTACTACTGTATCTCGTTTCAAACGATTTTCCCTTTGCAGCTGCTAATGCAATCTGCGCTTTTCTTGATGCTTCCATAGCGTAGTTTACGTTTTTCGACTGCAACACCCAAAAACAAAACACATTCAACCGCACGATTGAGATTAACTTTGACTCCAGGGAAATACTTGGTATATGATGCAAGATTGTTACGCAAAATTTGATATGTTTGATGATGGTTCCTATTCATGTTGCTCAAGCAAGCTATTATCCCACTACTTCACTAAAAACCTGTTGATATTTCCATAGACGGGAAATATTTAGTCGTCTAAACCCAGCCTAACTAACTGGAGCAGCTACAATGTTTTGTAAACATAAACTTAAGTAGAAATTTTTTTACGGCACCTCATCAAATCACAAAAGTAACCTAACTGAACTTACAAATGCCAAAAGCTGTGAAAGAGAGGAATTGTTTCCTGAAGAGATAACATGGTTTCCGGTTACGCTAGGGGATGATCTCACAGTGTTGGACAAAGCAAACTTTTCCGCTGTTAATGTGTGGTTTGAATTTTCACCATCAGAAGCAAAGGAAGGAGATTCACCTGTTTCAAACCCAAACAAAATGGAAAGATAATTCATCATAATCATGCTCACAGGCAACAACATCTTTAGTCTTTATTACAATCTTGTATCTGTCTTAATCTAATGAAAGAAGTTCCTTTTTTAACAAAACAACAATCGAGCCGCCTATCTATTTGAAATTTTGTTCTGCGAAACTTGTCTTTCAACCACTAAATTAGTGGCTTTTCCTCATACGGTTTACATATATCCCATTTGTTGTAGATACGGAAACTACAAGTACTGTGATGTTTTTCTGATAATTTCACAGAATAAAGACAATCCAAGAATCTTCCAAATTGTAATAAATACCTGAAGGAATCACTTGCAAAGCTGCTTGCAACTCATATCTGCATCTTCTTATGTTACCATGGGAGGTATATGTTATCCTTAGATAAGCTACTTCCATACATTTATAAGCCAGAGCAGCAGCCCCCATATCTTTATTTTTCTCGTATTCATGAGCACAGAACCTGTTACATAAACAGTAAAAATTTCGTAACATCAGGACAGGGTTCACTAGAACATCTTAACATGCTAGAAATATCTATTGGCCACAATGCAGCAGCTGAGCTAAAATGAGAGGGCAACATGAACAAGTACCATCACAGTGAAAGGCTCCCTCTAAATAGTAAATTGGGGGACTTAATTGCGTTGACTATCAGAAGAATTCAGCTATCTCACTCCCTAGAGGTGCACAACAAATCGAGTAGAAAAAAGTCACAAATTTAGATCATGTTGAATGCCAAACTTACTCGCAAAGTTTGGCTGTGCTGCCGTAAATATCCTTGGATCTGGCAATGGTCGTGCCAGATGACTCCAAAAGGGAGGCACCATGAAGAAACTTAAGCGCTGCCTGAAAGTAAACACCTGTGCTCTCGTGATTGGACACAGCATTCTGCAAAAGGTTACTGTCAATGTTAAGCCAAGGAAGAGACAACATGCGTAACCACTGCAACATTTTCCATAAAAATGTCCAAACCTTAAGACGATCAGCCATGTGTTTCAAGTCTGTAGCCTCTTTGATTGAGTTGGAGGCAGTCTGACTCGTGGATTCCTTTTTGAAAGGGCTTAAGCCAACATGATCCTTATGCCTACTTCCATTTTGCTTTTGGTTTCGCGAACCTTCATCGTGGGTCACACTGTGATTATCATTCCGCAGTCTCTGTTTCTTTGTATTTGATATCTCAGTGTCGTGACCCAAGACTTCAACTTGAGCTGGTGAAGCTGATTTATTCTTTAATTGCTCAGTGGTCACTTCCAATGGGTTGCTTTTCCCACGAGAAGTGTTTGCTGTATCAGGTTTCTGTCGAGAAGAAAAATGACTACCACTTCTATCTAGCTTAGTATTAGGATCTTGATATTCCCTTGAGTCTTCTTTATTACACTCCATAGACACTTTTCTAGCAGGTCTTTTCTTGCTCCTGCTTTCTTTTGTTTTTACTTTAACAGCAGTGCCAAGATCTTGCACGTTATTCACCAGACCCCAGTTATTATCTTTCGAAGGTGCAGATGACTCCTCTTCTCTACTCTTTTGCTTAGAGTCACCCTCTATGCAATTTTCACCAGGATATCTCCCTGACTTCTTTGGTTTTAAGTTTTCAATTGAACAATCCTCCCCATATGCTCTTTCTCTATCCTTGGAATCTTCTGCAGCCTTCTTTGTTGTCCCTGGTCTATCGATAGTACTATAAGCCTCACCATCTCGGCATCTTTTTAACGTCTCACCAGCATTATAATCAGTATCATGGTACTCATCCCTTTCTGAAATTCTTCCTGATTTAAGCTCACCTGAGTCTAACACTCTCAAGGCCAAAGGGGCAACTGATTCAACTAGTGAACCTTTACTTTCGCGGACATTATTTTTGATAATTTCAGAGCCCAAATCCTTACACAAACTCGGAGAGGACAGTGTAGAAGGTAGATGAGAAGCACTATCTCTACCATTTTCTTGACTAACACTTCTTTCCTTATCACAGCTTTCACTACTAAAAGGCAACTCTTTTTCATCACAACTTGAACCTTTAAGCCTCTTTCTCTTTCTAACGTTCTCTCCACTTGATTCCATTACTGCAGCTTCTCTAAGTCTCATACAATCTCCACTTTCCTCATTTTCCTTCAGTTTCCTCTTTCTGTCATCACGTTCGCCATGCGAGGAAGCCTTAGCAAAATCCTTGACATTTTCGGCTAAGGCTTGAGTAATCATAGTTTTGTTAGTATCTAAAACTTCCAGAATTTGGTTGGATTTGTTGGATCCAGGTTGATCTACAGCGGAAAATCGTGATTTTCCAGTCTTTGGTTTCTTAGAAACCCCAGAAAGTTCCCTTTCAGATTCCATTCCCATATTCTCCATTCCTCCTACATGCGTATTCATCAAGCAGATCAGATAATTTGAACAGAAAGAAAATATTATAAGGAAAATCAATATCTTTCACAAATAATACCTTCAAGAGAATGCTTATTTTTCACTTCCCGTCTAACACTCTGCTTGGTGGTGTGCCTATCTTCATTCAAGTCACTCGGCTTAATAAGGTGTTTCAAATCAGGTTCACATACCAAATTTAGATGATCACAAGCCTCTTCATCATTTTTAACACTGTTGAAACTCTCGCCCAATGCATTTTCTTCTGAAAGCTTTTCTTTCTCAGCTTTAAGTACGGGACTAATTTGTTTTTCTTCTTTTGATTCTTTCGAATCACCAAAGAATCCCTTACACATGTGTTCGGATTCTTCAATATCTTCCTGCAATTTATCTGGTACATTCTTCTTAATTATATTTACAGCAGCGTCCTTGCCTCTCTGACTATTCATGGTAACAATGGAGCTTGAACCTTTTTGTGACCTCTGTACTTTAGGCAGTTTTGACTTTAAAATTTGCTCTTCATTCCTTGTCTCACTCTGAGTACCCTTAACCACAGAAGAATAATCTACATGTTCAATACTTGGAGCTTTCTCCCGCTTGGGATTACTTTCCAATGAGTTTAGAGGTTCACCTTTTATCAGGTACACGTCTTTTCTTACGTTAATACTTTCAGTTTCCTTAACACTTCGATCTGAAAATGCCACTACATTATCTTCTAGTTCCGGCTTTGAACCCATCAAAGCTGCATCTTTGTTCGTTCCTCTTAATATACTCTCCACATTAGAATCTGATACGTTATCAATCTCTTTTGCCGGGTGGATATATGAAGGTGATAGACAGGATAAAAGTGGAAGCTTCATAGTCTTGGAAACAAGCTCCTCACAGGACTCTTTGTCAGCCTCTTTTTCAGTATTGGATACGGTATGATTTCTGTCAAGCTTGTTTGACGGTGGCCTATACTTTACCCTATCCCTTAACTTTTCCTTCTTCCCAATAGGAAACTTACCAGCACGCTTTTGTGAATCAGAAACAACTAAACCATCGGGTGTACTTTTTGCATCCGTCTTGTTTGTAGAACCATATCCAGCATCTTTCAAAATCTTTTCTTTCGATCCCAACTGAATAAGATCATCAGAGAGAGGTGATAACAGCTGATCTTTATGCAAAGGGAATGACACCATAGCCTACACACACAAAGGTATATGTCAAACTCATATTCATCATTGTTCAATCTTTAAGGAGAAGGAAGAAACAGAAAAAGAAAACAAAATCACCATAAGAATTTTAGTGGGCGAATCACAAATCCCATTCAGTAAATCTTGTTCAACTTCTGAGAGGCAATTCACCCGCGATGCTGATGGTAGCATATTGAGGCCTTCTTTAGTAAAGGTAGAAACGTTTTTGAGTGACGAGAGGTCACTTGAACCAACTTTTATACGAAACCTGAGAGTCTTATGATTTGATGGAGCAGAAGAAGAAGTTTTTGCGTCAGACATGTGTTTGCTATCAGGTGTCCCTATATGACTTGATTTGACAAACTTGTTTAATTTGACCAAAACATCAGAAGCAGGAGGTTTTGAAGCGGATCCGGATATTGATAGTTGAGGTACTAGTGATGAAGCTGAGCAATTAGATCGACCACCCTATAAACAGAAAATGACATTCACTATAAAAGCTTAAATTCAAGCTCTAGTCGAAGTTTGAGTTGTTTAATGATCTTTACCAATTGGTTTTGTTGAACTTCTGGTGAAGTCTTAGGACGTGAACAAACAGGAGATCTCTGATACATAGACAAAAAGGAACCATAGCCACCAAACTTTGCACCTATAAACATTCATTGAATTCATAAATGAACATAAGAGAAAGCAACAAAGTTTAAATATACAAGAAAACTTACCCAAATTTTCAGCAGAAACTCCACCTTCAAAATCTTTCTGAAAATGTCCCAAGACGTTTTCGAGTTTCTCATCCTTAAGAAAAGGAAAAAAGAAAGGATTCTATCTAAGTAGTAGTTGTAGAAGAAGAAAAGGAAAACATAGTTAAGAGGTCAGAAGAAGCTTACAATGTAAGAGAGAGCAACATCTGGGTCAACGCAAGAAACATAAGAATGTGTACTTTCTTCCTCAAAGTCACAATCTTGCATGATTTCTTCACCTAATCCACCAAACCCTAACCCTAATTCGCTTCTAGCATCGCTACTACTCACCAAAATCATCTAAAACCCAAACCTATATATATCATATCAATCGAAGAAGCTAAAATCTTCCAAATTTCCTCAGAAAAAAACTTAGATCGATCGAGAGAATAAGCAAAACTCTTAAATACCCATTTACATAGAGAGACTTGAACAAAGCAGCCCGATAAAATCAATCAGCTGAATTCGTTGGATAATGCGATTCAGAATCCAGAAAGCGAATAACGCCCAGATTTGGGAGAGCTCACGTGAAGAGCTTTGAAGAGAGAAAGCTTTAAAAAAAAACTTGAAGATCGAAACGACAGAGGAGGTTCCTCACGTTGCAAATTCAAAATTCCGTTTTTTGATTCCTCATTCTCTGTTTTCTCGAACAAACGAAAAAGAGGAAAAAAAATTAACTCAACAAAAATAATTTCCTAAAAAAAAAAATTGATTTCGGACCAGCTCGCCCAAACAAAGCAAATCCCACGTGACAAGTGATGTCATAGTGGTCAAGTTCGTCATTTCAGTCTTCAAAGATTTGTCTTTTTTTTGCAAGTAAAATCTCCTTAATCATAAAAATTTTTACTGTAATTTAAAAAACTTTCGCCATATGGATTCTATGCTTCACGTAATTAATGGAATTTAGTCACGTGTGGAAAACAAAAACGCTATTTTTGGAATGCCAATTGAAATAATTGTTTGGAGAAAATATTCTGAAATTACTAACAACACCATAATCAAACAGATAATATAAAACACAAACCTAATATAACAAACTGATGATTTTATTTCCTACCCAAACCAAAAACAGAATTCTTTTATGAACCGTTGTGGAAATTTTTTTAAGAAAACCTTTTACCATTGAATAATCTGCTTCACTTGTGTGTTATATTATTACATGGAACTATGGAAGCGAAGAATCACTTGTGCGTAACCAATCAAAGGTAATTCAAACCAAGAAAATTATTTTACATTATTGATTCTTTAATTTTACTATCAATTGACTAACCAAATCAACAGAACTGTTCAGAGAAAATAGTCTGGGAAAAAAATATGAAATGTCTTCATTATAAGCTAATTTTTATGTACTGAGAGGGGTTTAGCTCGAACGGCCTTGAAATTGATCTCGAAGCATCTCATACTTCTTAAGCTCAGTTATGGAGAGTGATGGCGAGAGCTGATCCATTGCCTACAAAGAAGACAAAGTGGGAAACTATTATAACTCTCGACTGATAAAACCGAACCATAACAAATTAACATTTCTACTCAACCATGAAAATGGCAACTCTTTTTGATGAGTAGATGAAGGAAAAGAGTTTTAACCTTTATAAAATCCACATACTCTACAACGACTGAATCGGGATCATCTTCTTCTGTAGGCATATCCCCTGAATCCGATTTTGACACCTGCATTTGCCAAGTATGCAGATACAAAGCGATTTCAATAAAAGCTTTTACAGAGACTTATATAGTCTTAAATTTCAACCCTATCCCTCTCACCTTTCGCTTAGCTGCCTGAAACCAAGCATCAGCACACAAGGCGTACATATCAGCGCCGGTGAATGTAGAGGGACACTTCTTTGCTACTGAATAAAGAGATACATCTTCGCTTAACTTAAATTTCCGAGTCAGTGCTTTAAGTACCCTGTCAAAAACAAGAATCAGGAAGCTTCTAATTTTTTTTGTCTTTGGACATGCTTTTGATTGTTTAAATGCCTAACCTTTCCCTGTAAGACGCATCAGCGTTGACTCCAACATATAGAAGTTTGTCGAATCTGCCAGGCCGTAAAAGAGCTGGATCAATCAAGTCAGGTCTGTTGCTTGCTCCTATAATAAACAGATCCTGGGAAGAGTCGCTGAGTCCATCGATCTCTGCAAGCATCTGAGATACCACTCGATCCATGACTCCTCCAGAATCACCAGAAGCACCTCGAGCTGGAGCAAGAGAATCAAGCTCATCAAAGAAGATCACACAAGGTCGCGCTGACCTTGCCTGCAATTGAAGAAAACACACTAGTTTAAGAATCAGAACCAAAGACTCAATATGCTTCTCCTAGGGAAGAAGAAATATAACTTACCTTTTCAAATATATCTCGAACATTTTTCTCTGACTCTCCAATATACATGTTGATTAATTCTGGACCCTTTACACTGAGGAAATTTAAGGAGCACTCTGTCGCCACAGCTTTTGCCAGTAAAGTCTGTAAATTTAATTCAAAAACTCAAAAATATAACTGCCAAAAAACAGACTATTAAGAGATGCTAAAAGTGAAAGAAAAAATGGCTTACTTACTTTCCCTGTTCCTGGAGGGCCATAGAGAAGTACACCAGAACGTTTACGCAATCCGGACGAAAATAAATCTTTATGCAGGAGAGGTAGTTGAACTGTGTCCAATATCGATGTCTTCACATCCTCAAGCCCACCAACATCATCCCATTTCACATTTGGAACCTACGAATACAAATAAACCTTTAAGTTATGTGCATCTCCAGTAACAAAAAAATATGCAAACTTGTCTCATAAATAGACAAACAAACGAGAAAACACCACAGCAAGAAAACTGTGAATGTTACCTTAGGAGCACCAAGGGCTGATGCATTTCTCTTCTTTGATCGATCCAAAGCTTTGGTAAAGTCTTCCTTAGCTGTTAATTTCTCAGTGCTGTTATCTATTTGGCTTGCCTGGTGTATATCAACTCCATGAAGATCATCTGACAGAGAGTTAATTTTCTTGGTCTCGGACTCTTGACTGATGTATAAGTTGGCACCAGCATCAGCTACAAGAGCTTGCAAGTCCCGGGGAAGGAAGCCAGAAGTCTGTCCCACCAATCCTTTCATAAATTCATCTGAGCTAATCTACAATGTGAAAATATCTATCCATCAAGCCTGAAGTTGTTAACTTTAGTTTGAAAATGGAAGAATAAATGGATCTAGTATCTCTAAGATTTCAATGAGAGGTAATTTAATTTAGTTCAAATTATATCATAAAACAAATACTTGAAGTTTTGGAGCATTGTACTCACATACATTAAGGAATTGAGAAACGCCTTGGAGGGACTGAGACAGCATTTCAGATCTCTGTTCGTCATTCAAAGAACCCATACGTATTTCATGGCTAAAGCAACGCCTGATTGTTGGAGAGATACCCTCAGTACTTTCAGCAGATGCGATTAGCAGCACTTGATGTCCCCTAAACTTTCCAACTTCATTTTCAGACTGCATTAGCACATATACAGATAAAGCATCATGGAAAAGGGTTTCGAAGAGCAATATTTTCTCTTTTCTTTACTTTATAGAGTACGAGGTCTAAAACCATCATGAGTTGTTTGAGAGCTTAGCTAAAATGGATTATGCGACAACGATTTGGAAAACGGAAAAGTGAACTTAAGTGAAACTGTGCAACGCGCAATGGAGAACCAAGGAAAGAAATGAAAATCTTACGAAATTGCTATTCGATTTTTCTTCCATGGAACTGTCCCCATTAGAAACTGGCTCAGTGAGTTCCCTAATAACCGATGCAATCTCAAAGGACACACCAACTCGGTCACCCAGTGAACCATCCTGAGAGCCCAGATTTTTAAAAACATCGAAATGGCGAAGCAAAAGTATCGTTGGTGAATACCTGTGACAATGAAAACAAGGCATTCACCAAGTTGTGGATAAAAATACTATTCCAGAAAGAAGAGCTCAATATTTACAAAAATGTAAGTAATTTTGCACTTCATTAAAACACGGCCATTTACTGAATGCAGTTCATAATGAATACATGAAAGAAAAGAAAAAAAGTATACCATTTTACCTTCGTGCCATATTAAAAGTCTGGGCCAAAGCAGTAGATGTTTTCCTCTCAGATGATGCTAATAAACTGTGGCAGCTAAATTCAACTACATGCAGCCCCAACCTCCTAGCAACATATTTAACAACAGTTCTCTTCCCACACCCTTAAACAAGCAATAGATACAAAAAGCTATTAGCACGTGATTCAGTTATATGCATAGAGCATAAAGGTCGAATTATGACTTCTCCCAAATTACCATAATCTGTAAACACAGAAACATAGTCTCTTACTAGTCTTTCCTTAACATTGTTTCCAGAAATAGTTTAACCCTTAAGAACATATATGAAAGTGAAGTATTTTCTTGATGAAACCGAAGCAAATGTACCTGGTATACCATGCAGTAAAACAGCAACCCTGAGTTTTGAGGCGAGTGCTGATGGGCAGAGAGGTGGTGAAAGCACCGATGCCAAAATATTTACTGTCTCCTCCTGCAATGGCATAGGAACCTTTGATCTATACACCAGTAAATCTGGTGGAAGACCAGAAGATACAGTTCCTCCAAGGACAAGGGCGGTTTGGGAGTGATTCACTCGAAGAAACCTCTCATTAGAAGGTTCCATCGCAATAACCTGAGCAGATGAACTAAGTTTTCAGTAAGCTCTGGCCAAAATGAGCATTTTTCTGGCAAAAATGAAAACCAATATTACCTTAAAATATATATAGTCGTCGCTTTCGGAGCACAACCTTTGACTACATGGATTACAAATGCTTGAACCACAATTCCAGTCAATGTAAATGCGAAATATATCGCCTCTTGATAGCTGTCTATCAGTTCCAAAATACTTCTGTAATGCAGAATCTATTAACCCTTGTCGCTCTTCAGCTTCAAATGACGAATTGACTTTCAGGGATGGGATGGTACCACACTCTGGGATTTTAACAAAAGAAACTCTCAGATGTGATGCATAGCCTGGAACTTGGGACACGGGTTCCAAATCCAAACCAATCTTCGACCCATCTTCTGCAGATTTTCCGATAAACTCCTCATCACACTTAGCTTCAAAATACTTCTCTAAGACCCCGTTCCCTCGATGTACGAGGGATTTCAGGCAAGATATGTGCAAGCTAAGATTAAAAGCTAACATTGGGGACAAGTAAGCAACCTCTTGATCTAATAACTGCTGGCCCATCAAATCATAAGTGGGAAAGACAAGCATCGTATGAAGAGAGTCCGAAACAGGTACTTGAGTGAGAGATGCATCTTCCAGCGTCGTCTTGGGAGGATCAAGTACAACAACTTGCGCAACCCTTTGAATGCCTATCTCAATGTTCTTGACAACAACCTTGCATTTTAAAAACTCAATTGTTAACATCAAAAGCAACAAAATTATCCAGAAAAGATCCAGCTTTGTTGACTGAACAAGATGAGAAGGACATACCAAAGAACCAGAGTTGATAGATAGTCTCTTAAGCAATTGAGTGGAGAGTCCAACCAATGCAGAGTCATCTAAAGAATCCAATTTTGCATCGGAAACATTTTCTCCGTCCTTCCGCCACCGGAGAATGCCCGCAGACAACCTAGCGTTCCCTCGTAACAAGTCACCGTCTTTATTCAGAACTCGGTCGCCGTCGGCAGAGCTGGGTTGTGACGAATTGAGCACTGAACGGAGAGTACTTCTTGTGGATGATAGAACCAGAGGATTCCGTCTCTCCACCATTGCAACGGAATCAAATCGAATTCCCAATTACTCAAAACTCAAAAGAGTCAGAAAAAAAGTATAAAAACAAAAACCCTAATTTTCCATCAGAAGATTCAAGTTCCGTTGAAGAAAATTCACAGTACGCGAACCGATGAAGACTGAAGAGGATCAGATGGTACTGGCCCCACTTAAGGATTTTTTCGTATTTATATTATTATATTTTCTGATTATTGTTTTTTTGTACTATTTGTTCCTCCTAATCAAAGTTTTACTATAATCTGTTTAGTAAAATTAACCTGGAATCATAATTAGCATAAATATTTTAAAAAAACAAATTATAGGTTTCGAGGGGCTCGAGAATTTTCGATCAGCCTAACATCATTACATAAACAGCCTTAAAGCTAAAATATAAATCTCAATCGGTGTAATCACTACTGCTTTTCTATTTTTCTAACCAAAGCAAGTAAAGGCCCTAATTTTGTTTGGACCACTAACAAATATACATTTTCAAAAACTAAAAGCATGGAGTGATCTTAAAGCTTGGTCTCACCAAAATTATTCACTTGACACTTAATATATTCTTTATGTATCGTTATATTTAGAAAACTTTGCATTAGATATATATTCCATATAAATTTTAGTGGACAAAGCAGTATGTAGAAAAATTAAATGATTGATCATCTTAAACTTTTGTTAAATTGAAACGAAAATTGAAAAACAAGAGAGTAGACATAATGATGATAGAAGAAACCTCACTTATCCCATAATAATGGATGGAAATGCCTCAAAGGATACTAGCTAGCAACTTAATGTAGGTACATTGCATGTATTGTTTGTTATTCCTTAAGTTAATTTTATCTGTGATAATAATGATCTCAGCTTTACACGTACTTAGCAGATTAATTTTAACCAAATCTTTTTTCTCTACCTTTTTACATCCATTAACTACGTACATTCACTGCCATTACAACCGCAAGAGCTCTTCTTCTTCTTCTTCTTCTTCTTCTTCTTCTCCTTCTTCTTCTGCTACGAGAATAGAGAGAGATGGGACTTGTTACAGTCGGAGAATTGAAGCCAGCTTTCACAGGAAAGAGAGGGTTTCGTCTGAATTCAACCATCAGACATGCCTCTGAATGGTAATATATACTCTGTTTCAAAAACCAGTTTTGTAACTATTATCACCAAATGAAATCCAAATTTAGTAACAACGATTCTTGTTTTTTTTTTTGCATTCACATCTTTGTTTTTGATAAAACTGTCAGAAAAAGACTAAAAAATTTGTTCTTTCTGAAGAATTATAGCAATCTTGTATGTGATGTGAATCTGTAGCCAAAAGTCATTTCTTGTTAAAGTCTTACTGTTCATCGAAACCAATAATTTCTCCATCTTATTTTGTATATATGTGGAACATATCCGTACATTAACACTTCATCTGGTTCTAGTTCTGTCTTCATTTGAAAAAGCTTGATGTAGACATAATCTTTTACATGTCCCCTGTGAATCTTTAAATGTCTCTAAAACCAGGAATAAATAACACTATTTTTGGCGATAAATTCACTGTTTCGTTATCCTAGAATCTTAGCGTCGGAGTCATGGAATTCAAGTACACAAAAGATCTTTTGATTCATAATTCAGAAATCCTTTCGCTTAATCTTGATGGTTTTTTTATCTGTTTTCGCAGGCCGATATCCGATGTCTCTAGTGATCTGACAGTTCAAGTTGGATCTTCGAGTTTCTGTCTTCATAAGGTAAAAAGCAAATTTAAGAACATTAAAACAGAGTATCCTCTGTTCTTGAGTTGTATTGAAAGTTTTCAACTGTTACTTGTTGTTTTGATTTCTCAGTTTCCTCTTGTGTCTCGGAGTGGAAAAATCCGAAAGCTTCTCGCGGATCCAAAAATATCGAATGTTTGTCTCTCAAATGCTCCTGGAGGATCAGAGGCTTTTGAGCTCGCAGCTAAGTTCTGTTATGGAATCAACATTGAAATCAACCTTCTTAATATAGCTAAGCTCCGTTGTGCATCTCATTATCTAGAGATGACAGAGGATTTCTCAGAGGAGAATCTCGCTTCCAAAACAGAACATTTCTTGAAAGAGACAATCTTCCCCAGTATTTTGAATTCCATCATCGTTCTACATCATTGCGAAACCTTAATCCCAGTCTCTGAAGATCTCAACTTGGTTAATCGGTTAATCATAGCTGTTGCCAACAATGCCTGCAAAGAACAGCTAACATCGGGTCTTTTAAAGCTCGATTATTCGTTCTCGGGTACAAATATCGAACCACAAACTCCATTAGACTGGTGGGGGAAGTCACTAGCTGTTCTGAACCTCGATTTCTTTCAGAGGGTTATCTCTGCGGTTAAGTCTAAAGGGTTAATACAAGACGTGATCAGCAAGATTCTGATAAGCTACACGAATAAGTCTCTTCAAGGGCTCATTGTTCGCGATCCGAAACTGGAGAAAGAAAGGGTTCTTGATTCAGAAGGTAAGAAGAAACAGCGATTGATTGTGGAAACAATTGTGAGGTTACTTCCTACACAAGGAAGAAGAAGCTCTGTTCCAATGGCGTTTCTTTCAAGTCTTCTCAAAATGGTCATCGCAACATCGTCATCTGCTTCTACAGGATCATGTAGATCAGATCTAGAACGAAGAATCGGTCTGCAATTAGACCAAGCCATCCTCGAAGATGTCTTGATTCCGATAAATCTCAATGGAACAAACAACACCATGTACGACATCGATTCAATCTTGAGAATCTTCTCTATATTCTTGAACCTCGATGAAGACGACGAAGAAGAAGAACATCATCATCTTCAATTTAGAGATGAAACAGAGATGATCTACGATTTTGACAGCCCCGGGTCTCCAAAACAGAGCTCTATCTTGAAAGTATCGAAGCTAATGGATAACTATCTAGCTGAGATAGCTATGGATCCGAATCTCACAACCTCAAAGTTCATAGCTTTAGCAGAACTCTTACCAGATCATGCTCGTATCATCAGTGATGGACTCTATCGAGCCGTTGACATTTACCTCAAAGTAAGAAAAATCATCAATCTCATATTCTAGAAACTGTCAAAACTCATTAAAAGTTTTTATTTTTTGACAGGTTCATCCGAATATAAAGGATTCAGAGCGTTATCGTCTCTGTAAGACGATAGACTCACAAAAACTATCACAAGAAGCTTGTAGCCACGCAGCTCAAAACGAGAGATTACCTGTGCAAATGGCCGTACAAGTGTTGTACTTTGAGCAGATCAGACTCAGAAACGCAATGAGCAGTAGCATAGGTCCTACTCAGTTTCTATTCAACAGTAACTGTCATCAGTTTCCTCAACGGTCAGGAAGTGGAGCAGGTAAACTCAGCATTAAGCAAACCTATGTCAAACCTCTTCTAGTAACATCATCTGATGTTGTCTGAAACACTTTTTGTTTGTTTGGATCACAAGGAAGTGGAGCAATATCTCCTAGAGATAACTATGCGTCAGTGAGGAGAGAAAACAGAGAGCTAAAGCTTGAGGTTGCGAGGATGAGGATGAGATTAACTGATCTAGAGAAAGATCATATCTCGATTAAACAAGAACTCGTGAAATCTAATCCAGGGACTAAGCTTTTCAAGTCATTTGCTAAAAAGATAAGCAAACTCAATTCTCTTTTCAGTTTCAGTAGTCTTAAACCTTCCTTGAGTGGCAAGGCAAGTTCTGAAAGCCGTTTCTTGTTTCAGAGAAAAAGACGACACTCTGTTTCTTGATCTTTAAAGAAAGAATAGAATCTTCACCTTTTTTATTCACTTTGTGTAGTGAATGGGTTTTTATCGTTGGAGGGTTTGATTTGTGATTGAGTGTGCATGTATAGCTCTATACAGTCGTGTTTGTGAATGTGAGCGATGATGTGTTTTGTCGGTCTTTTGCTAAAGACTTGTATAAAAGTTGCATGTTCCATTTCTCTAGAACTTTGATACGACACGGTTTCAATTTGGCGTCCTACAACGACACCGTTTTGACCTCTTCTATTTTTTTCTTCGTTAATCATACGCACTAGATTTTAACCCGCGGTACACCGCGGAGACAATTCATTTTTTAAAATTAATATATATATAAAACTTTGTAAATTATATCTAATTATATAATATTTTTATTTTATAGTTTACAATTGTTACTAAGTAACGTCCTGCCAAACCCGTCCCGCTAAATCCGTCCACCAAAAAAACTATTTATTTTAATGTTGATCTTATTTATAATATGTTTATGAATCATTGTCAAAATATTTTAGTCGTTCCGGGACGTTGTATCCACACATTTTTCGTCAATTGGTTAATATATGTTCATTTTTAAAATTTCGAATCACAAAATATGACCAACTTTTTTTTGAGATTTTTTAAAACTCTATATATTATATAATGATGTTAAATATTTTTGATATATTAAAATTTTTATAAATTTAAATATTAATAATGTTTTATGAAGTTTAAATATATAAATAATAATATTTTAAAAAATAATATTTAAAAAAAAATATTTTTTGCCTTTTAGGTAATGATATAATAACTCTAAAAGCAAAAATTTAGAAGATTTAAATCTTTAATTAAATATTTTTATTCCTAAATAATTAATGTAGTAACATGACATTGTAAATAAGTTCAAATACATGATCTATTTATTTAAACAAAAAACGTTTAGTAAGAACAATATTTATTTAAACAAAAAACTTTGTTTTAAAATATTGTTAACAAAATAAGTTTATGCTAATTTTAAGGGATTGATGTGAAGTTTGTTTGGATTAAATTTGATTGATAATGTGATTGACAATTTAAATTAAAAATTTAAAGTAAAATTAATTATTTTGGAAAAAGATTTAATGCTAATGGTATTGGGTTGTAAATAAGTCCAACTCTAAGATTTATTTGCTAAAATGGCTGCAAAAATGTATATGTAGATTGAGCCTTTCAGATCCATATGAAGTAATTTCATCTGTTTTTTTTAAAGCTTTTGTTGCTTTCAGCATTCTCACAAATTTATATCAGAATTTGCAGGAACTAGATAAATTATTGCACTGAACTTCGATAAGAGTACAGTATTACACTAAAAAATTCTATAGGAAGAAATTTTTTGAACAATTCACAAAATTGAAACTTATTCATCTCTTCATCAGTACCCTTTTTTTGTAAGTAAATCCTATAAACCCACAAAAAGCTAAAGAATTCTTGTTAACTTGAAAACGCAATAGATGAAGAACAGAAGAAGACTCAGATTGCTTCTACCAGTCCATGATTACTAATTTTGTATGACATGAATCTTGAGATACTATTACTATACTCTATACATATGTAGCAAAACTTATTGTTTTTCTTGAATATTTCTTGTTTCTTCTTGAATGTTTAGTGCTAACGTTAATATTAATTAGAATACTTATTCAACCAAATAAGTCAATAATCACATGGTACAATATAAAATTTTGCACATATATATTGTTTATAACTTATAAGAAATAATCATTATATATAAATAAACAAAAACTGATGATAAACGTCCTCGGGTAAATACATAATATGCAAATACGATTTTATTCCTAAGCATTTGCGATTGCATTTAAAACACAAAAGAGAAATTGTTTCTTCTTCTTATTCTTGTACTTACTCCTATGTATTAATATATATGCTACAAACATTGATCATCTCACAGTGTTTGAAGCATATACATATATTTCAATCACGCTATACTAAAAGATATATATGGAAATAGAAACATTACGCGTTTGGGAATTGAAGTCTTAAATCCATATGGCTCCAGCTCTTCGGAGCAACGAAGCTAGTTGGTTCCTGACTTGAAGAGACATAAGTTGATTTGCACCACCTACGAGCTCTTGCCCTATAAAGACAGCTGGCACAGTCGGTTTGCACCCAAGCTCTACAAGTGCTCGTTCGATCTCTGGTCCATTAGACATTTCGTCTAGCTCATACACTGTTGAATTCGCACCGTAACCAGATATAAGCGACTTGATCGAGTGACTCATACAGCAGGACGTCTTGCTGAATATCACCACGGGCTTGTCTTCTAACAAATTTGATATCTTCTCCATTTTGATATTATCTGAATGTGTGTGTCAAGAAACTCTGTGTGTATATATATTGGTGTAAGTAATAAGGAGATCTGGTTTGTTTGAGTCTGGTTCAAGGAAAGTCATTGGTAATTTATATAGAAATTTTTGTTTGGGAAAAATTATTGATAGGCCCTCTTATTTTACATGATTTGCTTGTTAAACCCAATATTATTTTAAATTAATGCTTTATACTTTTGATTTTGTTCAGATTGGTACATAATCTAACCTCCATATGAGATCAAATTAATAAGACAACCCTTTGTTAATAACAAATTGCAATTCTTGAGTTGATTAATTTGGAGAATTTGGATTTTTAACAAGCATGTGCTTTATTTCTAAGTTCAATAAAAAAATATTCGGTGTAATATTCTCATAAAAACCATTGGGGGTTTTAATATTTATTTTTCGGGTTCTTGGGACTAGTTTGCAAAATAGATTATTGAAATGACAGAACGAGAGAAAAGTAGAGGAACATTGGAGCCTATCAGAAAGAGAACCAGAATCAACAAAGATTCTATCTCGTTTTCGATTTTGAAGAAATTCATTTTAATTATTATAAGAAAAGCTTCTCAAAATACATTAGAATGACGGTATATAACTATATATATACCACGAAAGAGCCGCCATTGTCGTTTAAGCCGTACAAGCTGGAGAAGATCACGAGGAAGATGCTCCCCTTTGTACGTTCGGATTATTCGACCGACAAATAAAAGAGAACCAATCTATATACTCTCCCAACAATCGCAATCTATAATATTAGGGTTTATCTTACGCACGTTAATATATGCTATTAGCATGTAATTATGCGACTTAACTGATAATGGAAACTTAATTTTGATTGATTCTGTACTCAGATTTGAGTCGTGTATATATTTCCCTCAATATGTACTCTATTAAACGTAACTACACATAATTTAGTTATATTGACGCTTTCAATACGAGTTTGAAAGATTAGGCTCTAGCTAATTAATAAAGAATTTCATGTGAATTTCATTTTTAATTTTTCAAATATATATATGAGAAGTAGTCAATTCCGACATTCTGTATTCGTTCACGTGATTTTTTTGTTCAGCGCTCTACGTAATTAACTAATTCACAACTTCATCGGTCCAGTTTGATATCAATCACAACATATATTCTTTAGAGTATTACAAAAGGATAATGATTCATACATGTACTTGCTGCTTCAAGTTGATGTATTTTAAAGATTCTATCTTTCACATATAGCTCCCATATGAACTTTGCCCTGAAAATGGTTTGGTTCATAACTTCATATATCTGTACTTTGCCCTAAAACTGGTTTGATACATAACCTTCATATATGTACTTCTCAAGTTTTTAGACTTTATTTCGCACGATCATCTAACGTACGATGATTTAGGACTTCGAATCTAGAGATTTTATTATTAGTTACGAGATTTTTATTTTTATTTTCCTTATTAGGAGAGTTACGAAATAACTAAATAACTCGAGTGTGTTTCGTACACACCAATTTGTAGTTTTTTTTTTTTTCGTACACACATTTGTTCATAGTGTTCTTGAAACACAATATATATATTTTCCAACAAGAGACGATTTTGGAAACCAACAATATCAGCGTAACTAACAGATCTTTCATTGGCTGAATTGATACCTAGAAGATTCTTTTCTTTTTTTCGGTTAATAAAAAGGTAAATTGCATTTTCATTGAACAAAGGTGTAGAAATGCGAATGCACTATGTTTTTCACGAGACAAATTATGAACAAAATATATGAACAAAAAGTCCAAACCAGATAGTGAGGAACGTGTCGTCGGTAGAAGAAGGTCTCGTTCGATCCAACACTTACGAGAACATATTCGATATGAAGAAGAGATTACAATTGGACCCAACTTGCTTTTGTTTTTCGGAAATTTATTTCTATTTTTATTTATCTCAAGTCTCATGTAATGTATCAAATAATATCCAAAGAAATTATGCGTATATGAGGAGAAAATGAAAAAGCACTGGTAAGCTGTTTAATATTCCAATAAGGCAAGAACATGATAGGCCACGTATCTCTCTCTCATATAAATGAGTTTACACATTTATTCATATTTGAATTCGATGCTTTTGTATGGATGAATAATAATCTTCTTTTTTCCCCTAGTTCATTCGTATATATTTCAAGATCCTTGTGGTATATAAAGTAAATTGGCTCCATCAAAACTCGAAAGGCCGCTTATTTACACGAGGTCACACATGAATTTTGATCTAATTAGCCAATTATGTTTTTGTGTGGGTGAATGAGTTTTATGATGAAGCTCTATCTTAATCCATAAATAGAATCAATACATCAATTCTATTTTGTAACACAATTTTTATATAAATCAGTAAGTCTTTTGCAGGTAAATTACTATTAAAAATCGGAAGACAAAAATTACTTAAACAATGCAGTTTTGTAGAAACACATGTATGGGGAAAAAAACAATTCATGTCAACTCGCAGAAATATATAAGCCATATTGTTTCGATTAACAAATTCACTTTTAGATTTTTCTCACATATATATGATTTGATTCTGTTAAATTATTATTATTCAAACATTATACTAGCAAAGCGGTTTGGCGAATGATGTTAACATCTGATGCACATCCATAGAACTAGAAGTGCTGATTATGTTAGAAGATTCTACTAGTCAGTTCCTATTTTGCCTTTTGTCGCGTCTATAATTGTGATGGATTATATATGATAGTAAAGTGTCGTCATGTAAAGCATTTGGCAATTGCATCAATAATTTATTGTATACACATGCACACGGGAATTATATATGTAGAGAGTTAAATCAATCGAGCTGGCCAGATCCTGGCCCAGTGGGCCGCTAGTAAGTTTTTGGACTCATTGCAGGTGAAAAATTCAACGCCTAGAAGCGGTAGTCAACGGCCTTTTAAAGCGAAGGAGCATGACACGTGTCTTTCGTCATTATCCGGCGATGCCAAACTCTTCTTCCTCGATCGAGAGAACACAGCACCGCTTCGCTTAAATCGGACATTTGAGTCGGAACTGTTGTGATTTCAAATTTTCATTTCTTGAGTGATAATTTCAGTTATTGATCTGTGCGTTCATCAATGGAGGTTTCTTCTTTCTCCACTGTACCCAGATACTGTAACTCACGCTCCTTTGTTCCAGGTTTCACAATTCTCTGTTTTTCCTTATCGGATTATGATTAAGAGCTTGCTACAGATATTAATTAATCTCCCCTTTTCGCGATTCATATTGCAGAATTGTCTCGTTTCAGGGGATTCAAAGTTCACTTATGGGACCAATCTCTTGTTCCTCTTCATTTCAGCATTCGAAAACGAAAGAACACCCCTCGTTATTTGGTGGGTTTTCGAAATCAAACAATTTTAAATTCATATTGACTCTCTCTTCTGTTTGCTTAATCTCTTCTGTGTTCAACTTGAAATTAATCGACTCTTGCAGATTTCTTGCAGTCAGAAGAAAGATGTCACTGTTGTTGATGGAAGGTAAAATCTCATATGTGGTTTTGTTCACTTCTCTTCTCATTGCTTCTACCAAAGTATTGATGCATTCTTTTTTTGCTTCTTGGAAGTTGTATGGATGAGATCTATGATAAGTTGGCGGAACGTCTTGTCCCTACAGCAGCGGCAATGTTTAGCCCCAATCTTAAGTAAGTTTGCTACTCTTTAAATGTTGTTCTGTTCTGTTAGCTGCACCCGAGTTTTTAGATAACTCCTATGAATTGTGTGTTGACTCGTGTAGACGTTTGGTCGGTTTGGCTGGTCCTCCTGGTGCCGGGAAAAGTACAGTAGCAAATGAAGTTGTGCGTCGTGTAAATAAGCTATGGCCTCAGAAAGCTGCTTCTTTTGATGCTGAGGTTAATCCACCGGATGTTGCTATAGTACTTCCCATGGATGGTTTCCATTTGTATCGTTCGCAACTCGATGCTATGGAGGTTGAGCTCATAATATTTTGCTGAGTTATATTTCTCTTATTATGTCTCTTTCTCTTTGTTGTTTAAGAGGAATTCTGTATTTTGTTTTGTCACTCTAGGATCCCAAAGAAGCCCATGCGAGAAGAGGGGGTGAGATCTGTTATAATTGTCTTATTCAAAGATTTTTTCGAAATGTTCAAACTTGGTTTGACCCTTCTATCCACTAATCAGCTCCGTGGACTTTTGATCCTGCACTACTGCTTAACTGTTTAAAGAAGCTGAAAAACGAGGTAAAGAGGTGGTTACAAAATCTTGTTGACCTTAGGATCTTGAAGTTGGGAGACTTACAATAGACTCTGATTAGTTTTCAAGCTTTCCAGGGCTCAGTTTATGTGCCATCATTTGATCATGGAGTTGGGGATCCAGTTGAAGATGATATCTTTGTTAGCCTCCAGTAAGTAGTCAGTAGCTTCCTAAATCTGTCAAATCCGAATCTAGTGTAATATGAAATGGTTTTGTTTGCCTATTCCGGAGACAGTCAGCTAACTTATGTCCTCTTCTTAGGCATAAAGTGGTAATTGTAGAAGGAAACTACATCTTGTTAGAAGAAGGGTCTTGGAAAGACATCTCAGATATGTTTGATGAGAAATGGTAAAGACTAATCAAAAGTGTTTTTTCCTTTTCTCACTCACTCGTGGTATTTGAGTTCGGTTTTACCAATTGATGTCTTTCCATCTTCAATTCAAGGTTCATCGATGTGAATCTCGATACAGCAATGCAACGTGTTGAAAACCGGCATATCTCAACTGGTGTGTACAATTTCTCTTATTTCGATTCTTGAGAACCCGCAATGACCTCAGAGAATCTCGCTTTTGTTTAATCCGTTTTCCCTTTGTGAATTACAGGTAAACCCCCAGATGTTGCTAAATGGCGGGTAAAAGCTCTGGCTCTACTCTACTTAATATTCAGTTACATGGTTTCAATGGTTTGTTCAAGGTAGCTAGCTGCTTCTTTTTTTCAAATTTGGATGGCAGGTGGATTATAATGACCGACCCAACGCAGAGCTGATAATAAAGTCAAAGACAAACGCTGATCTACTGATCAGATCTATGAACATTTGAATCTACTTTCAAGGGGGCTATTGGACGAAACAGAATAAGATGAATAACAAAAGACAATGTTGCGCTTCAAGGGAAGATTGCCTTTGGTCTACAATGTCTTTTTCTTGCAACGGAAACTTCCAATAAGCAATTTGTTCGCAGTAAACTGTGTATGCTAGTGTTCTCTGCATACTCACGGATTTTGTTCAGACAATGTGTTTTATACTTCTAAATTAGAAGTTCTAATGCATAAAGTGTTTGAATGCGCGGGAAATTACCTAATTATAATCAGTCCAGCTCCCAACTATATCATTTTGAATAGTTAAATGGTCTATCCAAATTAGTGCAAGAAAAAAAAGAGAGGCAAAACCATAATATAATACCAACATTTGTTTTTTCTTCCTTTTTTACATAATTCAGAAACACGATCCCACACCTTCATTACTATTACTACAGCTAGCACTACCCTCAAAGCCCTTGGTCCTGAAAATCACACTAAAGTCTTTGAACAAAAAAGAGTTACTTTCATCAAAATGATAAATACTAGCCAAGCAAGCGAGAGCTTTTTCCTTCTTTTGACAGATCCCGTTTTACTTCTTTACTGCACAAATCCTACTTAGATTCCATCTCCAATGCCTTTTTACTTACCTTTCATGAGTCACAAAAGTCTAGTAGTGGGAAACAGAGCAAAATGTCAATCATCAGCTGGGGACCGTTGGATGAACAAAAATCTACGGTGGAGGATTCATCTCTGGTTTGACGATTGAAGAAGATGTGTCTGGTGGCTGAGAATGGTAAATCGCCATTGCCAATGAGATCGGCATTATGCAAAGAGCCTTTGATTGCAAAAGTTGCATCGCTGCTCCAACGTTTTCTTCCATCAGCTTAGCCACTTGCCTCTCTGTCCCATCGTTTGACCATTTCTCCCACACGGCCTGCGTCTCATCCTGAAGAAAGTTTTTACACCACAAGTCAGTGCAAGAAAAACCATTACCAAAGTTCTGTTCTTTTTTTAATGAAGTATCTCTCTCTAGTCTAACCTCAACTGATGAAGATAATGGCATTTCAGTGACTAGTGGTGCGACAGCACCGGCTCCACCAAGACGGCTCATGCTCAGGACCTGCCATAGTTGACCAGAGATAAAGCTTATGAAGGAAAAATATTATCAAAGCCCATCATTGCATAAAATATTCTTCAATGTTCTCATTAGCTTTATTACAATAGTCCTCAATTGTGATGATTCTCCATGGGAGGGAAGCAAGCAAAAAGTGAAAGACACTAATGCCAAAAAACACACAATCATGTACTCTTTGATTACTCTTTATTGCCAGATTAAACAATTATAATCTTTTATTAAGATTGGAAGTTTGGTTTAAGAGAGTAGGTGGTGGTGGGGACCAAGGATTTACACCACTAAATCCTTCTGGCTGTTTTAAATAATCTTTCTACAAACTTTTAATGATAGCATTTTCAAAAACCAGAGAATAGAAAACTGAAAATGACTTGGGTGTTTACCTTAACTTGGAGCCTGAGAAACTTTACATAATCGACAATCTCGTCGATCATAGCAGCCCTATCTGTCTGCAAAAGGAAAGCAAAAGAAACAGATGTGAATACCGCAGTTTCTATATGCCAATCACAAAACTTTTCTCTCATTGACAACTCTAGTTTTCTCCCTACTTTTAAAATCTCTTTCAAGCTCTCTTCGCGACATGAAAACAGTAGCTGAAGCTCTAGAGAAAAAGATACCAACCTTGTTAACGGTAGGTACAAGTTCCTGCAACGACCTGATCCGTTCTGCTATTCTTTCCCTTCGGAGCTGTTGCAAAGCAAATACATTCAGGTTAGGTCTTACCGTTCTTAGTAAGTAAGAACTAATCGAACTTTCTCAACCAAAAGCTATAATTAAAGCTTTGATCAAACATTATCACATAAAAATCGAAAAAAGAGACCAGAAGATAAAAAAAGTGTATCAAACATCTTACCCTCTCAGCGATGCTATGTGGATCGGTAGCTTGACCTCGCCTAGCCCTAACTCTAGGCCGAATAGTAGACTGTTGATGCGGCATTGGTGGAGCTGGCTGTGACATTGGCTGCCCATGGAAAATCTTCAACAAAACACAAAACAATGCCGTAATAACATTAAGAAAAGCTTAAAAACCGCTTCTCACAAGAACGGTCGCCACTAGAGTAGTTATAGCAACAATTCAAACTATGACGGAATTATCCACATGAGAAAAGAAACTAAAGAGCAAATTTTCTTACAATATAATTTGGACATAAAAGAACACTCTTTTATACTAAAGTTTCTTGCAAAACTAATTTTAGTGTTATGACTTTAAAACACATCAAAATCTTCAACTTGGGTTTCTTCAAAAACATCAAATCTCACCAATCTGAGCCAAAAACTCTCGGTAACTATCAAATTTAGACCTAAGCTGGGTTTTCTCAAAAACGACACCATTTTGAAACCCTAAAGATTTGAATTTCACTTTATTTTCTCGAGAACACAAAAGAAAAAGACAAAGTGAAGATTCTGAAGAGAAACTTACAGGTTTCATAGAGGAACATCGATTATCAAGAACATCGTCTTGGAAACGTTTACCAGTTTCATCAGGTTTAAGAAAGCCATGTCCTTTCCCTTGATCGAGACTTAATCCCAACGGAAACATCTGATTATGAAACCCTACAGGTCCACCTCCTCCAATGGCACCCATATGATTATGATTCCCTTCGTTGCCTGAACCAAGCTGAAGCATCATCGGAGGTGGACCCACGCCGCCGATTCCAGAGAGACCAGAACCTGAAGAACCGGAGAAGTTGGAAAGCCCGAGGATCTGCTCGAAGAAATCGTCGGTAGGAGATGGATCGGAGATGCTATCATGTGGGATGTTGTTGTTATTAGCCATGAAGGAAACGAGTAAAGGTTTGAAATTTTCGACTCAGTGGAGCTGGGTGAGTTAAAAGATAGCGAGTTAGAGAAGAGAAGTCGAAGAACAACTTTCCATGCGAAGAATCTTGTGTGGAGTTGTTAGGTGAGAGAATGATGATGCTTAAGCTAATGAGGACGAAGAGACACAGACGAGAAAGGATATGACAAAAAGACTCACTTTATGCTCTCTTTCATTTTATTTTTGTTAAAAGGACCTTACTTTGTGGTTTATTTTCGGTTTTGCCCTTGTTCTTATATACCTTCCAGAAACTTGAAGTGGGCTTTATTTGTTTTGAAGTGGGCTTTTTGTTTTGACTTTCTTCAATTTATTCATATCAAATTAAGAAAAAGGTCTTTTACCAAACTCTTTTTAGTAGAATGTTAAAAACCAATATAACTTTCTTTTTTTAAAATATATAAATGATATGGGAAAAATTCTACGCATTGTCGGGGTCGTCGTCATCTCGTTAGTGGTAGAAAATAAGATTTTTTTAAAAAAATCTGTCTTTGTCGTTTTTTCCGAAATTTAGCACTCATGGAGTAAAGTTTCTAATATCCAATATAAAAATGACACGTTTCATTTTGCCATATGGTATTACAACTTGCTTCTCCTTAGTGCTGAACCGTTGTCCGACTCGTTTTCCATTTTGAGAGACAAGGGTTTTTCTATTTTTCACAAAACAAAATTGTGGCATTTCTGAATATAATACGAGTAAAAAATATGTCAGCAGAAATGGGCTTGGATCGATTTTGATTTGTTGGATTCCATAATTCAATCTTGGGCTTCCAATCCATAAGAAAAAAGCTTGGTGTATTTTTTTTTACAAATTAGAAGAAAGTTTTTTCCTCTTTAATCAGTACTCTTCTCCTTACCCATTAATGGCAAATGCAAACTAAATTTCAGTTGACCCGTCAAACAATAAGTTAATTTTTTGCCACGTGGCCATATTTCTCACCGGACAAAGCCTCCAATAACCTCGGCGACTTTAGATGGTGAATAATCGACGAACAACAAAGAAACTACATTGACGAAACAAACAAACAAAAACATAGAAGAAGAAGAAGAAGAAACAAAACAAAACTAAACAAGAAACAGAGGAGAAAAAAGGAAACGACGAGGAAAAACAAAAACAAAATAAAAACAAGCCTCGTTCTTCCCTTTTCTCTCTTCAAATCTTTTCTTTTACATATTTTCTTTTCTTTTTTTTGTCTTTAATACAAATTTACTAACTAATCAGAATAAAAATGGGTTCGAGTAAGTTTAAACGAGCCATAGGAGCCGTAAAGGACCAAACCAGCGTCGGTCTAGCCAAAGTCAATGGTCGAAGCGCTTCTTTATCTGAACTTGACGTAGCCATCGTCAAAGCCACTCGTCACGAAGAGTTTCCAGCAGAAGAGAAATACATTAGAGAGATTCTTAGCCTAACTTCTTACTCACGCAGTTACATCAACGCTTGCGTTAGCACGCTTTCGAGACGCCTTAATAAAACCAAATGCTGGACCGTTGCCCTCAAAACCTTGATTTTGATCCAAAGGCTCTTAGGAGAAGGAGATCAAGCCTACGAGCAAGAGATCTTCTTCGCCACTCGCCGTGGAACAAGGCTTCTCAATATGTCTGATTTTAGGGATGTTTCGAGGTCTAATTCTTGGGACTACTCTGCGTTTGTCAGGACTTACGCATTGTACCTTGACGAAAGGCTTGATTTCAGGTAAGAGTTCTTGTGCTTGATCCAGGTTCCGATTCGGGATTTCAAGTTATTTATGTAATTTGAATGATATCTAAGATATGCGGTTTTTTTTTTTTTTTCATTGCAATTTTTGAGGATGCAAGCGAGACACGGGAAACGTGGAGTTTACTGCGTTGGAGGAGAAGCTGACGAAGAAGAACAGGATCAAGCTGCGGCAGATCTCTCCACGGCTATCGTGGTCAGGTCACAACCGATCGCCGAGATGAAAACAGAGCAGATTTTCATCAGAATCCAACATTTGCAGCAACTTCTTGACCGTTTCTTGGCTTGTCGCCCAACAGGTAATAACTTGCGTCTCAAGATTTCTTTCTCTGTGTGTGTTTGTTTCTTGGATAAAAATTTATATAAGGACCAATGTTATTTTGTTAACAGGTAATGCGAGGAACAACAGAGTTGTGATTGTGGCTCTGTATCCGATAGTGAAGGAGAGTTTTCAGATATATTACGATGTAACAGAGATAATGGGGATTTTGATTGAACGATTCATGGAGTTAGATATTCCTGATTCGATCAAGGTCTATGACATTTTCTGCCGGGTCTCGAAACAATTCGAAGAGCTCGATCAGTTCTACTCTTGGTGTAAGAACATGGGGATCGCACGGTCTTCTGAGTATCCAGAGATAGAGAAGATCACACAGAAGAAGCTTGATCTCATGGATGAGTTTATAAGAGACAAATCTGCTTTAGAACACACCAAGCAATCAAAATCTGTTAAATCTGAAGCCGATGAAGATGATGATGAAGCGAGAACAGAGGAAGTAAATGAAGAGCAAGAAGATATGAACGCAATAAAGGCCTTACCTGAACCTCCACCAAAAGAAGAAGATGACGTAAAACCTGAGGAAGAAGCAAAGGAAGAAGTGATCATAGAGAAGAAACAAGAAGAAATGGGTGATTTACTTGATCTTGGGAATACAAACGGCGGTGAAGCAGGACAAGCTGGAGATAGCTTAGCGTTGGCTTTATTTGACGGGCCATACGCAAGCGGTTCTGGTTCAGAGTCTGGTCCAGGATGGGAAGCGTTTAAGGATGATTCTGCGGATTGGGAAACAGCTTTGGTGCAAACAGCTACAAACTTGTCAGGACAAAAGTCAGAACTCGGAGGAGGCTTTGATATGTTGTTGCTTAACGGAATGTATCAGCACGGCGCTGTAAACGCTGCCGTGAAAACATCGACGGCTTATGGAGCCAGCGGAAGCGCGAGCAGTATGGCATTTGGTTCTGCAGGAAGACCAGCAGGTTTTAAACAAACATTACTTTGCTCTGTTCTTAAACTTCTTAGAATTTTTTGCTCTGTTTTTAGTTATAAATTTTGCTCTGTTTCAGTTTGCATTCTGATGATTTGACATGAATATTCTATTGATTACAGCAACTATGCTGGCACTTCCAGCACCATCAACGGCTAATGGAAACGCCGGAAACATTAACAGTCCGGTTCCCATGGATCCATTTGCAGCGTCATTGGAGGTTGCGCCGCCAGCATATGTGCAGATGAATGATATGGAGAAGAAACAGAGGATGTTGATGGAAGAACAGATGATGTGGGATCAATACTCTAGAGACGGAAGACAAGGACATATGAATCTAAGGCAAAACCAAAACCAACCTTACTCTTACACACCTCAATATTGATTGTGCCCCATAGAAGAAGCTCTCCTTGAGTTGTGACAGCTTTTTTGTTGTCTACCAAACAGTTTGGTCTAATAGATCTACTAATCTTTTTGCAAATTTCTTTTTTTTGTTCTTGGGTCAAATATTCATTTGAGGCATTTGTGAGGTTTGCTTCTGTAATTGTAATCTCTGGTATGACTTTAAAAGAAAAACTTAAATATGTTTTGATATCACAATTTATCTAATCGCTCTAGTACTAGTTCTAATGCTTCACACCGTAGCTTTTGTTTGATTTGCCTGCAAAAACAGAGAATTTTCATTGGTAACGATTCCCAAATCTCTTGTTTAAGAAGATGTCGAATATTTGACATTAGAGGATCACAAAAGGGTTTCATTCTTACAGAATTCAAAGCATGGTTGTTTCATAGCAGGATCATCTTCGATCTCTGGAGGCTCCCGACCAAACATCATTTTACAGCTAAGATCATTAAAATCTGCAAAAACTCAATACAGATGCTAATTAGTGTTGTCACATTTGTCTCTATTAGAAAAATGAAAATGATTGCTTGTGTCTTAAGTCAAAACGTTGACTTCTTAGAAAGAATGATCACACATCATTATTCAGCTTGAAGACTTAATGTGGGTCTACTTGTACTTAATGGTGTCCTTAGTGGTGAATCAATGGGACCCCTAAAGATCACATTAAGCTTCCACAAGTTGAGAAGTGCAGGCTACTATATTCTTCATTACTATTATTAAGTTTTACTATCAACTGTTCTATTAAAGCCCAAATCTTCCAGTTTCAGTGATTGCGATTTACAGTATAAGTAAAGCGAATGAGATTTAGCGTAGTACCGGGCTCCATGTAGATAGGCATTCCCAGTGAGTTTTTGATGAAGATTTGGGATGGAATTTTACAAATATGAGTGCACATGCCAACACAATTTGACTGTTCAAGAAACCTACAAATTGAACAACAGTCAAGTACATGATATAGGTGACAAATCTCAACAGTGAAATTACCGGTTGGTGGTTGTTGTAATGTAATGATTGTTTGATATTTGTCTGAAGCTTAATGATCAAAGGTGGGACCAAATAGAGAGATTACACTTAACCTGCACTTCTCTATGTACACAACACTCTTCTCTTTTCTTCCATTAACCTCAGTCTCCCTCACCTTGGCAATAAAGTTCTCCATGAAAATTTTGAGATAATTTCAACTCACAAAGACAAAACTACTAGGGTCTCTTACCTCTGAAGGTCCAACAAGCCAAGCGAAAGATATTGTCGTGAATAGAGCGAAGAGCTCCCTCGAGACTTTTGAAGGTGGAAATGCCATTTTGATCTGTAAATTCAGAAAGAAATGTTAAATATGTCCATAGTTTGCTGACTACTTGATCTAAATTAATCCATAAGAACTTACCAAGGAGCTTATTACTGTCGGTAATGCTCTGTCCAAAGAGCTAAGAACAAACTCATGTTGTTGCTTGGTGTCAAAGTTACGCGAAACCCTAGTTGCCGTATCCACTAACCTATCATAATCGGTACTCTTACTGCTACTACTAATCCCTGATGAGAAATTTCTCAGATTTCTTTCTCAATAAGTATAAATCTTTTTAATGCACTAAACAAGCAAAGATCAAAGAATAGATGAGAGCTACGAACCAGCTGCGTCTTGAAGATTCTTTGATAGATAATTAATTGCAATTTTCGAGAAGAAGCTGTCCTCAATACTCGCATTCTTCGTATTCGATGTCTCGATTCTTGCTGTCTCTTTTGCAGCCTTGAGTTTTCCGGAGTAGACGGGCTTTGAACAGAGAGTCGGGGAAATGCTTGAGCGTCTATCTAAGCCACTTCGAGTATCGTTGAACCAAGTTGTGAAAGTGAAGATTTTGGTCTGAGAAAGTGATAGCTTAGTGTTCATATCTTTTGTTTTTTTTTTGGGTAGAAGAAGAGTTTTTGGCAGAAATTTTGTTGCAGGTTTCTCTGTTTTAATTTTCTAAGGCCAGTAATTGACGTCTCCAAAGTATATATATATATGGCCTTGAATGCCTGTATTTTATTTTGTCTCTATCTTTTATTAAAAATATTTCTTTCTCTTTTTATTAAAAAGACCCTTTTCTCCGGTAAAGACAGTCCTTTCTAGGAAAGTTAAAACGAGAAAACAATGAAGAATTTAGACAATTCTCATGTTTCTATCTTTTGGAAGATATTGTTCTCTCTCTCTCTTTCAATTTATGATCATAGATCTTTTCAAAAGGCTGAATGGTTAAAGTGTTTAAAATGGTATCTAATCTTATTTTTTCCGGTAAAAATCTGCAAAAGTTAAAATATCATTTATATCAATTTGAATTAGCTATAAAATCATTATTATATGAAGAAACATAAATATCACATATATAATACAAGATAAACACATATTACTCTAGTAAATTAAGATGTAGTATTTAGAAAAAATTATTCTTTAAGCATTTGACAGCAAAAAATAATCTCGTTGAATTATATAATTACGGGTCGTATTTCTTTTCTTCTCTGTGGTATGTTGTCTTTTGTTTACTTGTTGATCTACTAAATATATCATATACTTGATATATGAGATTCCAACAAACCATCTCTCTTTCTCACTCAAGAACAACAAAAATTACCATTGACATTGAAGCAAAACATGAAGAATACAAAAAGGTTACAAACTATAAAAATAATGCAAGAATTGCATCTGAGAAAATACAGATTCAGATGGGGCTCTGTAAATACTAATATGCCCAGCTTCTGCTATTTCTTCAATGTGTTTTCAAGAAGAAATAATTTTACGTAAAGAATACAAAAAAAGAGGCCGCAAAAATACAATACTGTACACAGTACACACACTTCCCTGTAAAAAGCTTGTAATCTTTTCATCTATTTACACAAATTCTCAAACCAAACCTCTTCTCCTTCTCCTTCTCAAACCTGAAAACTCACCAACAAAACAGAGTTGAGAGTGGCTCGCTATACTCTCTTTCGGAGACAACACTATGTTCAGACTTTGGTCTGCTTCCTCCTACGTGGTCCTGTCCTTAAGTTCCCTGGCCAGCTCTTTCGATTCTAGTCAGAGAAACCAAAAGGGGATTTACTGGTCTCTGCTTTGGATTCTAAACCGATGAAGCCTGTTTCAGTGAAGCCTGTTTTAATGAAGCCTGTTTTAATGAAGCTTGTTTCATTGAAGCTCTTAATGTCTCATCTGGTACTGTCCATGAAAGTAACTGTCCAGCTGAATCACCGCTTAGTAACTGCTTCAGGTCGCTTGTGAGATGGAGCGCGGTGACTGGTTGCTTGTGGAATTTCAACACCTTGTGTAGAATCAACTTGTATTCTGGCACTTGATCACCCAAATTCAGCCCTCCTGTTCTGTTGCTACTACTTGTTTTGCTCTCGGCACTCACCGGATCAGTACAATGAATCATCCGCCATACTTTAACTGCTCCACTCTGATGACCAGTTACATACCAGCTTGTCTCAAGCCAGTCGGAAGATGTTGAGCCTGTTACTGATAATACCGAATCAGATGGTAACTGCGATGTGTTAGCCACAGCAAGGCAATCGCCATTGATGCTCCAAACCGCAAGGACAGTTCCAGCAGCGGTTACAATTTCCCCAGTAAGGTCGTTTATGTAGATTGCTGAAATGGGAACTGGGAAGTCAGGAAGCTGCCTCACAAAACTCAATGAACTGAGATCCCATATGATGACTGTACAGTCGTCTGACCCACTTGCAATCATCATGTACGGTTGGCTTACACGTAGACATGTGACTTTAGCTGTGTGAGCACATAGGGCTTTCTCTAACCGTAAACGCCGTGAACCACGTGGACCATCCTTGCTTACTCTCCACACGCACACTAAACCATCCTCTGCTCCAGTGACCACAATGCGCCCATCGTGACTTACACCAGCACACTGAATCTGGTTGCTTTCATGGAGATTTTCATGGGTTGATAGCAGTTTGTCCTGATCATAGCTCATAAATCTCAAGCTCCTGTCTGGGAATCCCCATGTTATGTATTTGGTATAGCCTCTAGGTTTCAGGAAACAGTTGGCTCCAGCAACGAGTACCTTGTCGTGGAAAGTAATGATCTGGCTTATAGAAGATGAGCATTTACGTATTTCGTGAGGAACTAGATGCATCGAGTGTTTCAGAGGGTGGAGAGGAATTTTTCTGTCTGTTCTTCTTTTGACATGAGCTTTCGGGAATAGTTGTTTAGGAGTTTGCCCAAAATGATTAATCTGCGCTAGTATAGAAGCTTTCATTGCGGGGTCGGTAACTGCATCAATATCAACATTTCCTTCGTATGTGTAATGATAGAAAACATTCACAGCTTCTTCTGCAGCCTGAGAATAAACATTTCATAAAAGGAAAAGGAAAAGTAAATAACATAACAATACTTTGATTTCTGCATTCTACTTGACTAGCAGCAAAGGGAAAATATTGTGTAATGTACCTTTCCTCTCTGTTTGTACCCAAATATGAGATCTATCCAATGATGCAAATTCTCTGAGACATAGTCTGACTCCAACGCTTCTCTGTGTTTGAGGATGAACTCACGAACACTACCTCTAGCCCAAGGAGGTAAAAAGACATCACCAACCTGAAATTATGCAGCAAATATATGTGTATCATGTCAACATGAGAGGAAAGTTGTAAATTTAAACACCACTGAATGACTTTGAACTGGCACAAACCTTCTCTCCTGACTGTTTTTCACCCAGATCAAGGCTGAATCTATTTTCCAAAAACTCGGGCATGTAGAAGAATTCAGGAATTAGTTCTTTCACGTCTGAAGTATTTCCCTTTCCTGCTGCACTTAGCCAAGTATCTTTAATACTATTGAAGAGTCTATCAGCATGATCAAACTGACCGCCCTGGAGCTTCTGATTTTCAGAACTGAATGGTGGGAGGCGAATAAGGTAAAACAGAACAATTCCAGCACTTGAATAGTGAGAACCATAATGAAATTTTGGAACCTCGGGGTCATCCCAGCTCTCATATCTGAAATCGAGCAGGAAAAGCAAAAATTAGATACAACTATGATATCATGAAACCATAGCGAATTAACAAGAAAAAAATTGATGTATGACAATGAACACGAGGGACACATTCACTATACAAAGTTTAAATGCACATCACAAACCGTTTTCTAAATTCTTCTTCTCCTTCAGGTGTCTGGCAACCCATTGGTTTGTGAAGCTTGCGGAATGTTTTTGGATCTGAAAAATCAAGACTCTCGCTATCATAATCTGCTAGAACCCACGGAAATACAGGATACTGTGTGAGATCACTGTATCCACGTCCTGCTAAGGTATTGAGATGCATTAGGTATTGGAAATTGCTGATTTCTCCATTTTGCCATCTTTTCGAGAAAGACTTCGCCATTAATTTGAAAAGCCGGCCTCCCTCGTTACTTTCCTGTTTAGCTGATCCTGAAATGGTTGTGTCGAGCCTAGGAAAACAATAAAAAAGAATAAATTACACTTTCGCAGATCAATGAAGACAGAAAATCTCATCTATAATAATCCACATGAGTACTACGGCAAAGAAATAGAAACACCATTCAAGGATGCTAGTAAACAAACTAATAGAGAATAGAAACCTTAAACACTACTCAAACTAAGCTTTAAAAAAGAGACCCACCCATGCTAACTATGTGAATAGATTGACAGATTTATTCATTTTACTAGAGAAAAATAAACAGCAATAAAATGTAAAAAAAGAAACAAACGCATTGTGTTCAATCCAGTAGAGAGGATAAAAAGAAACAAGATGAAAAGAACGATGGTACCGTACATGCTGTTCCTTGGAAGATTCATGGCAACCAGATTTTTGAAAACTTCTTCCCTCTCTTTCTTGTGGAACACAAGGAGATCATTACACCCATCCATGCTAAATATCTCAATAGCAACCGGACGCAGCTGGTAATCACGTTTCAAAATTTCATGAACATTATTAAGCTTCCACATACGCCAAGGATGCGGCAAGTTACCAGTCATGCACATTTTTTCTTTTCCCCAAGCACCACCACCATATGCCCATGCTCTTCCCCCTACTGCTCCTGTTTTCACTGTTGTAGTCCATGATGTGCTAGACTTGGAATGGAAATCCGAGCTTCCAGAGACATCTTTTTTCACACCCAACGCTTGATCAATAACGGATAACTCATCTTCGCATTCCTTCTCACAAATACACCCATCTTCGTCAATGTAAAAGTTTTCTATCACATACAGACAGAATTCCCCTATTAAGAAGATTCCATCATGCTTGTCGAGATCAACAACTCTCTCACAGTTGTATCTGAACCGAATCTTTTCAAGATGCTCAAGATAAGGTCTAATCAAATATTCACCATCATCATTCAGTTCCTTCTCTGATTTTTCCTCCCGGCCATTAGTTTCATCCATTTTAGCAGAGGATGAATGTCTTGGAGAGCCAGTCTCAGATTTCACATGTGTGGTGTCTGTTATGGGCACAGAAGCTATACTAGATTTTCCACCAAAATCAAGAGCAGAATGAAGACTTGCTTCGTTTGTACTGCTAGCTCTATCATCATTCCATCCATTTCTGGCGGAAGCGACATCTTTAAAATCATCAGACTCTTTCAAAAACGACTCATCATAGAGTTCACTGAGTAGGAAAGGTGGCTCGGAATCTGTGTCAGAAATAACTGGTCCATCTTCATTTTTGACTTTGGGAAGCTCAATTTCTCCAAGTTCCAACTTTCCATCAAGAACATTCTGGATGCTATCAATTTTTAGCTTACATCGTTCAAGCTTTTTGCGCATTCTGTATGGACCTTCAATCGGACAGAGCTGCCATTCAGGATCTTCAGTCCCTTTGGATTTTCGCATTGGGAATATCCCACGCTCATGTACAAGCTGCTGGAGATGAGTTTGCCACTCACTCTCAGCATGAAGTATCCAACCATATTTGTTTTGCCGAACTACTCTAAGCTCAGTAGACATGGCATCACGCAATACTTCTAGCGCATATCTTCGTTCATTCAACTGATCCCAATGTTTTAGGTCTAACTTTGACATATCTCGTGATTTTCTCCCCATCTCTCTCTTCCGACGACCTTCCATGCCTTTTATCCTAACACCGGGAAATTTTGCTGAGCCAGCTATGTACTGTACCCACATAATTGCAGCACATTGCTCCAGTACTTTGTTAATAATCTTATCAGAGCTTTCAAGCCACTTAAAGAATTCTGGTAGATTTCCAGTCAACAACTTATCAAAACCCCCATGTAGAACATCAAAGTTTTGTCCTTGGTTTGGTTTAGTGACGAGCAAATCCTCAAGTGCAGATCTTCGGTGTACCAGCAAATATTTGACAATATCAAGTGACATGTTTTGCACACTCTTTCTTTGGTCAAGGAGAAGGGAGATTAAATTCACACACAAACAGCAATTCAAATCAGTATCAAGGTTGCTTGGGCAGAATATGATTCTCCTGTTTGCGACCAACAATTGCAAAACTGTTGAGATGTCAATCCCAGATTCATCAGTAGCTGGATTCGGAGATGGCCTCTTCTTAGATTCAACAAGCAAACCCAGTTGGGATAGTAGATCCTCCTCTCCGATAGTTATCAAAAACGAGGGCAGGAAACAATATAATACCATTCTATTTGTGTTTTTCAAGATTGAGTGCACATAAGCATCAAGTTGTCGTGTTGCTCTTCCAAGGGATAAAAGACCTTTCCCTGAAGGAGTGACTTCTTCAACCCTACCATCTTTGTTAGCTAATTGGAGCATCGATAACAAGAACTCTAGAGCCCTAAGAACACCAGCGGGTTGAGAAAATGCACCCATATAAACACGATCCACTATCATCCAGCAAAATGCATCCAAATTCACAGACCATTTGGCCTTGTCCAGTTTTTTCTCGTCCTCTTCATCATCACGCAAGAGACGCCTTTCAAGATAGTTCATGACCCTGCTAAGGCATAAGCCTTGAAAGACCAGCACACTTTCAGGATCAACATAGAAAGGAACCATTTCCAATATGCTTTCCAGAACCGGTACTGCTTTAATCTGTTCAGTCACTAAGTCAGCAAGTGCCTCTGCCATAAAATCTAATACAGCACTCGCTCCAGCAGAACAAGGCCCGCCACCATACCCAGTTTCATCTGTTTCAAGGAGAAGTTTTGGGCTAACTGTGAAGAATGCATTGGCAGCCGAAGATCCTTGGGAGCCTGACTTTCGCTCTGAAGATGCATCAACTTCATTAACAGACACATAAGATTCAAGGGAAGGAGAACCCAAGGTAGAACTTTTAGATTCGTTATAGTTGGAGCCTAGCCAGGATGCAAGTGCAACAACCGGAGATGGTGATGGAGTGAATGAGACTTTGAGACTTGATTTTTCAGATAAAAGGGGAGACTCGATCATAGGGAAAGATGCAGAGCTCTGAGAATCTGTTGCCTGAACTTGAACTGGATTACCTGTAAAATCTTGAAAGTCCCTTTCACTGGAAGCTGAAGGGCCAACATGATGATCGTCTTGTTTCTTAACATCTTCAACACCTTGTAATGATTTACTTGTGTCCTGTGTTGGTGGTGGAAGAATGTTCTCCATCTTATCATTAACCACATAATTTGCAGGTAAAGACATGTCTTCGGAACCAAGACTGACCTGCCCTTGAGGGAAGCTTCCAACACTGATGGAGGTTTTAGTGGACTGATCCTGATCATGAGGCAAGCTTCCTTGTGAGCCGCTATCGTCAGCATCATTTATATGCTTCTCTTCCGCCTTCACAGAGAGCTGTTTCGCCATCTTCACAGCATAAGCAGCCCTACAGCACAAAATAGCCTTTAGGCGCAAGTTATGCAAATAAACATCTTGCAGGGTCACACTAAATCCAACATCATGAAAATATCCTGGTCTTATCTAAGACCCTCAGACATTGAACAAGATATGATAACTAAAACAAAATACTGTTCACATAGTCTGTCCAACGAAAGATAAAATCTATGCAGAAAAATTTATTTATTTTCAAAAACCTAAAAATATCGTCAATATTTACTAGGCGGTGGAAACATATATCAGTAGGTCTGTAATGCCAACCTGACACAGGAGAAGTAAAGATCAGCACAATTTTCAACAAATTCTGCACGTCTGCAAGCAGTAGAAAATTGAGGGCACATCTTTGCAAGGTCAACCATGAAACGGAGAACAGACGTTGCAGCAGCAGGAGCTGACGCTTCGCCACCCATCAAGCGTGCCGCATATGTTTTGTGCATCAAAGCTTCCCCCTGAAGCTCCCCAGTCATTTCTGCCCCCTCTATAAGCTCTGCCACAAGACTAGCACTCACCTGAGAAAGATTTCCAGACTGGTGGGCTAGCATTGATTGCATGATCAACCTGTCATAAGTAGATTTAGCCATTGCCACCACTGAATCCAACAGTTCTATGAACTTTAACTCCACATAGCTTCCATCATTTGGCACTAGAGCATGAAAGTCTAACATTCGAACTTCCGGTAGTCTTGGATAAACAGGTTTCCCAAAGATCAAGCAGAACAGTATGTAATATATGTCTGGGGAATCATAAAAGTTTTGAAGTACCCGCAGCAGCCCCTGATAACCTCCACTTGTTCGAAATTTAAGGGAAAAGTTCGGAGAGGAAGCAAGACAGACACCAAGAAGGGTCATGATCCACCTCATACTAGTAGGATGCACAGCTTCATCGAGGAAGTATGTTATCAATTTTGACGAGACTATCTTATGCCACAGCTCCAGAAGGTCCTCTGCTTTAATGGTTACCTGAAGATCAATGAGCATTTCCAAAAGCATATTTCTCACAATTACATGCTTTCCCATTGATTCGCGCAACAATGAGCTTCGTGACTTCACTTCAGGTGGGTTAAATGTCATAATCACAAACCTAACGACATTTTCAAGCTCAGAAGTCAGGAATCCGTCTTCTAAGATGCATCCTAGCAGAACAACTAATTTTTCTAGGACCGGAACTTCCACATCACCTCTCTGAAGTGTCACTAACAAATGTTCTACCAGATTGATTCTGCGCAGAATTGTAAGATTGTGATTCCTGTACCAATGCATTGAAACCAAATTTTCCAGGAAACCAAGTAAAGCAATCTGGATGGAAACAGGGGATGTTACCCAAAGGGTCCAGTCCAGAAGGACATGTTCAACCATATCGGCGTTGGATAAGACAATGCAGTTTGAAGTTTCAACAGGGATATCTGTTTCTAGCTCAGAGAGATGGCTAAATGAATCCTTGGGAACAGAAAAGTCATCCATATCCCCATGAGACCCAACTGAGGAACTATCGTACCGGAACCTCGAAAGACTAAGATCCTCGTAACTGTTTTCGAATATAGTCTCTGTAGGTGGCATAGTAATATTACTCTGTACACTCTCCAACTTTTTTGGCTCTGAAAACAAAGCTTCGCATGCTGCAATTTGAAAAAATATCTCCAAAGACTGCATGTCAAACAGGGTCATTTTGGGACGCAAAAACAGAGCTAGTAAATGATATCCCCTTATGGTTTGCATATCCTTCACATTTTGAGGGTTTTGATGAAGCGCACATGCAAGCAATGAAAGAGCCATATGTAGCATATTTCTAGATTCGGCAGCCTCAACAAGCGCAAGTACAACAGTCATTCCTCCCACAGGTCGGATAGTATCACCAATCACACTTTGTCTGCAGATAGATACATTTCCTACCAGACGCCCAAAACGTGGTATTCCTGAACCATTTGAAAAAGAAGAATGAATCAAATTATGAAATCGATTCAGATGAATATGTACAAAATGAAGAAGAGTTTTTAAGACTACTATATACCTCCAATTGGAGAAGCAGCAGCAGACAATGGGTCAACCAGATTGAGGAGTGAAAAATTTCCAGACGCACGGATGAACTCCGAGCATGTTCCATCAAATGCAAATATCAGTTTCTTGCCAGGTAACTGAAAGGCAAGATTTCCCAACCTCTCAAGATCCCAGACAATTCCACTGCCATCTGCCTTGGAGTCACCTTGTCTATTGCTTCCATCAAACTTTTGTCCATTCGACGATGAAGTCATGTCAGTGTCTAATGAGTCCAGGATAGCCATGCTGCCCCCACCACAAGCCTGATTAGGCACAAAGCGTAAGAGGTCTGCATCCTGGAAAAGACCTTTGTACCCCCTACCAAGAATGTACATGAAACCAATGCAACCTGATGTGAGCACCTCCTCAAAAAGATAACATGAGCGTGTTTTCCATGTCAGATCACTAACTCTGGCACAAGTAGCCGGAGTTCCAACTGTTACCTGCAAAGATTTTCCAACAGGCGAAGGAGAGTACCCCAATTTACCCGTGTGCCTTAGTTTTCCATCAAGATAGACATATGCAACACTAGCTTGGAAGAGTCCAGCAAGAGCATTCGGTTTACTATGAACAACAGCAAGGTGATGCCACCTGCCCTCCTCAATCTCCAATCCAGAAAACGACAAAGAATGTGAATTGCTAGTGGCAAGGGTCAGAATACCATCCTCCTGAAAGTAAAGTTCTGCATAGAATGGACTTTCATTGCTTACAGCACCAACAGAAAACATCCGGAAAATGTTCTGCTCGTGTTGTTGGGCACTTGTCATGCGCGTCTTTGATGAACCGCCAGCTTTAGAGGCTTCTGATTCTTTTCCTTGGGTTGTCAAAAAATTACGAAACTGGAACCAACAAACAAATGAATAACCAGCCGCAGGCGGCCAAGATCTTTCTCCCAGGGACACCTGAACAGAAGCATGCCCAGTTTTGCTCATATCCAATTCTACAAAAGGAGCCAGAGATAGATGTTCCAAGGCTGTGTCTTCCATGAGAATTAGTTTTTCCATCATGCCAACTATTGCATGACCTGAATTCATAATCCTCATTTGCAAAACATATCTAAACAGCATTCGGAGCTCAGATGGGGACAATCTACACACACACAAAAAAACTATTTACTAAGAAAACAGATAGTAAAGTGAAAGCAGTAACGTTGGAAATATATTTAAATTTTTTAATAATAATGCAGGGCATTCTTTACCTGTACGCTCCAAGAATTTCCACAATCTTCAAAGCATAAGAAAGAAATGGAGATGAACCCGCAAGAAAGGGGTAAATGATCTCCAACAAGAGTTCCACGCAACCTGTTCAATTACAATTCATGACGAGAAAGAGATAAGTTGAGAGATAAAACGGAAAGACCAAAAGCGATAGGGATCATAAAATTGATTGAAGAATGGACTGGTTCTTACCAATCGATGTGAGGTTTTCCTGATTGAATGGACTGGCACGTGCAAGACTTTCCAGAAGTCTCAAAAATTCTAGCTGCATTTTTGGACTAAAAAGCAACAAAGAACGGATCAGAACTCTGACCGCACCTGCATTGTAAATTCTCTCCTTGTCAGGATTGAACTGGCCCGATGGGGTTGTTACAACAAAAGTTGTGTTTTCATTTTCTGGTATAGTAGCAAGGGCCGTTGACTCTGATGTTAAAAACGGGGGAACCACCACTTCAAGTGCAAGTTCTAACAACAGCTGTATAACCTGCCTTTCCAACTCAACACACAGCAATCCAGACTCCGCCAAAAGCTCAAAAAATGTCTGAGACGTTATAACAGCGTGGAGTTTCATCCTATTAACAGCATTCTCACAGACTGCAGCTGTCATAAGGCGAAACAGATATTTAAACAATTTGATGTAAACCGTCAAGTCAGACTCATCCATGTGCTCTCTTTTCCCTTGAAAAGTATGAAGGGTCGTCAATAAAAGAGAGAAACCAGTGGCTTCGCCAAAGACTCTTTGGGCAGAGCCATTAACACCAACAATACGCCATAGAGCACCCATTGTATCACATTTCGCATCATCATGAAGCTTGTATTGATGGCCAGAAATACCAGTGACCATTCCACTCTTTAACAAATCGACAACAGCTCCTAATTCGTCATGATGGACCTAGTTGGACAGTAATTGAAAGAAAAAGTAAATTAGGGATGTTTGCCAATTATGAAAAATAAATACCTATGATGGCATCAATGTAATCGAACACATCAAATTTGCAATAAAATTGACAGTGGCGTAGTTGATCCAAGAAAAAGAAGCTACCTGTTTAGTGTCTTCTGTGATTAGACATGATAAGATCCTCAAAACGCCACTTCGATGGGCATCAGATATCAAGAAAGGAAGAATAATCGCCACCCCATTGGCCGCACGAAAAGATGACTGATTAGCCTCAGCTTTCTTTAACAAAGAGATCAAACAATCCCAACCAACAGTAATAGTGTTGTCAACTTCAAAAACAGGTAACTTTCCTGACCCAGATTCCATCAACTTTGGTGATGAGATGATGGCATCTTTAGTATCTAAGTTCTTTCTGAAGCTACCTGAGCTAGGCTTCCGATCTGAATGACTAGAGACTCCACTATACTGATCTGGACCAATAAGAAGCTTGTGCTGCTTCAAATCATCCTGTAAGACTTCCAAAACACCAACTTCACGTAGGACTTTCTTATATTGTTGATCAAAAGATATGAGCTTCACAAAGAAAGAAAGTATGGTGTGCTTCAACTGAGATGTAATTGGCTGTTGCAATAAGCAACAAAGTGACAACAATTCTTGCTCTGGAACACAATTCACAACTGTGACAGCATATTCAAGAATTTTGAGAATTATATCTTGCAGCGAGGAAGGAAAACCAGCCATATTGAGGACAAGCAATGGAACGGTTCTTAATTCCTGACATAATCTATAGTTTTCCACGTGGCTCGAGAATATCTTGAACATTCTATTTAATACTTCTGCCTGAAGATCCTTATTCTCTGCCTTCAGGAAGATATCTTGCAGCATTTGAACAGCTTCCAGGTCTTTAACTTTACCACTTCCCTGTTCCCATGTCTCATCGTATATACTGTCAACAGATGAAGTTCGACTTCTGCTATGCCCAGTTGGCTTCGTTTGGGATGACCGTGAGGCCCTCCCTACAGATGGCTCAGCTGGACCAGTCTGAGCCAGGGTGACGAGGACATCAAGCAATCTTGACAACGATGGAGCAAAGTTTTGTGATGAAAAATCAGCATTTTCCGTACTGTTTGTATTTTCTCCATCATGAAACACTTCAGGGTCATCGGAACCACTATCATGATTACTGGACACAAAAATCGGATTTTTTGGCAAGGAAGATAGAACCAGGGCAAACTGAACAAGAAAGTGGTAACCGTGTGCATTACGTATGTCCTCCCGGAGCCTAACACCACCAGCCTCTACAAAGTCAAATATGAAAAAGATTAGTAGCCATAATCAGAACAGCTTTAGCTTACATGTCCACATATATAATGTGACTACTGAATGTTCTACTCTCACGCAGCATTCTTTCATACGGACATAACATATTTAGAGCTATGTAGACTACATTTACCAGGTCTGTACGATAGTTCTACACATTCAAGTAACAAGTCCACAATGCCCATAGTGTAGGCTGAGTCACCACAACTTGGATCAAATTCTTTGACAGCCATCAAGAGCACCTTTATCTGCACGAGAACTCAAAAATTTAGAATATATTTTTCAATGACTTGTTGCAATTATCATTTTGCAACACTATGCTTCTGATGAAACTAAAACATAAGCATACAACATTTAATTATAATTTGCTTCTATCCTGAAATCAACATAAGTTTCCTGATAACCACGTTCTTTATCACGGAAATCTCACATAGTTTCAACATTAGCAAAAAGAATAAACTATACCCACGGTCAGCTTAAAAGTATGCATGAGACTCAATATACTACACTCAGGCAGTCTGCATAATTCACTGGCGTACCAGATGGTGCTTGCGTATGTATCTTGCTGTGCTCCCATTGTCATTGACTAGTAGAAGTCCAAGGATCTGGAAGAGACACGAAAGGGTGCCAAATGAAAGTATAAGCATCAGATTATTCAATCCAGTTTTAATTTGTCCATCTAGAAAGCCGTTCACGGAATTTTTCCATTTCATAGCATGATGCTCTAAAATAGATGCGCAAAAATTACCTGCATTGCATGTCTGTGAAGTTGTATGTTATGGAGGGGAACTAGACCTTCTTTATACTGAGAAAAAACTGTAATGGAGCCATTGGCAACCATATTGAAAAGCGACTCAAGAGAGTCATCTTCAATCAAACTCTGAGCAGCAGAAGGATTGCTTGCTAATGCTTTCATGATATGAACAACACTACCCTCCACCTACACGAATGAAGGGGCACAAAGTATTTATTATTTATTAAGCTGATAAAGCATTTGTGTAATATAAACTTGGTTGTCATATGTAGCTCAAAACAATGTCGAATAACATATCTAATCGTATTATGATTTGGAAAAAAAACAATTGAAACAGAACCTCAAGTCGTCTAGTCTGGAGAACTATGTATCCAGCATCTTTTTCCGCTGATACAACTTCTAAGTCACCAGTTATTTTACTTTTGCTTAGTTCATCATATGCTAGAAGTGCAATGAGAACGTGTATTAGACAACAGAATATCCCAGAATCCAGTAGTGATTGTTTGTCGATAGGCTGAAAAGAACACATAAGAGGCAACACAATATAAGGCATAAAACCATCAAAGAGTAAGGATCCTGGACGATAAGAAATTGAGCTTTGCAAGATTTTATGGAGTGAGTAAGATGAAAGACACAGGAAAAAGTCGAAAATGTACCCCAGATACAAGTACTTCAACAGCAGTTAAGAGGTTTGCACCAGGACTAAATCCCTCCTGTAGGAAGAAACCATGGATTAAAAATAGAGAAGAGAGGGTGACATGTCAAGATGCACATTCAGAAAGAAAAGGCAAACCTTGGTGACATCTGAAAAGAACCTTAATACTTTCTCTACATTCAGTGACCTTGTCTTGCTGCCGATCTTCAACTTTTCAATATCTGTCACAAATGCTCTCCCAATGACAAAGGAGAATATATGTGTTTCTACTAACCTGCGATTAAAATAAATTTCTCAAATTGGTGATTATACCATGTCTGACCTACAAGGATAAAATATGAGGTATGGAAGAAGACTAGCTAGACAGGGGAGAACATACAGGTTGAGAAACGCATTTTCCACCATAAAAATCCAAATCATGTGACAACAAACGCCAATTCAATGTATATCCAACCAAAAAGGGAAAACGAGTTAGGAATAGCTTACATAGTAACTAACTGATCTACATTAGCGTGCCGCTTCACTAATCTACAAAATATATCGACGGTCAAATTCAAGGCGGCCTCCTTCTCCTGCATGACATATGAACGATTAGCACTAATAAATTTCTAGCCTTTTGTAAGCCCATCCAGTGTAGAAAATACAAGAAGAGATATTGTTCCAAGAATAAAGGTAAGGCGTTCACTAACGCATGTGCAAGAGTATGGATTATCAAAGTAAGTACCTTTTCAGAACTAGATGAACGAAACTCTTCCCATAATCTCTTGAAGTCCAGCTCCAACTCATGGTTATCTCTGCTTTGGAGAGGAGTAAAGAGAGGATCAACAATAGTTTTACAACAACAACAAGAGCGATCAGTCAACAAAATTAGAGAATCCAATTGAAAAGTGTTGCAGCTTCAAAGACTATATTTTTGTTTCAATTGAGTTAGCAGCAGCCTTTGACTCTCATTTATCAATCTTATCACAAAAAACGTAGCACCACAAATGTTGCAATAAAGCAATCTAAAAGAAACTTGGTTGGTGTCGATCACTAATAAAGCAATCTAAACTCTGGTCCCCAAACAAACATAAAAAAGCAAAGCTATAACTAGCAGCAACGATGCGCAACATCGGAACAAGATGAAGCAAAAGCAGAAGAGAAAAGAAGAAGAAATTACCTTGAAGGAGAGAAGTTGAAGTGATGAAGAGAAGAAGAGGAGGGGTAAGTAAAAGAAGGAGAAGAGGAAGAAGAAGAAGAAGAGGGCGGAGCAGTTAGGTCAACGGGAAAGGGGTCGGAGTCAGAGGATTGAGCTAATCCAACCTTCTCCTTGATGTCCTTAAGCAATGTTGCCCATTTCATCGTTGTGCTTTTCGATCCCAGAAACTTTCATCCGATGAAGACGACGACCTCACCAGACCAGACCAGACCCTGACTCGGTCTCCAAACACGACCCACCTCAGATCCGAGTCGTCGATCAGATAAATAAAATCAACCCTAAAAATGCGATCAACCCAAAACTCTCATTCGTTCACAAGAAGGAAACAAAACACACAATCCTTAAATTGAGGAATTCAAATTAAAGAAAGAAAGAAGAAGGAGACCCAAAAAGGAAAAAAATAGTCTTTTTTTTTTAAGATCAAATTGAGCTGATACAATGTGACGAATTAGGGTTTCGTAGCAAGAAGAAAGATCTAAGATCCAAAATTTTCAATTTGTGAACCCCTAAACACTTGAAAAAATCCCCTTTTTTCCTTCCACGAGAATGAGCAAAAACCCAAATTTTGACAAAAAGGGAAGAAAAAGAGCTTAGCGGAAAAACGCGATTTTGTTTTTGTTTTTTTTTTCCTTAAAGAAAATTTAAATTAAATCAAATCTCCTTCTCTCTCTTTTTTCTTCCTTCTTTCTTTGTTTTTTTTTTCTGTTCTGGTGTTGTTGACGGCGTCGTCTCTCTCCGCGCCTTGTTTCTCGCTCAAGTCGTCTCACTTTCTCTCTCTAAAACACGATACTGTTTGTTTCTCCTTCGTAAATTATTTCCAATTTTATTACTTTATTAGCCCTTGAAATTTTGTTTTATACTATTTTATAACCACTACAATATTTCATTACCATTTTGACCCCCAAATTAGTCTTGCATCGCAAACCCCACAGCTAAATTTTGTAGACCAAAACAATGGCGCATATAAAATTATCAACTAGGGACACTTGAATACCTTTGACATTTCGTTCGTGAAAGTAACAAAGGTTGACTCTATCTTCTCTATCATTTTATATAATTGTTTGAGTTAGTTTATATACAAATGGTCAAATAAGGATGTTTTAGAGATACACATTAGGATATTATTTTGTTTTATTATATTTTTAATAAAATAAATTCCATATGGATAGGGAAAAAAAAACATTGCTACTTTTGAATTTTTACAATAGACTTAACTCATACTTAAAATTAAAGTTAATTTTTACCTTTCTTAGTTTTTACTTTTAAGCCTATACATAGTATATATATTTACCTCATGCCAAAATAATAAATAAATTTATTTAGCATACAGTTTAGGTTCTTTTTGTAATACGAGAGCCAACACAACATAAAAAGAATTTGTAAACCATATTTGTGAAAAGTTATTATCTAGTGAGCACAATATCAACAGAAATTAGAAAAATTAACGGCAATATGGATCTGGATGAAGGTTTTGAAACAAACGAGACCTAAATTATAATTATTAAGAAAAACAAGGGCCAATGTAGTTTCTAGGTTCACGTCTACAATCGCAAGTAGAGCCCACGGGACGAGAATGCCACGTGTTCGTATAGGTTTGCTGAACGATTGCGAAACGTGATCCCCTCTTTGCAAAATTTAAACACTTTTTGGACCAAAACTTTTATGTCTTTTTAATAATAATACGAAACATATTTAAATTCATATTTAATTTATATATGAATTTCTTAAAAATATAACTATGTCATTGTGAGAAAATTCTAACATATATTTATCTATCTATCAAAATGCAGAGGTCGCGTATGTTAAACAAACAATAAACCTTATAGTACTGGTGGTAAATAGTCATCAACCAAAAGTAGAACATCTGATGATAAAGAGACGATATATTTTCAGAAAAAAATTAAAGATAGAACTTGGTCCGAATTCTGCTTCTAAAACAATTTTCCAACAATTATTATAGTATTTCATTTGTCTGATTCATGTCATATCTAAACACCAATATTTGTATGTGACGACTATAATCATTTAGGACTAAGTTCTAATATAGGAGTTGCCAACAAAAAAATTCCAATGGACCTTTAAAGGTTAAAAGTCTAAAAACATGTCCTATGTTTTTGTGAAAGCCCACTTTTAAGTAATTCTTTTACAAATGAGGCCCACATAAACCTTATATATGACGACGAGACAGTAACACAAATTTTGATTAACTAGAAATGTCATCAACACCTCAAACATATGGTTTTGTATATATTAAGATAATTTATTATCACACCTCAAACATTATTACTATTTAATAATTATCATAAATAAAGAAATATATATATGTTACTTTGTTAGTAGTTATGCATATTTCATTTAAGTTATTATATTTCTTTTATACTGCTAATACAATATATCACATATATTATTTCTTATTATCTTAAAAATTGTTTGATAATTTCAAACATGTGTCACACTAATGTAAAATGCTAACATATATTAAATTTTTGTTACATACTATATGTTAAGATATTTAATTTCAAACACCTCAAACCACACATTATTACGCTAACAGTTAATCCATAAGTAACAAAAAAAAAAATGAAAGGAGAAAAAAAGTATAAATACGGATAGAGGAGCTAAATTTGTATGCTCAGAACTTAGAATATTTAGGGGAAAAGTTGTCGCAACAAATTCCACAACAACATAAAAGCAATGATGGAAGTTTATATTATTGTCGTCGTACGTGTAAGCAACCGTTAGTTTGGTTGTTATCGTTGGTACTGTATTTTGTTGTAGCATCTGTTATCGTTGTCTCGTGACGGAGAATAATTAAACTCGAACAGTCACTACCGGCGATGACACATGGAAATAGATAAAGACTGTTGCTTTCGTGATCATCACGGTGGGGGTTGTGATGAACATGGCGGAGGATGCGGAGGATATAACGATTCTGCTTACATTATGAATTTATGATGCTATAGTTTATGTCCTTCGTTAAAAAATAATAATGTAGTGGAAGCTTTGGTATATTCTTATAAGAGAATACTTGAAACCTTTGGAGTCATCTAGAGACTTCCGGTCTTTACGGTTAACAACAAACTTAACGTTTCATCTTCACACGCGGCCACGTGGTGCCTTCAAGAACGTTCTACTTTACTCTCTCCGCAACTGCTTTTATAACTTGAAAAATCCTAATTTTCTCTCAACCTTCAAATCTCAAATTTCTCGCATTTTCTCGGGAAAATCGTAACGAAACAAACAAAATAACTTCTCCTCCGGCGAAACAAATTCCGGTACTTGTTAATTCTCGATCGTCTCCTTCTCTGGTTCGTAGTACAACCTAGGAATAGAATTTTCCCGCGTTTTTTTCCCCATTCGTCTGATCAGAATCCATTGCTTCGATTTACAGTTTTTAGAATGTATAAGTGGAATCTTCCTTACCGAAAAGATGACGTGGAGACCGGCCGTGAAGGCGGTGAGAGATCTCTGTATCCGACTATGCTTGAGAGCCCCGAACTCCGATGGGGTTTCATCAGAAAGGTATATTCCATAATCGCATTCCAGCTTTTAGCAACCATCGCCGTCGCCTCCACGGTGGTTTTTGTCCGTCCGATCGCCGTGTTCTTCGCCACTACTAGTGCCGGTCTCGCTCTCTGGATTGTCTTAATCATCACGCCTCTTATAGGTAACCAAATTATCAATCATTAATTCGATGATTATTTGATTTAGGTTTTTGGTTTAATTTGTTATTGTTTTGCTGTTGCAGTAATGTGTCCTTTGTACTATTACCACCAGAAACATCCAGTGAATTATTTGCTTCTAGGGATTTTCACGGTAGCTTTGGCTTTCGCCGTCGGATTAACATGTGCTTTCACCAGCGGTAAGGCTTTCCTTGTGAAACACTCTAGTTCTCTTTATTCGTTTCTGTCCTTTCAAGGGTCGGTCTTATTAATTGCTTGAAATCACACGCTTAAGATATAATATAAAATTAGTCTGTGAGACCTCCAACACATTTGAGCTGGGTTTGAATTTCCTCATACTCAATACAACTGGTTCATTGAAGATTGATGTTCCATGGTTGCATAGAAACATTGGATTGTTTTAATCCAAATTCGATAAACGAACCATAGAGTTTTGGGAGTATAAATTTATTCATTAGAGTTTGGAACTTTGTTGTTGGAACAGGGAAAGTGATTCTTGAGGCAGCGATTTTGACAACAGTAGTGGTGCTTTCCTTAACCGTCTACACCTTTTGGGCAGCAAAGAAAGGATATGACTTTAACTTCCTCGGTCCATTCTTGTTTGGTGCTCTCATCGTTCTCATGGTCTTTGCCCTTATTCAGGTTCCTGTCCCTTACAATTGCTTGTTTTGGTTTAACATTCGAAATTCAGGTTTAAAACTGAGCCTGATCGTGGTGCTTTGGGTTCTATTTGTTTTTTTGCAGATTTTCTTCCCGTTGGGACGGATCTCAGTGATGATCTATGGATGTTTGGCTGCGATAATATTCTGCGGGTACATAGTTTACGATACAGACAATCTCATCAAACGTTACAGCTACGATGAGTATATTTGGGCAGCAGTTTCGCTCTACTTAGATATTATCAACCTCTTCTTGGCTCTCCTTACCATTTTCAGAGCTGCCGAGTGAAGCTTCTTTACTCCTTTTTTAAGTCTCGATCAGTGTTATTATCATGTTTTTAAAATGTGTAAATCTCTAATATTGTTTGTTAACGAAACTTATTTTCTCTGTAGTATTCTCATGTACAAAACATAACCTGGCAGTGTATCTTTTAAAGTAATCGAATAGTATTGAAATTTGCGGCTTGGAGACGGTAGATTTTGTTGTTTAAACACACCACAGCTACGTCTGCTTTGAAAATTGAAACGCAAACGTAGAACAAATTTGGAATTTAAACTATTAGCAATATACAAATTTCTTTTAAACCCTACGGAAAAGCAAAAAACAGATATTAGCAAAAGTGTTTCTCTTTCATATCAAACTTCAATACGTTTCCATTCACATGAACATTATTTAGCTTACTTGCAACAACAGTTCTAACTATCAAGGAGATGGAGGCGGTTGCACGCACCCACAAAACGCAAACCGCTTTTTAATCCTCTTTCGTCGCTCACCTCTCACTCCGCTATAGATATAATCCCGAAGAAGAATCCTCGTTTTGCTATCCGATATCTTTGCTTTTGCTCGATCCTCTCTATCTCCTTCCAGTTTCAGTAACAGAAACTGTAATCTCTGTATCTCCAACTGTAACCTACCAATCTTCTCTGATCCTCTTCTCGCCTGTTCTGATATCCTCCTCCTTCTGCTACTCTCATTCTCATCAAGATCCATTGATGATTTGCTTCCATCTGATCTTTCAAATCCATTTTGAACTTTCGTCACCAGTTTCCTGTTGATGCTTAACAGTTTCTCTAATGCTTCTTCAGCTTCGTTGATCTGTCCCTTGATCGTCTCGTACTCGTTTTCTTTTCCTTTCTCGTCTTTCTCCTCTGTCTCCACTTTGATTTTCAAATCTTCAACGGCGACATGAAGATTTGAGAGCTTCTGTAAATCTGAATTAAGTCTCTCGAGAACTTTCCTCTTGTTTGCATCTTTGTTTGGATCCGTGAATCTATCGGAGATCTCTAGTTTGTCCACAACCAATGACTCTTCAGACAAGGATTTACCTTTCGGAGGATTTTGTGACTTTGCCTCTAAACTGTGATCATCTTCTATCTTCAAAATGTCTCTCGTACTTATCCCATATGATGAGCAATCAGAAACCTGATCGAGTACGATATCTTTTGTGATCATCTCGGTTTCCTCGGAGTAGATTTCATGGTTCTGTTTCCGGAGGCTTCCATTTCTCCTTCTGCTTCTTCGGGCAGAGGAAGTTTTTAGTTCTTCCATTGCAAGCTTTTTGGTTATTGCCTCCTCAATAGCTTTAATTCTCAAATGCAATTCTTGTATCTCTAAGAAGCCATCGCTGTTATCCACCAATGAAGCAGTTTCCTGATAAGAGATACCCACAAAAGATTGGTTAGTCTACAACAAGAAAAACTTGAAATTAACAAGCAACAGATGCAACATTGGTTCAACGGGAAAATGTCAGATCAAGGGTAAAGCTCTCTACAACTTCATTACGACCTACTAAAAAGAATTTGATTATTAGGAGCAGATTTTTCTAAAATAACTTACTGTGGCTGGTCCATTCTCGAATTCGTGAAGCATTGCATGTTTTTCCAGAGATTGTATGCTTTCCTTCAACAGGAAAATAGCTTGGGCGTATTTGCACATAAGATCGTTTTGTCCTTTGTTCGCATCTTCTAAGTTGTTCACTCTTCCTTTAAGCTGCTCAATCTCCCTGTCTTTTAACGTGCTTCTGCTTTCAAGGTTCTTACATGCTTCGACCAGCTCATTGGTCAACCCTTCAAGCAATGTTTCATGAACAGCCGAAATCTGCAACTCTCCAAACAATGTTGCAGACTGAGACTCCCATAGTTCAATCTCATTCCTTTCTGTAAAAAGCTCCTGGTTCAGATTTTCCTTCTCCACTTTGATTTCTTCGAGTTCCATGAGTAAGTTCATCAAGTCAGCTTCCAATTTCAGATTAGCTTCGTTCGAATGACTATTCTTCTTAACCTGCTCATCGTAATCTCCACGGAGTCTCAAGACCTGCTTATCCCTATCCTCTTCTATCGCTTTAGCTTCCTTGTATCTACATTCTAAACCCTCCACTGCCTTAGATAATTCAGATTTTTCATTTTGCATGATGGAGATCATCAGCATTGCTTCTAAAAGCTCTTTCTCCTTCTGAACCTTCACATTAGCTATTTCATGTTCCAAATGAACATTGGCTGATCTGGCAGAGAGTAGTTCGGCATTCGATTTCTCTAGCACAACTTGAAGCTGAAAGTTCGCAATGTCTGCAGATTTTAACTTATCACCAAGCTCTCTTACCTCTTCCTCAAGCTTACACTTGACAATACTGAGTCTGTCTAGATCCTCGTTTAGTTTCATTGCTCCTGAAAGCTTTTCCAAGATGACATCCTCCAACAGAATGATGAGATTGCTTTGATATATAGTCTCCGACAGAAGCAAAGAGATATCATCTTCTAGTTTACATTTCTCCTCCTCCAACTGCAATGTTGACTTTGTCAAGTATGCTTTCTCATCCAACGTTTTGTTATTATCTCCCTGTAGAATGGTGTAGTCATCTCGTAACTGCAACACCTGCCTGTGAAAATCCTCAATTTCCACCATCAAAACCTTTTCTCTGTTGACTCCTTGATTAACTTTTGTGGTCAATTCTCCGTTCACGAAGATAAGTTTCTGGGTCTCATCCCGCGAAAACGAGAGCTGCTGACACTGAGATTCAAGTTCTTCCTCAAGGATTTTCTTCTCTGTTTCAATACCTACAGCTTCTGATTTAAGTTGCCGAAGAAATTCAATAAGGACGAGGTTCTCTATGGCAGAGTGCTGGTTTTCATCCCGAATGCTCAAAAGCATAGTTTGCATGTCTTCAAGTCTATTCAATATATCATGCATATTTCTCTGGTCTCGCGAGTTCTCATCACCGGAACCTATACCTGGAATTATTTCAAGCTTCATCAATACCTGGTAGATCCCTGTTCTCAGTATTTTAATGCAGTTAATCGAGGAGTCAATCTGCACTTGTTTCCCAATATTTTCCTCTTCTAGTTCAGAAACTAGCTTCTCTAACAGTTTAGAAGCCTCTTTAATATCCTGATTCTCAGCAATCAAAGAGGAACTCTTCTCAAGCCAGTCCTGCAAACATTTCTGCAGAACAATAATCTCAATGTGAGCATCATGAGCTCGATCCAGTTCCACTTGATATTCTCTCACCCGGCATTGATTTTCATCTTGAAGGTGATGGATCGTTGATTCCATGCCATTCATCCGACTCTCTGAAAATTGCACAAAACTAGCATACTCACAGTCCTTGGCATTTAAAGACACTCCCAACTCTTCAATTTTCTGAAGAGAAGACTCCCTCTCAGTCGCTAATTCCAAAACTTTCACTTTTAATTCTGCATGTTCTTTCTCCAGATCTTCAATTCTTTTTCTCATTGTATCAATATGAGAGAGTAGGCTTTCTCTTTCACTAGTTAAAGTGGTCTTGTCATCATTCAGCAGGTGGCATGATTCTTCTAGGCTTTTCAATTTCGACTTGAGTTCTTCAAGTTCTACATTGGCATTAAAAAGAGAATTCTCCAGTACCATGTTTTCCTCAGAGAGTTTCTTGCTGTTTTCTGTAGCACTCTGCAGACGGGAAATCAACATGTCCTTCTCAGAATGAAGGCCTGATTTCTCTTCAGCAAGTGACATAGAAGCTTCCTCCAATGTTTTCAGCTTTCCTCTGATTGTTTCCAGCTCAGCATTCAAATCTGATATGGAGTTCTCCAGAAGAAGGTTTTTCTGAACAAGCTTTTCCATCATTTCTAACTTCTCAATCAGGGCCGTCTTTTCAATACTTTCTCTTTCCCGGATTTCCTTTAGCTTTGAGTTCTCCTCCTGTAACTCCTTGACAGAAGACCCAAAGCTTTCTGGATGTAAACCAACCAATTCCACCTGTTCTACCATGGACTGGTGTTTCTTCCCTATCTGACTTAATTCCTCTTTAAGACAGTATATTTCTTGCTGCAAAGCATTTCTTTGGTCCACTCTTAGTTCAACTTCTGCCTCAAGTTTCTGTATTGTCTCTCGTAATTTTGAGACCTCCTCCTGCAAACTTTTAATTGATGCAGCCGAGGAGAGATTGAGCTCATTGAGGCTTTTGCTCTGGTCTTTGGCTTCCTGAACTTCCTCCTGTAAACCATTGTTACGGGCTTCCATATCTTTCAGGATTTGAGACCTGTTTTGCAGTTCCAATGCCAAAGTGCTTAGTTCCTCCTGAGACTGAGAGTGTAACTGTTGTAGGGTTTGAAAGGCAGTCTCAGCTTCCATAAAACGCAAGTTTTCTTCTTGTACACAAGTCCACAATCTTCCCAACTCTTTCTGTTTCTCCGTGAGCTCATGACTTTGATTCCCCAGTTTCTCTAGTAGACCATCCAGTTCAGAGTGAAGATTTTGATTTGATCTCTCAAGCACAACACATTTTTCCTCTGCAAATTTTAACTTAGCAACTCCATCCTCTATTTCACGGCTGAGCCTTTGAGTTTCTTCTTGAGCATGAAACAGCTTGAGCTTTAAATCTGCAATTGTGTCCAGACATTGTTGGTATTGGAGTTCGTAAGCTTCATTCTCTTCAATTAATTTGGAAACCTTTTGCTTCAAGCTTTCAACTTCACCCTCAGCATTTTCTGCCCGCTGATTGGTTAACCTTGAATCTTCCTCAGCCTTGTGCAACCTCTCTTCCAGGTTAGATATGGTTTTCAAGCATTGTTGATATTGAACAAGAGCAGCTTCCTTGTCAGTTTCGGAACTAACAAGGCTTTGCTTCAGTGCTAGAGTTTCAGCTTCGGCTCTGTTGGCTCGCTCATCTACTTCTCCAGCCTCCTTCTGGGCTAGAGAAATGCGATCCTCCAAATCAGCTATGTTTTGCAGACATTGCTGATACTGAAGAAGGCTGGACTCCTTTTCAACCTCTACTTTGCTGAGGGATTCTCTGAGCGTTTCGACCTCAGCTTCGGCTCTTGTGGCTCGTTCAATAAGCACCCTAGAGTCCTCTTGTGCACGAGATACCTCAGACTCCAAATTAGACAGTTTCTCCAAATTCTGATCAAACTGAGCTAAGCTAGCTTCCTTTTCAGCCTGCACTTTAGAAAGAGCATCTTTTAAAGCCACAATTTCAGCCTCAGCTTTGCTTGCGCGTTCAGATTCTGAAAGAACCTTAGCATTTATTTCTTTTCCATCAACATTATTGAAATTCAGTCCTTTCCTTGCCTTTGCAGTTTTAAAACCTTTCCCGCTACTCACAGACTGAGGGTCTTCCATGAAGGCTATATTGCGCTTAACGGTACTCAAATGAGAGGAAGAAATCCCAAAAGCACCTTTTCGTAAATCATCTGGGTAAACAGGAGCTCGGATAGGTGGATAACTGTCAGGCGTTTGTGGATCAAAACCATCGGTGGAAGAACCGAGAGGTGACTCCTCACCAAACATCATAGGGTCTTGGTTTGGGAAGGCTTCAGCCATAGTCTGCTGAGCATGACGAATAACACCGGTGGCATGATCGTATCTTTCAGCCAAAGCACGATATGCTCGATAAAACTCCTCAACCAGTTTCATAAGCTCAGGCCGCTTCTTGTAATACATTTCCGCTCGCCTAGCAAAAGAGTCAGCATCTTCTTCAATAACCTTGATCATTTGCTTGACTTTACTATCCATATCTGTCAACAAAAATAGAAACATGTAAGCAGATCGCATACAAAGTATCTTGCATGACACAAAACTGAACTAAAAGTAAAAGAAATTTGTCACGATGGAAATGACCTTTCCCGTGGGAAATACAAGGGACGTTAAAACAAGAAAATCACATACCTGTAAGATTCTCCTGAAGCCATTTCGAGTTCTTGGGGCTTATGTGACTATCCCACCACCAAGAATAGCGTTTAGAGTTACCATTCACAACAGCAGTCATTTTTCCCGGCAAAATCACACAAAAATTATGAGGATATTAGAACACTCCGGAACCAAGTCTCTCTCAAAGCCAAGTACACCAAATTCCTCTGTAAAAAAATCCTAACTTAAGAAGACGAAGAAGAAGAAGAAAATAGCAAGGGTTAAGCTTTGATAATAATGAACAAGTTCAACAGTCATATAAAAGACAAATACAGAAGAAAACAAAAGAAAAAATAGAAACGAATTACCACTAAGTCAATGAAGGCCAAATTCGAGACAAAAATAATTAACTAGCCAAATCCAGTAGTAACCTGGTCAGAAAACATATCAAACAATTCATTACAGATGAAAAATTGGATCAGCATAAATCAATTCGTCTTTGGAAATTAGACGAGAATCCTAGGGAAGAATAGCAAGTGAAACCACATGATCTTACAGGAATTAGAGGTTATAGTAACGCACTTAGTCGGAAACTGAAATTAGCTACACAGGTTAAATCTACAAAGCGAATCTAACACTAGTGAAATCAGGTCCAAAAGCAAGAATTCTGTGAGGCTTACCGGAAATAATACTTGTACTACAAAAATCAGAAATCTTCGGATCAGCTTTCGCTTTCACTTCTTCTTCTTCTTCTTCTTCTCATCTCATTTTCTTCATCTAGATCTCTCTCTCTTTCTCTCTCCAGGCGTTTTTCAGCTCTGGTTCCTACTTTTTACGTTGTGAAGAAGAAGAATTGTTTAGGTAAGCTTTTAAATGACGATATTACCCTCCAGTACAGTTCTCACAGATGTTCTGTTTCATTATTTTAATTCACTTGTTGCGTGACTTTGCCTCCTTGGGATCGCCTTCGCTGCCAACTTAAAAAAAAACACGACTTTCATGTCCGAAAGAAAATATTCTTTTATCGAACTACAACTAAATACAGTATGACATTTTATTTGATTTCTTTATTTTTCAATCTGATACTTCCCATTTACCCCTGATTTATATCAAGTCTGCAGTTCACTTTTTCTTTTTCTATACCTGTCTGCTCAAGAACTAAAATGATTTTGTAATTTTAATACATTTTATTATCCGGAATAACAAAGTATTAAATCACGAAAGATGATTTAAAAAAAAAAAAAAAGTATTAAATACTAGTAATGATAAGGAGGCTGACAAGAGATAAGTGACAAAGACAGGGAGGTCTTGGACGGTGAGCTCTCGGTCCACTTTCGTCACCCTTTGTTTTTTTCTCCACGTTCGCTTTTAGATTCGACTTATTGCGATCTTGCGTGTCAAACTTTTTCCAATCATCTAAAAGTTGAGTCGGAGTTAGAGTTACGTTGTTCATAACTTTTATTTAAACTTTGCAAGAAAAAAGTATATACGATATATGGTGGCTTATCGTTATGTATCATTTCATTCAGCTTTCTAAAATTTATAATTTAAAAAATAATATTATAATTAAGATTAAAAACGATAAATTCAAATTTAATTGACTGAGAATGTTTTTGGTGTTTGGTATGCATTACTTGTTTGACACAACTTATATATCATCCTTTATTTGTTACTCAAACGAAGATTCACGAAACGGACAAATAAACTATCCACCTATTGGGAACAAATAGGTTGTCTGACTTTTAAGCATCACAAACGGTTATATACTATTTTACATAAACGTTTCGAGTGTGTTAAGATTCATTTAATTGTAAACTAAATAATCAACAGCGTGACTTCAAATCAAATTGTCTTCTTATAAGTTTATTACTAACATATATTCTTGTTCAGTTTGTTGCCAATATTGAATTAATTAAAAGGATTGTGTATATTTTCCTTAATTGTATTGTTTTTTTTGTCGGTTATAGAAATGCAAAACAAAAAGAAATGAATAGAGGAGTCAACACTCAACAGCCACTACCTAACAAACACTTTTAATAGTTCCAGCTCGTATCGTTTTTCATGCCTCCAAAGATTAATTATGATTTTCAAAATCATTTATAACTATCCCTCCACATGTCTTTAATAGTCAAATTGATCTTATATTAAAAACTCTATATAGTAAGACCAAGTGAATTTTAAAATTACATCAATGCGATTTATATGGATGATTCAAAAGTATTTATATTTCAAAACTGAAACAAGGCCTTGCAGCCTTTCTTAATGCTTCGTGCAGATAGGCCCATTAATAAAACAATAAAGCCCATACTTGTAAAATCAGGTAAAGACGCAACGCAAGCGGCACATCAGACACATATCCATTCCGACCAAACCATGATAAAGTATATGCCACGTCACTATTCATCGTCGATTAGTTTTTACGAAATTGACCAACATACCCTCGTTGTTTGGTTTTATCTACAACGCAGTTGCTGAGTCACACTTGTTTTCTTCACTCGGAAAATTCGAAAATCGAGATCAAATGTCGATGATGACGGTGTGGGCACTTCGACGGAATGTTCGTCGGAAAAATCACTCGATGCTCGTGAGATATATTTCCGGCTCCGCATCGATGAAGCCTAAGGAGCAATGTATTGAGAAGATTTTGGTGGCGAACAGAGGCGAGATTGCTTGCCGGATCATGAGAACGGCGAAGCGTTTAGGGATTCAGACCGTTGCGGTTTACAGTGACGCTGATAGAGATTCGCTCCATGTGAAATCTGCAGACGAAGCGGTACGGATTGGCCCGCCCTCGGCTAGACTTAGTTACCTCAGCGGTGTGACTATCATGGAGGCAGCGGCTCGGACTGGTGCACAGGTATGAGTTTTGATCCCCGAAAAAGAATAATCGTGTTCTTGTAGCTGATGTCTTCTTTGAATTATATAACTAGGCAATACACCCTGGCTATGGGTTCTTGTCAGAAAGTTCTGACTTTGCCCAACTCTGTGAGGATTCGGGTCTAACATTCATTGGACCTCCAGCATCTGCTATTAGAGACATGGGTGATAAAAGGTACCATTACAGGCCTCCTATTACGACTTGCTTCTTCTTTGCACAAGTTGTTATTTTATTCTCTCTTGAATAGTTTCTGAGGACATGTCCCTCATGTGTATTTATGAAGTGCATCCAAGAGAATTATGGGAGCTGCTGGAGTTCCTCTCGTGCCTGGATATCATGGCCATGAGCAAGATATTGATCATATGAAGTCAGAAGCTGAAAAGATTGGATACCCTATAATAATCAAGCCAACACATGGAGGTGGGGGGAAGGTATGTTATGATATACGGCATTGATTTTTTCCAATAGATGGCTTTTTGTAATAGTCAAAGTTTGATACCCTTTTAAAATCTATTGGTTTCGAAGCAAAGTAAGCTCTTGTTTTTTAGGGAATGAGGATAGTGCAAAGTGGGAAGGATTTTGCTGACTCGTTTTTGGGTGCCCAACGTGAAGCTGCTGCTTCTTTTGGCGTTAACACTATTCTTCTCGAGAAATACATTACTCGACCGAGGCATATAGAAGTCCAGGTAGTGAGTCGTGAAATTTCATGTTGTTTTTTTTTTCATGAAAGGCTGGTTATGGCGCATTGAAACCCAGTTATTGTATATAGAAAGAGGACAAATGTTAACCTTAACTTGTATTTCATTTTTGGCGTACTCATTGAGTAACCATTTCTGGCTTTTCTCCTTTTTTTCTAGCATTTTAACTAATTTTGCTTCGGTGTTTCCACTGCTTTTAGATATTTGGTGACAAACATGGAAATGTTCTTCATCTATACGAAAGGGATTGCAGTGTGCAAAGAAGACACCAAAAGATTATTGAAGAAGCTCCTGCGGTAATGACCATATTTCTTTCTGTTATTGATTCATATCTTTTCTAGCATAAATGGATGTGGGTCTGATTGAATACTGGTGCAGCCTAATATATCTGAAAAGTTCCGCGCAAACTTAGGCCAAGCTGCTGTCTCTGCGGCACGGGTATCCCTTTAAATCCTGCTTTCATCTTTTACAGATTTCATGGTCTTCAGTGAGAAAGCTTAGCCGAAAATGTTTCATTACAATGCTCTGTATATTGCATTCATTCATAGTATGCTCCGGGTGTCTCTATTTTATATAGTGCATTACTAATATTGATCATGAGTTATTTGATCAAAGTTTACTATTGTTAATGTTTAGTTCAATTGATATGTAGTCTTTTGAAACCTCTTCTTGCTAGGCTATCTTTCACTTCAACTTCCACAAGAAGCGCTTATATTCTGTTACCTTCTGATATTTAAAGGCAGTTGGATATTATAATGCTGGGACGGTGGAATTTATAGTTGACACCGAGTCTGATCAATTTTATTTTATGGAAATGAACACCCGTCTACAGGTGCTTCTTTGATCTATATGTTTATTAAATTTAACTCGATAAACATTTGGCTTTCCAAAGGAACACTGATGATCCTTCTTAGGTCGAACATCCTGTAACTGAGATGATTGTTGGTCAAGATCTTGTGGAATGGCAAATTCGGGTTGCCAATGGGGAACCTCTCCCCTTAAGCCAATCCGAGGTGCCAATGTCAGGTATGGCTCTTCCTCCTAAAAATAAATGGAAAATAGTGGTTTGGTTTACTCTCATTCGCTATTCCGTACTGAATCCATGATTTTTCAAGATGTTACTTGTGGCAGAAAAAAATCTGAACAACATGACCCACATATGTATCTTCTTGGCAGGTCATGCCTTTGAGGCCAGGATATATGCTGAAAACGTTCCAAAAGGATTTCTTCCTGCAACTGGGGTCCTCAATCATTATCGCCCTGTTGCAGTCTCACCATCAGGTGAAGTACAAAATTGTGTATACAACTGTTTTTTCCTATCTTATAGAAAGTTTTTTTTTCTCTCGTATATATCTGACCCTGTTTTTGTCCTGTTGTTTACCTCTCTCATGTTGGAATTTGTCTGAAACAGTTCGGGTTGAAACTGGAGTTGAGCAAGGAGACACTGTTAGCATGCACTATGATCCTATGATTGCAAAGCTTGTTGTCTGGGGAGGTAATCGTGGCGAAGCTTTAGTGAAACTGAAGGATTGCTTGTCTAACTTTCAGGTAGATTCCCTGAGAACCTGTATTTTGGAGCTCTCTGCAATTTTAATTATACCTCAGCATAACTATAAATCTTCAAGGCCTTATGGTTCCATTGTGAATTTCTTGAGAAACCTTTTTGAGTTTCTCGCACATCGCTTCTTAGTTACCACAATAGTTCAGTAATTACATGGTATGTTGTTGACAGGTAGCAGGTGTACCTACGAACATAAATTTCCTTCAAAAACTTGCTAGTCATAAGGAGTTTGCAGTGGGCAATGTAGAAACTCATTTTATTGAGCACCATAAAAGTGATCTATTTGCTGACGAAAGCAATCCAGCTGCAACAGAAGTGGCATACAAGGCAGTCAAGCATAGTGCAGCATTGGTGGCTGCTTGTATCTCCACAATCGAGCATTCTACTTGGAATGAAAGTAATCATGGTCAGTTCGCATGGGTCTAGTCTCTTCTTCACAACTTACATGATTCCCGAGCATGTCTTAATTTATTATGTGTAAACTCATCCAGGGAAAGTTCCATCGATATGGTATTCGAATCCTCCTTTTAGGGTCCATCATGAAGCCAAACAAACCATTGAGCTAGAATGGAATAATGAATGCGAGGGAACTGGCTCTAACCTCATATCACTCGGTGTAAGATATCAACCAGATGGAAGCTATCTCATTGAGGTTTAAAACTTCACATCCTCCTTTTAGATTCACTTTTAGACTCATATACTTCATTTATGAGTCTTATAATTGGAATTCTTATGGTTTGTCAACATTCCACGAGACAGGAAGGCAATGATTCTCCAAGTTTAGAACTCAGAGTAACACGAGCAGGAAAGTGCGATTTTAGAGTTGAAGCGGCCGGATTGAGCATGAATGTTAGTCTAGCTGCGTACTTGAAGGTAAATCATTAGCATTATGTTCAAGCAACTCTTAACAGCTCTCATACTCTTTCTGTCTCTCTCGTAATTGCTGCTTATGATGTATGTTTGGTTACAGGATGGTTATAAGCATATCCATATATGGCATGGTTCAGAACACCATCAGTTCAAGCAGAAGGTAGGAATCGAATTCTCTGAAGATGAAGAAGGTGTCCAACACAGAACCAGCTCCGAAACATCATCACACCCTCCAGGAACCATTGTGGCCCCCATGGCTGGTTTGGTAGTCAAGGTCCTTGTCGAAAACGAAGCCAAAGTAGATCAAGGTCAACCTATATTAGTCCTAGAGGCAATGAAGATGGAGGTTAGTATATAAACATCTTCATATACCATAATATAAGAAACATTTAAGTAATTATCGTTTTATTCTCGTTCAGCACGTTGTGAAAGCACCATCCTCTGGAAGCATACAGGACCTCAAAGTTAAAGCAGGCCAACAGGTTTCAGATGGCAGTGCTCTATTCAGGATCAAAGGTTAGTGGTAATTTAGTACCAGCATTTTTTCCTTTATACATTTCATATCATCCTTTTGAAAATTTCATCCAACTCCACCAATTTCAATATCTTTGCAGGGTAAATAACACGATTTGCGATTGATCAACCATTCGCTGGCTTACGCGAAACCTGAACTAATAAGCATTTGGGTGTGTATATAAACCGAAATCTTACAAAAGATAAATAAATCCAAAGCTTTATAAATGTTTTTACTGCCTCTATATAGATCTGTGCGGCTAGAGATTGAAGGTAACTTCTTAGTATACAAAATGGTGATTACATTAATAATCAAGATAGTCCGAGCCATTTCTTGAATACTAAACCAGCTTCTCTCTTCTTGAGCTGAGACTCGCTCTGAACTTTTGGAGCTTTGCCTTTATAAGCAGTCTTGTGATACTTCAAGAAGAGCATCCGATACTTGTACTTATCAACAAACATATTTTTTTTCTCCATCATCTCCACAACTTCATTAGCCCGGGAAAAAAACCCGCCTCTAACAAATGTATAAAGCACCGCATCAAGCAACTCCTGATCAAACTTCATCGATGAAGTAGCTGCAGCTATGGATTTCATTTCTCCCCATAACTCAGTGACCTCTGTGTATTTACTCCCAATGGCTGCATATCCTGTGACCATAGAATGAAAAGTTTGAGCATTTGGCGAATGCCCAAGACTTCTCATCCTCTTTAATGCCTTCTCTGCATCCTGCATCAAACCTTTCTTGCTAAAAAAATGGATCACATTGTTCCAATCATGAACACCAGCATCCAAACTCTGCACTTCTCTGATTTCTCTCAAGAGTTTTGACATGAGTCCCGCCTCTGCGTTTCCTTCACATCCCTTTAAGAGCTTCTCAAATTTCTGATTTCCGCCTCGTAGTATCTTCGCCTCTTTCATTTCCTTAAACACATTGAGAGCTCCATGAGTATCGTTCTGAATTACTTGAGACTGGATTAAAGCTTCATAACAGCTTGAGTCTAATTGAATCCCTGCCTTTTGAGCATCTCTAAGGAGTGATGTCACTTCTCTAGTTTGGTTTGTGTTGCAGTAAGCTTTGAGGAGCGAAGAATAAACCGAAGAACCAGTTCTTACCCCAGCCATACGCATCTCGTCGAGTAGATCATGCGCCTGATCCAACATGCCTAGAGAAATACATGCGTTGATAACATTAATCAGCATCGAGTTATCACTAGAAACAGGAGAGTCTTCATGTTCTGCCTTCAACAGAAACTTTGCTAACTCCTTCATCTTTCCACTTTCCAGGAATGCCTTTGCTAATTTCACATAAATCTCTTCCGTCGGCTGCAGAACACCGCGTTCCGAGGTAATCAATTCGACTTGTACATGCAACTTAGCCAACAATGCACCAAGAACATCCTTTGCCTCAGCTTCAAGTTTCAAAAACTTCCTGTCTCTAGAGAACTCATCATAGGGAATCATACTGTGAATAGAAACCACTCGAGTTTCGGGATTATCGTGTTCTTTAACCTCTGATCCTTTTCCAGATACTCTTTTGGTGTATAATCTACCATCATCTGCAGTATCAAATTCAAGAATGGCGGCTCCAAGTGAGTTCCTTGCTACCTTTCCTCTTCTTAGCATTTCCAAAACCATTTTCGAAGCAGATTCAAGATCCCCGAATTTTAAGTGACACATAAGCAAGCAGTTATAGAATTGCCAAAACTGAGACTCATTCAAGTTGCAAGCTTCATCTATATGCCTTTGAAGCTTCCTTAGTTCCTCTCTCCGCCCATTTCTTTCGTATATATGAGCCATTATTACTAACAAGTTAGCATCAGCTTTAACACCGATCTTCGGTATCATATCAAGAAGCTGTTCAGCTTTTCGGGTTGTCCCAAACAACAAACAACCCGCCAAAGCAACGTTCAACACCTGAGTATTAGGCTTCATCGCAAGCAAAGGTGCGTTGCTCTTCTTCCGTGGATCAACTCTGTTATTATGAAACAAATAACCAATCTCAAGAACCAACTCAGCAGAAAGATAACTTCCTGATCCCGCAAGAGACATATGAGCCAAAACCGCAGACCAAGCACTCACATGAGGATACTCTTCTGTCTCAACTAGCTTCCTCAAGATCGTTGATGCAGGAACAGCCATACCTGACTTGGCAAGAGCCAAGGAGAGATATAGAAGAGGTTCCTTCTCCAGCAAATTCTGTTTACCCTCCTCATAGGCTTGTTCCACTAAACTGTAACCCTTTTGTAGCCAGTTGGAATCAAGACTCTCAGCAAAACAAACCACAACATTGTTAACAACAGATTTTCGCGGAAACCCTTCCATTTGCATATGTTGTTCAAACAATCTCCAAGCTTCATCACATCTATGTTCATCAACTGCAATTTGAATTTCTTCATTGAGTTTAGCAGGATCTCTGGCTTGAAGCAGTATAGATCCAGAAATGCTTGAAATTGCTTCTCTTCTATGGATAGACCATACATCGAATCTGGTACTAGTACGAAACCTAGTTAACACACTGAGGTATTTTGCATTAGACAGAACAGCTTTACCCGCCAAACCATGTTGTAAAGAAGCTTGAGATTGAGTACCTGTAACTTCAATGGCGTGAATAAGAACTCCACGAAACAAAGAACTCAAACGACACTGGTGGAGTGAAACAGGCTGAAGCTTAGTTTTCCTCAATGAAAACATTGAAAGATCTTATTTTTCTTCGTCAATTCGTTAAGACCAATTTGAAGCTCCTCGGCTGGTATGAGGATTTGATGAAAACTGTTTCCCAGTTTCATTTAGACATTTCGTCGAACACTTGGTGCGTGAACTGAACCAGCAAGCTTTGAGCACTAACGTGAGATTAGGAGAAAAAGACAAAAGCTTTCTTGAGAAGACGATGGGTCTTTGACCGTTGATGATGGCAGGTGCGAAGAACCACTAAACCCTAATCACTATTCACTAATCACTATAGCCAGAAGAAACTTGTAAATTTTGCTTAACCGAAAAATATCAAGTGTTGACAAAAAGAGAAAAGAAAAATAAGTAAAGTAATAATATTCTAAGGAATTTGTCAAATTGAGTATCACTATATCATATACTGTCATAGTAAATGGTCCTTATCTAGCAAAAAATTTATTGTTAGTTAGAACCAAACCATGCTTATTTATAACATTTCATAAGATTAAGCTTTTTACTAATCTTGGGTTGGTTTCATTAAATTCTATGATAGCATTTTTGGTTTAACAATACGCATAAACATAAGTTAATCCAAAATGCAATGCATAGTTTCAGATTTATCAATAGGGTTGGTTTCATTAAATTCTATATAGTAACATTTTTGGTAACAAATACGAATAAACACACAATTTCATCCAAAACCTAATGCAAAAATTCAGGTTTATCCATAATCCTTCTTAACAAATTAGCCCCCTCAAACCTTTCTATAAGTATATCACCACATGACTACTAATAATATCCCATACAAAATCCCAAAGCTTAAAGATAACCCCAAATGATTCTTGCAATATTAGCCCTTGTAATAGCCACCTTTCTATACGGTGGAGCCACCACGGTCCAAGCTGGATGCAGAGACACTCTGACCAGCCTTTCCCCTTGTCTTTATTACCTCAACGGTGGCTCATCGTCACCTTCTTGGAGTTGTTGTCGTCAATTTTCCACGGTGGTTCAATCTTCACCGGAATGTTTGTGCTCAGTGGTTAATAGCAACGAAAGCTCATTTTATGGGTTCAAATTTAACCGGACTTTGGCTCTCAATCTCCCTACCGCTTGCAATGTTCAAACTCCATCACCTAGCCTGTGTAACAGTAAGAAACTTAATTATTCTAACAATATACACTTCAAAAATATATGTTTGTTGATCCAAATTTTTTGTGGTTTATAATATAATGGTATAGCCGGTGGTAACGTACCAACCACGTTGCCGGCGAATACTCCTGTAGGTTCACCTCGAAGTGCTCCTTCACCGTCAGGTACCACGTCTCCGGCGAATACACCATCAGGTTCACCACAAATACCTCAATACACACTTCATAATATATTTATCTTCTTAAGAATTGTGCTTTTGGAAAATAGACTGTTAGAAAACAATAAAATTCATATTTTGTGTTTAATCGATGAAACTTGTAAACAGGATCGAAGAAGTTTCCATTGAGTAATGAAAGCTCGTCCAAGAGCAATGTGATCATCTTGTCTTTCGTATCCATAGCTCTGGTCCTCGCTATAATATGAATCTCAGATCTTCTTTTTATTTTACTTTTTTTTAACCAATTTATGTCTCCATGTAATATTTGTAGTGCTTCCTCAATGTATTTGAAATTCATAAAATTCATATTGTACGTTGAAAGTCTTTCATACTTGTTTTTTTTTTTTTTTTTCCTCTGAAACTGCAGTTTTATTGAAATAATAATACATAACATCACACCCAATTACATAAACATCAAAGACAACTTTCAACGAAGCCCAAACAAGAGGCCCAAGAAAGGATAAACTCAAGAACGTGTCTCATCGATGGGGATAAGTTGAGGATACGTGTTTATTTCACATCCTTCACCGCATGCAGAGATTCCAAATCCAGTGAATCAGAATACGTTGCCGGAACTACAACCGATTACGAATTCTTCTTTTTTTCTCACTGATAATGATAATAATGGATTACAGAACAAATCAATCTACTAATCTCAAATGATTGATAGATTCATAAGAAAACCATCGTAATCATGAAATAAGATGTAGAGATTGAAGTAATCCACCCTTGATAATATAAGTGAATCTCTGAATATTTTTATAAGCAGCAAAAGGGAATCGAAATTTAAGATGGAAATGAGTTTTTAACCAAACCTTAGACGCAGGTAACATAAGCTGTCGTAAATCCGATGGATCCAACGTTTTTGTGTGGAAGTGAAAACCACACATCGTTAGAAAACCATCAGATCCAAAAGCAAAATCTCAATGGATGAAGTATATTATGGCAAAAGAGAATAGATTTGGCGCATACGAAACTCTCCCGATTCAACAATCCTAGAAGCCATAGTCTTCAACATCAAGCTTTTGTATGAGCAAAAGGACATGGCAATAGAAAGCCATGTTAACGGTAAGAACACAGCAACGAAAAAGCTGTGTTGACGGCAAGAACACGACAACGGAGAAGTCGTGTTGACGGCTAACTAACAGCAGAACCGGACTTCATCCGAGTATAAACTCCGGTAAAAACAAACCGGACGGAGATAACATATAAGAACCTCTCTCTCTGAAAAATATTAGGGAGAGAAGAGAGAGAAGTCAACCAACCAATCGAGTTTCGAATTTCCTACTTGGTTATAAAGATTAAAACATACGAAAACAGAATCTTTATTGGAATAAATCGAAAGCAGGAAATATAGTCCAATGGGCCCATAAGGTTTCGACTTCCGGCCCAACTATGGTTGAAACCCAGTCTTACGAGTAGTACCAAACAAACACTAACACGCTCAATTTCTTAACTCTAATGAGAAAACGATTAGACTAACATCCAAACAATCCAAATACATAAAATCGATTTTGTTGTTTGTGCTTTTGTGGCGGCTTTTTTTCACGAACTGCTTTAAACCCTAAAAACTCCAACCTTTGTTCTCTGTGTAACAACAACAACAACAATGCAGGAAGAATCTCACATCGAAGAAGTTGAAATCCAAAACAAACTCGAAGTTGCTCCTGCATTGATTTCCGTTCATCCATCTCAGAAATCTGTCGCTGTCGCTGTCGGCTCGGATCTTCGTATTTTCGATCTTATGTAAGTTCATTGCCTCCTTCATAATCAAATTCGAACATGTCTCTTCATAGATTGGTTTGTTTTGAAAGGATAATTAGACTTGCTATTGACTTGGGTTCAGACATCGGAACCTTGAAACTTCTCTTCGTGTGGCTTTGTGAAATTTAACAAGTTTTTGACGAATTTTGTTATGGTGCTTTAAAGCTGATTCAATTGAATTTTAATCACCAATACAAATGTGTTAAACTTGGAATAGAGGAATGTTTAGTTTATCTAGTTAACCGATTGCTTTAAATGTTTAAATTGACAGAGAGAATTGCCCAGTTAGTTTGGTGGATGAATCTGATGGGCCTATCCGTAAGGAATCCATTAGAGCTATTCGGTACAGTACAAGTGGCAAGCTCTTTGTGTCCGCAGGCGATGACAAGCTTGTCAAGATTTGGTCCGCAGATTCTTGGCGCTGTCTTAACACAGTGTAAGTTAGTTACTACATATCGTAATAATTACTATGATTAATTGGTGGTCCATTTTTAGTTTTAGTTTTCACGCATTGTGTTTCTAGCATTGCAATTCCCTCTTTATCCAAAACAGACTCTATGCTTATCTCATGTTTCTTAAGCTTATAATATCATATTAATGGCAGATGTTCTGAGAAAAGAGTTAGCGCAGTTGCTATAAGTAGTGATGACTCACATGTTTGCTATGCGGACAAGTTTGGTGTTGTATGGGTGATTGAGCTGGATGGGATCAATGACGGTAAAACTTTACCTAGTAAGAAGGGTGCGCTGCTGCTTTCCCATTATTGTAGTATTATTACTAGCCTGGTAAGATAAAGTTTTGTCAATAGGCCTTTCTTATATGTTGTCTCGTTTTTTTTGCATGATGAAAAGCTGAAGTTTTAACTTACTATGTCACTCATTCTGATCTGTTCTTGTTCATAGGAGTTTTCCCCAGATGGTAGATATATTCTTAGTGCAGACCGGGACTTTAAGATAAGGGTAAGCTAGTCTAATCCACTAATGCACAATGTCATACCTTTCTTGCTCAGATTGGTCTTATAGTGATTCTGTTTGCCATCACAGGTGACTGTTTTTCCCAAGAAGCCTCTAGAAGGGGCTCATGAAATACAGAGTTTTTGTCTTGGACATTCAGAGTAAGTTAGAGTTTAAAGCAACATCTAATCTGATCCCAAATATTCTGTTTGCATTCTTAATGTTTGGTTTCTACGATATTTATCAGAGTGTTGTTTACAAAATGGAAGATTGTAAACAAAGCTGAGAGTATTGAACAGTTCCATTAACATTATCTTAAACCTTAATAGGTTCATTACCTGCACAGCATTTGTCAGCACTCCAGAGCTTACTCAGGGATACCTCATGTCTGGAAGTGGAGATTCAACTGTAAGTGATCTTAAAGTCTATATCTCCAGTTCTTACGACCAGTGAGTGATGCTTGACTCCTTGCTAATGTTGTTAATTTCAGGTTCGACTGTGGGACATTACATCTGGGTCTCTTCTCGACACATGTGAAGTTAGTACAGTGGTAGAAATTTCGATCCTTATTACATTCATCTGCAAATTTATCTTTATATATCTGGTTGTGTATCTTTTTAGCGTTAGTGATTTCTGTTTGTGCGTATTTGAAGGCAGGACATGCAGAGTCTAATGAAAATGAGTCGCCGACCCAAGTCACAGTTACTGACATATGCGCTATCCCGAATTCGTCTCTTGCAGCAGTGGCAATTCAAAGGCAAGTCTAATATTTTAGCCCACATACGTTTCGTTTAAATCAGATGTTTGATCCTCTATTAATGTAAATGCAGCTTTCAAGGAATATTCTTGTTAAGCTGTGATTTGACAGCACATACTCTCTCTATCACAAAGGTATGAATCCTGTTAGCAAATCCAGTAAAATCAACAAAACAATTATATAACCGGGTAAATAATCTTGTAGGTGATAAAAATCCCTGGAGAAAGTTTCATTCCTACAAGTATAGCTGTAAGTGCATCTTCAAGATTACTATGGATGGTATCAGGAGCCTCAAACCTGCCTGGTTCGAACCATCCTGGTTTTTCAAGGGTTCGGGTCATCTCTTGCCTTGAGACCGAATCATCTTCAATACTTGAAGACGAGCAGATTCCAGGAGGGACCAAACTATTGGAGCAATTACAAGGTAAAGTTACAATAGAAGAGAGTGTAATGAGTGCTGCGGCAGAAGCTGTGAGAGCGGCAATGTCCAGCCTTTTGATGAAGAAGCAATACTCTGAAGAGAAGAGAGAGTTCAGAAAAAGAACCAGAAATGATAAGAAAACCACACGATGATTGCATTTTGCCAAATTGTTTTTTTTTTAGGCTTATTATCTTCTGTTTTTCTGTGACTCTCTCGTTGTATCTTGATCATTATGTTACCGTTATAATTTCTCTGTTACTATTTCAAAATTTTTATTTATTCAAGCATGTACTAGTACAATTTGATGACTTTTGTGTTTAATTAAAAAAAAAAAATCTCAAAATAAAATTTAAGTAGGGCTCATATAATTTTTTAAGGTCCACATCAATTTAACTAACCAATCAAAAGAAAAATTAGCAAAATCAAAAATACCTTTTTTGTTAATTCAAATCCAAAAAGGTCGATCCATGTCATCAACATGCGGCAAAGACAAGTGTGGAGTTAAACATCCACGTGTCAAACAGACATCGAAAATAAACAGAGAAGCTCCTACTTTCAAGATCCAAAATCCCATTAATAACAAACCAAAGAAGCTCCGAAGCCTCGAATAAAAACAAAACAAAGCAATGGCACAGCATCAGCATTCTCCTCAAAGGCCAAGAGATCAGGACAACACACGGCCACATGATCAATACGGCATCGTTTTCAGCGTCTCCGGTGATGACGTGGCAAGAAAGCAAGGCGATAGTTTCTCTCAACCTGACCCAACGGTTGCGACGATGGGATCCGTAGACACGGTTACGATTGGGGAGGCTTTGGAGGCTACAGCTTTGTCTCTTGGAGATAAGCCTGTCGACCGTAGAGACGCAGCTGCGATTCAAGCCGCCGAAACTAGAGCCACCGGTGAGTCTAAGGGTCGACCCGGTGGTCTTGCAGTAGCGGCTCAGGCGGCTGCTACTACTAATGAACAGACGGTGTCGGAGGAAGACAAAGTGAATATAGCAGATATTCTCACAGTAATGACATTTTTATAATTTTGCTTTATTTCGATAACTGCAGAAACATAAGGTAGAGGAGAGATTATTGTGGGATATTGAAATCAATGTAGTGATTGTAAATTTCATATTAGCCTAGATAGATTAGTTTAAGTTCCGGTCCAAAATTTCAGAGTAGCTAGTCTAGGTACAACAGATATTGTTGGAAATGATTTGTGACTATTTCTATCGCTAACATCGAGATGGATTCAATATGATGGAGTTTTTGGTTTGTTTGTTTCTATTAGTGTTTCATTCTAAAAGTCCAATAAATTGGTGCATTCGGATTGTTGGGTTGTGTAGGATGCGGCGGAGAGGCTTCCCGGAGACAAGGTGGTGACAAGTGAAGATGCGGAGGCAGTGGTTGGAGCGGAACTTAGAAGCAGTTCAGAGATGAAGACAACTCCTGGTGGTGTCGCAGATTCCATGTCGGCAGGGGCAAGGCTCAATCAACAACTCTAGCTAAGTTTCTTGGGACATTAATGAAGTTGTACATGAAGGAATAAAAGAGAGGTGTTTTCTCTATCAAGTGGCTCCTTTATGATGTTTATAGAAATTCTCAGATAACTCATATAATCTCTGGTTGCAAGAATTTTACTTCGTGATATAAAAATGGCTGACCATTAGTAAACCCTGTCCCAAGTAATGGACTTTTTTTTTGTCTTTCTCAAACTAGAGAATTTCACTTACCACATGATATGGTATCACTCGATCGACAAAACCAAAACAAAGCTGCTTGAAAAGTTCAAAGAGTTGTTATAACATCCGCAAGATTTTACATGTAGTGTGATCCCTTTTTAAATTTGTTTTGTTTGTCTAGCATTATTATATAAAATACGAATTAAAATCTTACAAATCATAAGATTGTTTCCCAGTGAATTTAACCTCAATGGGACTAACATTTTTACCGATGGATCTCATGTTTAGTCCAACACCTTCTCTTCCTGGATTCGCTTTCTCTGGATAAACTCCATCTTTCGGGTGAAGATATTGAACCTCTCCGTTAGGGAACACTCTGTAAAACTGGTAAGTGATCTTGTACTTTGACCTCAACCTCGTACCTAAAGCCAAACACTGTTCTTTCCTCGCCAGTTTCAATAGATTCGGTCCTTCTCTCATTATCGCAGCTCCTCCTGTTGGCATCTCAAAGATTTGTTCTTTCGGTGAGTTCCATGTGATCACGTAAAATTCCTCTACTTGTGCTTTACGGAGGAGACCTCCTGTGCTTCCGGCGAAGATTGGTGATGGTGTGTTTGGGTCTAGCTGCGGGGGAGTGAATCCAACTGGAGCTTCTTTCACGGCTGGGGCAGCAGAGGAGGACTCTGTTTTCTCGGCGCGGATGGCGGTTTTGGTGAAGGAGAGAGACTTGGGACGGTGGCTTGATGAGAAGAGGTGGAGTTTCTTGACGGCGGAAGTAGTGGTTGTTATGGCGGGGCTGAAGATTCCGGCGGCTTGAGTTGCCATAGTTTCTTCTGTTTTCTCTGAATCTTTCTCTGTGGAGTAAATGGATAGAGATGAAATGGCTTAATAGAATCTGACAACGAGAGGGTAGATGAGAATCGAACATTTTGGGATAAGGTGATCATACCATTTGGACCAATAAGGTTCCAAGATTCGATTCTCCTCTTACCCTTACTAGATCTTTAGGCCATGTCGTTTTATGAGTTTGGATATGTTTCCCACATGCCACATAAGACTAGACAATCAGGTCAACGTTTTAAATAGACGATAATACAGAGTCAACGTTTTGATACAAAAATAAAAACACAACAAAGCAGAAAACACAGTAAGACTAGCTTTCGCTCTGAGAAGGCATGAGCCGGAGTCTCTCCTCTGAGACCTGTTCACGATTACCACCAAAGAATCTCTCTTCGGCTAGCAAAGACTGTAAGTCGCTTCCGTTGGCTAAGCTATTGAACTCAACGGCTTTAGAAGGCATAGTTGGATAACGTCTTTGACAGAAAGTCATCAGTCTTTTAACTGACTGAAGATACTTGCGAGTGGTTTCATCGTTCATGATGTGAGCAACACTGTTGGTGTAAATCTTCTCTCGAGCTGAACGTTCGTGAATACCAACCATAGTCACTCCAATAGGCCATGGCGCGTTCCCGATAGCTAGTTTGATGTAGTGGTCCATTGCAGCAAGGTAGTCTCGCTTTATGCAGTGGTTAACCATCACCATTAAAGCTTGACGAATGTCAGCTGGTAAACCCTGCAATTTTAAGCCATAACTAGAAAGATCAAGTTCACGAAACCTCATAAAATTTCAGTGTAAGAAAGTATACATTCTTAACACTTATAAGACAAAGACAGAAAGAGAGAAACTTTTTCTGCATTCAACATTCCAGCCTATTTTTCTTCAGCTAAATGGAGATAACTAACAGAGGCCTCAATGGCAAATTCAAGGTGCATACAGATTCCAACTTGCTATTCTACGTTCTCATTGTCTACCTAGCACTAGAACTTATTAGAAAACTCGTCCTTGTCGCCATATAATCAAAAGTACACAAACTAATGGAACCTAAACACTGCACATTGGTCTTCCTACCCAAACTATGCTTAATAAACATAGTTCTCTAAGCTTATTAGATAGAACTGAGATAATCTATCTCCAATTTCATAAACAGAGATAATCTCCCTAACAATTTTCTTGCCAAACAATGATTTACACCTAATTAACAATCGAAAGCAAGAATCTTTACCTTCTTCCTGCATAAGTTGAAGAGAGGAACTAGATACCTAGCACACTGCTTAAAAGTGGCTACCATCTGTTTCCCTTTTGCAGTTCTCCTCTCAGTGTTCTCCATCGCATCAAGCTCCTGTTTCCATTCAATCAACAGCTTCTTATAAAACACAAGGATCTTATCCTCATCGCATAGATCCTCAAAGTTAGCTTTCAAACGTTTCATATCTTTATCAGCATCAACATCACTCGATTCACCACCACTAAGTTCATCTTCCCTTGTTTCACCTCTATCACCTTCGTCTCTTCCTCTCTCATCTCTACTCTTCCTCTTCCTATCTCCCATCATACCACTCTTCTGCCTCTTCTTAAGCTCTGCGATGTCACGCAAGAAATCATTCGTCTGTCCTTCAGTCATATCACTATCAACCTCGAACAATCCTTCCTTCAAAACGTACTTGAGTCGATCGAGCCGCGATTGATCATCTTCTCCGAAGAGAGTCATCGGCTGCTTAAGGAATCTCAAACGACGAATCACTTCCTGCCTCGGGAGAATTAGGTTTTCGTCGGTTAGGGCTTTTGAATCGGCGATAGCAGCAGCGTCCGATGCAGAGGATTTGGAAGACGCAGACGTAGCTGCGTTAGAAGAACCAGGAGCAGAGCCGGATGATTTTCCATCTCCACCGGAAGCGGCGGCGGCGGCTCTCCGCTGAGCCTTAAGCTCGTGCTCGCGTCGTTCTTCCTCTCGAAGCTTCTGGATTTTCTTCTGCTCGATCTCAGACCGCTTGAAGAACTTCTTACCACCAGATTCCTCAGCTAGACTCTTACGTTTCTTCAGAATCTCTTCCCTGAGCAGATCCATCGGAAAGGTTTCTTCAATCGCCGCCGAGGATTTGGTTCTGTTGTCTGAGAAGGTCGCGACGACGGGAGATAATGAAATTTGATCATCTTTTACATGACGTCATCAGTGTTATAGGCCCAAATATAAATGGGCTTTATTAATTTTCTAACTGGGCCATGTATATTGCTTTGTTGTTGTCTCCTCTTTCTTTTTCCAGAGAATCTGACGAAGCTCGAAGGGATTTGAGAAAAAGAAGAGATGACGACGATACGTAGATTCAGCTGCAATGACCTTCTCCGATTCACTTCCGTGAATCTGGACCACCTCACTGAAACAGTAATCTCGTGTTTCTTCTTCTTATTATCTGGTTTCGTCTGATTATTGCTTTGTTTTGCTATGGCGATTTTGTTGATTTTTGTTCGAATTTTGTTTCGTGAAACAGTTCAATATGTCCTTCTACATGACCTATTTAGCGAGATGGCCTGACTATTTTCATGTTGCTGAAGGTCCCGGCAATCGTGTCATGGGTTATAGTAAGTAATCCTCTTGTTCTCTTCGTTTTGATTTCTTTATGTCTTCGTTGGTTTAGGAATTTGAAATTCGTGGAGATTATGTTTACTTTTAGGGTTGAAACTTAGATGATAAACTGTTAGTGTAAAAGCCACTATTGATTTTTTTTGGTTATCAGATGGAGATAGCTTGAATGTTGTTAAAACCAGGAAGAGTGACTCTGTTTGAAAACTGATTAACACAAACCAGGATGTATAAGTGTTTAAACAAATTCTGCTTGTATTAGTCCTAGTCTCTGTAGTTAGCGGTTTTAGAAATCTTGATATGGGGTAGAAGATGCATAGGAAGCATGGCTTAAGATTGTTTGTGCTAACTTCTAAATGTCCAGAGAATGAGTTATGAGTTATATCAAGGCTCAAATTTTTCTGTCTTTCAGTGTTTGTAGTATAATGATGCTATACCTTATTGGATTGGTTCGAAATGTGATTTATACAAGGCTTTATCTTTCTTTATTTTCTTCAAGTACGATATATGCTTCATTATTGACGTTCTGTTCTCGTGGTGCCCTATTACTATACCTGTTTTTCTCCCTTTTCGTGGTATAGTTTGGAAAGAGACCTTGGAAGTATAGTGAAACCATTGAAAGAACTGAGAGTAAAACTAAGCTTTTGGATATTAACACATTTGAAAATTAAGCAGTGTCACTGAAATGTTCTTTTGTATAGTTGAAATGTTATGGTTGATATTCTTGAGAATCCAACGTAAGTGACATATGTAAAACTTGTTCTTATAAATATAATTTTAAAAGCATGTGTCTAACTAAGATTCTACATGGTTTCAGTTATGGGTAAAGTTGAAGGACAGGGTGAATCTTGGCATGGTCATGTGACAGCCGTCACTGTCTCTCCAGAATACCGCAGGCAGCAACTTGCAAAGAAACTGATGAACCTTCTGGAAGATATAAGTGATAAGATGTAAGACTTAACAATTACAAAGCATCTCAAGTTTTAGTGTTCTCTTTGATATGGATCGTTATGATATAAAATATGAAAGCCTTAATATATTGATATTGGCTTTCGAGTGGACCATTTATTTATTTGAAAACCGATATATTTAGATTGTTTCAAAGGAAGAAAATCTTGAATTTCTCCTCATTGATTTTATATATTATCTGGTAATTTCTGGTCTTCTAATGATTATTATACTTGTGGTTATTGATTGCAGTGATAAAGCCTACTTTGTGGATCTTTTTGTAAGAGCTTCCAACACACCAGCCATCAAGATGTATGAAAAGGTAATATATTAGGATTATGAAATTGATTAGAAGCCTCATAATGTTGATGACATTGTAGGAAAAAAAGAAGAAGTTGTAAATGGGACATGCACACATTTTACATATTTCCATTTATTAGTGTCAAATCTCCTTCATAGGCTTCTTCTTGATGGCCATTTTGATGAAACAAACCGTTTCTCCTTTTTCTGGCAGCTTGGATACATAATTTATAGGCGGGTTTTACGCTATTATTCAGGAGAGGAAGATGGATTAGGTGAGGCTTTGATTAACTTCTTTTTATCTATGATTCGCGCTTAACTTTTTCTTTTGTTTAAATCTTAAATCGTTTGATCTAAAAAAACAGATATGAGGAAGGCATTATCAAGAGATGTAGAGAAAAAGTCTGTGATTCCTCTCAAGAGACCTATCACACCTGATGAATTAGAGTATGATTAAGACCCTAACTTGGTTCACAATTGTTATCTGCATTAAAAATTTCTCCAAGAGCCTTTAGATGATGTTACTATTCCTGTTGTTTCGTATTTGAACTATTATGTTTCGTTTTCTTCCACACAAATTTATAATTAGTTTTGATTAAACTTTAATCTATATATACATTTTTGGAGGAGATTTTTGAAGATAATGTTGAAGATTTGAGCCATAATTCAACAATTAATTCAAATGGTTGGGTTTTACCCGGTTTAACTCTGTTCGGATCCTGGATAACATGTTTAATTCTGTTCTGATATTGGATAACATTAATTTTTGGAAAAGTTACCTAAAAACTAATAATTAAAAACGAAAATTAATGATTTAATATAAACAATATCTCTAAACTAACCATATTTCTTATTTACCTTAACCAATTTCCTAAAATATTTCTACCTAATTTAAACATAAATATATAATTCTTCTTTCATTTTTATTTGATCTTATACTTTATTTATTTTGAATTTATATAAAATATATATAGTTAATAAAATATTATATTTTTTTCTGAATATGATGTAATTCAAAGTTTTTTAAACGGACATATATTATTCAACCTATGAAGAAATAATATGTGTACAATGTCCCACATCGCTTAGAAAAATTGGACAATGGTTCAGACCCATATTATAAAAGGACCAAAATGATTCTGATTACGAATGAGCAGGAAGCTTGATTTATCAAGCGTCCAAAATTAAAATAGTTATCTGATTTTACTCGGATTTATTATTTTAAAGAATTGAAACTTTAAAATGTTTCAAGAAATTATAAATATTATAACTTTATCAAAAGTTAAATATTATAATTTTAAAAACTTTTTATAAAGTTTATCTTTAAATTAAAATGGTTTGTTTCCTAGGGTTATTTATTTTAAAAAATTGAAACTTTAAAAAGTTTAAAAAATTATAAATTAAATTTTACAAGAAATTTAAACAATATAAAAGATATTAATACGGGACGATATATTGCGAGAGAAATCTTAGATATAACACTCAAAATTCAATGATGAAGTTTGGGTCAATATTAATCTTTTTTGAAGTTTCTAATTTTATAAATATTTGAAATTTATAATAAAATGACAAATTTGTGTTTAATTTCACGGGACGGGGTTATATGGTGTGACAGGTTTGAGTGGATAATAACATGGGATAGTATGCTATGGAGAAAAACATATAATGACAATCATAATGTAATTATATAATCTTAAACACTAAACAAAATTAACAATATTAAAAAAAAAAAACTTAAAACTTTAATTTTTTTAAAACACATTTTGATTCTTTTATAAGAAATTTAAATATTATAAATATTTAAACTTTATACTACGGGTGAAATTTTAGAATTGACTGTTTGGGTTGATAAGAATTTGCGATAGAACTAGGAGTTAAAATGACAATTAAAATATAATTATACAATTAAATACTACCACGAGCGAAATCCTAGAATTGACGAGTTTGAATCGATATTAATATGGGATGGTGTACTACGGGTGATATTTTAGAATTGACTGGTTTGGGTTGATAATAATTTGCGATAGAATTAGGAGTGAAATCCTAGAATGACAATTAAAATATAATTATACAATTAAATACTACCACGGGTGAAATCCTAGAATTGACGGGCTTGATTCGATATTAATATGGGATGGTGTACTACGGGTGATATTTTAGAATTGACTGGTTTGGGTTGATAATAATTTGCGATAGAATTAGGAGTGAAATCTTAGAATGACAATTAAAATATAATTATACAATTAAATACTACCACGGGTGAAATTTTAGAATTGACGGGTTTGATTCGATATTAATATGGGATGATGTACTACGGGTGAAATCCGAGAAACAACAATCAAAATACAATTATACAATATTAAACATTTAACAAAATAAACAAATACAACTTAAAACTTTAAAATTTGAGTTATAAAATTTCTTCTCGCGGTGAATTATACATTTAAATCAAACAATAGCATTAAATTTATTAAATCATTCTAAAAAATATTCAATTATTTTTTATTTAATAAAAATATAGAACCCTTAGTTGACATAGTTGATAAGTCAAGTGTTTTACTCTTCTAATCTTAAGCACTTACCTTAATGAGACACACATATTAGGATTGGTTGCACAAGGCCGATTCTTATACACTGTATACCCATTACAACGAAGCCCATTATCAACCCTATATAGCAATCTGCAAGACAAAGATCCAAACATATTGAATAACAAGTAACTTTTTTTTTTCTCGGTCCAACTTCATCTGGAATAACAAGCAACTTTTATCTGATGTATATACTTTCAGTGACCATCTACCTTAGTTGGTTTGAAAAGAAAATAGTTGTTTATTCGTTCATGTTCTTAGAAGTTCTAAATTTTGATCATCTCTTATTTGAAAGCTCAACTAAAATAGCTATGATATCATTCCCTGATGCTACGTACTAGGTTTTTAAATTCATACACACACAAATCTATAATTAAAACTTGTTAAATTCATACACACAAAGGACAAATCTTCTTCGTATTAAAAAAGATGGAGGCTCTGGAACATCTAGTGGTGCCGTATCACTTACTTGACTGGTTCAAGCCGTTTGTCTTTGTTTGGAAGAAGTAAATTTAATTGTGGGAGAGGGATTTCACGAATTTAAATCTGTTTTTCTCCCTTTTCGTGGTATACTTTGGACCTTTTGGATATGAACACATATGTGAAAACGTTAATTCATGTGTTTGAAAAGTAATTAATCGCGCCGTCCGTCTTATAGCTTTGGGATGGGCCAATAGGATATTTAAGAGATAAGAAAACTAATCAGAAACACAGACGAAGGTATCTCACTCTCTCTCTTTCTCTCTCCATGAGAACTCTAATCTCTCACCGGCAATGTGTGACGTCACCGTTTCTTATCTCCGCCGCATCTCCACCGTTTCCTGGCCGGTGCTTTAAGTTATCCTCCTTTACTCCTCCACGTCATAGGCGTTTTTCTTCTCTCTCGATCAGAAACATTTCGCATGAATCCGCCGATCAGACTTCTTCTTCTAGGCCGCGAACTCTTTATCCTGGTGGTTACAAGCGTCCCGAACTCGCCGTTCCCGGTTTACTTCTCCGGCTAGACGCCGACGAGGTTATGAGCGGGAATCGTGAAGAGACTCTTGATTTGGTCGACCGTGCTTTAGCTAAATCGGTTCAAATCGTCGTGATTGATGGCGGAGCCACCGCTGGTAAGCTCTACGAGGCGGCTTGTTTGCTGAAATCACTTGTCAAAGGCCGTGCTTACCTCTTGATCGCTGAACGTGTTGATATCGCCTCCGCCGTTGGTGCTAGTGGTGTTGCTCTCTCCGACGAAGGTAACAACTGATTTCATTCAGTTTTAGCATTTAATTTCTCATAGAGTGAGTTTTGTCTCTCAATGCTATGTACAGGTCTTCCGGCGATTGTGGCGAGAAACACATTGATGGGATCCAACCCCGACTCGGTACTTCTTCCACTGGTAGCTCGGATTGTGAAGGATGTTGATTCTGCTCTAATTGCCTCAAGCTCCGAGGGTGCTGATTTCCTTATACTTGGATCTGGTGAAGAAGATACGCAAGTGGCGGATTCTTTGTTGAAGAGCGTGAAAATACCGATATATGTGACTTGCAGAGGCAATGAAGAAGCTAAAGAAGAATTGCAGTTACTGAAATCAGGTGTTTCTGGTTTTGTTATTTCGTTGAAAGATTTGCGTTCTTCTAGGGATGTAGCTCTTCGCCAGAGTCTTGATGGAGCTTATGTTGTAAATAATCATGAGACACAAAATATGAATGAACTGCCGGAGAAAAAGAATTCTGCTGGCTTCATAAAATTAGAGGACAAACAGAAACTAATAGTAGAAATGGAGAAATCTGTGTTGAGAGAGACGATTGAAATCATCCACAAGGCGGCTCCACTGGTGATTTTTATTTCAAACATTTGGTAGTTGAAGTCAATTTTTTGAAATGGTTCTAAGTAGGTTTTTGTGTGGTTATAATATGGTTTCATTTACTTCTTCGACTATTTTTCATTAACAGATGGAGGAAGTCTCCCTTCTAATTGATGCTGTTTCTCGGATCGATGAGCCGTTTCTGATGGTTATAGTGGTAATTCTGCACTCAACTCCGTCAAATTGTGATTCCAGGAATTTGCATTGGTATTAGCTCTATATTCATTCCAGAAACATTTTAGTTACACACTTTTGCCAGCACTAGATAGCTTGAGATACAATGGGCATGCTTCTAGTCACTTGTCCTTTAGTGCTTCTCAATATCTTCTTTCGTCGCCTATGACTATGATGTTTCGCTTCTTCTTTTGTTCTGTCTATGCTTCTCTTCTTAATTTGCTTATGGATCTGGTTGTAAGGGAACTGCATATTTCTTAACTGTACCATCTGCTTGTGTACATAGTTTTTTCGCTTTCTTGTGACTTGTGAGTATGCCGTTCTTGGAAGATGTTTTAAGTGGGACAAGTTGCCTTTATGATTCAAAATAGTTTTTGTATGGATAATTAATTGGAATCCACAATTTGCTGGTACTAGGGGGAATTTAACTCTGGAAAATCAACGGTTATCAATGCACTTCTTGGGAAGAGATACCTGAAAGAAGGGGTAGTCCCCACTACCAATGAAATCACGTTTCTGTGCTACTCTGACTTGGAATCCGAAGAGCAACAACGTTGCCAAACACATCCAGATGGCCAATATGTATGCTATCTTCCTGCACCAATACTTAAGGATGTGAGTAATTCAAAATTCTACCATCGCAGTCCTGAATTTTTACTAATTATTTGGAGGAATTGATTTGGGTTGTTCTCCTTTCGAGCAGATAAATATTGTTGACACACCTGGGACCAATGTGATCCTTCAAAGGCAACAGCGTCTTACAGAAGAATTTGTTCCACGTGCAGATTTGCTTGTTTTTGTTCTTTCTGCTGACCGCCCTTTAACTGAAAGTGAGGTAGAAGTTACCGTTTTACTTGGCATGTTAGTTGTTGTTGTTTTTGCTCAATATGTATCTGCCTAAGTAGCTTGTTAGATCTATTTTTCACGAAAGTAGTTAGTTAAGTCATGTATAGACCATCAAGACCTTGTGTAGGGAAGGGAAAGTTGTCACTAGGTTGAATGCATATATCAAGGTTTTGTTGATTATAAATTTAAACTAGACTAATTTATTTTCAAAGTAATGAGTGTTATAGCTATTGCTGGAACCAGTATGTCCTGTTGGTCCATATTTTGGTAAAGCTTAGGCCAATACATTTGAGAGGTGAGTTGTTATTGGTACAGCAAAACTGATTTTACGTCCATGGCAAATTGTATGTAAATGATCATCTACGAAGTACTAACCTTATGAATATTTGGTTCTTATTTTGAAAATCTGAAAAAGTTTCAAAAGAAGGAATAAGCTTCTCAATGTCATCATACCCATGTCATTTCTATCTCTACCTCTGGAGCTTCCTGCTGTCTTGATTTTACTGTAGGCTGATTTACATCTCATTGCGTTTGTCAGGTTGCGTTTCTCCGGTACACACAGCAGTGGAAAAAGAAATTTGTGTTTATTCTGAATAAATCTGATATCTATCGTGATGCTCGTGAGGTTTATCAGAAACAATATTTATGTCTTTTCCTTGATAGTCTCTGTAATTGCTGGATTTTTCTTGACTAAAGATTAATTTTACTGCTGCAGCTTGAGGAAGCTATTTCATTTGTTAAAGAGAATACACGGAAGTTGCTTAATACAGAAAATGTGATATTGTATCCGGTGTCCGCACGGTCTGCTCTTGAGGCGAAGCTTTCAACAGCTTCTTTGGTTGGCAGAGATGATCTTGAGATCGCAGATCCTGGTTCTAATTGGAGAGTCCAGAGCTTCAATGAACTTGAGAAATTTCTTTATAGCTTCTTGGATAGCTCAACAGCTACCGGGATGGAGAGAATAAGGCTTAAATTGGAGACACCCATGGCGATTGCTGAGCGTCTCCTTTCTTCTGTGGAAGCTCTTGTGAGACAAGATTGCCTAGCTGCTAGGGAAGACTTGGCTTCAGCAGACAAGATTATCAGTCGAACTAAAGAATACGCGCTTAAGATGGAATATGAGAGCATTTCTTGGAGAAGGCAGGCTCTCTCGTTGGTATAAATTCTATTAGATATTATCTTGTTGAATCACGAAGGAGGAAATTGGATTGTTCTAACTTGGCTTTTTTGTGTTTTGTACTCTGGCTTTTATCGCAGATTGATAATGCCAGATTACAAGTTGTTGATCTGATAGGAACTACCCTGCGACTATCAAGCCTTGATCTTGCGATCTCGTACGTGTTCAAAGGGGAAAAATCGGCCTCAGTAGCAGCTACATCCAAAGTTCAAGGTGAAATACTCGCTCCAGCACTCACAAATGCGAAAGTAAGTGTGATGCTTTATTCTTTGAGTATTGGCCTAACTGGGGACATGTTGGTCATATATATGAGGTCTGAGATATAGTCACTATTCATGCAGAAAGTAAATATTGTCTAACAATGTCTTGTTGTGACCTGATTGACTTTACATTTCACTGTTTGCAGGAATTGCTTGGAAAATATGCTGAATGGCTACAATCAAATACTGCCCGTGAAGGGAGTCTGTCTCTGAAATCATTCGAAAACAAATGGCCAACATATGTCAATTCAAAAACGCAATTGGGCATAGACACATATGACTTACTTCAGAAAACTGATAAAGTCAGCTTGAAAACAATACAGAACTTGAGTGCCGGAACCACATCAAAACGATTGGAACAAGATATTCGAGAAGTGGTGAGCTTCAAGTATTAAATACTTTTAGTCTAAGTTCTAACTAGAATTCAGTCGATTAAAGTGTCTTGATCTTCATCATTGTTTAATTGTGTCATCTGTTCAATCCGAACCTATGATCTGACGGAGATGTTAATTCAGTACCGTATTTTCCCAGATACTTCGTCTCGCTATTCAAGAATCAATCTAAGTGACACTTTTGACATAGTTGAGTTTTGCTTGCCTTTTCTAGTTCTTTGTGACAGTTGGTGGGCTTGGAGCTGCAGGACTGTCTGCATCACTTCTAACCTCAGTGCTACCGACCACACTGGAAGATCTTCTTGCTCTTGGCCTTTGCTCCGCTGGAGGGTAATAACACTGCTCTAAATTTCCCCTCTTCCCAATGTCTCATTACTCCACCTTCTTAGATCACGCCTAGTGTATTTTTTTCTTGCAACTAGAGGCATATTTATGACTTTTAAGAAAGACTGGTTGTATGCATAACATAATCTATGTGACAGGTATGTGGCTATAGCAAACTTCCCATATCGAAGACAGGCTATAATTGGTAAGGTGAATAAAGTGGCTGATGCGTTGGCTCAACAGCTCGAAGACGCTATGCAAAAAGATCTTTCAGATGCGACGAGTAATCTAGTTAACTTTGTGAATATTGTTGCCAAGCCTTATCGAGAAGAAGCTCAGCTAAGACTTGATCGTCTTTTAGGAATCCAGAAAGAATTATCAGATATTAGAAGTAAATTACAGTTGCTACAAGTTGATATTGATAACCTTCATGTATCACGAGACGAGATGAGACTTTAGCTATTCCAACACAATGTCGGGTTTTCCCTTCTTGACATTGTTCAGTGGGGGGCAAGTGTATGTACTTTGTCATAATGAATAATACCTGCCAGTTCCGACTTGAAATGGACTCACTGATGGTTTTTTTGAATGCGAATTCAAAAGATTGGGGAGGTTCTTGAAAGAACCAAACAATAGCATTATGGGCGTGAAACTTTGGTATAACGTTTTTTAGCTTCTTTTTCAGATTGTTTGTGATACAAATCGCTGGATGAGTTGGAAGCTCAAGAGACTCATGGAGAAAATTTTCTTCTGATCTTTGACCTGCACATGTACCTCATATCACAGGTAAATATGTTAGTTGACTCATTTTTTCTGTCAATTGGATTTTATGGTCTCCTAGAGTTCATGAATTGCTTGATACATTCATATGAAATTGATTCTCCGCATAGAGCATCTAAACTTAGTTGTCAATGTACTAATCTTTTGACTTTAGTGGCTTAAATATGAGGGAAAAAAACAATCTTAGTATAAGTTTCCATGGAGAGTAATTCTCAGCATATGCTAGCTGTGATTTCTAAAGATAAAACGCTTGAATTTCTTTTTTAGTTAAGGATTGGTTCGAGAAGTTTTAAAAATCCAGAGGTGCTAGAATAAACCTTGTTAATGCTTGATACTGGAGATTGTTTAGAATTAACGTTAGAAGTCTAACACTGTATAAAAGCTTGCCATATGGTCCTCCTAAGTTTTCTAAACAAAGTCATAGCTTTAAGCTAATGACATATATGCTTGATAACCAAACCTTTTATTTTATTAAAAACAAAGAGAGAATATTAAGTATGGACCATACTGTATGGTCAAAAGTTAGGGAAAGAGAAAATCTCCAGTTGACATGTTTTTGTGTAAACGTGAAACAGATTCCACCTTCCTTTGTTGCTAAAGATCAGAAAGAAACATAGACTTCCAAAATAATATTAAAAATTGCGAAAATTTCGAAAACAAAAAGGAAAATTTGAAGGGATCTAGCTTTGGATTGTCCTTTTCAGTTGGGGACCAGAAGTGGAATGATGATGCAGAGAAAGCCCACTTTTTTTGGTTCTTGTTTCCAGGTTTCTCTTGTTCTGATTGGTTTAGGCAAATCTAAAACCAAAAAGGGGGAAAACACACGGAAACACAGCGATTGGCGAATGCGAAATTCGGATGGTCAGGGCTCACTAGAGAGAGAGAAAATAAGGTACAGATTCTTGCTTATAGCTTTACTTACCAGTAAGTTATACTACACACGTTTTTAACTGGTCTTTGTCGAGTTTTCATTACCAAAAAACTTTTGTTTTCACAACACATGAAGTTTTGAAAAGTTTTTCTCACTTGAAATGGAAACTTCTTTTGCTACCCGTAGCTTTTTAGTGTACTGTTCCATTAACTAAATAATTGTAATAGACATCACTACTTATCATCTATGTTAGTATGAGACATGCTTATTGTCTATGTTCCTTAACTGACCCTACATTTGTTACTTCTTTGAGAACCTATGGACTATAGAAGGAGTCACTCTCTAACCCGAGCATTAATTCGTGCTCGTATTCCCATAAGTTTTCTATTACAAGGCATACATGTTTTTAATCATTCATTACAATTTGAGGTGTAGATTAATCATAAGAAGAAAGCTCGGTTCTTCGTATGTTGTACTTCTTTTTTCTTTGAATCTGGTTTCAATGTACCAACAAGTATTAGGAAACTGTCAATATGATCTTGAGATGCTGCAATATAAGAAACACAATCTCAAGGATTTGGACATGAAACTGATTTGGGGTCATTTGGCCATTCTAGTATTGATTGGTAAGCATGTTACTGTTTTCGTTTGATTCTGCACTTACTCTTATCAATTTCCATACAGAAGCAAATACCTTTTTATTTAATATTATTTATGGGTCATATCAGTTTGCAATCAGTTGCAAGTTGGTAGTGTAACTTAGGTCCCGTGAAAGTGTGGTGGACTTGGAAACTCTCTGTCTTTGTGATTTCTTTGCCTTCAATTATTATCAGTGTTGGAAACTTTCATCAATAAGGGCATTTTGGTCTTTCACTTTTTTTTTTTTTTTTTTTGTCTTTTAACGGACAAAAATTGCTGGGTTACGGGTATAGCTAGATATATCCAGTATTTGATCTGATCTGAACGGATAATAAATTTCTATCATCCGTATTTTGTTTGAAAGATTAATATCAGCAAATAGTGGCTGGTCTTTCGATACTATATTATTATTCTTCTTATTATTGTTAATTAAACAAAAAAAAAAGAGAGAACTATCTTATTATTAATATCAGCAAATAGTGGCTGGTCCATAATAATATAGTTCATCTCCAAATCGTTTTAATTCCTTAAAAAAAAGCATATGAACTATCTTATTATTGGGTGTTTTAAATACGGGTTTAATGCTGGAAATAAGCAGTTACCTGAAAATATGTATTTTCTATAAAAATACTAACTTACACGAATGCAAAGGAATGAATCAAATCTTGTAGGCAGAGATATTTCACAATATAAGTTACAGCCACAACTTGAGGAAGAGACCAAAAAATTTAAAACAAAATCACTCAAGTGAGAGTGACTATAGGTTACGTGAGCCTCTTCAGTAGGATACTTTTCATGAAATTTACGAATCAATTTGGTCGGTTGTACAAAAATTACAGCCAAACTATAATAGTTAGCAGAATTTTGAATAATAGCTATACAAATTATGTGTCTAGTAACATGTTACAAAAATTATGCTTTTAAACGATGTCACTTGTGGTGAGAATAACCGGGGTTAGTTGATGCTACACCTTTATCTCAATCCTACTTCCTGAATAAAATAATGATGCAAATTCATAGATCTTTAGGCAATTAAATGTCATGACAAATTAAAGCCATTTTCTCCATAGTGCTATAGGTCGAATATGCGTTTAAGGGGCTATTGAGAATGTTTAAAATGTCTAAATTCTATGTTTAAGTATCATCTTTCTGTTTTGTTGTCTTCTTTAAGCTTTTTGCTACGAACTTTTTAAATAGTTGTTGACACGACACAACAACACAGCAACATCAACACCTTTTTTTTGTTTTGGGCAACACACAACAACAACAACAACAACACAAACTTATAATTTCATCCTTCCATTTCCGACACTGATAATATCCGAGACAAAACATAAAGATTATACAAAATTAAAGCAAGAGTACCAATGGTTTATTAGTGGCGCGCTGAAAGGTTTATGTATGAAATTTGACAAATGAAACAAGTTTATCAGTTAGACATATGAAAATCTAAAACATATAGTTTAGTAGTTTGTATTAATATGCTCTTGTGTTATTATCTAGGTTGAACCGTAATTTGTGTAACTTGTAGACAACAAAACTATTTTCATATATTTAAAGTTTTTCACTAGAGAAAAACTACCAAAATTTGGATGATCTGGTGCCAGTTAAAATGGTTCCATATTAATAGGGATTATAAGATTTTATTATATATTCATGCAATAAAAGGTGTCGAATAATATAAAGAATCCAATGCCAAGTGGACTCGCCACTATAAATACTTGCTCACCCCTCCCTCTTCCCTTTCACATTCATTCCTCTCTTCTTAACTAACATCCAATCTCTCTCATTCGTTCCCATTTTTTTTTGTTATAAAAAAAAAACTAACGAGAAAAACTGAAAGATCTCAGCAAGACAACAACAATCACAAACCCTCCTTCAGATTCTTTGTTTTGCTATTTTTCTAAAGAACATAGAAAAATGTCACTTGTTGTTTGTCAACCTCAAATAAACGAGAGTTTCTATCAAAAAGATGACATGGGTGGGTTGAGTTTCCTACAATCTATGTCCGATATCACTTCCATTGCCCAAACCAAAGAGGATAAAGCTTATGTTCACCCGATGGAGAAACGCTCTGTTTCTAAACTGAACGAGAAAAGCTTGGAGATGTGCACTGAGAGTCTCGGAACCGAAACAGGAAGCGAGAGTGGTGACGAGTTGTCATTGCTTGCGTTTGAAGCAACCACTACTCCTAGGGCTCCTCCTCGTCAACTGAAACCTCAAGAAGATACTAACTTGCCGGACAAGACACCGCCGATGAGTCGCAACAACAGTTTCCCACCGCCGATAAAGTTCGTTGAAGACTCAAAGTATAATCGTATGGTGAGATGGTTAGGAGAAGATGGTCGAATTGTAGTTCAAGCAATTAGGGTTTCGTCTCCGCCTAGTTGCTTTGTATCAGAACGTGGTGAAGGAAGGCTTCGTCTCATTTTAACGTCGGAAAGTTCTCTTCTTAGTCACAATCACGAGGAGGAGGAAGAAGAAGAAACAGAGGAGGGCATCGACGAGGAAACTAGTGAGAACTTGGAGGGTAAAAGTGGAAATAAAAAGTTTAGCAGATTCAGCAGAAGATGCAAGGAGAATGGTCGTGAGCCTAAACCAATGCTCACTTGGAAGCAGCAGCAGTTTTGGGTCGCTACTTAAACTTAATTCGGCTAATTAATGTGGGTTTTATTTTAGTTTATCTGTATAATATGTCTATATGTTATCTTGTCTTTTCTATTTTTAGTACGATTTCTTGAGGAGACTAGTAATGTTTTATAGTTCTATTAAATGTATTAATGTTAAATGGACTTATTATAATCATAATTATTATAGTCAGATTTTATAAATAATCATCATAACAACCAATAACTGAATAATAATGTAGTGGTACTATTTATCTTCTTTTTGTACGTGAAGAAGAAGAAAAGAATCCGAAAATGTCCTTTAGGAAGCTTCCTCGAATGATTTTCCCATACACAACTCTTTTCAGTTTTCCCACTCATTTTCTCTGTGTATAGATTTCCGACTGATTATTATCATTGTTTGACAAGATATATTTTCTAGTTAGAAAATTTCTGAGCGGTTCATTTCATTCCACTCATGTTCTCTGTGTATCGATATACAAACTTAAAAATGAGGTCTTACAAAATACTTGGACAGACCAATTATTATCAATGTAATTAGGAAGACCTGTACGTAGACAACATCAGTAGTAGTAGCAGGAGTTAATATTTAATTAGGAGCATCAATAGTAGCAGTTGCATATGAATTAAATGATTCGAAATGAACTAATATTCATATATTATATCAAAGATAATGATATCTTGGAGTATTTATTTAGGTCACCAGATGATGATTTATATTTTAAATTACATTTTTAAAATCTTATAATGAACTTACACTAAATACCAAATAAAAATTTCTGTTCAGTATGATTTAATTCTATACCAGTAATTTCTAACACACTATAAATTATTAAATATAGTTGAAATGACTTACGTAAATGTTTTTTTTTTTTTAATTACGTGCGAAAAATGAATATGTGGTACGTACAACGGCCACATGAACATTAGGAAAGATTGTTCCCACACGCCCACATGACCATCACATGCAAAATCTGCTCACTTCTCCTTTTAACTCCCACCATTTTTTTTTTTTAATTTTGCCTTTTGCTCTTTCATTTAGATTCTGTTTCTGGATTTTCCTTGTACGAATTGTGAAGAGACTCTCTTACTTTTTTTCTCCTAACTTTCTTTTTGCGTTATCATACCAAAGTGCATGACCTCATTAATCATTTTACTTTCTTTTTTTTATTATAAATTTTTAATATTTCGAACGTTATTGTTTACTTGTTGTCTCATTGGTCGATATAATATTAGATTTTGCTTATACACAATAAACACATAGAACCGGTAGGTATATATCATATAAAATTTGAAGTAATTTTATGCGTGCATCCATCAACTGAGAATCGATATGCATGTTGTTTTGCCAGCATCAATCGTTTGTTTCAAGTTTTTGGTTATAGAATAATTGGTAAATGAAACATAAAACATGAGCATTTTCATTATAGTCTCATATAATATTGGATAATTCTAAAAAAAAAGAAAAAGAAAAATCTAAATTAATTCATGGTGGTTTAGTTGTTGAATGTCTACCTTTAAAGATAAAAAGCATGGTTCTAGTTCCCTTGGTTTCGAGTCTAATTATGGTTGGCCATTTCAAATGTTTCTAGCATATTCGTCTCTTTCGTAAATTTTAGAGTAATTTGGAATTCATCCAATACATATATTATCTTTCGAGAATCGGATGCCTTTTCATTACGGTTTTTTTTTTGGTTCATTAGGAGTTAGTTACTTGACCGGTTATAACGAGACTATGAGTCAAGATCCAAAACTCTGGTGTTAAATGTTATAAACTCACAGAAACTGTTTCGAGGTGTATGTATTCTGCATATATTCCCCGACATGGACGAAGAAATTAGTCTCAGTGTCCGTACATAATGAACATCCCAACATATAAATTTTGCAAAGTATATAAATGTCCACCAATGAGAATTAGACAACCTATGAGTAATGTCCAATCTAAAACCCCAAAAGTGTGTAAATATATTAAAGTGTCCTTTGTTTCTCTGCAAACGAATATCGAGAGAGAACTCTATTTCCATGGTTCTATGTGCCACTTGATGCTTATTATTGGCCACTATCTCATGCGGCACCCATTTCTGTGATATCTCAATCATTCTTTTTAATAATCAAACGTATTTTTGTTTGCGCAGTTTCTATTTTGAGTTTTGATGACCTTCTTTTTTGGTAACCTGATCTCTTAAACCGAACAATCACTAGTTTATATTGGTAACCACCATATCAATTTTGGCAACAAAAACAAAGCCGCTACAATAATTTTGTATGGTTAAATATGTGCATTCATTATAGTTTACTACGTTATAATGTTTCGACTAATATATGATGAAATTGGTCATCAGCTCATCGCATACAACAAGATGTTGTAACAGTTTTAGTTATGTTTCCTTAATGGAATGAAACTAATTTGAACGGAATCCGAGAGATATGAAACATAAAAAAAATGAGAGGGTTTTATACCAAATAATCTTATGTTTTATCATTAGGTAACTTTATTTTTTGTTTTTAATTAGTGGAAGTACACGTGTAATGAAAAATAACATACAATATGGTCATGAACTATATTTTTTTTGTCAAACTATTCGTTACTAAGTTATTTGATAAAAATAGCACGATTATACGCGCGATGATATATATCAAATTGTGGAAAATGTTATAAAGTAGAAAATTGGGCCGAAGCTGGATCCAATTATGATTCTCAAATAACGTGAAGGAAGGCATTTTAGTCCCCTCTATACGGCCCAACCACTCGCCACCGCTTATTGGTCCAACTTCAGGGTACTTTGGTAATAAATCAAAGCTTAGCTTTTGAAATTAATAAAGTATAGGGGTTGATTTGTTATTCTCAGTTTCTATCGGGTTAATTTGTCATTTGCATCGTTTCTAGTTTCCACTTTTGTTGGGTGATTTTCTTCTCTGGAAGGATCTGTTTTTCTCTTCTTCGTCTTCTCTCACCCGCCTACTGACTTTTTTTCAAATTTCTTCAGCAACACATACATACAGTCACAAGGTTTCCAATTTTCGATTCACGATGGAAATGGCGGAAGGGGAAGGAACTACAGAGGAGAACTACGACGTAGACATCGCGACCACCGCTTCTTCATTAGGCGGCTCCGGCGTCTTCCATATCATCAATGACATAGTCGGATTCGTCCTCTATATGCACCAGCAGATCCCTTCGTATGTTATCTCTTCCTATCTTCGTATCTCTATGCTTCGATGTATCCTTCGATCTGGTGATGATGTATCTATTTGTTTGTTCTTCAATCTCTCCGTTAATTTCTCCGATTAGTCTGTTGGTTACGAATTTATCAGAAGAAAAATAGTTTCGTGGTTATGAATTTATGGATTCTGGATGGATTAGTGATTAATTCCTGGTAGGTGAGTTATGTTCAATTCTAGGAGAAATTGAAAAGCTCTACGCAATTGTGCACACTACTTCCTTTTGGTTTTAGAATTAAGTCTGTTGTATCCACTATGAGTGTTTTACTGAAAACCAGAAACTTCAATTTGCAGCTTTGGTTTTGGCTACACAAAGCTCCTTCTACCAATATGACTGTTGTTGGTTATTTACATCTGTGCAGGGTATTACAAGACATGAGCCTTGAATTTGAAGGATTGCAAACTGAATTTATGGATTTGGTATGTTAGTCCTACAGACGCCATTTTCACTTTAAGGTCTAAGGTCTTTTTCACACTCTAAGAATCTTAGGTTGTAGGAGACGAATCTTGCAGAACCTCAAGTGAAACCACTGGTTAGAAGAAAACTGATGAGTAGAAAGAGAGAGGTGAAGAATGAGATTAAGAAACTGGAGAAACTGATGAAAACCATCTCTAGTCTCCGAAGTGCGCTGCAGTTAATGATCCGTGAAGCTCCTGGCATTCAGAAAGTTGTGTTGATTCTTGGTGGTAGTCCATTACGGCCTCAAAATGCTTATGAGTTGTTATTCACACAACGCAGAGACCATGTTCTAGGCTACGAAGGTGACTTTGCTAAATCCAAAGCTGCAGAAGCACTTTCAAAAAAGGTTTATTCTTTTTCTTACCTCTGTTTTCATGTTGCTTGTGATTTGTCTCTTTTCAATTTTATCTGCTGTGATAAGTCAAAAATGGTTGAGCCCTTCACTCTTGGCTTTACAGACTATCCGAGCACTGATCTCGACGGGTGCTGGATCAACTTCCTACCCAGGTAACTTTTGCATAAATTGCAAACTTCTTTAGCATTGTTGTGAATTATGGTGTAATGATTTTTTTCCCTTCTTCTGAGTTGCAGGTCCAATGAGGCTCTTCATATTGGTTCATGCTCCACCTACTTTGAATCTTCCACAACATTTCCTTCCTAAACGTGACTTCAGATACAACAGAAAGGTATACACTTCTCTGCTAATTCTATTTCACACATCCATGTACAACATTCCGATTTTCCGTCACCTGCAAACATCTTTTATTATTGCAGTTTGTGCCTTCAAAGTTGAGATTCAAGTGCAGAACGCAAGACAATGCAACAAATTCTCCTCCCACAAATGATCTAATATGGTACTTCTCTTATTCACAATTCTCCAGTTACACACTAAACAAGTTCTTGACCATGCCTTACTGTGTCATTGCAGGTATCAATGTCGACATGTGATAAAGGGATTAGCTTTCCATCAACCAGTTGAAGAATAAGACTTTAGAGTTTGTTTGTATCTCTCTATTGTTGTAACTAAACCCTGTTGCAAATTTTAGAAAAAAACCAGCATTGTTGAAACAATTCCAAATCTTGAGATGACATTGTACTACTACTACTGCATACTCTAATACTCTGTTGTTTTAACAAAATCAGGATTGTTCAACTATTTTATATTTTTGGACGAATTGTTAACATTTAAAAACCTAATTTTGTCGAGAAGTTTAATATACATAAAGTTAGGGGGTCAAACGCATTAAAATAAATAAATAGGGGGTCAGAATGAAAAAGAAACAAAGCTTTAAGTTTTTCTAATAAGAGTCCTCCTCTTCTGTTTGCTCTGGTTACTTCGGCAAACACAGACGCAAAATTTTCTTCTTCTTCTTCTTCTTCTTCTTCTTCTACCTTGAAGCTGCTACCGGTTCCTCTCTCAGTCGTTGATAACACATCGAAGCTTCCATTATCACCTGTAAGTTTTCTCCTGTTATCTTCTCTTCGCTTGATCTCAATTGTTCCTTCTTTCTCGTTGTTCGGGTTTATCTACTCCAACTTGAATCGCTTGTTTTGCTAAAGTGAATTCGAGTTTTTTAGGGTTTTGTTAGTTCTAATGCCAATTTCGATTTCTAGGTAGGAGGAAGAAGATGATCTTTAAAATCGAAGACGTAACTGTCTACTTCCCTTATGACAACATATATCCAGAACAATATGAATACATGGTTGAATTGAAGCGAGCCCTAGACGCTAAGGGACATTGTCTTCTCGAGATGCCTACCGGAACTGGTAAAACCATTGCTCTTCTCTCTCTAATCACCAGCTATCGACTCTCTCGTCCTGATTCTCCGATCAAGCTTGTTTACTGTACTCGTACTGTCCACGAGATGGAGAAAACGTTAGGTGAGCTTAAGCTACTACATGACTACCAAGTACGCCATCTCGGCACCCAGGCTAAGATCCTCGCCCTTGGTCTTTCCTCTCGGAAGAATCTTTGCGTTAATACTAAGGTTTTAGCAGCCGAGAATCGTGATTCTGTTGATGCGGCCTGTAGGAAACGAACTGCTAGCTGGGTTAGGGCTTTGTCCACGGAGAATCCAAATGTAGAACTCTGTGACTTCTTTGAGAACTATGAAAAGGCTGCTGAGAATGCGTTGTTGCCTCCTGGTGTTTATACTTTAGAGGTAAGATTAAAAAAGTTAAGGTTTTTCACATTTGTTGTTTGATCAAGTTTATGTTTTAGTTGGAATGCTTATTTCGAGGTTACTTGCACATTTTGCCTGATGGTATATGTGTGTTTCGATTTTTAGGATCTAAGGGCGTTTGGTAAGAATCGTGGATGGTGCCCTTACTTTCTCGCGAGGCATATGATTCAGTTCGCCAACGTTATTGTTTACAGCTACCAATACCTACTGGATCCTAAGGTTGCTGGGTTCATATCAAAGGAGTTACAAAAAGAGTCAGTTGTAGTGTTTGACGAGGCCCATAATATCGATAACGTGTGTATTGAAGCACTCAGCGTCAGTGTGAGGAGGGTTACACTTGAAGGAGCTAATCGAAATCTTAATAAGATAAGGCAAGAAATTGATAGGTACGCTAATTTTTTCCTATATAGCTGATACTCCTTAAGTTCTCTTGAACGTGCCACTCTTAATACAACAATAAACACAGTGATAGGGTCTTTTCTTTTTCAATTGAATTTCCTGATTGTTCTTGAATGCCATCTGGGTGTCTGCTCACTCCAGTTGCTAATTGTTGGTTTTCTTAAGGAAGTTTAAGTTAGTAAGAAAATAATCTGGTTTTATGAGACTGCTTTTTGTCAAAGAACTGTAAGGGGAACAAAAATTTACAAACGCTTTTGTCATCATCTTAAACACATGAAGCATAATTTTCTTGGTTCAATACAGGAAGTGACCTGGTTATTTGCTGATGCTTATTTTTAAGTTCTTATTACATTATTGAAATTGTCCAACTGGTAGGAAGGTTCAAGGCTACTGATGCAGGAAGATTGCGAGCTGAATACAACCGGCTGGTTGAGGGTTTAGCACTGAGAGGGGACTTATCTGGTAAGTATGTGTTCAGGAAGGTGATCTGTGATTTGATTGAAAGCACACAGTAAATTTTCTAATTCTATGAACTTGACGCAACAATTTTTTTTTTGCAGGAGGTGATCAATGGCTTGCAAACCCTGCACTGCCTCATGATATTCTAAAGGAGGCTGTCCCGGGGAATATTAGACGGGCTGAGCATTTTGTGCATGTTTTACGCCGATTACTTCAGTACTTGGGGGTACGGCTGGACACTGAGAATGTAGAGAAAGAAAGCCCTGTTAGCTTTGTATCGTCACTGAATTCTCAGGCTGGAATTGAGCAGAAAACACTGAAGTTCTGTTATGACCGGCTCCAGTCTCTCATGCTAACCCTTGAAATTACAGATACAGATGAGTTTTTGCCTATCCAGACAGTGTGCGACTTTGCAACTCTTGTTGGGACATATGCCCGGGGATTTTCCATCATCATCGAGCCTTATGACGAGAGAATGCCCCATATTCCAGATCCTATATTGCAGGTAAATATGGTGTTGACCTACTTTCTTTTGAGTATTGTCACTGGGATTTTAAGGGATTATGACTCACACGTAAATGCTACCGTTTGAATAATTGAGAATTGTATCTGAAACATATATCCTTTTGTATCTTAGTTGAGCTGTCATGATGCGTCTCTGGCGATCAAACCGGTGTTTGATCGTTTCCAGTCAGTCGTGATTACATCAGGCACATTGAGCCCAATTGATCTTTACCCCCGTCTTCTTAATTTCACTCCTGTTGTTAGTCGAAGCTTTAAGATGTCAATGACACGAGACTGCATCTGCCCTATGGTTCTAACTCGGGGAAGGTATGTGGTATATAAAAAGAATCCTGAACACTTAACTTATTTTTTAATTTTATATGTCTTGACATTATTGGTTGTTTTCTTTTTCAGTGATCAGCTTCCTGTTAGCACCAAATTTGACATGAGAAGTGATCCTGGTGTTGTGAGGAATTACGGAAAGCTTTTGGTAGAGATGGTATCTATTGTTCCTGATGGAGTTGTCTGCTTCTTTGTTAGTTACTCATATATGGATGGCATTATTGCTACATGGAATGAAACTGGAATTCTGAAGGTAAGGTCTTCTTCATCGCTTTACCATGCCAGTAATTTTTTCAGAGTTTTGCATGAATTGGAATTTTTATGATACCTCAAAATATTTTTAGTTGCTTCAGGCATTAATGTATATTTGTTTACTGATATTACCAATTCTCTTAATGTTTGTAGGAAATAATGCAACAGAAGCTTGTTTTCATTGAAACACAAGATGTTGTAGAAACAACATTGGCACTGGATAATTATCGCAGGGCTTGCGATTGCGGAAGAGGTGCAGTTTTCTTCTCTGTGGCCAGGTAAAATTTTTATTTTTGAATGGTAGATGGTTTGGGAATTCATTGCAATGCGTCTTTGGTTCTGCTTCTTTGTTTCTGTATTATAATACTGGAATTGTCTCTTCTCTCCTATTCTTGGTTGGTTAACAAATATTAAAGAGGTTTCACTTTTGAGAAATTTCAAAGAAAGTGATCAAATTTTGTATTTGAACTGCAGGGGGAAAGTTGCTGAAGGTATCGATTTTGATCGTCATTATGGAAGACTGGTTGTAATGTACGGAGTACCATTCCAGTATACATTAAGCAAGTAAGTTGTACTCAAATGAATGTTTATCATTTCAATTTCCGGTTTTCTGCTTTTATATTTCATCGTACTTGGGAGATGATAAGATGGAAACGGGAAAAATTTCAGGATATTACGAGCAAGATTGGAGTATTTGCACGATACATTTCAAATAAAAGAAGGCGATTTCCTAACTTTTGATGCCTTGGTATGATTCTTATTTTATGATCTTATTAGATTTTGGTGTGCAACTCTTTTACCTGTTTGTGACTGTTGTTAACTCTTTTTGGCTTTAACACAGAGGCAAGCAGCTCAATGTGTAGGGCGAGTAATCCGGTCAAAGGCTGATTATGGGATGATGATATTTGCAGACAAAAGGTACATGCCCGCCTTAAGTTTTCTCTCTCTGAGTCTGGTCATTTAGATTCTTGCTATTTTACTAAATGGGATTCTCTCTATAATCTATCTAGTATGATAATAAGTATATGCGCAAGTATCTGAGATCACCTCGAGAATAGAAGATTGTAACAGAGTTCACACTGTTCCTTAGGAATGGGAAAATATTCGTAGGACAGAAGAGAGACACAGATATATGCTTATGTTGGTTTATAATGTCACATTTCTATGGTCTAACAATACACTGCAATTGATGGTAAAACTTGCAGATACAGCCGTCATGATAAGCGGTCCAAACTACCTGGTTGGATACTTTCGCATCTGCGTGATGCACACTTGAATCTAAGCACTGATATGGCTATTCACATTGCTCGAGAGGTAAACCTATAACTCGCTGCTTTTTTATAACTCACAGTGAAACAAACAACAAGGCATAAAGAATCAACAATTTTCCTGGTTTTTGTTTTTTTTGCAGTTTCTTCGGAAAATGGCTCAACCGTATGATAAGGCGGGTACAATGGGAAGGAAAACTCTGTTGACACAAGAAGATTTGGAGAAGATGGCTGAGACTGGTGTGCAAGACATGGCTTATTAGTAAATCAGTTTGTTTGTTATTTTTTGGTTTAGGTCAATCAAAAATTGTTGTAGCAAAAATTTTCACTGTAGGTATTTTGTTCTTTTTCTTGATGATTTTCAAGAATCGAATTGAAATTTAAGGCTCGTAAAAGTTTCGTTTTGGTTTTAAATCTATTGAAATTAGCAAAATTTATGCTTAATGTTAAGATAACTAGATTATCATATTCACTCATTACATCATTTTAGATCAAGAAATACTTCGTCGGCTCCTTGTTAAATCTATCAAACATACCACTAAAAAAAAAAAATCTTAAAGAATGATTAAATAAATTTAACCAAGCAGTAGAAGTGGAATTGAAATTGGCAGAGTTAGTGCGACGACCCAATCACCTGTCTCCAATAACCGCCTCAAAAACTGTCGAAGCCCATTGGGCACTTGCAAAGCCCAACAGTTGGAGTTCCAGCTCACCCACTAGCCGTTATTACGCAGGCTAATTTTTCAACGTGCGAGAAACCAGATTTCCTTTTTCCCGAAGACTATTTAGGGAATTTCCTCTCTTGAGCCAAATTTTCCTTTTTCCCAAGGGGGGTATTTAGGTATTTTCGTCTCTCTCGGCCAAGTTTCCTTTTTCCGTTCCTCCGTAATAAAGCTTTCATTCTTTTTGTAGGTTTCCATTAGAAGTTCAGAAATACTGTTTATAAATACAAATCCAGAGTCAGAGATCCATTCGATAGCACTTTCCTCTCTTTCTCTCATCGTAAAACCGTTCTTCGTTTTTTCTATTTCTCTCGTCTCTTTCTTCTACCCAGATCACTGATCAACCGTGAATTTTACTCTACTCTTTCATCAATTTTACTGTGTTTAATTCATAAAACAAAACAAACGATCGATTTTTGTTTTTTTTTGGGGATGAAGATCAGAAGCAAAAGCAAAGGCTATCGTCAAGAGATCAAATCAACTTGCACCGACTCCAACACTCTGTTCTCAAAAGGTACTTTTCGTCTTGTTGGAATTTTTGGCCAAATAACGTCTTTTTTTTATATGGTATCTAATTACTGTATTCTGGTTGATCGCAAAACAAAGAATTCTCATGTTTAAAGTGGGTTTCGTCTAATCCAATTTGAATTTTAGGTCTTATATTATTTCCCTAGCTCTAACCCTAATCATATATTTCTCAAAGTTTTTGATTTTTATTCAAGATTCCTTCTAATCAATTATTTCTTCTTTGTATGTAGATGTGGTTGCAACTTCGGAGCTTTTTTCATCTGTGATATCGTAGCGTGTGAAAGACGGATAATTCTACAGAGACAATGCATCATCCCATTCGGTCAGGTCAATTTTCATCCCTATTTTGTTTATAATCTATAATCTTATAGATAGTTTAATTACAAAAAAGGTTTTTATACTTTTGATTTTTCAAAACAAAATATATTTCTCAAAGTTTTGATTTTTAAAAGTTTTCAACTCTTTTTTATTTTTCTTTTTTTTTATAAATACTAAATTAATATGACATTTTGAAATCTAACCGGATTTTGGATCCCGCCATTTAACCTTGGTCATTAGCGATTCCACAAATCCAACAAGTTTTTCACATCTTCATGTATATTTAGCATTTATTTTTCTTAAAAAGTTTTCAACTCTTTTTTTTTTTTTTTTAAAGTTTTATAAATACTAAATTAATATGACGTTGTGAAATCTAACCGGATTTTGGATCCCGCCATTTAACCTTGGTCATTAGCGATTTCACAAATCCAACATGTTTTTCACATCTTCATGTATATTTAACATTTATTTATTTTTTTAAAAATTCAACTCTTTTTTTAAAGGGTTATATAAATATTAAATTAATATGATGTCGTGAAATCTAACCGGATTTTGGATCCCGCCATTGAACCGTGGTTATTAGCGATTCCACAAATCCAACATGTTTTTCATATTTTCATATATATTTAGCATTTATTTTTTATTTTCTTTTCTTAAAAGGTTTTCAACTCTTTTTTTTTGTTTTAAGGTTTTATAAATACTAAATTAATATGACGTTGTGAAATCTAACCGGATTTTGGATCCTACCATTTAACCGTGGTCATTAGTGATTCCATAAATCCAACATGTTTTCACATCTTCATGTATATTTAACGAATAAATTGTTAAATTTTTAGATTTTGGTGTAAACAAATAAGACACAACATCCAAACCCCTAAGAAGTGTCCTTGGTTCAATATAGCTTACATATAATTTAGTAAACTAAAAACAAATTATTTAAAATTACTAAAAAATGTATTTATTTTTATACGATTTTAAAATTATATATTCATATTGTATATATTTGGATAAGTGTTAAATTTTTTGATTTCATTTAAACAAATTGGACGCAACATCAAAACTCCTAAGAGATGTCCTCGGTTCAATATAGTTTACATATAATTTAAATTTTTAACAATTGTTTTTATTTTTCTAAAAGTTATTTTTAAAATTATATATATATATATATATATTGCTATTAAACTATAAGGTTTTTTTGGATAAGTGTTAACATTTTAAATTTTGTGTAAACAAATTGGACATAACATCCTAACCCTTAAGATGTGTCATAGGTTCAATATGGTTTAGATGTTAAATTTGTAACCCTTATTTTATTTTATTAAAAATGATTTTAAAATTATATTTTTATATTACTATTAAGACTAGATTTTTTTGGATAAGTTTTAAATTTTTAAATTTTGTGTATGGTTTACACATAATTTTAAATTTGAACACTTGTTTTTCTTTTTAAAAAAATGTTTTGAAATTATATTTTTATATTACTAATTAAAGTAATAATTCTAAAAAGAAAAATTTTAAAGAAAAAAAAAACTAGCAGAAGTTTTGATTATATGATTTGAATTTTGATCATTATGGATATTCACGTTTTTTAGTACATAGGTGATAGGACTAGAAACACCTAAAACACTTATGATTAATTAAAGATCATGGTATGTTTTATATTAGTCTTTCATTTATCTTTATTATGCTTTTTTATTATTATTCAATTAATATTTGTTCAAATTTGAGTGAGACTGATAATAAAGAGATTCAAGCAGAAGAAAATAAAGTCAAACAAAAATGGCGGAGAAAAAGAGAGTCAAGTACTTCATTGTTGATGCATTCGCTGAATCTGCCTTCAAAGGGAATCCAGCTGCTGTTTGCTTTCTAGAAGACGATAACGAGAGAGACGACGCGTGGCTTCAGTCTCTTGCCACCGAGTTCAATATCTCCGAGACTTGTTTCCTCACTCCGATCATCGGAGACTTGCCTCGCTTCCGTCTCCGTTGGTTCACTCCAGTCGCTGAGGTTTCCGTGTTTTCTTTTGGTTTTGGAATTCGGAATTGTTCGGTTGACTTGTTATCATTGACTTGATAGATCCTGATAACTAGAACTTGTACTCATTCACTGGCTCTTGTGAATCTCTCTTTGCTTTGCTGTTATTGTGCAGGTGGATTTGTGTGGTCATGCAACTTTAGCATCTGCTCACGTTCTCTTCTCAACTGGTTTGGTTGGTTCAGAGACAGTTGAGTTCGACACATTATCAGGGATTCTAACAGCTAAACATCTCAAAAATGATGATGATGGAGAAGAATCAAGTATCGAATTGGATTTCCCTGTTGTTCCAACATATGAAGTCAACTACATTGATGATGATCTCTCTTTGTTCTCCAAAGCCTTGAATGGAGCTACCATTCTTGATGTCAAAGCCACAAAGAAAGACCTCCTCGTAACTATATTTCACCAACTGTCTCCATTTTTCCTATTCTTGCTATGGGAACCAAAATCTCGATTCTTTTCGAATGGTTTGCAGGTTGTGCTTTCATCTTGGGAAGCTGTTATTGATTTGAAGCCAAGATTAGATGAGATATCGAAATGCCCTTGTGAAGGAATGATGGTGACTGCCGCTGCTTCTGATGGATCTACTTATGATTTCTGTAGTCGCTACTTTGCCCCGAGATTCGGAATCAATGAGGTTATCATTTAGTCTTTTGCTCTTAGAAGATTAAGAGCGAGTGGTCAAAACAGCAAAAACGTGACCTCTTTTGCTTTCTTTTTACTGTGTGGCTCTTCAGGACCCTGTTACTGGAAGTGCTCATTGTGCTTTAGCTCATTACTGGAGCCTCAGGATGAACAAGTGTGATTTCTTCGCCTACCAGGTTCTCTCTCTCTTTCTCTCCACGCAGACACTTAAAAGACAAATTCTGAAGTGATTCGTATAAAGTTACCTGAAGAAAGATTTGGTTATTATTGGAATGTGTTTAGGCTTCAAGCAGAGGAGGAACGTTGAAGGTGCACCTGGACAAAGAGAAGCAGAGGGTTCTACTGAGAGGCAAAGCAGTCACTGTTATGGAAGGTTATGTCTTAGTGTGATTTTGGCTATGATGAAAATTCAGGCTCTTGTAAACGATGAAATTAATAAAAGATTCCATATATTCTCGGATATATATAATTGTATCCATTAATAAATACTCGTTTTTTAAGTAACGGATAGTTTCATATTTTCACGCTTGAGGAGTAATCCAAAATTTAAAAGAAAACGTTACCTAATTTCTTGTTGTCCATATCGGACCAAAGATATGGCTAATGCGACCCATAAAGCCTCCTGCGAACTCCATATCCGGAAAGTATTTGAAGATGTCGACCCATTCAAACACACCCAAAATGCCTCTAAGGAAGTAGAAAACTACGAGCTCGATCATATAGATTTTATCTCCAGCTATGAGGATTCTGTAGTTTCTCACATACATGAACGTTGCAACATTCGAGGCTATCACAAGGATGTGTATCACAATGTCGTAGATTGCGGATTTGCTCTTCTTGCATTCACCAGGCAAGTTAACCACATCGATTGATATATATCTCTAAGAACGTAAGCAAACAAAAACAAAAAAAGTTCGTTGATATATAAGACTCACCACTATGGATGATGCCTACTTCGAAATCCAACAAATAGCCTATTGATTGTGATTCAATAAACCCTATTTGATAAAACTCAGCAGTTATCCGGTAACTAGCGCCCATCAAGATTTTTGTATAAAAAGAAAAGCTACTTTATAGTACAGTAAAACCTCTATAAATTAATAGTATTGAGACCAAAAAAATTGATTAATTTAGAGAGATATTAATTTATCGATAAACTAATAAAATTGTACAAATTTGTAAATTCTTACCAAAATTCTATAAAAAGTGTAGTTTTTTCTTTATAATCAATAGTAATTACAAGTAAAAAGCAATTATTAAATTTAAAAAACAATACAATTTTTTTTTATGTTGTAAAATACTAGAATTGAACACTATAAAAAATTAATAAAAATTGAAGAAAACAATTAGTACAGCCATATTTTACATATGATATTTATAATATATATTAGTAAATTTATAAAATTATTAATTTATACTATTGATGGGAGCATATATTTATATAAGATTTTCAATAAAAATATTATCTTATTAGTTTATCGATTTATATCAATTTTTATATTGGTCTCAACTCTGCACCAAAAAAAATTATTAATTTATAAAAATTATTAATTTATCGAATATTAATTTATAAAGATTTTACTGTATAGTATTATTATAAAAGCGAAAGAAACATATATCATCCCAAAAATTCTGGTTGTCGTTACCCGGTCCTTCTTCTTGGCATCCTCTAGGTACTTCCTCTCGTGACCTCCATAAAAAACCATGAGGATAGATGTTAAGTTTTAAATTTTCTCTATATTGCCAATCTAACATCAAGGGACCTAACTTTTATATATGTAGTTATAAAACCCCATTACTAACTCAAATCACAAAATAACCCAAAGCGATGAAATTGGATAAACATGGGCTTTTGTAATGATATAGGCCGTAATTTTTTGTATATTAAATCATAATGGGTCTTTTTCATGAGCCTCTTCTGTAGATGGGCTTCATTTATCAGATATTTATTTTAACGCCTGTAACTATCTCATAATTGCAAAATTCGACCACGATTTCGAGAACAACCCCGGCCACTTGTTTCTTCCATCTGAGACGCTTATCTTGAAAACGTTTAGAAATTAACCAAACGGATGTTGATTGTTTGACTGTTAAATAAGAGACAAAAAACAAAATATAATAGTCTATGTGACTACGATATAAGCTAATAACGTGTTTATGTTTTTCACCTTTATATCCATTTATTAATGCGACCCCAAAATCAGTGCTCCGTGTAAATGTATTTGTCAGTTTATTCACATGATATTACCCCTTCTACACCAATCAATAAAATATACTACCGCTTTATCTTTAAGTATCTTAAATAATGTTAATTCTGTTCATTTCATATGAATAATAATGACCAAAAAATATAGTTATCCTAATGGTTTCTACTAGTATTTCAACATTATAGTCTAAATAATAAGGGATGAAACATATAAACAAAAATTCGGATAAACAAATCCATGTCTATTCCGATATATTTTTATAATCTGGATTAGTAATTCGAAAAATGATGATAAAAGAATATAATAGTATGTATTTTTTTAAGTTTTTTATATATGCTGTCATGACCCCTTATCTTATTCAAGGAGAGTGGTATGGGTAACACAGGATTCAAAAACCGTGGATTTTTCGATATTGATAAAGAGATGATATCAATACATTAAAGATTTTCTTTAGTATTAAAAAAGATTAAAGATGATCGTTAAAAGAAGGAATCAACGGACGTGTCGGGGTAAAAAATATATTCAATCGAGACTGACAAATTCTTAATTAAATGAAAGCAATCCAGAAAACAAACAAAAAAGAAGAAAAGTCAAGAAAGGCACCCCCACGCCCACCTGGGTATTCTATGACCCACTCTTTAATGACCTCTTTATTTATTTTAATTAATCACGTACGAACGATTCATTCATCAATTGAGTTACTTAACAGTAACACACTATCATTCTTAATCAACCCTTACATATAAAAGTTACATAAGTTGATTAAGATTACCTGATATATTTCATACGGAAATCTAAATTTATAAACACAAACGAACATGTTATTTATATAGTAAGACAATAACTTTATCTCTAACCCAAAAGAATGAAAGAAACTAGATCTGCTTTGTGTCATTTTCACATAAATGAGAAGCAAAATCACGAAACCATAAGAGTGTCGTATGAATTTTGAAAGTCAAAATAACGTCACACACCATTATCCAATTATTCAAAATTAGCCGACAAAAAAACTAAACAAATCTCAAAACCTTGTCTATAAATACACTCAATCCTCTTCTTCAAACTCAACATCGTCATCTCTAACAATGGCGCCTTCTCCGATCATCTTCTCCGTTCTTCTTCTCTTCATCTTCTCACTCTCATCATCTGCTCAAACACCTTTCCGTCCCAAAGCTCTCCTTCTCCCAGTAACAAAAGACCAATCTACCCTCCAGTACACAACCGTCATCAACCAACGCACACCTCTCGTCCCCGCTTCCGTCGTCTTCGACCTCGGTGGTCGAGAACTCTGGGTCGACTGCGACAAAGGCTACGTCTCCTCCACTTACCAGTCTCCTCGCTGCAACTCCGCCGTCTGCTCACGTGCCGGCTCCACAAGCTGCGGCACATGCTTCTCCCCTCCGAGACCTGGCTGTAGTAACAACACTTGCGGCGGCATTCCGGATAACACCGTTACCGGTACCGCAACTTCCGGCGAATTTGCTTTAGACGTTGTGTCTATCCAGTCCACTAACGGATCCAATCCGGGCAGGGTCGTTAAAATCCCAAATTTGATCTTCGATTGTGGAGCAACGTTTCTTCTTAAAGGACTCGCTAAAGGAACCGTTGGTATGGCGGGAATGGGACGTCACAACATCGGTTTACCGTCGCAATTCGCCGCCGCGTTTAGCTTCCACCGTAAATTCGCCGTCTGTCTAACTTCCGGTAAAGGCGTCGCCTTCTTCGGCAACGGACCTTACGTTTTCCTTCCCGGAATCCAGATCTCAAGTCTCCAAACGACGCCCCTTCTCATCAATCCGGTCAGCACTGCTTCTGCGTTTTCACAAGGTGAGAAATCCTCAGAGTACTTTATCGGCGTGACGGCGATTCAAATCGTCGAGAAAACAGTTCCGATCAATCCAACGCTATTGAAGATTAACGCAAGTACCGGTATCGGAGGAACCAAAATCAGCTCCGTCAATCCTTACACGGTGTTGGAGTCATCGATCTACAATGCTTTTACGTCGGAGTTCGTTAAACAAGCAGCGGCGAGGAGCATCAAGAGAGTAGCGTCGGTGAAACCGTTCGGCGCGTGTTTCAGCACGAAGAACGTCGGCGTGACGCGCCTAGGATACGCCGTGCCGGAGATTGAGCTTGTGCTTCATAGCAAAGACGTCGTTTGGAGGATATTTGGAGCCAACTCGATGGTGAGTGTCAGTGATGACGTCATCTGTTTGGGTTTCGTTGACGGAGGAGTCAACGCAAGAACCTCTGTTGTGATTGGAGGGTTTCAGTTGGAGGATAATTTGATCGAATTTGATTTGGCGAGTAACAAATTTGGGTTTAGTTCCACGTTATTGGGCCGTCAAACTAACTGCGCCAACTTCAATTTCACTTCCACTGCTTGATTAAATTAGTTGATCCGTTTTCTTTTTTTAAAACTGTTTTTTAGTGGTTATTATATTATGTTTGATGTGATTAATAAAGAGCCAATGGAATCATTATTTGGCATTTGTTATCAACTGATTTGAATAAATTATGTAACGAGTGAATTTTATTTGATAAATCTTTAAACTTTAGCGCAGGATTAAAATTATATCTATATGATCATCTATAATATAATGTCCAAATCATTTCACATTAGTCATCCGGTTTATAAAATATCGGAAAAGACATTGAATTGTTTATCCCAACTTTTGTTTATGTTTCGAGTGTATTTTTTTTGTCACAAAAATGTTTATTTAAGCCAAAACAGAGTCAGTGTAAGAGTGGAAGAAGCCACACAAACAAAAGGGTAACTTAAGAACTAAAGAAGACAAGATTATCAAAAAGGAGCGTGACAATCACTAAAACAGAATCCAGAAAAAACTTTATCTGTTTTAGAATCCTTATTCAACTAATCAAACTTAAGTAAACCTGTAATAGGAACAATTAATTATCTCTTTTTAGGAAGCTTCAGATTCAGAATTCCTCCTCTCTCTTCAGCTTGTAGCTTGTGCATTTGGTTCCTATTATTCAAGTGTGAACTAGGACGTCTAGACGATTCACCAACCTCAAAATATCTTGGCATTCTTGAAGTGATATCTTCTTCATTTAAGGGAAATATTAGACCATGTGGAAGAAAGGCTGTCTTCTCCATGAAGCAATATAGTATTATTCAATCGAGACTGACAAATTCTGAAATAGTGATAATGGAAGCAATCGAGAAAGACAGAAGAATAGTCAAGAAAGGCACTCCCACGCCCACATGGCATTTCTTTTATCCTCCTCTCTTCATATTTTTGTAGAGTATTAATGATCAATTAATAAGAGCAACTCCGATGGTTTAGAATCAATTGGTTTTTAATTTTCATTTTTAACCTTATTTTATATTAAAATGTTGTTTTTACAAAGTTAAAAAAAATTAGAAAAAACTTAATTTATTTCTACTCCAATGATTAAGAACTATTGGGTTCTTAAAAAATAACTTGGATACCCACTCAATACACAACACATGTCCTCTTCTTAATATTAAGAAAACATCTTAATTAAGATATAAATCTTAGCTAAGATTTGTTGTTTGTATTATATTTAATCAGTTTAATAGATAAGAATTAGTTAAGAATTATCTAAGAACCAAGGTTGGAGTTGCTCTAAGTTACAGTGTTACACACTATTATTCTTAATCAATCCAAAATCTAAATTTCCATAAACATGTATTTTATTTCAAATACCTACAAATATTGAACTAAAACTAAAACTAAATTTATTTCATTTAACAAAGACGAATGCAAAAAAACTTAGTGCACAGTAATCATAGTAATTAAACAAAGACAGATGCCAACAAAAGAAAAACTAAAACACAGTAAACAAAGACCGGTGCCAAAAAAAGAAGAAAATGCTATCTTTTAAAGAGGAAACAACTAGATTTGATTTGTTTCACTTTCACATAAAAAATGAAAGTCAAAAACGTCCTACACCATTATCCAATTATTCAAATTAGCCGAGACACAAAATCTTCTCTATAAATAATAACACTCACACACACACCAATCCTCTTCATAAAACTCATCATTCCTCATTCATCTCTAACAATGGCGTCTTCTCGAATCATCATCTTCTCCGTTCTTCTTCTCTCCATCTTCTCACTCTCATCATCTGCCCAACCATCTTTCCGCCCCAAAGCTCTCCTTCTCCCAGTAACAAAAGACCCATCTACCCTCCAGTACACAACCGTCATCAACCAACGCACACCTCTCGTCCCCGCTTCCGTCGTATTCGACCTCGGTGGTCGAGAATTCTGGGTCGACTGTGACCAAGGCTACGTCTCCACCACTTACCGCTCTCCTCGCTGCAACTCCGCTGTCTGCTCACGCGCCGGCTCCATCGCCTGCGGCACATGCTTCTCTCCTCCGAGACCTGGCTGTAGTAACAACACTTGCGGCGCTTTTCCAGATAACTCCATCACCGGATGGGCAACCTCGGGCGAATTTGCTTTAGACGTTGTGTCTATCCAGTCCACTAACGGATCCAATCCGGGTCGGTTCGTTAAAATCCCCAATCTAATATTCAGTTGCGGATCAACGTCTCTTCTTAAAGGACTCGCTAAAGGAGCCGTTGGTATGGCTGGAATGGGACGTCACAACATCGGCTTACCGTTGCAGTTCGCCGCCGCGTTTAGCTTCAACCGCAAATTCGCCGTGTGTCTTACTTCCGGTAGAGGCGTCGCCTTCTTCGGCAACGGACCTTACGTTTTCCTCCCCGGGATCCAGATCTCAAGGCTTCAAAAGACACCGCTTCTCATCAATCCAGGGACCACTGTTTTTGAGTTTTCAAAAGGCGAGAAGTCGCCGGAGTATTTTATCGGCGTGACGGCGATTAAGATCGTCGAGAAAACACTTCCAATCGATCCAACGCTTTTGAAGATAAACGCAAGTACTGGAATAGGAGGAACCAAAATCAGCTCCGTCAATCCTTACACGGTGTTGGAGTCATCGATCTACAAAGCTTTTACGTCGGAGTTTATTAGACAAGCAGCGGCGAGGAGCATCAAGAGAGTAGCGTCGGTGAAACCGTTCGGCGCGTGTTTCAGCACGAAGAACGTTGGCGTCACGCGCCTAGGATACGCCGTACCGGAGATTCAGCTCGTGCTTCATAGCAAAGACGTCGTTTGGAGAATCTTTGGAGCTAACTCGATGGTGAGTGTCAGTGATGACGTCATCTGTTTGGGTTTCGTTGACGGAGGAGTCAACCCAGGAGCCTCTGTGGTGATCGGAGGGTTCCAGTTGGAGGATAATTTGATCGAATTTGATTTGGCGAGTAACAAATTTGGGTTTAGTTCCACGTTATTGGGCCGTCAAACTAACTGCGCCAACTTTAATTTCACTTCCACTGCTTGATTAAATTTAGTTGATGCACTTTCTCCAAAATAAATGTGTTTCAGTAACACTAAATAAATGTATTGTATTATGTTTAATTTGATCAGGAGCCAATGGAATCATTTCTAAGCATTTTTATCACTTGATCTGAATAATTATGTAATGAGTGAGTATTTGATTTTAAAAATTTAAATTTAGCTAAATCTTAATTTATACTACGGTGAAATATATAAAATCATGTTAAACTTTTTGACACTAATTAGAAGAAATTTTTTTGACTAAGTTCAGTTTGTTTTAAAAGATGTATATACATGAAGATGTGAAAAACATGTTGGATTTGTGGAATCGCTAATGACCACGGTTAAATGGCGGGATCCAAAATCCGGTTATATTTCACAACGTTGTATTAATTTAGTACTTGTAGAACTTTTTTTAAAAAATAATCAAAAAAGAAAGAGGTGAAAACCTTTTAAGAAAAGAAAGTAAAAAAAATATTAAGCTAAATATATATGAAGATGTGAAAAACATGTTGGATTTGTAGAATCGCTAATGACCACGATTAAATGGCGAGATCCAAAATCCGGTTAGATTTCACAACGTAATATTAATTTAGTACTTATAAAACGTTTTTAAAAAAAAATCCAAAAAGCAAGAGTTGAATACTTATTAAGAAAAGAAAGTAAAAAAATACTAAACTAAATATATATGAAGATGTGAAAAACATGTTGGATTTGTGGAATCGCTAATGACCACGGTTAAATGGCGGGATCCAAAATCCGGTTAGATTTCACAATGTCATATTAATTTAATATTATAGAAAAAAAAAACAAAAGAGAGAGTTGAAAACCATTAAAAATTTTTTTTTTGAGAAATATATTTTGTTTTGAAAAATCAAAAGTATAAAAACCTTTTTTGTAATTAACCTATCTATAAGATTATAGATTATAAACAAGGTAGGGATGAAAATTAACCTGACCGAATGGGATGATACATTGTCTCTGTAGAATTATCCGTCTTTCACACGCTACGATATCACAGATGAAAAAAGCTCCGAAGTTGCAACCACATCTACATACAAAGAAGAAATAATTGATTAGAAGGAATCTTGAATAAAAATCAAAAACTTTGAGAAATATATGATTAGGGTTAGAGGGAAATAATATAAGACCTAAAATTCAAATTGGATTTGAAGAAAACCACTTTGAACATGAGAATTCTTTGTTTTTGCGATCAACCAGAATAATTAGATACTAAAGATTAACAAACCATATAAAAAAGACGTTGATTTGGCCGAAAATTCCAACAAGACGTAGATAAAAAAACAAAAAAAAACAGAAACAGAGATAAGGAAAAAAAATACCTTTTGAGAACAAAGTGTTGGAGTCCGCGCAAGTTGATTTGATCTCTTGACGATAGCCTTTGCTTTTTTTGCTTCTGATCGTCATCCCCAAAAAACAAAAATCGACCGTATCTTTTGTTTCATGAATCAAACACTGTAAAATTCACGACTAATATAGGTAGTGCTATCGAATGAATCTCTGAACGTTTTTCTATATGAGAAAAGGAAGAGAGAAAACAAAGAAAGTTTTTCTGATATCAGAAAAGAGAGAGAGAGAAGTCGCTATCGAATGGATCTCTGATGCTGGAGTTATACTTATAAACAATTTTATGTACGTTGAATCAGAAACCCAACATAAAACCTAGAGAAAAAGGAAAACTTGGCTGTGAGAGAGTCGAAATTACCTAAATACCCCATTGCAGAAAAGGAAAACTCGGCCGAGAGAGCCGAAATTACATAAATATCCCCATCGAAAAAAGGAAACACTATTTTTGACCGTTGGAAATTTCGTTAACGTAATAACGCCTAGTGGCTGAGCTGGAACTCCAACTGTTGGGCTTTGTAACTCAAAGGCCTCGACAAGTTAATAACAAAAATATAACTTTAAAGATTCAAAATTCACAATCAGCACTCAATAAAATTTATTGTCTATCTCGTTCTTTAATCATAAAACCGTATAAATTGAGGATACAAATACAAGCTTACAAGAGGCCACATAGGGGGAAGTAGCAAAGGCCAAAGAGAGAGAGAGAGAGTCTTGAGATCTTTTTGCTGCATAAATAGCCCTTTAAATTGGCGCTGATATTCATAAAAAACCACAGCTACAAAGGAGTGTATGTGTTGTTACCAAGCTCCTTCCTTTGACATCCTAAGGAAATGCGCTAGGCTGATGCTTGGTTTCTCCCCTGAATCGCCACTCTTCTTCCATTTGATGCTCGTTGTCTTCATTGCTATCCTTCCTATCTGTTCTGTTGCAGTTGTTGATACCAAATTGTGATACTGCTCCAAAGAAAACAGTTTCTTTTAGGTTGTTACTCTCTATATCTTCATTCAACATCTTAGCAGAAAATAGCGCAAGTGATGTCGTGGCTCATACCTCACAAACACCGTGTAAAAGCAATCTATGGAATGGGTCTTGAACCTTGAGCTCAAGAACATCTCCTTCACCACCTTCCTCGATGAAGTGACTTATACAGCTCTGTGGAAATAATAAACGATTCTGAATTCTAGAAGCAAAGGGTCTATATTTACATGTATGACTTACATTGTCATATCTGAAGAATCTATACCTCATATCCCTCGATTAGTTCTGGTAAAAAGCTACGTCGAAGAGCATCTCTTGTCCTACAATCTATTCTTCTCCAAGCATTTAAGACAGCGATTTTATCACCGTCCACGCTACCTTTCTGCCTTACGGATGACCTATTCAAGGAATCCATGATGTTGGCCTGAAAAAAACACAATTCCTAACAATAGTTAAGACCAAGTATGTCAAACAAATGACATCACTGATTCTACAAACAAATTATATTCAGAGAAATATAGTAACGTGCACTTCTTCTCTGAGAAACAGTCCCAAAAGACATGTAAGTTACCTCCTTGTCCATGTCTATGTTTCTAAATTTGTCCCATTCTCCAACATTAGTCAAAGAAAATGCTGAGGGTGGGACATCATCACCTGTAGAACATTTGTGGACTCAGTGAAACGATGTTATATGTTAACAATAGCAAAAAGACGAAAACATGGCAAAAAAACTCAATTTGAGATTATACAAGAAGAGTAAAACTTTGAATGGAATGTCATATTACCCCACGGTGGTGGAGCAAACAAGCCTCTGATTTCTTGGGCATCCAAACGAGGAACAAGTTCCATCAGAATACGATCATTTAACCATCTCCGAGATCGCCTGTTACTAACCTGCATTAGCAAAAAAAAACTCATTAGCTACAAGTATATCAACCTCAATTATTCATCTCAAGTAAAATCAATCTCATTGTCTTAAATAAGCAACCTTTAGATGAAGAAATACAGGAAAATCACATCTCAAGTATTAATCAGAAAAAAACTGACTAACAGAATCACAATTTTGGCTGTCCGATACGATAGACAACATTTCCCAGAAAATGTAATGAAGAAAATCAAACAAGAGTGAAAAAGGCACTCACTTGTCCGGCCAGGCTCTCAAGGGCCTCAATTTTCTTCTCAAGCGAGAGGCCACGAGAAACACTTGTATCTCCTGCAAGTGAAACCCTAAGAAATTCATTCCCAGGAAACGAAAAAAAAAAGAATTTCTGTTATCAGAAACCCTAATTCCCCTGTACATAAATTTCTCTAAACACGGGCCTATCAAAAATGAACTTCGAATTACCTCTTTGGGGATCAATAAGAAGGCTCTCGTCTCGCCGCATGACATTGGTAGCCGCCATGATTGAACAATTAAATGTGAGGAAATCCGCTGATTTGAACAGAAAACCGAGCCAACGAGACTCTTCTCTTTCAAAGGAAGTCTCTTTCTTTCGCTAATGGATTCGAATTGTAATTGGGGTTACAGACACCACGAAAATGATCGGAGACGAAGGAAGGCAACAATTTTGGGATTCGGAGTTTAGAAAAAAAATGGCAGACGCACACGTATGAAGGCCAAGGAATATGCCCGAATATTGATATTTTCTAACCCGACCTGACTCGACCGATTCAACCGGTCTGATAAGGACTCGAGTCAAATTAATTTCCGGTTAATTATTGTAGCCACCGGTTGGGCATTCTTACAAGTTACAAGATTTCAAAACCTCAAGTATATACCAAAATAATCAACTAAAGAACAAACGAATTAAACTGTGAAGTATGGTATTATGATGCTATACAAAACGTTTCTAATAACTCACTCGGTAAGAAAATTTCGCGAAATTTACAAACTCAAGAGGTTTCTTCTTGTCTATATTATTCAAGTATTGGATGGGTCGATTCTGATAACGAGAGGCTCTTGTAGATCCGGTGGTGGCTCTGCGATCGGGAGTACGGAAGCGTCGTCATTCTTCTTCCCATCTAATTCAGTACCATTCTCAGCCAATGCTTTGTCCAAGGATGATTTCGCCACTCTTGTTATGCATATTATCAGAATTACTGCACCCACATCATTCAAAAACCCAAAAAAAGACGGGTTAAAACACAGACCACATGGTGTCATTCCACTTCTCACAATGTAGTGAAGCTAGCTAGATATATATTTGGACATGACTGCAGAAGAGACTTACCAGCTAGAGCTACGCCAACCATCATAATTACCTGCATCCACAAATGACAATGCAGAAGAAACGAGAAATCAGACTTACAATGCAAGGGCACTCAGATACTTCAATCAAAGCTACAAAATACCAACTAAATAAATGCAGATGCGAGACTATCACAATGTTCTTCCCTACACATAGGATGCTTTGGACTTGGTTATAAATCCTCATCCTCAGGATTTTTAAGCTACATTCTCAATATTTCAGATCCCAGAAATGTCTATCATATTATGGAAAATAAGCAACTCTACATTATATTGAGGGATATACACCAAGATGTTTCCAATAAACCTCATAAAATAAGGCATACTTCAAACTTCATTTCAGACAAGTTGTTATTTTTCTAATACTACAAACTTCTAAACCTAGTAATCTCAGTATAAATGATAAGTGATAAGTAATTATGCATTACAGCAGAAACACAAAACTATCTTCATTCTTCTGACTTCATTCAAGCTCATCTACAATCATTTCCAATCTACTAGTCAAGTGGAAGTAAATGAGCGAAAACTTACCCAACGAAATACTGACACCTCATGCCATCCATGTGTAATATCAGAAAGATCTTTCAGAGTAGTTCCAACATATACTAGCGCAAATGTAATGGGCTGCTACATCAAAACAATTCAGAAGATTAGAATTACTATTATGTATAATGTTAGCAATCAGCACTTTAACATGCATGCTAACTTCTTCCACCATTATTAAAGTATAAATGGCCAATATACAAGCGGATTTTAAAGAAATGTCAGTACCATCATTCCCAACCAAGTGGCCAGCATGTATTCCCCTAAGCGAACAGGAGTTACAGATAGGAGGTAATTCAACATATTGAAGGGCAGTATGGGGACAACGCGTAGCAGCAAGACTATCTGCACAGGAAGAAAATATCATCATTTAGTTAGTAGTCAATCAATTAAATGTAGCCAGGAAATTGAGGTACTTTGCCATACGCATAGTAGATCTCTGAAGGAAAACAAACTGTCAATTATTATAGAGAGTGTTACTAGATTTTCATGCCTTGAAGCCAGATTTTTGAATTGCAACGGAAACAGCTTGAAACTTTGGGTAATGCTTTATTTTTGAAGTGACATAAGATTTACCAATCTGCATGATACCAGAAAGACAAAAGATATATCATTAGCAACAATGAGACAGCCAAGATGCAACACTTAGATAAAATGCCTAGATGTGAGGACGCACAAAACAGGAATCAGTACTTCTGTGGTTATGGCAAGCAACACAATTGCAAGCGAAATATATTAAAACAGATGGAACCATAAGAGACATACCGTTCTACCAAGCAGAAATGCCGCTGTTGCACCTAATGTAGCTCCAAGAGAGTCGGCTACAAATCCTACTGGCAGGCCAAAAAGGTAACCACCACCTAGCTGCAGAGAGAAACAATCAAGACTATCAGAACCGGATTAAAAGTCTAAGTATCCTATCTTGTAATGAAAACTTTGGACAAACATCTTAGAAAAGCACCCTAAATTTCACTACATAGTTATGAATCCAGAACTACCGTGAGTACAGAAGCAGGAACCGCCACAATTGTGAGAGGAATATAAGCCAAAGCCCTGAAAAATTTCAATAAGGTAAAAAAGGCTCATCACAAGATTTTTTACGGCAGCCAGAAAACAGTGTCACCAAAACAAACCAATAAGTGGTAGAAACAAAAATGAGTAGCAAACATGAAAAACTTACAATGCAAGTGGACCAAAAGGTCCAAGATCTTCCTTAATCCATAACAAGAAGTCCTTCAATTTCTGCAGAAAGGGATCATAACAATGATGATTAATGATGATTCTAAATCATATATAAAGTACCATTCGCCTGATCTAGGACAGTTTCTCTAGTGATCTAGCGAGCTCCAGAAATACTCCGTTGTATCAATTTCTAAACTTAGAATATACAGAAACTATCGTTGCTACATTATCACTAAAGCTACACGCGAATGAGGAGGGAGGGAGAAATTGCCTGTTCGACCGGGAGAAAAATGACGGCGGAGACGATAGCAACAAGAAGGAGCAACGAGATAGCGATTCGAAAAGTGGACGGAGTAAAGGACATGGCTGCCATATACAAGGATCTGAGACGACGGCGCCACCAAGGCCTGGAATGGTCGTCTTCCGAACCGTCGTAGTCATATTGATCTCCATTTATACAAGCTCCTGGCTTAAGCCACGGCCTCGCCCTTAGGCCCTCCACTTTCGCCAGATTTGTCTACCCTCCCAAAACGAAAATCTGCCTCTTCTTCTCGCCGCGTTTTTCTTCACCCCGATTACGGAGATATGCTTCAGACGCGTCGTCTCTCTTTCTTCCGAATTGGGAAGCGAAACATGCGATGACGAGAGATGGATAGAGAGATTGCAGAGATGGAGAAGCTTGTGCTTCAATTCTTCGATTTCACTGTCCTTCGATCTTCAGATTCTGTTGCGTCTCGCTCGTTCCGGTTTCACTAGTCAAATAAAAAAAAAAAGTAATTTCCGCCAAGTCTTTTTGGGCCATTATTAGGCTCATAGTTTGACCCCCAAAAGCCCAAAGAAAGTAAATCAATTTTATACCAAAATCTTTCCGATGAATTAAGGGAATTTAAATACCGGTTTACACTTAAGAAAATATTTACGATTAAATTATCATTCACGTTGACCATACGAAATCTTTAGTGTTACAATTTGCGTTGGGCAGAACAAAATGCTGTAGCTTTCCAAGATTTCATCCTTTTTTTTCCTTTTTCTTTTGTCAATAACATTAGCTTTGTAACTTGAAAAATAAGTATTTACATATTTTTTTTTGCTAGCGGTCCAAATGTACCTTCGATAATCTCAAGAATAATGTGATTAGAGGTAATCAGGTAAGGTGTATATCGTTCTCGGGCGTTAAAACCGGTGGACGCTGAATAAATAAGATGATTAGCAAAACTCAGAAGTCATCAATAATCCAACAAATCAATTAAAAGAAGAATAACGCAAAAAAACGCATGAGTTAAAAAAAGAGAGAGAAAAATAAGGAAATAACGCATGTAGGATGCTGACGTGTCAGGTGGTCCATGTATCCCCGTATCAAAGGTATTCATCGTCGTCTTCTTCCTTACCAACAAAAAAAACACACACTCTCTCTCTCTAGCTCCGTCTCTGTTTGATTTTGTCTCTCATCGAAGCGCGGCAATGGTTGTTCTGAGCACTTTGGCGTTGGTAAGAGCCGCTTACTCGCTCAACAGTTTCGTCTTTGAAGCCGAGGACATCCGATTCGGTTCTCCGTGGTGGTTCGTCGTCGTCGGTGTCGCGTGTTTCCTCGTACTCTTCGCCGGAATAATGTCGGGTCTCACACTCGGACTAATGTCCCTTGGTCTCGTTGAGCTCGAGATTCTCCAACAGAGTGGTTCCTCCGCCGAGAAAAAACAGGCCGGTACGCCTCTTTAATTTTTTTCGACTTTCGATATCTGTGTGTTGTTGGCTCAAAATTACATACCTGACTTGTTCAATTCGTAATGGCTATAGAATTTCTTAAAACTTGATTTCTAATTTCTTATTCTGTAATTTTTGTTAAAAGCAGAGTGATAGAGTCTCTATTTTTACTCTTGACGGAGTTACTTGAATTGTTTTTGGATATTGCAGCTGCAATCTTACCAGTGGTAAAGAAGCAGCATCAACTTCTTGTGACTCTACTTCTTTGCAATGCAGCTGCTATGGAGGTTAATTATTGTTGATTTGTTACCCTAGTTTTTCTGATTTACAACGATAAATTACTGTCTTTGTGCACCTCAGAATCAGTGAATTTTGTTCTTGGATCTTTTGTCTCAGGCTCTTCCTATATGCCTGGATAAGATATTCCATCCTTTTGTGGCTGTTTTACTCTCAGTTACTTTTGTTCTTGCTTTTGGAGAGGTAACTTACTTTACATATCTTCTTGGTATCAAATTGTGTTCTCTTCAGTTATGACTGATACAAACTATGTTGTTGCAATTCTAACCAGATAATTCCGCAAGCTATATGCTCTAGATATGGACTTGCTGTTGGCGCAAACTTTTTGTGGTTGGTTCGCATTTTGATGATAATCTGCTATCCGATTGCTTACCCTATCGGAAAGGTGATGTTGTTGTAGACTACTCTTTAATAGAGCACTAAATGTCATAATAAATGGTTTTGTTTCACTAGTTGCTACAATAGTCAGAACGTTATGTTACAACCATGGAAGATTTGGAAATTTGTTGAAAAATCTAGCAATGTCTTTAAGAAGTGGTACTTGTTAGAGCTAACTGCATTGATTATATCATCAACACAAGTTGATACATTTATTATGCCACAGTGGTATGGAGCTGTAGATGTTTACTTTTATCAACGTTTTACATGCCTCAGGTTCTTGATGCTGTAATTGGGCATAATGACACACTATTTAGGCGAGCTCAGCTTAAAGCCCTTGTCTCAATTCACAGCCAGGAGGTAGTTTCCCTTTATGATCTAACCTGGCGAATCCAGAATAGGAAAAGGACAGATATTACGCTGTAACCTTGTCTGATTTGTGAAGTAGTTAGTTACGTTGCTTGATTATCAAAAGTATTGTTGTTTCCAGCTCCCATTGACATGCTATTTCTCTCCAACATAGGCTGGTAAGGGGGGTGAACTGACACACGAGGAAACAATGATTATAAGCGGAGCTCTGGATTTGAGCCAGAAGGTATGTATTTGAATTAGATGTGCGTATCTGAAACCTACACAGGTCATGCTGATGAACAAGTTATGTTGTAAATGAAATGATTTACTTGCTATTCCCCATTGATCTGGATTTAGATTCTCCATGAAAACTTGTTGCACGAGGATGAGTTTACTTTGTTGAACTGATGCATATACTTTGATTCTTTCGCCTTCCAGTTCAGAACATATCATATACTGCTTCAATATTACTTCCAATGATCTAATTCATATACTTTCGTTTACTGGAAGTTCAGACTGCTGAGGAGGCTATGACGCCAATTGAATCAACATTTTCGCTGGATGTAAATACAAAGTTAGACTGGTGAGTTAAGGTTAGAGTTGGCCTTTTTTCGACAAATTGTTTTCTCTATCTGGCAAGTCTTTGAAAAGTAAACTATTTTCCTTGGTCTATCTGCTTAGTAATAACGCATGGTTTGAAATCATGAATTTTCACCTCCTAAATGCAGGGAAACAATTGGAAAAATACTGTCACGGGGTCATAGCCGAATCCCGGTCTACTTAGGGAATCCGAAAAATATCATTGGGCTTCTATTGGTACACCTGTCAAACTTTTGCATTACTTCATTTTACTAAATCCTACTAGATTACATACGTCTGTATCCGCTGGTATCATCTAGGTTAAGAGTCTTCTAACTGTACGAGCAGAGACAGAGGCACCTGTAAGCTCTGTTTCCATCAGGAAGATCCCAAGGTATATCTGACTTCCCTGAGTATAAGTTGACCTACTCATATTATGTTTCTAGATAGAAGTATAAGTTCCCATACATTGCCTTTCCAGGGTTCCATCAGACATGCCATTGTATGATATCCTCAATGAGTTTCAAAAGGGAAGCAGTCACATGGCTGCAGTTGTCAAAGTCAAAGACAAAGATAAAAAGAATAACATGCAGTTACTGAGTAATGGCGAAACACCCAAAGAAAATATGAAGTTTTACCAGAGTAGTAATTTAACAGCTCCTTTGTTGAAGCATGAATCCCATGATGTAGTTGTTGATATTGATAAAGTACCAAAGCATGTGAAAAATAGGGGAAGAAACTTCCAACAGAACGGTACTGTGACGAGAGACTTACCGTGTTTGTTGGAAGATAACGAGGATGCAGAAGTGATTGGCATCATCACCTTAGAGGATGTCTTTGAAGAACTTCTACAAGTACGATCTTATGCTTTTCGTTTTTCCTTTTCTGACCTCAAAAATCTCTCTTTTATGCATATTTTTTTCTATATACATTTCACTTTACGGAGCTTTCCTTTGGTGATTTACTGAAAATGCAGGCAGAAATTGTGGATGAAACTGATGTTTACATCGATGTACATAAAAGGTATTGTAGTGGTATTTATTACTTCTGAGTCACTTATCTAATGTTTACCAAAGGAAGGTTCTCACTAAAAAGTAAAAGTGCATCATATTTTGCTATTATTTCAGGGTACGTGTGGCGGCGGCTGCAGCAGCAGCTGTATCATCTATAACACGTGCTTCACCAGCGGTAAGCAAGCAACATTGGCTGATCAAATCTTCGGCATCTCTTAACCAATAAATTTGAAAACTTGTGAGGGGTTAACGGTTATTTTGTGTGATACAGGAGATTCAAAGCAAGGTAGGACAAACGGTGAAGAAGCTAGTTGGGAAAGAAGCACGAGGTACAAAGAATTACACAACAAAAATCACAGAGCCTCTTTTAGCAGAATCAGATAGATAGTAGTTAAAAAGGTTTAAGGTTCAGTAGCACTTACTTTGTTGTATGTTTGTGTGTGTCTATATATAAAGTTGAAATAATGAACAAAAAAAAGAGAAGAAAAGAGTTTTGTTTCTTTCAAAACCAATAAAATGGTACATACCGATTTCATCAGCTTGAACGATATGAAGTATGAGCACAAAAGTGGCCGATGACTCAAAATGTATTTCCATCTTTCTCCTTAATGCCCAAACGAGAGATATCATCTATAGCTCGATACCAAATCCATTAAGTAAGTATTCACGTAATGTAGTAAGCAACTTCTCAAAAGGCCAATCCCATGGCCATGAGTAAGTGAATGGCATGTCGTTTAAGCAATGCATATGGGTCAATCCAATCTCTGGTAATATTTTTCTTCCGTGGAATGTTAATGGATTTGATGATTTGAGTTCATTTATCCAACCAAAATCTTGTTATTAATTCAATTATAATCAACTAAAATAAAAGCAAATTTTTTGCTAATTACAGATACAAATAAAATCAATTATGGAAATTGAAATGAAAATTAAAATGAGGTTGATCTATATACGGTAATTGGTAAATGTTAACACCAAAAACAGATAAAAACACAAAAAAGGGTAGACAGAGAAAAAACAACACAGAGACCTCTCCGTCGTGTTCTCTCCCCCTCTCTTGAACTTTCCGGTAAGCTTCGTCGATTTTCCTGTTGGACAAGTGATTGTAAAAGTAGATAGTTTTGATTAACCTAGATATCTCCATTCTTGTAGAAACTTCACCTATAGCTCAGTCGGGTCTGATTGTTACTTCGAATTGAGTCGATTGATCTGCCTTATAAACCCTAATTTCGTGGTCCTTGTGCACTCTCACAGTTTCCGAACCCTTATTCTTGATTTTCTGAATTTCCTGAGCTCTCTCTTGTTACTAATTTGATTTGAAAGATGGATTTGGGAGTCAATTCTTCTCATCGATGGCTCTGGGTTTTGAAATTGAGTTCGTTGTTTCTATGATTTTTGAGCAAATATCATCTCCGTTGGTTACTTTTAGTGTGTTTAAGTTTTTGAACAGCTAATCTCTGTTAGTTACTTATACGGTGATTGATCTGTTTTCAGTTTATTCTCTGTATCAATGCAGATTTTGTATCAAACACGAACCTAATACTGCTTCCTTGACTGGTAATGTAAGTATTTGGGTTGTTAACTCCATGGAAAAATCAGGCCCGGTGCAGAAAGCCGTTGTTCTCCAGCCATTTGTCAAGTAAATCTCTATACCACAGAACTTTTTTGTTTCTATTCAATCACAGACATAGCGATACTTTTTGTCGAGAATCTTCGTGTATATGTTCACATAGTGCCCTTAACAATTGTTTTTGCATTTTCTATGTTGCTTCACTATGATTTTTAGGTTGGTGAGGCTTGTAGCGAGGGCTTTCTATGATGATTATACTACGAAAAGCGATAATCAGCAGAAATCTGCTAGAAGTGACAACAGAGGGATTGCCGCTGTGGTGCTAGACGCGCTGGCAAGGTTTGTGTGCATCTCTTCAATTTTTATCCTTAAGAGTCTATTAGCTGAATATTGATGATAATATTTTAAGTTGTCACAATAGTTTCCAGACAACTTCTTGTAACCACTGCATTATGAGGTTTGTTGAGTAACTGGCTCACATCTCCCTGTCACCTGGGGTTTATGGATAATGATAAGATTAACTTTTGAGACTTGATTATTGGCTTTTTAAGGTTGTTATTGCTTAGATTGCCTATATAAACCTTCTGTGTTTTCACTGACTTTCATTCATTTGTTGTATGTCTGCTAGGCGGCAATGGGTTAGAGAAGAAGACTTGGCAAAAGATTTGCAGTTGCACGCCAAGCAACTTCGAAAAATAATAAGACTCTTTGAAGAAGAAAAGTTGATTATGCGTGACCACCGGAAAGAGGTCGGTGCAGATACTATGCTCTTTCAGATTGTTGTATAGCAGTTATTGCGCAATATCCCTCTTGCTAAGCTTTCAACTCAACCACTCTTTTAGTCTAATGATAAATAGCATACTGTCATAAAATATCTAGAGTATGACAATGATTGAAGAACATGAGTGTGAGAGAATGATATATTTTCCAGGTTTTGCGTTCATTGGTTGATGCTCATTCATTCCTCTAAGTTTCTTTTTTCCTTTGTGAACCTTGTGGTTGCAATTTTTCACCACATGTTCTACATTTTTTGGTTCAAGTGTTTGCTTATCTCTAATCCTTTACCAATTACCACTTCTTTACTTTGTTGCTTTATTGATTTCTCAAATCTTTTCAATAGACTGCAAAGGGTGCAAAGATGTATAGTGCTGCAGTGGCTGCTACAACTGATGGCCGAGCAGAGGACAAAGTTAAGCTTCACACCCACTCGTATTGCTGTCTCGATTATGCACAGGCACGCTTCATGTCCCTACTTTTTTTTCTTCAGTTTGCGTTTTTTTGCCTTTTTTTTCTATCAAACTACCTTATACTTTGTTAAACTTGCAGTTCTTCTTTTTTACAGATATGTGACGTTGTTCGTTTTAGACTGCATCGGATGAAAAAAAGGCTCAAAGATGAGCTAGAAGATAAGAATACTGTTCAGGAGTATGGCTGTCCTAACTGCCAAAGGAAGTAAAGCCCATTACTCTTTATGTGTTTATAAAATCTTTACATGGATGAGTTGTATTATGTTCACTAAAGTTGAATAGATTTTCATTTCTGATGTAGATATAATGCGCTGGATGCTCTGAGATTAATTTCTATGGTAGACGATTCTTTTCATTGTGAAAATTGCAATGGTGAACTTGTTGTGGAATGCAACAAGCTAACTTCCGAAGAAGTAGTTGATGGAGATGATAATGCAAGGAGACGGCGGCGGGAAAACCTAAAAAATATGCTTCAGAAATTGGAGGTATCTGTATACTGTTTTAGTGGTTCAATATGCTTGATTGTGTTTTCTTTTATTCTGGCTTTAGTTATATAATTTGTGCGTTGAGAGAATTTGAGTATGAAATGCAGGTTCAAATGAAACCTCTGATGGATCAGTTAAATAGAGTAAAAGACCTACCAATACCTGAATTTGGATCTTTTCTGGCATGGGAGGCCCGTGCAGCGATGGCTGCTCGCGAGAATGGTGATCTTAACCCTAATGATCCTTTGAGGTCACAGGGCGGGTATGGTTCAACACCAATGCCATTTCTCGGAGAGACAAAGGTGATCACTAGTTACACTTTTCAATGTATATAGAAGTTCAATGTTATAATGGAAGATGAGGCAGTGGTATTGTAATGAAATTTCCATTTGTTTGTCCAGTCAGTTCATGTTAAAGCTTTTTTCATTGCGCATATACATCTGCAAATTTTCCCTGCACTTTTCCTCCTTCATTGTGGTTTGTTGATTTCTTAAATCTTACATGGTTAGGTTGAGGTTAACCTAGGTGATGGAAACGAAGATGTTAAATCTAAAGGTGGAGACTCCAGTCTGAAAGTCTTGCCTCCATGGATGATCAAGGAAGGAATGAATCTGACCGAGGAACAAAGAGGAGAGATGAGACAGGAAGCAAAGGTTGATGGTGGGGCAGGAGCAGCAGCAAAACTTTCAGATGACAAGAAATCAGCCATTGGAAATGGAGATGAGAAGGATTTGAAGGCATGCTTTTGGGGACAAATCCTTTATATCTATTTAGACTCCCACAGTAGCTTCGTACTTCTGGATATGTTTCAAGAATCTTGATACAGTATTTTCATTTTGCTTCAGGATGAGTATCTCAAAGCTTACTACGCCGAACTTATGAAGCAGCAAGAGCTTGCTGCAAGGCGAAATCAACAAGAATCCGCTGGTGAACCAACTTCTGGCATTCAGTCGGGTACTGTATACTCAGGTCGTCAGGTTAGTATGAAGGCCAAACGTGAAGAGGATGAAGACGAAGATGAAGAAGAAGTAGAATGGGAAGAAAAGGCTCCTGTTACTGGTCAGTTTGAGTTTATTTACTTCATTTCCATTTCGCATACTCGTTGATCAAATGAAACGACACACTAGTTAGTTAGAATAAAAGGAACCTTGTTTAGTAGTATATATTGAAATCGCAGAGCTTCAACAAGAAGAAACTTGTTAAGACATGCTCATAATTAAGTTAGATTACACAGGTCTGTCATGGTTATATGATGTAAAAAGATTATGATATGCTCGATTTGGTAACTTAACATTTTACGACTCTTGCAGCTAATGGAAACTATAAGGTGGACTTGAATGTGGAAGCAGAAGCTTCGGGTGGTGAAGAAGAAGAAGAGGAAGACGACGTCGATTGGGAAGAAGGCTGAAAAACAAATGGATCAACCATTGATCATAGAATGAAGTGGTCGATTGTGAATTCTCATGTACACTATAATGATTAATGACTTTTAGTATCTCACCATCTACACCAAAGGTTGATTTATCTGTGAAACAAAAATGGTTTTATGGTTTTGGACAAAAGTCCAATTTACAAGGGTGTTACTGTTAAGTGTTGTTGTTTATAATTCTGTTGGGAAATATTTATGGCGATATTTGACATGTGGTTAAGTGTATTTTTGAATTAATCTCTCTTTTTGTAATTTTTGTTTCTTTCGTAAATTAGATAAATCTGTTGAGAAATAGATTCACACGCATAACGTTCATTTGCTTCATCCAGAAAAATATTGGAAAAACTAATTAATTCAGTATTATTTTTGTAAATAAAATAAACAACAAGCCAATCATAATTTAAGGTACTTTCCCAGTTCGACAAAATCCAATAAAGAAAATAATATTTGTCCCTTGCCCATTGGTTGTTGCATGGACCTAGCCGAGAAAGCCACGTCAGTGAAAGTCAACAACTTGACCCAAATACCCTCGGATACGCAACAAAATTACGATACCACCCACAGCACGACTTAGTCCTCAAGTCGTTAACATAAGAGACGGAGCAAAACTTTAGTTACAAATCGTTCCTCCTCCTCCTCATCTTCCTCACAGCTCTCGCTTCTGATCTCTTACTTGCACAGAAATCGAAAATTTTCTAAAGCTTTTGTTCTATTCTCTTCGTTTTCCTCTGGTAATTGAATCGTCGAATTTGAAACTTGATTTTCCCGTGTGTATTTTTTTGATGATTTGTGATCGTTTCTAAAAATTATAGTTTGATCTTTTCATGATCCGTTGATGATTATGACGGCTAGGTATATCTCTTTTCTCTTTTCTTTTTTTTTTGATTAGGTTTTACAATTCTACAATTTTAGAAAGCTTGATTAGGTGATACTGAGTTTGTACTTTTCGGATCATTGCTCTTTTGTCTTCTGCACTTGTATGAGAGTGTGTCTCTCTCATCTATTTTCATATCACGGATTTTTTCTTCAGGGTTTTTAACATTAGGGTTTTCACAAGAGGCTTGTGATGTGGCTTTACTAGTTTATATGATAAATTATTTCCAGAGAATTTCTTGTATGCTAGTCTTCTTTGCATCAAAACTAATATTTTGCTTGTTTTTTTTTTCTGCAGAGTTTATTAACTTTCACTGATGGGTTTCGGTTCTGTTTATCGATCTCTAACGGAAATATTTCCTCAGGTAAAAAACTGATCTCTTATTTGATTACTCCAACTTTAGCAGTGAAATTGTGAAAGTATCCACCATGCTTGTGCTCAGAATGCATTTTGACACCATTTTTTTTATATATTTTTTGGCTGAATCATCTGTTCTTTTGTGTTTTCTTAAAGAATTTCTGTCTTTTGTAGTCTTATTGAAACCGCATTATATACAGTATTATGTTCCATTGCAGATTGATGCACGAATTTTGAGGGCTGTTGCAATAGAACACCCAAAGGATGCTGATGAAGCTGCTGCTGTGGTTCTTTCAGAGATTATTCCTTCCTTTTCCTCAAATTTGTTCCATAATTTTACTCAATCTTCGTACAAGTCATCTGGAAGCATTTCAGAGCGCGAAGGTACAACTTTATAGCCCTTGGAAAATAACCATTTTGTGAGCTGTTTGTTGCTCTGGCTTATACATTCACAGCTTGAGTATTCTTATTTTTCTATTTTCTGAGAGCATGTGTTGAGAAAATGCTTGTTTAATATGCAGTAGAACATGGTTTGGAAGATGTTGCTTCTAGGTGCCGCCCTTTTCTTGGAGCTTCTGGCTCAAAGGCCAGCACTTCTTCTTCTTCTTCTTCTTCAGAAACTCTTCCCCTGGTTGTTACCCGTGACCACAATACCCGTGCTCTAAGTACTGATTTGGTCTCAAACATGAACGAGCTAACAACCTTGCAACCAAATGTTGATCCTGATGTTTGCCATAAAGACCTTGAAAGTGAGGAAATTCAATCAGTGAAAAAGGCTCGTGGAAAAGAGAATGGAAACTATGATTTATTTGGTAGGTGTTTTGATGTTACGAGCAATGCAAAAATTGGTTTGGATGTGCCAGAGGATGATATTGCCTCAGTCGTCTCTCTCTTTTCCCTAGATAATGTTAAATTGGCTAGCAATTTTTGGGAAGATCTTGGTTTTGATATCACATGGAATCAAGCAGAAAATGCTGTATCGAAGCTGGTCGATTCAACTCCTGGGGATACTATGACAACTACACAGCAAGGTTCATGTTTTGAAGTTGGCCATGGGAGTACAAATCTTGTGGACGAGACTTCAAATCGTTCTTTGTTCTCTGAAAATGGTGATACTGAAATAGGTGATGCTTTTAGCACATCAACGCATGTATGCAGCGTTGATCAACTTGAAGATATTATTGAAGATGCCAAAAGTAATAAGGTATGACACATAATCTTAGCATTCTTTAAGCGTGTGAAAATATTTTGCTTTTGTTTACGTACATTAAGTTGTGTCCACTGGTGCCGAGGTCCGAAAAGCTGGACCCAATGCTACAACTTCTAGTTACTTATCTGCATTTTAGTAGATTGGAAGGAACCCAATATTCTTGTATTTCTTTTTGTGCAATGATATAGAAAAACTTGCTTACTGAGATGGAAACGGTTACAAATATAATGAGAGAAGTTGAACTAAAGGAGAAAGATGCAGAGAAGTCAAAGGAGGAAGCTGCTAGGGGAGGTTTAGATACTCTTCAAAAGGTTGAGGAGCTCAAGAAGATGCTGGAACATGCGAAGGAAGCAAATGACATGGTAACAAGATTGTTACCTGTAATGGGCTAATTCATTTTGCTTTAGGTTCTTGATTTTGTAATTAGAACTAATTTACCATGATTTTGCAGCATGCTGGAGAAGTATATGGAGAGAAGTCAATTTTGGCCACTGAAGTAAAAGAGCTTGAAAACCGGTTGCTCAACTTATCAGAAGAAAGAAACAAATCTCTTGCTATCCTTGATGAGGCATGTTTCTGTCTGCTGATTATGAAGACTTGTTTTTTTTTTTCCTCCTGTTAAAACGAAACTGAGATGTCTACCTCTGTTTCACACTGTACAGAGATTTGTCTAATTGTGTTTCTTTGTAGATGCGAGGAAGTCTCGAAATAAGACTAGCAGCAGCACTGGAGTTGAAAAAGACTGCTGAGAAAGAAAAGAAAGACAAAGAAGATTCTGCACTTAAGGCACTTGCTGAGCAAGAAGCCAACATGGAGAAAGTGGTCCAAGAATCGAAGCTTCTACAGCAGGAGGCAGAGGAAAATTCCAAGGTACTATCACTGTAACAAACACTAGCGATGAGTTTCCTCTAAACTCAAAATTCTTCTCAATCTCATATCTTTTTTTCTTCGTCTTCTCGGCCTGCAGCTTCGAGATTTTCTTATGGATCGTGGTCAGATTGTTGATACCTTACAGTAAGTCCCATTCTCGTCCCACTAACCGTACATTGGTCCATTTTTTATAACAGCAATGAATCATTTAGCAAATTTTTTCTGCGGATATTCATAATGATCGGCCATATTAAATGGAATTTTTAACCTCTCTTGGTTCTTTGCGCAGAGGAGAAATTTCTGTGATCTGTCAAGATGTGAAGCTGTTGAAAGAAAAATTTGAAAACCGAGTGCCTTTAACCAAATCGATCTCCTCAAGCTTCACTAGTTCATGCGGATCATCTATGAAAAGCTTGGTGCTCGAGAACCCTTCTGAGCGATTGAATGGAGTGACTGAAACCTCAAACAACAACAAGTTCCCAGAAGCAGCAGCTTTCTTCATGAACAAAGAGAAAGATGATTGTAGAGATCTTCTTGAAGATGGATGGGACATCTTTGACAAGGAGACCGAACAAGTTGTTTGGTACTGAAGAATGAAGTTATTGTACATATAGGGTACTTAAATGCTAAAAATAAATGGATTGGTTTCCTACTCTTTTAGACCAAAACTTGGATTGGGATTTATATGTGGTTCTAGCTTTATTTAACTTATGGATTTTCTCAGTCTTTTTGTGGTTGTTTGACAAAGCCAATGTTTTAAGAAATTTTTTAGTAAAAGGGACGTTAAATGATCCATAAACCTGTTAGATTATTCTAATCTCTTCAAAAGATGGTTCAATGCATAATCAACAATAAACAAACGGAAATAAAGATCGTAGATAATTGTTTTAACATACATCTACTCTAAATCTTATTACCATGGAGCTACTCTAAATCTTATTATTACCATGGAGTCGAGACAGTTGTCTGAAACTCAAGCTCCTCATCTTTGATCTCTTGATCAATGGTTTCTGCACATGTCTTCATTTCACCAATCCTTTTGTCAGCCGCTTCTTTCTTCTCCTTGGCAACCAATGCTTGTCTCTTCTTCTCAATAATTATGCGTTCAAAGTCAGCAAACTCTTCTTCAAACCTCTTCCTTTCGATCTCTTCACATTCAATCTTCTTCTCAAGACATTTTCTTTCCTCCGCTTTCTTTGCTCGCTTATCTTGGAGGGGCAACACTTTGCTGATCCGTGACAATGGATCTGTAACGTTGAAACCGTGCTTCTCGAGCTCCGCCAAAGAACTACTGAGGCTACTTAGTTTGCTTGAGGAATCATCGAGCTGCAGATCTTTGACTTCCTTTAATAAACAATAGAAAGTCACCATCATACCAACCGCGGACCATTCGCGGATATCTTCTTTAGCCTTGAACAACGGGCTGAAATGAGGACTTTGTGGTAATGATTTGTACAATTCATCTGTTTCATAGCTTTTCCAAAACGGTAACTTCTTTGCAAAAGGAGAAATAGTTCGTGCACTCTTTGCTGGAGTTTCCTCTGCATCAGCAGCAAAACTGTTCACCACACTCAAGCTCTGATAATATGGTAGCTCAGTAGAGAGCGGCTGATCATCAACATCATCATTGTTGCAGATACTTTTACCTGTATTACTAATCTCAGACTCTGAACCATTACAAGTCCCATCAATTTCATCCATAACGGAAGAAGCTGAGTTGTGTTTTTCTTCTCTCTTCCTTTTTGTGCTCCCGTCTTTGCTATTCTCCTCCTCAGGCAACATCTGTTGAGTTGAATCATTTCTCAAGCAATTCTGATTCCGCATCGGCTCAAGTTTGTTTCCTTCAGCGTTGGCCTCTGTTTGTTTCAACGGTGTTACACATGAAACAGATTCTTCTGCTATGGTTATTACAGGAGGAGTAGTGTCATTCATCAGAGACCAATCCCCATCTTTTCCAACTTTCCAGTGGCAGCAACAGTTTCAGCTACAGAGAGTTCCTCGACATTTTCCTCAGGGTTAAAAGATATTCTCGCATGTTTTGTAGCCATTTTAGGAGTCATTGGCCTAGCACCAGAAGAAGAGCACATTGGCTTCTGTTTGATGGCGTTGGAAGGACTTTCCTTTACGGGTTTCTGCTGTGGTCCGTTATGCCAAACCCCATCTTCCCACACCTTAAAAGGCCTAAGATCCGAGTGTTTCACGACCAACTTATCCTTGGTAGCCTCTAAAGTAACCGTGTACTGTTTCTCAATGTGAACTCCCTTCACCACCCCTTGACGCCAACTCGAACCATGAAACACCTCTACACAATCACGCAAGTCATACTCTTCAACGAAAAAAAGAGGCGGTCTAGGCCTAACACAGCATGAATCAACCGTCATGTTTGGTTTTGCCTCATCAACACGGCAACTCAAGTGTTTATTGCATACCTTCACTATAAATTTCTTCTCACCACTCTCCTCAATCTCCTTAACTATCATTGCCGTAACCCAGGAAACTTCAACTTTATCTATTACACAACTTACTTCAACTAATGTCCCAGGGCTAAACATGGACTTACTCAGTTCCCTGACTTCTGGTTGGACCCATTCCGAACCCGTCCAGTCAAGATGTGCTCGCAAATGCTTTGTCTCGAACTGAATAATGTCTGGTGGACAATCGAAGAGAACCAAATAGCTGTCGTTCTCCATTTTATTTATCACAACGCCGGTTCTCCATCTGTGTTTGTAATCAGCATCAACCATCGTTCCTTCCTCAAAAACGACGCCGTTGTAAAGGTTTTCCGGCGGAACCGGTCTTATGAACCTCTGTTCGACCGTTGGAGGAGACGAAGAACCTTCTTTGTTGAGCGACTTCGTCATGTAACTAAATCGTAGCTTTTTGCTTTCCGATGTCGGATTCGTTGGGGTTTCCTCCAGAATTGCTCTGTACCAAGCGTTTCTAAACCCATCTTCTTCAGAGAAGATCTCTACTTCACAATCTTTGAAAATCGCCATTGACAGAAACTAACAATGTTTAGGCTCCAAAAACAAAACCCTAAAAACAAAAGTAGTAAAAATCCACTCTTGAAGTGACACCTTAAAACGGCAATATCCACTCTTGAAGTGAAAACAGCTCAGCTCACTTCTGTCTTGAACTTTCAAAACTGAAAAGTACTTTTGTCGTATCTTTCAAAATTATTGGGCCTATGGGCTCGGCCCAGATAAGATCACTCCTTTTCAACCCCCACATGCACCTTACGCGCGTGTCTATGTTACAATCGCTAAAAACCGTTTTGTAGGCGCGTGAGGTGAAGGTGGAGAGTTCGTGAAGGAAGAAGACAAAACATTTCAGTTTCACCCAAAAAAAATCAAATCATAAACTCATGGACACATACACTCACTCGATCATCAGATGGGTAGTGTTAGATATCTCTGTTTCAATCATTGTGAAATTCTCTGTTTCCAAGTTTGGTTTTTTGCTTCAATGGCGGTGATGATGCTTATGCGACAGTAAGCTCGACTTTTTTGACGACGTTTGTCTCTTCTTTACGCTTTCTTGTGTTCCTTTTTTTTTTCAATTATTTCTTAGTGTTCCGATGAATCATGATCCCGAGACGTCTTGTTCTTGTTGATTCTACTACACTATCTTTCTTAATTTCTGGAAATTTGAAATGCCGATGGTAGGAAAACTTTGCTAAGTGGGTTCTGTTTTGATTTTAGCTTTGAGATGGGAATTTAGCTTATTCAACGAGTTGTTTATTGGATATAGTTTCCCTTGCGAAATTCTGCTTTGGTTTCTGTTTTCTTTCGTTCAATCTTAATAAAGAGCTTTGGGGTTTGATCTGTGTTCTTAACAGGGATATTCATAACCTGGATTAAAGTTTTTGGTGCTTTGTTTAAACAATGGCTGCGTGGTCACCATCAGTTGGGATAGGATCTTGTTGTCTCAATAATGGCATCACTAGAACATGGAAGTTTCCTTCTGCAAGGCTTTTTACTGGTAGGAAGAACAAGATTAAACTTGGATCCGAGACACTAATGTTTACACGAAAACGTTTCATGGGTGATTTGGTTACAAGCGCGTTGCAAAGTTATCAGTTTAGTAAGATATGTGCTTCAAAGACTTCCATCGAGCTGAGAGAGGCATTGTCTAGTAGAAGAGCTGAGGCTGATGACCTGAAGAAGGTAACATCATATTCATTCAGGACAAAAGCAGGTGCTCTGGTTAAAGTCAAAGTTGAAAAGAAGAGAGAAAAGTACAGCATTTTGGTTTATGTCTCATCTTTGGAACTTAGTGGTGATGACAAGAGTAGGCTGGTGATGGTTTGGGGTGTCTACAGGTCTGATTCTTCGTGTTTTTTGCCTCTGGATTTCGAAAACTCTTCCCAAGACTCACAAACCCACACAACAGAAACTACATTTGTGAAAAGCTCCTTGTCTGAGTTAATGCTAGGGCTAGAATTTGATGGGAAAGAATCTCCTTTCTACTTATCATTTCACCTGAAGTTAGTGTCAGGTAGAGATCCGGACGGTCAAGAAATGCTGACTCACAGGGACACTGACTTCTGTATCCCGGTTGGTTTTACTGCTGGTCATCCATTGCCGCTAGGCCTTTCTTCCGGGCCAGATGATGATTCTTGGAATTTTTCGTTCTTTTCAAGAAGCTCAACGAACGTGGTTTTATGCTTGTATGATGATAGCACAACAGATAAACCTGCTTTAGAACTTGATCTTGATCCTTATGTCAACCGAACAGGTGATGTTTGGCATGCTTCAGTTGACAATACATGGGATTTTGTGAGATATGGCTACCGTTGCAAGGAGACAGCTCACTCTAAAGAAGATGTCGATGTTGAAGGTGAGCCAATTGTCTTGGATCCATATGCCACAGTCGTTGGTAAATCTGTCTCTCAGAAATATCTTGGAAGTTTATCTAAGAGTCCTTCTTTTGATTGGGGAGAAGATGTGTCTCCGAACATACCTCTGGAGAAACTTCTTGTTTACCGGTTGAATGTGAAGGGTTTTACACAACACAGATCCAGCAAGTTGCCTAGTAACGTAGCAGGGACATTTTCTGGTGTAGCTGAGAAAGTTAGCCATTTGAAAACCCTTGGAACCAACGCTGTTCTTTTGGAGCCAATATTCTCATTCTCCGAGCAAAAAGGTCCTTATTTTCCATTTCATTTCTTTTCACCAATGGACATATATGGACCTTCCAATAGCCTTGAATCCGCAGTTAACTCAATGAAAGTGATGGTGAAGAAATTGCACAGTGAGGGAATAGAGGTACTTTTGGAAGTAGTTTTTACACATACTGCTGATTCTGGAGCTCTTCGTGGAATTGATGACAGTTCCTATTACTACAAGGGAAGAGCCAATGATCTAGATTCTAAAAGTTACTTGAACTGTAACTATCCTGTTGTTCAGCAGTTGGTATTGGAGAGCTTGCGTTATTGGGTAACCGAGTTTCATGTAGATGGATTTTGTTTTATAAATGCTTCATCTCTCTTGAGAGGCGTTCACGGTGAACAGCTCTCTCGTCCTCCTTTGGTTGAAGCAATAGCTTTTGATCCACTTCTTGCGGAGACCAAACTAATAGCTGATTGCTGGGATCCACTTGAAATGATGCCAAAAGAAGTACGGTTCCCACATTGGAAGCGATGGGCAGAACTCAACACAAGATATTGTCGAAATGTAAGAAATTTTTTAAGGGGAAGAGGCGTTCTTAGTGATCTGGCTACAAGAATTTGTGGAAGTGGTGACGTATTTACCGATGGAAGAGGTCCGGCCTTCTCCTTCAACTACATTTCAAGAAACTCAGGACTCTCGCTTGTTGACATAGTCAGTTTCAGTGGCCCTGAGCTAGCTTCAGAGCTAAGTTGGAATTGTGGGGAAGAAGGAGCAACGAATAAATCAGCTGTTCTTCAAAGAAGGCTAAAACAAATCCGCAATTTCTTGTTTATACAGTACATATCACTTGGAGTTCCAGTGCTTAATATGGGAGATGAATGTGGAATCTCGACAAGGGGCTCGCCTTTGTTGGAATCACGGAAACCTTTTGATTGGAACTTGCTAGCTTCGGCTTTCGGTACACAGATCACGCAATTTATCTCCTTCATGACTTCAGTAAGAGCAAGAAGAAGTGATGTGTTTCAAAGGAGAGACTTTTTGAAACCTGAAAATATTGTTTGGTATGCAAATGACCAAACAACTCCAAAGTGGGAAGATCCTGCTTCTAAGTTTTTGGCATTGGAGATCAAATCAGAGTCAGAGGAAGAGGAAACTGCGTCATTGGCTGAGCCAAATGAGCCAAAGAGCAATGATCTGTTCATCGGATTCAATGCGAGTGATCATCCTGAGAGTGTAGTCTTACCTTCACTTCCCGATGGAAGCAAATGGAGAAGATTGGTCGACACAGCTCTTCCTTTCCCGGGGTTTTTCTCTGTCGAAGGAGAAACCGTTGTAGCAGAAGAACCGTTGCAGCAACTGGTTGTGTATGAGATGAAGCCGTACAGTTGTACCCTTTTTGAAACCATCAATACTACCGCTTAGAACTCAAGTTATGATCTTTGTATATGTTACTGTTTTGTTACATTTCCAGTAAGAATATATTCAGTTAAATCAATGATTTCCACAATATCTTATATATATATAACATCACTTAAGCCTTTTGCTTGTATCCAAAGCTTGATACTGTATCTCCTCAAATCAGTGATTATTATTCGTTCTGATACGCGTATGCCTTTTATGGATTCAAACGAGTATGTATATGGAAAGATGATTTTCTTCAAGATTGATATAATCTTTATTTATTTTGTATAGATAGGATAAGATATGGATTGCTTAGGGTTTATAATCTTAAGCAAATTCTATAAGTAAAACCCAAAAAAGTTCTTCAAGTTATTCTCTGTAGCTATATTTTTTCTTTGAAAGCAGCAGGAACGTGATCTGAAAAATGAACGATGGTTGCTGCTCAAAGTGTCAGGTTAAAGCAACGAAGAAGAAGAAATCGAAGAAAAACGAAGGTGAGTTGTTTAACCTATTTGAAGATTTCTTACTTTTATCTTCACAAATCTTAAAGTTTTTGCCTTTATGATGCACAGATGAGCCTGATGAAGAGGATGTGAAACAAAAACAGAAAGTTTCAAAGAATGAGAATCCGAAAAAAGATTCCAATGGGGAGAAAGGATCAGATGAGAAGGATAAGAAGAATAAGAACGTCCTCAGATGGCCACAAGACTCAAGTACAAAGAAAGAGAAGGGTGATGGTAAAAACTTGTCAAGCGAGGAAAATGGTGGTAAAAACTTGCCAAGCGAGAAAAATGGTGTGAACCCGCCGCCGCCTTGTTACACCGCTCAACCGATGATGTACCATGGTGGACACAATCCTTTACACCGGTGGCCCATATCCGCAGCCTCGAGAAGCCATTATCCCCCGTTTTCGATGGGGGCAATGCATGGACCATATGGTGGTTGTGGACCTTGTGGTGGTCCAATTGATCCATACCAATCCATGCCTCGACCCAGAATGTTCGATGGTGTTCACATTTCACAATATCCGCCTATGGCTGCAGCATATCCGTATATGGCTGCAGCTGGTCCTTTCCCCTATTGGCAAACCAGACCGTACATGGATGCAAATCCTATGAAGCGTTACACTACCTATGCAGAAAATTACTCCTATTTTTATTCATGAGTCTATGTTTTTCCTCTGTTTGCTTCATCTCAGAAATAAGAAACTAAATTAATGACAAGAGTTAAGGTCCTATTGCTGCTATGCAAACAAGAACTCATATTACTTTATATAAGTTCCTTCTTACTGAGTCTATATGTTTTTCCTCTGCTTGCTTCATCTAAGAAAGGGAAAAACTTAAGTAGTGACAGCCTGACAAGAGTGAAGGTGTTTCTAAGTAGGCTTTAATAAGCTTTTCATTTGAACGAGGAAAAGAAATTAAATTATCCATTGTTAATAAAATGGAACAAGATTCATGGCCATACCATTGGCTCTACATCAGGGAAATATTCATTATAAAGCCATTACGCCGAATGAAAAGTATTCAAGTTTTGGAGATACAAAGATATTTCAGAATCAGCCACCCCTAGCTTCTCTTCTAGCTGCGTCGTGAAGCAAATCAACATCGACTCCATCTTTAGGTAACTGCACGTACCTTACCACAGATCCTCTGATGAAACAGTTTCTCACTGAAAGCTACACAGAACAAACACACAAATCCGTCAGCTAAAAACATCTTCGGGAGGATTCTAGCGAAATTGTACTATTTGACAAGGTTTCTAAAGTGTGACACTGACAAGATAAAGAAATACAGTGCCAAAGATATAACAATATAAACGCCATAAAACCTAAATGCATTGAAATTGGTCATGCAAACATATTGCAAATCTTTTGTAATCCTGAGTAGACTTGACAAATTGCAGTACAAAAGCAGCAATCTCAATCAAATATGTGAACCAGAACCACTAATCACTTCAAATCATCCCTTTGCGTCTGTAAATCTAATCAATATCACGTTAGAGCTTCTCAAGCTTGGTCACAGTAAATGAAAGCAAGGAAAAAGAAAAGAGTGAAGGCTTAAACACATTTGCAAGAGCCAAGGATTAAGCTTTCAATCAGTTCATAAGTGATATTTTACAATACGAGACAAAGAAGTATAGCAAGAAACTAGCGAGTGAGATCAATTCCAGTATAATGTCAAACACTTAAGAGCACTTCAAGCACACACAACAAAGAAAATATTGCCTATGTGAACAAAAAAAAAACAATAGGCTGCTCCAATAAACCCTAAATTCCCAATTCTTAGAGAAATCGCTTAAAAGAAAGAAAATTTACCATGTGAGGGTACTTGTCCTGGTCAACAACCCTAGTGTTCTCGAGCTTGATATTCAGATACTGATCAACTGAGTGAAGAGTTCCTCTTATGGCTAAATCATTCTTCAGCTCAACCGTCACTTCTTGTCCAACCAAATCCTTGAAGTAAGAAAAGAACAACTGCACCAGAGAACAAACACAATCAAAACCCATCACGAGAAACCCTAAATCATCATCGAAAACCATAAACTCGAAATCTCCAAGAACCCTAGAACCATTGGCTAAAAAAGAGTAAACCCATGAATAATTACGAAGAAAGAAGAAACCTTTTCTAGGTCAAACAAAACAACTGCCAACAATCAAGTTCATGAAGATGAAGAAAGCATTCAAATTTACCATTTTTGTTTCCTGCTGATTTCTACCTCTGCTCGCAATTCAACAAAGAAGCTGAAAAAGCTTTGCGGGATTTGAGGACTTTAGAACTTCTCTCTCTCGAGTAAAGAATGTATGTACCCTAATGATCTTTGGGTTAATTTCGAGAATATAAGAAACCAAAGGTATATTTATGTAATTATTGAAAAGATTGGGTATGTTCTTGGTAATTTAAGTAATAAGTGCCTCAAAGGGTAAATATTTAAAAACTCAAAGTGTGTTTTGGTCACCAGCCAAAACTGAATAAAGAAAAGATTTACACAAATCTTATAATATCTGACGCATATATAGGCGAGATTGCTGACGATAAGCTTTTTCGTTTTGTTTCCATGGTTTTGTGACGAAGAAGAGAAAAAAAAATAAGAAGTCAGTTTTTTCTCAATGGCTTCTCATAGCTATTCAACACTTAGGTTTAGTCTCCTTCAAGAGCTAAGAAGCAACGAGATCATCAAGGTCAGTTTTTTACTTTCTCTGTTTTAAAACACTTGGGTTTAGAATCTCTCGTTGAATTCTTGTCCTGGTTCTGTCTTCTCCTTGTTTGGTTCTTATGTCTATGAATGATTCAGACAAGCCGGGCTTATCTGGTGAATCCTGGAGGAAGAAAATATGAGATATTACCGGAGAGCTCCTTTAACCTGAAATCACAACTCTTGGAGCCATTGAAACCTTTTTCTTCTTTTAGTAAGTCTAACCACTTTTTGGAGTTTGATTCAACCATGATGAAGCATAGACTCATGGATGTTCATGGTATGTGACTTTGATCAAATTTCAGTTGAATTCACCAAATTGTAATCCCTTTTTTCGACTGACATGAACTGTGGTTAACAGAAACTGGACCAGACCCTGTGTGTTTAAGCTTGGGGATCACTCAGCAGTATGCAAGAAAAGAGGAGGTGTTAGAGTTCCTTTTGTCTAGATCAGAAGAAGAACTCAAAGAAGAAGGATTCGATTTGTCTCTCCTATCTGAATTGATGGGTCTAGATGCTTTAAGATCAAGTTCTCAGCAACCATATGCAAAGCCGTTATTGGATCTCATGGTGGATGCTAACATTCTGTTCTCAAGTAGCAGAGCTGAATTGAATGATTTGGTCTCTACGGCAGCTGAGTTTCATAGATTAAGGAACTCAACAAGATGGAGAAAGCTCTCACGGCTTGTCCCGCAGTTTCAGCGGTAGTTAATTCTTCACTGCAAGTTTGATTCATACCTATGAGTCTCATCCTTTTGGGTTTAACATTAAGTTTTTGCTCTCCTCTCATTCTGCAGATTCGACAGTGAAGTACCAATAGACACTCTGCAGCTACCCGAGGACGCAGTTACACTAGCTCCTCCAAAGAGGTATCTAATATCATCAACTAGTTTTTGGTACTTTTGCATCTTTAAAAAACGTTTCTTTCGATTTCCAACAGTCCGAAGAAAACCAGGCTCAAGCCTTCACCAAAGAAACAAAATCCGAAGATAAGAGATAAGGAATATGACCTCTACGAACGAAACCGTCTTCATGCGTGTGAGAGCCTTCTCTCTCTGATGATAGGCAATGAACAACATAGAAAAACCACAATGCTATCTCTAAAGAAATCACGTGGAGAACTCTTCGAGCTTTTGACTCAGTGTTCAATTGGCTTTGCTGGCACTGGTATGGCTGTGCTCTTCTTTCTCGTTTGTAATGTTGCTTCCAGGCAGGTACCCTTTTGCGCAAACCAATTCTTCGAGGGTGCAATGAGTTTGAGTTTGGTATTGCTCTCGTGGTCTGTGAGTAGACTCAGGGAAGCCCTTGTTAATTTCAATAGGAAAACAATCAACGAAGAAGAAGTCTCAAATAAAGTGGAAAGAAGAATCAAAGAAGTTTACTTCAGAGCTGCCACAGTTATTGCCATGGTTGCACTTAGGTTTGGTTGAATGTTGGAATGCTGATGATTTGGAGTCTAGTTTCTAACTCCATTCTTTGGCTTGCTTAAAGGTTAATTTGTCAATGTTAGGTTGTAGAATAAAGTGAAGATATCACACTGGGAGAAGCTTTTCTTTTAAAACACTAATCTCTCGTTTATTTGATATAAACTCTCAAAGTAGTAGAAATCTCATGAGAGATGAATCTTTAGATACTAGAGAACAGTTGTGTTTTTTCGTTTGAAGAACTTTTAAATCTGCTATAGCGACTTAGCTCATCACTTTTGATACCACACCGGCTCCAACTGTTCTACCTCCTTCCCTTAGAGCAAATCTTTGACCCGTTAAAATCGCAAAATAGAAACAACTTGGATTACTCAAGAAACAACTTGCTTTCTCGCCTTGAAATGGTGATTGGGGTTTAAGTGAGGGTTAATTACTCACGCGAGGGTTTCTCTTGGATCCATCCAGATCCTTTTCTATCCTTTTCTGTGTTCTTCTTACCAGTAAATTCTCAAAGGACGTCGATTGTGGTTTTACACTAATAGTTTCACATCGATTCGTTGCATTATTAAAATCCAATCATAAAATTTCTATTTATACATGCACACATACGGTACATGTTCAATTGAAACATTTTCCCTAACTAGACATGCCAATAAATAATAAGTTGGTTTGGTCCAAAAAATAAAATAATAAGTAAAATTCTACAAAACAAATGGTACAGTTTTGTTAATAACTAGATATTCATCCGGGTACACAACGTATTTATATTTTTGTTAACAAGTTAAAGATTTTATTTTAGTTAATAGTATTTATAAATGATAAACATATTAAGAAGTACACAACGAGCCTATATTTTTCTCAAAAATTTTTATTTTTTTGTTTTAAAGATGATTTATAGATATATGCTATTGCTTTTTTTTATGTATGATACATCTCGAAATGATTTATATAACTAAATTTCTGAAATTTTAAGTTATTTTTTGTATTAATATTGTAAATTTTGTTTAATTTTAGAATTTTACCATAGTATATCATTCCGTATTAATATTGATCCAAACCGTCTCACCATATATCCTAGTTCTGTGAAATTAAACATCATTTTGTCATTTTCTTATAAAGTTCAAATCTATATAATATTTGAAACTTCAAAAAAGTTTTAAATATATTGTATTATATCGTCCCGTATTAATATATTTTTAAATATATATATTATATAAAACTTCATAAGAGTTTTAAAATTATAAATATTAAAACGTTTTAAGAAGTTTTAATTTTAAAAGTTTTACAATTTGTAATATTTAACTTTTTTGGTTCTTCACAAAGGACAGAAATTGAGATTAATTTTGACACAATTAAAGCTCCGAATTCGCAGGGGTCAGTTGATTGATATACTCAAAATAACTGGAGAGAATGACTATCGCAAGATGAATATATTCAAACTTTCCTCAAACCACCTTCTCAAGTAAAATTTAAAAACATATTTTCAAATCAATGTAAAATAGAAACGTTGAAGAGAAAAACAACTGAAGAATGGGGGCAAAGCGCCAGAAACTTGTAAAAACAAGTAAAAGGATTGGCAAAAGTAAGAAAGCACACCACTTTAAAACTAACATTAAGCTTTGGATGATGATGATTCTTCTTCGTCATCTTCATCAATGTCCCAACTTAAATCTTCATCTTCCTCTGCAGCACTCAGACGTTTACGCAGCTCAGCTCTGTTTGGACTACCACCAGACCGACTCGTTTCCTTACCATCTATGCTACTCATATCCTCGATCTCGTCCCATCCCAAATCCTCTTCAGATGGTTGTTGAGTTGATGAAGAAGCAGCCACATCTGGTTTAGCTGAGTCTTGGGATGGAGCAGCCTCATCAGATTTTGGTTTGACAGAATCTTGGATTGGAGCCTCATCAGATGTTGGTTTGACAGAATCTTGGATTGGAGCCTCATCAGACGCAGGAGGAGCAGCATCAACAAATGATTTTTCTTCTGGAACTTCCTCACTATCAGTCTCCTTCTTTTCCTCAGAATCTTTATCTGTCTTCAAACCAACATTGCTCACTTCAGTCACTGAATCTGCACTTGTCACTTCATCTTGCGTGCTCACTTTAGCCACTGAATATGTACTTTCCACTTCATCTTTCACAGTTTCACTCACATCTCCACCACCCATACCATCATTCCCTTCAAGTTTCAACCTTGAAACATCTTTGGTAGCTTCAACAACTTTCTCGCTGCTCTCCTCTTCATCATCAATATCCCAGCTCAATTCTTCTTCATCATCCAGAGAGATGGCTCGTTTCACAAGATTAGCCCTTAAATCCTCAGCTTGCTTGAGCTTGTTAACCCTATAGAAATACCTAAACCAGAAGGTCTCGTGATCAACCATACTCGGAACGACCCTTTTATACACTCCTTTCATATCACCATTTTCCTCCAACAATTTCTCCATCTCCTCAGCTTTTCCATCCAGAGAAAACGCAGATTCCCACTTTTTGTAATCATCTGAATCCTCAGGCTCTTCACAGTAAGTGTTGAGATCTCCTTGAACAGCACGAATCTGAGCATCGAAACGACTATATGGTTTCGAACTGAAGCTATCACGACGACCAAAACTCTGACTACTATTGTTATCAGAAGAATCAGATTCATTACCAGCGGCTAAAATCGCTTCCTTACCTTGAGCAATAATCTCAGCCGTACCTTTTAGCACCGTGTTCCCAAGCTCATCAATCGCATGTCCCACCGTACCAAGCGATCCCTGAGCCACCTCGATCTCTTTCTTCAAACCTGTGCCAAATTCTTCGAGATCTCGTCGGTAGGTTTCAATCACGGATTCGGATCTGGTGGCTAGAGTTTTCATCAGACCACCGAAGCTCCATCCACCGTCGTCGTTAGATTCAGATTGCTCTGGATGTTCTTGCTCTGGATGTTCATGCTCTTCGCTGTGTTTCGGTGAATCGGATTCGGATTCGGTTTCTGGAGGATCTAGGTCTTCCGTGAAGACGGATTTGAAGAAATTCATAGCGTAAAGCTCAGATCTTACCAATCGGTACTCTCAGATAATTTGTTTGATCCGTGAAAGAATCAATTTGAAGAGTGAAGGATTCGAATTAGCGTCAGAAATAGGAAGATCACAAAAGACTTGAAGCTTGTCGCTGCAGAGACGTCTAATTTTTTTCCCATTTTTTTAATGAAGATAAATAATACTTTATTTGGCGTCAATTATCAGATTAATGGGCCAGAAGTTTTATAAATGGGCCAGAAGTTGGATATGTTAGTCCAACAAATAACACAAAACCCTAGAATTCATTCAAGGGAACTAACGTCAAGGTTTTTGCTCTTCTTCTCTCCCAAGTCCCAAACTCGTTTTGCATCGCCATTGTTGTGTTGCTGGAGCTAAATAGAGAGAAAGAGAGAGAGTGTCTGTGATGGTGATGAGAAAGCTACAGTTACCGTTGAGCCAGACGCAGAAGGTTAGGTTTGAGAGAGCAATCGAGCGGCTTCAATCACTGTCGTCGTCGGCTAACTCTGACGCTTCTGTTATCGTCACCGACTCTATTCCCGTCAACCATGACGATGCCTTCCTCAAGTAATTTCATCTCATTCTCCCTTCTGGATTGAAATTTTTGTCAAATTGCGTTTTCACGATTGGTTTTTTCATTAAAGGGGACATGGAACTTCCGAGGTCGATGGTGAGTTGCTCGCGACGGTCTGTGGAGTAGTGGAGCGTGTGGATAAGCTTGTCTATGTACGCACCTTGCGAGCCAGGTCTGTGATTGATCTTTGAATTTGTTTAGTTTCCCAGAAAATGTGAATAGAATGGACTCTCTACTCTGAGATTAAGTAGAACTGATGGTTTTGATGATCTACGTTTTAGGTACAAGCCTGAAGTTGGGGATATTGTGGTAGGCCGTGTCATTGAGGTAGATTTTTGTTTTGGTGTTTGGATTTTTGAAATCGGATTGAGTGAGTAACATAAAGGTTTCAATCACATTGCACAGTTACTGGATTGATCTTTACTTATTCAGGTTGCTCAAAAACGTTGGAGAGTGGAGCTCAACTTCAATCAGGATGGAGTACTGATGCTTTCTTCCATGAACATGCCTGATGGTATTCAGGTACAGTTTGATTCTTGATATTTTGCCATTTGGATGATTGCTTTTGGCTTCAATGATATAAGTTTATTGTTGTTGCCAGAGGCGAAGAACCTCTGTGGATGAACTCAATATGCGGAATATCTTTGTAGAGCATGATGTCGTATGTGTAAGTCCTGTGATTAGTAATGTTCCAATCTTTACATATCTTAACAGTTACGTCAACCTGACTAAAAGGGTTCCCTCTTTGGTTTGTTCAAACTCTTAGGCTGAAGTACGCAACTTTCAGCATGATGGTAGCTTGCAGTTACAAGCCAGAAGTCAGAAGTATGGCAAGGTTGGTTCTCATTTGGTCACATGCTCATGTAGTTATACCTTTCGCTAGTCTCTTCCTCTGAACATTGATTAATCCATGAATCGCTACAGCTCGAGAAGGGACAACTTCTGAAGGTCGATCCTTACTTGGTTAAGAGAAGCAAACATCACTTTCATTACGTAGAAAGTCTTGGGATTGATTTGATTATTGGCTGCAATGGTTTCATATGGGTTGGAGAACATGTCGAAGTGAGAGATCCTATGGCAATAGATGATCAGAAAGATGAGGAAATGATCTCATCCTCCTCCACAGGAAAAGAGCAAAGCCATATTCCACTCGAGACTCGACAAACCATATGCAGAATCGGGAATGCGATACGTGTCTTGTCTAATCTAGGCTTCACCGTGACACTAGAAGTAATCATGGAGACTGTTAACCTCAGTAACTCAAAGAATATTGACATACATGATATGCTTGGATCAGAGTTTCACGTTGTGGTAGCAGAGAATGAAGCTGAAAGAAGACGTACAAAGAGGAAAAAGTGAAAACTACCCCTTTTTGTCACTGATGTATCAGAGACTTGTAACGTGTATTAGATCATTCGGTCTTGTTTGTTACTCAGCTTCTATTGAAAGTTCGAATTTTAATCTGATTGAGATATGTAGTATGATGGATGTGTTTGATACTATTAACTGTACATCAGATTAGATTAGTCGAGTTATGTCTTTTGGAGACGGCTTTCTTCTTTCATTCATGAATTTATCGGTTTCGACTTTTGTAGCTGAAATTCGTTTTGTGAAAGGATCTACAGTTGCAGAAACAACATAGAAAAGATTCGCTGCCCTTTTTAGCTCGGAGAAGGGATAATTGGGAAATGACTAAAATACCCTCATGAGAATCCAAGTAATAACAGCGATTACCAAACCTCTTCTCTCATTCACGAAACAGTGTTCTACGGCCAATTTCTCTCGCTCGCTCCACACTCCCAAAACAATATTCTTCTTCTTCGATTTCTCACTCTCTGTTTGTCGCTACCGATCTTATTTCCCGCTATTTTTGTTCCGGCGCCGTTCTCCTTAAAGTCGCTATTGTCTTCGTTGAAGGTCAGTTTACGGCCTTTTTTAAATCCATTTTGGTGTATTCGTGATTGTTTGTGGGTTGAATGATCGTGCGATTATTTGGGGTTTTTAATTAATTTCGATTCAGTAACGGTTCTGAATTGCATTGCGATTAAGCACTTAATCAGAAAGTAGTACGCTTTAGATTTGAGGAATCTCTGTACATTTACTAGGCAAAAAGTTTACTTTTTTTTTTTGGCGTATTTCTGGGATTGCATTAGTTAGGCGATTGAATCACGTTTCTGAAAGCTACAACTAGGAGATGAAATCATCTCTCTTTTGCATGTATACAGATAATTTAGATGATTTTGGTCTAACATCTTTGATACTTTAATGGTTTTTGCATATGAAACAATTTCGTATCTATGTTCTACGCTTTTTTGTGTGTGTTTAACTTAAGTCGTTCATGTGTAATGGATTAAAAAGGTGATGAGTATAGTTCAAAAGCAAGAAGAGATGAATGGATGTGGTCTCAATGTTGACAAAGTAGAAGCCTTTACAGTGTCACCTCAGGAAAAAGGAAGGAAAAACAAGAGAAAGTTAGCTGATCCTTCTCAACCAAATGCTTCTTCCCTCACTGAATTCCCTCCATATGAGTTACCTTCGTTGAAACCTCAGAACCATTTGAGCGGAAATGGATCGGTTGGGGAAGTTTCTAATCAGCTGCAAGTTGAAGTGTCTGAATCTGTCGAATGGGATGACCCATTTGCCTGTCATCTTGAAGAATTGTTGTCGTCAAATTTGCTCACGCTCTTCCTTGATACAATGAAGCAGCTTATTGATTTAGGCTACACCGATGACGAAGTTCTGAAAGCTGTATCACGCTGTAGGCTGTACTGTGGAGGCAATAATCTTTTGTCAAACATTGTCAATAACACCTTGAGTGCTCTCAAGACTGGAGACGAAGGTGCTGGTTCAGGAGACTATGTGTTTGAGGATTTACAACAGCTTGTTTCCTATACGTTGGTAGAAATGATAAGTCTTATTAAGGAGGTCAGGCCGTCCCTATCAACAGTTGAAGCTATGTGGAGGCTTTTGATGTGCGACTTGAATGTCTTGCAAGCCTTTGAAGCTGAAGGCGATGGATTGGTGAGTTCAAGTAAATTATCTGATTCGGAATCTCTTGGTGCTGAATCTAATCCTCCAAAATCTAGTGACCCAGATAACCCAAAGCCTCCCCAATCCGATCCTCAAAGCAATCGGAATGAGCCACTCAAATTTGGAAACTTCCCAAATACACCGAACTCCAAAAAAACTCAGTCTAGTGGAACAACACCAGGAAAAGAAGTATGCTCGGGTAGCACTGTTTCTTGTCAAGGCATGAGAAGTACATCATTTACTCTAGTCTCTGATGAAAAATTGGTATCTTGTCGAAAAGGCCGTACTAAAAAAGAGATAGCAATGCTTCGGCAAAAATCATGTGTGGAAAAAATTAGGACTTACAGCAAAGGCAGTGGCTATAAGGCGGCAAAGTTTGCATCAGTTGGCAGCTTCCTTTTAGAGAAAAGAGTCAAATCATCTTCTGAATTTGTGCCAAGAAATTCTTCATCAAAGATAACAGCAGAGATTGGAGTGAAAGTTTCATTAGCTGAGGATAGCGGCTGTTTTGTAAGAAAGAACAGTAAGTTGGATTCACCTGTGGTAGTGGTAGATGCAAAGGGCTATATAACTGCCTTACCTGCTAGGTCGGTAAAATCTGCTTCAAAAAAAAAGACTGGTTCTGAGTCTGTAACTCTGATACCATCAGCTTCAGAAAAGAAGTCTGATTCTTCGATACCATCAACTTCAGAAAAGAAGTCTGGTTCTGAGTCTGAAGAGAAGGCATCTGTGTCTGCAAAGCTAGCACCAGATTACTATGCTGGGATCCCATATGATGCAGCTCTGGGTATATATGTTCCCCGGGATAAGAAAGATGAATTGATTCTAAAGCTTGTTCCTCGAGTGAATGATCTGCAGAATGAACTGCAGGTCTGGACTGACTGGGCTAATCAGAAAGTAAAAGAGGCAACTGGTAGACTACTTAAGGACCAACCAGAGCTTAAGGCACTAAGGAAAGAGAGGGAAGAGGCAGAACAGTATAAAAAAGAGAAGCAGTTATTGGAAGAAAACACTAGGAAAAGGCTATCTGAGATGGATTTTGCGTTGAAAAATGCGACCAGCCAGTTGGAAAAAGCATTCAATACTGCTCACAGGCTCGAGCTGGAACAATCTATACTGAAGAAAGAGATGGAAGCTGCTAAGATAAAAGCCGTCGAGTCTGCTGAGAGCTTTAGAGAAGCAAAAGAGAGAGGGGAAAGATCACTGAAGGATATTCACTCGTGGGAAGGGCAAAAAATTATGTTGCAGGAAGAGCTCAAGGGTCAAAGGGAAAAGGTGACAGTGCTACAGAAAGAAGTTACCAAAGCAAAAAATCGCCAGAATCAAATCGAGGTTAGCCACTTTTGTAGACATACGTTAGGTCTTCTTGTCTTATGACGATTATCGATAGGTACCCGCAATTCACCATATGTCTCATCTGCTAACGTCCCTTCCTTTCATATTCGTATCTCTGGTAACGATTTTATTCTTTTGGATACATATATATCACCTTGTACATTGCTATATCTAAGGAATGCGATAAAGTAAAGGAAGAAAAAATGTCAGTATCAGGTGTTTTTAGTCTACTGCATCCTTCTGCTTTAAAGTAGCTCTAGAAATGAAGTGTAGTAATATCAAGAGTGTTGTTGATTGCAATTGATGTTTTTTATCTATCTAGGTTTGGTCGATGTTGTATCAGGTGTTTTTAGTCTACTGCATCCTTCTGCTTTAAAGTAGCTCTAGAACTGAAGTGTAGTAATATCAAGAGTGTTGTTAATTGCAATTGATGTTTTTTGTATCTATCTAGGTTTGGTCGATGTTGTAAGTTTGAGAAAGGGTTGTTTTTAGTTATAGGAGTTGATGAAGACATCTAACGAAAATTCCTCTGCAGGCTGCTTTGAAGCAAGAAAGAACAGCCAAAGGGAAACTCAGTGCTCAGGCTTCATTGATAAGGAAAGAAACAAAGGAACTTGAAGCGCTTGGAAAAGTGGAAGAAGAGCGGATCAAAGGGAAAGCAGAAACCGACGTGAAATATTACATAGATAACATCAAGAGACTTGAAAGAGAGATCTCAGAGCTGAAACTTAAATCAGACTACTCGAGAATCATTGCACTGAAGAAAGGCAGCAGTGAGTCAAAGGCAACAAAAAGAGAGAGTCTTGGGATGCCGAAAGTGAAAAGAGAAAGAGAATGTGTGATGTGTTTATCTGAAGAGATGAGTGTGATTTTCTTGCCTTGTGCTCACCAAGTTCTTTGCTTTAAATGCAATCAGCTTCACGAGAAAGAAGGAATGATGGATTGTCCGTCTTGTCGTGGAACAATCCATAGGAGGATTCAAGCTCGTTTCGCTCGCTCCGGGTGAAAGCTTTCTTAACAGTTTAAACTTGTAGAAACAACAGTCTCTCTTCTATCTATGAAGAACACAACAACTTTTGGTTAATAATCCCATCTTGGCTTTTTGAATGATTTTAACTACCAAGCCAATTAGACTACACGTGGCTACCTTATGGTACTTATTTTCATTTTTGCCCTTCTAATTTTCTTTATTAATTAATGTATTCATATCACCATAAACTGCAAAAAAAAAGTTAATTTTGGTGAATAAATCGACGCCAAGATAGAAATATCTTGGTCACAATCAAAGATTCAATAATGTGGGGCGTAAAGCAAAGATTTATAAACTATGAAGGGTGTCAATGCAATGTTTTAAAAAAATACAGATAGAACTACACTTATGAAAGTTCCGCGTATGAAAAGTCAAAAAAGACATTAACGTTGACCAAACAAAAAAAAGAAAGAAGAGGAAGACATTAACGAAGACTTCGTCGCCGACGACTTTCTGGATTTATCGTTGTTGTTGTTAATGTTTACCTCTTCCGATTTGAAGCAAATTAGGGTTTATTTCCATCCAAAATCTCCTTTTCTCATGCTCAATGATCAATTTCCCCCCATTTCAAAGTTATCTCTCTCATCTCCAATTTTGAATTTTCTCCCGATTTGTCTGGCTTTCTCCATTGCTGATTTTTCAAAGTTTTCTTCTCCATTCGTCGTATTTCTGGGACCGTTCTTCCCTATACTCGCCATCGTCAATTCGACTTTGTGAGTCTCCCTCTGCGGGAGTTCATCAGCGTCGGCGAGATGAAGCTTCAGGTCCGAGTCGTGGAAGCGAGGAATCTACCGGCTATGGATCTCAATGGGTTTAGCGACCCTTACGTTAGATTGCAGCTGGGAAAGCAAAGGTCACGGACCAAAGTAGTGAAGAAGAACTTGAACCCCAAATGGACTGAAGATTTCAGTTTTGGCGTCGACGATTTGAACGACGAACTCGTCGTCTCTGTTCTTGATGAAGATAAATACTTCAACGATGACTTCGTTGGGCAGGTTAGAGTTTCTGTTTCCCTTGTTTTCGATGCAGAGAATCAATCTCTTGGCACTGTTTGGTATCCTCTTAATCCAAAGAAGAAAGGTTCCAAAAAGGATTGTGGTACGTCCTCCTTCCTCTATATTTTGTCTTTCACTACATTGACGCAAGTTTTGAAATTTCATTTTCATTTTCATTTTCATTTTCATGTTTGATCCATCTTGTCCAGGTGAGATACTTTTGAAGATATGTTTCAGTCAGAAGAACTCGGTTCTTGATTTGACTTCTAGTGGGGATCAAACCTCTGCTTCGAGGAGTCCTGACTTGAGACTAGAATCACCTATTGATCCCTCTACTTGTGCCTCTCCTTCTAGATCAGATGATGCTTCATCTATCCCCCAGACAACCTTTGCGGGTCGATTCACTCAGATTTTTCAGAAGAATGCTATCACCGCTACACCTACACAATCCAGTAGTAGGAGCATTGATGCATCTGACCTATCTGAGATCTCCAAACCTGTCTTTTCCCTTGAGCTGTCTGAAGATGAATCATCTTCTACTTCCTTTGAGGAATTATTGAAGGCAATGGAGTCGAAAGATCAGGGTAGTGAACCTCCTAGTAATCTATCAGGAGGTGTCGTTGTGGACCAGTTATTTATGATTTCCCCATCAGATCTTAACATTGTGCTTTTCGCATCGGATTCAAGTTTCTATGCATCATTGACTGAACTGCAAGGGACCACGGAAGTTCAAATTGGACCATGGAAAGCAGAAAATGATGGCGAGAGTGTTAAGCGTGTTGTAAGTTACCTCAAGGCTGCAACCAAACTTATTAAGGCTGTCAAAGGCACAGAGGAGCAGACATATCTCAAAGCGGACGGAGAGGTTTACGCAGTTTTAGCAAGTGTTGCCACTCCAGATGTCCCATTCGGAGGTACCTTCAAAGTTGAAGTGCTTTACTGCATCTCTCCTGGGCCTGAGCTGCCATCTGGTGAGCAGTGTTCACGTTTGGTAGTTTCATGGAGATTGAATTTTCTTCAGAGCACCATGATGAGAGGTATGATAGAGAATGGAGCTCGACAAGGTCTAAAAGACAACTTCGAACAGTATGCCAATTTGTTGGCTCAAAGTGTAAAGCCTGTAGATTCTAAGGATATTGGGCTGAACAAGGAGCAAGCTCTCTCTTCCTTGCAAGCTGAGCCTCAATCAGACTGGAAATTGGCTGTACAGTATTTTGCCAATTTCACCGTGTTATCCACTTTCTTGATTGGTATTTATGTATTTGTCCACATTGTGTTTGCCATACCCAGTGCAATCCAAGGGCTTGAGTTTAATGGCCTTGATTTACCGGATTCAATTGGGGAGTTTGTTGTTAGTGGGGTTCTCGTTCTTCAATGTGAAAGAGTATTGCAACTGATTTCCCGTTTCATGCAGGCAAGAAAACAGAAAGGTAACATCCATGAAGATACAGCATCGACCATTTCATATTCTTTCTTGCGGTCTCTCATTGTTAGCGTGGTGTGTTTATCCGACTGATCATTACATGTCAAATCCAATTATAGGCAGTGATCATGGCATCAAAGCGCATGGAGATGGTTGGTTGCTAACTGTTGCTCTAATTGAGGGGGTCGATCTAGCAGCTGTAGATCCAAGCGGGCATTGTGATCCGTATATTGTATTTACTTCCAATGGGAAGACAAGAACCAGCTCCATCAAGTTCCAGAAATCTAATCCTCAGTGGAACGGTAAATGGTTACTCTATGGTTTTTATGTCTAGTTATCTTAGTGGTAGCATGGTCTTATCCTCAAGCTGACTTTTCATCCACTTGTTTTCGTCAATTCTTGAATGTTTCAACTCTTTGTTTTTTTGAGGGTGGAATTTTGTTTGTGCAGAAATATTTGAATTCGATGCAATGGCTGATCCTCCTTCTGTACTGAATGTTGAAGTTTTTGATTTCGATGGACCTTTTGACGAGGCTGTTTCATTGGGGCATGCTGAAGTCAACTTTGTGAGATCTAATATATCTGATTTAGCGGATGTTTGGGTTCCACTTCAAGGGAAACTAGCTCAGGCTTGTCAATCCAAACTTCACTTGAGGATTTTCTTGGATCATACAGGAGGTGGAGATGTTGTCAGAGACTATTTAAATAAGATGGAGAAAGAGGTGGGCAAGAAGGTATGTGGCTACGACTTTGTTCTCTCAATCAACATATAAACTGGTAGTGTTGTTGCGCGTTCTTATCTGCTGAATGGAAATTTCAGATTAATGTGCGGTCTCCTCAAACAAATTCAGCTTTTCAGAAGCTCTTTGGTCTCCCACAAGAAGAATTTCTAATCAATGACTTTACATGTCACTTAAAGCGGAAAATGCCTTTGCAGGTAACGAGCCCTTGATGTACATCACATTTTTTTTTGTATTCAACCGCATTCTCTTATCATCAGCTTTGTTCCTTAGAAATATAGAGAGTATATAACACATGTAATTAAGTTTTACTTATGCAGGGTCGTCTTTTCCTGTCTGCAAGAATTGTTGGCTTTTATGCAAGCATTTTTGGTAACAAAACAAAATTCTTTTTCCTGTGGGAAGATATAGAGGAAATTCAAGTGCTTCCTCCCACTCTTGCCTCAATGGGGAGTCCCATTGTCGTCATGACTCTCAGACCAAATAGAGGACTGGACGCGAGGATAGGTGCAAAGACACATGATGAGGAAGGCAGGCTTAAGTTCCATTTCCACTCATTTGTGTCTTTCAATGTGGCACAAAAGTAAGTGATGAGTCTTTCCAATGTTTTATTTGCTATTTGTGTGCTTGCTCCTATCAACGTCCTACTAAGAATTTATGTACCCCAATCAATATTGCTTAGTTTAATTTGGATATGCCATTTTCTCATCTGAATCTGAAAATTGGTTCATTCCTGTAGTATCAACTGCTTTTGTTAGATGAATTTAGACTTGGATGCCTCTTGACTAACTATCAAGAGTTACATACACCCTTAGTAGAAATGAACATTTGTTACGATAATATCTATATAGACTTTTTGTACTTGTTTTTGCGTTTATAGGACAATAATGGCTCTGTGGAAAGCAAAATCTTTGACTCCAGAGCAGAAAGTGCAAGCTGTTGAAGAGGAATCAGAGCAGAAACTCCAAAGTGAAGAGAGTGGTCTGTTCTTGGGTGTTGATGATGTGCGATTCTCTGAGGTTTTCTCTTTGACTCTCCCTGTCCCGGTGAGTTCTTATCTTTCATTTGTAAAGCAACTGTGTTGTGGAAATGTGTATGAGTTTTGAAATTGTCTTACGCATCATTATGATAACTCTCTAGGTAAGTTTCTTTATGGAGTTGTTTGGTGGAGGTGAAGTGGATCGTAAGGCTATGGAGAGAGCGGGTTGCCAGAGCTATTCATGCAGTCCATGGGAGTCAGAGAAGGATGATGTGTATGAGAGGCAGACATACTACAGAGATAAGCGGATATCACGTTACAGAGGAGAAGTAACAAGTACACAGCAAAAGTCCCTAGTGCCAGAGAAGAATGGGTGGCTTGTCGAAGAGGTCATGACCCTCCATGGAGTTCCACTGGGTGACTATTTTAATCTCCATCTAAGATACCAAATGGAAGAATCAACTTCAAAACCAAAGACGACATATGTGCGAGTATACTTTGGGATTGAATGGCTAAAGAGCACTAGACATCAGAAAAGGGTGACGAAAAACATCCTAGTAAATCTGCAAGATCGTCTGAAGATGACATTTGGATTCTTGGAAAAGGAATATAGCAGCAGACAACAGCAACAACAAGTAACATAATATACATACATACATAGCCTTTGGTCTAAAAATGGAGGGCTCGAAGCAACTCGTTCCAGCTTGAAAAACGGAGGTTTGCTCTTGTATGTATGCACACAAGTAGTCATGTGAAGACGAGAGAGTGTGAATGGAGGTTTGCTCTGCTAGTGCAACTTTGTTGATTCTTTATTTTTATCTGCATTCACTGCTTCTTTATTGTATGATTTGTCTGTAGTGAAAGGAGCAGAGTTTTGTGATTATGTTAATATGCTCTGCTACTGCCTAAAACTCTTATAGAAACTGATGATGCTCTCTAGCATTCTTATAAAATTGCTAGATGAGAGACATTGGTTTTGTTGATGAAAGAAACTACTTGTTTTAGATTTATTTCTAAATGTTTTTCTTCATTTATCATGAACAACACCATAAATTGACATATGAGGTTTGTATCGTTTGGTCGTATCGAAATTTGCTTTATGTGGAGAGCAATAAAGTAGTAGTATGTGAGTATAGGTAACCCAAATTTGACCATTACAAATATATTTGTAACTTTTTATATCTGGCGAGCCATAGGTTCTACAAGTTAATCTTTTGGTTTAAGGTGAGATTATTAAAATTTTTAACTAAATCCGATCCAAAATTATCTGTTAACTTTTTTTTAAAGAGAAAAAAAAAAAGTAAAATTGAAAAAAAAAGAAGTTGGAAAGTCAGGCCGTATAAAACTGAATAAAATAAAGTAACAAGAGAATGATGATTATCCATATATTATTTAAATCAAATGATAAGTCTGTAAAAAAAAAAAATGGCGGAAAAAATTGGATTAAGGTGAAAATCGCTTTCTCTGAAAATCAAAGACGAACGAGTAAGAGAGAAGTAGTAGACGAGAAGACAACAACAAAAATTTGAGAGAGAGAGAGAGAGATCTTTTGATTCAAGTCAAACACTACTCAGAAGTTTTCTCATCGGTATCGAGAGAGATCCATCGGATTCTATCATCGGATGTTATATCTGTTCGTCGGTGGTTATCGGAGGATATGCTCCGTGGTTGGTTCGGGGGTGTTAGTGGCCGGTGAGGCAGATGGTGATGATGGTGGCGGTTGATGATCGACAAAATTAGAAAGCGTGTTTTCTTATTTGTTTCGTTTTGAGTTTGTCTCTTAGGTGTTTTGGTAGTAGAAGATGATGAAGAAGGGGAAAGGAAAGAACAGTGGCTTGTTACCGAATTCCTTTAAGATTATATCTTCTTGCCTTAAAACTGTATCGGCTAACGCCACCAACGTTGCGTCGTCTGTTCGTTCCGCTGGTGCCTCCGTTGCTGCTTCAATTTCCGCTGCTGAAGATGATAAGGATCAGGTCCCTTGATTTTGTTTTGCAGTTACTGTTTGATACTTGCTTTTGTTCTGTGTACCGTGTTGGATTTTACTATTTTGTTAGATCATTTAAAATCTAAGACGTAATTGGGATTCTTTCCTGTTTAGAAATATTTAGTGGATTAATGGTTGGTGTGTTTACTTCATTCTTAGTCTAGCTTTTGCTGCTGTGTCCACTAAGTTTGAGATACATAGGTCTAGTAACAAATATGCAAGTGATTCTTCTGATGTGAAATTATGTGTTCGAATTTGTTGGTTGTGGTTGGTTAATTTCTGAATTAGGTGTCTATTTCCTTTTTCCTGTTGACCCTCTTTGAAATGGGAGGTTTTGCTATATTTTCAATTCTAGGTTAACAACTTCTTTTTCTTTTTTTCGAGAGACTACTTTGTCCACAAACATCTGAACTTCGCTTTCATGACCAGGTGACCTGGGCTGGATTTGGCATTCTTGAACTGGGTCAACATGTCACCAGACATGTTCTCTTACTCGGTTATCAGAATGGCTTTCAAGTCTTTGATGTTGAGGATGCCTCTAATTTTAATGAACTGGTCTCTAAACGAGGTGGTCCAGTTTCATTCTTACAGATGCAGCCATTACCTGCAAGGTCTGGTGATCATGAGGGTTTTTGGAACTCACATCCTCTTTTGCTGGTTGTTGCTGGGGATGAAACAAATGGCACTGGTTTGGGTCACAGTTTTTCCCAGAATGGTTCATTAGCAAGAGATGGTAGTTCAGACTCTAAAGCCGGGGATGCCATCAATTATCCTACCACTGTTCGCTTCTACTCCCTTAGGTCCCACAGTTATGTATATGTCCTGAGATTTCGGTCATCTGTTTGCATGATTAGATGCAGCTCCCGAGTAGTCGCTGTTGGCCTTGCGAATCAAGTGAGTATTACTGTGGTTCAATAAATTCAGATTCTTTATTAGAAAATTCTTCCATACCAATCGTACTTTATCTTAGATGATTGGCAAGATAAGTGTTTGGTAGTTGGTCTTGAGACCAAATGAACCTTGCTTGTATTGAATGTAGTTTAACTATGCGTAGTGTTATTATACTTAAGTATAAGAGATTATCTTTTGTTCTTATGCCATACACTGACGGTTTCCATTTGGTGTGTGCAGATATATTGTGTTGACGCACTTACTCTGGAAAATAAGTTCAGTGTTCTCACTTATCCTGTCCCCCAGCCAGTGAGACAAGGGACAACCAGAGTTAATGTTGGCTATGGTCCGATGGCTGTAGGTCCAAGGTGGCTTGCATATGCGTCCAAAAGTTCCATGACCATGAAAACAGGGCGCCTAAGCCCACAGACGTTTACTTCTTCACCCAGTCTCAGCCCAAGTTCATCATCAGGTGGAAGCAGTTTTATGGCCCGTTATGCCATGGAGTCTAGCAAGCAGTTAGCCAATGGATTAATCAACCTGGGGGACATGGGATACAAAACATTGTCAAAATACTGTCAAGATATGCTCCCTGATGGATCTACTTCTCCAGCATCACCAAATGCAATCTGGAAAGTTGGTGGGGTTTCTGGATCAGATGCAGAGAATGCCGGAATGGTTAGTATTAAGATGGATCTGAACATTGCGGGCAATTCTTGGGTCATGCTATTCTCTTACACCAAAGATCTTAATCATAGTCACTTACTTTGAGCTTTGCTCTCTTGCTATTTTTTTTTAATTGCCAGATTGTGATATTATTTGAATGTTCGTCCAACAGGTTGCTGTTAAAGATCTTGTTTCTGGAGCTTTAGTATCACAGTTCAAGGCTCATACGAGTCCTATCTCAGCACTTTGTTTTGATCCTAGTGGAACTCTATTGGTTACTGCTTCAGTATGTGGGAACAATATCAATGTCTTTCAGATCATGCCATCTCGTTCACATAATGCACCTGGTGACCTAAGTTATGAGTGGGAATCTTCTCATGTGCATCTCTTCAAACTGCATAGAGGGATCACTTCAGCTGTAAGTATACTTTTTGGTTGATCTATGTCCTTTTCTTTTCAATGTTCTCTTTGCTTGATTGGATTTTTTCTGCTCTTTTTAACAGATTGTCCAGGACATTTGCTTTAGTCAGCAGAGTCAGTGGGTTGCTATTATTTCATCCAAGGGTACTTGCCATATATTTGTTTTAAACTCTTCTGGTAGCGACGCTGCGTTTCAACCTTGCGAGGGTGAGGAGCCTACCCGACTACCAGCTTCATCCTTGCCATGGTGGTTTACTCAATCGTTGTCAAGTAATCAGCAGTCTTTATCGCCACCAACAGCTGTTGCCCTTTCTGTTGTAAGCAGAATAAAGTATAGCAGTTTTGGGTGGCTTAACACAGTAAGCAATGCTACTACTGCTGCTACTGGAAAAGTTTTTGTACCATCAGGTGCCGTGGCTGCTGTTTTTCATAAATCTGTCACTCATGACCTTCAGCTGAACTCCCGGACTAACGCGTTGGAGCATATCTTAGTCTATACTCCATCAGGCCATGTGGTGCAGCATGAACTTCTGCCATCAGTTTGCACAGAATCACCTGAAAATGGTTTGAGAGTGCAAAAAACATCACATGTTCAAGTTCAGGAGGATGATTTGAGGGTCAAAGTTGAGCCTATTCAGTGGTGGGATGTATGTAGAAGGTCTGACTGGCTAGAGACTGAGGAACGACTTCCCAAAAGTATCACTGAAAAGCAATATGATTTAGAGACAGTGTCGAATCACTTGACAAGCCATGAGGATGCATGTCTTTCCCTTGACATGAACAGCCATTTTAGTGAAGATAAGTATTTGAAAAGCTGTTCTGAGAAGCCCCCTGAAAGATCACATTGCTATCTTTCTAACTTTGAGGTAAAGGTTACCTCGGGGATGCTACCAGTGTGGCAAAATTCAAAGGTATTTGTTTAGTCAAAAACTCTTCCTTTCTTTGATATATCTGTACTTGTCTCTTGATTTTTTACTTTCTTGATGTGTTGCTAGATTTCTTTTCATGTTATGGATTCTCCAAGAGATAGTAGTTCCACTGGTGGAGAGTTTGAGATAGAAAAGGTTCCGGCCCATGAACTTGAAATAAAACAGAAAAAGCTGCTGCCAGTTTTTGACCATTTCCACAGCACCAAAGCAACGTTGGAAGACAGGTATTCTTAAATGTTGGACAAAAATTTCTGCGTAACTTGCTGTCTTCTTGTATTGTGCATTGCTTGACGAAAGTTCATAGTGCGACAAGTATTTTAACGTGTGATTATTTGCAGCCTGTCCTCTTTTCCGAATATTCTCTTTTATATTCCCAAAAGTTTTCTTTGATCTGTATATCTTATGCTTTGAATCATGGAACCTTTGACATAGGTTTTCAATGAAATGCTATCACACATCCGCAACGGGATCTCATCAAGTTAATGGAAAAATATGCCAAGATATTATCAACTGTCACTCTAAGCCAGGATCAATTGAGTCCGCCGAAAGTTCTGAAGAGGGTAAATTATTATGTTTCTGCCCCTAAAATATTCTTGATGGCAGAGATCAAAATCTAGGGTCGTTTTAATTCAAGCCACAGTGGAAGTAACCATTTGGTAATTTAATGGCTATAGGTTCAACAAAACAGATGGAGAATCTCCATGATTCGGATCATATGAGCAACTCAATCAAGTCTTCTTTACCCCTTTACCCAACAGTAAATGGGATCTACAAGGAAATAGAGAAGAACAACGCAAATGGGTGGATGGAGAAACCCGTAACAGCCAAACTCTCTACACTCAAAGAAACCCGGATCACAAATGGTTTTACCACACCACCTATACTCACCGATAGTGTCAACGAACAGATGCTCTCTACAGGAAAACCTCCTATGGGCTTTGGTTTTGCTTTGCATGAGGAGCACTGTAAAGCAGTAGCAGATCCAAAAGAAGAACACCTGAAAAAGAAGTTAGATGAAGTTACTAATGTTCATCACTTAAACGTCAACAACAACAACACAGAGAAACTACAAGGAGACAAAATGGTACATGGTATGGTTTCCTTTGTAGGTGATTAAATCTCTCACGGAACCACAATCACGACCTCGAGTCTGGAGTCTCCCTACGGTGAATCCTCCAGACACCTTTATGATGATTTGTTGTCTAAGCGAGTAATGAGAAGCTGATCTCTTTGCTCTTTTCCTAATTTTTGTGTTTGAACAGGTAAATAGTCAAGTCCTGAACGCTTTTGGAGTTTGTATATTATATAAAGATTTCCTCCGAGTTGGTGGTAATAATTTCTCTGTCCCTTTTCTTCTTTTATATAAGATATGGCTACGCAAATAGGCCAAATACTATGTACATTATGATAGATGGGAGTTTGGTAAATATGGGTGTCGTTGGGGCGTGGTTGAAACCTTGAACGGAAAAGAAAATGAAAATTTTCGAATTTGGGGTTTCCATGTTGTTTTAAACCCTACTAGTGAGCCCTAATCTTTGTACAGTTTGATCCATGTGGAGATCAACTCTTTGGTCTAAAACTACACCAATGTTTTTTTTTGGTATCTCCTGTTGTTTTAAGTGATTATGATGAATCCGAATTCGTTCTCTGGTGATTTGTTATGTGGCTTATGTTTTTGATTGGGGATAATATTAACTCTTATCTGGAATAAACATGAAGTGGTAATTTAAAGTCGATACTAAATCATATGATTGACATTAATGTGAATGTTGTGTCGCATCATTGACTTATTTATGATCATTTAAAGATAGAAGCCGAGTAAAGGTATGAACAGCAGTAGGAGGCAAGCAAAGGCAAACCACCATGCTTTGGTCATTGCCAGACTCAACTCCTCCTTGTGGCAACAACACGCAAACCTGTGGCGTAGGCCTCAAGTCAATTGGCCCTGCATAAACCGGTTTACCCCATCCAAAATCCGCAGTCTCATACATTTCAAACCGGGTCCATTGCGTTATCGTTAGCTTCCCACCAAACTCTAACCTCTTTGGCCTCTTTACATCAACGTAATCCACCATAGAACGCAAGTAATCCTCTGAAACCCTAAGTCTCGCATCCTGAACCAAACGTGTTGTCTTAGAAAGAGAATCGTTAATAAGACTCTCGACACTGCTCATTGCGCAAGCCAAACACACCACATTGCCGTAAAAACCTTTTCTTAACTTTAGGGTTTCTAGTCTTGTTCTTACGTTGACTGAAAACGTGAGCCTGAGATTGTAATCCAGTGGCTTCACATCAAGTGCTTTGACCCATGATCTCCATATGTGTGCAGCCATTGCATCAAACGTGCTACAAACTAAGGTTGGATCTTCTCCTTGAGCAATGCTTTTAACACGACACTGAAACTCTTTGCTTATCCTGTAACATTTCTGCAATGGCTTTGTATCCCACAAGGAGTTCGTCAAATTCGATCTTTCTTCAATTGGAAGATACTCATGATGTGGGTATTTCACCATTGGAGGGTTTCTTGGTTTGAAAGTCTCTCTATCCCAAACCGGCTCAGGATCTGCAATCAATTTTCCGGTTTTCGCTGTAGCTGCCCACGAGCCGAGAAACTGCATAGCTCCAAAACCATCACAAATGCAATGGCAAAGTCTAATCCCGAGGCTAAATCCACCACAGGTGAAAAACGTTACTTGAGCTATAAGTAACGGCATTTCGAGGATCTTGTAAGCTTCTTCTCCTGGGTTTCGAAAGATTAATGGTAACCAAGCTGGATTTGGAACTGTAAGATCTCCAAGATCAGCTAAATCCATTGATGAATTTGCCGACACCATTAACACACCTTGCTCTTCTCCAAAGAAAACTTCCAGTTTCCCATTTTCCACTTCTCTTAACCTACCAGAGAGTGGATAATACGGAACTAAAACCTCACTAAGAGCATCTTGAAGCCGTTTCAGTACAAAAGATTCTCGATTATTGGTTGATGGATAGAAATAAACGGAGGGAGTGAAAACTCGTGCTCCGATTATATCATCTAGGTTTGATAGATAGAGACTATGGTGAGGAGATTGATTTGCAGGTGTTGGACTTGATGGATGTACAAGAAATTGCTGGTTGATGGTGACTGGGATATGGAGGTGAGTGAAATGAAGTTCTTGGATGCAAGAAGCCATTTTGATAAATCAAATGAAATGGTTTTGATTTTTCACCAATATCCATCAGGAAAAGGGGGAGAATTTGTAGTGATATTTCAATTAGTTAAACCGGTTTGGTCTAGGTGAGATATAGGTTGCAGGTGTTGTTCTTGCATATCGATTGGTTATTTATTTGATGTATCATCCAACAAGCATGGTATAATGGGAACCATAAGTTTTGCGTAGATCCCCGACCTAGACTCACAGGATGAGTTTTCAACTCACTCAATAAAACTAGTGAACCATATGCTCTTGGTTACTTCTGATGAAGTTTGCAAGATTATCTGATGAAAAAATCAAGTATCATGGGTGGATGAGGATGAATGCGAGGCCAATAAGCTTCGAAATGTACACTATCGTATTATATCATGGCTTACATATGAAGTACCAGTTTTCATTGTGTACCGAGAGAGTTTGATAGATTAGTAGACAAAAAAGGTCTAAACCCAAATGTCTTAGATTTTGAAATGGTGTAACTTAGGAGCATCGAGCGTTTTTGAGCTGAAGATGGTTGAAAATTCGGTGAGGGTGCAGTCTCTATACTTAGCAGGGTTTTCTGCAGACAGGAGATCTTTGATTGGCCCATATACTCGAGAATACGCCCTCATGAACGTGCTGAAAACAATTGCCACGGAAGTCCGCGGTTCAGAAGATCCATTGGCTATCACCCTATGCTCCGCGCTTATGAACTTATCATTGGTTATAAGCTGCACACAGTAAAAAAGAAGGATCAAACCCCAAATCATACATGAAATGAAGCAAGATCGAAGTAGCAACATGATCTTTTTAACCTGAAGAAAATCTCCAATGTTAATGACTAGAGCCCCAGGGACAGGAGTAACATCAATCCAATACTGTTCATGGAAAACTTGAAGCCCTCCAACATTGTCTTGAAGAAGAACGGTGAGAAAGGAAATATCGGTGTGCTTGTTTATGCCTATAGTAAGGTCAGGCTGAGGGCAAGGTGGGTAGTGTTGGCCAACCATATATTGAGACTTGGCACAGTCCATGTCCTTGAGATGATGAGAGTTCAACCCCAAAGCCTCTGATAGAAGCTCAAATAGCCTTTCACCTAAACTCATTATTTCCTTTGAGTACTCCAGCATAATCTCCCTGCCCCATATATGCAGAATTATTAAGCTGTGTATGCTAATAAACGTCTAGCTACTACATTATCCATGTGGAATCATTGAACGAATAACACATGATTTTCTGACAATAATAGTGAATGACTTACCCGCAAACCGCGGGCAAATCCTCTAATCTGGGAGGCTCGGGTGCGGTATAACAACCGAGAGTGTCTCTCCAACTGGCGGCCTCGGAGTTTTGGAGATCATGATTGCTAAAGTAAAGCACGTCTCTAGTGTGATCCCTAGAGTAGAAGCGTTTCTTGGCTTCAGGTTCTTGCTCGTGAAACCCGCGAATCCCTTGAATCATCCTCTCCAGAACCTCCACCGGGATGCCGTGATTCACCAAATGGAATAATCCCCATTTCTCAGCAGCTTCTCCGATCTTCTCCACCACGCTTGCTCCTTTGAGATCAACGGTAGGGATGGTGAGATGCTTTGGAGGTGGTGGCGACTTCAGGCTTGCAAGAGTAGCCGGCGTTGCACGGAACAGGGCCGGAATCTCTGTGATTCCTGAATCCACAAGCCCTTTCACACCGATTTTGGCCTCGTCGAAAGCTTTTGCTTGACTTGAACGATCAGTTGACTCCATTGCTTCTTGGTCTTTTTTTTGTTTGTTTTTTTGCTTTTCTACGTCCTTAACTAAATTTGTATCATTCAGATAACAAGAGAAATTGCCACCTCATAAAGAAAATGATGTACGTATATCACAACCACATCTAATATTAATTTGGTTATTTTCATATATATATATATATATGTATATGTATATCCAAATCAGTCAACCGAACGTGGACTAGTCCACCAAGGTTTTAAAAAACCTAAAATCATATGCTTTTGGTTAATCATTTAAGTTTACAAGAATATCTGATGAACATATAATTAAACGATATATCATCGGTGGATGATGATGATAAATGAGGCCAATAAGCTTTTTTCGTGATACAACATAAAACAAGGTTCAAAAGAGGGGGAATCTAATCCCCAAAGTTCGTAGATGAAAATGGTAACACGAGGACTTAAAACAAGAAAGTTCCTCGCAAATTTTATTACATCACGGCTGGAAGATGAAGTAAGTAAGTAGTAGTAGTTTTCATTGTGTACCTTATTTGAATGTTACAAATATCCTTATGCCTTTTGAGAAAGAAAAAAGAAGCTGGTTTCACGAAAGTTACTTTGAGATGAAGACCGAGCAGAGCCACCAATATAATTGCTTCAGATCCTGAAATGGTGTAACGCAGGGTGACTGATCGTTTGGGACCTGAAGGTGTTTGAAAACTCGGTGATGGTTAAGTCTCTATACTTGGCAGGGTTTTGTTCTGACAAAAGTTCTTTGATGGGTCCATATATTCGTGGATTCGGCTTCATGAACGTGCTGACGAAACATGGCATTGAAATCCGCGGTTCAGAAGATCCATTTGCTATCACCCTATGCTCCGCGCTAATGAATTTGTCATTGCTTATAAGCTGCACACAATAAAACAGAGGGTTAAACCCACTCCATAGATGAAATGAAGCTAGAAGCGCAACAATATTTTCTTTTTAACCTGGAGAAGATCTCCGATGTTAATGACAAGGGCGCCAGGGACAGGAGAAACATCAACCCAGCATTGGTCATGGATAACTTGAAGCCCTCCGATATTGTCCTGAAGAAGAATGGTGATAAACGAGAAATCGGTGTGCTTGCTTATGCCTAAAGTAAGGTCAGGCTGAGGGCAAGGTGGATAGTATTGGCCAAACATGATATGAGACTTGGCACAGCCCATGTCCTTGAGGTGATTAGGGTTTAATCCCAAAGCCTCAGATAGAAGCTCAAAGAGAAATTCACCTAAAGTCATTAGTTGCTTTGAGTACTCCATCATAATCTCCCTGTCACATCAAAATATTTGCAAGAGATTAGCGTACGTCTAGCTATTCACAAGGCACATATAACAAATCTATTCAAAATAACTTTGGTATTTAACTTTTTGATTTATTTATCTTTAATTTAATATATACATTGAAAGATCTGTTAAAATCCAATGTGAAATAAATAAATAATTTATTAAAAACCAATGAAATCATTAAAAGGTTATAATTACTATTTAGAAATCAATAACTCATGATAAAATCAAGTGTAGAATCCACTAACTTATGTAGTTATTAATTATTGACTTTTTATGCTTTTTCAAGTTTAAATTTTGTAATAACCGAGTTAAAACACACAAGATATCCGATCTAGTAGACCCGAAGCAAGTAGATGAGAAATACGCCAATTCGTACGTGGAAATTCTTTCTCATAATTAAAGTAAAAGAATATAATCTCTATCATCATAAACCAAAAAAAAACTAAAGAGAAATGAATCCTAGCTAGCTAGGTGTTTGGTATGGAAAGGGAAACGTTACCCGCAAACCGCGGGCAAGTCCTGTAACTTGGGAGGATCGGGGGCCATGTAACAGGCGAGCGTATCTCTCCAATTTGCAGCCTTATTACAAGTGTGGAGATCGATGTTGCTGTAGTAAAGCACATCTCTAGTGTGATCCCTAGAGTAGAACCGTTTCTTCACTTCCGGGTCCTGCTCGTGAAACCTGCGAATCCCTTCTTTCATCCTCTCCATCACCTCCACCGAGATCCCATGATTCACCACCTGGAAGAATCCCCATCTCTCCGCAGCGTCTCCAATCTTCTCCACCACGCTCCGCCGCGATATCAAATCCATGCTTCCTCCTTTCAGATCCACCGTGGGGATCGTCAGCTGCTGCGAAGGTGGTGCTGTTTGTTTCAGGCTTGTTAGAGTATCCGGAGGTGTATGGAACATGGCTGGAATCTCTTTGATTCCCGAAGCCACAAGCCCTTTCACGCCGGTTTTTGTCTCGTCGAAAGCTTTTGCTTGACTTGAACGATCACTTGACTCCATCTTGCTTCTTCTTTCTTTTTTTTGCAATGCACAGATTTGCATAAGTGCTATTATTCCACATCTTAATGCACATCTTAATACAATTAAATAACAAAAGGAATCGTGACCCATATTAAGATAACAAATAAAGAAATGAATCGCCAAAAACAAGGTCCATTAGTTTATTTCAATTCCTATATTAAAATTTGGATTCTTAATTGGTCGTTTGTCTTTACAAGTAAGAATAGCATCCGGTTTGAACTTTTGTTAATTAACTACACACTTACCATATTAAATCTCATCGCCATTGTTGCTCGCCTAGCTCTCGAAACGCCACTAATTAGCAAAACAACATTTAAAGATATCTCGTTTGGAGGACTTTGGACAATCGTTCCGCTACTGTTCATTTTCTCTCTCTTTGAAGTTTTTTCCAGTTTTTACAGATCTAGTTTTTTCTGCCTCTGTTCTTCATCTTAGGTTATGAATTTGCAAGACAAAGCAGGAGTAAGGCAAGCTATCTTCTCCGGCATTGGAGTGGTGTGGTTTTTCCGGTAAGCGTGGCAGCGGTGGCCCTTTCTCGGTGGATGAGAGGCTTCTCTTCCGTTTCTTCCTGGTTATGGACGTCGGTGGAGATCGGTGAAGTCTTTCTTGGTTCAACCACTTGGTTAGACGCTGTAGCTGTGGCGGAAGACGCTGTGGATTGGTGGGTTTTCAGTGCGTGTTTGATGGTTAACAAACTGGATCTGAGATGGCTGTTGCGGGTTCCGGTTGCTGAAGGGTTGTCTGAGCCATCACCCTTCTTTAGCCTCCGTTTTTTGTCTCCATCAATCCGGATTGAAGGTTGCTTTGCTTTTGGAAAATTTTCAGATCTAAGGTTTTGGAGGTCAGAGGCTTGGAAATGCGTGGTCGTTTTGCGAGGTTGGGGACTCGACCAAATTGGGTGGCGGAGTGTCGGAAACTGGGTTTTTTCCGTTAGGTTTGTTGCAGGTCCGGCCAGCTCATTGGTAAGAGATTTGCGGCAGGACTCGTATACTTCGGCCAATGATCTCGTTCCGGTGGTTGTGTTGCAAAGTAGTGGGCCTTGTATACGACGGTACTAATAGATCTATTTGCTGCCTCCGTTCCACTGCCCAAATCCACCTCTGGTTCTCTTTTTCCGGTGACCGGATTTTTCCTGTTTTGTAACTGTGGACGATTGTAATTCCGGGCCTAAGCCCAATTGGGACTGGACCTTTTTTTTTAAAAAAAAAAAAAAAAGATATCTCGTTTGTGGAGAACGCATGCTAGCAACTTCCCTATCTATAAAATCAGATTTGCACCCCACAAACTAAAATATTATTTACGTACTTGATTAATTCCTACAATATAGTCATTTACAAAAATAACCCTCCATTTGATATTTAAGTCAAAATCAGTCAACGGAACGTGGAATAAATTATAACTTTCGACGCTCCGATCAGATTCATCATCATCTCTCTCTGTGTCGCTCCGATTTTGAATTTGGAATCTCTTAGTTAAGTTGGAAGTTTGTTCTTTGGTCTTTTCGCCTAGTTGTTGTTGGATCTGTTTTAAATTAAGCCAAAAACCTCCGATTAGATCGATCTCGGAACCGTCGAAATACAGTTCACCGTATCCGTTGTTTGTTTTTGGTATATGTATGTTTGAGAAGCTCTTACCATCTTTGTTTACAAGTCTGGTTCTTGGTAAACTTTAGCTATGAACACCATCGTCGTTGCTCAGTTGCAGAGACAATTTCAAGACTACATCGTTTCTCTTTATCAACAGGTTCGTTCCTAACCAAACTTTTCTTACTTTGGCTGGATTCTCACTTTTGGGCTTAGATAAGCTTAAGGTGCAGTTATGTGTGAATTTGAATTTTTTTATTTTTTTTATAAAGATGATATAATATGTTGTTGTTTTGAAGGGATTTCTGGATAATCAGTTCTCAGAGTTGAGAAAGTTGCAAGATGAAGGAACCCCTGATTTTGTAGCTGAAGTTGTCTCTCTATTCTTCGACGACTGTTCCAAGCTTATTAATACCATGTCTATATCCCTGTAAGCTTTGCTTACTCTCTTAGGCTTCTCTTTTTTATCTAACATGGGACTTTGTCTCTAATCCTCCTTCATATTCATTTTTGAGGGTGTAAATTAGCTTCATATATTCATGACAGCATTTTATGAGTTTATTATAAACATTAGGGAGCGGCCAGATAATGTGGATTTCAAACAGGTGGATTCAGGTGTTCATCAACTCAAGGGTAGTAGCTCCAGGTTTGTCACAGTGAACACTGCTAAATTTGCTTTTCTAGTTTTAAGTGACCAAACTACATTGATTTTAATGGCTCAGTCTCTGCTTTGTACTCAGTGTCGGTGCAAGGAGGGTGAAAAATGTGTGCATATCTTTCAAGGAATGTTGCGATGTTCAGAACCGTGAAGGGTGAGTATATTTTTTAGCTTGTTGATGCAAAATGTTATTGGATCTCTAAACTTTTTTATTATATGAGAAGCTATTCTTCTAATTCACACACAAATTGTGATAATGATATCTGGCACAGGTGTCTAAGGTGTTTACAGCAGGTGGATTATGAATATAAGATGTTAAAGACTAAACTTCAGGATCTCTTTAATGTGAGTTTTAAACTTTGCGAAAACCTACTTGTTCTGCTTGTGTATTCTTTTTACTGAGCCTTTTGCTACTTCTCATTCTTCTGTTTCTGTTATGTTATGTTGTTGCAGTTAGAGAAACAGATCCTCCAAGCTGGAGGTACAATTCCTCAAGTGGATATAAATTAGACCGATGCGTTTCTCGATTATGCAAATGTTCAAGGCTGATGACACAAATGAAACCGAAACTCCTCTGTAGTTTTGTTGTTGTTGTTATGTTTTATATTGATTAATGAGGTTCAGCAACACTGTCCCTGGCCAGATATCGTGTCTTGTTTAGACTCTTAATTGAGTTCTAAGAGTAAAAATTGAATTATTAGTCTATAAATAGACATGTCCATATGTATTCCTGTCACAATGCAACCACCATTTGGAGCCTTTGTTCTGACCATCATGACTTAGAATTCTCAGCATTATTCTGAATCTGATATACTCTATTGGATTCATGATTTTGATTTGAGCCGTAAAGCATGCGGGTACTAGTTAGCACTTTAGACGATTTCATTATGTGTGGATTAATCAAGAATGATTTGTTTGAATTATGGATAACACGATTCCATGGTCTCTTTATTTTGTTAACGGTATTCCATGGTCTCTTTTATCAACATTATTGTTATAGGGCTTATAAGACATGATTGTGACAATAGATTGAGAAAGGATTGGGCATGTCTTGTTAGGTATGTATTTAATATAATGTCCGAATTACCTCAAACTAGGAATGAAATAAAAAGAAAATGTCGAAGAATTATCAATAGATTGTTTATAAGTGGAATAAAAAATGTGAAGCCATGTGTCTATGGTAATCACTAGGTGGAGCATTTTTTTTTTTTTAAAGGAAGAGTATGTGAAGTGAAAGAGACTAATGAAACATAAATTGAAGGCATGGAGGCGTGTAATGTAACAAATAATAACAAAGCTTTTCTCCTCTATCCTTCATTTTATCATATCCATCTTCATCATTTTTATTTCTCTCAACCAATGTTTTTAAAATAATTTTGTAATATCCTTATAACATGGTTGGTTTTAGGGTTCTTCATGAAACCGATTCAAAAGTCAAAGCAAATCTTATATCGGTTACTATGTGATCTTACCTTCTATGGAGAGAGGATTCGACGACACACCAAACAAACACAAGAGTCCCAAAACGAGTGCGTTAATTGTCTCGTAGTGCGGACCATCTTAGGGTTTAGACCTTTTTAATTTTGTTCATTATGATTGGAACGTATTGCTTTGGCTTTCTTGCAAAGCCAAGTTTTCTTTTCATAAATCTAATTTGGTCTACTCATCACTACCTAGTCTCTCTTAGAATGAATACTAAATCATTTTTATTATGCATGGTTGGTATATGTGAATCAGTAGCGAATCATTATTTGAAACGTATTTAGATGTACGCTATGAGTTAATTATTTTCAGAAAACGGTAGTTACACTTATGAAACTAATTAATGCACATCAAAAGTAGAGACAATCTGCTAATATACGTACACAAGGCAAAAGATTGTACAGTAGAGGTATATATCGAGCTATTTTGTTGCTTGCGTATGTAGTGAAACAAATGTTAAAATTGGGTAAGCGTTATAAATGTTGACCTGACCATCTTATGCATGTGTTGTTGCTAAAACTTGTGGTCCAAGCTCCTATTCCTTTTTTTAACATACAAACAACAAGTTTTGTGAAAAACCAAATGAGTAAAAACTAGAGAAATATAACATGTCACTGTTTTTACCATATTTACTCTTTTTTTTTCCTTTTGCTTTTAAACTTAAAGTCAATCTCTTATGCGTTGTCCAACTTTTTTACCAATTATCTTTCTTTACGCCCACGGAATTGAAGGACCATTTGCCAGCTACCTTTGTAAAATTTAGACAGTTGGAACAACCTTACAAATCTTTTTTTTTCTCTTTCACCTATCTAACTGTCATAGCTAGCTTTTACATCTTTCTCATATTCATTTTATTCATTCGTAAAATATTAAAACTTTCTTTCATATATAAATATAGATTAATACAGTTATATATTTTTTGGTCAATGAAGTAAGTTAGTAATTAGTATAATGGCTAAATGTAAACGAGTGAAAACAATTGACAAAAACATTTGTTGATTTATGCAAGAGTCGGTATACGAAACATTTCTTCGATAGATGTGTTAATCTATAACTTCATCAAAGAAGCCCTATGGCGAATCAAACATTTAGTACTAACTAGGGACTATAACATTTAACTAATCAAAAGTAGTTGTGAAATAAACTTTTGGTCGCAAGATTTGTTGGAAGTGGATATAGTACAGTAAAGCTTAGTTAGATATAGACTAGGACACACTTCAAAGTTGATATTGACTAAAACTTTCATCAGTTACATTGACCATTACTTAACCATCTATCATAAGCTAAACTTCCTACGATATGCGTTATGATTTGTGTTAAATATCAGGAAAATTCTTTATTTTATTTTTTCATCAACTTCAATCAGGAAAATGAAATTGTAACGCTGATTTTGTGTTTTAAAATCGAGCAAAATATATCTGGAAAAAATAATAAAGTACAATTATAAAACAAAGGTAGTAGCTAGTACAATAGAGTAATTATCGAACCAGAAAGCTGACGTGTCACGGAAATCTCGCTCGTCCAAGCTGTCACTCAAAACAGTAAAACTGAAACGCACACAAAACTCACGTGACGAGAAGACACACTTTTTATCGTCTCTCTCACCGAACCTAATCTGTTTCTTTACGAACCTAAGGCTCGGACAGCCGTTTTACCATATTACCTGTTCCCCATAAAAACCACAGCTAAAAGAAAAGAAGGCACCTTTTTTCATGTTTTTACTGACACAATCCAAATGTATAACCTTTCTTAATTTAGCATTCTAATTAGTGTTTTTGTCCGACACATTAAATTTTCATATCATCGTCTTCCACCACAAGCCACCAAAAGAAACAAACAAAAAGAGCGGAACAAAGAGGAAAATGAAAGTATAGAGAATTTACCAAGTATCTTTGTATGTATGTTAAACTGTATATTAGATTAACTTACCATGTAGATTGTAGAGAATATGTATTCTTCTTATTAATTATGATGTGAGTACAAAGAGAAAGATAATCTAGAGTTTAGATTACAAACTTGATTGAGAAGTAACTTAACATATATACTTATCTTCGTATATTCTTCTCTGTACAAAGACTGACACTATTAGACAAAATAAAATATAAAAAAAGGAAACAAAAAATAGAGGAAGAAGAAAGAAGAAACAGACGACGACGTTGATTCATTTCTTGGGTTTTTGGCTTCCTTCTCAAGCCATTTTGTTTACTCTCTTTCTCTTCTCTCGATAAACCTTTCTTTTCTTCCTTTTGCTAATCGTTTATTGATAATCCTCCATTAAAGCTCTCACGGAAGCTCCCACGAGAACACCTTCTTTCCACCACATAAACCAGAGACTTTCCCTCTCACGAGAAATCAGAAAACAAAACCCATTTTCTCTACTTTACAGCTCGTCTCTGTTCTTCCCTCTGTGTATATATATAGTCTCTGTTTCTTGAACCTGTAACGGCTAAGTCTGAAGAAGAAGAAGAAGAAGATGATGATGAGATTTACCAAGTTGGTTTGGTGTTTGATGTTCCTGCTTCGATTCGGCTTCTTCACGGAGGCGATTCTCGACCCAGTTGATTTCTTGGCTCTGCAAGCTATTCGTAAATCCCTCGATGACTTGCCAGGTTCCAAGTTCTTCGAGTCTTGGGATTTCACTTCTGATCCATGCGGCTTCGCTGGCGTCTACTGCAACGGAGATAAAGTAATCTCTCTCAATCTCGGCGATCCTAGAGCCGGTTCACCCGGTTTATCGGGTCGGATCGACCCAGCAATAGGCAAACTCTCTGCACTCACTGAGCTCTCCATTGTCCCCGGCAGAATCATGGGTGCGTTACCGGCAACAATCTCTCAGCTAAAAGACCTTCGTTTTCTCGCAATCAGCCGGAATTTCATCTCCGGCGAGATTCCGGCGAGTCTCGGCGAGGTTCGTGGTCTCAGAACACTGGATTTAAGCTATAATCAATTAACCGGAACTATCTCTCCGTCAATCGGATCGTTACCGGAGCTCTCCAATTTGATTCTCTGCCACAACCACTTAACCGGATCAATACCACCGTTTCTCTCACAAACTCTAACCCGAATCGATCTCAAACGCAACAGCCTCACCGGCTCAATCTCACCGGCGTCTCTCCCTCCGTCGCTTCAATACCTCTCACTCGCTTGGAACCAGTTAACCGGATCGGTATACCATGTTTTACTCCGGTTGAACCAGCTTAACTACCTTGATCTCAGCTTAAACCGGTTCACCGGTACAATCCCCGCTCGAGTCTTCGCCTTCCCGATCACAAATCTTCAGTTACAACGCAATTTCTTCTTCGGTTTAATTCAGCCGGCGAATCAAGTGACGATCTCCACCGTCGATCTCAGCTACAATCGATTCTCCGGTGGGATATCTCCGCTTCTCTCAAGCGTTGAGAATCTCTACTTAAACAGCAATCGTTTCACCGGTGAAGTCCCGGCGAGTTTCGTGGAGAGGTTGTTATCGGCGAACATACAGACTCTGTATCTACAGCATAATTTCTTGACGGGAATACAGATTAGCCCGGCGGCGGAAATCCCGGTGAGCAGCTCGCTGTGTCTGCAGTATAACTGTATGGTGCCGCCGTTACAAACCCCGTGTCCGCTAAAGGCCGGCCCACAAAAGACTAGGCCCACTACACAATGCACCGAGTGGCGAGGGTAGTTTGGTAAATTACGCTTTCTTATATAATACTATGTTTTTATTTTTTTGGTTAAAGTTTTTGAGGAACAGAGTGTTTCATCGTGTTAAAAAAAAACTTTTAAAGGAAAAAACGATTCGTTTATTCGTTGGTGAGAATGAAGATTAGAGTTTTGGTGTGTACAAGTGTCTTTGGAATAAGGATTATATTGATGTGAGGATGAAGATTGTCCACTATCCATCGTTTCTGCGTATTTAAAATTGGAAAATGATGGTTTTGTTTTATTGAAGAGTGTTCAAAATGGTTTCATGAATGATCTTGTTTACCAAAATTTGTTTTCAGAAAAGTAATAACTTAAAATTCGTTTTAATAGAAAAAAAGGAGTGGGAGATGACAAATGAGTAAGCAGTTTCAGTTCAAATGAAATAAAAAAATTCATAGGAAAATAAATGAGTAATCAATTCTAGAAATCAAAACATTTATGAACACAACAATCAGAATGATAATGGAATGGGAATATTTTTTTGGTAATGAATGGAATGGGAATATATGCTTTTTAAGTTTCAACCTCATAACCATTTATTAAAATTATAAAAGTAGAAATAAATCAGGCAAAATGGAATAATGAACAATTGTTTTCCAAACTTAAGTATATTAAAGAAAATCACTTTTAAAATTGTCCTCTGCCAATACCAAAATAGAAAGAAATGAAAAGAAAAAGGTTCCGGTACACTTGTGCAGCTTGCAAATGAAACATTTACACCTCTTCAACCGCACAACTTCTATACCAAATATCTGCCTTTATTCACTTGACTCCCCTCGAGCTGGAGTAGGCGGCATCTCGATGTTCAGCTCCTGAGTCCATCACAAAAGTACTTAAAAGCTCGGTTACCACAACATGTTTCATATGCTCAATATCTATTCTATATGGTAAAGAAACGGGAGGCTTACCTGCATCCATGCTTTGTCTGTATAGTCTTCTTCTGAAGATGAGATGGGAGGAGGGTGAGGATGAATCAGCTTAGGATAAATTACCATATCTCTACCAATTACCAATATTGCTCCCGCATTTTGTGCAGTTCCTGCTCATCACACACACAATGTTTTTTATTCACATGCCTATTATATGTATGCAAATGTCGAAATAAATGAAAGTTTCTATAAACATAACAAATGTACCACAGTAATTTGTAGCAGAAAAGACTGTTATAAGCCGTCCGTCAGCGAATCTTTCAAAGCCGTCAATAACACACTCGTGTGCTCTTAGTATCATCTCCAGACCATTCCTTTCTAGAAATGCCTTGACTATATCAGGCTTCATTTATAAGACAAGAATATGCGTTAGTAGTTGAGCTTGAAAATGGTATTCATAAAGTAAAAGATAAATAAGGAATAGGCCTAACCCCAAATGAGACAACACCTTCTCCTCTGGCATTGTCTACTATACCCAAAACAGTGTCATTCATCGTAGGATCTGACCTGTTTATCCATAAAAAAATGTTATTACACAGCTTGGAAAGAAAAAAAGTTAGAAATAGTTGAGAGTATGTTACCATAAGATGTCTTTCAAGACCATTGATCCAGTATCCGGGAATGCCGGCCTTTCGATATTTTCAATTTCTTCGATCGTAACTGCCCTCCCAATTCCGCCATGGACACACAAAACTTTCTTTTCTAGAAGTGCAGCAAGCGGAAGATAATCAAAAACTTGATTAATCTTTAACCATGCTTCGAACCCATAGGACTCGCCCTGGTAACGTACAGAACAAGATTATATATGTTACTTCATTAATTAGCCAATGACAATGAGAATATATATTCTCTGAAGAGACGTACCATTCTTTCTTCGCATTCTGTAAGAAAACCATAAATTCTATTCATTGCAAGAGACTCATGATTTCCACGAATCAAGTGGATGTTCTTCGGATATTCTATCTGCGTATAAGAGACAGATCTTAGAAGATACTAAAATCAAAAAGTCATAACATATAAGAAAGAATATCTTACCTTCAAAGCAAACAGCAACATGATGATCTCCAAGCTGTGTTGTCCACGGTCAACATAATCTCCCAAAAACAAATAGTCTATATGGCTGATGAAGACGTATATATATTTAGACACACACACAACGATTGGTTCAGTGACTAATATTCATGAACAAAACTCAAAAACCAGTAAAAACATGCTAGGAAGCTTGAACTTACGTGATATCTCCTTCCACTGAAGGATGTCCATATTCATGAAATAAACGCATCAAATCCCCGTATTGTCCATGGATATCGCCGAAGACTTTGATTGGAACTTTGAGCTGAAGAAGTGTTGGTTCATTCATAAATATTTTCTCTACCTCATCGCACAAATGCTTAACTTCTAAATAACTCAAGAAAAAATCTCTGTTGGCAGGAGGCGTCCAGGTTTTAGGTCTCAACAGTGTCGAAATGACCTGCAAAGCAAGCAACGTGTAAGTGCATGAAGATGGGAATATATGCTGAAAGCAAGATCATATATATATATACACCTTCTTATGCAAGTCTTGAGTAGATTGATCCAAGCTTGCAGTTCTCACCAAGCCACCTCGATTTCCAACCGTCTCCTTTGAAATCACAACCAACACTCATTTATTGAACATATAACATTCTATATAAAGAAAGATAGAGGAGTGAAGGAAAAAAATATTATTCCACATACAGCTCCATGTTGAAGTGGAACGTATCCTTCAATAGCACTATCATAAAAAGCATTTTCGATAGTTGGTAAGTTATGTGCCTCTGCCAATCTATCCATCGCAATTTCACTTGTGCTGATATCATTATGGAAGAAAGAAGGATTTGTTTAAAAAAACAAAAAAACCTATATAGGATTAAGCACAGAACAAAAGAGTGTAGAAAAGTGTGTACGAGTATAGACCTCCTCATTATAAAGGATGAAGCTTCTGGTTCAGAACTTAAAGGCTTAGGTTCATCCATTAGATAGTCGTCGAGCAACATATCTACACGAGAATAAAATTCAAGCAATTATTGTTAAAAGAAACTTTGTTACTTTTAACTCAAGGAAGAAATCTGCAAACTTGGAAAAAGTCAAATTGATTAGTGCTTAGATATGCAAAAACCATAGGACTAATATATGAAAGTCAAAACTATATAAGTTTCCTTTGATTTTACAATTATCAGGATTATCTTCTTCTGGTTCAGGACTTGAAGACTGGGATGTTTCAGCAACTAGCAAATCGTCGAGCAATACATCTACACAAGAATAAAAACAACAATGGAATTGTCATAAATATTGTTACTTTGCCTTAACTCAAAGAAGATGAATAAAAACAATGAAATTGACTAGTGCTAAGATATGCAAAATCCATCTCAAAAAACAAAATTTGTATAAGTTCCTTTTATTTTAATGTCAATATAATTTAAAAATTCAGGGCTACCTTCTCTAATCCCGCCATGCACATATAGGTGGCTGCCAAACGATGCAGCAGCATGGTGACAACGTCGCATAAGTTGATATTGATTTTGTCTATTGGCGCCGCTCGCAGAGGTCTCTGGTTGATTGGTATCTACCCATTCACCAGTCTCAGTATCAAGCACTGCAAGGAAGTTTTTTTTTTTTCCATAACATTATCCACTACTAAGTCTGATATATATCTGATAAGGATCAAACTCAGATTCTCTAGAAAACAGCGGTTAGATATTTACCAGCAACAACTGCTTCACCATCGATTAGGCGAGCCCTATTCAGTATACCCCCAATGACATGCAGTTTTGAACCTCCGAAAACCTAATAAGAGAGACAATGAAGTTAAGGAAGTTTTTGCAAAAGATAGGATTAGAGCATGGAAGTGTTGGTTCTCACCGCAGTATGTTGATATCTCGGGGAAGGAGCTACAGCTGGAACAGGAGTCCAAACATTATCGCTATCCATTTTCAGCCCGTAAGTATCTCCCAGTGTCTGGAAAAGGCAAGCATTAGGGTGTATATACATGTCACAATTCAATGAAAGAGATTGGAAAAACAAAAGGTTGGCTATTGTAGTAAACAAGAACTTCGACTTTTTAAAACTTCTATGTCCTATTTACATAAAATAATCTATGTAATTTTAATTAGGGAAGAAATATTATACCACTCCTGAGTGATCTATTCCACCGCAGAGCAAAAAAATACCATCTTCTCGAGAACTACCTGAAGCATACCTACAAAAATGTTAAACAATGAAGAGTTATAACTCAAAGCAATGTGTTAGAGTATACTTAAATCAACTAAATTACTAACATTCTCCCACTTGGCTGATTGCCAGACGGGTTCAATCTGTCCCATGAAAATGGTCCACGCGTGTCCAATGCCCATGTATCATCCAGAATTTCATTTCCTACTCCATAGACAAAAGTCGTTTTAGGATGTTTAAATATGACATTTTTACAAAATAAAATAGGATAATGATAACCGAAATTAAAGTTCCTTCGTAGAAACATAAATGAAAACATTGTTGGAAGATATATACATATTTGTTTCGCTAAGATAATTTTGAAATGCCAAATATAGATTAGGAATTTGTTCGATGGAGACATTCTCCCTTTCTGAGGGAAACATATCATGCATCTAAATGTTTTCTTACTTATGGATGTACTATATGATATATTGATATGTATAAGTTAAACAGAAAACTGAAGCTATATATACGATTACAAAATGCAAAAGAGAGACAACATATATCAATGCCAAACGAAAGCGGAAAACATAGATAGACGTACCATTATTCCCGCTGAATATGACAAGCCACCTCTGAGCAGCTATATCCATAACATGGCCATAGCGAGGGCTTGGAGTCTCCCCTCCAACCAGAAACCTGAACGGACATTAAATGCGTAAAAAAAAATTCAGTAACAAAATAGATCTAGCAAAGATTTATAAATTCATAAATGAACTGACTTAATCCACTTGTTATTAGTCATGTCAAGCATGTAGACATCTCCATCAGAAGGTCCGGATGGACCAATCCCACCCTGCCAACAACAAAAACGACATGCTCATATGTTAGATCATAGACTATTGCAACCTAAACATCCATCGTGACATATGTAAACTTCATGAACGATGCTATGACAATCAAATTAAAACAAAATCTTTCCAGATCTGTGTTCTCGGACAATCACCTGAATAAGGATCAAGGTGCCATATAAAGCGGCAGCATGACAAGCCCTGGGAGACGGAACGTCACCAATCGGATTAAGCCTACACAATTACGAATCGTTACAAAGAGATCCTATTAGAATAATGAACTAAATGATTTCCTAAATTCTAATAAGATCCACCTCTTCTAAACCAATTGAAATCATCAATAAGAAAAAAAAAACCTAGAAACAAACATCAAGATCCTCAATTACCTTGTCCACTTCCTGGTCAAAACATCAAAAGAATGGACCGAATTGGTGACGCCATCTAAACCTAGAAAAACAAATCACATTACAAGAAACAAAGCCATCATCATCAGAGAGGATCTCGAAATCTCAAAACCCTAAAAATTTCGAAAAATCGGGAGTAAAATCTTACTGATCTCGGGTAAGGAGGAGTTATGGTTGGCGACGGCAGTAGTACTGCCGCCGAAGAGGATAAGCTGATGGGAATTGTTGACGAAAACCGCCGTGAGAGTATGGCCGCATCTAGGACCCGGCCAATCCTCATCGGTATCGTAAAAGGTCTGTATCGATTCATACGAAGGAGATGGATATTGATAAGATTGATCAGGAGCCATAACACAATATTTTGTGGTGGAGAAAGGTGGTGAAATCCAATCGCCTTCGTCTCCATTTTATAGCCTAAAATTTGTCCACGAGCGCACTCTTTTAGTTTTGGTAAGCAAATAATGAAGTTTAGACTCCGACGAAATTTCTTGAATGGCATTGGTGTCCAACGGCTAAGCGATTAGTGAAATTACGAAAATGCCCACGCTATATAGTCTTTGAATGGCGCTTATTGCCTCGTTTGCTGGTCGTTGTTCAATAATTTTTTTCCCTTTCGTACAAAATGGTAAAATAGAAATACGACGCGTTTTAAAAAGTGCGCGGCATACTTGTTCTCGAGACTTTTTGTATATTGTTTCCTCCAATTTGATAGTTTTATCGACCGGACCGGAATAGACTTTTTGGTATATTTATTGTTTTAATTTTATTTTTAAATGATAAAGTTAAGGTTTTAGCAAAGTTTTCCAACTCTCTAATTTTCATAATGACTAGATTTCTTTCCGAAAAATCAATCTATTTTATTAATTAAAAATGTATGTTCATTGTAATTTATTTAAGAATACGACCTCCCATTTATAAGAAATATATTTACTGCCAAAAGAAGAAGAATATAATATACAGTCATTTATATAAAATATAATTGTGGACCTTTTAGTTAATTATACCAAATAAGAGATAATAATTATATTAATTATCAATTAATGAGTTGTGGACCCTTTGTTGATTTTTAAAAGTAATTAAAATATATTAGGACTATTTTAATTTTAAAATGAAATGTGGACCTATAATTTTAATTACCAAATGATAACATGTGAGCTGTATATTGAGATTTAATATAAAAACTTAAATTTAAAGTCTTAGAACATTTTGATTTCTTTATATATTTTGATCTTTACTCTACTAAAAAAAAAAGGATACGAAAATAAAATGTTTGAATTGTCAACAACTCAACATTACTTGATTCATTTTAATCAATTCATCTATAATATTGCAACATTTTTGTATATATGCAGTTTCTTAATAGTCAAGAATATATTACATCGTTGACTCTGTTTTATCCATCAGGGAGCAGAAGCACAACAATACTGTTAGAGAGAAAACAAGGAGAGAAAAATCCTCCAATTTTCTGGAAAAAAACTACAATCAAACATTCTTAAAGAAGTCTTCAAGAACGGGACTTTTAAGAATGAACAAGATTAATAAATGAAATTATAATGGTTAATAATCATAACATTTATACATGAACTTTTCAATGATAGACATAAGTCACAAATTGACAAAGTTTAGAAAAGAGAAAAATAGAAGAAGAGTGAGTGGAAGAGAATCCTTTTGCATGAAGATACAGCTTTTCTGAGTGATTGAGAATTTCTGACCCACATGATCAGACTTGGCAAATGTTAGTTAATTACGGCCATCAACTTTTTGTTCTCCAGTTCCATCAAGATCCATCTTAGTGTCTCAACCGGATTTGCCGTTAACCGCACAGCGAACTCTTAATGATGAAGAGATGTCAGTGGTTTTTACGAGTTTAATAAACCGTTAAATAACGGGTTTTTACTCTGTTGTTGTTGCTGCTGTTGACCGTTGTCTCTCTTAAGCTGGACTTTCAATTTCTTACCGCTTAATTGGCAACCGTTCATTGTGTTAATAGCGTTCTGAGCAGCTGCCTGTGAGTCATAACTAATGAATCCTGCGTGCAGCAACAAAAGGGTTGCGTAACGGTTAATTCGAGTCTAGGGGAAAGAATGAAGATGATAGAGGAAGAAAGCAAGAGCTTACCGAAACATTTGCTTATACCAGTGGCCTTGTCTACAAACACCTTGGCGCTTAGAACCTTACCAAAAGGTTGAAACGTAGCCGCGAGTTCTTGATCCTCGAATTCCCGAGGTATGTTATAAATAAATAGATTCGCACCTGCTGGTCCTGAGAACATCAAAGAAATTGCTTTAAATATCAGTAACATAACGACTAGAAACTTATCAAAATCTTATTTGTTCTTGTTTTGGACTAACTAAACCTTCTGTTTGAAGCGAGGAAGGTATCGATGTGCCGTTATTAGAAATTCCAGGTGAAACTGTGGTTAGAGGAAGGCGAGGAGGTATCATCCCTCTAGGAAATGCCATAGGATATTGAAGACCATGGTAACCGTAATTTCCAAGAGCCGTTGGGAAGTTTCTGCGGGGGGCCAAACGTGGTGGGACAGACTCTGTCAAAGCGGTTCCCTGCAATGCCCTGCCGTTACCTTGGTTAGGTGAAATCACATTGTGAAATGCATGTTGAGTCTGGATAGGTGGTAGCATGTAGCCATAAGTTCCAGGCACCTGTTATAGAGAAAAGTTTTAAGGATCAAATAAAAAAAGTCTTGCAACCAAAATACACCAATCTCTACAGCTTTTTCAAACCTCATGAGTCCAAAAAGTTCAATCCAAGTAGATGAGAAAACAAGAACTTACATGATAGCCATATCCATTGTAAGGAGGAACATAACTCATAGGTAATGCTCCAAACATGGAGGGGTTTTGCGGATCGAGTCTGGAGACATGAGATTGAACTTTTAGAAGTCTTCGAGCTTGTCTTTCCTTTTCTGTGTCTGCCCATTTAACAATCAAAGGAACATTTGCTCCCTAAAAGAAGAAAAAAAGAATGTGATATTGTCACACTCTCCATACAAGTCTTTATAAAATAACAAGAATGTTCGAGAGAAGTATATGTAATAAGCACATACCTCCATTATATGTCTTCCGTTGAGGGCTTCCATAGCTGCGACCGCTTGTTCTTTAGACTCGTACTTTAGAAACAGACAGCCTAAAATAATCCAAATGAACCAAATAATTAAAGTCAGTCAGAACTCTGGTATAGAGTGCTTGCTATAGATGCATAAGCAAGTGGAGATACATACCTTTGCTAGTTTGTAGAGACCCTCTTAGAATCTGTAGATCCTTAATGGTTCCGTATTCAGAGAATAAGGACTGGACTTCAGTTTCAGAGACATTCTTTGGAAGCATACCGACGAAAAGTTTGTGCTCTGGATTGCACGAACAGTCAAGAACATCTATCAAATTGATTGGTATCAAAAATTAAAAAATGCGACCAAACTCTGGAAAGAAAGAAAAAAAGAACTCTTTTGGTGCTTAGACTTCATCACTCAGAAGCATTTTGCGTACCTAGTCTTTCCAACTCGCCATCTGCATACTTAACTTGCAACGGACTAGATGCCTGAAACATATCATAAGAAAGTGAATTCTATAATTCGAGAGAGGGATAAGAGTGTACATAGCCCATAAGCATCCTAATGTTCAGATACCGGCCACAGAAAAATCGAAAGAAGCAAGGATATATATATACACCAAATTTTTGTTAAAGATCGCTCAACAAAAAGTCAACACAATGAAGCAAAAGTTTTCTCTTGGTATTTGGGTTCCTATAATCTCATTCCTAGAGATGTTCTAGCTTTTTGCATCTTGCACGTTTTAGTGACCACTGACATACATCTATAGTGGACCAATGTGGTTTCTTGGGTTTGAAGAAATCAGCTAGAGAGGATTTGAAACGAACTAGTATCATCAGATTACAATAACTGATAGGGCAGATTCTGATCAGCCAAATCAGATTCATGATTTCACCTCGATGGATATATGATATATATAACCAAGCAACAACATGCAAAATTAACAGGGACAATAATCAAGTACAATGCAGATCGAGACGGATAAAAAGAAGAAAAATCAATCTGAGATTTTAATCAGTAGCTTGAAAAAATGTCACCTTAAGTAGTTTTGATGTACACAGAAACATCAGATTCAAATATCAGAAAATCCCAGAAAATTAAGCAAAACAGCTTCAAGAATGGTAACAAGAAAGAAGACTTACCCCAGGCAATGTCTTCTTGTTATGAAAACTATTGATCACCTTGTCAGCATCTTCCCTTGTAGGACATGTCAGAAAACAACATCCTACAATTCCACAAGAAATTAGGGTTTTCACAATTCAAAAATAAAATAAAAGCAACGAAGAAATCACGCGCAATAAAAAAGAACAAAAAAAAAAAAAAACAGGGGAACTTCCAAATTAAAGAAAGAAAAAAACAGAGTTCAAATTAAACGAATGAAACGGAGAAAATTAGGGTTTTCAGAATCCAAAATCAGACGAATCGAAAAACCATCTACAAGTATCCTCGAAACAGAGAAAAACTTCTAAGAAAAAAAACAAAAAGATATCAAAAGTAACGTTCTTTGGGAGAAAACAGAGGAATTTTTTTATTAAAAAAAAACCTCGAGGAGCTCGTGTTGTCTTCTCTTTAATGATGTTGACTTCATTGACGATGGAGAATTCTCGAAACAATGTGAGGAGCTGAATCTCCGTCATGTGCTTCGGAACTTGTCCGACGAACAGCTTCACCCTCTCTTCGTTCTCCATCGTCTCCTCCGCCATTATTTCTTTCTCTCGACTTCGTCGTCTTCTTCTTCTTCTTCTTCTTCTTCTCTCTCTACAGGCTTTTTCTTCCTGAATATTTATTTATTTACTTTCTTTTTTTTGGAAAAAATAATAATAATAAGAAAAAAAAATGAGAGAACTACTAACTAATGGGTGACAAAGTGGTTAAATTAAAATACGGACTAAATCTGGGCTCGTCGTTATTACTAAATTTACGATATTGCCATTAAAACAGCTGTTCAATTAAACAAGAAGGCGAGCCTGTGGGATGCCAGGGGAACACTTTCGGATTGTTTTGTCTGATTATGGATGTGTTGTCATGCCGAATTTACCATTTTATCCGCGTTTTTGTTTTAATATGGAGTGTGTGAATAAGCTGACTATTTTTTTTGTTATGTTTAAATTAAATAGCTGTCATTTCTTCAGTCTTCTGCATTAAAACTCAAAATGTTAGTTTATGTTTAGTTTTTTTTTGGATTTTTATTGTCGTTTGGTTTAAAGAAAAGTGAGTATTTTGTTTATGTTGGATATCGTTTGTTAAAGTTAGTCTACCTTTATTCTAATATTTTTTTTTATCAATTCCTCCTTATAATGGATATGATCATCTGACGTTAAAGTAGTGATAGATATATGTCCTAATATTTTTATCACTAAAATTTTTATATATTTAATTCTTTATTAATAATAAAAAGTGTAGGTTTGTTTAAAGGTCCAAATCAAACATACACAGTTACAAACACAAAAAGAAAAACCTTTTTTTTCTTTTGAGCAGTTGAAATTTGAGTATTTGACAATACACATGGACACGGCTATAAATTTCCATATTAATTATTTTATATAATATATATATTTTAGCTTTAGACAATAATATATTACACCATTGAAAAGAGGGTTTGGACATTTCAATCTAGCCAAACCAACTCCAAATGCAAACTGTCATTTTTAACTTAAATTGAATATAAACATTTTTATCGTTTTCGCACCATACAACTAAATTAAAATCAATCCAATCCTATTTGTAACAAGTGATGAAGTGAATAATAATATGTGTTATATTAATGTAACATATTATTTATTTTTGGAACGGAGAATCCAATGACCAATTCTAGATTTGTAAAAAAAAAAATTAAAAGTAAGTAAATCGAGAAATAGTTATAGAAATAAATACGACTATACTAGTTGACCGTAGAATTTATATCCATACACGAGAGGTCATTTTCATTTTTCAGTGACAACGAGTAGAGGACACTGAAATAAGGGTAGAGTGTCGTAAATATAAGGAAATACTAGTGGCAAAAACATAAATATGACAGACTGTCCTTGCCATTCGGAAATAAATAACCACATCAGCTCCGATTCTTACATCAAATTTCACAAAGAAGGCCGCTGACTTTATTTAGTTTACGTTTTGACCCCACTTGTTTTCTGGTTTTTGTGCATGTTTGTGTGAATTAGTCATTGATAAACGATAATAGTGTAGTAGTAATTAAGAAGAAAAAACCACTCGGCCGCTTAATTTAGCATGAAAACGTATTAAAAGAATCTCCACTGTTACTCTGTGAGTAAATGATAATATTTCTATTGCATTTCATGAAAGAAGTCAATGAAAAAGTTTGACATATCAATCAAGTATTCATTAGTCTACTAAAATATGTATACGTTGTTAGATTAATCTATATCCAATCTGTAGATAGTAGATAACGTGCTTATGTAAAAACAAAGTTAGATTCTACATCTCACCAGTCTCTGGCATTTCAAATTTGCAGATCTTTGGGAAATTTACTTATCCTCATAGTGAGACCCAAAAGTCTTCAGACTTATGATCATATAAAAGAATATCATTCGACAAAACCACAATCATATAGAAGAACATTATGAAAATCTAAAATAATGGTCAAACCTTTTAAACAACAACTTCTTATCACCATTTATTACACACATAAAGTAAAAGAAAACAAACTTACAGATATTAAAGAACAAAACAATTGATTTCAAAAGAAAGACAATTATATTTAAACAAGAAACGAACAATAGAAAATGTAACAAACATCCATGGACTTAGGTATAACTACAATCCTATGATATACCTTACGCTAACTAGTTGAGAGTATACCCTACCTATCACAGAGTACAAAGATATTTAGAGAAAGTTCCTCAGTTTCTGTTCTTGATCACTCGGACCTCTCTGTCTCCTCTAAAGAGTCATGAGCTCTTTGGAAGTAGAATCTGTGTTTGGGAGAGCCCAATTGCCAAAGCCTTTCCCCCATAACCCTTCAAGCTTAATCTTCTTAAACTCAAATGGCTTCCACATCTGTTGCTTCCTCTGAGAATCACCACCTTCCTTATTACGCCTTGCAACAACAGTATTGGTAACACGTTTCTTAAGCTCTGAGTTCTCTTCTTTAAGCATTTGTATTGCTACACTCATTTGCCTTATAGCTTCTCTCTTCTCTTCATCTTTCTCTCTCACCATTTCACTGTAAACCTTATTCTCCTCTCTCAGCCTCTCTATCTCTATCTTCATCATCTCAGAATTTCCATTACCTTCACTGTAAACGACTTCCGATGGTTCTATTTCCTCAACAATGCCATCAATTTCACTTTCATCGACCCATTTGCTTTCACCGTTATCTATTTCAGACTCCGCATACTCCTCATGAGTCTCACAAGCCTCAGACCAAGAAGACTCATCACAAGTTGATGATTTCTCATGACTCTCCGAGTCTGAGCCATGTTTATGCACAGAAGAGGGTCTCAACAAGTCGTACCTCTCGGCCAAGGAGCGATGTGAACGGTAGAATTCTTCCACCATAGCTATAAGCTCGGGCCTTTTCTTGTAATACATCTCAGCTCGTGCCGCAAAAGAATCAGCATCCTCATCAATCACTCTCAGCATTTCCTTTGTCTTTTCATCCAATTCTTCAATAACACAATCAAAGTTCACCATGTCAAAACCTCAATGAAGTTAAATAATTGTGTATCATTACTTAGTCTCAGAAAGATAAGATACCAAAAGAGAATCATCTACGACTATTATAACCCAATTACAACAAGTATCTTGATAACCAAAGACCTTTGAGAGGACCAAAGACCCATACACCAATATCAACACTTGGATTAAGACATTAAAAGAACCAAAATAAACGTGTCAAACCTTGATGAAACTAAATACCGATAAGATACCAAGAGAAGATACCAAGAGAAGAGCATCTTCTCCAACAACAACAAAGCTTTGTGACTAAAATTCATCAAGCAAAAACGCAATAGCTTACCTTTGAAATCAATAGACACACATATACCAAAATCAACACTTCGAATTCGAAAGAAGAATCAAATCATAAGTAAATATATAAAAATTCTTGGAACCCAAAAAGAGAAATTTTTACCAGAGAGAGTAGAATGAAGCCAAGGAGAGAAATTAGTAGTGTTGTGATTTCCAATCCACCACCATTTTGATGAGTCCATCACCATCTTTCACTCTTCTTAAAGCTTTCTCCACTCAAAAAACACAAAACAGCAAAATACAAATCAAAGACTCACTCTTTGAATTATTAGATTAGTTTCATCTTCAGTAACACAAAAAGCAGAGACTCCGAAAATTACCAACCTCGGTGCGTGGAAAACCAAGATAGACAATAAATAAACGGCGCCGTTTCTTCTTCTTCTTCTTCTTCTTCTTCTTCTCCGCCTTGAGAGCAATTTTAAGGAGTTTAGTATTCTTCTGTCTTCGGACTTGAGAGTTCAGAGTCTTTTATCATTGACATTAACTGTCTTAACCAATCGCATATTGCCACGTATGGTATTTAAGTAATACACAGCAGAGTTTGTAATTTACGGATATACCCCTGGAGGCTAAGCGGCGGATGACATGGCAGAACTTCACTGTTTATGTCCTTAAATGACGTTTCCACCCCTTAATATGAATTTTTGGACTGCCAGATTTGGTTCTTCAAACGAATTATTTATTACTTAAATAACTATTTTTTATAGAAAATTTCCTTAATCAAAGTCAAGTAAAATACTATTCAATGATTTCCTCTCTATATCAGAGTTGTTCTTTAATTTATTTAAATGTTTATAACCTTATAACAGTGTAGTCAAAGATTTATCATATATGGAGCTATGAACAGGGGTAGTTTGGGAGTTATGTTCAGATGATAGATATGAAAGTTATCTAAATGGGCCCCACGAGGCATGTGGGCCGGGGTGAGCGTAACACGCAAAAGGAGTTTGTGCAACGGTCGATAAAACTCTTTGCCGCAACTTTCCATGGCTTATTAGTGTGTAATGAATAAGACAAAAAACATTAAAGTAGTCGGGAAAAATAAAATATTAAAGTAAATATAAAAAATTGATGAACCTCATATTTAGTTCTTCATTTGGCTTTGTTTCATTATTAGCTCTTTTTACAATAAGACAAGTGAATCTATTTTTTTTCTTTTTAAGGATGTTATTGTCTTTGAATAATTTTAAATTTGTACCCTATTTATAGATTAAAGTATTGATTAACACTTACAGGCGTTAAGCACTATTTCTACATAAAAAAAATACACTGATTTGCATAGAATTCTGTACAAACAAACAAAAAATAGAAATTTATTGCTTTATTTGGGGATTATTAAATGATTCAGGGCGTAATAACGAGAGAGATGAAAAAAAAAGGAAATTATGACAGCTAACACTAAGAGGCTTGATGACAAAAAAAAAAAAAAAAAAAAATACTAAGAGGCCTAATGGCTTACATTAGGCTGGGCTGATCACTGTTTCTTCTCTTTGGAAAAGCTCAGATTTCAACACTTTGAGCAATAAGTTTTTGTTTTGGGTTCTTAAGGAGGATATGGATTTGGATTAGAGTCCGTAGATAAGCATGTCACTTGTGAAAAAGTTGAATGCACAAGTTGTCTTCGTTGCCATTGGCAAAAGAAAGAAACGAAACGACAGCGTAACAGACGCATGTTAACATGCACATCACAAGGCTAGAGTATAACTTTCTTTTCAGTAATCTAATCCTCTAAAGCTGCTCAAAACTTGCAAGAAACCAACTGTTTGCATTGGTAAGTTTTGACTTTTAACAACACTGCTCTTAGTTTGTCTTCATTGCCATCGCAAAGAGAGAAAGGAGATGATGTTAACATGCACATCACAAGACTAGATTTTGACCTGACCTTACACACTCTCTTTCTCCATCTCTCCAGTTATCTAATCCTCTAAAGCTGCTCAAAACTTACATGAAACAATGGAAATAAACTCACTCTTCTCACAACAATGGGAAACACAGGCTAGATCCACTCCTTCGGGTTGATGCAAGCATCCAATAGCTTCCACTCTTCGGTCCCCTCTTCCGGTTTCTGCACTCACAAACACCATTACTACATTGCCATATTCAATTGAATTTAGACCAAGTTTCTTCACAAATGAGGAAAGAACTTACATGGTCATATTCCCATCTTGCTGAAAGCGGAAGAGAGACGAGAATGCTCTCTATTCGTCCTCCTGTCTTCAGACCAAATGTCGTTCCCCGATCATATACCTTCCATCCATCATTACAAATACATTAGTGAACAAGGTTCATAACGAAAGATTGGAGAGATGAGAGTGAGAACAGAGAAAAAGACTAATGTTTTGGTCATAGTACCAAGTTGAATTCGACATATCGCCCTCGTCGCAACTGTTGCCATGCCTTGTGCTGCTCTGTAAATTCCATGTCTTTCCTTTTCTCTACTATAGGTATATAAGCCGGCACCACTGAGTTTGCGCATTCTGTAAACACCAATTGCTAAATTAGTCTACCAAGAAACTAGACCAATTAAAATAAATCGTTTGTTGTAGATTGAGGACAATCAGTCCCTTACCAGTGGCAAATGACAGAAGCATTTCCTGATCATAGTCATTAAGATCATCAAAAAATATCCCTCCAAGTCCTCGTCTCTCATCACGGTGCTGCAAGCAAAATCAAAGATTTCTAAGAAAAGTTTTCAAAGCCCTCACACTAACAATAGGCTTCTGAACGTCTCTCTAAGCAGTTTCTACCCTCTCAGATTTGACTATAACATCCCTAAACACAACTCAAAGAATAAGGCCCTCAGTTCCAGAAAATGCTTCAGGATCTCACAAAACTTACCTTGATGTAAAAGTAGTCATCACACCACTTCTTGAATCGGGGATAGAAGGAAGGGTCAAATTTGTCACAGGCTTGCTTTTGAATCTACAACAACAAAGAGCAGTTTATATAAAAGCAACTCCATGATCACAAAGCTCATATCTTTAGAACAAGGAATAAGGCTCAGTACCGAATGGAAATGCTTGACATCTTCTTCAAAGATGTAAGCAGGAGTGAAATCAGTGCCACCACCAAACCACCATTGCCTTGGAGCTCCAGGAACATCTGCGCCGTTGAAAATTAAAAACTTAAGACTGTTGTCCAAACAAAAGACAACAACTTTACAATCTCACTGAGACTTTAGCTTTTTTACCCTTTGGAGCATCTGTCTCGAAATAGCGATAATTGAAATGCAGGGTTGGGGCAAAAGGGTTCTTGGGATGCAAAACCTAGAATCACACAGAAATCCGTAATGATAAAACATGAGAACCTCCAAGAATCGTAAAATTGAAGGGAGAGATTCATTACCGAGCTGACTCCAGCAGCGAAGAACGGAACAGGACCAGGTTTCTGATCAGAAGCTGAGCCCTTTGCAGCTCTATAAGCTTCAGGAGGCATAACACCATAAACCACAGAGACATTAACACCAGCTTTCTCAAAGACATTCCCGTCCTGCAACACACGACTGATTCCACCGCCACCACCAGGTCGAGACCAAACATCTTCTTTAAACTTAGGACCGCCTTCTATAGCTTCAATTGCATCACAAACACTGTCTTGAGCAGCCCTAATCATAGTCTCGAAACGAGCCCTGACGGAAGAAGAAGAAGAAGATGGAGTGACGTCATCAGAATCCCTAAGGAAAGTAAAGGGTCGTTCAGTTTCGGGAACTTCTTTCTCAATTGAGACTGAACATCGCAAGGCGAGATTAGGTTTATTTCTGATTGGACGGGAGAATCTGAGAGTAGAGGGATTGGGAGAATAATGAAGACGATGAGAGGAGAAAGGAGCGAAAGTAGGAGAAGAGAGGAGAGTCGACGAGTGAGAAGCCATGTTTGATCCGAATTTGGATTTGATGCTGAAGAAGAAGATGATGATGGAGAGATATTAAATGATAAGAAGTCTTCGTCGTCCACTGATTTTGACCGCTCTTCCTTTTTATTTAACAGCTCAAGGTAAAAGAAAACACAGTTCCAGTCTTCTCAGACTAAACCACTTCTGAATTATTTAGCCGAAACCAAACCAGACACGAAATTAAAATTGCGGTTTAATTTGGTCGAACCGAAGATATTGATACACAATAGGCTCTTATCCTTCTTAACGGGCTTAATTGCCCAAATTAGGCCCAAAACGATTAGCCGGTTTACGGCACTATGCTATTTTGATGTGGATAAATCATGGTCATGTAATATATCTTTATCTATCGTTAGAATCTGTGATAAACAAAACAAAAGTGTATTATAGATTCGAATCCTATCTAATTATTATTTCAAATAACCAAATAGATGTAATTACAACCGTCTTATTCTTTCCAAAAAATAGTTAATCGCTGACAAAAGAAAATCCGGTTGGGCCCATCACGTTGTCTATATATTCATGATCATATAGAGAGTTCAGCCGCTTGACCTGCGAGGAATTCAAGAAAACCCTGCTTCACAGAGCAGTATTACACAAGAGACGAAAGAGCACTTTTAACCTTAGCAATTATATAGGTACCTTAGCTAGTTCTTCTTCGAATCTATACGATCGATATGAAGATTCTTCCGGTTGGATCACGGTTTTGTCCGACGGATCTAGGGTTGGTGAGGCTTTATCTTCGAAACAAGGTGGAGAGAAATCAGAGCAGTTTCATAACAACTATGGACATCCACCAAGACTACCCTTGGCTTCTTCCTCACGTAAACAATCCTTTGTTCAATAACAACGAGTGGTACTACTTTGTTCCGCTTACTGAACGAGGTGGCAAGATATTAAGCGTACACCGGAAGGTAGCCGCAAGAGGAGGAAGCGAAGGCGGCACTTGGAGAAGCAACGATGGGAAAAAAGAGATCAAGGACGGACACATGCAAAAGGGTGATGGGTTACGAGCAGTCTTTCACGTACCACAGGAGAGTGCATGGAAAGCTTGTCAAGACCGATTGACAGAAGATGGAGTATTCTCTTCACTAGAGTGATGACCTCCAAAAGGTTGTCTTGTGTCGGATCCGATACAAGAAAGAGGCGAACGTCAACGAGTTTGGACTCGTTAACCATCAGGCTCATCAGACTCAGGTGGCGGAGAACACCAACAACATCTTACGGAACCAAGTAGTGTAAGAAGAGGATGCTTTAACCGGTTTTGCTGATCAGCTTGAGATGATGCTAGAGGGACAAGAAGACCGTGAGCAGAAAGAAGAGGCTGATTTAACCGGTTTTGCTGATAGCCTTGAGACGATGCTAGAGGGACAAGAAGATCATGAGCAGCCAGAAGATGCTGATTTAACCGGTTTTGCTGATAGCCTTGAGACGATGCTAGAGGGACATGAAGATCGTGAGCAGCCAGAAGAGGCTGAATTAACCGGTTTTGCTAATGATGACCTTGAGACGATGATGCTAGATGGAGAATAATCTCGCGAAGTTACTCAACAACAACAACAACAACAACAACAACAACAACGTCAAGAAGATTGTGACGTTACTCAAGAGCAAGAAAAAGATGATGTGATGGTACTGATAAACAATCCTAATGATGCCCTCGCATTGGGGAATTATGAGATTATTGATCTAACTAGGGTTGATAAATGATACGACACAAACCAGAGAGGATAGAATTATATTTTAGTGGGTTGAGTTGATATGTGACAAAGATTACTATAGACATATGGTTAGTGTATTTGTGTAACTCCGGTAAAGGAGATATCATAAAAATAGTGGATTTTCCGGGGTAAAATTCTAGTTTAACGAACTTTATTTTAGTTTGTACTTTTGTTTTTCCATAACTCTACAATTAATATAGAGTTGCAGCAGTAATGTTAACTATTTAGCTATGAATTTCAATTGTGTACTTAAAAGTAATGTTTTTGGTTTTCAAAGATTATAAAATTCGAAAATACTAATTGTGATTTGTGAGTTCCATTGATAAATAAGCAAACATAAAGGACCAACAAATGTTTTGAAAACCAAAAAAAATGGTGGTTGTGGAGGTTGGGGCACATGAGAGCGTTTTTTTGACCAAAGTACGTAACAGAATCAACTTCTTCACTTGCCCGGTGGTTTCATTTTCCTTTTATAAAAAGACAAATATGAACTCATTTCCTCAAAACTTAATCACACCATGGCGGCTCAACTTCAACCTTATAACATCATCGAGACCTGTCACATCTCTCCCCCAAAGGGCACCGTTGCATCCACCACTCTTCCTCTCACCTTCTTCGATGCCCCCTGGCTCTCTCTCCCACTCGCCGATTCTCTCTTCTTCTTCTCTTACCAAAACTCAACTGAATCTTTCCTCCAAGACTTTGTACCCAACCTCAAACATTCCCTCTCCATCACTCTCCAACATTTCTTCCCTTACGCCGGTAAACTGATTATCCCGCCTCGTCCCGACCCTCCATATTTACACTACAACGCTGGCGAAGACTCTCTTGTTTTCACCGTAGCAGAGTCTACTGAAACCGACTTCGACCAACTGAAGTCTGATTCCCCTAAAGATATCAGTGTGTTGCATGGCGTCTTGCCCAAGTTACCTCCTCCTCACGTCTCTCCGGAAGGAATTCAGATGCGACCAATAATGGCAATGCAAGTCACCATCTTCCCTGGAGCTGGAATCTGTATAGGCAACTCAGCTACACATGTTGTAGCAGATGGAGTCACCTTCAGTCATTTCATGAAGTATTGGATGTCATTGACCAAATCCAGCGGCAAAGATCCGGCCACGGTTCTTCTACCCTCTCTGCCTATTCACAGCTGCAGAAACATAATCAAGGACCCAGGAGAGGTAGCCGCAGGACATTTGGAGCGGTTTTGGAGCCAAAACTCTGCAAAACACAGTTCACATGTTACGCCTGAGAACATGGTCAGAGCCACTTTTACATTGAGCCGGAAGCAGATAGACAATCTCAAGAGTTGGGTTACAGAGCAGTCTGAGAATCAATCTCCTGTTTCTACCTTCGTGGTGACTCTAGCTTTCATTTGGGTAAGCTTGATTAAGACACTTGTTCAAGACAGTGAAACAGAGGCCAAGGACGAAGTCTTTCACTTGATGATCAACGTGGATTGCAGGAATCGTCTCAAGTACACACAACCAATACCACAAACATACTTTGGCAACTGTATGGCTCCTGGTATCGTATCAGTCAAGAACACGATTTGCTAGGAGAAAAATGCGTCATGGCTGCTTCAGATGCAATCACAGCGAGAATCAAAGATATGTTATCAAGCGATCTGTTGAAGACAGCACCAAGATGGGGACAAGGAGTACGTAAATGGGTCATGTCCCATTATCCAACCTCAATTGCAGGAGCTCCGAAATTGGGACTGTATGACATGGATTTTGGATTAGGAAAGCCCTGCAAAATGGAGATAGTGCACATAGAAACAGGTGGTTCTATCGCATTCTCAGAGTCCAGAGACGGCAGCAATGGAGTTGAGATTGGAATAGCACTAGAGAAGAAGAAAATGGATGTGTTTGACTCACTTCTACAAAAGGGGATCAAGAAATTCGCAACGTAGCAGCCCCTTTCTCATCCAATAACTTGTAGCAACGAAATGATTCAACACAAAACCGAAGTTGTTCAGTCCCACGAATCATAACAAGTCTATCCGTTCCACCAACGCTTTTCATATTGTTTAATATCCATATCCAACCTCATAAATACGGGCAAAACATACTCTTTGTCCGAAAACAGAAACTCAAAACAAGAAAACAAAAAGATAATATAAAATTGAAAGAGAATAATGTAGTGATCTTGTTTAACTCAAGTCTCATGGTTAAGGAGACCAAAGCTGATGAGAACACTGGTAATTTATGAGTTTTTTCAGACTACAAGCACTAAGAAAACAAGTGCAAGTGTATAGTTTAAACTCAAATAGATTTCAATAAAAGCGATAAATGAATGAGAAAGTCTCAGTAAAATCCATTGAAGTCAAAGAAATTACAGCTTCTGCCAAGGGGTTCTCCCTGTAAAACAGGGTCTCAGCTCCACTGCACCTCGTAAGATTGGATTAGATCCTCATCGACATTCCCAAGAAATAATAACTCAGAAGAAAGACAAAATAGCAATGAAAGGCTCGGATAAGAATACAGCTTTTTCGATCAAGAATTATCTGAAGCAGAACTGGCGTATCAAGCTGTTACAATTCATCATCCCAGCCAATCAAAACACAGAAACCCATATAAAAAAAAAACAAAACTTTGGCTCATATTAAGAAATTCAACCATGTATTTACCGTATCTACTTCATTGAATAATCTCAGAAGCGCGGGTAAGTTTATAATCATTGCCACATAAACAAACGTTGATACCAACTCGATTCCATCAACAAACACAGCTCAAAGCAAAACATACATAGAAAAGAGAGATATAGACGCTTTTTTGACACAGAAAAGCCTAAGGAATACGGCAAATCTGCAACACAAACGCTAAAAATAATCTAGCAGGAGCTTTGGGGCTTACTTCTTCAAGTACCTTAGTTATCAGATTAGCCCGGGAGGCTCCTGCTAACCACACTATATATATATAATCAAACCCTAAAGCGATTGACGAAGAACCCAAATTCTAAAGATCGATTCTAATTGTACGACACAAAGCAAGGAAGAAGATGACTTAAATAGCACGCGGCTGGTCAAAACCCTAGCCTGATTCTCTCTATGCCAAGAAGTCGAAATTGCCCCCGTTAGTTTATTGTTGCGGTTAGACGTTAACCGGCCCCCGTTAGGTTTGTGATGGCTCAAATATGCCCGGCCTTACAAAATTCAAATTCATATGCGAATGTTATGCCTTAACTTGTTACAAGATCACAAATTACAAACTTCTTTTGCAGGTATTTTTGCATATTATTTTCTTATAATTTAAGAATAGTATTAAGTATAATTATACAACCTTGATTTCGAAAATTGTGTATGAGCTTACAAAAATTTCATGAGCATGGTAATATGTCAATCTTTGAACAAACACCAACTACTACCTGGTGAAACCTTCACTCCACTCTCCTTCATCTTCAATCTAAGTCTCTCTGCCTCTTCTTGTCTTCCAACACTCATATATATCTTCCCCAACAACACATAATTCGCGGGATTCTCTGGCTCTACCATCAACAATTCTCTTGCAGCAATCTCTGCTAGCTCAATCTCACCGTAGTTCCTACAAGCTCCAAGCAAAGCCCCCCATGTCTTAGCCGTTGGCTTCTCAGGCATAGCTTGAATCACTTTATAAGCTTCTTCAAATCTCCCTACTCTGCTTAAGACATCCACCAAACACGAGTAATGATCCTTGCTTGCACGCAAACCGTAATCTCCCTGCATTCTCTTAAAGTATACAAGAGCCTCATCAGCTAAACCAGCGTGACTACAAGCCTTTAGCACGTTCAGAAACGCTATGTCATCCGGTGTTACTTTCGCCAATTCCATTTCTTGAAATGTTTTTAGAGCAGATTCCGCGTCACCGTGAAGTGCATAAGCGGATATCAAGCTACTCCAAGCAACCACATCCCTATCTTCCATGCTATCAAACACCAATTGCACATAGACAATGCTTCCACACCTCCCATACGCCTCTACTAACCCGCTTTTCAACTGAGGGTGCGGCTCAATTAGATTCCTAAAAGCATATGAATGGATCTCTTTTATTAAACGAAAAGCCCCAATGGCTGAGCAAGCAGATACTAACGCAAGAAGGGTAATCAAATTAGGCTTGAATCTAAACTCTATCATCTTCCTATAGAATTCAATAGCTCTATAAGACCCATCTTCTGTACCAACTAAACCCTTTATGATAGCATTGAAAGAAGACTCATTTGGCATAACATCCATAGCTTCATACAACTCCACTGCTTCCTTAACCTTCCCACAATGTGTGTAATGCGAAATCATCGCGTTCCATACTACCGCATTCCTCTGAGGAATTTCGTCGAACAGTTTACGAGCATGAGAAACAGACAAGCATTTACCATACATATCGAGTAACGCGCATCCAACAAATGGGTTCGACAGAAAATTGGATTTGACGGAGTGTGCATGGACTGATCCACCGAGAACAGGACGGAAAGCTGCAGCGCACGATTTGAGAGCGAGTGAGAAGACGTGTGCATCGAGAGGTAAGGCGAAAGAAGAATGCATTTGAAGAAAGAGATTAAGAGCTTGTTCATGGTTTCCTTGGTTCGCGTAAGAGCTTAATTGTTTGGTGAGAGAGATCAATTTAGTGCAGCTCGACGCGTACGAAGAAGACATGGAGTGGTGGAGATAGAGCTTTCGGTGTTGGCGTCAGCCTTCAAGAAATACAAATTAGTTTGTTGTTAAATAGTTATGTTCTAAACAACCAAACAACAAAGTCGTTGTAGTATAGTGGTAAGTATTCCCGCCTGTCACGCGGGTGACCCGGGTTCGATCCCCGGCAACGGCGATCTTTTTTATTTTCGGCTGTACAAGCTAATTGGGCCTTATTCTTGGTCCCCTATAAATATGGCCCTATCAATGCCACTTCACTGACGCTATACGGCCCATAAAAGCCCACTGCACGTCACTTGTTCTTAATTCATGTGTTTCGAAGAAATTTCTATAACCAAAAATTTATAATCAAACAAAACAATATACTGTACAACGTTATATTTTGCGTCATCAGTAGATAACTTCAAGAACACTGTTTTCGCCTAAATTCTTCAGAGGAAAGTGTTTGAACAAGCTCCTGCAACCTCTCAGAACCAGGTCCTGGTTTCAACACCGAGTCGTCACCTTGCACAGAGCACTGATCATTGCCATTAGCTGAACTCCCGACACACCATCCTCCTGGTGCAAACCGGTGTGTCCGTCCCAATAGCTCTTTATCGATCTTGTCTAACGCAGGATCGTTTTTGTGGAACTTGCGTGCAAATGGAGCTTTGCTCTTGACCATATTGTCAAAATCCTTCAACGAGAGAGATCTAGGGTGTTGCTTTGGAGGACTGTCCCAAGCAATGTAGTGAAGGTCGTGACCGATTGCAGTGTTGATAAACTCTTTGCTGTTGCAGATTACTGTGTGGAAGTATCCTTCAGGAGAAGATACGAAATTTGTGTAGTACATTAGTATTGTTCTTGGGAAATTATCCCATCCCCAAATGCAGTACTCGAGGAAAGACCGAGTCAACATTATCCAAGCTGAGCCTGCAGAATTAAGACATAAATCATCTTCAAACATTTCATAATCTTTCTCACAGATATGAAACTGTGAGATTAAAGAAGATAACCAGTGAATAGCCTGAAAGAATTTGGAAGTGATCGCCGTTGAGTAGTCCAAGCGATATCGGATTTCTTCGATAGGTATAGGGCAGGATCAACAATGATTGATTTAGCCCTCTGATTCCTGCTAAGAAATTCCAAGTAAGTACAGATGCTTTGAGATTCTGGTGTGACTCTGAATAATGAAGCATGGTTATACTTACAGTTTCCATCCGGTGAGCTGCATATTCTCGATGAAATTGACATTCCGAGACAGATTTGAGAAGACATACAACAAATCTACAGAAACAAAAAGAAAAGCCAAAATTATAAGTCACAACTAAATATAAAGCTCAAAAGGATCATAGACTACTAAAGCATTATAGAGAGAGTTACTAACCATCTTGTGTTACTAGAGGATAATCCGAGGCACTAAGGTTAAGAAACCAATCCCAATGTAAGCTTTCTCTTAGCAAGATTGAAACGGCTTGAAGAGTACAAGCAATCATTGTAGGGCCTTTATAAGTAACAAGATTAGACTGAGCCATCACACGAACATTCTCCATTTCACGGAAAGTCGGATCAGTCTTCACGGACATGGCCAGCTCCATCCGTTCTCGAGGTGGAGCCTCAAGATCCAAATGCAGAACATACTGGTTTCTAGGATGGTACACAGCTTGTAAAGTCCTCATCATCCTATGACTATCGCCTTTTGTTCCCGATATTAAATAAGCTAATCTAGGAGGCTCTGGATTAACATCAGCCGTCGAATTCATAGATTGCTTGAAATCTGATTCTACAAAGTAGTCATTAGACTCTGAAACAACATCAACTGGTAATTGATCTTCTTCCCCAAAGAAGTTGTCGAATTGGCCAGAAATTAACAAAATCAGAAGAGTAATGGACATGATCAAGCTAGCTAGAAAAGGGAACAACCATTTTCTGTCGCTGAAAGCTCTAAACCCTGAATGTGAACTAACATGTCTCTTGACCCTAGCAAATGGGTCTCTGAATGAAACCAGCTTCCTATACAATTTTCTCATTCCCTAACCACTTATCCTATCCAACGAAGAAACCCAATTCAGATATGTTGTCTTCTATAGAATACCAAATTAGCATCAAAGATCGAATCTGATTACAGATTCAAATCAATATAAGGATTGATGCGAAAACGATTACCAGAGACCAAGAGGAGACTTGCAACAAAGTTTCCGAATTGGGCAAGTTCAGCAAAAATTGATTTAAAAGAGAGGACCTTTTTAAAGAGATAAAGAACATCCACTAGGGAATCAACAATCCAAAGGCGAAAGCAATGGCTTTTAGTCGAAGCTGAGTCAGATCTAATCTCCAAATCGATTTCAAAAATGAAACAGACAGCAGAAGAAGGCCAGAGATACTTCAAGTTTAAGTCTTGAAATTACCTTAAAGAGACAAGACACGTCCGCTGAAAGAGACAGACGCTAAAGAAGATAAATTCGGGTAGCAGAAAGAGACAGGAAAAGTGTTTACAACTTCTGATTGCAATAACTCAGAACTGGGCAAGAGAGAAATATGAAAGTTCAATCCTTTGAAGAAACAGAAATTTTGGTAAAAATGAAGTTGTCTGTAGATTCAAAGCTGTCTTAAAAGAGAAAATGTGAAATCGACGCGGGGAAGAAGAGAGAGAGAGATACAGAGAGAGACAGAGAGACATGGCAATTAATTTAAACATCAAACATTTCGTGGTGTAAGCTTTAATAATTGTTGGCAAAATCAAAATCAATCAGTAGAGAATTTAATGATCATGTACGACTCTCAAACCCTTTACAAGCGATGACGTACACGTGGCATTATCAACTCATAATAATACGTTAGATAAGTAACGAAATTAACGGCGAGAAAAAAAAAACACTGTTCTTATGTTGCTGCCTAATTCACTGCTAGTGAGTATAGTCTATTCTACTCTATAGCCAGTTTGACTTTGGTGGTACAAGGAGAAGGAACAACAGAGAAATCAAAGTTCGTTTTACTGTTATAGAGAATGTGTAAAAAAAAAAAGATCATAATCATACAAAAACTGGCATACAAAACTAAATATAGCCTGGCTATGACACACATTAGCAGTTTAGTATGCTTCCAAAAAAAGTTTCATCCAGACTGTTGCCGGCCTCTACCTCGCCCACGTCCGAAGCGACCCCGCCCTCTACCTCTACCACGACCATGGAAGCCCCTTCCCCGTTCAGAAGACTGCCCGCTGCTAAACCCTTGAGATTGTGGTTCCATTGGGGACTGCAAATCACTTGGTGACTGCGGGATTTGTGACTGTAGTGGTCGCACATCAGATTGTGCTTGCATTTGGAACTGCGGGTTCGCTGGAGACTGTGGTCGGTGCATCATTTGGTACTGCGGGTTCATTGGAGATTGCTGGTGGGGCTGGAACTGTGGTGGCATTTGGAACTGTGGATTCATTTGAGACTGTGGCCGGTGCATTTGGGACTGTGGTGGGTGCATTTGAAGACCTTGAGAAAACATATTAAAACTCAGCTCATTTGGTAATGGCTGCTGCTGAATACCACGACCCATCCCAAACTGTTGGTTGAAACAATTCTGACCTACCATTGCAGGCCATGGCGCTGAAGCCTGTCCTGGAAAGAAGTTTAAGCCTCCCGGTCCACCTGGCATTGGCATCTGGCCACCATTGAACTGCGGTTGGAACATCATTTGATTTTGATTTTGCATTGCCATGAAAGGTATCTGCATTCCCATCTGATTAGGTATAGGAGGAAGCTGATATGGGTTCTGCTGATTACTCTGGGGTCTCCATGCTGCATTGTTTGGAGGAAAACCGTCCATTTGAGGACGCGGACCACCCATTTGAGGATCAGAACGGTTTGACGATAGAGAACTAGATCCCTGGTTCTTCGTCCATTCCCCTGAGTAACTGCTTGTAGGCCTTCCGGGATCTCGGTTTTTCTTCTTCTTGTTCCTGGTGTTACCGGTTTTCTGGTCACTCATCATTCCTCTCTTTTCCAACTTCTGCATTCTTCTGTATTCGGCTTCTTTTTCATCATCTGAGAACTCTAGCTCGTCTGGTATCTCCTCGTCGTTATCCCCAGATGCATCGTAACCTTTCTTCTGCAGTTCCTTGATATTGAGAATATGTTGAGCGAAATCGGCGACAAATGAGACAGGTGTCCCTTGACAAACCCCTTCTGGCACTTCACTCTCTGAATTGAACCTCACAATATAATAAGGGCACTTCACGGGTCCAAAGATCTCATCCACCAGTCCCAATGGCGTTCTTTTTTCAGTTATCCAAAGGATAGAACCTTCAGTCAAAGGACTATGCTTTTCCATTCCCTCAACTATTACTTGTGCGCTCATTACCTGTAAAATCACAAATGAGACGGGTATGCTTTTAGCAGTGGATTGTCAAGACATCAAACAGAGAAGCAATAGCATACAAGTAGAGGTAATTTTTAATATACCGAAAGAACAACTCCAACAGGAAGTGTGGCATGGTGTGGTTCCAGAGTGACATCCACAGGAGGAACTGGAGGAAGCTCCTGCAAAAGTTTTAAAAAGGGGAAAAATCTTTCAAAATTTACACAACAAAAAGAAGGCTTCCATCCTTCAAAGAGTAATGCTAAAAACCTTGAGGACAGTACATAGTTTTCTTGTCGCAGTCAACCACTAATGGAAAAAATATCAACCACTAATAGTAATAGCTATGAAATGTGAAAAGCTGAAGGATATGTACCTTGAGCTCATTCTTTGACCTGATAGGTTCTTTTGTTTGCAAACCAAGGTCATCATCCTCATCATTGCTCCAAGCAACCATCTCATTCACATCATCATCGTCATCATCATCATCATCATCATCATCATCCTCATCCTCAATATCGTCATCCCCATTCTCCTCATCTAAATTCTCTATCTCACCCTCTTCAAGTTCCCCTGCTAGATCATCCTCTTTCCCCACAACCATGTGTTCAAACTTTTCTTCCTTCTTATTTTCCTCTTTGTCGCTCTCGTCCTCATCACTCTCCTCTTCTTCACTGCTACTACTATCACTACTGCTTGCAGAAGAGCTCGAGGTTTCGCTCTCAGACTCAGCAGAATCCATTTCCCCCTTAGCCTCATCACTCTTCTCATCATCATCCACGGCCAAACTTACCTTCTCCAACCCTACTTCAATAGAACAAGCCAAACCCTCATCAGTTTTCTTCAACCCTGATTCATCCAAATCCATGGTGGGACAAGCAACAGACGCATCAGACACAACAACTGGCTCAGTCTCACCTTCCATTGACCTCGAGTTTTCAGAAACAACCGGTTCTGAATCTTTTACTGCTGGTTCATCCCCACCGTTTGCAGACATCTCAACACAAACATTGGGCTCTACCTCAACCGAGCTCACTCCAACTTCCTCAGACATGACATCACAAAGCACAGGCTTTACTTCAACCATCGACTCAGACCTAACCGAACTCACACCAACTTCCCCAGACATGTCATCATTAAAGACCTCAAGCTTTCCCTCAATCGACTCAGAATTAACAGTAGTCTGATTCTCCGGACACATTACATCGCTAACAGTAACAACATCTTCTTGAGGTATCTCCATGTGGTACTCAAAGAAATCAAAGTCCGTATCTTCTATGCTAAAATCCTCAACGTTCCGATTACTCTCAGACCAAGTGATAGAATCGAAATCCGGAAAGGAATCGATGGAAGGGAAATCAAAAGAGTCCTTGAAAGTTTTTACCTTGGGGTCTTGATCGGCTACGACTTGCAAAGGTAGCTCTTCTTCAACGGTTTTTGCTTGATTAGCGGGAAATCCAACCATGGCAAGAAGAGAGAGCGCGAAGAAGAACCAGCGAAGAAAAGTGAAAGAACATGACTTTCGAGAATTAAAGTGGCGGCTAAGTTATATAAAGGCAGCTATTTTAGCAAAGGCGCGAGGGTTTATCGCAGATACGTTAGGGTTTTAAGAGCAGAGAGTACTTGGCTTTGGCTCTCTTGGTGGTGCCACTTCCCTCTCAATTAGGGTTTAGCCGTTCATCTCTCCCTCCACCTGTCTTTTTTTCTTTTCTTTATTTATTTTTTTATCGTATTTATTTTAATTTTAATCCTTATAATTAATAAATCAGTTATAAAATATAAAGATGTCTACTTTACAAAATCTACATAATTAGATTTACCAATTTGATTAATTTTCAATGTTCCATTAGCTTTATTTATAAGTAACGAACTTGGAAGAATTGTTCACCGGTGATTGTGGTGCCTCCGATGAATCTCATCATCCTGAAGCGCCATTTCAGTCAACACGCCTCTTTATGTCTCACGCCGTCAATTTCTTCCTCTGCTCCGACGAAACAATCCCGGATCCTGGAGCTTTGTAAATTGGGTCAGCTCACCGAAGCCATTCGGATCCTAAACTCAACACACTCGTCTGAGATCCCCGCAACGCCAAAGCTTTATGCCTCTCTCTTGCAAACATGCAACAAAGTCTTCTCCTTTATCCATGGCATTCAGTTTCATGCCCATGTCGTCAAATCGGGTCTGGAAACGGACCGAAACGTTGGGAACAGCTTGCTCTCTCTGTACTTCAAGTTGGGACCTGGTATGAGGGAGACTCGGAGAGTTTTCGATGGTAGATTCGTCAAAGACGCCATCTCGTGGACTTCGATGATGTCTGGATACGTTACCGGTAAAGAACACGTTAAGGCGCTTGAGGTGTTTGTGGAGATGGTGAGTTTTGGTTTGGATGCGAATGAGTTTACGTTGTCTTCGGCGGTTAAGGCTTGCTCTGAGCTTGGAGAAGTTAGGCTAGGGAGATGTTTCCATGGTGTTGTTATTACTCATGGGTTCGAGTGGAACCATTTTATCTCTAGCACATTGGCGTATTTGTACGGTGTGAATAGAGAACCAGTAGATGCACGCCGAGTGTTCGACGAAATGCCTGAGCCAGATGTTATTTGTTGGACAGCTGTGCTTTCTGCGTTTTCTAAGAACGACTTGTACGAGGAAGCTTTGGGACTTTTTTATGCGATGCATAGAGGGAAAGGGTTGGTGCCTGATGGGTCTACATTTGGAACGGTTTTGACTGCTTGTGGTAATCTGAGGAGGCTGAAGCAAGGGAAAGAGATTCATGGGAAGCTTATTACAAATGGGATAGGTAGCAATGTGGTGGTCGAGAGTAGTCTTCTTGATATGTATGGTAAATGTGGATCCGTACGGGAGGCTAGGCAAGTGTTCAATGGAATGTCTAAGAAAAACAGTGTTTCTTGGTCTGCCTTACTCGGGGGATACTGTCAGAATGGAGAGCATGAAAAAGCAATTGAGATTTTCAGGGAGATGGAAGAGAAAGATCTGTACTGTTTCGGCACTGTTCTTAAGGCGTGTGCTGGTTTGGCGGCAGTGAGACTTGGGAAAGAAATTCATGGCCAGTATGTGAGAAGAGGGTGTTTTGGTAATGTGATTGTAGAATCGGCTTTAATTGACTTGTATGGGAAATCCGGGTGCATTGATTCTGCTAGTCGTGTTTACTCCAAGATGTCAATTAGGAACATGATAACGTGGAACGCAATGCTCTCTGCGCTTGCTCAGAATGGAAGAGGTGAAGAAGCTGTTAGTTTCTTCAATGATATGGTTAAAAAGGGGATAAAGCCTGACTACATCAGTTTTATTGCGATTCTTACTGCATGTGGTCATACGGGAATGGTTGACGAGGGACGGAATTACTTTGTGTTGATGGCTAAGAGTTACGGGATTAAACCAGGTACTGAGCATTACAGTTGCATGATTGACCTTCTAGGACGTGCAGGTTTGTTTGAAGAAGCGGAGAATCTGTTGGAGAGAGCAGAGTGTAGAAATGATGCGTCTCTGTGGGGAGTTCTGCTTGGACCTTGTGCTGCAAATGCAGATGCCTCCAGAGTTGCAGAGCGGATTGCAAAGAGAATGATGGAGTTGGAACCAAAGTACCACATGAGTTATGTGCTTCTCAGTAACATGTACAAGGCGATAGGTCGCCATGGTGATGCACTCAATATTCGTAAGTTAATGGTTAGACGAGGGGTAGCAAAGACTGTTGGACAGAGCTGGATTGATGCTCACTAGAAAGCTATAAAGATTCGTATCCCTCTAAGGACCTTGCTCTAGTATACATGAAGAAATGGTGTTGACAACTTTAAACCACACAAAGTTTCCTTGAGGTCTCCATTACAAAGTAATTCAAACAAAAGAGAGTTGGCAGCCTAGACTTTGCAGAGGAAAGGGTTGTGTCAAATATTTTGTGTATGATTCAAGATTTTAACCTCAAGCAGCCACTGATACTTTTCTGGTGAAGAGTGATTTCTTCATAGTGCACGCATCAAGGTCGATTTTGTAGCTTCACGCTTCATCTCTGCAGCTTTGCCACTCCCTCGGAAGTATGCATATACTTGCTGAAAGTCGAGTATTGCACGTCATGGGTTAGAAAAACAGATGGATTCAAGTGATTTACAGTGCTGATAAATTCTGGAGTAGAAGAAGTTGAGAAACCTGAATGACCCAGATATTGAGAAGTGTTTCGATGCAGAAGAACCCAGCACCAATGAAATACATTATCTGTGAGGGTGAAAAAGAAGAAAATTAGGTGAGGACTAAGAAGACTCTCACAATCCGAAGTAAAGTACTTGTAAATAGACAGAAAGGTTACGTACCCCGACTGCAGCATTAGTAGTTAGAAGCTCGATTGCTGGCAAGAAACCTCTGTTCATATAACCAACAATGCATGGATCAGATGGAGATCATCAAAGACTCAAAAGGTTTTTAACATGTTCATGAAATGACGAATCGTTAAAGAATGTAAAACTTAAAAGGCTGATTCTGATGCTTTTATCTAGAAGAAAACTCTTACGTGAGAGACTTTCCTTGGAAGATGACTGGTGGAGCAACTGCAGCAAAGCCGCAGAACGCGATGTGGAACTGAAAAGTGCAAGACACGGGTTTATTTACTCATGGCTTCTTGAAAAACTTAAATGCAGAGGAAATCTACCAATAGAAATTCGGTTTTCTTACCACGTAAAAAAAGAAAAAAGCTCCAAACTTCAGGGCACTATCAGTTCTGCAAGAGGTACACATGCATTGTATTATTGACTCATTTCATATATCTATTTAAAATGCATCGTGTTCCAGCATATACTAAGAGAGCTGGTTTTACCTTGTAGCTCGGTAAAGAGGACGGTACCATAAGACGTACGCTCCAGGTACCCCAGCAAGGAAGTAAATTATTGAGAGAAGCCATATAGTGGGACCTGATTACAAAACAGAACACATCAGATGATTCAACATGGTCAGAGGAATTAACATTACGAATCTGATCGTTTAGGTAAAAACAGTAACCTTCTCCTTTGATCCAAGCTACAGTTACTGCCACAATATTCCACAAGAGACATCCTACTAACCCTGCATAGTTCAAGAATTTACCCTGTTAACATTTTCTTGATTTTTTTGCAGCGGTCTAAGAAGGGTTCACATACCTAACAATGTGGTGAATGCGACGTATTGGATCTTCTGTAAATGAATTGGAATCTCATTTGGAATGTCATGATGAATTAAAGGAAAAAACTCCGGCCAATTCTTCTCTTCAATGACAACTCCAGCTGCCAAAACAACCGTATCAAGTTAGCTACAAAAACCCGTAAAAGGTCATTGGAAGATGTAAAAAGACATATAGAAGATTGCACTACTTCGTGCTATTGCGTCCTCTCTTCTTTTAAGCTCCTGTATTGCAATGAGAAGAAGAAGACTGTTAGATACAGTCCTCATTGAATCAGTAGGTCTAAAGATTATATTTGAATATCGCCCAAGAGACTCGGTTACTAGAAATCACCTGCTCTTTCCGCTTCAATTCGTTCTCCTTGGCCTGGAGTTCCATCTCTTTAGCTCGAAGATCCTGCGAACAGAATCAGCAAAATGAAAACTTCCGTTTTCATCTAACCAGATTTTGAGTAAACATGAAAGGCAAAATGCAGAAGGTATTGAAAATATCGTACATTGCCAGAATCCAAAGGGATATCAACGGTTGCACCACGATCATAAGGTTCCGGTGGAAGTGGCTTGAGATAAGAGTTGCTCGCAGGAGGAACACTTGTATGATTCTACAACATAATAAATTGAGATCAAATGGAGAAAGACTACAGAAAGATCAGACATTAGTATTCAGTCATTATGAAACAGAGCTCTTTACCGCAAAAGGATTGATCTCTTCATCAGCAAATGGATTAGGATCGTGTCGTGCCATTCTTTGAGATCGTTTGTTTTAAGATCAAGAAACTTATTCAATAACAGAGTTTTTGGAGTTGGTTGGTGAATTTTGACAGAAATCGAAAATGGGAAGAAACTGGTTTGAACGAATGGATACTTTGTAGTCAGAGAGAGAAAACTAAATCAATGGCGCCAGAGAAATCGAAGGCATTTTAGAGGGTGCTCGCTTCGTTTTTTTTCAGCAAAGTTTCAACACCTATTAAACAGGCATTGTTTTCTTCCAATTTTGGTTTATGGATCGGTTTACTGGATTTTATTCGGTCAATTGGATTTAGTTCACTAGTAATAGAATTCCGGTTTTGCTTTTCATGTTGAGTTTTTCAACGGTTTGATTCAATTTGAATCCGGTTTTAAATATTGGTTACGAACACTTTAACGCACTTCAAAAGTTTGAATCCGAACTTTGCGGTTAGTGGCTCGAAAGTGACATGTCACAACTTCGTTTGTAACAGATCATTCATTCTATTGTTAGTTTATCAAAGTTATAACTCAATTATATAATGAAGATTTAACTATATTAAAAGATCAATACTATAATGTTTCAGCTTATCGTGCTAACATGTTACATGCAAAGAACACACCGAACGAAGCACAAGAAAGGGAAATTATATAAAGTTTTCAGATCTTGATTTTAAAAACCGGTCCAACCACAAAATATCATGTATATACAAATTACATAAAACATTATTCGTGAGAAACTTTAAAACTTAGCCGAGTGTTAATTATAAAAGATGGGATGTTAAGTCCGGTTAATTTTTGACGTATTTATATATGTGTCGTATTAAATACGTTAAAAACTAACCGTTTTTAAACATAACCAAAGCGATTTAATAAAATAAAAATAAATGTTAAAAGTTTAAATTATGTGTAAACTATATTGAACATAACACATCTCTTAAGGATTTTGGATATTTTTTTAAATCCGGTTAGATTTAACAACGTCATATTAATTAATATTTATAGAAAAAAAAGAGTTGAAAATCTTTTAAGAAAAAAAAAAAAAAAATGCTAAATATACATGAAAATGTGAAAACATGTTGGATTTGTGGAATCGCTAATAACCACGGTTCAATGGCGGGATCCAAAATCCGGTTAGATTTCACAACATCATATTAATTTAATATTTATATAACCTTTTAAAAAAAGAGTTGAATTTTTTAAAAAATAAATAAATGCTAAATATATATGAAGATGTGAAAAACATGTTGGATTTGTGGAATCGCTAATGACCAAGGTTAAATGGCGGGATCCAAAATCCGGTTAGATTTCACAACGTCATATTAATTTAGTATTTATAAAATTTTAAAACAAAAAAAAAAAGAATTGAAAACTTTTTAAGAAAAATAAATGCTAAATATATATGAAGATGTGAAAAACATGTTGGATTTGTGGAATCGCTAATGACCACGGTTAACTGGCGGGATCCAAAATCCGGTTAGATTTCACAACGTCATATTAATTTAGTATTATAGAAGAAAAAAAAAGAGAGAGTTGAAAACCATTAAAAATAATTTTTTTGAGAAATATATTTTGTTTTGAAAAATCAAAAATAGTATAAAAACCTTTTTTGTAATTAAACTATCTATAAGATTATAGATTATAAACAAGATAGAGATGAAAATTGACCTAGCCGAATGGGATGATGCATTGTCTCTGTAGAATTATCCGTCTTTCACACGCTACGATATCACAGATGAAAAAAGCTCCGAAGTTGCAACCACATCTACATACAAAGAAGAAATAATTGATTAGAAGGAATCTTGAATAAAAATCAAAAACTTTGAGAAATATATGATTAGGGTTAGAGCTAGGGAAATAATATAAGACCTAAAATTCAAATTGGATTAGACGAAACCCACTTTAAACATGAGAATTCTTTGTTTTGCGATCAACCAGAATACAGTAATTAGATACCATATAAAAAAAAGACGTTATTTGGCCAAAAATTCCAACAAGACGAAAAGTACCTTTTGAGAACAGAGTGTTGGAGTCGGTGCAAGTTGATTTGATCTCTTGACGATAGCCTTTGCTTTTGCTTCTGATCTTCATCCCCAAAAAAAAACAAAAATCGATCGTTTGTTTTGTTTTATGAATTAAACACAGTAAAATTGATGAAAGAGTAGAGTAAAATTCACGACTAATCAATCAGTGATCTGGGTAGAAGAAAGAGACGAGAGAAATAGAGAAAACAAAGAACGGTTTTACGATGAGAGAAAGAGAGGAAAGTGCTATCGAATGGATCTCTGACTCTGGATTTCTATTTATAAACAGTTGGGCTTTGCAAGTGCCCAATGGGCTTCGACAGTTTTTGAGGCGGTTAGTGGAGACTGATTCTTTCATGAAAATAAAATACGTTGTTGTTGAACTGTCTATTTTCTTATTTAATAATAAAATCGTACAAATCGAGAATACAAAATACAAGCTTACACCAAGACCTACCCATATACTAAGCCATGGAAGTAACAAATGGAGAGTCTTGTTCTCTCCGGCGATGACTGGAATCAAACGCCGACAACGTTTTGTTGTTCTGAATCTTCTTCATCCTTCAAATTATCACGAAGATTGAGCCTTGTTCTCTCCGGTGATGGGGTTTTATGAAGATATAAACGCAAACAATTCTTAAAACTCAAGAGTCAAAACAAGTTTCAAGTAAAGTCGTAAACTTGACACGCCTTTTAACACTACCCATTCTTTCATAACCAATCCCAATTTTGCTATGCATTAGCTTCATTGCTAAATCTGCTTTTCCCACTTTCCTCAACGCATTGATCATCACTGTTCTGATCCTCCCTGGCACTTCTCTTCCTCTCTCTGTTATCCCATCAGCTAATTTACAAGCTTCTTTTATCCGACCAGCTTTACACAATGTATTTATCATATCTTCACAAGCTGCATCAAGAATCACACCCATTGGTGCTAACTCATCCAGTATCTTACAAGCTCTCGCCACTTTTCCGGACAAACATAGCCCAGTCGACAACGCCCTGAAGCAAGCTGCGGTTGGTGTAATGCCTTTATCGATCATCATGTCCCAAAGCTTTAACGCCTCCTCGTTTCTATGTTCTTTGAACATTCCGGATAAGAGTATCGTGTATGTATAAACCGTTTGATCACAACCTTCTTCTTCTTCCATTCTCTTAAACAGGGCTATCGCTTCATCGACTTTCCGATGCTTTGTAAACGCATCGATCAGTGCATTGTAACAGTATGAATCCCTTGTGCATCCTTTCTCAGACATCTCTTCAAAAAGCCTCTCGGCTTCATCTACTCTGCCCGCTTTTCCTAAACCATCAATGAGACTAGAATAAAACATTGAATTGATAGCCAATCCGTCAAACCGGCAAGTATGGAAATAGTCCAATGCCTCTTCCACTCTCCCGTTTTTACACAAACCATTAACTACGACAGAATAAGTTACCACATCGGGTTTAAACCCTTCGTCTATCATTCTATGTAAAAGCCTTATCGCGTCTTCAACACTTCCACTTTTCGCATAACCATCTATCAAAACCGTGTATATAGCTACATTTGGTTTAGATCCTTTACGTATCATATTCTCAAAAACAGTATACCCTTCATTCAATTTCCCTTCCTTACAAAGTCCACCAATCACTAAGCTAAACGCATGAGGCGGGACTTGAATTCCCTTCTCATCCATCTCTTGATACAAAGCCACACAAGAACCAAAGTCGCTATCTGCATAACAAGCCTGGATCATAGTCATATACGTAATCTTATCAGCCTCATGACCTCTCGTCTCCATATCTCTAAGCTTCTCCATAGCTTTCTGTGTCTGCCCTGCTTTACAATAACCTTTGATCATTGTGTTATAAGTCACAATGTCTGGTTTGATCCTGCCACTCTCCATAACCTCAAAAACACGCTCTGCCGAATCAACGAACATGGCGCTCACTAAACCGTTCATCAAAAAGTTATAAGTGTACAAAGTCGGCTCAATCCCATTCTCTTTCATTTTACGCCAAACCCACAACAATTCCTCCACCATTCCAAGCTTCCCAAAACTCTTAATCAGAGCATTCGCCGCAGAAACAGTCATAGGAAACTCAAATTTCTTAATCTCACTGCTTACAAACCTAATTCTATCCACATCTTTTGCCAGAGCCAATACATCAACCAAGGAGACATAACACTCGAGGTTATGAGTATACTTCTTCTGCTTACGAGACCAACAGAAGAAACTCCAAGCAATATCAGGTTTTTCGCGAATCTCATCGGATTTCAACACAAACGAAACAAAATTGGGCGATAGTTTGATAAGAAACTTACGGCAGAAACCATCTAGATTCGATTCCATAGAAGCCGAACCATCTAAAAGGTTGAGAATTTGGCTTACCCATGGCGACGGCAGGAGATTACGATTCGATTTCACCAAATCGGAGACATCGTTAAAAGGTTCTATCCATTCGGGAGGAGGAAGTGAGCTGCTATTGAACACCCATCTAACACTCGTCCTTGAGCTCGATAAAGGCGAGCACTTTGAATCATCCGACAAAAAGTCTCCATTTTTGTACAAACAGTGAGATTGTGAAGAACAATGCGGACGATTCAGAAGCGGTACAGAAAAGGGCTTCCGGTAAAATCTTCGCATCGGTAATTTCTTCAAGCAGCCGCACCGGCAGCGACATTGGTCATATAGTACTCGAACACTAAGTTTTAATTTTTAAATTAACATGGAGAAATCGTAACGAAATGGTCCCATGGTCTAGTGGTCAGGACATTGGACTCTGAATCCAGTAACCCGAGTTCAAGTCTCGGTGGGACCTTTTTTTTTGTTGGCAATCACGTAAAATAATTGCGTAATTACAACAAGTTTTTTTTGGATCTTGTCTTTATTTGTTTTCTCTGTACATTGGTGTTACAAAAAATTATTATGATAGCTTTATTAGGGTTTTTTTTTTGGTCAACGAATTACGTTATTAGATTAAAAATACAAAAAATATATTCAAATGTATTTGAAGGATTTTTGTTAGGAGCTGTAAAGTTTTTGTCTTTAGCCTCCTACACACACTACACTTGGAAGTCAGATGGGGACGGAATTGAGGAAGGTCTTCAGTTGGGATATAAACAACTTGTCGGACGAGAACCATCCGATAAGGTCGAAGTCCTTCTCAAGTGGCGGCGGGTGCGAATGGTAAATCGACAAGACTCATCCTATCTTTATGCTTTTTAGCTTTACGCGAATTGTCTAAAAGATTTCACAACTTTCGGTTTTGTCTCTAGGTGTATTATTCTTCATCCCAAGGGCTACCCTGGTTATGATAATCACTTGTCTCTATTTCTGAACGTACCTAATCTTGAATCATTGAGACTTGGATGGAAAAGGAGAACTCGCTTTTTCTTCGTTATTTTGAATCAATCCGGCAACGAGCTCTGCAGATCCCCTAGTAATTATCAACTTCTTTTTACTCTTCTTTTTTATGTGTCTGATCTCATTGATTTGATTGGTTGATTGATATGCAAAGATGATCAAAGCTGTTTGTTCTGCGCTGAGGCTACACAATGGGGTTTTCGGAAGCTGTTGCCGCTTACCAAGCTTCTAGAAGACCACGACAACAACAAGAAACTAACCTTCCAAGTCCACCTCGAAGTAGTCTAAGTTGTCCACCAAGGACAATCAACTGAGAATGATATATTACAACACAGAGGTCTCCCGATCCTTGCTTCTCAAGTATGTTTAGGAGCCTCCGGTTTCCCATTTATAACAACCATCTCCTTTTTTGTTGAACCTAATCAAATCTTTTGGCAGGCTCTTTCATTTTCCAAAATTTTAAGTCGCCACCCGGACTTTGAAGTAGATTTCGTGCCAAAGTACCAGGAGCTACTACCAGTGTACTTGACTCTCTTCTTCTGCCTCATCGAGACACTGAGCAAGTCTCCACAGAGCTTGTCTGCGGATGAACTAACCAATGCTCAAAACCAACTGTCCGAGCTCACAAAAGTAGGCTTCAAGCTAGACTGGTTGAAGTCTAAGCTCGAGGAGCTTTCCTTGGAGAGGAAGAAAGCAGTTCCCGATGCTTGTCATGTCCTCCACGAACGGGTCAAAAATGTGGAACTGACTTTGTCCAATCTCCAAGTTAAACTGGACAAGGACAGGATCAAATATGCTGCTGCTGCTGCTGGAGTTTCTTCCTTTGGGTTCATTGGTTTTTTTATCAAGAGATTCGTTCTCTCTTGCTTCTCGGTCTGAAGAAAGTATGCAATTTACCAAACTCAACTTATAAAGAATACACAGCCGCTTTTTTGCAGAGAGTATGCATTGCTAAGTTAATGAGAGAGTGCATAATGGCACAGAGGAGGGGCATCATAAGGTTCATCATGAACTTGTAGTATGAAATGCATGATGATAAGTGGTTGTGCTAATTTAGTAGTCACCTAAGAGGATCTCTAATAGTGAGTTCTTAGGTGAATTTCTTAACTAAAATCAAAAATAATTAAAAAAGAAGGATATATAGTAAAGATGAGTTCTTGTTTTAAGTACTCATTAGATATTTTTTAAGAGTTCATCATCAAGCACAGATTTTGAGGCAGAGAGAGAGAGATATAGACTAAAGACCTAAGACATTTACATATGCTTTAAGCAATAAAGAAGATTATGTTGAGCAGAAGACAATTTTTCCCTGACCCAAAATCAGTTCTGAAAACAATCAATAGTCATTCTCAAGTCTTTGGTTCCTCTCCAGGGAATCTCGGAAGTTGAACAAGAGAGTTCACTCGAGTAACACCTTCTAGTCCCGACCAGTTCTGTTCTCCTTCCCTCGTTTTCTCCTTCTCTGCATTATCAGCCTCTGCAATCACTTTACCATAACTGTTGTTTTCTTGATCCGTTGATAATGATCTGACTGTGACATTTCTCTGAAGACACGGTTCTGCTCCCTGGCTTTCGTCTGATTCTACTGCGTTTGTTGCCGAAGAGAAGCATTGTTCTTCGTTATCTGATGTCTCTGAGTCCATTCTGCCGTCGAGAAACAAACACACAACTGCACAATCATCCATCTTCGAAGTCGGGTACTTAAGTTTCCATTCGCGTACAGCTGAATCCACCACGAGCCTAGCTGCTGATGCCCGGCTTGTAGCTGATGCTACAACTTCAACTACTTCTTCGTTGCTTAGCACATCCCAGACCTATCAAAACAAAGGTTGGAATCATCAGTACAAGAAATTCATCTTGATAAGGCTTAGAAGACACTTTAAAAGTTCAGTGTATTACTCCATCTGAGGCCAAGACAATGAACTGATCTCTATCTGTAAGAACACGGTGAGAGAACTCTGGTATCGAAATCACTCCATAGTCTTTCAGACAGAAATCACCGAAAGCTCTAGCCATGGCTAATCCAGGAGCATTATCAAATGGTAGCCAAACTCGTGACACCTCTGGCTCGTCTTGCAGTGCAAAGACCCTACCTTTACACTGTTTGATCCTCTCAGCTTCCCCTTTAGACACAAACAAATAATAATATCTAAGAAGTCAGACAAAATGAAGATAAAAGTAGAGATTAGAGCAAATATCACAAAATGTTGTTAAAGCATAATACTTGGCAAGTCAGGTTTTAAGTCTACTGTTAGCTGAACTGCAATCATCGAATCATTGCTGTCTTTAGATCCAAGTATCGCCCGAGAATCCCCAATGTTACCCATGTATAGATTTGATCCCTGAACAATCAATGTACATCAAAACCGATACTTGGAACACAATGGAAATCCCGAGGAAAACCGATATTGAACCCAAAAAAAATGAAGTGATCTTTTGTTGTCAAGATTACCTGCTTAATGATTGTAACAGCTGTGCAGCCACTGCAGAAGCATTCTAGATTAGGATGGGATCGCAGTTCCTTATCCATAGCATTGAATGATTTCAAGAAAGCTTCCTCCCATAAGAAATTCAATTTATCCTCCTCAGTAGATTCTTCTTTCTCAGCTTCTAGGCTATCGGATTTGCTTGCACGAGTTCCTATGGGTCCATTTTGCTTCGACTTAATGGAATTCAGGAGGGACAGCAACTTTACAGGCAATGAATCTCTCACTTTACGAGCAACAAGATGACCATGAGGACCATGTCCATCAAACACACCGCAAAAGGTAACATCTTTCGACATAAAATCCTACGAAAACCAACACCAAATCCTGTTTATATATTGAGTTCACATAAAGCTCTAATAAACATCATTGAGGAAGAACAAGAAGAAGAAACTCACTTCCCACACAATCATTGCGTCCTGATTAATACCCTTGCGTCCCTGTTGAGTGAAAATGCAAGAACTCCTGCTCTTTCCATTCCCAATGATCCGATTCGGTATAGAAACCAAGTTATGAAGTGAAACCATGCGGTCTGAAAAACCTCTCTTCCCCATTTTGCTCCCACAACATCCCATCCCAAGACATGGGCGATGCATAGGCTCTTCATTGCTCCACGAAGTCTTAGAGATACAACCTCCCATTGGTCAATGCAAGTATACACAACGGATCTGATCGCAGAGAGATTTGAGAAAAAGAAGACTTCTATTGTTGTACCAAAACCAGATCCCCCAATGTAAAGGCTTTTAGCAACTTATTTGGTCAAATCAAAGAGCTTTCACACAAGTTTCTTTATTCTATATAAAATACTCTTTGTGGGCAAAACCTTTTCTTCAAATCTTGGTCAATGATGATGCATGGACCGTGAGCTGAAAACATTGCAGAAAAATGAATTAGTGATTAATTTATTGCAAAGTTACAAAAAAGAAAAGCAGACGCAAACAAGTCATAAAGAAGAAAACCCAGCATGTGATCTTTAGCAATAGAATATATGTAGATATTACTAAACAGCCTGTCCTAATTGTTTGGCATTGGACCAACCTTAAGACTCTTATAGCTCCATGTTTTGTAATATATTCACTTTTCATTAATCTTTGCTAATAAATTAATCAAAACACTTAAGAATCAGAAGACAGGAAAACAAAATAACATACAAATCAAGAACAGAGAGTTTCCTCAAATGTCTTATAATAAGCACATCATGTATCCAAACACATGTTATGAGGCAAATTGCAAGATTAACTACTGAAACAAGTTTCCATACAACTCTTGACGTTAAGAAAACGTGACCAGATTTTTCAAGAATCATTGTTTACATTTTCCAGTGAAAACAAAACATATAATGCTAAACCCCAAAGCTTATATCTGAACAGTGAGAGCTGAAAGCAAATTAGATTCATCTTATAAGGCTTTTATATAGTAATGCTGCAAGCAGGCCTTAAGAATAACGAAACCCTAATAGTGAAAAGAAAAAAGGTGGGATTATTGTTAAGTGGAAAAGCGATTCACTTTTCAGAAACCCGATTTAGATAAGAAAAATGGATCTGATAAAGTTTCCTCTGTAACCCAAAACAAGTGCAGAGTGACAAAAGAGAGAAAAGAACAAACCAAAATCATCAGAAGAAAGATCCTACGAAACTCGAACGAGCCAATCCAAATATGAGATTACAGAGTACAAAGACAAAGAGAGAAACAAAGCAAAAGTGCAAGGAATCAGAGAAAATCAGAGGAAAAGAAGGAACCTTTAGGGGATCAAGAACAATTGATCCAGAGACAATGACTGACTATGGAAAGAGAAAGGAGAGAGTTAGTGATTGAGTAGTTGTAGTAGTGGTAGAGAGAGAGAGGGAGATGGGTGAGATCTCATTAATTGAAGAAAGCGAAGAATCAGAGAGGATGAGAAGAAGAAGAAGAAAACAAAAGAGAGAGAGCTTCCCTACAGAATCTTTTTTGGTCTTCGCTTTCTTTCATGAAAGATCAAAATCAAAGCTTACTTGCTTTTGCTATTTAATCATTTTAAAAACTTTCCTAAATTTCCTTCTTTTTTTTTTTATTTTCTTGTTACAAAGAATATAGGGAAATGAAAATCAAAAGATCAATTTTTGTGGATATAATTAAAGATTGTTTGTTCTTAATTGCATTGTGGTTAATTGTATGATGGAAAAAAACACTATTCAGCTTCTTTTTACTTAGTCAACTTCTTAATTGCTTTTTATTTAGTCAACTTATTTTTTTGTGGTGTCCTAATAAAAGCAAGACGACATAAGAGACGAGAAATAAATGGGACACTTGCAAAGTTTGCAAAAACAGATGAGTTGTCCAACTTTTCTCCACATACTACTACTAATCCCCACTTCGTTATTTATTTATTTTATGTTCCATTAAAGTCTATCCATATGAATTTCATGCATATTCACCCACCAAAACATTTCACTAAAGAAAATGAGAGCGAATTATATGGTTGATAGTCAAATAGAGATGTGAAGGCGATGATTAAATTTATTATCAGTTATATGGAGTAATTCATGTTTTTAGAGAATCATGATATCCAAAACATTTCTTATTAATATGCAGTTTTGTTTTTGCATTTGTAGTTTTCACAATAAAAAAAAAAAAAGACGAAAGGATAGGTTGGTTGGTAGATCACGAATATAATAAATGTGTAAAATTAGATTGGAGTTTAATAAAGCTTCTTTTCCCATTTGGTTCTGTTGACAAATCGTTCACGGAGTTCCCGCGTAGGCCTTAGCTTTCGTTTGTTTTTTCTTTCCTTTTTTCACACTGGGCCAATCAAAGACGATTTAATTAGAAAGCTTATTATCAAGATCAAAGATTGTATGGTTTTTGAGGATGACACATGAAGAAATTAAAAAAAAAAATCTTAATTTTGTGAAATCCAAAGGGATCATCATAATCATCATCCCATGTGTCTGACAGCAAGAGAAGAATGTCACGTGTTTGTGGGTCAATTTAACCAAATGCTATATCTTCCAATTGCAGCATTATCAAAAATTACTAAACTAAAAAGGCCACGCACAATGACTCATCATCGCGTGGGCTTTGACATATGGGCCTTATCTTAATCGGGCTTTACAATTAAACCAAACAGATATAAAAACAAGCAAATCCTGACCTGGCAGTGGATCTTCATGTGTCATCCTCAAAAACCATAGAATCTAAGATAAGAAGATAAGGGACACGTGTCAAAAATCCAACACACAGAAACACATTTTCCCCGATTTACTAACGCACAACAAAACTCTTTCATTCTCTTCTTACACCTTTTCTCCAGAGTTCCGACAATGGCTTCAGCATCAGCGACAGCTACTCTTCTCAAACCCAATCTTCCGCCGCATAAACCGACCATCATCGCCTCCTCCGTATCTCCGCCTCTTCCTCCTCCACGTCGCAACCACCTCCTCCGCCGCGATTTCCTCTCCCTGGCGGCAACATCCACGCTTCTAACACAATCGATTCAGTTTCTAGCTCCGGCGCCGGTCTCCGCCGCTGAAGATGAAGAGTATATCAAAGATACGTCGGCAGTGATCAGTAAAGTAAGGAGTACGCTTTCGATGCAGAAGACAGATCCGAATGTGGCTGATGCGGTGGCGGAGCTGAGAGAAGCGTCGAATTCTTGGGTTGCCAAGTACCGGAAAGAGAAAGCTCTTCTCGGAAAAGCTTCTTTCCGGGATATATACTCGGCGTTGAATGCTGTTTCAGGTCATTATGTGAGTTTTGGTCCGACGGCTCCGATTCCGGCGAAGAGGAAGGCGAGGATTCTTGAAGAGATGGAAACTGCTGAGAAAGCTCTCACAAGAGGAAGATGAAAAAACTGCAGTCAGGCCTTCTTCTCCATTTTCTTGTTGATGAAAATTTTATTTTCCTAAAAATGCCAATCGAATTATATGAGAAGAGAAACTTGAATTGGCTCGCCTGCTTTTTTTTTTCATTCCTGTAAAATACTTAATGTTCTGCATGATAATTGCTTAATTATCATTATCAGAGATACTTATATAACTTATATCGAATTCCATTTTCTCAATGATTGGAGCTGCTTCATAAGTTCGATTAACTCTCTTCTGTTGTACTATATACTTCCCTAGAAAATTTGTCTACACTTTCTTTAGTTTTTGATAGAGGAGAAATGAATTACACCATTATAAAATCTCCAAAACTCCTAAGTCACATTTCTGCATAATTGCATTGAATGCTTATCAACCTAAAATGATTTCAAGTCTATGTAAAGACTTTCCTATGGGCCATCAACAAAGCCCACAAAGTGTGTAGTTTGGTCATTTTATTTGTAGGTGACAACAAACTCCACAAGCATTCCCCATTCCAACATATTACGTGCAGGTCCACACACGTGAACACTAACACATGGCTCGTATTTACTCTATTTATATATTATAATAATATATTCATTCAACGCAATTAACAACAACACGTGTGCACTAGTAATCTACCATTATACTGCTGACCTTTCCAATACGTTAAAATCAAATTGATGGGTGTAGTAAATAATGACCGTGTTTGCTGCTGACTAGTGTGTTTAATTACGCCTAATTTATGTATTTTGGTCAATAGTTCATTAGTATAATCTTGCACCCTCTTTATTTAACACTAATCTTGCAAGTCAACATTCGCTCGCCTCACCAAATGCAATATATATCGTACTCCATACGGGTTACAAGATTAGGTTTCATCGGTGAGTACTAATAATATACGTTAATGAATCTATATTACGGGGACGGATACGAATTGGATAACAAATTAAAAGTGGTCAATAAGTTACTTAAACCAGTAAACCCTAGCTTGTGATACCAAATCTCTAATTTCTGAATATGATTGATGCAAATAATATGTAAAAAGGATTCTAACCAATAAAATGACTAAACTAACCAAATTTCTAAGATCAATTCACCTCAAGAAAACAAAAAATTCATAAATTTTGGATAACAACAAAACCAAAACCACGTGAAGAAAACAATGAGCTGTGGTGAGGTGGTGGACGAGGAAAATCGGTCAAACTTAATTAAAGATCTTATCTATTTTTCTCATTTCCTTTTTCTGTGTTTTTATTTTCTTTTTATAAATAAACTGTTTTTGCTATAAAAAAACAAAGACACCAATTGTAAAAAAAAAAAAAACATCTGCTGATCGTCTCTGAGTAAAAGCAATCGTTTCGAATCCAAAATTGCCCGAGAAAAAGTTTTGACTTCCCCGGGAAAATCTCTATCCTTTCTTCATTCATTCAACAAAGTTCTGAATATTTTCTCTGTTCTTCTCCCTCATTTTATGGCTTTACCTTTTATTCATTTACCTTGTCTCGATTGATCTGACTTCAAGATTAGAAATCTCGACGCGTGGCTTCCATTTTTTCTCAGAGAATCACATTTAAAAAAAAAAAACAGAAAAACAATATTCGATCTTTGCTTACTACTCATTGTGCGTCTTCTCGATTTGTAATCTCCATACAATTTTTTCTAGAGAGAATCCATCTCTCTCTCTTTTTTTTCTTTGGTTTTGCTTGTCCCTTAAATTCAGCCTCCTTCATACATAACGTCAAAGCTCAGATATCTGAATAACTCGCTTGCGTGCCTCTCTCTCTCTAAAAGCCCATCTCTTTCTCCTCCTCCTCCTCCATTGAAGAAGAAACCTACCTTCGTAATATTTCCTCAATTACGATCATGGTGAATGTTAAAGGGTCAACCAAAAAATCGAATCTTGATCGATTCCTTCATTGCATAACACCCTTAGTGCCACCCCAATCTCTCCCCAAGGTTTCATAACGTTTCTTTCTCTCTCTCTCTTTTTGTTTTCGTTTCAATATGTCATTATTGATTGATTTTGATGGGTGTTGATTTTGCAGACGGAGATTAGAACCCTAAATCGATTGTGGCATCCATGGGAGAGACAAAAGGTTGAGTTTTTCAGGTTGAGTGATTTGTGGGATTGTTATGATGAATGGAGCGCTTATGGAGCTAGCGTTCCTATTCATGTTACCAACGGAGAATCTCTTGTTCAATACTATGTTCCTTATCTCTCTGCCATCCAGATTTTCACCTCTCATTCCTCCTTGATCCGCTTAAGGTTTGTCTTTTGATTGTGTTACAGCTCAAAGATTGAACCTTTAATATCTTTTATGGCTTATTGATGAATCCTTTGATCATTAGAATGAGATTTGAATAGATTGTGCTTTATAGCTGAAGAATGATTGCTCTCATGGGTTGCTTTAAAGATATCTGATTAAATTTGGTTGTGTTGGGTTGATTAGGGAAGAGTCTGAAGATGGGGAATGTGAGGGTAGAGATCCGTTTAGCGATTCAGGTAGCGATGAGAGTGTCTCTGAGGAAGGACTTGAGAACAACACGCTCTTGCATCCAAGTGATCGTTTGGGTTATCTTTATCTCCAATACTTTGAGAGATCAGCTCCTTATACCAGAGTTCCTCTGATGGATAAGGTACATAATATAAACCTTGTTATGTAGCCTTGCGTTAGTTCACCTGATCCGATCGAATAAGCATCACAAATGATGTTTTGATATGATTCCAGATCAATGAATTGGCTCAAAGATACCCGGGATTGATGTCGTTGAGAAGCGTTGATCTTTCTCCAGCTAGTTGGATGTCAGTAGCATGGTACCCGATTTACCATATACCAATGGGAAGAACCATTAAAGACTTATCCACGTGTTTCCTCACTTATCACACTCTTTCCTCTTCTTTTCAAGGTGCAGATTCTCTCTGTCTGTCTACTATCCTTCAACTCGGTGTGATCGATCGGGTTTAACACTTTGTTGTATCACAGATATGGAACCGGAAGAAAATGGTGGGGACAAGGAGAGAGTGCGGAGGGAAGGGGAAGATATAACTCTGCTCCCATTTGGGATGGCTACTTACAAGATGCAAGGCGATGTTTGGCTTTCGCAGGACCACGATGATCAAGAGAGATTGGCTTCGCTTTACAGTGTTGCGGATTCTTGGCTTAAACAGCTCAGGGTCCAACATCATGACTTCAACTACTTCTGCAATATGTCAATGACTCATCGTGGCTAAACCTCGGTTGGATGACACCATGATGTTTGCTTGTTTCCTCATATATAGTCTAATTCTTGCTTTGTTCTGGAACCGCTTGCGTTTTGTAAAACGCAATGGAGCGATTCGCTTTGCAGTGTTTTGGTTAGAATAGCGTTTTGAGTCTTCTAACCTTTGAGAGAGTATATGTCGTATATAGAGTTTTGTTGCTTGTTGAAACAGAGTACAATTGTTGTTGCTTGTTAAAAACAGAGTGATTGTTTCTTATAAGTTGAAACATGGTGGAGAGAGAACTTTATTGTGCCAACAGTACCGTTACTGAAATAGTAATGTAACGAACTAATCATGTTAACAATTTTTTTTTTTGGAATTAAAATGGTTGAGAAGAATTATCAATTTTTGCTATTGTTTGATGAAACTGCTGAAACATTTTTTTTGAAGTTATGTATATGTTAACTCATACTCAAATGCTTTAAAGATTTTCCCCATGAAATTAACCAAAATTTAAATATTTTATTATATCAATATTAAAAAATTGACTCATCGAATTCATTATACTTTTATTAATGGACATCAGATACTTTAAGTCACAACATTTTGTTAGAATCTTTTTTCTGCATTGGATTGTAAATTTAATAATATTAATGTTTAGTTAAGATATCGGATATTTAAGTTGTACTCATACAAGGAAATTTATTTATCCCTTATAAATTACGCAAGTTGATATGAATAAAGTTGGGATCTTTTATGACAAAAATGTCAAATATATGAGAGTACAAAATAAATGATTTGGAAGTTTGACTTTTATACACTTTCATGTTTTGTTTGGTTTCTCCACCAAATTGTATAGAGAGATACCAAACTTTTTTTAGTTACTTACAGAAAACAGAACACTGCCTAGATAATTAGAAAAAAGAAAGTATAGAGAGTTTTGGATTGATAAGGCTTCATCACACTATTTTTTCGAAATGACTTGCAAAAAAAAAAAAAAAATAACTCGAAGAAAAAAGAGTAATTCGAATTGAATAGGAATCATGGAAATGTGGTGGTAAGGCATCTTATCCTTGACGTTAGGTTTCAAAAGTGATGATCCCTTTAGTTTCGTTGATAATGGATAAGATCAAAATATCCATTTTTACGACCTCCAAAGCACACGTAAGAAGAACCTTATCTTTTATTTTTATTTAAGTTTTATACAAAAAAGGTCAAAAAATCAGACCGAATTTTATCAAAATAAATAACGGTCAGGATGAGCAAATGACTGCCGACAAGGACAATCGAAGTAATTAGTTTGGTCTGAAGATCTTTTATCAGAATTAATCTATATTATGTCATATAAAATCAACCAACCATAAACCACTCACTTAGCATATTAAAAGAACCGACAAAATATTTCATAATTCATATAATACGAGGGAGACAAGAGAGTTGATTTTTCAAAGTACAAAAGTCACAAAGTCCACTACCAGTTCATAATTTCCACACCATCATCATCATGTTACCAAACAGTGATGCATCATATAGAACATACGTTCATTATCATTCATTTTCTATTTATGTGTTTTGGCTTCATTGATTATCATTTTCATTTCGGTCATAAATTCAGGTTAATGTACAAAACATAAAAATCGAAATCAAACTAAGAAAATAACAAAAGAAAAAAAAATCTATTGGAACAAGAGATTGTAGGCAGGAAGATCTTGAATCCGATGAATATCATCCAAAGAAAGCTCTCTCTCCAGCTGATTCCGAGTTGCTTGTAATACTTCCTGATAAACACACACAGATATATACAATTATTAAGAACTAATTCTCAAAAAAAAAAAAAAATGAAAAGAGAAAGTTGATAGATTGAGTGAGAAGAGATACATTGAATTCCATGTAAGAAGCGTGCATTGCAAGCCATTGAGCATCCATCATCGCGAAAGCTATACAGTATAGTACATCGAATGCCCTCTCGTCTTCTGTTAATCATTGGAATATGATTCTTGATTATTTAGCGATCGTCATACTACACTACTAACTTTTAGAAAGAAGGTTTTATTCAGTTTAAAAGAACATATTCCTATTGTTTACCTTCTAAGAGTTTGAGGAAATTCATTCCTGGAAGACATTTTGGCTTTGCTGCACAAAAAACAAAACATGAATTTAAAGCCTTTTAGAATCGAAATCGTATGTGAAAATAACAAGTATGACCTGAATAAAATGGTGACAGTTTAAGAAACTTACGATTATTTTGTAAATCGAGCATTTGGATCAACATGAAGGAGATGTTGATTCCGGCCACTGCAAAAGGGTACTCCCACTTTGCCCGGTCGCCTCTTTGTTTTAACAATAGCCTCCGGAAACAAACCTTCACAATTTTTATTTGTATAAACACATTATTTTGTGGAGCAAAGAAGTTCCCAAACCATGATTATTAAAAAAAGTTTAAGTATATATGAACATGTATTTACGAGTAATTTACCGGATAAGTTCTTGCAGAAAATAGTAAATTTTCTAGAGCGATAAATCCGCAACCCCTACAAAACAAATGTTTAACAAAACAGGCGTCAACACTAAGTATTTTTCCTTAAGATCTTTTTTGCAATAAGTTAAGTATAGATCAAATCTTACCTGAAATCGGTAGATGGATTGGGACCTTGCCATCCCATTTCTTTCCATTGTTCTGTTACTAAACCCGTGAGATGAACATTCGGAAACGCGACGTTCCACAATGCTTTAAGTGATTCCTGCCATTAATCACGCAAATATATTTCACAGAATTCTTATAGCTAAAACAATATATCTGCATGTTGTTTGCTCACTGCGTTAAACATCTTACTGATAAAGTGAATTCACCTACCTGATGATCAGGACGTGTCTCGTCGAAAGGTACAACCATACGATCTTGCAGCCTTTGAAGTCTTTCCTCCTATGTATGATTGATTTACACAGATCCAAAAGTGTTACAAACTATTTATAATGTCTTGATTTCATTTTATGAAGATATATGAAACTTGTGATTATGCTAACCTGAAGAGGAGACAAAGTGTAGTCGACTGCCTTGTCTTGACGTCTATTGGAGCGTGTGAAGAGCCCTCCTATCCATGATCTTGTTCCAACCATACCCGTAGCTGTAACCACTGGTTCACTAATAGAAAATTATATTCATATATGAGATAATAGATCTAAATTATGTATCTAATAAACTAATCACATGCATATTTCTATGGTGTGTCATTTATACCCTATGATATATCTAGCAATATATACTCACTAAAACAAATATTTAGCCAAATGAGCTATTACGTGAGCGGAACTACTTGACCGCTGCCATCGCGGCTCTTTGTTGCCTTTTTCTCGCCTTTCCCACGCTTCATCCTCCTCTACCTGCAAACGTTTTCAGACATATGTTTGCGTATAACATTAGCTGCAGAACATAAAAAAAAAAAAAGATCAACTCTGAAGATCAGAAAGTTTGAGTGAGCTTAATTCACTTACAAGTTACAACCAAAACGACACTCAATTACGGTACATTGAAGATTAAAGAAACGGGTGGAATACACAAGAACAATGTATATGCAAGATTGCAGTGGTGTCGTTGATTACTCTCAATTTGATGATAAGATTCAAATTTGATATGAGTTTGGAGAAGAAGAAGATGACGAAGAGATCATTACTTGGCGATGAGACGAACAAGCAGGAAAGTATTGCCTACGCTTCCTGAACTTCATGAGATGGACACAAATGTTCAAAGAATAGAAGATAACTAATATTGATATCTTTTAAACTAAGAGAACAAAGATGTCAAAACCGACATAAATGCATGGAAAGAAAGAATTTAGGTATAATAATCCTACATCCAAGTTATCTAGTCATCAAAACAGAGATTAGTTAATGATTTTGCAAAAGCTAAGACTTCTCTGTAGAGAATTGGACAGAAAGAAAGAGGAGGAAGATTTTTATACAGAGCTAAGTTGATCACAGATAAGTTTTAGTGTTTTATTTGGTTGCGTACAGGTCAGAGCTTATTAATTTTTAAAAATAGAAAAAGCATTGCGTGACTATTTTAACACGTTTAACTAAACTAGACAGAATTGTGGGTTGTTCTGTATAAATTTTGTATTTGTATTTTTATTTACTCCTTTGAGTTAATTTAGAGAATGACAAGAAGATGATAGAATCAAAATGACTAAATATAAATGAGCTAAAGTTCTAATTCGATTTCTAAATATTCAAAAGTTCCATCATCATTTCCATTTTCACTTAGTCAAATTTTGGTATAATTGGGCTCAAAAAGGTTTCTCTAAAAGTTGTAGCTAACATAATAGCGCAATTAAAGGATGTTTTCTTTTCATAACTTTTATGTAAAGTTTAAAACTTTACAATGAAATTACCCTTGAAAATATAATTAGCAAACAATGATGATCAAATCAAATTTCACAAGCAAAAATCGTTATGATTGATTAAAAAGATGAGGGGGGAAAAAGTTACCTGTTATAGGCATATGAACAAGACAATGGAGGAGGAGGAGGAGATGGTCTAGAAACCGTGACGACGGAGGAGGAAAAGAAAAGAGATGAAGTAGAAGAAGAAAATAAAATAAAATAGAGGCAAAAATGGAAATTTTCATTGGAATTTTGCAACTTTTAGAAATTGTAGAAGATGAAGAGAGCTGTGTGATCCAAAAGTGTTTTTTTTTCTCTCTCTTTTTTCGTTTTTGTTTTCTTTCTCCCACCTCTCCATTGACCGTTAAGTTGCCGCCTTCTTCTCTCTTCCACCAAATTGTTCTTGACACATTTGGACGGTCCAGATTCATTACAGTTCACCTATCAACGGTGATCAGATCAGTTGAGAGTTAACAAAACAATATTAAAGCCCATCTCAAGGCCCAATAAACGAGAGATGAAGAATCTGAAACTAGTGATCTGATTGGTTGAGGGAAAAAGCTGTAGCCTGGAAGACACGTGTCACTAACCCAAAACTACCTTATCTTCTGTCGCTCCTCAATTCGGGGAAAATCGAAGACACTGTGACACTCTAGCACCTTCAGTTCCGTACAACAATGGCTCTCCAAGCTGCCTATTCTCTTCTTCCTTCTACCATTTCAATCCAAAAAGAGGTATGTTTTCACCATTAGTAATGATTTCCATCTTGTTATGATTTGTTTTCGATAAAATGAAGAATTTACCTCAATGCAATGGTGATTTTGCAGGGCAAATTCAATGCTTCTCTAAAGGAGACGACTTTTACTGGTTCTTCATTTTCAAACCATCTTAGAGCTGAAAAGATATCCACCCTGTTGACCATCAAGGTAAAGTCAATCACCCTATACGATGTGAAATTCTCAAAAAAAGATATCGAAAACGTCCTGAGGTTTATACTCTGTTTCGTTGCAGGAACAGAGAAGACAGAAACCGCGATTTTCCACCGGTATTCGTGCACAGACAGTTACAGCCACGCCGCCGGCAAACGAAGCATCGCCGGAGCAAAAGAAGACTGAGAGAAAAGGCACTGCAGTGATCACTGGAGCTTCGTCTGGTTTAGGTTTAGCTACGGCCAAAGCTTTAGCAGACACAGGGAAATGGCATGTGATCATGGCTTGCAGGAACTTTCTCAAGGCCGAGAAGGCAGCGAGATCTGTTGGAATGTCCAAGGAAGATTACACAGTGATGCATCTTGATCTTGCTTCGCTTGAAAGCGTGAAGCAATTCGTTGAAAATTTCCGGAGAACAGAACAACCACTCGATGTTCTTGTCTGCAATGCCGCGGTTTACCAACCAACTGCTAAAGAGCCTTCTTTTACAGCTGAAGGCTTTGAGATAAGCGTTGGAACCAACCATCTCGGTCACTTTCTTCTCTCAAGATTGCTTCTTGATGACCTGAAAAAATCTGATTATCCATCAAAACGTATGATCATCGTAGGATCTATAACAGGTAAATAACACAGACAACTTGTCCATTTCCACCAAGATAGTTCCTAGTATCAAACAATGAATGTTCTTTTCTATGTTCTTGCAGGAAACACAAATACTTTGGCTGGGAATGTACCGCCAAAGGCAAACCTTGGAGACCTAAGAGGCTTAGCGTCAGGATTGAATGGGCAAAACAGTTCAATGATAGATGGAGGAGAGTTTGATGGAGCAAAGGCTTACAAAGACAGCAAAGTATGCAATATGCTGACAATGCAGGAGCTTCACAGACGTTACCACGAGGAAACAGGAGTCACGTTTGCTTCTCTTTACCCTGGTTGCATCGCTACAACAGGGTTGTTCAGAGAACACATACCGCTGTTTCGGCTTCTTTTTCCGCCTTTTCAAAAGTATATCACCAAAGGTTACGTATCTGAAGAGGAAGCTGGCAAAAGACTAGCACAGGTCAGTTTGCATTGCAAATCCTTTCTAATATATGTATAACAGATTATTGATTGATACTGAGGATGTGGTTTTGTTTTAGGTTGTGAGTGACCCTAGTCTTGGGAAGTCAGGAGTGTATTGGAGTTGGAACAATAACTCGTCTTCGTTTGAGAATCAGCTTTCTAAAGAAGCAAGTGATGCGGAGAAGGCAAAGAAACTGTGGGAGGTTAGCGAGAAGCTTGTTGGTTTGGCATGAACTCAAGATTTTTGATATGCAAATTCATATAGATTACTATGTTTTGTGACATGTACAATAAGTATGATCAATCAGACTAATCATTCGAATGCATTTCAATAGAGTTAATCATCGAATTCGAATCTGAAGACACTTACAATTAGACTGATGATTCGTAGATTGCTCCATAGTTGAGATGGGGACATGAATCGTTACTGTTGTTGAGACACGACCAACGAACTGCATCGTAATCCCGAGTAAAATTTAACCGATAAGAGTCTTCGGTCTTAGAGAATCTAACATCTTTCTTCTCTCTTCGAGAATTACCCGATGATCGGAATTACAAAACGGTTAACACCGGCGAGAATTGGTGGGATATCATGTCGTGGATCTTTTCTAGTGTGCCTTTTCTCTAACACGTCGTCGTTTTGCCTCATTCTTTAACAGATGTCGTTTAAAATTAATTTAAAGTACAAAAGAATGCGGTTTGGTGGATTATGTCGTGGATCTTTTCATAATGGGCCTTTCTTACGACCTAATTTTTTAACACGATGTCGTTTAAATCGATTAAAAGGTTTTAGAAAAATGCGGTGAGCGTGGATCGAACACGCGACCTTCAGATCTTCAGTCTGACGCTCTCCCAACTGAGCTATCCCCGCTTGGGATTATTTGATAAAATATTACATTATAATACTTACAAAAACGTTTCAAAACACTATCAAATGCCATTTCTCATTTTGGTCGACCATCGATGATAAGATTAAAAATCTTCTATTATGAAATCTTACACCACTTCCTAACATGAAAACGATTAAAAATCTCATTCTATATTGTGAAGAAGTTGATAAGTTGATGGTCCCAAGATGATTTCATCTTGCATCGTAAAATATCAAAAACTCGCTAGACATATGTAATATGTTGATGTAGAGAAGTAATCAATGAATGTGTACAAGGCATATCAAGCCCAAGCCAAGATATGGGAATACATATATAACCCCAAATCCAATGATTCAATCCTTTTGGGCTAAATAGAGTCATCAAAATCTAGGTACATTCTGTAAGCATCTCTATCAGCCGAGTAGTAGCTTTTCACTAGACAGTCTACTTGGAACCCAAGCTTTTTGTACAGATTCACCGCAGAAGTTCTCGTGGGGTCGACATGAAGTGAAACCCGTTGCACCTTTCTGCTTCTGCACTTGTCGATAGCCGCTCTCAACAATGCTTCTCCATGACCTTGTCTTCTGCAATTCTCCTTCACTACATGATTCCAAAACAACAGAAGAAAGTAAACTTGGGATACATTCTTCCTAATGTTTTTGCTCTTAACTTGCCTAATAAGAAAAATTCCATACGTGTTCTTGACTTATGAGCTATCTCCATTAATCTTTAAGCATGCAAAACCAAAGCTAGAACAAGGGCTTTGTCTAGTCAGAATTTCTATTGAAAGCTCTCGAATTTACCAGAATCATTGGTCCTTGACTATATAATAATCTACAGGTTAATTTATCAAATGGTTGAAAGATTTTTCAGTAGAAGTTTGGCAGAATAATTCCACTTCTTCTCTAACGAAATTATATTTTCTGAATTTTATCACTGAGTAATTTCATCGAACAGTTGGCGGACGTTTGTCTATACCTGCGAGCTTGGTGATTGAAGCGGAAAGCGAAGATGGCCAAGAATACATGGCATAGCCTACTGTGTCTCCTTCAGCATCCACGTATAGCAAACCGGCGTTTTTCTTACGCAGCTCTGCATCGAAAGTTTGAGCGAGAGATTCGTGTTTAGGGAACGTTTTCTTCTCCAGCTTCACGATATCTTCCACAACTTTGGCCCAACTGGTCGACCCTCTAATCAGCTCTACCACAACTCCTTTGTCCATTGTACAAAAGATTCGATTTTGTGGAATCTCTCGTTGGTTTCGCAGCCGGTGAGAGCGAGTGAGCCAAGGAAATTGTGATTTGATTTTGATGAAGGTGCGTAGCGACGGCGGGGACGACTTTTAGAAACTATTTGAAATTGTGATTTGACCCACAAATTTAACTTTTGTGACAATTTAGTCCCCAGAAACAGAGGAACTGTATCAGAGACCACACCAAATTAAAAGACAACATATTTGATCAATCACTGTGAACGAACTTATGAAAGATTGCAGATAGAAACAATCAAGAGCTTGAATGTGTAATGGAAAATGTTCACAAACCTACATACACATCACTTATGTGCTTTGGAGCTAAAGACATGGAAGGAATGCCATGGAAGGAGCATCAATACAAGACAAACTCCAAATGCAAATGCAACAACCATAGACCAAAAAGCAAACATGATAAGTACCATGGCTCGTTTCATAGCTTGCTGTATCAGAGGAATATCACCCAGATGTTGTGGCCAAATAAGATTCATTGTAGCTATGACAGACAAGAGCACTGGAATGCTATTGCAAACCAGAAAAACTATGAACACTGCTTTCTTGACCAAACCTGTGATGCCTAAATCTGGAGCAGAACTGGTGTAGATCTTTGTAAATGTGAAACCCATAACAAATGTCACAACTGCTACAATTGTTGTACCACCATAAGCAATAAGATACGTTCTTGTAGTTTAGATATTCTGGGACGCTGTGAAGCACTCAAGAGAATTGGTTGTGTACCATTTGGTGAACTAGCAGATCCCAAAGCCATATCCAAGCTTATTATATCTCTGAAAGATTGAATTAAACGAGACATGATGATAGGACTTCACAAAAACATGTTTTAAAAAGCAGATTCAGAAATTTTATCATAAACTTACTCTCTTTTTCCAATTGAAACCCAAAAAGAATAGTTAGAACTTAAACTTGAAAATACACACTCAAAGATTACCTTAAGACGCTTTGAAATCTAGGTGATGAAGGAAGACGAAGAAAATAATGTTGAAGTTTTGAACTTGTAGCAACCAAAATATTTAATCCTAACAAGTCATTGACTTAATCAAAATAAGAAAGGAGAAGTCTGGATGTGCGTACCAATCAACGACGATGTTTAGCTTGCCGAGCAAGCAATTAAATAATTGAATTAAGGTCGTTGACTCCAACGCAAAAAGTCGATGATTCAAAGGTTGGGTTTTTGTCTTTATCCAAAACAACCTTATAGTTTTAAAAATATAATTTTAAAAACATTTTAAAATAAAATAAAAATAAGTGTTAAAAATCTAAATTATGTGTAAACTATATTGAACCTAGGACACTTCTAAGGGGTTTGGATGTTGTGTCTAATTAGTTTAACACAATATTTAAAAATTTAACATTTATCCAAAAAAAAACTTATAGTTTCAATAGTAATATAAAAATATAATTTTAAAAACATTTTTTAATAAATTAAAAACAAATGTTAAAATTTTTAATTATGTGTAAACCATATTGAATTTAGGACACCTCTTAGGGTTTTAGATGTTGTGTCTAATTAGTTTACATAACATTTAAAAATTTAATATTTATCCAAAAAACCCTTATAATTTTAATAGTTATATAAAAATATAATTTTAAAAACTTTTTATAATAAAATGATGATAAGTATTAAAAATTTAAATTAAGTGTAAACCATATTGAACCTAGGACACCTCTTAGGGGTTTGGATGTTATGTCCAATTAGTTTACACAAAATTCAAAAATTTAACACTTATCCAAAAAACCTTTATAGTTTTAATAGTTATATAAAAATATAAGTTTAAAAATATTTTTTAATAGAAGAGAAACAATTGTTAAAAATTTAAATATGTGTAAACGAAAACAGTTTGTTAAATAAAATTAAAAACTACTGTTGAAAATACTTTTATTTTTTTGTTGAAAACAAAAACATTTTGTAATTTATTATTTTTAAAAAATGAACGAATAATAGAAGAAATAACTTACATGGAATCGTGTTAAAAAAAAAAAAATAATAATAATAATAATAATAATAACTTACATGGAATAAGTGTTGAATTGTTGATGAACAGTGTTTGTCCACAAATCTAGTAGGCGATAACTTTCAATAGGCTGAAATTGAATAAAACGAAGAAAGGAGTGAATATTTGGTTTAGGGCTAAATTTAGAGACAGTAGACAAAAAAAAAAAAAGAGAAAAGCATAGAGGATTTTGGAAATTACTTACCGTTACAGGTCAAGAAAGAGAGGACTATGACTTTATGAGATTGGTGTTACTGCATCATCCCTAGCCCTAATGGAATTGGACAAGGAAGAACGGTGATTGTAAACGACGATTGGGCCTTGTTCTCTCCGGCGATGACTGGAATCAAACGCCGACGACGTTTATTGTTCTAAATCTTCTTAAACTTCAAACCATCAAAGATAAACATAATCCAAAACAAACCCTATTAAAGATTAAACAGAACAACGAAACTCACAATTAAAAGCAAAAGAGATTCACACCAAAATAGTTTCAGATAACACGTACCGACTGAGTCAAAATCCAATCGATCCATAGATCCTCCGAAGAAAAATAGAAATGAAAGATGGTTTCTTTTGTTTTCGTTTTGCAGAAGAAGAAGAAGAAGAAGATGAATGAAGAATTAGTTATTTTACAAGGAAGAAGAGTATTTATAAGCAAACGTTGTTCAATAGAAAAAAGGAAATTTCTATTGTTTCCTTTTTGTTTTCGACTAGGTTAAGAAAAAGGAAATTTTAATTAGGCTGCAAAAAAAGAAAAGGAAATTTCCTCACAACGGTCATATTTGTATCTTACTGCGTAACAACAATTTATCAAGACAAATTATTTGAGGTTTCTTATTTTTGAAACAGAGAATTTGGCCTTGAAAGCGAGAGGAGCAAAGTCGGGATCATGCATGTGAGCTCTTTGCAACAGCCAACGGTCATATTTGTCTCTGTACCAATTTTTGTGGTTACTTAGTAAAACCACAATTACAAACTCGTGAGATACAAAAACTGTTAAAAACAAACAGAACACTAACCATCCATCATCCATGATACAAAACAGAGCAGAATAGAACAGAACAGAGCATTCTTTAACCATCCATGTTGTTGCTGCCTTCGCTAACAACCAAAAGCATCAAGAAATAAGGAAAGTAGAAGATATGTCTGAGAAAGCCATGTCTTGTAGACGAGAAAGCGTAAGGAATGATAAGTAGCATCAGGAATACCAAGAAGGCTGAATCTATGGCTAATACAAGATGGGAAAGCCATGGGAGATCGCTCACCACAAGAGTAAGTCCAGCCACAGATGCCATCATCATTGATACAACAGCTGTTAACAGAAGTGGTAAAGCTAGTCGAAAAGCTTTCTTTGTCAGAAGTGCATCACCCAGTTGTGCCCATATTAGAGCCATTACAGTTACCACAGAAGTGCACATTGCAATGTTGTTCAACAACAGAAATACCTTAAAATTCAACTTATTGACCAATGCAGCCATGCCTAAATGTGGAGCAGAACTCATGTAACCACCGGGTAATGTCAAACCTGCAGCGAAGGTCACGGTTGCTACGAGTGTTGCAGTCACCATAAGAGTATTGACACTATCCTTGTATCTTTCTGGACTTTGTTTGCTACTCTGTGACACAGTCAAGGGAATCAGGTTTGGGCCATGTGGTGCTCCAGCAGATACCAAAGCCATCCAAATCAATCTCTGTAAACCAATAAAAAAAGTTACATGAGACTTTATCATTAACTACATGAATCTTCAAATTTGACATACCTTGTAAAGTACGTAAGCGTTATTGTCCTTCATCGTCTCAGCAATATCTAAAGCTGTAAAGCCTTCATTGTTGAGTGCTCTGAGGTTAATCCCATCGTTCCATGTAAGCATATTCACAACTATCGGGTATCTGTGTTTAGTGGCTAGGTGTAACGGTGTATTCCCATTGATATCTTGTTCATTCATCATTCTTTTCCCTTCATCAAGTTTTAAAAGATACTTGACAACTTTCGACTTACCAGCTATGGCAGCAACGTGAAAGATATTCTGACATTGATTGTTAAGTAGCTCTCTTGAGTCAGGACAGTGTTTAAGAAACTCCTTAATGATTCTGACATGTCCTTCCTTTGCCGCCATATGAATAGGAGTGAAGCCATCATCATCAGCGACATAACAAAGGCTTGAAGCTGCTTTGTCAAACTCTGCTAGTATATAGCGAATTCCCTCATAACATCCCATTGATGCTCCATAGGAAAGACATGTCCTTCCTTCTTCGTTGCGTAATTCAATAAGTCCTGGATCTTGTCTAAGAACAATACCTAGGATATCTGTCAAAGCAATGACCAAGAAATAATTAAAACATATAAAGAACACTTGGCGTACAAGGTTGAACAAACATAGAAACAAACCTCTTCTATTGGCCTTCATTGCTGCATGTATAACAGATTTTCCACTGAACATCGAAGCTAGTATAGATGGGGAAGATGAAGATTCAAGCATTTTAAGCACGAGCTCGTGATATCCAGCTTCTACAGCCATGTATAATGGAGATGCTTCATCATTGTTCTTATCAAATGATACATCATGCTTCACACTTACTAGGCAGAAAGCCACCTCTACATGTTTTCCTTTCAACGCGGCATGTAGTGCAGTATCTCCGTTCTTGCTTTTAGCGGCAATAAACGCATCATAGGAAGAAGACTCTGTAATGAATCGAACAAGAATCTCAACAATATTGAGACTGCCTGCTCTGGCTGCAACATGAAGAGTTGTCTCACCCATCAGATTCACATTTTGTAGAAGATTTGGGAATGTAGAGATTATAAACTCCACTATATGGACATGACCCAAAGCAGCAGCAATATGAAGTATTGAATTCCCTTGATTGTCTACGAGTCGTTGAGTGACCTTTACGTCATCGTTTATCCTTTTCAGGAGGGAGACTTTGTCACCTGCTCTTACAGCACACAAAATCGCTGGATTCATAATCTCAGATTCATCCTTGTCTTTGAAAATAGTCCACTGATCTGGATCTGAAAGGGAGCCAGATGTGGACGAGGAGCTTACTGTTTCAGATTTACTGTCACACTTCATACTCTTGTTCAGTGCTACTTTCACTTTAAAATCTCCTGATCAAAAAGAATAAGTAAGATTTGATAATCCTAAAACTTCAGGAATATTAGACGACATAAACATCCACCTAAATAACTTTAAATTAATGCAGCATAAGAAAAAGTGAGAATTACTTGAAGCAGAGAGACAGATTCGAACAGAGAGAGAATCTATGCGCAGTACTGGGTAGATTGAATTACTTCTTAGGTTATGTAGAGATATAAATGTGAGAGATATATTCTCTTGATGACGTGAAGAGGATTAGCGTCGCTTTTATTCTAGTTCTAAACAACATCCGTAAGGTTCAAAAGATCAAACTTTTATCATCACAAGGTTTTGTAAGTTTGTGTGTAATGCTTTGACCTTGTCTCAGTTACGCAATGTTATTCAATGTTTTCGGTAATCCGACATTAGAACAGTATCCTTAAGGTTCTTCTAAAGATCAGACCTTTTTGTCATCACAAAGTTTTGTAAGTTTGTGCGTGTAAATGCTCTGACCTTATCTCAGTTTTGCAATTGTATTCAATGTTGTTAGTTAGAGATTAGAATTTTAGCCCCTACGACCAGGCCTCTTCAAAGTTCTAACCGTGTAAATTGGTAACAATAATAAAATGTTTTCGTAGACTTCAAATTCTGAAAACCTGAGACATCATATTATCATACAAGTCTAGATGAACAGTGATGAGTAGATAGGTAAAAGGTAGAGAGTCGAGAGATACAGAGAAAAGAGAACAGTGACTAGTAGTTCATTACAAGAATTTGTTGATGCTGGTTGCTAAAGTGTCTTTAGAGACAGCACCGATGATTGTATCCTTCTTCTCACCATTGACAAAGATCATGATAGTTGGGATGCTTCTAACACCATACTGGCCAGGGGTTGCAGGAGACTCATCAGTGTTAAGTTTGTAGAACTTGAACTGGCCGGCGTACTTTTGCGCGAGTTCGTTGACAATGGGATCAATCATTTTGCAGGGTCCACACCATGGTGCCCAAAAGTCGACAAACACAGGCTCATCAGCCTTGAGAACTAGAGAGTCCCATGTTGAATCGTTGACCACTGGAACTGCATGGATCATATAGCAAAAAAAAACCAAGATTAATGACTCACCATGAGTGTAGAATTATGAATGAAGGGATAACAAATCCAACAAACAAGCATCTTGAGTTTCTATAGATAGATACTTAGAGATCCTAATACATATGTGCATAAATAACATGACAAAGAGGTTCAAATCCGAAGAAACCTTTTTCTAGTTGTCTTCCAATTTCACTACTTGAACATGGAAGTCATTTCATAGACACTAAGAGAGAGCCCCATTAGAGTTAACCCATAAGAATTCCCAGAAACAAAACGCATAATCGAGAAATAGCATTGATTTACAAAGACGAGAGAACATACTTCCTGTAGCAGTGTCCTGAGCTTCACAGATAACGCCTCGTCGTAATCGGGAAACCCTAGAATTCTTCGAGAGTGAAGATAGAGAAACGCGAGTCCTCAATCCGCTCGATTCCGGCAACACAGAGAACATCTGTCGAGTAGAGAAGGAACCCGTCGGCGAGGAAGCGATTCTCATCTCTGACCGGATAGAAATCGGCGGACGGGAAGTACACGTGTAAGCAGCCATTGTTGTGTAGCGAGAGAAGAGATAGAGAGAAGCAATCTACACACACGATAGATTCGATTTCTTCTTGAGTCCCAAATGTAATAATATCCAAACGAAGAAGATAACAAAAACAAAACCCACGAAAATGAGAGATAGGAGAAGATTAAGAGGAGTGACTGATTTTTTAGGAATCCTTTTTTCTTTAGAGCTACTATTGTTTAATTTTATCCGATTAAATAAATTCCCTATTATTCAAGCTCTAAGACTATTGGGCCGCAGTTTCATTAAAGCCCATTAATATTTCTCGTTTTCGGAAAAACAAAAAATTATCGAACCAATTAACTTGAAGTGTATCAATCAAGGTTAAAGCTCACTGGGCCTTAGTTTCATTAAAGCCCAATAGTATTCACTTACCCCGTAAAATTAAATTATTATTCCTCGAGAAGCCCAAACAGTAAAAACGATGCGTTGTATCGCTGGAGCATCCGTAGCCGATTTCTCTCCGTCGCTACTGTTTCACCGCCGTAATCTCGTAGCTGTTGGCCAGAGATTGCTTATGACTTCCTCGATTTTGCGTTCTCATACGAGGGAATTCGACGTTTGCGATGAAGGAATCATCTCGGTAGAGGAGTGGCGGAAATGGGGTCCGGTGTCTCCATTTCCATCCGCGGTCAAACAGATTGTGGATGATTTGAAAGTTCTGGAGTGCAAATTGGATTCTCCGATAGATTTTGGTGGTAATGGTGGCAAGTTACAGGTAAATGCCGATGACTATCATGATAATGAAACCTCGTTGCTTGTTTCCTTTCAATCGTTTTATGCTTGGATTGTTTAGTGCTTTCTATTGGATAACTATGAATCTGGTTTTGTAATTTTTGTGTTCAAACTAGTAACCTAAGTTAGATATTTGAGCTATGGTTACGTATGTGGTGCTATGTGCCAGTGGTTTCTGACTTGATGTTTTGAGCTCTTAAATGTTATAGTGAGGTTATAATACTTCTACTTGTGTGACAACTATCACAGGGACCGTTTGGTGCATACGAAGATAAGAAGCATAGGGCTACATATGAAGCATTAGATGACCCGGAGAAAAAGTTTCGTTTTTTTTCTGCTCGACAGGTTGCTTGTCGGCTGCTTGGGAGCAGGGGTTATTTATGCCAGAAGGTACTTCATTTACTCTTCTTGAATTGTTGTATTTTGCCATGAATAAACAACTCAATACCTAAAGATGAAACATTTCTGAATATGCAGTGTTGGCTTGCTATGGAGGATTGCATGTGTTCATATGTTAAGCCATGTGGTTTATGGAAACGGATACGTTTTTGGCTGTATATGCATCCTAGGGTTAGTATTGTACCCACTAGTTTTAGCTATTCCAATCGCCAATTCCTATGTATTGATATGCTGTTTAGCTGTTGGCAGGATTTTCTACGCCAGAACAACACAGGGAAGCTGTTGTGGCAGATATTTGGCGTCCAATCAGCTACACTCTGCGTCTTTGGAATAGCTGAAGACGAAGAGATCATGTGGAATGAATTCAAGCGTGCAGGTTGTTGATTCTTCTAAGTCTTAGTGTAGATGCATTTGTTTAATCTTACATAGATGTCACTCCATGATTTTGCTAAAAATCTTGTCTTTTTGTTCTGATGGATGCTCAGGAAAAAGCCAAGTCCGTTGCCTCTATCCCAACCACAACTCGGAAGTAACTTTCTCGGTTAAAGACGCTTTTGGTAGTTCGGCTTCAGAGAATCATGTATCATCCACGGTAAAGATTGCAATGTTTTGACTATGGACTCTCTGTTCTTCTATCGTTACTTATTTCAAACAGAAAAATATTAGATAAGGTTGTGGAAGGATATAGAGTGAAACTCTACACTTTCTATATTTCCCAGACAGATGAGGATAAAACTCTGCATTTCATTTTGCTTGATGGCACGTGGAACAATTCTGCTGCAATGCTCAAGCGTTTAAAGGTACAGGCTGATCATATCTCACATGGATTTCATCTTTTCCCCCTTTCTCTAAAGAACTACACGAAAATATGCTTAAACTCTAAACTCATCTGTAGGATCATGCAAAGTCAGTATGGGGAGACGAAGATCTTCCTTGTATATCTCTTGCAACCGGTGCATCCGCAATGCACAAACTCCGGTAAAAATAGTCTTTATTTCTCATGTTCCTGGTCCAGTCTCTGTCTGCCAAAATAGTGCCCTTCCTTCCTCATTTGATCTCTGACGTACAGGCCACAACCATCATGGGACCGGACCTGCACGGCTGCAGCAGCAATTGGACTCCTATCTGAGCTTAGCCTTCTCCCACAGTTAAGCAGCTACGAGTTAGACAAACAAGCTGATGCAGTCGAGGAAGCTTTGGTCATACTACTGGACTCACTAACAGGTCGCCGCTTAAGAATGGGCAGGTCAATAACTCGTAAAGGCAGAAACACCATCAGCATGTGCTAACAACAGAACCAGTTGGGATTCTATTGTCACAACTCACAACTATGTAATGAACGCATCATCAATGAGGATCAACGGAAGCAAAGAGGTAGCTGAGATTTGATAACATCAGAAACAAAGATCAGGTCTTGGGTCAAGTGAGTTCTAAAATTGTTGATGCAAACACCTAAATTTTTGTAACCTTTTTGAGCCAGTTTCTGTAGCCCCACATGTTTAAAGACTACAAACTCAATATTATTTCTTCTTCTTTTAAAACGAGCAAAGCTAATCATTAATACATTAACTACAGACTAAACCCAGAGGTTACACACCGTACACCTAAGTTAGGACAACGCTTCAAAACAGATTTTTTGTTCATTTTATTATGTCATCAAATTAGGAATTATCTCTTTAACAAATGAAATTTGAGTAATACCGACATATTATTAATCTATAATAATTAAAGAATATTAGCTTGAAAAACGTCTATGGTTTTACTAAAAATTTAGTTTTCATTATTCTTTGGCTTTTTTAATATCTTGAAACAAAAAGATAAATATTGCATGACCGGTGGAGACAGTTGAAGAAAACCCAACCAACCCATCCAACACTTGAATAACATATTCATTTTACTTTGGTTTATATTTCGTGATTTTGTTTTCTTAATTATCTCTCTCTCTCTCTCCCTCTCCTTTTCTCTTCCATAGTTAAATTCTACAGTTTTAAACTCTTTGGAGATCCAAGAAACTAAACTGATGGTGAAGTTAACGCAGAGATTGGGTGGGTTGGTACTGCGATTTGCGGCATTTTGTGCCGCGTTAGGAGCGGTTATCGCAATGATCACCAGCCGTGAAAGATCTTCCTTCTTTGTCATCTCCCTAGTGGCTAAGTATAGCGATTTGGCTGCGTTTAAGTGAGAATTTTTCTTTTCTTTCTATTTGACGTGTTTTATTAGAGTATTTAGAGAAGTGTATATGTATTCTAATGATATGTTATTGCATTCGCATGTGTGGCAGGTACTTTGTGATCGCAAATGCGATTGTGACCGTTTATAGCTTTCTCGTTCTGTTTCTTCCAAAGGAGAGTTTATTATGGAAGTTCGTAGTTGTGTTGGACCTGGTAATTAATTATATTACCTCTTTAATTACATTCAACTTCTTTCTATCTTGACAGTTCAAAAATATATATATATATATATATAACAATTTAGATATAAACATTCCAGGAAATTACAAAATTGATTTGAATCATGATACTTCTAAATTTGTCTATATTTTGAATATGTGTTTAATCATTATGTATTTGTAAATGCTAAATTAATCGTGAAGATGGTGACAATGCTGCTGACGTCAAGCTTATCAGCGGCAGTGGCAGTGGCCCAAGTGGGAAAAAGAGGAAACGCAAACGCAGGATGGTTGCCAATATGCGGTCAAGTTCCGAGATTTTGCGATCAGATAACCGGAGCTCTAATCGCCGGTTTAGTTGCATTGGTTCTCTACGTTTTCTTGCTCATCTTCTCTATCCACCATGTTGTTGATCCTTTTCTTCTTCGAAAATCATGAATCAAAGTAATATAAAATTTAAGGCTAAATATTCATGGAACCACATGTGTTTTTGTGATTTTAGTGTTGTTCATTTAAAATTAAGTCACGTGTCATAATTTCATATGGTTAATCATATCATCATTAATTAATAAATAATACTATCTTTTCTATAGATAAGATTATATTTAAAGTTATGTTACTAGATAAGATTAAACTGACAATATATTACATGAAATTATGACACGTGGATTTTTATTAGTGTAGTAGATAGATTGATCATATAAAATTATGTAATAATTTGTTTAATAAAATAAAAATTATGTATTTTTTTTTGTTTATGTATATATATGAGAAATGAACTTCAATACATTTTCAAAAAAAATTGTGTTGAAATATACCTTAGTCGTTTTATGAGGTTTTAACCTTGAGCAACTCGTTTTTCCGCATGTGTTTTTGAACAGGTTGAATATTATTAAGTGACAAAAATCTTTTTGTGGGCTCCATTACTTGATGATGATTGACCAGCTCACACTACATCACGTGATCAACATCTCTTACTCAATTGATACTATAATTCGAATAGAAAGTAATTCAGTTTTTTTTTTCCCTATAAATTCTAAGACATGCATGCTTGTACTAAAATCATTTAAAGATTTCGTAGTATATGCATAAAATGATATTTTAATATATGCATGCCATACAACGAAAGTGTTTAGAAATTGAATGATTGTATTACTTGTAGTTTCAAAGATCCAACAAGAATGTGTAGATGCCCTATACAATACATAACATTAATTAGAAATGGATGATTTATTAGCCTTCAAAATCTAACCGTTACTTTTACATTCCACACTGACACACTGGTCTGGTTAATAATTTCAAATTGCCATTCTTATTTTTACGGAAACTAAACAACAAAACAATAAAATGTAATGGCTGTCAAAAAAAATAAAAAAAATGATAAAATGTAATGTGTAATTGCGATTTTACGTAAAACGACAAAACAAAGCATTTTAATACACAAGCAATTGAATATATATATTTTTTCAATTTTTCTTATTTATATTTTTTTTTCTGTTTTCAAGTATTTAATTTATACTTAAATTTTGTTATTAAAAAAGTTATATCATCGTTGGTCAATTGGACATGATTTGAAAGTATTTTAAAATATGATCACCACACAAAATTGAAGAATAACTTGAACTTTAACATAATGTCAATATACTTTCGATCACGTTGGAAGGATATCTACAAAATGAACTTGATATTTTTTTTGCTATGATCTATCGTTTTATCAGCTATGTTTGTGGGTTTAATTTCGATGTTGTTAACAGTGTCTAGTAGTACATATGCCATCTATAACTCGAAAAAGCTACATCTAAGTGGATATGATAGCTTACAAAATCTAAATCGTAAACATGATCGCTAACCTCACAAGTGTTGTCGTTTTCCATCGCTCTGTTATAGTCATAGGTTGTTTTTTTATTTATTGGTACAAAATAGAATGTTAATTTACTTAGCCCAACAATTAAATTTTCTATTGATTTGGTGGGCCAACCAAATCTTTTTACTAAGGGTTAGCCAATCATTCATTCCACCACGAAACTTTTCTTCTTCTCAAACTAGTTTTTCAGAATTTCTAGGGTTTTTGAAATTGGGGAAAAAATGGATCCCAAATCCAGTGATGTCGATACGGTTGAGCCCGAGGTGATGGACGCAGATCTCTCTTTGAAACGCAAGGCCGAAACGATTGAGCCGGCGGATTCCGATGAAGGATGCGAGGAAGAGGAGAGAAACAGTGAAAGCGATGACCAGGTTTGGGGTTTCGATAGTTTCGAAGGCTCAGACTACGAGTCGCCTGATGAGCCTCCTGAGGATGATGAGGAATTGGAGTTTCGTCGATACACGCGCTATTACCACGAGAGCAAGGTTTGTCGTAAAATTAGATCTGCTCTCCATCAATCTTGGTATAAAGCTTGAACCTTTGTGCGGTGGTTACAGGGTTTCAAAGTGGATAAGCTTCCTAAACATGTTTGTTACGGAATACGCCCTCTCGATCTGGATGCCCCCTTCTTCAAGCCAAACATGACGGGGCGTGACTACATGGAGATTATGGCCAATGTGGCTATTGACAAATACAACCAAGTAGAGGCTAGTACTACTACTACTACTACTACTACTACTACTCTTTTTAGTTTTTTTTTGTGTCATCATTATATCTTCCCGATAAGTAGAGGCTATATGAAACTTGTTTATTTTATTGTAGAATAAGACGTTAAAGCTTGATCATATCGTGAGGGTGACGGTGCAATTGAGCTATGGATACAAAGCTTATATTACATTCATGGCTAAGGAATCTCCTCATGGAGAGCTTGTGGAGTATCAAGCTAAGGCTGAGCGCAAGGCATGGCAAAGAAACATTCACCCCATCTTTTGCAGACCAGCTCGCTCTGGTGCTTGATTTTTTCTTCCTAATTAATTGGATGGTATGTAATGGTTGACACAGATTATTATATTCACTCTTTTCTTGAAATATCCTTATTAGAGGCTTTAATCTTTGTGTTTATTAGTATCATCTGATTCTTATAATCTATATTCGATACAGTTCCTCGAATGATATGTGTTCTCTTTTTCTAATTGCAGGGTTGATGGTGTCCTTGGGCGTTCCCAATGCCCAGACCAGGAAGACTAAGTAGTTACCGATTTTATCTCTTTTTCAATGCCCTATGTACTCAAGCTTTTATGATCAGAACTCGATTTATGTTGTTTGTAGTGGGGGTTGGGTTAAATTATTTTAAAAGGAGTTAGACCTTCTATGGCAATTCATACTCCGTTTCAGATCCCACTATTGTATCCAAGTTGTTGGTTAATTGCTAATCTCATCAATTTCTTCACTTATAGTTAGGTGGATGTAGGAGATTTTTATAATCAATAAGCTGTGACATAATCGGGGGAAAAAAATTAAAATGATTTAAGCAAAATAAAACGAGAATTTTAATGAACAAGGCTCAAAATGCCAGAAGAAATGAGTTTTTAGTGAACAAGGCTTAAAATGCCAAAAGAAGTGCGTTTAAAATGAAAATACTTGGTTCCCATTACCAGTAACAGTTAGGGAAGAAGACAAAAACAAAAAAGAACCGAATCTCTCAAGTAACCAGGTCTGCTTAAGTTAGACGGGGCCATCTGGATAAACAAGTGTGGTCTTGGACTCGTCATCTATGAAGATCCGCCCAAAACCTTTCACGCCCCAATCCTCTCCCCAACTATTCTGAATCAAGAAGAATAGTTTATTTTCTTTGGTGTAGCCATAGCCGACAATGAGAACTACGTGTCCCCCTGCATCGCCATCTTCCATGTCTACGCCGCTTACATTGTAGATACTCTGAAAGCAATAAAAAAAATTTAGTTAGTTGATCCAGGTAATTACTTGTATCACAGAGAGACATATATACCAATCCATTTGACTTCTTACTAACATTGCCAATGAACTGGAAATTGTGAGTTATATCAAACGCTATGGCAACCGGAGAGATATCAACTTTGGACTTGATGAAATCCTTTGAAGGACATTTCTCCATGGAAAAGTTCCACTTGGTATGATGTCCAATATCGCTCCCAGCCTCCATTCAAGTCATAAAAATGAAACTAATTAGTTTGTCACAAACCCAAAAAGAAGTGTATCTTAAAACAAAGTACTAGGTGATATTCGAATTACAAGTAGTACCTTCGACTTCGATTCTCTTTTTTTTAGCAACCCCTTAACTGCTATGTGATTAATAGCATCTTTAAGGTTCTTAAGTTTCATCGACCCCGGTCGTTTGCCTCGAGTTTTTTTCATCTTCAAATGCACGACGAGGTCATCATGATCGAATCTTAGGCGGCCAGCTATGTACTCTTGAGTTATATTGTAAATGACTTGCAGAAGACGTGTCAATGCGATGGCCCAACATATCTCTGCAATTGGTAATCACAATTTAAATTTTATCAACCCATAGATATTAGTTATAGATAATAACTCTGTAATCTATATTGGTACACATTAATCAAAACAAAAAGTTACCAAATTTTTGCTTCAAGACTTTATCAACTATCTCTGGAACACCTCTGTAATCTTTGGATAGTTTGCTTCCATCTCCAAATTCCTTAACATATAAAGTGAACTCAAATAGAGTATACATATATAAAACACAACCATTTAAATAATCAAACTAACATAGTTTAATTTACAAACTTTTTATGGTATGTTAACATATTTGTATTAAAATCTATATATTAAAATAATTAGCTATATATTAAAATAATTAGTTAGTAGCAGTTAGTTAAATTTATATACCGATCTTATATGAATTGCAATTTAAGTAACATAGTTTTGATCTAACCCCATTGTCATCAGTTTGAGTCACCGGTGTGATAGTTGGACCTTTCTTCTTAGCAGTTGCGGCTTCACGCTTAATCTCATTAGGTACTTTTGGCGCCTTATAGGTTTGCCACCAATGGATGGCTCGTTTTTCCCCATTTCCTACAAAAGAAAAGAAATCCAAAACCATGCGTCAAAAAGTGCAAAATCAAAATACATAAAGTGATAAAATTAAACAAACAAATTCACAGGAACGAATATTACTGATGAGTCAAGAATACCATCAAATCTATACATTTTTACAATCAACAAGTTACCTTGCGAAAGCAAAAAATAATGATTGTCAAATAAGCAAATTACATAGATCTCTTCCTTATCTTATCTTTTATCAACATGTAGTACTAGTAATTAAACCCTAATGCTTAGTCTTTATAATTCCATGAATGAAACCTTTTATGAACACTTAGATTTGACACAAAGCACTGCGAAATGCCTCAAAGAACACAAACTCCCACCGCCAACCAAAAATCTCTACTTCAGAAGCATTATACTGTTCCAATAAACATCAACAAACCTAAAGAACGAAAATCTATGCAAAAAAAAAAAGTGGGTTTATTTTATAATTCCATGTATGAAACCTTTTATGAACACTTAGATTTGACACAAAGCACTGCGAAATGCCTCAAAGAACACAAACTTCCACCGCCAACCAAAAATCTCTACTTCAAAAGCATTATACTGCTCCAATAAACATCAACAAACCAAAAGAACGAAAATCTATGTAAGAAAAAAAGTGGGTTTTTTTTTTACATCAAAAGTGTTTTTGACACAAAAACCTCGTTCTTTTTTATGGCAAAAACACTATTTGAGAACAACAAATCGCACAGAAAAGAAAAAAATTCAGAAGAAAAACTTTTGTTTCTTCATACCTTTCTGGTGGAGAAAAGACAGTGACAGAGAGAATGGAGACAAAGAAAACTTAAAGGAAATGATGGTGCACTAAGGAAGAAGGGTAAACTTAAATAAAACATTAGAATTATTTAAATATAATTTCTAGAGTAACATAAATGTTACGAGGGCCCCATTTACTCGGTGATCGAATTCGACTCACACTCGATCACGTGATCAACATCTCATACTTTCTAATTTTCTTACTATTTCGATAAGCAACTTTTTTAGGTTGACACAAGCCTCATGTATTTCTAAGAATTTATATTAGTGAAAATAAATATTATTAGTTGTCATCAACACAAACTGAGATTATAGTTTACAAAAAACAATGACCATGTTTACAATTGAACCTAGAGAATAAATTTCGTTTCCATTATTACGCATCAAAAATTTAATGACAACCAAATCATAATATTTTTTTTGGACCTGCAGAGATCAATGTTCCATTTTGTCTCCTTTTTTGTGCATCTCAGTGCTTGAAAGTGCTTTCAGTTTTAAAAAAAGTTACGAAAAATTTGTGTAAAACTTAAAATATTTTGATCATTTTACCTTGTATAATAGTTTTTAAACACAGTCAGGACCTTGACACCAGCTATATGTTAAAATGTGCCAATTAATAGTATGTACTAATTCCTTTATTTTAATATAAGATGTAAAAAGAAAACATTAATTTTCTGTCACGAAAGTCACATAAATGAATAAGTGTATGCATATATATATCTTTCCGTTTTGGTGTAACATACTAGAGAGTAGAGATCGAGAAGGAGACCCTCTCTGAAAATCCTTAGAAAAGTTAACGGGATATAAAGACCGAAGATATGGGCTTGCGTATTTTGGAAAAAAGGGCATATACGTACGTGATAATCAATTGTTTTTTCCGATTAGTATAATAATGACATGTATCCCACAAGTAAGGGCAAGATTATACTAGCTACTAGAAATATGGATCGATCCCTAACAACAACATATTTGAACCCTAATTTGACTGTTAATTTTTCTTATCTTTTTATCTTTTTGTATAGACAAAATTATTACAAACTCAAAGTAGATATGTATGTATAAAAGGTATATTAAATAATAAAAACTAACTGAAATAATTAATATATATACGTACGAACAATTTTAGAAATGTATTGGAAAAAAAAAAAAAATGTATTGAAAAAGCAGACAAACTTTATAGTACATGCGCCAATTTTCTAGGGACAAAACTGGTGCTACATTTACTGGTATCATAAAAATCGAATAATATCATAAATATCGCAAAACTTCAATTTATTATCAGTATGATCATAGTTATCTCTAATAAATATATGGAATTTTTTGTGACAAAAAGTAATAGATATAATGGCATTTTGGTAAAAGGCAATGCCGCCTGCGAGTAGAGGTGCCTAGGGTTAAGGTAGGGTTAGGGCTTGGCAGAAACTTGATTTTTAAATAACGAGAGAACAAAAAATTTGACGGGTAAGCTCGAAATGCAAACGTGGCCGTATAACATGCGTCGATATTAGGATTTCAAAAAAATCACGTTTTGAATTTTACAACTAATATTCTGCTTTTTGATTAAAAAAAAATCTTCCTTTGAGAGCATCACAGTTATTGACTTGTCGAGAGTAAGAATTTAATTAGCTGAACTTTTTTTTGTTTAACACACAGCTTTAATTTGACTTGGCAAAACACACATCTCTTGACATGATCAAAACCTGCAACATATTATTGCCATGACATGACGGATATTGATTCACGAATAACGATGTTCCATTGCTGCTTTTTGTCTCTGTATGTGTACCTTAAAAAAGATTGGCGTGTTAGATACAACTTATTTAAGTCTGACCCAAAACAAAATAAAAAATAATTAAAAGATAAATTAAGAAATTTTAAATTGACGAAAAAAAGTGACGAAAAATAATTAAAAGAAGAAAAGAAAAAAACGAAAAAAGAAAAAGGACAAAAAAACATTTGACGTGAAGGGCATAATTGTATTCAACTTGGAAGTCAAATTCAACATTACGACTTACGAGGGCAAAAGATTCTAGGGTTGTGCTCAGTTTTAATTTTGGGGTTTTACTGAAACTGATATTAGCAAACTGAATTCTATAGTTTTCATTCAATTGTATGAATTATAGATTCCAATGCCAGCACTGAATACATCTTGTCCAGATCTCTTTTTGCCTAGTAGAAATCGCATGTCCCGAAACGAGTTCACCAGTGGATTCTGTCTAAGCAACGACCAGTATTGGTTTAGATCTCTCTTAAAACTGACTACGAATATACAAAAGTTTTTGTAAATTTACACGACTACTAATTTATTGTTCCAACAAATTTGAGTTTTGAAACCAGCTCCACTTTTTCAATCTTTTCCGTACAGATGGACTTTTGTTATCATAATTGGTTTTCGTGCCAAATCTCAAAGTTTTTGTTTTCCCTCCTTTTTTGGCCAATCTCACTCTCTCACACATAGAGAAATTACTAAACATTACATTGAAAAGAAAAAAAATATTACTAAACATCAACAAAATCAATTATTTTTATAACAAATTGCAAACTCAAATTTGGAGAATTCTGCTCTCATTGCCAAAATACTAGTTAACGAATAGTCTGTAAATCAACTGAAAGTTTAGGCACTATAAGGTAAGGGTAAGGATTACTGTTCAAGTTAAGAAATATGTAAACATATTGTTGTTTATTATTATTTTTATTAAAAGGTTTTCATTTTTTTAGGAGCATACGAAAACATATAAATTGGACCATACCCATTACATGATGAACAGAGGAAACGCCCACAAGGGGAAACCAGGCCCAGATAAGAGAGGCTCGTGAACACACATGGGCCACAAAGCCCAAAAACACCTAATTTTTGTTTAATAATTGATATGTCCGAGAGACCGAGACCATAGTTTTGAGTTTAATAATAATAATTTATTTTTTATTTATCTGTTATTTCTGGGGGTTATGCTTAATTACACTGTTCATTTTTACTAATACAATAAGAATATTGATTTCCCTATTTTTATTATTCGGGTTGGATAACTAATACAATTTTGGCTTGGATTTAATCGTTCTCAGTTCTCCCTTCACTCGTCCCAAGAAATGATATTCACAGCTTGGTTTTGCAATAGAAAGTATTTCACTAAATCATAGCTTATCCATTATTAACTACGTTTAAATTGTCTAATGTATGGCGTATGGGAGATGGGCCTAAATTCCAAGACATAATCACTTGTAGTAATCTTTAGAACACTCTACATGGTCTGCTTACTAAAACTTAGTTAATAATGAACTTACGAGAAAAATTCAGGTCATCATTTGAGAAGAAGTAAAAAGTAAGTAATCAACTAGACACAAAAAAAGAGAGGGTAAATTATAAGCAAAAAGATAAGTAATTTTAGGAAAATGAACAAATTGATTAATAAAAATAATGAATATACCAAATTTTAATACTATCATGGAAGCGTCCCCAAAAAAAAAAAAAAAATGAGAAATGCATGAATTAGTAGTTGGATACTTTGTTCAGTTTTGTTGCTAGGTAGGATATATATATATATATATTATTTTTTTATTGCTAGGATATTTTGTTGGTACAGGTTATATTTCTGCTATGGTTTACCAAAAAGAAGTACCTTGAACCCAACCAACAATGGATAGCTAACATTCGCCAAAATGTAATAATTTGACACGCTTTCAAGAAATAATAATGATAGTGATTCAAGAACATCTCCGTTTATAAAATGTACATATACATTGCTACATTAGCAACAAGTTAAACAAGAAGCAAAAGACAAGAGTTTCTTCAATATAATAGTCAAATTTCCAGGAAAGAAAGAAAAACCCACCTAATCCAATAATAATAAAAAAAGAGAAGAAAATTTCCCAAAATCAAAAACCCTAAATCGAATCAAAATCCTTTCTAATAAGAATGAAATAACCCAAAACAGCACAAACCGCAGCAACAGCATTGCCTTCTTTCAAAAGAACCTTAAACACAAATCCAAACACTTCTCTTGTAATCTTACGAGCTTCAACAACCAATACCCTTCTCGATTTCCCAAAAAACGCAAGCAACACAACCACCGATATCCAGATCACCATAACCGCCGGAACCGCAACCGCAGCCGCCGCAACCATCGACATGGCTCCAAACACAGCTCCTAACACCACAGACGCGTAAACCGCCGGTAATCTTGACGGAGACGGCGATGACGTGTACTGGAGCTTGTACCAGCTAAGCACAGATGTGAGAAAGTTCCATGAGGAAGCCAGGAGAATCGCGTAGACAGCTACAAAGAGACAAACCCATGTCCGTCTCTTGCTCATGATTCGCATAAAGATAAGGTACGATCTTGGAGGAGAGCCATTCGATGTTCTTGGCGATCCTGTTGGATCCATCATCGGCGATCTGATTGAGATTTTTTATTGAGGGATTTTTTCTTTCTTTGTGTTGGAAATTGAAATCTCCGTGATTTGAGATTTGTGCTGAAGAACTAGAAGAAGAAGAAGAAGAAGAAGAAGAAGAGAGAGAGCACAAAAAAAAAAGTGAAAGTCTTCAGATTTGGGGAAAATAGATTAGTTCACGTGAGTCCCACTCTCATGTTAAAGCGCGTGTTAATCACTCGTTGGTTTAGAGGCTTGTAGTGGAGTACACGCGCTTAAGTTTCGTTTTATTTATTGATTTCCCCCAAAAGAGACCAGACATGGAAATTAGGAACAAATGAATATACATGGAAACTGCGTGAACTCACTCTGATCAAAAATATTATTATTTCCATTAATATCACTTAATTACTCTTTTCTTCGTTTATTTCTTTCTCCTCTCGGAATTATGAAATTAAATACTAATGACGAAACGCGATTTCTGTTTATACCATTTTTTACTTCAACAAATCTGTTTGAGACGTAATGCATTATCTTCTTTTTTTTTTTTAGTTTAGTCGTATAGCAAGTTAGGGACAAACAAACAAATGCGATTTGTCTTTCCTTTTCTTTTTTTTAATGCGATTTGGCTTGATAGTGCGCCTCTACGCTTATTATAGCCGACAAACTAAAATAAAAGAATCGTCTATTTATTCTAACCTTTAATGACATTTTACCTTTTTTGTTTTGTTTTGTTTTGTCTATCTTTTATGAAGAAGACTCTAAAGGAACGAAACTTCTTGACGTTCACCGCTAGCAAATTCTTGAATGCATGCGATTGTCTTTTTCTTATGGAAGTCTTAGCTTTTTCTCTTGAATATGGATTTTAATATTCTTCCGTCTAGTCATCAAATGAGATTAAGCATTTATCTACAATATATGGAACACTAATCATATAAGTTGAGAATCTACAATCAAACATTTTTAAAATTGGATATGGATGTGGTATTGTATGGTAAACCATCTTCCAAGTAATTGGACATTTGGAATACTAAGATTTACTTGGCATATGAAACAATTTAACGTCCCTTGACATTTGTAACAATTTCACGTACGAACGATTGCAACGACTTTGTTATGTGTCAAACGCTTTTCTAATATGGAAGTTGACACGACTTTGAGAATTAATTTGTAAGAACATTAAACAAATAATCTTCCAGTTTTGTAGTCTTCTATTGATGTACACTTCAAAGAATCTTCTAGTTCATAATCCCATGACCGGAAACGGAGTCCAATTTTGCCATACAACACGGTCGCGATGGCAAATTGGCAACACCGCATGGTCCGCATGCCGATGAAGGTGTCGGCATCCTATTGACGATCTCTATATTTAATACACTTTGATTTTTTTTTAAAATAAGTAAATGAATTAGTTCTAAAGACATCGGGCTGTCGTGTGAGCCAAGTAAATTAAAGTATTTCATAAATTATTCTATTTTAGTTATTTACAAACACACGCGTGTGCACATGTATTTGGCAAATTATTTGAGTCAAACAACATCTTCCTATCACAATTCTGAACTTCTTTATACTCGTGATTAATTTCTTATATTTTTGTCTTCACTGTTTTAGTCCACATGTTAAATTATAAGAACTTCATACACGAAAACTAAACAATTAAAAAAAAAAAAAAAAACTAAACAATTAGAATAATTTCAAACGAAATAAAAAGTCAATACAATTAGTCTTGTAAGAGCGATGATCAAATAGATTGAAAGACTATAATAATGCTCTAAGTTTATTTTAAAATTTTCAACCAATTTTATCTACCATTTAAAAGGTTGACAAAAAAAAAATGTTGACTAAAACAAGTCTTGATACAATTATTTGAATAGGCTGAATGATGATACCAATCAAACTTACATTTAATAAAATCTGAACATTTTAAAAAATAAAAATAAATGAAAGAGAATTCCATGAATGATGATGAGATAGAGCCATAGAGAGACTGAGAGAGAGAGATGTGGAGAAAAATCTAACTTTGGTCGACGAAAGGCGGCTAAGTTGGTTATTGACATTTAGCTATTTTTTTTATGAATCCGTTCATACATCGATCGATGATAGTGACTCACTCTACGTAATCGTTTAATTAGTCAAATCTGCTACAACTAACAAATAAAAATCTCCCCTTTCCTTACATATTCTCTCCGCAACCCTCTTTGATTCTATTCAACGCTTTGCCTAAAGTCAATCTTCATCAATTTCTCTCCATTCCTTCACTCAATTCCGGCCAAAGTTTTGATTTTTCCGGTTCGAATCACTCTTTCTGGGGATTTCACAGTGTACTGTGTGTGGTCTTCCGAAGAAGAAGAAGAATTCAAAAATACGATCTTGTTGGTTTTCGTGAATTGGGTATTTCCCGCTGAGCCGTTGAAGTTGTGTGTTTGTTCTGAGTGGATTGAAATTAGGGTTTAGATTTTAGGGAAGTGAATGGATTGGGTTGTGAATAATAAAGGTTAAGTTTTTCTGTAGATTGGTTATGTGTGTAGATTCATGTTCTAGAGAGCATACGAATGGGTTGTGTGAATTCTAGGCATAGGCCTTTTAGAAGAAAGTCAACAACACTGAAAGAGTCATCAGAGGAGAAACGTTCCTCTCGGATTGATTCGTCGAGGAGGATTGATGATTGGATTCAACCGGAAGATGGGTTTGATAGATTGAGTAACAGTGGAGATGCTAAAGTTAGGTTGATTGAATCCGAAATGTTTAGTACAAGTAGGTGTCATGATCATCAGATTGGGAAGATATTAGAGAATCCTGCGACAGTTGCTCATATGGATAGAGTTGTGCATGATCAGGAATTGAGAAGGGCCTCTAGTGCTGTTGTAGACTCGGACTTGGATATTGATCCAAAGGTTGTTAAGGCCAAGCTAGATAGATGGAATAGCAAAGATTCCAAAGTTCGGTTGATTGAATCTGAAAAGTTGAGTTCTAGCATGTTTTCTGAGCATCATCAGATAGAGAAGGGAGTAGAGAAACCTGAGGTTGAAGCTTCGGTTCGAGTGGTTCATCGGGAACTGAAGAGGGGTTCAAGCATTGTTAGTCCAAAGGATGCAGAGCGGAAGCAAGTGGCAGCAGGATGGCCGTCTTGGCTGGTCTCTGTTGCTGGTGAGTCACTAGTGGATTGGGCTCCACGACGAGCAAATACTTTTGAAAAGCTGGAGAAAGTAAGTTTCTTTTGTTACCACTCTTTGGTCCAGATCCTGTTTCTGTTTAATAGAACCTTCTTTCTTATGGATGCAGATTGGCCAAGGAACATATAGCAGCGTATACAGAGCTCGCGATCTTCTTCATAACAAGATTGTTGCGCTAAAAAAAGTCCGGTTTGATCTTAACGATATGGAAAGTGTTAAGTTTATGGCAAGAGAGATCATAGTAATGCGACGGCTTGATCATCCTAATGTCCTGAAATTGGAAGGATTGATCACTGCCCCTGTCTCATCGTCCCTTTACTTAGTTTTTGAGTACATGGATCATGATCTCTTAGGACTTTCTTCACTACCTGGTGTCAAGTTTACAGAGCCTCAGGTACTGCACATAAATGTTGAGCTACCCTAATGTCAAAAGCATAGATTTTTCTTTCCGCTTCAAAATCCGTTTCTTTTATGTTTCTGTTGTTTAGGTTAAATGTTACATGCGACAACTTCTAAGTGGGCTTGAACATTGTCACAGCCGTGGCGTTCTTCACCGTGATATAAAAGGCTCAAACCTACTAATTGACAGTAAGGGAGTCTTGAAGATAGCAGATTTTGGGTTAGCAACTTTTTTCGACCCTGCAAAAAGTGTTTCATTGACTAGCCATGTTGTCACTCTTTGGTACCGGCCACCAGAACTTTTGCTTGGAGCCTCTCATTACGGTGTTGGGGTTGATTTATGGAGCACAGGTTGCATCTTAGGTGAATTATATGCCGGTAAACCGATCCTCCCTGGAAAAACCGAGGTATGCAAATTCTCGTAGATTTCATTTCCTCCAAATTCAGGTTGCATCTTGTTTGCTTCAACTCAAATGTAGCCCTTAATCTTTCTAGGTAGAACAATTGCATAAAATCTTCAAGCTTTGCGGTTCACCAACAGAAAATTACTGGAGAAAACAGAAGTTACCATCTTCAGCTGGATTCAAAACCGCGATTCCTTATAGGCGGAAAGTATCAGAGATGTTTAAGGACTTTCCTGCAAGTGTTCTTTCACTTTTAGAGACTTTACTCTCCATAGATCCTGATCACCGGAGCTCTGCAGATCGTGCCCTTGAGAGTGAGGTAACTGGTTCATGATGTTTTACTATGTTCTTGGTTTACTGAGATCATGGAAGCATTAGTGACAAAACTCTGTTCTTTTGTCAGTACTTCAAAACCAAGCCGTTTGCTTGCGATCCATCGAACTTACCAAAATATCCTCCTAGTAAAGAGATTGATGCGAAAATGCGTGATGAAGCGAAAAGGCAACAACCTATGAGGGCGGAGAAACAAGAAAGACAAGACTCTATGACGAGAATATCACACGAGAGAAAATTTGTACCACCGGTCAAAGCAAATAACTCTCTGTCAATGACAATGGAGGTAAGTAACTGTAAAAGGTCCTAGCTTTTATGGTCACAATGACCGTGGAGGTAACTAACTGTAAAGCAAATCACTCTTTTGGCAAATGCAGAAACAATATAAAGATTTGAGGAGTAGGAACGATAGTTTCAAGTCGTTTAAGGAGGAGAGGACTCCTCATGGACCAGTTCCTGATTATCAAAATATGCAGCACAACAGAAACAATCAAACTGGTGTGAGAATTTCACACTCAGGTCCATTGATGAGCAACCGGAACATGGCTAAGTCAACAATGCATGTGAAGGAGAATGCACTTCCTAGATACCCTCCAGCTAGAGTAAACCCGAAGATGTTATCAGGCTCAGTCTCCTCCAAAACATTATTAGAACGGCAAGATCAACCAGTCACGAACCAAAGAAGAAGAGATCGGCGAGCATACAATAGAGCTGATACTATGGATAGTAGACATATGACAGCACCAATTGACCCATCTTGGGTTAGTTAATGATCTCTGTTTTTTTATTTTCTCGTATCAGAGCAGCTGTTTTCTTTTACTAACATTCATTGTTGTGTTTCAGTATAATCCTAGTGATAGCAAGATTTACATGTCAGGACCATTGTTGGCTCAGCCAAGCAGAGTGGACCAGATGCTTGAAGAACATGACAGACAGCTTCAGGAATTCAATAGACAGGCACTCAAGACACCACAAGGCTGAAATCATTGGAAGAGCCAAATTATTGAGCGTTCTAAAAAGCCGAATCAGTTGAGTCAGATTTGTCACTATAATCTATTGGTTTCATAAATTGAGTTGATGTGATCGGCTTAAAGGCATAAACCACTACTGTTCGTATAGAGTTCGCTGTGTGTACATATATACAAAATCCCTTTGAATTCATTATTCCTTCTAAAATTGATTGTTGTTCCGTTGTAATTATAAGGTTTAATTGTAATATTTGGTTGCCTCAGAATCACAATCTCTCTTTGCAGCTTAAGAACATCCGTAGATTCAAATTGAATTATCCACTTAATAAACCGAGAATTAAGGTAACCTATCTTCAAAACCATAAAATTCAATTACAAACAGAACGGAAAAACTTGTTTTTGAAACGAAAAAAGAAATTTAACTGAAGATCAGAATATGATGTCATTCTCATACACAGAATCTGTGTCAGAAGGTGTCCTAAGATTTATCTGATTTCTCATCATTTCTCCAGCATTACTATTTTTCCAATACCAAAAGATACAAATCCAATTTAAACAAAAACGTCGAGAGAATTCTCCAAAACCGTCAAACAAAAATATAAAAAATCCAACTTTTGTAAGAATCAGAAAGAACGTAGCGAGTTGAAATTTTTGTCGATCATATGAATCAAAAGACCATCACCGATATACAACTTTCATCATATTCTACACAAAACCTCTTGAAAATCAAATAATTCACCAAAACATTAAAGAAAAACCAAAAACCAAGATTGGGTTGAATCGACAAATGGTGACTTTTCTCGGCGTTATCAAGAAGGAGATTGCTATATATAAGAGATGCACGAGAAACCCTAAACCTAAAAGCATGTTTGGAAACAAATAATATTTGGGCTTCTCTTGGATGCTATTCGAACTCGGCCCATTATTACTGCCACAAGTACAGTTTGGGCTTCGTTTCTATCCGTATTTGGCCCATTAAAACTGCACATGTATAATGTATTTCCCTTTCTAGCCTCTTATTTTCTTCAAATTAGAATAACAGCAAGTAAGTTTTCAAATTGCTAAATATTACGACTTTATTTCAGTTTCTCGAAAAAAGCAAGTCTTTTTCCTTTGCTCTCGCAACGCGATCGATTAGCGATGTCGTTGTTACACACTTTCAAAGAGACATTGAAGCCCTGTGGTAGTTTTCCGTCATCATCATCGTTGCGAGTTTCATCCACACAAGAATTGGAACCGTCGAGAAAACCTCCCAAATCGTCGCTCTCGCAGCAGCTTCTGCGTCTCGATGATTCTTACTTTTTACCCTCAAAGCACGAATCTAAAATCTCAAAAACCCAAGTCGAAGATTTTGATCATAACGAAGATGATCACAAAAGAAACATCAAGTTCGACGAAGAAGAAGTAGATGAAGACGATGAGAGATCAATTGAATTCGGGAGACCCGGGTTAAGCCGGGCTGAATTTGACTATTCCGGTCCTTATGAACCACTTATGCTGTCATCAATTGGAGAGATTCCGATCATACATGTTATTTTCTTACCAAAGTCTTTAACTTTTGCTCATGTTTAATGGAACTCAAGTGTTGATGGTTCTTCTCAAATTCTGGAAATTATTTGAATTTGCCTTATGATTTTGTTGTAGGTACCGGCTTCTATCAACTGTAGATTGCTTGAACATCAGCGAGAGGGAGTGAAGTTTATGTATAATCTCTATAAAAACAACCATGGTGGCATTCTTGGCGATGACATGTGAGTTCTTCTTACATGAGAATGTTCTTGTGCATTTGAATCTGTAGCTGTAATAGTTTATGTTTGGGTGATAATGGAACTCTGATAATAAGTATTGACTCAGGGGGTTAGGCAAGACCATTCAGACAATTGCATTTCTTGCTGCAGTGTATGGAAAAGACGGTGACGCTGGTGAGTCATGTCTTTTAGAGTCTGATAAGGGTCCTGTACTAATAATCTGTCCATCTTCGATTATTCACAACTGGGAGAGTGAGTTTTCTCGATGGGCAAGCTTCTTCAAGGTTTCGGTGTACCACGGATCAAACAGAGATATGATTCTGGAGAAACTCAAGGCACGCGGTGTTGAGGTACTTGTAACCAGCTTTGATACGTTTCGAATCCAAGGCCCCGTTTTGTCCGGGATTAATTGGGAGATAGTGATTGCTGATGAGGCACACCGGTTAAAGAATGAAAAATCGAAACTTTATGAAGCATGCCTTGAGATCAAGACTAAGAAGAGGATTGGTCTCACGGGTACAGTGATGCAGAACAAGATCAGTGAGCTATTCAATCTTTTTGAGTGGGTAGCACCGGGATCACTAGGCACTCGTGAACATTTCCGAGACTTCTATGATGAACCACTTAAGCTAGGGCAGAGAGCTACTGCTCCGGAAAGATTTGTCCAGATTGCAGATAAGAGGAAACAGCATTTGGGCAGTCTTCTCCGTAAGTATATGTTGAGGAGGACAAAGGAGGAAACCATTGGGCATCTCATGATGGGGAAAGAAGATAATGTAGTCTTTTGTCAAATGAGTCAATTGCAGAGACGGGTTTATCAAAGAATGATTCAACTCCCAGAAATTCAGTGCCTTGTGAATAAGGACAATCCATGCGCTTGTGGAAGCCCGCTTAAGCAATCAGAGTGCTGCAGAAGGATTGTTCCTGATGGAACCATCTGGAGTTACCTTCATCGAGACAACCACGATGGTTGTGATTCTTGTCCTTTCTGCTTGGTGCTTCCATGCCTTATGAAACTTCAGCAGATAAGCAATCATCTGGAGCTTATTAAACCAAACCCAAAAGATGAGCCAGAGAAACAGAAGAAGGACGCAGAGTTTGTATCTACAGTGTTTGGGACAGATATTGATCTATTAGGCGGAATATCTGCAAGCAAGAGCTTCATGGACCTTAGTGATGTTAAACATTGTGGGAAAATGAGAGCTTTGGAGAAGTTGATGGCTTCTTGGATTTCAAAGGGTGATAAGATACTTCTATTCAGTTACTCTGTCAGGTTAGTTTTTGGATTTAGTTTGATGAATGTAGGAGAATATTTGTCGTTGCAAGCTTTTGATCCATTAAATTACAGGATGCTGGACATACTGGAAAAGTTTCTAATTAGAAAAGGTTATAGCTTTGCTAGACTTGATGGTTCTACTCCAACTAATCTGCGACAGTCTCTTGTGGATGATTTCAATGCGAGTCCTAGCAAACAGGTTTTTATTAACCGAACCCTTTTCGATAGAGATCATGTTTCTTCTTACCTACTTCTGATCTGATGATTAAATGAGCTTTTATGTGTCAGGTTTTTCTGATATCAACTAAAGCTGGTGGGTTGGGACTAAACCTTGTGAGCGCGAACCGTGTGGTTATATTTGACCCAAATTGGAACCCGTCTCATGACTTGCAAGCGCAAGATAGATCATTTCGGTATGGACAGAAACGTCATGTGGTGGTTTTTCGTTTGTTGAGTGCTGGTTCCCTTGAGGAACTAGTTTATACAAGACAAGTATACAAACAACAGCTCTCAAACATTGCGGTTGCAGGGAAAATGGAGACAAGGTACTTTGAAGGCGTCCAGGTATGTAGAAATATACAGTCTTTAATTTATTAGCCTTATTAAAGAGATTGTTCGCTATTCTAATGTTTTGGTGTCTTGTGATCAGGACTGTAAAGAGTTTCAAGGCGAGCTATTCGGGATTTCAAATCTGTTCCGTGATCTCTCTGATAAGCTCTTCACTAGCGATATTGTTGAGTTGCATAGGGATAGTAACATCGATGAGAATAAGAAGAGATCACTGCTTGAGACAGGTGTTTCAGAAGATGAAAAAGAAGAAGAGGTCATGTGCTCTTACAAACCCGAAATGGAGAAACCTATCCTTAAGGACTTGGGTAAGAATAAGACTGATCTGTGCTCATCTATCCTTGACTACATTTTCTTAAGTCTTTACAATATTTGGTCGGGCTTGTGTGACTCTTTATATAGGCATTGTGTATGCACATCGAAATGAAGACATCATCAACATTGGAGAGACAACAACATCAACATCTCAGAGGTTAAATGGAGACGGTAACAGTGCGGATCGAAAGAAAAAGAAGAGAAAAGGTTGTAGTGAAGAGGAGGATATGTCTTCTTCAAATAGGGAACAAAAACGAGAGAAGTACAAGATGTTAGCCGAGTTTAAAGGCATGGAGATATTGGAGTTTAGTAGATGGGTATTGTCAGCGTCTCCATTTGACAGAGAGAAGCTACTTCAAGACTTTTTAGAAAGAGTCAAGTAACAATGTCAGATTTTTTTATGTAGATTTTGTTAATTAACTGTATATAGAGTAAGCTTACAAGGTTGCGCACATTTGCATGTGTTCTTACTTCTTACATATCATAAAGGCAACTCAACAAAAAATTGTACACAGAGCTGACTGGCTACCTTCTCTTCGCCCTGAATCTCGACACTGGTTTAGACGGTTGAGACGTAGAAGACTGTTGACATATAACAAGATAACAAACAAAAAAAATGTAATAAGAATCATGTTTCCTGCATTTATGAGTGTTGTGTAGTTCGAGTGATTAAAAAGTACCTGCGTTTGGCTGTGTGCGCTGGTCTCTAGAATATGGGCATGCTCTACGATTGATCCAGTAAAAGCCTGCACGAGTTGGATCAGAAATTTAGTGAGCTTAAAGGAAAATCAGATCTATCTGAGCAACTATACAACTTGCTAACGCTTGGCCGAAAGAGATGTGTATGTAACCTTGGTAGAATCAAACTCGGGCTCTGGCTTCTGTGGCTGCACCCAAAAAAAGTTGGCATGATTATTTGTGAGATGCTTGTGAATGATAAGTTTTGTTGCAGAAAACATGTCCATAATGCAAGGTAGTTAGCTTGATTTCGAATATAGATCTAAATACCTCAATCTTTTGTGGTCCTAAAACATTGGTTTTTGCATTCGTTCGAAAGTCTTTCCATGTTTCAGCGTTTTGCTGAGGGGTTCCGCCACGTGATTGACCTTCTGGTAATAAAAGAACATAGATGTTGGTTAGAGAATTGTTTTCAGGAAGATGATTCAATGTTGAATATATTAATTTGACACTTTTCTGATGTCTGAAATGCTTTAGATCATAACGCTAACCTTTGGAAAGATATTGTGCCATTGGTCGGATACGCTGCAATAACAGGCAATATCTGAGAAGGAGCTGTAAAACGCTAATGAAATCAGAGAACATCAAAGTGAAGGGGTTTTCTTACATTCAGCGGATCATCTAGATCTTTGTGTGGATGTGTCTCTGGTAACACTTGAATAATTTTGGCTTCGACCCTTGGCTGGATTATAAGTAAATAAACTTTAGGAAAACCCATTAACCATAAACATGAACCCAGATGTTAAATTTCCTTGGAAAATACCTCTGAGACCCTCGGTGAAGAGCTATGACCGGAAGCTTTGTTAGGAACAGATATGGTAGTTTCTTGTTTCCCGTATTCAACCCTACCACGGTCTGTCTCACCTCTACTTCCTTTCACCAAATCATGCTGGATCTGTTCCACACTTTCTACTGAAGAATCAGGATCTTCACCTCTACTATCCCCATCTTCACCCTCCAGTTCTTCCTCTATTTCAAGTTCATTCAACCTGGCCATGATTCTTGCAAAGTCATCGTCTTCAAGTTCACCTTCTTCAGTCTCTCCTTCAGAAAGATTACAAGGCTCTTTTTCACTTGAATGTATCACAACAGGTGCAGAAGAATCTTCTTCTACATACTCTTCTCTTATCTCAACAAGTCCATCCTATAAAAAATGATAACACCGGTTAAGATACATATGCAGAATCAAGAAAAAGGAACACACGATCCACTCTTTCAGCAAAACCTACCGCTACTTCAGAAGCAGTTGTAGTGAAGAATGAAGCCTCCGTTTGAAGATCTTCAATCTCAGCTTTAAGAGAATGAATTTGAGACTGTAAAGTCTTGTCTCTTCTCTTCAGGAAATCAACAGTTTGTTTCGATGATCTATCAGTATAGTAATTCTCTCCCAACAACACCTATATGAAATCACAAAACATAATCCTTTAAATTTGAAATTTACACTAACCTCAATAGCTTACTCTTAAACCTCATAGCAAAACGATACTAGAATCAAATTACATGTATCCTGCCATTGAAATCGAGAAGAGAGAACATATAATCATCATGAAACTTACCAAACACTCGTTGGTGTGAATCAATCGACCTGGGAAAAAAGCCATTTTACCGAATGGAACCTGTTTACACAAAAGCACCAACTACATTAAACGGGAGCAAAATTGAATCATAAGGAGAGGAAGTCAAAGGATTAAAAATTCACCATAACGTTGTGATGAAGCTGATCGGGAAGCTTCTTGACGAGATTGATGAGATTATCGTTTTCGTCGACGTACTGTTGAAGACGATTCATCTCTACTCGCTTCTCTCCGATTTTCTCCTCCATGTAACTTGCTGCTTTTCGAACATCCTCCTCTGAAAATCCTAACGGCGTCACCGTTCCTTTCGCCGGCGGCTCCATTCCGGTAAGGGTTTAAGCACAACGACGACGACCGATTGCAGAAAGAAAAAAAGAACCAAAAAAAAAATGGAAATTGAGAGGGAAGCAATAAAGGCTTCTAAGTTCTAAGTTATAGTGAACTTAATGGGCCGATTTAATATGGCCCAATGTATTTTATTATGTTTTCGAAAATAAAAATTGCCTTGTCTGTAACAAATTTATTAACGTTTGTAAATTGTGTTATCGTTGATATTTTTAGTAACAAATGTTAAAAGTTTAAATTATTGTAATATTTTTTACCAATCTTGATTTATTTAAAGAATTATGATGCCTGATAGTTGATATATTATTTACACTTCACACATGTGTCACATGTAATGCAAAGTGTGGAGATAATGGAATTGGGTTGGCAAGTAGGCTAACACACGAGAAGAAGGCCGACAATGTTGTGTTACTTCAATTCAATATCATTTGTATTCAATTCCAATATTTCGTAGTTTTGAGCTAGCTATTGACAATACATATTAAATGATATATTATTTATATATCCAATATATGTTTAACAATAAGTCAATAACACATCATTTACTACAAACACTATGAGAAACAAAAAAAAAATTTGAACTAAGATCTATCATCAAAGTTACTTTAACTAATACAATCTACCATAATGAAAAAAGTTATCACTAAATTTCAATAACTTATCACCCAAATAGTGTTTTTAATAGGTTTCTAACTTACAAAAAAAAGAAAAAATATAGTAACAATAAAATAAGAAGAAATTATATTAGTTTAGAAATACATATGAAATATTTTGTGGTCAAATTCTCCTAAATAAGTTTTGATATTTTGCCTTTTACGAAAAAAAAAATCTAAACTAAGTATGTGATATCCAAGCAGAAGTAGAGACGGGTCAATTATACGCGTGGTACACTTTTGGAAGTGAATTACATCCTCTAATTTTGATTTTGTTTGGTAATCGGATAATATACGTCTCTTCAAAAACGTATATTGTATCTTTTATCTCGTAAAATTAGAAAAATTATGGTGAAAGTCCAAACTTTTTAGACGCGTCAGTATGAACCAAAAAAACAAAAATATGATTAAGGATTTGTGAGAAAATAAGAGGTTTAGCTTAAGAATTCACAACATGTATAATAAGATTTTAGTATAAGGGATCTTAGTATAATTTTTACTTTTTTTTCCCAAGGATCTTAATATAATTAACAAAAAAAAAATATTATAAAATAATATAAGTATGCTAAAAGGTAAAGAAGTTTCTCTCTTTCTTCTTCGTCCTCCTTTGTTCTCCTTTCTCTCTTTCCATCGGCACCGAACCGAAACAACAAAGAACGAGGAAATACAAATAAGCCCACAAGAGAGAGACGTAGATGGAGAGATAAAGGTCAAAGCTTTATTCTTTTTCCTCTCTCTTCCTAGAAGCAGAGATCACTGTTATCAAACAATCAACAATGCCTTCCTTGAAGAGCTTCTCCGCCGCCGAGGAAGAAGATGACCAACTGGGTCGGAACTCAGAAGCTGAAAGATTCAATCCTGAAGCTGTGGAGAAAGAAGAAGATCCAGACAAAATGGATGAGAAGGACGAAAGTGGAGATGAGGAAGACGACGTGAAACGTGACCAAGTAGAAGCAGAGGATGAGGAAGCGTTAGGAGAAGAAGAAGGTGAAAGTTTCGTTTTTTGCTCTTGTTTATAGTCGTGGATATATTTATATACGTATGTGATGTGAGATACATGAATCAATCAATGCGTTAGTATGTACAACATGAAAGTCTTTAATTGGTATTAACAGTTTCAGATTCTAAGGAAAGAAGTCAATCTTCTTCAGCAGGAGAGTTATCAGAATCAGAGTAACAATTCTTTTCCCTTTCGACATTTTCTGATGATTGGTTTCACTGTTGTGTTTGATAGGTTTTAAGCGGAACATGTGGTCTCTGATGTCCTCAGTGTTTTGTTTTCATTGATCCGATGCATTGTTTGGTTCTTGCTTGCATGTTATTGATACTGTTGTGTTTAAATGCCGAGGATTGATCTGTGTTGATTAGTCTCTTTTTAGCTTAACATAAGTTTTTGACTGAGACAGACTTCTTATAGTAGGCAACACAGTAGTTGGTGATCTTTGTTATTTGATAAAGTCTTGACTTCCCTTGCAGATATATGGTTGTTGATCTAGCGGATATCTGTAAGGACGTGCAATGCTCGATATGTTTAGGTACTCTTCTCCACATTTATATTACAAAGTCAATCAGCTTCAGTTGCCTCTCAGTCACCATTATTGTGAATGTTTAACTACCTAATAAGAAAAATCAGGCTTCAGCTACTTTCATCAACCAACATAAAGCTGGTAGTCATTGTAGACTGTTCAGGCTTGCCAACTTTTCTCATTACCCTGTTTTTACATAGTCATTCACTCTATCTTTACTAAATTCGACTGATGCCAGCACTGGTTTTCATTTCCTAGGGATTATAAGGAAAACAAGGACTGTGATGGAATGTCTCCACCGGTTTTGCCGAGAGTGCATTGATAAGTCAATGAGATTGGGGTATGCATTCCATTTGCATGTTCAGCATTCTTTAGGGAGTCTAATGTAAAGCTTGTTCTGTATTATATTAACTGGCAAATGCATTTTCAGGAACAATGAGTGTCCTACTTGCAGAAAACATTGTGCAAGCCGACGTTCTTTAAGAGACGACCCAAACTTTGATGCCTTAATAGCAGCTTTATTCAAAAATATTGATAAATTTGAGGAGGAGGTGAAGCATCAACTTTTCTTTTTCCTCTTCGACAGTTTTAGAGAAGGGTTACTTAACAGAGATTACTGATGATAAATGCCTTTCATTTTTGTTCAGGAATTGAATTTTCGTCAAGATGATGAAGCTCGTAATAAGCAGGTCAGAAACCCGACGCATATAAGACTAACTCACTTAAGTAGATCAGAATGCTTCTACGGTGACTAAGTGATCTGTGCATCATTGTTCTTGTTTTGTAGATTCAAGCATCTATAGCTCAAGTATCGCAACGACAATCTAAGGCCCTTGTAAAAAGAAAGTCTGTTGGTAAAGGCACAGCGATCTTATCGAGATCACGACGTAGTGGTGGCGGCTCCAGAAGAAGAAGGAACTGCAGAAACATTGAACAGGATACATCAGAAGCCAATGATGATGATGATCAAAACAAAAGAGGCAAAGATTCTTCTTCAGATGAGCCTTGTGAGAGGCAACGAAAAAAGCGTTCAGCAACTCAGCCTTCTTCTTCAAATGCAAACAACAACGATAACTGCGCAGGTAATGGCACAGAGCAGACGCATCAGAGGGACAGCAGAGTAATATCACCTGTGCTTGTGTGGAACTCGGAACTAATTGCATGGGGAAGAGGCGGTACAAGGAGTAACACAAGGCAAGGAAATAATAACCAAGGAGCTATTAGTAAGAGAAATGCTCGCTTGAAAAGACTTGTGGAATATCTCGGGAGCTTAGAGGGTAATAGTGTCGAGGTAACAAAAGAAAATGATCTTTGTTGACCATTATTTATGATTTACAATTTTGGTTTTAAGAAACATAAATCTATTCTGCAGTTGGATATTCATCTTAAGCTTGTCTCGCTGGATACAGAAGGTTTACTAAACTTACATGAGCCATATCTTTGTTTCCGGCCCACTTTGCTAGTTAAACAACTCCGCGAAGTGAGTTCTCTCCCTCTGGTATTATAATTTTGGAGTCTCCACTTGTGGAGATGAGAGTTAGAAACCAAATTTGTTGCAGTGACATGGAACTTGATTCTTGTATTATCTGAATGTTGAACAGTATGTGGCACGCCATTTAAAATTGAAGGCTGAAGAGGTTGAATTGTTGGTGTCTAAAGATGGGGATACGGTCATTGGGAATAAGACCTCAACAGAGAAGATGCAAAGCCTGCAAGATGATGAGACCGTGGCAAAGCTAAAAGTTGATTGCATTTCGAGCAATGGATATATGGTACTGTCACTAATATTAGTGTCTATAATTCGTTTATTCTAAATCTAGAAACATGTCTCTTGCAGTGATGCCTTCTGAAACTTCCTTTGTTGGATTTCTTTTCAGATTGTAGTGTACCGGAGAAAGCAAATCGCGTAGAAGAGGTTGAAGCAAGTAATTCAAACAGTGTGAATGAATTAGACTGATATGCTCGAGCTTGCTTTCTTAGTCGTGGTTTTAAGACACAAACATAAAACATGTTTTATTGAAAAGTATTTTTTTTCAGTTTAATAAACTTGAATCAGGATACATAAGACAATGTACTATATTAGTAAGAACAGTTTTTTTTTTCAGTTTATTAAAACTTGAACCAGGATACATAAGACAATGTACTATATTAGTAAGAACAGGTTACAGGAAAATTTAGTACTGAATCATTTTTACAAAGGAAAATGTAGGTTCAAGCATTCATGAACATTTCAGGCTGCTTCAGAAAACATTACTGCAAACAACTATCTCATCTGACCAGCAGAGGCGCTAGTAGCTGCAGAGATGGTTGGTCGAGCCATCATGGTTCTTCTCTCGGTTCTTTTAATCACTCTAAGATTGGGTGATTTTGCTTTTGTGGTCCCCTTGTTGGACTTCTGAGGTAAGAAGGGTTTGTTGAAGTTAGGCACAGGTCTGGCATGAGGAACCATTGTCTTTCTCATTTGCTTCAGAGCTCTCTCTTCCTCCACCTGACGAAGTTGGCAGATATTATTGAACAAAGTTCATGAGAGTATATTTTCAAGCTAGGCATTACTAATGTTACATACCATTTTTGCAGCTTCACTCTCTTCACGGTATCTTTTGTACTGGTTCTCCTTCTCTTTGATCTGGTTCCAAAATAGAATGGATTCATCAATTTCAGAGGTTATTGAAGCATTCTTTTGTTTGCTGAAATGACTGAAAAGAATGCTTACTTTGTGATCAAAATCTGCTCGTTCAACAGCTCGATGCTCTACATGAAGATTGAACTCCTGAATTTCTGTGAGGGGCATTCGTACTTTCTCTGGAACAGGGATTGGGTCCCTGTGATCAAAGCCATTGTGAGCATTTTGAAAACGTTGATAAAGATTCGGGAGATAAACAAATAGTAAAAGGGAAGGTCACTTACTCTTTTATAACTGGTTGTGCTTTGAAGAGCCTCTTCTGGGCTTCTTCTGTCTCCATTCTCCTCCTCTCTTCCCTTTCTCTTCGCATTTCCTCTTCGTGCCTTACTAGACTCTCTAACTGGAACGGTTCTGGTTGTGTGCATTGCTTAGGTTCTGGTTTTGGTGGTACCTGAGAGTTGGAACACGTAAGATTTATCAACACCATCTCTCTCTTCTGCAACACAAAAACAAAACCAAGGAAGGAAAATAAGAAGTTTAGGATGTACATACCACTGGATAGTCCGTCGTGTAAGGATATGGATTTGCCTTTGGAACTCTTGCCTTTACATCTCCTAATTTCTTATACATGAGTTCCATATAAAATTTCTTCTCTTTCTCAGCGCCTCTTTCCTGGATTCCACAAAAAAGTAGTTTTCAAAGAACGGTCAGCAAAGATTGGTGGCAAGTCATTTGGACCTTAGAGAGGTTGTTCGTTGTACACATACTTCTGTCTTAAGATTGAAGGGGTTTGGAGCAGTGTTCCTTGGTAGAGGTTTTTCATGGCAAGATTCGGAGTTCAGTGAGAGCTGAAAAGAAAAATTGTGTCAAAGACCGAGACATCCAGAGGAAAATACTAAAGAATACAGTGGTTCTGTTAATTGAAGTATACCTTGTCGAATATATCTAAGACAGATTCTGGTCGTGATATCCTCTCATCTGTCGCAAAGTGAAACTCTTGAGGTATCGTTATGTGCTTCTTGGTGTTGCAAAAGATACCCATTTCTCCTTTACTTTCAAATATCTGGGTGATTTGATGTGATTTCAAGTTAGATTAAGAGAGAGAAATGAAGTAAACAGTATTAAACTACACCAGTTCAGTAGTTGTAGTACCTTTTTGTTCAAAGGTTTTGCTTTGAACTTTGGTGCCTTCTCCAGTTCCTCTTGCTCAAGTTCTGCAGTAGTTTTTGCTATAGTAGGACGAGCTCTTAGCATTGTTTGGAGCACAGGGCTCTTTGGTTCAGTAAGGTGATGCTTCTGATCATTATGCTGCGTGGAAAACAGAGGAATATCAGATGGCATGAAATCAATTTATGTATACATACAACTTTTCTGGGAGTGAAAAGAAGCTCCAGACCTGCTTAGACACTTCTGTTGAAGCTATTGAAGATGTCTCTGCATGCTGGTTAGCCCTTGCCATTGTTTGAAGATGAAATTCCTGCGACAGTAAGAAATGAGATCCTTGTAGAATAATAAAACAGTATCATTCAGCTATGAGTCAGTTCTAATGTGATGATACTCTCTGATGTGGGTGGGGAGAGGTTATTTACCTGAAATTCTGGCAGATGTGGTGTACTTCTTTGAGGTGCAGGCAAAGCTGGAGCTGCCAAAATCTGCATCAAATAATATAATGCATTGGATTCTTTTAGTTTTCTATTTCTGAAGTACAAATATACCTCGGTGAAACTAGATGGATTACCTTCTTGTTCACAGGTCGAGCTTTAAACTTGGGAATCTTTGCCAACATCTCTTCCTCAAGTTCTGCACTGCTCTTAACTCTCAAAGGACGAGCTCGTTGGGACGTCACAAATTCGGGTTCCTTTGGTCTTGTCAGTGTCAGCTTAGGTCGATTCTGGACGAATAGGTCTCGCGTGCTTGTTTGGAACTTCTTCATCAATTCAGCAGTTGAAACAAAAGGTGCAATTTGCTCACGAACATAAACCTGAAAAGTGAAAACAAGGTTTGAGAGGGTCTGACAGAAAAAGTATACAAGCAACCATGAAGCACAACACACCTTTCTGTTTTCCTTCGGAGTGTGCTTAGTGACTGAAGGGCATAAGTTGAAACCAGTGTTAACAAGACCATTTCTTGTCTTGTGGAGCAGAGTTGCTGGTTTTGGATTGAGAATCTAGATAAATCAATGATAAGAAGGAAAAAGTTTCAGTCATGCAGTGAGGTATGGAGTGAATGACATGCTGATTTTAAAACAATTTGGCTCACCTGTCTTGATTTTCCATCATCTAGCTTTTGCCTTTTGATGGCTTGATTTTCTTGAATCAGATTGGTAGTGCTAGCTATGTTGTTAAGATTCGTTTCCCTGCAGTGAGACAATCAACACATTAAAACAACTATCACAAGAGAAACGTGAACCAGATTGGTTATTAAGAATGTGAGGTACCCTTTCACACTTTTCTGATGACTGCCTTTGGCTTGAGACTGGTTTTTAGGCCTTAGTGTAGATGGATTCTTCAGCAGACTAGCTATCTTTCTAGCAGTTTGCTGCTTCTTAAGATCCACCGACTTTGCCCCTAGAGAAAACTGCATTGGTGGTTTGGGTGTGCAAGCAGGAGCAATGTTCTCCTTGTCTTCTATTGGCTCAGTCGTCGGATCGCTGTTAAATGAAAAAGAAGAAAGATCATTAGAATTGCCTCTTACTCACTTAACAGCGATACAATCTCCCAAAGAACGATGGAGAACCTGGCATCTACGGTCTTGTTGTTGACCTCTGCGTCCTTGGAACTGATGCGAGACGGCTTAACAGTGCTTGCTTTAGAAGGAGCAACTTCTGCTTTCTTGGCCTGAGAAGGCTGCGATTGTAAAGAAACAATTGGAACTACTGGTTCTAACGGCTCTTTATCCTGCAATAATCAGAATGATTAAAAAATGATCTTTCCTTGATCTTGTAATGGATGATAAATCAGTGTTGATTGTAAGAAAAAAACCTTGAGCGTCTCTTCTTCAGCTTCATTGAAGTTGCACATGGCCTCTACCTTGAACGATCTCCTTGCTTTGATTCTAGGAACCGAAGCTGCACATACAAAAGACGAAAATTTTCTGAATTGAGAGAGATTGCAAATTCCTAATTTCGATTCTCAGAAAAGGAGTCAGTAAACCCTAATTTCACGAAACGAAATCCACAAAACTGAGATCAAATCATAATCCAAATTCAGAGATCTGAACCACCCAATTCGTTCGAAACCTAGAATCTAAAAAATCTAACGCCTAAGAAAGAAATTAGGTTTTTCAGATTTCGTGATTTCGCTTTCTGAGATCAGAATCAATAAACCCTAATAAACTGTGTTCTTCGTAGACGATGAAAAGAATAAGAGATGAAAGAAACTAACGAGAAGGAGCGCAGCTTAAGGCCGATTGAAACCAGAGTTCTGCTCGGCGAGACTCATCTTCAGTCTCTCCATTAACGAAATCAAACCATCGAGGCGCTAAGAACTCATACGTCTCATCAACCATCGTCGTAACAAGAGTACTAACTGATTCCTCCGCCGTTGCTTCCATACTAAAATCACAGAGAGAGCGTGAGAGAGAGAAGTGGAGCGGGGAATTAGGGTTTTTTATTATTATTTTGTTTTCTTGGTTCTCAGAGGGAATGTATCTGTCTGTAACCAGAAATAAAAAAAGAAGAAGGACAAGGAAGGATCACTAACGGTCATATATATTTTGAATAATGGCTTCTTCACATACTTACTCTTAACGGCCTTATTTTTTTCCTTTCCCCCGTCTCTTGTCTCTAACGGCTATATTTTCTTGAAACTGTGTCGTTTCGAAGTCTTTCCTTTTAGCTAAACTGTGTCGTTTTGGATGCTTATCGCCCCCATTTCTAACGACGTCGTTTCATCCCCAATTAGAATTTGATGGGCTGCATGTTACTATTTTCCCTTTAGAGAGAAAATATAAGTTTCATATCCAAATGGATTAGTACAGTCCATTAGCTAAATGGGTTGAATTGGTCCATTACCCATATATTTGATGGATCAATCTACTTCTGATCAGATTCCATCTGGCAAGCTATACTATACAAAACCCTAAATACAGATTCTGGTGATTCCAGAAGTCACATTTAACAATTAGGCTCAAAATTAAACGCTGTTGCTTGAAAGGAGGCATCTTCTACAAAACTAATCCCTACAGATTTCTTCTTCCTCTCTTTTAGAACTTTATCACAACCACGTGATTAACCTTATCAGAAACTGAGAAAAGTATGTAAGATCTCTTTCTGAATCGAGAAGAAGAAAGAAAACAAATTACAAGTTGTGTTATGTGTATATTACATCTAGATAGTTATTTTTGAGAACTATGAAGATATTAATGTATTTGTAACTATTATAGAAATTTGTGGTACATGTTTTTGCATTTTTCAGTAAACATATATATATTTATTGTTTACTATTTGTATATATAAGTAATCATATCACTAAATACAAAATGAGAAGCTTTGGATTGTGTGGAACCATAATTTAAGTAAGGACATAACCAAAAATTAGATACAAAATGAGATACCAGTCCCAAAACATTGAACTTGCCAAAACCGAAACATAATGTCATGTAACAAAACCAGTGTTCTATTTGCCGTCGAAACAATATTAGTTAATTTCTCGTTTATACTTTAAATGTAAATTACCGCTTTCATCTGTATATCTGTTTTTGTCGTGGTTCTTCTATCCGATTCCAAATGAAAACACACAATTTCGGAACTTAATTTTATTCTTCAAAATTTTGGCATAAAAGTTAGAAATTGGTATTTTAAATAATTAATTTATGGAGTTGAAGACTTGTGAAGGTAGAAACCAAAAATGTATTTGCTTCCATCAGAGCCACGCAACAATGGAAAAAGTGACACTTGTACATACACATGCACCCGATTTTTAGATACATTAATAGATAGACTGAAAATTATAAAAGTAATTAAATATCATTTGTTTCCGCTGATAAATGGCGTACAAAATAAAAAAACGTATTTTTTTTATACGTGTTTTGTATTTAATCTCGTGCATATCCTTTCTGTGTTGTAAAGTCTTCTTAGATTCGTTGTATACAAGATCTTCTATAAGTTCGTGTATAATTTATTCAGACAAATTATGCGATTGTATTATTGTATCAAGAAATTAATTAAACTAGGTCTTTTATAAATAGGTTGTACGAGTTCTTTTTATTATAGTCATTAATATTTCTTAATTTTAAGTTAAAATTAATTAAAGTGTTCTACAGTTTAGTTGTGGTTAAATTATTTATATGGAAGATCTTTACATAATTAAAGTGTTCTACAGTTTAAGTTTGAAGAACGTCTTTCTTTACATATAAACTTTTCGAAGTTGTGAAACTATGTTCTTAGGAAAACAAGCTAAGAATATTATATTTGAATTTCGTTATATTTGTTATTTCGTCGCTTTTATGATCTTGAAACGTGATTGAACCTATAGTCCGAGGGGATGAACCAAATTTAATGTTTCTAAATCTACCAGTTAATTGTTTTCTTACCAATTTACTCATTTAATTTAGATGATATATTGATCGATTTTCTGTCATACTGATACTTATTCGGTTATGTACTACGTTATTTTACATAGCAGTTACGTATCCAAGAGAGTAAAAATTAATGATTTTAAGTTTTTGTTAAAATATTTTCTTCTAAGAGATAAAATTAAGTAAAAGAAGAAAAATATGAACACTTAACTTAAAATCCAAAAATACAAATTAATATATGAAAAAATAAGTAAAACTGCTTTAAATAATAATCCTAAGTAAGGAAAAATAATACTTCAAATGCTGATCGCTTTAACAAACAAGAATACTTATCAAACAGTAACATAATCATATATATGGGGTGGTTACTTATTTTTGGTATCAAAGTCACAAAGTACTTGCCTACTTGGTAACAAACTAGAAGACAAATTCATACATTATAATTAATTTGTTATAAAGTTAGTTGTTTTATCCTTATACTTTCAAGTATAATTCTAACAAAAAAACAAATTAGAAAGTAAATGGATGTTGATAAGGGAGAGAGAAAGAGAGGATGATGCTGATGAAAACATAGGCACATGTGTTAGGTCTGAAGCAAGGAGAGAAAGGCAGCTCCTGCTTCTTTTGCATGAAACCTCTCTAAAACTCTTCTCTTATCTCGCCACGAACCCTCTCCCCATACCCTTCACACGACTCCTTCCACTTTTTAATCTCTTGTCTTCTTATTACATCTCATCAAAATTCTATTTAATGATAATAATCCAAAGCTAACAATATTTAAATATACGTTTTAACTTATTCTCATGTCTATATCTATACTCAATCCACATATATATAAACCACAATATCCCATCTTTCATCTTACACAAATCCCTCAAAACCAAAACACATCACAAACAAAAAAAACAAGTTAGATATTATATCATCATGGATGTCGTTTGTACGGAACATCAAATGAGGAAGCCAACGGTGGAGATTCCTCCGAGAAAGCTTCTTTTATCTTCCAAGAGTTTTCCTTCTGATTCTTCTTCCCCTCGCTCGCCGCGTAAACATAACTGGAACAAAAGCAACAAGATTACATCTGAACATGAAGAAGACAACGAAGACAACAACAGAGAGAATAAAGAGTACTGTTATGATTCTGACTCTGATGATCCTTACGCAAGTGATCATTTCCGGATGTTCGAATTCAAGATCCGTCGTTGCACTCGTAGCCGAAGCCACGATTGGACTGATTGTCCTTTTGCTCATCCCGGTGAGAAAGCTCGCCGTCGTGACCCTCGTCGCTTTCAATACTCCGGTGAGGTTTGTCCCGAGTTTCGTCGTGGTGGTGATTGTAGCCGTGGAGATGATTGTGAGTTTGCTCATGGAGTCTTCGAGTGTTGGCTCCATCCTATTCGTTACCGTACTGAAGCTTGTAAAGACGGTAAACACTGTAAAAGGAAAGTCTGTTTCTTTGCTCATTCGCCACGTCAGCTTAGGGTTCTTCCTCCGGAGAACGTTTCCGGTGTCTCAGCGTCGCCTTCTCCTGCGGCGAAGAATCCATGTTGCTTGTTTTGTAGCAGCTCTCCCACGAGCACTCTTTTGGGTAATTTGTCTCATCTTTCTCGATCTCCGTCTCTGTCTCCACCTATGTCTCCGGCTAATAAAGCCGCTGCTTTTTCACGGTTGAGGAACCGCGCCGCTTCTGCCGTTTCCGCCGCTGCAGCCGCTGGTTCAATGAACTATAAAGACGTTTTGAGCGAGCTTGTGAATTCTTTGGATTCCATGAGCTTAGCGGAAGCGCTGCAGGCGAGTTCCTCGTCGCCCGTTACAACTCCGGTTTCCGCTGCGGCTGCCGCGTTTGCGTCGTCCTGCGGTCTGAGCAATCAGCGTCTCCATCTCCAGCAACAACAACCAAGTAGCCCTTTGCAATTTGCTCTTTCGCCTTCCACTCCAAGTTACCTAACTAACTCACCTCAGGCGAACTTCTTCAGTGATGATTTCACTCCTCGCCGGAGACAGATGAACGATTTCACGGCGATGACGGCCGTTAGGGAGAATACTAACATTGAGGATGGTTCTTGTGGTGACCCTGATCTAGGATGGGTCAATGATCTCTTGACTTGAGGGATTGACGGTGGAGATTCGCCGGGAGGAGATCTGACTTGAGAATGTAAATTTCGGTGGAAGAATTTTAATCACATTCATGAATCATGGGAGAATAATCGGTTCGTAACGGTTTGGTCAATGCATGGAGAGATTGTTTGTTCAAATTTATTTTGAAGATTTTTTTTTTTAGCTAATTCAGAAGTGTCTTGTGTATTGTCGTTTATTTTTTAGAATTTTCTTTTTCTGATGGGATTTTTACCAAATAATATGTTGAACTTGTAATATCTTGTGGACTCGGATTGTGCAATGTTTCACCAATTCTATAGATATTTTTCCCTTTTCATGTATACTTTGTTAAATCTTTAATAGATCAATTTGAACATTACAACCTCACAATTGAATATTGATATGTATATTGATCTTCTTTTTTGTTTTCGTCTTCGTCTGTTTTCATCATTGTGATATGTATATTGATTAACTGATGGTTTTTGTTTTATAGTTAATTTGTATTAAGCTTTTAAACGTATAAAATATCACTGGACGATTGATCACATTGCGTTTTCGGTTTACGCTATTAAGTTTTATAAATGATATTAAGATATGCGTTTCTTGAAAATAAATGTTTCATCTCATCGTATACCCTGAAACGTGTTATGTTTATGATTTAATTTTATGAATGTACCTATGCACAATTCTCGAATTATTCATCCCCCTCACCCTGAAATGTGTTATGTTTTGGTTATGCTGGTGCCTGGTAGACGAGAATACAGTTGTGTTAGTACCGTCTCCCTAAAGTTATATGTCACATCCTTTTTTGTATATAAAAAGGTGCGACAAGTTCTCCAATTGTTCTTCTTTGGACACCACACGAAAGCTAGTAGCTTTCATATGAGGCATGTGTATGTCATCGACAGATGTACATATCGAGACGTGTTGACTACATAATATTATAATATATGAGCACATACATGCATGTATGGGATCTATGAACATATATACTCCTTTTGGTGGACTCTATACTCATTGCTATAAACAAAGTGATGAAACATACATATTTCTGTTTATCAAGAGAATCTTGATTTTGGATCAGTTTGTTACTGGGGTATTAAATACAATCATTGTCACAGATGTTTTTCTTTCTCTCATTTGATATTTACCTTTGCTCTTATAAGTTATAACTAATTCAAGGAGCTAGTGTATATCACCGTAAAAGAGAGCGCGTGAGTAAAAAAGGTAAGTAGTGAGATAAGTTGTATTCCACGTGTCACTGTGGACGGCGAAAAACACACGTGCGACCCACCTGACACCAATACTTCTTTATCCCCCACGTCAACACGAAATCCATTGGCTAGGTTATGATACGATAATAGTTCAATTACCTTTTTTTAATACATAAAAAAATGTTTGTTTTGTCCTCCAAAAGCACGAATCAACCAATAGAAGTACAGACAATCAGAAGAGCGACAAGATAACAAACTTATTCAAGGACAACAACATCAGATCAATCTTTAGGGACTTGCGTTGAGGTCAAGATCCGGTTCCATTCGCAGCTTACAATCCACGGCGGAGGAAGTCTCAGGCTCTTCCACGGCGGTTTGAGGACCAATAGTCAACCCCATATCAATGGACTCAAACTGGTCAGGACAAACTCGATCAAGCTCCTCTTTCAACGCAATAACTTCAGGCAGATCTAAGAAAAATCCAGCAACCGCTTCAGCCACCCCCGGAGATAACATGTCGTGACAATCCGATGGAAGTGTTCCATCACGCGCCGTTTCGGAAAGGGTGTTGTTCACCGGAGAAGCCAAAGCATTCCCATCGTCTCCAACGAGAGGGAGGTTGGCATTTCCATCACTCACCGTCTCGGAAAGGTTGTTGTTCACCGGCGTCGCCGAAGAAATCCCATAGTATCCGATTAGAGGGAAGTTAGTAGTAGCTTTCGATCCTCGAAACCTTATGGCAGCGGAGTCGTAGGCTCTGGCGGCTTCCTCCCCCGTGTTGAAGGACCCGAGCCAGACCCGTTTTTTCTTTACCGGATCACGGATCTCCGCAGCATATCTCCCCCATGGTCTCCTCCTTACACCCCTGTAACGCACTTCCTTACTCTTTTCTCCGCCGTCATTCACGGCCAGGGCCTTAGTTACATTCTTTCTCTTCTTTACGCCCTTGTCACTCACTTCCTTACTCTTTTCTCCGCCGTCTTTCACGGCCACGGCCGTAGTGACATTCTCTTTTTCTGTGGTCATATTTTGGTTGGGGGAGAATAATTTAGATAAAGGACAAAACTATTGTTTTATAGAAGTGACGTAATCCCACAAAAGGACAAAGTGACAAAAATGTGGAAAGAAATGTCCACGTGGATTGACTGACGCGCCGCCTTAAAGAGAAAACAGTTTTATGACGCCTTTTTATGTTTTAACCTAAACGTCCCCGTTCTTGCGTCTCGCAGTTTTGCGCCATTTGTTGCTTGGGCTTTAACAGGTTATTATCTTTGGGCTTTTTCATATTTTATCTGAGAATCTGATAAACAAGTACTTAGAAATTATCCATGTCGAATATATACTTCGAGAAAGCTTGATGAATCTAAAATTGTATTCTTTGATACAAAAGTTATAATACATAAAAATTGAGTAGATGATACATTGCTACATTATAACAAAATTTGATGATTTATTATTACTCCACAATCTGCTTAGACTAATATTGGATGTCAAAAAAAGAAAATTCGACTAATATTAAGCATAATATGAAAATATAATGAGTTTAAGTTTCAAATTTTGAACGCGCCAATAAAATGTATACCGTTTTAAAAATCGCAAAAAATGAATTAGTGGTAATTTATAATCCAGTAATTTAGATAATAATCCAGAGTAAGATTTGTTTCTAATTTTCTCATTTAAATACCATTGTGAAGAATCTAAACCCTAATCTACCAGCGCGACTCTTCATCACGTCAAAGTTGTCAATTATTTTGAAAAACCCTAAGGAGATTCAAATTACGACACTATGTCGACGACGGCGAATACTAACGCGACGACTGCGCCGAAGCGTAAACCAGTGTTTGTGAAGGTGGATCAGCTCAAACCAGGAACCAGCGGCCATACTCTGATCGTCAAAGTCCTTGAATCGAATCCCGTTAAACCGGCGATTCGTAAAAGTTCGTTGACGCAGCAGCCAATTTCATCTCCTCGTATCGCTGAGTGCCTAATTGGTGACGATACTGGATGCATTCTTTTCACCGCTCGCAACGACCAAGGTAAGGATCTTAATTATTTACATATATAAGTTCTCTTGGTTAGGGTTTCGTAATCGTTTCTCTATCGTTTTCACTCGAAATTGCGTTCAATCTTTCCATAATTTCTCTGTTTCTAGGTTTATATATGCCTTGATTGGAATCTCTATGTTTGTGAAGATCTAAAACATTTATACTTCAGAGATTTTGATAAAGTTTAACTTTTTTTATAGATAATTTTGCTTATAGTTTAGTTTATTGATGAACAGAGTATATCTATTTATATATGTCTAAGCTTTGATTAGTGTTCAATATGTTCCACTTCATTAATCTCTAAGCTTTGATTAGTGTGTTTGTGTTTGACATTTATACAACTTCCTATTCAATATGTGAGAATATGTATGGTACTAATTAATGATGTTCTTTTGGGGTTGCAAATGCAGTTGATCTAATGAAGACTGGAGCAACAGTTATACTGAGGAATGCGAAGATCGACTTGTTCAAGGACACTATGAGAATGGCTGTTGACAGATGGGGACGCATTGAAATAACCGGTCCTGTTTCGTTCGAGGTTAACCGGGCCAACAATCTCTCTCTGGTCGAGTATGAAGTAATTACTGCTTAATGACTACAACCGGTGTCTGTCTCTACTTCTCTTCGTTATTATTTAATTTAAATTTTCAGAGAACTCTCTAGGTCACTGAGATTATATTCAGTTATGATTACTTTTGAGATTATGATGGTGTAGTTTTGGTCTTGCATAGTTCTCTTAAATTGGTATTATTGGTCTTTTGATTCTATTTTTAACACATACTCGTCGCTGGTATTAATCATGGTCATAAATTGAGATTAAGATAAACGTTAAAAAATTTTAGCATAAACATAATATAACTCACAGCTTTGATTTGTATAACTTAAAAGTGTTTTTACTTTCACTTTTCATAAAAGACAAGTAAATGGAGATTGCACAATATAATTAATTGCTCCAAAAAAGTGTTTTGTTTTCTCAAATACAATTTCCTTCTAAGGCTCATACTCTTCTTGACTACCCTCCAAGCTCTTGTAGTATTCCTCCATAGTTTCAAACTCGTTGGTATGATCATTTCCTCGAGCATTCTCATACCCGCGACTAGGGGTGTTTTCTGAATTCCTACCTCTTGTGTCGTAGAAATACTTACCGTTCTCCATAACCCTTGTGTCACTCATCCCCTGCTTCTCTTCTTCATTACCGTAACCTCTCCCATTGTCATTATAATTGTTAGTAGTGTAAGTGTATCCATTATTGTTGTTGTTGTTGTTGTACTTATCCTTTGGCTCATTGAGATCTTCCGAATCTTCAGATTCTTCTTCTTCCTCGAATGCCTCGGGTAACTTGGTATTCTTTTCTTCGTCAAATGTAGCCATCAATTTCTCAAACTCTTCGTCTGTTGTAGTGGATGAACTTGGCCATGACTCTTTGGTTTGAGGAATCATACCGGAACCAGGCCCGAAAGACCCATTTCCGAGTCTTCCATTAGCTTGGGCTAGTCCGGGAGCTGGAGCTGGAGATAGAGCGACATCTTTGTTGTTAGGACGATCTATGTGAGTGAACTTGCTAAAGAAGAGCTTACCCTCTCTAGCTTCAACATTGTGGACGATGAAGCAAAAAACAGCAATGAAACAAAAAATGGGTTTCAGAGCAAAAGAAGCCATCAATGAAGAGAGAATAATGTGAGAGAGTGAAAGATTTTAGGATTTGAGATGTGATTTTGGTGTGTGAGTGAGTTTATGTATAAATAGAATTAAGAAGTAGTTTTTTTTTTGGTATGATAAGTAAAGAAGTAGTTAAATGGCGAGCAAACATGCGAAGATTGAGGAGGGGACATTCGTCATTCGCGGCGAGTGATTTAAAATAAAATTTGAAAAGGTTATAAAGAATTCATAAAGTGGGTCATACGAGGATATTTTGCATTTGTTAGTTTTATTTATATATGTTTTGGTCAAAAAAGAAAAGCACCCAAGAAAATAAATTACGAGTTATTATTTATTTACACATGCTTTTGACTTTATTCCACTGTTTGGTAGTTGAGTTAGTTGAAAAATGAAGATTAGAAATTTAGAATTAGATAATGTTTTGTGGTAGCAAAGCTGTTATAATGTTAAAAGGAAATATATTTTTAATAATAACTATACATAGATCTCTAAAATGCCATTTTAATGATTATCACAAGTTTTTAATAGCCATGATTATCATATACAGTATTATATTATACTAGTAGATTTATGATATACTAGTAAATAATTTGATACAAAATTTATTTGAGTTTACACGTGTTTTAAGGTTTGAAGTGCAAGATTTTTTTATTTAGTATTTTGGTAAGAACAAAAGAAACTGATATAGACACAACATTAAAGAGAGAAAGCAATGACGATTAAGTAGGTCCAATTTGGAAATAAGAGAAAGAATAGGATAATTGGATAGTAGGACTTTTGGGCCAATGGGACGAGTCATGATGGTTCTCTCGACGATTGCTTAGTGTGGAGCTGAAGCTATCTCAGCTTTTGTCCCGTGATCGTCGGGAATTATTTATTACCATCTCTTTTTTAAGCTTGTCGTTGTCGGAGAAACATACTCGATGCAATACCTCATTCTATAGCATATGTGGTTTTTACATTTTTCACACGAATCAAGTTTAAGTCTACATTTCTATAAAGTCACTAATTTTAACCAAGGACAAATCAGATATACAGTTTTAATACAAAAAGTATTTAAACATTTTTTAAATTTTGAATCAACATTTAATGTGAAAGGGATAACTATTATTTAGAACAACCACACATTGTTTTCTTATGATCCAAAAGTTTCACAAGCCCATGTACCAGTCCAGCCCATTTTCCAAATGACTAAGCAGTTAAAAACGTCATGACGCCGTCAAGTAACAGCTGTTGACTTTTAACAGTTCTTGACTTTTTTTCTAACAGACTCCCCTCCGACCTCCGTATCAATGCCAAACGCGGGTTCGACATTAAAAACCTTAATAACCTCATCAGTGAAAAAACTAAGCTTTTATCTTCTGCAATACCATTTTCATTTCGAAGCAGCAAAATTCACAGAAAGTTCCAAGAACGAGAAACTTGACCTTGTTTTATGTGTTATTACAACTTCACTTTCGCAAAACGGTGCGTTCATAGAGCTGAACCAAATCTCTCTTTCTTGGATTCTTTAACCCGACCAACTCAGCCCCAAACCCATGTTCTAGTATCTCAGTTCTCAGCTTCTTCATTGTGTATTTCGAATGCCCCGTGCCCGTGGAAGAAGACGTTGCTCCAGCTTCTGAGCTTGTGCATCTTCTCGGAGTCATTGTCCTAACTTTCCTGCTCTCTTGTGAAACTGAATCTTCTTCCGTCTCTTGAGCAAAATCTGAACCCGAACAGGTTACTGCTGCTTCTACCTTCAAACGCTTTACTCGCTGCATCGGTGTTGCTTCATCCCAAACCATAAAAGAGTCTTCTTTCTCCATCAAATTCTCTCGAATGTTTTTTGACTTCTCAGCGTTGATGATTCTCTGCCATTTAGTAACCTCTTCTTCATTTTGTTTCGCTCTTGTCTCCAGCGTTTCAGAAAGTTCCATCTTTTGCCTCTCCAGAGCCTCGATTTGTCCCTTAGCTCTGTCAATTTCGATGGTCTTTTCCTGCAACGACAGCTGGAGTTTCTTTTCGTTGCTTCGTGCGCTTTCCACTTCCATTTTCATCGAACTCACTAGTTCTTTGACCGTTGCAGCCTCACTTTCCGCATATTTAAGCTTCAAGCAGTCTCTTTCAAGTCCTTCAATTCGGCTCTTAGCTCGGTCGATTTCAATGCATTTATCCTCCAACAGCGTCTGGAGTTTGTTCTCATTCTTCCGGGATGCTTCCGCTTCCATTTTCATCGAATCCACAAGTTTCTTAGATGCTGAAGCTTCACCTTCCCCACTATTGAGCGTGCAAACTTTTTCAAGCTCCTCGATACGGCTCTTAGCTCGGTCAATTTCAATGCATCTCTCTACTAATGATGTCTGAAGTTTGTTCTCGTTGTCCCGGGCTGCTTCAGCTTCCAATTTCAAAGAATCCACAAGTTTCTTAGCTTCTAAAGCCTCACTTTCCACATTTGTCAGCCTCAAAACGAGTTTTTCAAGTTCCTCCAAATGTATATGACACTTCTTGTCCAATTCATCTTTCTCTCGCTTTAACGTCTCTGTCTCAGTTTCAAGTAACTCAGATGCGGATTTCACAGATTCATATTTCTCATTCAGGAGCGACATTTGAAGCCTCACGTCTTTTGCTTCTGAAGAACATTCGTCCACCTTCAACGCACTTTTCTGCAATAAAGCATCAATTAAAAACGTGTTACAGTACGCAGACTCAGAGTAATGGAATTGCCAAGGTCTTTTCACCAAGATTAATACAGCAAATAAACAAGAATCTTAAGAGATTATGAATGACTCAAATGTTTCAGAGAATCTCACCTTTAATTCCGCACGCGTAGAGGCCAATTGCTGCTCCAAAGTCGCAAGCTTTGCAGCTTTCTCTGTGATTATCTTCTCCTAACAGTAACCAAGAAGAGTCACAACTTAAATCAGTTTACTGTGAAGTCAGCCAAATGGTTAAGCTACTGCGTTCGAATATAAGCCCTAACCTTTTCATCCAAAACACGGGAGAACTCAGCTCTCAAGCCATCTTCTGTGGTTGAAGCTTGCTTTAACTTCTCCTCCATTGCCGCTATCTTCTCTGTAACAGCTTTTTGCTCACTAACAGTATTCTCGTACTTAATTTTCCAATCAATTAACTTATTACTGCACCTAGTGATCGACGCATCTACCCCTACCCGAATGTTGCTCACACCATTCTCATCCAAAGTCCCCTCATACTTACGTTTCCACTCAGAAGCCTCAAGTCTTGTGGACCCCAGCACCTCCATAAGGTTCGAGTGTTCATCGTGAATTGATTTACACTTACTTTCCAGGTCATTAATCCGGTTTTTGAATTGATCTGAAAGCTTACATATATCATCAATGGCACTCTCGTAACGCTTCTGATATTCCTTGTTCATTTTCTCTCTACCTTCAAGCTGTTTCTTGAGCAAATTCATCGTGCTTTCCAAGGACTGCTGCTGCAGCTTGAGTTTGGAGTTCTCAGACATAAGTTCATCCATTTGATTCCCTCTGCGATGGACGAGAATGTCCTGTACACTGAAAATTAGAAACTGAGGCAGGTTAATCTTCCATGAAGGCCAAAAATATAAACATAAAATTTAATCTTTATTTTGTGGAAGTATAAAGGCATAATGAGAACCTCTCTCTCAAAAAGGAAGATAGTTTCTGCCACTTCATAGGACCGTTGATGGATGCTTCATACTCCGCAACTGCGGTATCAAGAGCCTGTTTCATACAGATTACAACAATGTTTATAATGTAATGGCTAAGAGTTGCTCTGCATGAGGCTTTACTATGTCTACTATACTGTGATGGAAAAGTCAGTTTAAGACAGAAAAAAAAAAGCACCTTGATCATATCGCCTATATTAGCATCTTGTGAACAAGGCAAGGCCCATAATTTCTTGCCCATATCTTCTATGGCATTACAACATCTCGAATACGCCTCCACATTTGCCACTCGCTTGTGATCCTGAAAAAAAAAAAAACACTATTTAGCAAAATAGCCTCAAAAACGAGCTGGCATATTGGCAAAAAAGTATACAAAGATAAATAAAGGGGAGGGCGGGAGATAGAAAGATAACCTCCAACGCCTTTGCAAAGAAACTCCAAAGGTCTCTTTTGTATTTCTGTTTTACTTCGACGTTTCCAATGGAAGATTCACAAAACGCGGTCAGAGCTTCGACAACTGCCTTATTGTGTGCTTCTAACAGCATCGACTGCAGATGATCATGTGAATAATTCATTTTATTAATGTATCTAAGTGATTTTTGAATGCTACACGAATTTAAACTTACTTCATCAGGAGTCTCTGAACGCTCCAAAGACGACATGTATACCTCAGTTGCTGTATCACGGGCCCTGCGACCTTCTAATTCCTCTACAGTCTGAAAATACAGAAGAATGATGCATAAGAATATGCTGAAAATAATATGAGAACGAAATATACAGAATTGACTTATTAATTACCTGCCACAAAGAAGATATTTTAGGCACGATGTTGTTATTAACATTTTCAGAAAACGCCTTTGTGAAACCAGCAAGAGGTGGCCCTGTGACGATGGTATCACCTCTTTGCTTAGGCCTTACTCTCTCAGAGACAAACTTCATGAGGGCATCTACACCGTAGAGAAGCAGAGGTCGTAGCTTTTTGAGCTATTCACAAAAAAAGAAACCACGAGTTTTATCAGACAATGGAAAAGAAAAAAGACATTGAGGTTTGATTAGGGAAACAATAGTAAAATGAGTTCTCGTATCCAAAAAAACACTCTTAAGAAAGACAAGAAGGCTTAACCCACTTTGCTATTCTGAGTTACATCTTCTCCACCTTCCACTGTTTCTGAGTTAATATCCTGATAATAAAGACGTTAAAAATCGTTCACAAACATCAGTGACTAGCTGATTCTAAATCCTTAAGAATGTAATATGATAAGGGGATGATCACCATCATAAGTTGAACAAACATGGGAGAGAACTGCCCAAGCTCGAAAAATGTATTGTCCTTAGCTTCTCCAACGTGGTCTTGCTTCCTAATCTCAAGTAGACGAGAGAGATCAAGTGCAATGTCATTTAAACCAAGTGTCTGAAACATGAGGCAGCAATTTTCATTATACAATGTATGTTTAGAAAACTTTCTTCAGAAAGAAAAATCAATCACAGGTAATTTACCGGACCATAGATAAAAACGCTTGATAGGAGGATAGCCAGGGAGAAAATCTGGCTATTGTGTGTAGCCTAACATATCAAAATCAGTTAACACTTCATGAGACTGCTTATCCCTATAGTAAACCTTAAAAGCTTTTAAAAGACCCGAACTTTTGAATAGATAAAACAATACTAACCGGTATACTCTTTGCGTCTTCCAATTCGACATCGAGTAACACTAAACTATATTCAGTGCCATCTTCTGAAATCCTCTTCACTGGCTCAATCCACATCCATATATCTCCGTTGCATGGCCTGTGAAGAGTTTGAACTTCAAATCCAATGCTCCTGCTAAGAAGCTACAGATCAACATTCAACATCAGACACTCTCAGCTTCAAATTTCAATCACTATAAGACAATGCATCAGAGAGAAGCACATGCAAAAATTCCAGAAAACAGAATTTTTGCAGAAATAAGCCAAACGATTTCCACAATTAAGAACCAAACTCCCTTAGAACATCAGCATTATCATCACACCCAAAAGCATTGTCTTTTACCCATGAAGAGAACGAATCATAGATACCACAAACGAAAGTAATACTAAAACCCTAAACCCTCAATCAAAGTCCTAAAGCCAGAAAAAAACCTGATTCCAGATGAAGCTCTTGCCTTGGAGAGCTTTACCAAAGAGAGAGACAACAGCGACAGGACCCTTAAGCTTCTGAAGAGCGCCGATGGCTTCCGGGTCCGTTTTCAGCTTCCCATTTTCATCAACGTAAACCAATTGGACGGCCCGACCCGACTCGTCCGTTGGATTTCTCATGAAAACCCTCCAAAGGCGTCTCCTTTTCTTCCTAGTGATGAGTCACTGAATAGCTTCGGTTTAATTTCACAATGGGTTTTCTCCGATCTTTCAACAACCTAATGTACAGAATAAAGTACTAAACTTGAACAAAGTACAGTAAGATTCTGAGGAAAGATTTAAACTTTGGAGAGATAGACAGAGAAAGATCTCCCAAAGACCGACTGAAGATTTGGTCCGTACTAATCAAAGGCCCATAAGTTTAAGCCCATTAAGATTTTCCAGAACCACTAGCAATATTATTACCTAATTTTATTTTATTTTGGTGAGAATTATTATTAGCTATTCTTTAAAGAAAATCTTTTCTCTTTTATTTTTCTATCTCTCTTCATTTTTCATTTCTTAATGTTTTCCTCCACTATGAATTGCCCTGCAAGTTAAGTTTAGAATTATTGAGCTCAAAAGCCTTCATGTTTTTCTTGTGTGCCCACCACTTCTCGATCCACACTTTTTCTATGGCATATATACAAAATACATACAATTGATTAAGTACTTATTTATTTTTAAAAAAGCATATCAAACACCTTTCTACACATAGTGAATATGAATGAATCTTAACTTTTCTTCAACGAAAAAAAAAAAAAAATTCTTCAACGAAAATGCTCATATAATAATACCAATATGTGAATCACACTACATTATACTTGTGTCTAGTGTAGTCTATAAATTGAAAAAATAAAATAAGAAGAGTACTACAAGTATAGACTAGTTGACCTAAATTTAGCAAAAATCTGATGGAAGAGTAAATTTTGAGACGTAGGTGATCATTTTGAATTTGAGAAGATACGATAAATCTAATAACCACAATCGATCGTAAAATTAATTTATGATTTTGGTCTGGTGAAATAAATCATTTTTAAAATTAATTAAAGAAATCAGCTTTGATAATTAAGTTCACTCATAAATAAGGTAGAAAAATCCATTAAAGAGTGTTTCAAATCCATCCATTGATAGAGGAAGAATGGCATATTGTTTGTACACCAACCCCAAGAAAATCCCGAGTTTGCCCTCCTCCTCCCGCATTCCCAATATCAACTCTTCTACGCTTCCAAGGGTAATTCTGTAATTCACCCATCCCCGAAACGACCGTAACGCCGTTTCTAGGGTTCCCGATCTCGTGAAGACCGTTATTATTATTACTCATTAACTCGACACTGTTCGATCCAAACGAAGCAAAGAACCTGTCGCTGCCACCATCTTCTACAATCTGATTACTCTTCGATGCAAAACTCTGAAGATACGCTGATTGGTCGGTAGTAATCGTCGTCGTTGGTGACGTAGAAGAAGTCGCTCCCATCTGAGCAGCTTTTTGGAGTAACGCAGTCGCCGACATATTTGCAACAGCCACAGAAGCAGCGTTTGCGTCTTGGGTAATTTGGTCAACGCTGCTAAAAAGAGAAGGCACGGAAAGAGAAGTTGCCCCGTTAGCGTTTTCCTTACTCTGGACGATATTAATATTATTGTCATGAGTAATGAGTGAATCGCTCGTCGTTATTAACTCGCCGTGATTATTCGCGTTTCCGAAAACCCAATTGTAATCCTCTTGCGGTGAATGCGGCTGCGGCGCCATACGGTCCTCGATGGTCACTTGCTGATGATGATTAATATTTCCTCCCGACCATAAAGAGAGCGTAGACGCTGGTTTCATGACGTCTTGATGATCGAAGTTGTTGGTTGTGATTGGGAATTGGTGGTGGTGATGATGTTGCGGTTGCGGTGGTCCGAACGGAAACGACGGTGGTTGTGGTAGTGATGGTGATGGGATAAGTGTCCCCATGAGATAATGATAGTTTAGATTACTACCAGCGGTTGCGGCAAAGCTTTTGAGATGCGAGGCTGCGTTTAGCCTAGCGGTTTCTTCTGCTAAAGCGTCACAGAACGCTCTATGTGTAATGAAGCTGTCTCTCCTGTTGACCAAATTATACACACCAATAAGATCAATATCGTCTATACACACTCGCTAATTTATGCTTGTGTTTAATATGTATGTATATAGTAATATAGATAGCAATTAAGGAAAAAAAGATAAATAAAGTTGTATATCTTACTTTAACCAAAATATGTCAATCCAAGAAACTGTCTTATTCAAGAAATCAAGCAGCACGTATGCTCAGAGAATGACCAATATGGCAATATCTATACAAAAGTAACTCCAAATTATTTTGTTTTAGACCCTACATGAGCTACTACTTCCAACAAAAAACATGTATCTTATTTACTTACAAATTGTTTCACAAAAAAAAAAAAAAAAATCTTATTTACTTACAAACAACGTGGTAAAACGAAATTTGTTTGTGTGGTCCAGTGGTACAGTAGTGTTAGTTGAGGTAACAGATTCGTTTTTTTTTTGTTTTTCATCATAGTATTCACCCGGTAAAATATAAGCTCTAGCTAGGTTTAGTATGAGTTTTAAGATATGTATATAAGTATATATATATTCTTCCTATATTCTAATATATTCAAACATGATTAACTTTACTGGTTAAGAAGTTAAAATCATATTTGAATCTATATATAATGCAATTAAACATGATATGCGCTTACAGCTAGGTGATCAAAATATTTGTTACGCCACTAAAAATATATGATACCGTGATGAGGAAATGTAAAGATCATCTATTAGTACGTACGTGTGTAGATATACACTAAGTACCTGGAGAAAATTGTACCACAGTCGCATCTATATTCTCTAGTCCCACAAGTCTTGGAATGAGCCTTCCAGTCAGATTGGACTGCATATCTCTTGGCGCATTTCTCACACTTCCACTTTTTCTCGCCATGTTTCCGACAAAAATGTTTCTTAATGCCGGTAAGATCACCAAGTGCCCTCGTCGGATGGTGGTGGACGCAACTCTTTTCTGGACATACATACACTCGTTTCCTTACTTCTTTGCTCGTCCTCTGCTTTAGCTTCCATGGGAGGTTGTGTCCTCGACGGTGAAGCTGTAGATTCTGGTCTCTTTGAAACCCTTTTCCACATATCTCGCAGAGGAAACGATTTGTGGCCATAAGTGTCTTTGGAGATAGAGCTATGACCTCAGCTTCTGGATCTATAGAGAACGAAATATAACAATCAAATTCTGGATACATATTTGATCATGTGAAAGATCTAAACAGTAGAAAGCATGCATGTTTGTAGATCAAGATCGAAAAAAAAAAGAACATGACTTTTCAGCAAACAGAAAAAAAAATGTTGATTAGGGTTGAATTATTTTGTGATCTCTATTAAACTTAATTAATTGTTACCAGGATTTCCAGGGAGGTTTCTCTTCTTCTTGACAAGAGGAGGATTGAGGGATTCATGTTGATCATGATGATGATGATCAACATGATCAGTTGTTGATGAGCTTTGGACATATCCTCCACTACTTGAAATTGTCTGATCTTCAGTTGTCATGTCTTCTTCTTGGACAAAAGTTTTGTTGGAAGAGATTGAAAAGGTAATTAATTAAGTTTTAAATAAGAGATGGAGGATGAGCAAAGGTAATGAAGAGAAAATAAATAGAAATACTTAGAATCTGATGTAGTTATGAATGAGAGGCAAACACAAAAGATAAGTTATATTGGGTGATCACTTTATATATACACCCTACACACTTAAGCCCCATATGTGTACTAAAAAATAATATTCCTCTTTCTTTCAAACAAAAAAATATAAGCACCTTGATCTGTAAGAACTGTCGCAGCTATTGTCATAAATTATTAAACTTTCATATATTTTTCCCATTTTATTTATATTTCGCAGTTAAAAGTTAATGGCGGTGGAAATTAACTATATTTATCTGGAAATATTTGATTATTTGGTTTTTCAGTGGCAGTGCGTCATGACACACACAAAAGTTTCTATGTCTGCCTTTTTCTATTTGGAATGATGATCTCATTATTTCTTTTCTCCGTTCTTTTTTTCATCATCCTCAGGTAAAATTAACTTCTTTAATTGTTCTTCTCCTTATAGTTTCTCTTAATGTTATTTTTAGTAGAAAGTCGTATATAAAGCACAGTCATGGTGTATATAATTTGAGATTTTAATTTGACCGTAAATTGAGGCGGTCAAAGAAGTAAACAGATCCAACGGCGCAGGTCACATCTCTCGTTTATTGTTGAGAACAAAGCCTGCAATGCACGTGTACCCATGCACGTGCTCGTGAGGTAAAATCCAACAACATACGACAACGAAATTAAAAACCTAAATATGCAAAAGAGAATAATCGTCCGGTCGACAGTGAAAACGAAAACCATGCGAACTCTTCCCGTCAAGTACCCCACTTCAAATTTTCGTTTTGATATTCGATTTTCCTTCAAAAAATTGTTAATTTTCCTTTGACAAAAACAAAAAAATTGCTAATTTCGATATTAATAATTGTGAAAAAATTCATGTTTGTGGAATTGAGTATAAGAGAAGTTAGTAGATACGTACGAGTATCTTGTTCATGCTTTTTCTTACAAAGATCTTTTTGCAATGCTCCCTATTCGTCTTTTTCTTTAGCAAACTTTTTCTCGCCCTACAAATGAAAGTATTTTCTAACGTATTTTTTTAAAAAAAAATAGAATCTTAACTTATTTTTAAAAAAGATCAGAACTCGAAATCCCATTAAAAAAAAAAAGATTGAACCAAAAAAGTAATTCTAACCTACTATATATGTGCAAGCTAGTAAATTTTCTCTCGGAGATCATAACTATTATAAACTCATACCAAAATTTTAATTGAAAATTTATTTTGTAGTTTATTATCCTAAGACTGAGCATATGTATCGGAGTTGTATAAACTAGTCTATTATTATTATCGTGTTATAATTTGGATAAAATCCTATATATAAAATAATATTGTAGATGAAAAAAAACGGTAAACAATTCGACCATATCAAAATCTCGATCATATCGATTTTCAAAGAAAAGTAAACTAAATGTGCTTTTTTATTTACCCCTAGCTGAAAGTAAGATAATTATGGTTAGTTAATTAATCGAAAGTACGAAGAGACAGAGAACTGACAAAATGCAGGTGAATTTTTGGAAGGAAGAGAAGTCGTCAGCTTGTGGGCTGACTTAATTACCAATTCTTTAGGTAATTTACACTTTAATCATAATGTAATCATGTTTTAAGATTCCTATAAAATAATAACATTAGTTTAGTGTTTTAGTTTTGGATTTTTCTTCTTGAACTTTGGCGGCACAAGAATATTCCCTTATTTTTCGAGACGTTGTTATAGTATATTATTGTTCCCTTTATATAATCAAGATTTATATACAGATGGGCATTTACACAAATGGGAAACTGGGATTTTTTTTTGTTACTGTAAAGTATAAAGAGATGCGTTCATATGAGTGTATCCAAAAACAAAAATATGTCAATTTTTTTGTTATGTAGAGCTCCTACGTACAAATGAATTTACACGATAATTATCTATTTGAATTTGGTCTATCCCGCTCATATTTAAATAAAGTTCGAATAGTAAATCCTATGTTTCAAGTTTCTAAAGAAATGCTGATTTGAATCTGTACAATATAATTGTAAATTGAGTATAGTTCAAAAAAAATTTGTGAACAATGATGATAGTGGAGATATAACGCATCAACACAAATAAAAAAGTTCAAATTTAGTCAAGAATAATTCTTTGTCTACATTTACATATGTTTCCATGGTCGTCGTTTATATATTTAAACATAGTTCATGAGTTTAAATACATATGAATTATTTTTAATTTAGCTGGCTATATCAATTTCAACATCATATATAAAACTATTGGAGCATTTTTTTTTCTTGCCGGACCTAAACTACTTACTCGGTTATTTTCTACATTTCCTTTATTGTAAACTCAAAGAGAATAACATTGATAAGACAGATTTAGATCCAGAGGGTACATTACAGATATACCACAGGCTTTTGGTTCATAAAATGCGCAATATACTATATATATATATTTTTTTTTGGTAGAAAATATACTATATATATTACATATATACCCACGATAGTGTAGGGGAAACTCACATATTACCCCATTATTATTTTAATTTTTGAATGGTATTAGTGTAAGAACGGATTAGCTAGTCTGCTGCAAACGTTAATTAATCAAATTTTCAACTGATCTACACCAATGTTTTATTCCAACAAGTAAGCAACTTGCGTTAAAAATTATCACCAGCATAAGCTTGTGTGCATATACTAGATGCATCCACATATTTATAACGCAAAGATTCATGTGGTCATATGTAGATGTAGAATAATATTAGCATAGGCCAAAAAGTATTAAAATGGATTCACATAAAACAACATTAGCTAGAATCCATCTATACGTATTCTTGGGAAAATAAAATAAAAAGTACAAACTAAGCCATGAATAAATGTGTATACAATTATATATATATATATATATATATATATATATACTGTATTAAACGTATGCCTATAAAAAATAAAATGCAATAAACGACATTTCAAAGAAGACAAAGGTTAGATCCATACCATAGCATAGAAACTTGGCGATATATGAAATACAAATAAGAATATAATGGAGATATGATTAGACTTAAAGTATACATATGTCACTTAGTGGATGATAATGGCCTTCTTGTTTTACTCGGACTTGACCAATCCAATAAATTTCGGTCAAATTGATATCGACATTCTACTAATCAAAATCACTCTATATCTTTTATTGATTTTTTTTCCAACCACCTTACCTTTTCCGTTCTATTTTAAACTCTTGGAATGCATTGTTACTTATAACACAGATACAATTAATATATATTTAAATGATAGAAATTTTTTGTAAAGCAATTTCATGATTGTAATTGGAAATTTTTGTATTAAATTTTATTTGTGATCAAAACTTCAAATTGATATTTAGTTTTTTTTTTTTTAATAGTTCACATATTTATCATCATATATCGTCTCCAATTGCTTTTTATTTTTAAAGGGTTTATCGTCTCCAATTGCTAGGAAATTAGAAATACGAGTGCATGTGTATACTTTTTTTACAGATAAGAGAAACTCATACTCATAGATTGACAAGCTTATGGAACCAATAAACAAAATGGTTACGTTCTTATTACCCGAATAAAAAAAAAGGTTACGTTTCATGCAATTATATGTGAAAATCTTTAATAAAAAAGGGATATTTAAAAGATTCCTTTTTAATGGGTCCTAAAGTAATTAAAAGATAAAGTCAAGCTTTCCAACCATTTTCCACAAAGTTGATAGAAACTATTCATGAGTGCAAAGCGAGAAAAAGAGAGTAATACCTAAACATAGGATCAAGTGGTAGTTAATTACTCCATTTTAATGGAGAGAAAAAAGAAAAGTGGTAGTTAAGTGAAATGGTCACTGTCTCTGTATATGAATCTTCAATGTCAATTATCTATACACCTATAGTGCAAACCAAACTTCAACAGTTACAATATGTATAATCTTACACAATTCACTAAAATTTGTCCATCATAGTTATTTATTCAACGTATATATCTGCGTATATATGAGTTAACCAAGTCTGGGCTTCGAGTCTCAATGTATTTATTAGTTTTAGCACTGGCGCCACTATTTGTTTCAAACGATCAATTGCTTTAAATCTGATGGTAATGGCTTGTCTAACTTCAGAGAAAAGTTAATACGGAATATGCAATTACAATTAACAAAAGAAAATTCTTTCATTTTTTTCTTCTAATATATATAATCACGTGTATGACCACAAATTTTGCCGTCCGGTTGAGAGTGATCGAAGGTGTATATGACTCTCGTGAATCACGGTATCAAATGATATAATCATAAATTTTTGTGATTTAACTATGTGCTTCATGATGGTGGATGCAAAACGTAACATATATTTGGTCAGCTAAATTTATTGTTTTTTTGTTATAAAAGATAAATTTATTGTTTTGAAATATTTGAACTTTGCTTCGTACATAAATATCTTGATAAATTTAAAATTATTTTTTTGATATTAAACGTATCCATGAAATATATATATATATATATATGGATACGTTTAATATCAAAAAAATAATTTTAAATTTATCAAGATATTTAAAATTATATATATATATATATATATGGAGGATAACTTATACAGCTCAGAAAGTTAAATTACAAGTTCACAAATCTTCTTCACAAAAATATATAAAAATAAATATATTTTCCATGGTTTTTCTTGAATTATTTGACGGCTAATCATTGGATGGTGATCAGGACATGGCATTTTTCATGTTACGTATAGTATATGGTTAGAGATTTGAATAGGCTAGTTAAAATATCGAAATTGCTACCAAACGGTCAAATCTGGTCCACCTTCATCCATAATGGTTCGTTGATGCATTCGGGCTCGCAAAAAGCATGTTAGAAAAAGTTGGTGATAATTACTTAAAGTTGTTTTTTTCGCAATATAATATAGTAATAAAAAAATGTTATTGGCTTCATGATTGACTGTTGGCCTCATCAAATATGTCACAGTCACTTGTATGGTTTCTTCAAACTTAATTTCTTATAAAATACATTAGTATTGTTTTCTTATCACCACTCACACCTATCCAATATATGCATTTGTATTATTTTATGATTATGATTCGACAGAATCTGCCTATATCTTTGAAGATTTTTTGTTTTTTATTATTGTTTTAATAACATAGAATTTGAATTCGGATGAACATAAGCAGTAGAGCGAGGGCATAGATAACTCTGGTCGTGATACATCGATAACAATATCGTTAGGTTATATGGAATTAAAAAAATATTATGCTATACTTTTAAAATTTTAACACAAAAAATTATGATAGCAGGCATACTACTAGTTTTGGGGATTTTCGCCAAGGACCATTTTGTTCAAATTTTAACAAGTGAAATGAGGACGAGCTTAAATTCGTAGGTTATATTGGGTTTGGGCCATACTAATTTTGTCAAGATTGGGTTCTCACATAACATTATTAACCCATTAAAATGTCAAAGAATTGGTTGTGAAAGCATAACATTACTAACCTATTTCTTGAAGCTTTTGGTTGTTAACGAAGACAGTAGCAACATTGATGGTTAAAGAATGCTCTGTTCTGTTTTGTATCATGGATGATGATGGTTAGTTAGTCTTCTTATTAACGTGGGATATATGTTGGGCTTAAGCCATATGTAATATACTATCTTAGTCGGCAAGTCATTGTTAGGGTTTTCCATATCATCGTATATATAATGTAAAGTTGTCGATCAATAAAGCAGAGAACTTTCTTATCATTGCGTGAATTTGACATGGTATCAGAGTGAAAGTTTTTTCTGAACAGTTTTGTATCTAACGAGTTTGTGATTGTGTTTTGACCAAAGTAACCAAAGATAAGCAACTACAAAAATCGGTAGAGATCTTATTGGTTGCAGGATCTTGTCGGTTGAAAAGAGCTCACATGATCCCGAATTTCTCCTCTCGATCTCAACGGCACATTCTCTGTTTCAACAAATATGACCGTTGTGAGAAAATTTCCATATTTTTTTGTTTTTAGCATAATTAATGAAATTTCCTTTTTCGTAACCTAGTCGGAAAAAAGGAAATACTCGAAAATTTGCTATTCTTCTTCTTCTAAACGACAAAAAATAAATCCATATTTTATCTACGAATTTTAAGATCTCCGATGATGATCCATTACTAAATTATCTCTGAAACAACTTCGTTCTTCATCTCAGAACCTATCCGTAAGATTTGAGCGGAGGAAAGCATTCTCTTATCGTGATTTAGTTATGGTCTCTTCTAATTTAACCCTTCTTGTTGATTCGTTACCGTGGATGCTTCTTACGCTATTCTCACCAGCGGATTCGGTCGACGGTGGCGACTGAGAACGACGACCATGTATCGGTTCGAATCTTGATGGAGTGGCCTGAGGATGAACGAAGAAGAAGATGTCACAAGAAGGATACAGAACGATGCAGTCAAAGCTCATCAATGGGCCTTCGTAATGGGCTTTCCTGTGAGGACCCTCCCCACTACCCAAATCCAACAAGGTAATAAAACTTTCTTTTCTCTCTCTTTTTTTAAAAATAAAAATATAAAATATAATGATTTGATTATAGAAAAAGTAATATGTTTTTCACGTCTGATTTTAAACTAAATATCAAGGTTTTTGAAAAATATATATATTTTTAAAGTAAAACCGTTTAAATTTCACTTGATATGTTAGTTAAAATGCTTTTGTTTTTAAGACAAATTTAACACTTAATTATGTTTTAAACGGTTTTCAAAAATAATGTTTTTTTTGTGATGTCAAAAATAAAGTATAAGTAATAGTGTTTTGATTTTTAACTAAAAAATTTCGATTTACAAAATGTTTTTGTTTTAGAAAACTAAGTGATAAATTTAATTACGTGAAAATATATATCTATATATATATATATATATATTTTTTACTTTTTGATTTTTTATTTTTCGTAAATAATGTTTTAATTACCAAAATAAAGTAAAATATGATGTTTTTTTTTTGTTTTTTTCTGTGTTTTTCTTATGATCAAACCAATCACGTAACAATCTTTTACAAGTTCACATATATTAACAAATAATGTAAAAAGGGATAGAAATAAATAAGAAGGCAACTAGATTTAGGAGGATTAAAAATCAAAGCCATAAAGCCCCAGCTTGTCTAAGAGTAGGCACTAAATCACCATTAATATGAGCAGCCATCAGATTTTCCAATCCTCCAAACAACTTTCCTCCTATGTACATCATAGGTAATTTCTCTTTATCACTTACGATATTGTCGTAGTTGTTGTTGTCTTCTTCACCAATCTCAACCACCACTGGATTCACGCCATGTGTCAGTAGCAGCCGTTTTGCCACGTGTCCCAAACAACAGCCTCTCCTTGCAAACACCACCACAGCATTCTCCATCACAACTAGGTTGCTTGATCTCTTATTGCTTATAGATGTTGGCTTTGGTGATCCTGATGTTAACCATGATAATGATGATGATGATGATGATGGTTTATCTTCATTCTTTAAAAGGAAAATGCTATTGCCCGGCACGGTCTTCGTCCACGGTGACTCGTATGGTCGAATTGCTTTTTGCATAATTGATGATAGAGAGACAAAGAGAGAGAGGGAGAAATGGGAAAAGAGAGAGAGACTTGTGTAGTTGGGTTCGTTTGGTAAGAGATGTGATTATTAAAGAATTTATATAGAGGATTTTGGAGAGCATTTGGCTTTGGGGGTCAATGAAGCATGTGTAAACTGTATTCTCTTGATATCCGAAGCCATGTCACCGTATCCAAAATAAAGATCTATAACTAAACTTATGATTATTTATTAATGTTGAGTGTAAATCATCCAAAACTTAAAAATATATTTAACTTATGTGTGAAAGATAAATTTCGAACTCATTGTCGGAACTCAAATGCGACAACTCAATTTTTTAAAGAATATAACTATGATTATCTTAACCGAATGTCATTTTTGACATATTGTAATTTAGAAAATTGTAGCATTCATAAAATCAGTGACTTATATATAGATTATATTAAACTAAATGATGACGAATACATAGTAAGGGGCTTACGACAAGGCTGATGTCAAGAGATATCTTTATTTGTTTAGAAACTTATGTCACAATTAAAATTGTCTTCGTAAGGTTACGTTTTATGGATAAAGGCAAATCATTTGTATGGACCATTAGATTTTAGATCATCTCTATTACGTCATGACGATGACTTGTTTTCTCTAACATTAAGATATCAATTTGTGTTTTATATTCTAGTTGCACCTTGAAACATATATATGTACCCACTACCCAGTACACGTCCTATAGATTTTATTTCTTTTCCATTAAGCATCTGTCTATTATCATGGATTTAAGCTGTCATTTAGAATTTTGATAAAACGCATAAACTATAGAAACGCATATTTTTTCCATCGAATTATACATTTTGAACATCTTGTCTAGGATTAGTTAAACTTATGATATGGTCGAAAATACGTTGCACATACGTCACGAACTCCGCAAAGCCAAGGTGATGACTTGTCAACAGTTCTGTGGAAAATCTAACAACTCCTTTCGTCAAAAGAAACAGCTGAGAAGTACGAAAAACTGACAAAAAAAAATGGACCCTCATGGTGACAAAACGACATGACGTCTCCCTTTAACTTTACGAAACAGCAAGTCGTTCCGTCTTTTGTTAATCCACAACGCTTTTATTTTTTTGGAATTATTTATTGCTCAAAACATTTTATTATCTTGGTTAACGGTCATCACTCGTTTCCAGCTAATTTTAATTATACATGACATCATAAAAAGCAGCCGTCGGTTATATACAAATATTGAAATAAGAGTTTACTTGGTCAAAATTTTAAAATTTGACGTCACCGGAAAATTCGCCGGAGTTTCGTCACCCCCATAAAACTCCTCACCGGTGAAAGAAAGAAAAAGACGTCTCTATCATGGTGGCGCCGGCAAGACGTCATTAAATACAAAGGGTCCATGTTGCTCTGCTCATACAAAATCTTATTATACGTATGCAATATTTTATTTTCTCTGCTCTCCAATACAAATCCTTATAGGTAGATAAGGTTGGCAACTAGTGGAAAAAAGAAAATTTGAATAGCAAGCTAACAAGAAATATTTATATTTAAGTTTTATGAAAGGATTGGTACGGATCTTATATTCGGATATTTATATAAGCATGTCGTATGTAACATATACTAAAAAGAACTATTGGCATAGATCAGATCATATGAATATTATTGAGTTTTAAATTCAACTTCATCAATTGTCCGGGGAAACACAGGAAAATATCAACAAAAAGTTTCATTGAAAATGATGAATAATACTGACCAAAGCCAATCTGCGTCTCTCTCAATATGTCCTCTTAAAGACTATTTTCAGAATCAGTCACGAGAAAGGGTCATTTGGTCAAACACCAACCCATCCTTTACTTCCAAGGCGGAGAGATCTTTTAAATGAAATGAATATGAAATGAAGAAACTTACTCGTTCCTTCTCTTTTACTTCTTAGGCTCCAAGTTCATTTCTTGAAGGTTAAGCAACAGATCGTTGGAGCTCAGGTAAACCTTGTTAGCAGATTGTGCAATGGTCTGTGCAATCTCTCTCGCAGCTTCAATCTTTCTCAGAGTGATGAATGCCTGATTGTTCGCAATTGCTTGTCCGATAAGCTGAGCACTTTTAGCTTCTCCCTGCACAAAGATTCAAAAAGAGCTAATGCTTCAGGCCAAAACCACTAATCTCATGTCATTAGATTTGCAATCAAGATCACCAATGCTATACCTGCGCACGGATAACCGCACTTCTCCTGTCTTGTTCGGCTTTCTCCACAATGAACTTAGCCCGTTCAGCTTCCTGAGCAGCAACTTGTTTTGCCTCGATAGCTGCGGTGAACTCTTTGCCGAATGTCAGAGTCGTGATGGAGACATCATCAAGAGCAATGTCAAAGTTAGAAGCCCGCTCTGTCAGAATCTTGCGTATCTCTCTGCTCACAGCCTAGAGGAGAGAGTAAACAGAGTCCACCATTAGAAACAAAAGAGCAGAAAAGTTGTAGAAAAAGAATGTTGAGATACGTACTTCTCTCTGGGTAATGAGCTGGCTTGCATTGTACTGAGCTACCACTGCTTTTAGGGTTTCATGGATGATGGAAGGAAGAACCCTTTCGCTGTAGTTCTCGCCAAGGGTTCGGTAAATCTGAGGCAAACGGTCACCCATGGGACGTGTGAGAACCCTTAATCCAATTTTCACCTGTGCAACACCCAAGAAAAATATCAGAAACACAGCAACTCCTTTAAGAAAGAAAATGGAGACTAAGTTCTTTCTTGCTCTACCTAAGTCTACTGAAAGCAAGTGTAACTTGTCTCTTGTTTTTCCACTTATCCATACACTCACACAGTTCATATAAGGATCAACATTGATCGTGTAATATCCTAAAAGAGTAAGTGATATTTAATCTACAGCTCCATAACCTCAAACCACACCCAAAATTTTCTAAAACATGCTCTTAATGCTGCATTGAAGGGTCTTAACATAACGTCAAAAGAAGGAATATCTAGTATGATCTATATAGCACCACATTCAGTAACATCATTTAAAATTAAATCCCTGGGCTAAATATTGTACAAACACACACAGAAAAGAAGCCAAAAGAAGAAGAAACCAAAACGCACCATCTGAAGATCATGACTACCAGTGGTGCTCTCTACAAGGTAAGGTCGTGCACGAACGTCATAGATGATTGGCCTTTCAAACCATGGCACCATAAAATGTGTGCCTTCTGGGTACACCTGAAAACACAAATCCAAGTAAAAGTAACGCTTTCTTAGAATTCAAAGCCTCAGATATAAAAGTACATCTTGTTAGTTTGAGAAATACAAACCTTTTCCTTGATACCAGTTAATCGGTTGAACATGACAGCACGGTGTCCTCCATCGACATTGTAGAGACTATTAGTAAGGGCATAGACACCGAGCCCACCAATAACGCTGACCTTAAGAAGGGCAGAGAGAGCAGGAGCTCCAGGAATGTTGGGAACTTTGTTGAAACTCATTTCCTGATAGCAAAACAGAATTCAAACCGCAATGAGATACCCAGGAGAAACAGTTCACAGCTAAGAACTTTATATGTAGCAAACTAAAACGCCGCAGGGATAAATTCGTTTGTCAGCAGATTAAAAACATCATTATACGAAGATCCAAAGGACTTAACACCGCATAAGAAATCACACACATAGAACAATCAATGCACAAGCCTCCATTTCAGAAGAAACAAAAAATCCAAGAGAGCAAACAAAGAAGTAGTGTTACTAAGAGAATCAATTGACATGGCAAAAACTGGAGAGAAAAACGAATTCGAAAAGATCGCATAGAAAAGCGTCAGAAATTGAAAGCATCGGTAGCAGATCCCAAGGCTAAAATCGATCAAGCCTTTGAACATTATCAACTAGATACAGTACCCATAGATCGTCGAATATATATGACGAGCAAGTCAACAAGCTTTCAACAAGAAAAGATCCACGAGATTTCACCAAATGATCATTCCAACTCTAAATCACACAAGGATTAGCAAATTGACCGACGATCAGGCACTGTGTGACTATCGACAACCAAACAGAGCATACAACGAAACACAGTGAAAACTGGGAGGAAAAAGCAGATAGATAAACCTGAGCTCAGCTCTTAATCGACGGCGATGGTAGGATTTATGAAAGATCACGATCGGAGCTGCCGGCGAAGCTTAGGGTTTTAGAAATGAGAAATCGGTCAGATATGCATTGGCAAACTACCTTCTAGTATGTTCGTGCCTATTTGCTTAGGCCCATTACTTTCAAATATGGTTCATTAAACACATTATCTTTTTCGAGAGGCCCATTTTAGGCATTTAGTTATGTTTTTGTTTTCCGTCCTCAAGTGTTTGACAAATTTTAAAGACATTGCTCAGGCCCATTATTTTAAAATATGTTTCACTAAGCCCATTATCACATGGGCTAAGGACGATGAATTATAATTTAATGGCAACTGGGTAGTTATTATCATGTTTATTTTAAAGCGTGTTACAGTAAAACGATTATCTGAACACTTTATTATTATGAATACTATCTATACTGCTGGTCAGAATTAAATAATACTACTAATCTATGTCTAGTAATCGCATGTGATGGCTAGTTTTTCGGATCGGCTACCGATCCTTCGATCCATTTTTCACGTAGCTAGAGTTAAAATGTCGTGAATGGAACTTGCAATTAAAACAGAAAACAAATAAGCATCTCATCAATTGTATACGTACTTTAGTAATTAAGTTAACAAAATATTTTGTTCACATCACAAATTTGTTGTTTTGGGTTCGCCAAGAAAAGAGTTATCCACTTCGACAGGCACAATTGACAACTATAGACGACGTATGTTATTAAAAATCTCACATTTTATTTCACGGAACTTAATCAACAAATTTCATATTTATACCTCACATCGCAGGATAAAATCAATAGAAAGCAAAACAAATCTTTGCTATTAAATTTTCAAAAGAGAAATTTCAAACATAAGACAATAAGTCCAAGACCAAACCCTAGTCCGACTTTCTTCTCACCGGAGCCTGACTTATCCGACGGTGACGCTGCCTTCTTAGTGGAGCCGGAGTCATCGGTAACCCCACCGGATTTAGATTTAGGGGCAGGAGCAATCGGCGAAAGCTTGTGCTCTCCGAACATCTCACCGGGCAACAAAACCATGTCGACAACATAAACTGCGAGAGGACGTTGTTGCCTCAACGAATTGCTAATACGTGTCTCCACATAACCAGTAGAGACATTGATTTGGTTTGTTTGGCCGGTGAAGTTAAGCCCGTAAACACCGTTGTCTCGGCCAGAAGCTTGAGTCCTAACCGGGTTACTCACGGAGAGGAGATCATCCATACTGTAATATTTGGGGCTAACGTGGTAGAGAATGAGTTTAACTTGATCGTCAGGGCTTAACTGGTTTAGGGTTCCGGGTTTAAGGTTTTGAAAAGCATTGTCTGTTGGTGCGAACACCGTCATACCTTCGGATGAACTATTGACTTGAATGTTCACTTGACTACCGACTTGAGTGATGTTTAGAAGATGGATGAAAGTAGTGAATTGACCACCTTTTTCGAGGATCGCAGTGAGGTTGATGGGACCAGCAGGCTCTGGAGCGGGGGCTGCCGGCTGAGCCGTTGCCTTGGTTGCGAGTAGTACGGCTGCGATGAGGAGGAGAGGAGCTAGAGTTAGACGAGTGGTAGCCATTATTGGTTTGCTTAGTTAAAGTGTGAAGAGTGATTTGGAAAGTGAGATCGGAAGGGAATGGTTTATATGGAAGTTGAATGTTTGGAGTGATGAGTTGTATCTTGTTGGAATGAGATGGCCAAGTCAATACAAAACGTTTGTAGACAAATAATGTCTAGACTAGAGATATATCATTAACATAAATGTTGTGTAGATGAATTCATATACGAATATATCAGCCGTTAAGATTCGTTTAGTATTTAAAATTAGCATATGAGAAAAATATTAGATTAGAATATGAGGTTGGTGGAACCGTAGGTAGAGCCCACATCACATGTAATGGGATCGAGAGAGTCAATAATTTACATAAAATATGTGTGGAAGATAATGTTCGACAACACAACTTACGGTGTAAGGTGGACGTAAATCGGGATAGGAATTTAGGGAATGAAATGGAGAAAATTGAAAAATCCTTGGACATAAAACCTTCTACATTTGGTATTGCTACAAGCCTACACCTAGATAGGTCCTATTAAATCAGAACTTTTTTTTTATAGATAGTATCATCACTATATCATCATTAGAAGTTAACTGAGAATAGAATACAAAACTTTACAGCATAAATGACTTACAAATAATGTAATTAACGTAATCCGCAATATACATACAATTGATGCATTCATACATATAGATGCGTAGACATGTAGCATGTAATGTATGTTAGAAGAATATATGATGTGTGTGTTTTTGTAAAAAAGAACAAAATGAGTGGACAGGCTGACTAAGTGACAGCTGGGAACACACAAGTTGGCATGTGGGAGAGTGGAAGACCCTTAAGTTTATATTGCCTTATCACTAACAATTGCATATTTAAGACAATAAACTAATTAATTGGTTCATTACCAACACCATGAAATCCCGTACATGAATTCAACATAGAAAATGTGTATACATTTGTTCTAGAATGCATGCATGACGTCTCTCCCTTTCGTTGATGTGAAAACGGCACGCAGTTGGAGAACAAAAGTAATGAAATTCCAACCTGAGTTGCATGGGCTATATCGGGCTTAGACACTGCTTTTGTAGATGGCTTATAATGGGCTTAATTCTAAATCGGGCCCACACATATTGAGAATCTTGAGGTTTTTTTTTTTGTTTAGTTGGGTCTGAAAGGAAATCTTGAGAATTAAAAGGCCTTATCTCAAAATTAAGTTTAATGAAAGACGCATAAAAAAACCCATAATAACACAAAACTCTAAAATAATGAATTGGGAAAATAAATATTATGTATTTTTTGTCCTTGCTAATATTTGTTTACAAAACAGAGGAAGACAGACCAAATTTAGAAACAAGGATCCAAGTGGAAGCATCCGAGCAGCATGCAGCCATACACTCGTCACGTCGGTTCGTCGCGTCCGCCACATCATCACGTGGTTCTCACGTGTTTACTCTCTAGACTCTCATCAGTGTTCTTTTCTAATACAGTAATAACTCAAACTTTAACCTTAGTTTTTAAACGTCTAAATCTGATTCTTACATTTTTTACAAGCTTTACTTTTATTTATGCTTACATTATTACAAGCCTTAATTTTTTCTTACACAAAAACAATCGATTACTATACTATAACATTAAAACCGGGTTCTCCCAAAAAAAATCGATTAAATTTTTATTTAGATACAATAATAACTTTTAAACTCTTTTGTCGTTTTTGTTCCCCGTTGTCTGTTTTTCGATGCCCATATTAGATGCTGATGTGTAAGAACATGCACTTTAAGGAGGCATGCAAGCTGAAATGTGTCTACTACTCGTCTACTCCCTCCATTTACAAGTTCAAGTACTTCTCATTTTCCGTTCGTCATTACTATTTTAAATTACTAGTAGAACAGCAAACAAAACGAGAATACACATTACTTAGAGGGTCACTGATAATATGATGTCTTCCAAAAAATGTTTAATGCCAAAAGTAGAAAAACGTAATACATGTGGAGTGTCACCCCGATCAAGAGAGCTATTTCCCTTAAACCAATTGGTGTCAAATTAGTTAATTATCTAAACCATGGGTCGACAATTATAATTCGATTTCATTGTTTATTGAATAAATCATAACCAAGACTAAACTGTAGCGAATATGAAACAAATTGGTCTACACTATCATTTTGTTACAAAATGTTGAATAATTTATTTTAAAAAATAAATAATAAAATCTTGACCAAAACTAAAATAATATCAGACCTAATTATCGAATGTAAGTATGTTACTGATTATTGGATTATTGGATTATGCGTCTATTTGTTTTCGATTATTGGATTTGTCTATTTTTATTGGTGTTATGGTGTTATTTTTATTTTTAAAAGAACTCTTTACAACAAGTCTCCTATAAATACATAAACTCCATAACCCACAAAGTAAGAAAGTAAATCAATAAAGAGGAAGAAAAATGGGTCGAGTCTCATCTATTATCTCTTTCTCTTTGACACTCTTGATCCTCTTCAATGGCTACACTGCCCAACAGTGGCCCAACGAGTGCCAGCTCGATCAACTCAATGCGCTCGAACCATCCCAAATCATCAAGAGCGAGGGTGGTCGCATCGAGGTCTGGGACCACCATGCACCCCAGCTCCGTTGCTCCGGCTTTGCCTTTGAGCGTTTCGTCATTGAGCCTCAGGGTCTTTTCTTGCCCACTTTCTTGAACGCCGGCAAACTCACGTTTGTTGTTCACGGTGCGTTTATATATATACTACATTATAATAATATATAGATCGACAAGAAAAATAGTAACTAATATAAATCTTACATTTCCTTGTCCAGTATAAGTACTGCAAATGAAAAAAATATTTGGCATTCTCATAGATCATAAAAAATAGTAGAAGTTCCAAAAGCTTCATTATTTGTAAAAATGTTTGATATTATTTTTTGGCTATGATAAATAGGAAGGGGTCTAATGGGAAGAGTTATTCCGGGATGCGCCGAGACGTTCATGGAGTCACCGGTATTTGGAGAAGGTCAAGGTCAGGGTCAGAGTCAAGGGTTCCGTGACATGCACCAGAAAGTAGAGCACCTACGGTGCGGTGACACCATTGCAACACCATCTGGTGTAGCTCAATGGTTCTACAACAATGGAAATGAGCCTCTCATTCTTGTTGCAGCCGCGGATCTCGCCAGCAACCAGAACCAGCTTGACCGCAACCTTAGAGTAAGTCCAAACACAAAAATAAAATTCTTATTTTGTTTGTTTGATTAATTATATCGAAATAGATCTTTTGCCGAGTTAGAAATTCTTGAAATTTATTTGTTTAGTTTTCAGTTAATCGTTATTTCAAGGCAATTTCTCAGTTAATTATAACTTTAAAGAAAATGATTTACAACTAATTTTTTAACCAATTATATAAGCTCAAACGATTTACATAAAACTTTAGTTTGGTGAATTAGTTTTGCGTTAGTTTCACATTTCTACACTTCAAATTTCGCCACTAAAAGTTTCAGAAATATATTTTCATGTTTACAGCCATTTTTGATAGCCGGAAACAACCCACAAGGGCAGGAATGGCTACAAGGCCGAAAGCAACAGAAGCAAAACAACATCTTCAATGGCTTCGCACCTGAGATCTTGGCTCAAGCCTTCAAGATCAATGTCGAGACGGCTCAGCAGCTCCAGAACCAGCAAGATAACCGTGGCAACATCGTCAAGGTCAACGGACCTTTCGGCGTCATTAGGCCACCCTTGAGACGCGGCGAAGGCGGCCAACAACCACATGAAATAGCTAATGGTTTAGAGGAGACTTTGTGCACCATGCGATGCACTGAAAACCTCGATGACCCGTCGGATGCTGACGTGTACAAGCCATCACTCGGATACATTAGCACACTTAACAGCTACAATCTTCCTATCCTCAGACTTCTCCGCCTTAGCGCTCTTCGTGGCTCCATCCGTAAAGTAAGCTCAACAAATCTTTAGAAAATTAATTTTATGTGACATATGCAATAATTTGATTTGGCAAGATAAACTAATAGATTTTGCGATTTGGAGTTTTAAACTCTAAATAATCTAAATCGTTTTCAATTGGTTTAAATATATATCTTGCAATTTTAATCGTTTTTAATTAAAAAATATATATATATATATATATCTTGCATTTTTAATCGTTTTCAATTTAAAAAATATATCTTGCACGCAGAACGCTATGGTGCTACCGCAATGGAACGTAAACGCAAACGCGGCACTCTACGTGACAAACGGAAAGGCTCATATACAAATGGTGAACGACAACGGAGAAAGAGTGTTCGACCAAGAGATCTCCAGCGGACAGTTACTAGTCGTGCCACAAGGCTTTTCGGTCATGAAACATGCCATAGGCGAACAGTTCGAGTGGATCGAATTCAAGACAAACGAAAACGCACAGGTCAACACACTCGCGGGCCGTACCTCAGTCATGAGAGGTTTGCCGCTTGAGGTTATAACCAATGGGTACCAGATCTCTCCCGAAGAAGCTAAACGAGTAAAGTTTAGCACGATTGAGACCACACTGACCCATAGCAGTCCAATGAGCTACGGAAGGCCTAGGGCTTGAGGCTTGATGAGCGCGTGGTGGAATAGCGTTTGAATCTAAAGTTCGGTTTGGTACGACTTGTAATATGAAATAATAATGTACAAAGAAGTTCTACGCTTAAGGGAACTGTTTTGTTTTGAGCTTTGTATTAGGACGTCTAGTGTACAACAACGAACGTCGTGTATAAGCGATCGTTGACTCTGCACATGTAACTCTTTCCTGAATAAAAAATCTTTAAGTCTTTAATTTCTACATCTTTTAGGATTATATAAACGTTACTATATAAATAAAAAAGAAAAAAAAATCAGTTCACTAACATGCGAGACTTTGGGCTAAATATAGTGATTCCAAAGAAAATGAGTTATAATATTAATTAATATAAAGCTCATTTTCTTTGGAATATCGTTATAAGAATATTTTAACTTGGATATAACTGGGCTTACGCCATTTGCATCTCGAGGATTTTTTGTTTTTGTTTTTGTTTTTTTAATACATTCTCGCACTTACACACTAAAAATCATAATGATCTTCTTAATTCTTTAGCGGAACCACCAATTAATCTTTTTATTAAGAACTTTATTACTTATTTCACTTATTTGTGCATACGTGCATTATTTTGGCAGTAACAAATATCGCGTTATATATACTGAAATCCGGACGCATTAATAATAGGGATATGATTATATGAACCACTATCTAGCTTTGGTAGAAACCCAATTATAATCAAATAATTTACCATTATTGAATAAATTAGGCTATATAAGTTCATTAATAGATGCTATAGGTTTTTCTTACAAGGCACACATTTGATTGTTATTTTCTTTCATATACACTGAATGTACATGTGTACACTTGGCATACATGGCAAGATTATGTGTTACAATATAGACTGTGCCATTGCCATGCAATGTGACTCCTGTGGCCATTTCTATCACAATGTGTCAATCTTGGAGTATCCGTTGTTTATCCTCTAATTTACTGATTAATTTATGAACATGTATAATTATTTATATCATATGATCTCGTAAGATATCTTAGCATTTTCCACCATATGTTATTAGTAAATCATCTAGATGGATTGATGTAAATAGGAAAGTTAAATTAACACACCAAAAAAGTAACTGATTAAAAGCATACAACTTAATATTCAGATTATGGTAACTAAATCAGTCTCATGCAAACTCCAAAAAATTATACGAGTCACAACTCTTGATTTTTTTCCGGTTAAACAAAATACATATTTTCATTTGTATGCAACCAGAATAAAACACTAACTATCTCCTTTAAATACCATTTTCCCTACGAGTCTACGACGCTCTCTAAACTTCTTATACAAAACAAAACACACCCAAATATGCATAAGCTTTTGTTTTCTCTTCTCTCCGTCGTCTCACTCTCATTTCTCCTCTTCTTCCATGGCGCCGAGGCACGCCAGCGAGAGGCGCCGTTTCCAAACGCCTGCCATTTCAGCCAAATCAACAGCCTCGCGCCCGCTCAGGCGACGAAGTTCGAAGCCGGTCAGATGGAAGTATGGGACCACATGAGCCCTGAGCTCCGATGCGCCGGTGTAACGGTGGCTCGCATCACCCTTCAGCCCAATTCCATTTTCTTGCCCGCTTTCTTTAGCCCACCTGCCCTTGCTTACGTTGTCCAAGGTAAGAAAATAAATAAATACGCTTTTTGATCAAGACCTAATTAAAAACTCGCAACCTATAGAAAATCTAAAAAAAGTGGTCTTTTATTTTAATTGTTTTCAGGAGAAGGAGTTATGGGGACGATTGCTTCTGGTTGTCCTGAGACTTTTGCAGAAGTTGAAGGATCATCAGGAAGAGGAGGAGGAGGAGACCCGGGTCGACGTTTTGAGGACATGCACCAGAAGTTGGAGAATTTCCGGCGAGGGGATGTGTTTGCTTCGCTTGCCGGAGTTTCACAGTGGTGGTACAACCGCGGTGATTCCGATGCCGTCATTGTCATTGTTCTTGATGTCACCAACAGAGAAAACCAGCTTGACCAAGTCCCTAGGGTAATCATCAAATTCAAGAAAGTCCAAATTTGTACTGCATGCAAACTATATGACTACCACTCAGTGATTAAAATAGTGATTCATATATATAACACATAATGTCATTTTTTTGTGAACCCTTCATATGTAGATGTTCCAACTAGCCGGGAGCAGAACGCAAGAAGAAGAACAACCATTAACGTGGCCATCAGGCAACAACGCTTTCAGCGGTTTCGACCCAAACATAATCGCGGAAGCATTCAAAATCAACATCGAGACAGCTAAGCAACTACAAAACCAGAAGGACAACAGAGGAAACATAATCCGAGCAAATGGTCCTCTCCATTTCGTCATCCCACCGCCTCGTGAATGGCAGCAAGATGGCATTGCTAATGGCATCGAAGAGACTTATTGCACGGCTAAGATTCATGAGAATATCGATGATCCAGAACGGTCTGACCATTTTAGCACACGAGCCGGAAGAATCAGCACTCTTAACAGCCTTAATCTCCCTGTTCTACGTCTAGTCAGACTTAACGCCCTTAGAGGTTATCTCTACAGCGTAAGTATCCCACTTTTAAATTAGATTTACAAATTCTTTATGTGCTATATAATGAATTCTCGTGGAGATAGGGAGGAATGGTGTTGCCACAATGGACGGCAAACGCGCACACGGTGCTATACGTCACAGGAGGTCAAGCCAAGATACAAGTGGTGGACGACAATGGTCAGTCGGTGTTCAATGAGCAAGTGGGACAAGGCCAAATCATTGTGATTCCACAAGGCTTTGCAGTTTCAAAAACGGCTGGTGAAACGGGTTTCGAGTGGATATCATTCAAGACAAACGATAACGCTTACATTAACACACTGAGCGGCCAAACATCGTACTTGAGAGCAGTTCCAGTGGATGTGATCAAAGCGTCATATGGAGTGAACGAGGAAGAAGCCAAGAGGATCAAGTTTAGTCAGCAAGAGACCATGTTGTCTATGACACCAAGCTCTTCTTCTTAAGCTCTTTAATTGCTTCCTTTAATGTTTTTTTAGATTTTCCAGTCACTGAAATAAATAAAGATGAGACTAATAACCAACTTTTCACAAAGCTTCAATAACAAAATTTCAGATTAAAAATTCCTACTAACATACACATCTTAGCTTTTATGATTACGTTGATTTTATTTTGTTAAATTTGATTACGTTGATTAGTGTATATATTAAATTAAAATCATTGAAAGGATAATGATAACACTAATAAAAAAAAGAAGAAGAAGGTTACGGTCTCGTAAAGCTTTCAAAAGTCCGCAACGATCACACACGTCTTTCTCCGAAACTCGTCTGAGAGAGGCTCTGAGATTCGATGTCGTTCGAGGAAGAAGAAGAGGAGGAAACATTCGAGCATACACTTCTCGTGGTGCGTGAGGTCTCCGTTTACAAGATCCCGCCGCGAACCACATCCGGCGGATACAAGTGCGGCGAATGGCTTCAATCCGATAAGATCTGGTCTGGTAGACTCCGCGTCGTATCGTGCAAGGATCGATGCGAGATCCGCCTCGAGGATTCGAATTCCGGTGATCTTTTCGCAGCTTGTTTTGTGGATCCTGGACGTAGAGAGAACTCTGTAGAGCCGTCTCTCGATTCGTCTAGGTATTTCGTTCTCAGGATCGATGACGGGAGAGGGAAGTATGCGTTTATCGGGCTAGGATTCGCTGAGAGGAACGAAGCGTTTGATTTCAATGTTGCGTTATCGGATCATGAAAAGTACGTTAGGAGGGAGAAAGAGAAGGAGACAGGGGAAACGAGTGAGAGCGATAATCATATTGATATCCATCCTGCCGTTAATCACAGATTGAAGGTAAACTGATCTGTTCATAAGCTAGCTTTTGGAATTAAGATAGGATCAATGCGGAATCTGATAATTTGGAGAAATCTGATTGAAGCTTTCAGATCTATTTTGGAAAAACAACTATCGAATCCAATGTGGAATTGATTGATTCAGATACGTTTTGTAGTATCATTCTCATTGCAAAGTTCTTATCTTGCTAGTAGGCTATAGCTAAAAGTTGCTTGGTCTTGGTGTTTGTATCAGTGATGAGAATATTTTGGATGCATTATCTGCTGAGATTGATTAGCTATTCGTTATTTGGATTTTCTAATTTCCTTTATTTGTAGTGTTATTTGGTGGAAGATCTTTGTAGTTTGTATGCTCTGTGTAGATATTAGGATGAGTAAATAGTACCAGCCTTAATTTTTCTCGATCTTGTGTTGTGTTCATCATCTCTAATCTTAAATTGATGCTGCTATATGTCTTGATTTTGCTCTTTTAGTCTTCACAGATGGTTCATAATCACAAGTTTTGTTTTAGCATCCACTCGTAGTTGCAGAACATACTCATTTGATTTTGTTTACTCAATATCTTTCTCTGGGAACCGTAACTGTAGAATCAATATTTCAATTCTGATTGAACTCCATCATTTATCCGGAAAAGGAAAATTCTTGGCATTTGGACTTGGTAGAACCTGAAAAGATTGTTGTTTTGATGGGTTTTAAGGAAGGTGAAACCATAAGAATCAACGTGAAGCCGAAACCAACAACAAATGGCACTGGGATGCTCTCAGCTGCTCTTTCAGGAACGGGGAAGCCAAAACCTCTAGCACTTGCCCCACCCCCCAAAGCTGCCGGAGTAACCAGGTCTCCTTTACCTCCTCCTCCAAACGATCCCGTCGCTTCAAGGATTGCATCTGATGGCTGCAAGGAATCACGCAGGAACGAGCCTCTATCTGATCTATCTCAGCTCAAGGTAAATAAACCTTGTCTTCTTAATTACATTTATTCTTATTCTCTAAGGTTACTCTAAATTATCCTTGATTTGGTAATACTCGGCAGAAAAATCTTCCTTCAACGGCGGGATCAGGATCGAGCAAGTCAACAGGAGCTGCATCAGGTTGGGCAGCTTTCTGATGAATGGAGTGTAAAATTTAAGTTATTGGACAAGTCCGGCTTCATCTTCTTGTGACTTGAGAGCACGAGACAATAGACAACAATGGTGGTCAGCCAACAGTCTTTTTGATGTATGTTAATGGTAAGTTGATGTGTGTTTCTTTGTAATCCTCCCACACTCCCTGTTTTAATTATTTTTCTTCCTTATAATCATCGTTGTTACATTATCGATTATCATTTGTATCACTGAGATATTAATATATACAAAAAGGCTTTTTCATAATTTCAACTTTTGCTTCTACGTAAAACTAAAATGCTAAATCTGTTTGCTATTGCATGACTAAGCAAATAAATGTACAAGAAAATATTACAAAAAAAAAAAAAAAAACATTTTGTACTCCCTTATACGCTGTCGTTTGGTTGACGATGCGTGATGACCAGCACACTGACGTGGCGACGTGCAAAGAGATACAATCGTTATATCACTGACGTGGCGAAAAGGTACTGGTATGACGTGGATTTAGCGTTGAACGAAACATATTTAAAGGACTGCATATTTGACCAAAGTAAACAATGTCGGTCCACCAACTAATCGTTACCTACTCCTTGTATCTGACCGCTTGAGAGCTTTTGGAGACTGGCAAAAATGGCGGAGAAAGATGCGACGGCGAGTGGCGATGACGCCATTAGAGTTAGCGGTATGCAATTCGCATACGAAGTTGAGGATCCAATATTCTTCGACTTCAACCTCGATCTTCCAGCTGGTTCTCGCTGTCTTCTGGTTGGTGCCAATGGATCTGGTACGATGATCGATTTCTAGAGAGAGATTTTCCTTGTAGTTAGTTTTCATTTTTTTTCTGTCTTGGGGTCACAGGTTTTGGATCAGCGATTCGACTTGTTATGTTTTCGGCGAGAATGGAAAGTTAAAGACATCTTTTGTTTGATTTGATTTAAAGTTTGGAACTTTGAAAATTGGCCCTATGCCTCTGCAATTTCAGAATTTATTTGCCAGTCTGAAATTGGAATCATCCGTTTCTGTCGTTCTGGGGTTGGGTTTTTTTGACGTCGTTGTAGTAGAATCCGGTTTGCCATGTGATCTTAATACTGCGATTAGCTTGAGGTATTTACCATGTTCAAAACTACTCCAGGCTATTGAATTTGTTTTGTTTTTTCTGGAAGACTAATGCTTGTGTTCCTTTGGTAAATTTGTTAAGGCAAGACAACCTTATTGAAGATTCTGGCTGGAAAGCATATGGTGGGAGGAAAGAACGTTGTACAAGTTCTTAGCCGCTCGGCTTTCCATGATACTCAACTTGTTTGCAGTGGTGACTTGTCTTACCTTGGAGGATCATGGAGTAAAACCGTTGGTTCAGCTGTGAGTAGTCCCTTATCTTCTTTCCATTTCTCATGCTTTTGTGAGATCTTTTAGGAATTTGATTGCCTAGAGAGTAACTAATCGACTACCGCTCGACTGCATTATCAATCTGATGTTATTTACTTTCTTGATTCTGCTACATTTTAGGGAGAGGTTCCTCTCCAGGGAGATTTCTCAGCAGAACATATGATATTTGGAGGTAATTTTCAGTAAGTTGATTTGTTTTATCTTTAGTCCCCTTTTTTCAGGCTTATAAACTGAAGGAGATTTTCTTTCGTTGTCCTTCTAGTTGAAGGAACTGATCCCGTGAGAAGAGAAAAACTGATTGATCTTCTTGATATCAATCTTCAATGGCGTATGCATAAGGTTTCTGATGGGCAGAAACGGCGCGTGCAGATATGTATGGGACTCTTACATCCATTCAAGGTGAAAACAATACTGTTTCAGAGAGGCTGATTATTCTGCATCCTCTAAAATCTCACATGATTCATTGTCAGTTATGTTCTCCTCTGGCTTTAAGCAAAAAAGAACCTCGTTTCTGATTGTGTTATCATCATTGCTGACGCTAATTTTAATCTGATTTTACAAACTTCTTATAAATCTCTCATGCTCTGATCACAGGTGTTATTACTCGATGAGGTCACTGTTGACCTAGACGTCGTTGCAAGGATGGATTTGCTGGAATTCTTCAAAGAAGAATGTGATCAGGTAATATTCTACCAGCCTCTTTAATATCATCTATGATCTCCTAAGTATATACAAGCCGTTTGTGTACATGTTTCTGTCGGTTAGTAACTGGAATATTAATGCTTAACCATTCAAGGACAAGCTTTTCATATCGGTTCTTGTTGCTGCTAAGTGATGTTGCCTATAATTACTATAGGGTCCTTGCATGTCTATGATCTGTGGTAGTACCATAAAAGGATAATTTAGTAGTAGCATGCATGTATCATGCAGTTTCAAGTGCAAATTTGTACCGGTTTTTATAGTTTCACTTCTTGAGTTCTGAGCACGTATTCGTATTGGAAGATTACAACTCACACACTTATTCTTACTGATGACTTATTGCATGATCTTTGACTTGTTTATACCATTGATTAACTCAGAGAGGAGCTACAATCGTGTATGCAACTCACATATTCGACGGGCTAGAGACATGGGCGACACATTTGGCCTACATTCAGGACGGTGAGCTGAATCGTTTATCGAAAATGACAGATATTGAGGAGCTGAAAACTTCACCCAACCTCCTCTCCGTGGTAGAATCTTGGCTCCGTTCTGAAATCAAACTCGTGAAGAAGAAGAAGAAGCCTGTGGCGCCATGGAAACCATCTCCATTCGATAACTCTCCTTTTAGATCATCGAGACACATGGCTTATTACCGATGATTGGTGATTACCAGTGAGATCATTGATCCTATATATGAATTTGATAATCGGTAAGAATAAAGACACCCGAGAGTAGTTCAGATTTCGTGTGTGTAGCTGCTATTTACCACTTGGCTCATTGAAGAATAGACAACAAATTGTACTTACAATTGTGCTGATATATATACCACAGTGATTTTCACAAAATGGGAAGTGAATTTATTTTACCGATTGCTTCAAACCCTTAATTCTATATACTTGATCTCTAAACATTGTGTAAATTGTGTAAATTTCAACCAAAATCTCTGAAATGTGTTTTTAACGTTTTTGATCATATAAGTGGACAATATGAACCGGCCGATTTTGCTCTTAACCAGTCGTTATTTTCCATAGACGGTCGGTTTTTCTTGAACCGGGAATTTCCACATGATTTTATTGACAGAACGACGTCGTATTAAAATAGAAGGAAAGAAGAACCGACGTCCGAATGACGAAAATCTCCCTGAAACTTAATAAATCTTAACCCTCCTTTGCTCGATCCATTATCGGGGAGGAGAAAATCCTACCGCCTTCACCACCGTCGCGCAGACGCCGCAATCACCAACACTCATCGTCACTGACTCCAGATCTTCCTCTCCAACTAGGTTTGCAATTCTCTTCTCCTTCCGCTGTTTATTGGTTTCAATTTCTGCTTAGATTCTCTTACTGCTGGTGAAACTTGAATTTGGAGCTTCTCTTTTCGCTCATTTAACCACTTCGTGTGTTCTTAGGGTTTAGATGTTGGTCTTTTAGGGACTCTCTTTGAATACTTGTTTATTGCACTTTAAGAATGATTCAATTTATCTTCGACAGAGAGATATGGGTTCTCATGGTAAGGGTAAGAGAGATAGAAGTGGAAGGCAGAAGAAGCGGAGAGATGAATCCGAGTCTGGGTCTGAGTCCGAGTCTTACACTTCTGACTCTGATGGCTCAGATGATTTGTCGCCGCCCAGGAGTTCCAGGAGGAAGAAAGGTAGCAGCAGTCGTCGGACTCGACGCCGTAGCTCAAGTGATGATTCCAGTGACAGTGATGGTGGACGGAAGAGTAAGAAGAGATCTTCATCTAAGGATTACTCGGAGGAAAAAGTTACGGAGTATATGTCTAAAAAAGCTCAGAAGAAGGTAAACTTATTGTTGTATGTTATTTTGTTTTTTGTCCTTTTTTTGTGTGTTTTAACCCTTGTATTTGTTGGAGCTGGTTGCTAACTTTATGCTACTTGTTAAATTCTTTGTAGGCATTACGTGCAGCAAAGAAACTGAAGACGCAGTCAGTGTCAGGGTACTCCAATGATTCAAACCCATTTGGTGATTCAAATCTCACTGAGACGTAAGTACTAAGAAAATATGATTATTGTTTCTGAGTTTTAGTGGTGTATAACTTTGATGATAGGATGTAGGAGGATTATGGAGCTCTCCTGGTTTTCTACTTGTACAAATTTTGAAATCTGGTAGTTAAAAAAGTTGGCTTAAATTGAATGTGTTATCGATTTGTACAGATGTACTTGTGAGTAACTTGGTTTTAAGAGTCTGCAATTCTCATGGCATGCAATTTTATTAATATCAGATTTGTGTGGCGGAAGAAGATTGAAAAAGATGTTCATCGAGGAGTACCGCTGGAAGAATTTTCCGTTAAAGCTGAGAAGAGAAGACACCGGGAAAGGATGGTATGTACAATAAGCATTACTGATTAAAAATATCGATGAAATTTTCATTTCCTTGATGCTTGTAACTATTTGCTATTTTTTCTGGTGGAATGAGCTTTCTGCTTATGTATTAACTCTTAAGCACTTTGGTTTAACGCGCAGACAGAGGTTGAAAAGGTTAAGAAGAGGAGAGAAGAGAGAGCAGTGGAGAAAGCTCGACATGAAGAAGAAATGGTAAATTCTGGTATCCAGAAGGATGTATACAATTGAAATTCTTATTAGCCAGTTACCTCTCTAATTTGGTTAATACTGTATAGCTATTGACTTAAATCGTTCTATCCTCTGCAGGCATTGTTAGCTAGAGAACGTGCTCGGGCTGAGTTCCATGATTGGGAGAAGAAAGAGGAAGAGGTATAACTGCGTTTTCTTTGCTTTTGCAATTAATTCTTCTTTACAGTTGTTTGGTGTATGTTGCTTGATATATCTGCTTGATCTACAGTTCCATTTCGATCAAAGCAAGGTGAGGTCAGAGATTAGATTACGTGAAGGTCGACTGAAGCCAATCGACGTCCTCTGCAAGCACTTGGATGGTTCAGATGATTTGGATATCGAGCTCAGTGAACCGTACATGGTTTTCAAGGTATTTAAAAAGATTATATTATATTGTAAAGCCATAGGCGTGTTAAGTTGTGGAGCTTTCTCACTGAGGTTTATACTTTCTTGGGCCCAGTCCAGTTCCATAACAGTTTCAGTCTATGCAATCAGTTCGATTGTGACCGTAGTAGACAGGGAACAAGCTTGAGATAAAATAAGTTATTCTGCAAGTCTAAGTATGAGCAATTTAGATGCTGGGATAGCATCTATTCTGGTTAGCTTTTCTGAGTATCTCTTATAACTCTGTGAACCTATGTAGAAAAAAAAAGTACGTATAGGAATTTGGCTGAATTTCCAGCTCAGCATAACCAACGTCTATGTAGAAGCAGAATATAAGAATGATTCTGCATGCTTGCTTTTGAGATCGAGAGTGGACATCTTGTTAAATAAAGTCTCTGATTGTGTAGTTGTTCTCTTTTTTGGTTGACAAAGAAGATTTTACTGGTTTGGTTTTATCAGATTGTTATGATTCTTATTATTAAAATTGACCCCCTGATCTGTATGATGCAGGGACTTACTGTTAAAGATATGGAAGAGCTTCGCGATGATATCAAGATGTATCTGGATTTGGATCGGGCAACTCCAACACGTGTACAATATTGGGAGGTATGTTCTACAACTGAGTCTCATTTTGCATTTGAGGAGATTCACGCATTTAAAGTTATTATGCATGTATGGAATTTCGATCCAAAAAATACATATTCTATGGACCATCTTGTTGTACCTTTTTGATGGTTGATTAGTATTCTTGCCTCTTTTTCATGTTATATTACCTGCTGCTTACGAGTAAATATTTGGGCTTAATACCATTGAAATTTTCCAGGCGCTTATTGTGGTATGCGATTGGGAGTTAGCTGAAGCTCGTAAGAGGGATGCCCTTGATCGAGCTAGAGTTAGAGGGGAGGAGCCTCCTGCAGAATTGCTTGCTCAAGAGAGGGGACTACACGCTGGTGTTGAAGCTGATGTGAGAAAACTTCTCGATGGGAAGACCCACGCGGAGCTTGTAGAACTGCAGTTGGACATCGAATCGCAGCTGCGTTCTGGGTCTGCGAAAGTAGTAGAGTATTGGGAAGCAGTTCTTAAACGCCTCGAAATATACAAGGCAAAGGTATTTGCTCGTGGATGATCATGGTGTGTTAGATTTTGAAAACTGAGGATTTGTTTTTCGCATCTTCACTGACTATATTGATGTTCAACAGGCTTGCTTGAAGGAAATACACGCTGAGATGCTGAGACGTCATCTACATCGCCTCGAGCAACTTTCAGAGGGTGAAGATGATGTAGAAGTTAATCCTGGCTTAACACGTGTGGTGGAAGAAAATGAGGAGGAGATAAATGATACGAATCTTTCAGATGCTGAAGAAGCATTTTCTCCAGAGCCTGTTGCGGAGGAAGAAGAAGCTGATGAGGCAGCAGAAGCGGCTGGTTCGTTTTCGCCAGAGCTCATGCACGGTGATGATCGTGAAGAAGCAATCGATCCCGAGGAAGACAAGAAGCTACTGGTATATTTAACAGTTCCTACAATTGAATTTTACACATGAATTATTGTTGTTGGTGCTTCTACTGACCCAAAATATGACTGCGGCTATAACAGCAAATGAAACGGATGATTGTGCTGGAGAAACAGAAGAAACGGCTTAAAGAAGCTATGGACTCAAAACCAGCACCTGTAGAAGATAACTTGGAGCTTAAAGCAATGAAAGCAATGGGAGCAATGGAAGAAGGTGATGCCATATTTGGCTCTAATGCTGAAGTGAACCTCGATTCCGAGGTACCCTTATCACTATTTTTCTCTTCTCTGCAACTTTTCAGTTTTGTAGAACAAAAATACCATAATTTTCATCTTCTAGGTATACTGGTGGCATGACAAGTACCGGCCAAGAAAACCGAAGTATTTCAATCGGGTTCACACAGGTTACGAATGGAATAAGTATAACCAAACTCACTATGACCACGATAATCCGCCTCCAAAAATCGTTCAAGGATACAAGTTTAACATCTTCTACCCGGATTTAGTAGACAAAATTAAGGCTCCCATTTACACTATCGAAAAAGATGGGACAAGTGCTGAAACGTGTATGATCCGGTTCCATGCTGGTCCACCTTATGAAGACATTGTAAGTACTCGTAACCATTATGTGGGTTTCATCATCACCTCTCGTGTTATCATTGTGCTCAAATTTATTTTTGTTTGCTTTTCAGGCGTTCCGGATTGTGAATAAAGAATGGGAGTATTCTCACAAGAAAGGTTTCAAATGCACGTTTGAGCGTGGGATTCTGCATTTGTACTTCAACTTTAAACGACATAGGTACAGGCGATAACCTTATCGGAGTTTGGCTGGAGAAGACGAAAGTGGCACTTGTAAGACTTTGGCTGATGTTTTTAAAAGCCTTGTTTGTAAGAGAAGGGCGATATACATAGTCTAAATTTGGATTTCTCTCAAGTTAATTTCTGAGGTAAGAGCTGTATTTGGATATTTTGTTGAAGCTGATCATCAAACAGAACCGAATAGAAAATGATTTTCCCACATGACAAACTAACAATCGAAAATGTAATGATGATAACTAACAAAATGTGACGTAAATAATTTGAACAAATCTGGAGTTGGTGTTTCTGCAAGAACTTTTTGGTGAATGAGTGTTATATGGAAAAGTTGGTGTAGAGACATGAATGTGTGTTTTGGTTGGGGACGAGAGAGACGAAGAGAGAGAGAGTTAAGGTGTTGAAGTTGCTTATTAGGTTGAGATCTCAACATCAAAATGCTTATAAAAAGATTCTGTTGGTAACTTAAGTAGTGGAGTAGAAGATATTATTTATTCTGACTTTTCCTTTCTTTTTCATCTTCCTTTTGATGTCTCTTTTTCTCCAAACTCTCCTCCACTCCAAGACAAAAAAAAAACCCTTCTTTTGTATTCGTATTACTTAAAATTTGCATTTCTTTTAATAATCTCGATTCTGAATATTATATTTATGTCTAATTTTCGTTACTAACAAACTAACATAACCAAATTTTCCGTATATATCCACCATTTAAGTTTAATGAAGCTTTTTGAAAATGAAAAACTAGTGCGTAGAGAGTGGAGATAACCACTAAATTAATTGTTCGTCGTCAACATCACAAGTATTGTTAAATTTGTAAACAATTCCCTATAAAACTGAGTGTGCGTTATATTTCATTAATATATTCTGAAAATAAAAATATTAACAATTCCACGCTCTATATATATATATGATAAAATCGCTTTCAAACTTCTACGGTAACCCGACATTTTCTGTTTTTCCTCAATAAAAGATTTCTTTTTTTTCCTTTTCCGATAAAATTAATTAGGCAACCGTATCTTAATCTCCGATCTTTCCGCTTCTATCAGATTTTCAGATTTGATGAACTCAGGTTCGTTCAATCTTTTTCTCCAAACAATCTTCTTTGCTACCAAATTTCTGGAATCTAGGGTTCGATTATATCTCTTTTAGATTATCCATTATTTTTGTAATTCGTTTTAGTTTCGTTTTTATTTCCTTTTTTAGATTAAGAAGAGTTCATATTTTAGAATAATTAAAAAAAATGGATTCTGCAAGAAGTTGGTTTCACAAGTTTCAACCACGAGATAAGCCTCGGAAAAAGGATATGTTCTCCGGAAGCACTTACGGCGGTGGCGTGACAGAAACCACCGTCCCCGACGGAGGAAATGATACAGAAACGGCAACGAAACTTCCACCACTAGGCGGTGACGGAGAAGCACTCTCAAATTCAACAAAACAGAAAGTTGCTGCAGCCAAACAGTACATTGAGAATCATTATAAGGAACAGATGAAGAACCTCAACGAGAGGAAAGAGAGGTACAAATATTTTAGATATATTCTTGATGGGTTTATTTATTTAGTTATTTAAATTTGGCAGACGAACAACGTTAGAGAAGAAGCTAGCGGATGCAGATGTATGTGAAGAAGACCAAACCAATCTTATGAAGTTTCTTGAGAAGAAAGAAACAGAGTACATGAGACTCCAAAGGCATAAAATGGGTGCTGATGACTTCGAACTCTTAACTATGATCGGTAAAGGTGCTTTTGGAGAGGTTCGAGTTGTTAGAGAGATCAACACAGGTCATGTTTTTGCTATGAAGAAACTCAAGAAATCAGAAATGCTTCGCAGAGGCCAGGTTACATAATGTGACCCACATTGCATTTTCGGTTTTACGAATTTTTTTTTTTTTTTTTTGAAAATTTCTTTGTAGGTGGAGCATGTAAGAGCAGAGAGGAATCTATTGGCAGAAGTAGATAGTAACTGTATAGTGAAGCTTTACTGTTCTTTTCAAGACAATGAGTATCTTTATCTGATAATGGAGTATTTGCCCGGTGGCGATATGATGACTCTTCTGATGAGGAAAGACACTTTAAGTGAAGATGAAGCTAAGTTCTATATCGCCGAATCTGTTCTCGCTATAGAATCTATCCATAACCGCAACTATATCCACAGGTTGGATCTTATAATTAAGTCGTTATAGATCACAAAGAAAAATGTGTTTAATTTAATTTGAGATCTTTTGATGTTGTTTGGTGCAGAGACATAAAGCCGGATAACTTGTTGCTTGATAGATATGGACATTTAAGGTTATCTGATTTTGGACTATGTAAGCCATTGGATTGTAGTGTTATTGACGGAGAAGATTTCACGGTAGGAAATGCGGGTAGCGGAGGAGGTTCAGAGAGCGTATCAACCACTCCTAAACGCTCGCAGCAAGAACAGTTGGAACATTGGCAGAAGAATCGAAGAATGCTTGTATGTACTTCTTATCTATCAAAAGATCTCTAATTTGAAATATTTCTTTGATTATGTGTCTAACTTGTAGTTGGTGTTGGTGTATCACTTAACAGGCTTACTCAACCGTTGGTACACCAGACTACATTGCACCTGAAGTCTTGTTAAAGAAAGGATACGGCATGGAATGTGACTGGTACGTGTACACACTTGTCTATTTTCAACTTGTTAACAAAGAACAAAAAAGTAAGTCCTTAGAATGTTTTTAAAAAATCCTCCAGGTGGTCACTAGGAGCTATAATGTACGAAATGCTGGTTGGGTATCCACCCTTTTACGCCGACGACCCAATGTCTACTTGTAGAAAGGTTTCAATACTTAATTTTGTAAAAAATTAATCATTTGACTTTTGTTTTTTTTCTAATGAACTTTATGTATTTATAAGCTAGAATTTATGAATGCAAAAAAACAGATAGTGAATTGGAAAACACATTTGAAGTTCCCTGAAGAATCAAGGCTATCACGAGGGGCAAGAGATCTTATTGGTAAGCTCTTGTGTAGCGTTAACCAACGACTAGGCTCTACTGGTGCCTCCCAAATTAAGGTATCTTTCTCCTTTTTTCTTCTATAGTAAAAGTTACAATATATAGTTAAAAGTTGAAAAGATTTAAGCCCACAAATGTCATAAGTCGAGTTGATCCAAACCACAAAATGTCACATGCAGGCACATCCTTGGTTCGAAGGTGTACAATGGGAAAAGATTTACCAAATGGAAGCTGCGTTCATTCCTGAGGTCAACGACGATTTGGATACTCAAAACTTTGAGAAGTTCGATGAGGTTTGTATTTTATCTTCTTCTTCTTTTTTTTCACATTAATTGTGTTAAGCTAATAATTGCTAATTACTGTATCAAATTCCTTGGTTTTCTTAATGCATGTTTAGGAAGATAATCAAACTCAAGCACCTTCTAGAACAGGGCCATGGAGAAAAGTAAGTTGAGTTAATTACCTTTTACTAAAAATAAAATAAAAATTCTTAAAACACAACAAATGTTTTGTAAATTGATGATCTCACACTCTTAAAACACTCGTTCCCTTTCTGTAAATTCTTAAAACACACTCTTTCCCTTTTGTTTGGTTTGGTAGATGTTATCTTCAAAAGACATAAATTTTGTCGGCTACACATACAAAAACTTTGAAATCGTCAACGATTATCAAGTCCCCGGTATAGGTACGTATCTTAGTCCTTGAACATAATCGGATACCAGGATCAGAACCTCTAACATTCCGGTTTATATTTACTACAGCCGAACTAAAAAAGAAAGAGTCAAAATCAAAGAGACCATCGGTTAAGTCACTATTCGGTACGTGAAAATGTCTCAGAACTAAAAAAAAACGTTACTTATTCTCTCGTATAATTGTCTTCATTCATAATCATAATCGTGTTTACGTTTGTAACAGAGAGCGAATCAGACTCGTCATCTTCTGGTTCGGAGCAACAGACCATTAACCGGAGCTATTCTAATCCGACGCCTCGTGGAATGGAACCCAACCTGAGACGTCTAGATTCTGAGTAGATATATATCTGTTATGCCTATGTATATGTAAACCAAATTAAACCGGAAAATAATGAGCTTAAATGTACTAAAAACGTAAGTAAACTGAAGATAACTAACTACACTCTTCTTTCTTTAATACAAAGAAAAATAGATTGCAAGTCTTTTTTTAATCCCACTTTGAGAAGCCAAATTAATTATCCATATTCATTCATTAGTTTTATAGTAATAATCTAAGGAACAAATGATTTATGATATAGTATCGTCCACGTCTGGTAGATTCGGATGAGACTCGTATTTTCCTGATTGGGAAAAAGAATATGAAATCCATATGCAACGACAACACGTATGGGCAGTTGTTGTTCCCAAATTTGATGTATACAAATGACTACTAGCTACAGAAATTCATATACTACTAATAAGAACATTCACATGTCACTATGTCAGGTCATAATTAACCTCTATTTTCCACTATATAAAATTTATTTGCACCAACAACAAAAAAAGGTACCAAATGAAATACTCTGCCAAATTCATCTTCTGTTAAAAATGGCGTGTTTCGCATGGTCATAATTGGAGTGAGGAAAAAAAAAAAAAAAAACAGAATGTCACAAAAAAAAATCATCTCTTTTCCAGTTTTCCTTTGTTATTCCTAACTTGTCTGTAATAACTACCGAATCTTCTTCTTCTTCTTATTAATGTTCAACAAAATTCGACATTTTTGGGTCTAATCCAGCTCAAAAGTTTACGTTTTTATTTGTGTGTGTCGGTCTGTAAGAGTTAGTTCGATTTCTTATCCAAGTAAAGGGGTTTCATTGGCTAAAATTGACAATCGGGGCGGGCCCTAGAAGAAAATATGAACTGTCAATTGTAGCAGACGGTTCGTGATTCATCGTTTTCATGGCCGATTCGATTTCCGATTTCCCCATGAGGGTTTGTCGTTGATATTAACGCCTCCCCTGGATTTCCATAATTTGCCTTGTTTAGTTCGTGTTATGATGGATCTTTGAAAGCTATTCCCTTTTTTTTGGGTGTCGAAATCGAGAATCTGAGAGTTGTTGTCACTTGAAGAATCTGGATTCTGGAAGGCTGTTGTTGGTGTGTTAAATGTTGGATTGGAAGATGAATCCAGGGCCGTAGCTAGGAGACGAAGGGTTTGTTGTATATTTGCGTTTGAAAAATCTCGGTTTTTGTTGCTTTAGAGATTGTTGGAGAAAATATGGATCTTGTGATTGGTGGAAAATTTAAGCTTGGGAGGAAAATTGGTAGTGGTTCCTTTGGAGAGCTTTATCTAGGTAACAACAAAAGGACAATCCTTTGTTATTATCTCATTACTGGATTTTCTCAAGTCTAAGTTTTAAGTGTCTCCTGTTGTTTGAATCCTTTTTACAGGTATAAATGTTCAAACCGGAGAAGAAGTTGCTGTCAAGCTGGTAAGCTATTGTAACTTTCTTGTGGCCATTCACTTTTGCTTCTTTGTTTTTTTTTCATTCTTCATTTGCAATTTCTCTCATTTCAATTCTCAGGAATCTGTGAAAACTAAGCATCCCCAACTCCACTATGAGTCGAAGTTGTATATGCTGCTTCAAGGAGGAAGTAAGTCTCATTTTTTTAAATCTCAAAATGTATTTTAGTTCCAATTGGTTACAGGAAAGAAGCCAAAGGCAGACTTTTATTCATCCTAAAATTGTTATTTTTTGTTGAAGCTGGTGTTCCTAACCTCAAGTGGTATGGAGTTGAAGGGGATTACAATGTAATGGTTATTGACCTTCTAGGTCCTAGTCTTGAAGACTTGTTTAACTACTGTAATAGAAAACTCTCTTTAAAAACCGTTCTCATGCTTGCGGACCAGCTGGTGAGTATATTACATATATCTTGCAGTTTCTTTTGGTTTTAATAAAATGTCTTTCTTCATAACCGAGAACTTTGTTTGATGTTATGTTTCCATGGTTTCAGATTAACAGAGTCGAGTTTATGCATACTAGAGGTTTTCTTCACCGTGATATTAAACCTGACAACTTCTTAATGGGCCTTGGTCGCAAAGCAAATCAGGTGCCATCTCTGATTAATTGTGTGACTGCTCTTTGATATGAACTTCTTTGAGAAAAATGTGACTGCTTTTACATCTTGGAGAGTATAACTATGTGCTGATATAAGAATGTATTTATGGTTAAACTTTTGAGTTACTTGGTTTTCCCGACCCGTCAGGTTTATATCATTGATTTTGGATTGGGGAAGAAATACAGAGACCTTCAGACTCACAGGCACATACCGTACAGGTAAAGGTTTTTTCCTTTTCCCAGAAATTGTGCTTATTGAAATTGATATAGTTTAAGAGTAAAATATCACATTTTGGGGCAGAGAAAACAAAAACCTCACTGGAACAGCTCGGTATGCAAGTGTGAACACTCACCTTGGAGTCGGTGAGTGTGTTTTCCTATATGAATTTATTAATATTCCAACCGTTATGTATTCGGATCTGATAAGTAATTTCTCTTGCTGGTGTCTCTAAAGAACAAAGTCGAAGAGATGATTTGGAAGCACTTGGTTATGTGCTGATGTATTTCCTCAAAGGGAGGTAAGAGTCTACAACTTCCATACCGATCTTTAAACTTTCTTCTGTGATCTTCATTCTCAATTTGGTATCTGTTTATAACAGAAGTTGAAATCTTTTTCTCTTTACATTATTTCTTTCAGCTTACCCTGGCAGGGATTAAAAGCTGGGACAAAGAAGCAGAAGTATGACAGAATTAGTGAGAAAAAAGTAGCAACTCCTATAGAGGTATTGAAAATTCGACATTTACCTTTGAGTATTATGATTAGTTTTACCTTTGATGACTTACCTTTGATGTGAAGAACAGGTCTTGTGTAAAAATCAACCGTCTGAGTTTGTTTCGTACTTTCGTTACTGCCGGTCTCTACGGTTTGATGACAAACCTGATTACTCTTACCTTAAGAGGCTATTCCGCGACTTGTTTATTCGAGAAGGTTCTTATTGCACATTTCTTACTCAAGCAAATAATCTCTGTCCCACCGACTTCATAATTCTTATTTTCATTCTCAATGGCAGGTTATCAGTTTGATTATGTATTTGACTGGACAGTTCTGAAGTATCCTCAGATTGGTTCCAGCTCTGGTTCTAGTTCACGGACACGGGTAGTTTATGCTGCTTTCTCTTTTGGTTCTTAAGTTTCTCTCTATTCAAGCCTAAAAATGTGTAAAACACTTTTTTGTTTCAGAATCATACAACTGCAAACCCGGGCTTAACTGCAGGAGCTTCTCTCGAAAAACAGGAGAGGATTGCTGGTAAACTGTTTGTTCCTTTTGTTTTGAAACACAATCCGATTCCCACGTTGACTGGTTTTTCTTTAAACTTTTGCAGGAAAGGAGACTCGCGAGAACCGGTTCTCGGGTGCAGTAGAGGCTTTCTCAAGAAGGCATCCGGCAACTTCTACTACTCGTGATCGCTCGGCATCAAGAAACTCCGTTGATGGGCCTTTGTCTAAGCATCCGGTAAGATCCCTTACCAGACCCTTTTGTCAGATCGAATTTTTGGTTGTAAACGGGAGAATGCAATCCCTTACTGTATTTTGCTGTAATTCTCACAGCCTGGTGACTCAGAAAGACCACGCAGTTCCTCAAGATATGGAAGCTCTTCGAGGAGAGCAATTCCGTCAAGCTCTCGACCAAGTTCCGCAGGTGGACCAAGCGATAGTCGATCCTCTAGCCGTCTGGTGACATCAACTGGAGGAGTCGGAACAGTAAGTAACCGCGCATCAACAAGCCAGAGAATCCAAGCAGGAAACGAATCCAGGACGTCGTCTTTTTCGCGTGCTGCTAGAAACACTCGAGAAGATCCATTAAGGAGGAGCTTAGAGCTTCTCACTCTCAGAAAATGAAACCTGACAAACAAGAAAGTCATTATTATACGTACAATCCAAAAGAACAAACAGACAGATAATCGTAAGAGAATCTGCGTAAAGATACATTACAATGTTCCATATATACTTTATATAGTTTATTTTGTATATGTAAAACAGTTATAGAAGCCGAAATTTCTTCATCATTGGCAGATGACGCAGACTCAAAGTACACTTTTGTTGGTAAACAAATTACTACTTCGATCTATCTGTAATGAAAAAAAATATAACAAATTGTTTACTGGACGGTTATTATTTAACCGCAAAAAACTAACGGGGGCAATTTCGACTTTTCGGGATAGAGATTAAAGGCTAGGGTTTTGACCAGCCGCGTGCTATTTAATCATCTTCTTCTTTCCGTTGTTTCTTACAATTATCGATCTTTAGATTAGGGTTCTTTTTAGACGTGTAGTGTTTTATACTTTTTATATATATATATATCTAGTTATGGTTCGCAGGAGCCTCCCGGGCTAGTCTGATAACTAAGGTACTTGAGGAACTAAGCCCCAAAGCTCCTGCTAGATTATTTTTGCCGTTTGTGTTGCAGATTTGCCTTATTCCTTAGGCTTTTCTGTGTCAAAAAAGCGGCTATATCTCTCTTTTCTGTGTATGTTTTGCTTTGAGCTGTGTTTGTTGATGGTATCGATTTGGTATCAACGTTTGTTTATGTGGCAATGATTATAAACTTACCCGCGCTTCTGAGATTATTCAATGAAGCAGATACGGTAAATACATGGTTGAATTTCTTAATATGAGCCAAAGTTTTGTTTTTTTTTATATGGGTTTCTGTGTTTTGATTGGCTGGGATGATGAATTGTAACAGCTTGATACGCCAGTTCTGCTTCAGATAATTCTTGATCGAAAAAGCTGTATTCTTATCCGAGCCTTTCATTGCTATTTTGTCTTTCTTCTGAGTTATTATTTCTTGGGAATGTCGATGAGGATCTAATCCAATCTTACGAGGTGCAGTGGAGCTGAGACCTTGTTTTACAGGGAGAACCCCTTGGCAGAAGCTGCAATTTCTTTGACTTCAATGGATTTTACTGAGACTTTCTCATTCATTTATCGTTTTTATTGAAATCTATTTGAGTTTAAACTATACACTTGCACTTGTATCTTAGTGCTTGTAGTCTGAAAAAACTCATAAATTCTCAGTGTTCTCATCAGCTTCCGTCTCCTTAACCATGAGACTTGAGTTAAACAAGATCACTACATTATTCTCTTTCAATTTCACATTATCTTTTTGTTTTCTTGTTTTGAGTTTATATTTCGGACTAAAGAGTATGTTTTGCCCGTATTTATGAGGTTGGATATGGATATTAAACAACAAGTCTATCCGTTCCAACAACGCTTTTCATAGAGTCATTTCGTTGCTACAAGTTATTGGATGAGAAAGGGGCTGCTACGTTGCGAATTTCTTGATCCCCTGTTGTAGAATTGAGTCAAACACATCCATTTTCTTCTTCTCTAGTGCTATTCCAATCTCAACTCCATTGCTGCCGTCTCTGGACTCTGAGAATGCGATAGAACCACCTGTTTCTATGTGCACGATCTCCATTTTGCAGGGCTTTCCTAATCCAAAATCCATGTCATACAGTCCCAATTTCGGAGCTCCTGCAATTGAGGTTGGATAATGGGACATGACCCATTTACGTACTCCTTGTCCCCATCTTGGTGCTGTCTTCAACAGATCGCTTGATAACATATCTTTGATTCTCGCTGTGATTGCATCTGAAGCCGCCAAAACGCATTTTTCTCCTAGCAAATCGTGTTTCTTGACTGATACGATACCAGGAGCCATACAGTTGCCAAAGTATGTTTGTGGTATTGGTTGTGTGTACTTGAGGCGATTCCTGCAATCCACATTGATCATCAAGTGAAATACTTCATCCTTGTCTTCCTCGTTGGCCTTTGTTTCACTGTCTTGTACAAGTGTCTTGATCAAGCTTACCCAAATGAAAGCTAGAGTCACCACGAAGGTAGAAACAGGAGATTGATTCTCAGACTGCTCTGTAACCCAACTTTTTAGATTATCTATCTGCTTCCGGCTCAATGTAAAAGTGGCTCTGACCATGTTCTCAGGCGTAACATGTGAACTGTGTTTTGCAGAGTTTTGGCTCCAAAACCGCTCCAAATGTCCTGCGCCTACCTCGCCTGGGTCCTTGATCATGTTTCTGCAGCTGTGAATAGGCAGAGAGGGTAGAAGAACCGTGGCGGGATCTTTACCGCTGGATTTGGTCAATGACATCCAATACTTCATGAAATGACTGAAGGTGACTCCATCTGCTACAACATGTGTAGCTGAGTTGCCTATACAGATTCCAGCTCCAGGGAAGATGGTGACTTGCATAGCCATTATTGGTCGCATCTGAATTCCTTCCGGAGAGACGTGAGGAGGAGGTAACTTGGGCAAGACGCCATGCAACACACTGATATCTTTAGGGGAATCAGACTTCAGTTGGTCGAAGTCGGTTTCAGTAGACTCTGCTACGGTGAAAACAAGAGAGTCTTGGCCATCGTTGTAGTGTAAATATGGAGGGTCGGGACGAGGCGGGATAATCAGTTTACCGGCGTAAGGGAAGAAATGTTGGAGAGTGATGGAGAGGGAATGTTTGAGGTTGGGTACAAAGTCTTGGAGGAAAGATTCAGTTGAGTTTTGGTAAGAGAAGAAGAAGAGAGAATCGGCGAGTGGGAGAGAGAGCCAGGGGGCATCGAAGAAGGTGAGAGGAAGAGTGGTTGATGGAACGGTGCCCTTTGGGGGAGAGATGTGACAGGTCTCGATGATCTTAGGAGGTTGAAGATGAGCCACCATGGTGTGATTAAGTTTTGAGGAACTGAGTTCATATTTGTCTTTTTATAAAAGGAAAATGAAACCACCGGGCAAGTGAAGAAGTTGATTCTTTTACGTACTTTGGTCGAAAAAACGCTCTCATGTGCCCCAACCTCCACAACCACCATTTTTTTTGGTTTTCAAAACATTTGTTGGGCCTTTATGTTTGCTTGCCGATATATCAATCGAACCCATAATTGTTGGGTTTTCAGAATTTTATTAACTTTGAAAACCAAAAAACCATTTCTTTCAAGTACACCGGATTTAAAATTGGGCTTTGGTAGTTTATTAGGCCCATTAAATATTGTTTATTATATATATATCCACAAATCTTCCCAGAAAGCAAACTGTAGAAGACACATTGAATGTATAATATTTTTTGTCTGAAACATCTTCAAGCTCATGGTACTTCTTCTTTCTATCTAAGCGCCGCCAACCGCTTCTCCAGTTCATCGATTCCAGAACTGCACAGAAACATAGAGGTTTGGTTTCGATACAGATATGTTCTAGTTGTGTTTAGTGGATACCATACCTGCCAACATCCTCTGCTTTCTTCCCACCAATTTTCCCTTTTGGAGCAGATGATAACTGCAGATGGATAAATACAGAGACAAGCGAATATGAATCACGGAGAATACGTGATTATACGGAAACAATGACAAGAATCGATGGTTATAAACAAACCTGCGAGGCGATATCAATGCCGATTTCATCAAGAACCTAATCAGTAAAACAAAAAGCATTTGTTAACCCTTTGAAACAGTCTATTTTTAGAAATTGAATTGATGGATAGAGCCCGGAAATGTACCTGGTTTGTCAAATCCTCTGTTTCGTCTTCAGCTTCGTCATTGTCTAAAGCATCATCTATGGAATCTGACATCATCTCAGTCTGGATTCCACATGCATTAGTCAGATTAATGACTATTTGAGTGTTCATGGATTTAAAGAAACGATGGATTTGAAAGAACTTACAGTCATGTCCATTTGTGCAGACTGCTTTTGAAATTCTCTCATAACCTTAGCCTGTTTTGCTGGATCCATATTCTGGAAAACCCACAGAAACAACAAGATCTTAACAAAAGAGCCCCTCAAAATTCCTACTGGATTTAAGTTATTTCTACTAATTTAACTTGATGAATCCAATCAAATAATTAAACATGGACAAATCAGATTTGTGTTACATAGGGAATCTGACCTTGCTCATAGCTGCCATTGCCTTAGTGGCACCTTGCATTCCAGCAGCAACTGAAGTGTGTGCATGCATAGCCTAAACACCAAAGAGAAAGCTTCCAATACTCAATCTTCTTGGTTTATAAACAGAAATACTTTAGAATGAAAGGATAGAAGTTGTTTAAATTAAGAAACCTGTGTATGAGTAGCAATGCCTCGCATTTGAGCTCGGCTACCTTGTAAGTTAGCTATTTGCTGCCTTAGACGGATCAATTGCCGAGCAAGAATCTTAGTCGCTCCCTGCATAAAAACAAAAGATGTAGTGTACATAAACTAGATGCTATTACTGATAAGGAATGCTTGAAATACCTCATTGCCTGATTTAGCAGTTCTTTTGATCTCGAGAACGAGCTTTTTTTCCTATCAAACATGAAAGAAAACGTTTTTTAGATATGTCCCTTTTAAAAAGATGGATGAAAACGTTACTAACTGAGCCACACTCATACTTCTGATTGCAGAGATCCGATTTCCTTTTCGATTCCTGAAGCCAAAACACGAAAAGGTGGAAAATTTCATCAGTTTGAGAGGAATTTAGGTATATGGCGATAAATACTTGAGTAATATCTAGTTAAAGCCATGGAACATAGTAGCTTATCAATCAAGCAATCAAAAACAATGAATTAACCTTTTTCTAGATTCAATAATCCAAGCATATGAACAAAGAATACCTCTGGTAGCTTGTGTCATCTCTCTCTTACTCTCCCGAAGCACTTCTGCAATTGCCAAAAAAAAAAACGAAACATTCAGATTCTGACAGTCCGATTTCAATAGACATTAAGATTCTCGAATTCAGACGAAACCAAGCCAGATTCCAAAAGAAACATGATCACGAACGCGCCACAAAATTACAGAAGAAGTCAACCGGAAGAAACCCAGATGATCAAAATTCCATTTAGGTTGATCAATCGGAGAAAAAAAAAACCTAATTGAGAAAACAAAATCCATAATGATACAAAAGAAAAATCCGGTGGAATTAAACCTCTGGGATTAGGTTTCTTAGTGAAGATGTTCATGTTTCTTCTCCTTGCTTGTTTTGTTTTTCTCTGTGAAATTGAAGATGGTCTCAAAGCTTTTAGAACACGGAGACTCTGTACCACAGAGGTAGTTAGAGAGAGAGAGATTTAGCTTCAAACGTGATCGCAGCAAATTTTTGAAGGTTTTAATTTTCTCATCGATTACGTAAATATTCTTATTTATATTTGATTATTAGTTTTTTTACTGTGATTATTAAATTCCACAAATACGAGAATTTATAGCTAAAACGTTATACATAATGTAATTAAATCGTTTTTTTTACACGACTACTACTAACCTAAGTATTTTCTATTTAGAATAAATAAATAAATATATGATACAATATTATATTTTTGTTTTGATTAAATTAATCTAAAAACAAAATTAATTTTAATCCTTGGCAAAAGGAGATAGGGGGGTCAAACAGAAAGAAGTGAAAAAAAAAAGAAAAAGAAACGGCCGGTGAGTAATAAATATCTCTCGAGGTCCTCCTCCTCCTTTCCTTTGATAACTTTCCGGCAAAATCTCAGAACCTCCCCATTTTTCTTTGCCGATTATTGATCGGAATTGCTTTGTTCGCTCATCTGCCAACTTCCTTCCTACTCGGTGTAGGAATCTTACGTGTCCAATCATCTGTCTATTTTTGGAAACAAATCCTCAGTGATTTTGTACTTTACTTATATCAAATTCGATAACTAGGGTTTATCGAATCGGATTGTTGTTTCTCCAATTATAATAATTCAAGTTGGTTCACACAGTAGCGTCGACTTTTCATAGCCGCTGTTGTCGAATTTTGAATTTCTCGATTTTCCCGGCGCTTTTGTTACGATTCAAGGAGTTTGAACAAGTAGGGCTTCTCGTTGCGGAGATCATGGATATTGACGGAGTAGACGACGATCTTCATATTTTAGATCCTGAGCTCTTGCAGCTCCCCGGTTTGTCTCCTTCTCCCCTCAAACCAACCTCTCTTATTGCTGATGACCTCTTCTCTCAGTGGCTCTCACTCCCTGAAACTGCCACATTGGTAGCCACCTTCTTATTTCTACACTTCCTTCCTTGGCCTCTCTTTTACACAAGTGTGTTCCATGACCTTGGTTTCCCATTTTTCATGTTTCTGTAGGTCAAGTCTTTGATTGATGATGCTAAATCTGGAACACCAACTAATAAATCCAAGAATTTGCCTTCTGTGTTTCTGAGCAGCAGCACTCCCCCACTATCTCCACGAAGCTCCTCTGGTTCCCCTCGTTTCTCCAGGCAAAGGACTAGCCCTCCTTCTCTCCACTCTCCTCTTAGATCACTCAAGGAGCCAAAGCGCCAACTCATTCCTCAGGTTTGTTCTCATTTCCTGCCTCTGGACCTGTGATTTTGGTCTAGTATCTATGTTCACTGGATTGGTCGTTGAAACAGATAGCTTTCGTTAGTAGATGCAGGGTACAATTTAAACCGAGGCTACTAATTTGTAGGTAAACTTGATTTGAACGAAAAATGGTCCTTCACTGTGACATGATAATAAGTTTCGCTCACAACTGTTCATATGTTTATAATTTCTGCAGTTCTACTACCAACACGGGCGTCCACCAGCAAAAGAACTAAAGGAGCAATGTCTATCCATGGTTGATCAAGTTTTTAGTAACTATATTGATGGACTACATGTAGATGGTGATGTTTTTGTTCTATTTTTGTCCTTCTAAGGAATATATAAGGCAGTTCATTTTACCATTCTCGTTCCTCTTGCAGAATTCAAATCCATTACGAAACAAGTCTGCAAGCTGCCTTCTTTTCTTTCTCCTGCACTTTTCAGAAAGATCGATCCCAATTGCACTGATATAGTTACAAGGTAGCTCCATATATGACTCATTTATTCTTTTATAAAATGTTTTTTAAAAGTAGTATGAGAACTTTGGGTGCTTGCTCTATTTTCTTATAAAGCTTTGTTGGGTAATTGGTGCGGTACTAATGTTTGCTGATTGACCAATTGTCCTCAGGGATGCATTTATCAAGTATTGGATTGATGGCAATATGTTAACTATGGACACAGCCTCCCAGATATATAATATACTAAGGCAGCAGGGCTGCAGCTATCTCAGACAGGTCTTTTTGTGATTCTTCTCCCGCTTTTCTCCAACCGCGTTCTGATTTATTTTCCAACAATTGTCTTCCTTTTCTTAACCCATTGTGCCATACATTTTGATCATTTCTTGGATTTGGCTACAGGCAGACTTCAAACCAGTTCTTGATGAGCTTCTGGCAACACATCCTGGATTAGAATTTTTGAGGACGATAAGCGAGTTTCAAGAAAGATATGGTAGGAACCATTGATTTGTGACTTACTGATTGTCATGGTGTTAAAAATGATGAAACCTACTCAATAAGACGTTCTTTCTGTGCATACATCTTTATATCTCTACTAGATATGTACTTATGTTAGATTCATACTTGTACTAATTTTAATCCTTTGTTGATTACCCAGCTGAAACGGTCATCTACAGAATATTTTACTACATTAACAGATCCGGAACTGGCTGCCTTACTCTTAGAGAGCTGAGACGTGGAAATTTAATTGCTGCTATGCAACAACTTGATGAAGAGGACGACATTAATAAAATTATTAGGTGAGTTTATTTTTTCTTTTCATAATTTCCTAACAATAAGTATTTGAAATTCAAACATATTCTGTTGTTATATAAGGAGTAAACAAGCTTACGAAAATATATTAAAGTTCGAGGGTTTATCACATATGTAACATTAAACAGTTCAAAATGGAAGAGCTATATGAGTATTGGCTTATACCTTCATATTGCTTCTGTAACAGAACTTATGCCTGATTTTACCATTTGCAATCATGTCGTTTCTTTTAATTTTCAGGTACTTCTCCTATGAGCACTTCTACGTGATATACTGCAAATTTTGGGAACTTGATGGTGACCATGATTGTTTTATTGATAAGGACAATCTCATCAAATATGGTAATAATGCCCTTACCTACAGGATTGTTGATAGAATATTTTCACAGGTTGGTTCCCAAAATTGTTCCTGCCTAGACCTTCTTAAAAGCTAAGTTATATAGTATGATGTGATCCTTTTTATTTGATCTCCATGCGTCTTGTGGCTATGTTTCTCTTTTAGATTCCAAGGAAGTTTACGAGTAAAGTTGAAGGGAAGATGAGTTATGAAGATTTTGTGTACTTCATTCTCGCTGAGGAAGACAAGTCTTCCGAGCCTAGTCTTGAGTATTGGTACACATCTCCCCCTCCGTGTTGATATTGGTTTTCCTTAATGAATGTTGCCCCTTGGTTTAGATCACAAGATCTTGATATATATACTACAACGGAGTCAAAACCAGTGACTTGAGGACTTGTTACTTGTAACAAGTCCTCTTCCTCAGATATATTTAGTAATCATTGTATGGTACCATTTTTTCATGAACATAGGATCCTTGTTTATACTCGGGCACTAACAATCTAACAATCTGATACTAGTTTATAGCCTAGTATGCTCATCTATCTATTATGGATGTCAAAACTCAATATTTTTGCAAGTCCGTGTATTTTACTTGACACTGATTGAAATTTTCCGTGCAGGTTCAAATGCGTAGACTTGGATGGAAATGGGGTAATCACTTCAAACGAAATGCAGTTTTTCTTCGAAGAGCAGCTGCATCGCATGGAATGCATAACCCAGGAAGCTGTTCTTTTCAGTGATATCCTATGTCAAATAATTGACATGATTGGACCCGAGGTTAGTTACTTTACAAACCAGAACATGGTTGTTTGATTTTTCCGAGCTTTTTTGTTATTTATCATTTATTTGACTGGAATCATCTATATGGTGGATGTCCTTGCAGAAGGAGAACTGTATCACCCTCCAGGATCTGAAAGGATCGAAACTTTCAGCAAACGTTTTCAATATACTCTTCAACCTTAATAAGTTCATGGCATTTGAAACACGTGACCCATTTCTCATTCGCCAGGTAAGTTTGGCTTACCAGTGGAGTTTTTATAGCACTCAAGAGGGAAAAAAATAACAAAGAATATGACTTCTTTTAACTGCTAAAGGCAGTTTGTAGTAGTTCGGATTGAGGCAATTAGAACAAGTATAATTCTCTTTCATTGCTGTAGGAACGGGAAGATCCAAATTTGACAGAGTGGGATCGATTTGCTCAGAGAGAGTATGCGAGATTGTCAATGGAGGAAGATGTAGATGAAGTCTCAAATGGGAGTGCAGATGTCTGGGATGAACCACTCGAACCTCCATTTTAGTCCATAGTGGTAAGTTCACACTGCTTGTGTATAGGAAATGCAAATGCTTATAAAATTCTGTGATTTATTGAGTCGAAAGCCGATCTTGACTACAGAAACCAACCAAATAAGGAGACTTATGATTTGAGGTTTTCCCTGGAGAGAGATCCATGATCAGAGATTGGAGGTCACTGTTGGTTGTTACCAGACGCTTTCATCATCATTTCCAAAAGAGTCTCAGCCAAATTCATGAAATTTTTGCAATTTTGTTTTGGTTTCATTATAAAGATTATATCAAGTTGGGCCCTCTCTCCCTCTACATCATCTAGTGTCCATATAACCAGTTGGATTGTCCAACTCAGAATGTACTCATAAATCTGAATTGTTAAACTCTTTTAGTCTTTACTGTCACACGAATATATTTTCAGAAAGAAATCTGAATTGTAAATCTCTTTAGTTGCACTGATATCTTTTTCATAAAAAAAAAAAGAGAAAGAAATCTGAATAGTAAATCTTTTTTCTTAATTAAAAAGAAAAGAAAAAACATCTCCTTATAGTATAGTTGATAGAAGGTGCAAGTCACGCGTTTAATGTGCGCGTGATTAGTTAATTAAACTTGTATATAGAGAGTAAGCGCGTGGTTACATTGCAAAACACTAGAGATAACCCTAGAAAGATCTCTCTCGATCTCTGGTTCGAAGAAAATCCACCATTTCCGATTGTTCTTTCTCTTTGACAAAACCCAGATAGATAAAAATTCGTTCCAATTCCAGTGAGCTCCGGAAATGGCGTCCTTCAAGTTGATGTCTTCTTCCAATTCCGACTTGTCTCGCCGTAATTCTTCTTCTGCTTCATCTTCCCCTTCTATAAGATCATCGCACCATCTCCGACCAAATCCTCACGCCGATCACTCCAGAATCAGTTTCGCTTACGGCGGAGGAGTCAACGATTACACTTTCGCGTCTGATTCAAAGCCCTTCGAGATGGCGATTGATGTTGATCGGAGTATCGGAGATCGGAACAGCGTTAACAACGGAAAGAGTGTTGACGATGTTTGGAAAGAGATTGTATCTGGAGAGCAAAAGACGATCATGATGAAGGAAGAAGAACCAGAAGATATAATGACACTTGAGGATTTCTTAGCGAAAGCAGAAATGGACGAGGGAGCTTCAGATGAAATCGATGTGAAGATTCCAACGGAGAGACTCAACAACGACGGTAGCTATACATTTGATTTTCCGATGCAGCGACACAGTTCGTTCCAGATGGTTGAAGGATCAATGGGTGGAGGAGTAACGAGAGGAAAGAGAGGGAGAGTGATGATGGAGGCAATGGATAAAGCTGCAGCTCAGAGACAGAAGAGGATGATCAAGAACCGTGAATCCGCTGCTAGGTCTCGAGAGAGGAAACAGGCTTATCAGGTTGAGTTAGAGACTTTGGCTGCCAAGTTAGAGGAGGAGAATGAGCAGCTTTTGAAGGAGATTGAAGAGAGCACTAAAGAGAGATACAAGAAGCTCATGGAGGTTCTGATTCCGGTCGATGAGAAACCAAGGCCACCGTCGAGGCCCTTAAGCAGGAGCCATTCCTTGGAATGGTGAAGTGTGGTAAAAAAAACTTTTGTATGTAAAAAAAATAAAAACATATGGGCTTGATTACTATATTATAATCTATATAGTAAAGTGATGGTGATATGGTTAGTACTTAGTTACCTGTAATGTATCTAAGGGATGTAATGGATAATACATAGCTTTTTGCTGATTTATAAGATATCTATGGACCAGACTAGATGGGATAAATTCTTTTTCTCCCTAACAATTTTGTTGGTCGATTCAAATTAGAAAGTGGTTGGTTGTGTTTGATTAGGCAGGAGCAGAGAGTTCTTCGTCTTCTTTATTCTCCTGGCATCGTTTTAGCATCTCAAGTTGGCGTCGTAGATGCAAAACCTGTAACCCACCAAAGGAAAACGATTTAACTTAGCTGACTTTACTACATATTTCTCATCTAATGGATTCTGGAGTTCAGCCTTAAAAAAGAGTCAGCTTCAGAAGGTAATCCTCAGACTATATAACTGAGTTTCATTTCTGTTTCTTATCCTAAGAATTAGAAGATATATAACTCAGACTCCAAGTGAAGAGTTGGCTTAGTTATGTACCTCTTGTTGAAGCAAAGTCGGGTGGCTAACCATGGAAATGAGCTGTTTCATTTCTTGCAAAAGTGACTGGTCTTTGATACCTGACCACGTCTGTGGAGGTAAAGCCAACAGAAGAGCAGTGAACACATCGTTCCCGGATGGGTAAGCTACCACTGTCACTTTCTCCTCACCAAGACCTTGATGTAAAACAAGAAATTCAAAGAAAAAAGTGATTTCTTGATTAGAACTTTGCACACTACTAACTTCAAGCCAAGGTTTCTGAAGCGCTTAGAAAGATAACCAGAATGTAAGAACAAACATACCTTTGATACATTTGACACAAGTTTCCTTACAACAGGATTCATCTGATTCATATCCCGATAAGATTTCATCTCCGTCACAATAAACCTTAGCAGCAACATATGGCAGATTGTCTTCGTACACAGAGGAGAGAAACTTATCCACATGCTTGAACAGTTTAGTTTCTTGCACTTGTTTCAGTAACTCTTGCTACAGCAAAACGAACCATAGAACAGTGATGAATAAACTGATGGAATATAAACATGGAAAACTAAAGTTCAGAAGCAAATGGACAAGATAATACCTTTAATTTGAGCCTTGATTTCTCTTCTGAGCTAAGATTTTGATTTACATCCTCTGTTCTTCGAATCTCAGCCATCCATTTGATAAATTGGTTGAAATTTGCTGGAAGTGACTTGAATACAACATATAAGATTCTTTCAATAGTATCAACATGTTGTGAGCTTACAAGACGAGGAACATCTTCCTTCAAATACTTTGCAATGCTGATCCAGCTCTCATCCTTACAACTCTGAAATCGATAATCAAGATATCATTACTCAGTCCTATTCGAAAGAAATGTTATTGTAATAGCAGCAACTACTAATAGAACCATGACTTTGGACTTACTAATGTATAGAGCAATCCTGGTTCTCTGTGGGGTCTTGATATAAGCATGAACCTGGAAGTAAAGCAGAATAGCAAAAAGAAACGGATTACATTCTTTAATCATACAAGTGAAGCCTAAGAAAAAGAATAGAGATCCATGTACCCTCTACGTCTCCCTGTTGACTGATCAATACTATCCATGGCATCCCAAAGAAGTTTAAGAGGAACCCAGTGAGGAGGATACTTGAAACGAGCGACATCAAGAATCAAAGCCATATCTCTTTCAGCATTATAACCACCAATAGGTGAAAAGTGGCCAGTTCCAGTCTGCAATCATAGACATTAGAATCCGATCAGCATGGGACTTCATAGCAAGACATGAAAGAGTTTCACCATTATCAAACTTTGTAATAACATTAAGTCTAATGAATTTCACTTAATTGCCATATAACTGTTAATATACACAGAGTTTAGGCCAAAAAAATGATACCTGCTTGAGTACTTGCCTATGATATGTTGAGATCATATGACAATTATCAGAAGTTGAACATTTGACCACATATTTGCGGAAATCATCAATGGTGCTCTGATTTGTGCGGAAAGCTTCGACTTTTGCTCCTGAAGAATGAGCTAAACAGACCACTTTTCCAAATGAAATGCCTTTATCCTTCACTATTTCAAGCGGCTCGCAACATTCCAGCATTGATTCATCAAACCACCTCCAAGGCCCTGAGAGAAACCAAAAAAATTCAAAAACCCACCAACAAATGTACTCTCCAGTAGAGGTATGTATACCTTTCCACTTTCTTCCCGGGTCAATAGAAAGAGAATTCAAAACCATCGAAAGACTAGCTAAGCCACAAAAAGCTGGCTCAGACTGTGTCTGAAAATAAGAAATCAGCCCGAAAAATCCTTCCATAGTGCCTTTCTGAAGCGCTTCATTGAAGATTTGCTGCAAAGACAATGACAACATTTAAATTCTCAGGGCAAAAGAACTTGTCCCATTCTACTAAATTGGCTATCAATAATTCGTGAACCATTTATCATGAAGCATGCTCAGATCTCTCACCAACAACTAAACTTGTAAAAACAGCAAGGGGTTTAGGGTTTTACGAGTTTTACACAGTTCCCAAGAAAATCCAATTTCTAGACTCTATACAGATAGAGAAGTAACCAAATCAATCAACATACAAAAACCAAATCAGTGATCATCTCTAACCAGAAGCACAAGGATACTTAAAAAGTTAAAACCCAGAACCCTGAATTTTCAATTGAATCCATGGATCGAACACTTGAGAAATAACGCACCTTTCCTTCAAAAGAAGCGAAATCTATCGCCGGAGGGGAAAGAGACCGCCGATACAAACTCGCCATAGACATTGTCAGAGTTTGACTATGGAGCAAACTTGCGCCGAAAGAATCAGGGACGGGTTCGAAAACAATGTAAAAGAAGAGCTCTCTCTCTCTCTCTCTCTCTCTCTCTCTCTATGAACTACCTAAAAAATGGAGCAATGCTTCACATATGAAGAAGAGTAACGTTCGCAGAGAAGTCTTTCATTTACTTCAAAATGCGGATTCAATAAAACGTCGAAGAGGGACTGAGTTGTGTGAGAGAGACAGAAGAGAAGATTGGTAAAGTCAAATCTTAAACCGCGGAGACTGATGGTTATTTAGCCGGTTTGGATCGGTTTGGAAAATAATTATTGATTTGAAAACTAATTGACCTTGACTAAGACTCACCTACTGTTTTTTCTTTATTGCAACTGGGGAAATTGTTTATTTTATTTTATTCTGAAGCCATGAAGGCACGTTGGTTTTAAACTAATCAAATAAAATAGGTAACAAATCCTCACAAGAACCAGCACTGTAGCTAGCTTAATTGAATTTCCCTAGTAACCTATGTTATTTATTTTGATGCAAATTTTTATCGTCTTAAGTTAGATATCCTGCATCAGACGTTGATGAAGAATCACTTATAGATTCTACTTGAGATCCACGTACTCGTCGTGACGATCTTCTAGATCCACCATCTACACAGTCCTTTGATTTTTTTCTACGAGATTTCTTATTAAAACCACCATCTTGAGGAATAGCAGAAGATTCTTTTGATGATCTCCGTGAAACTTTAGGGTTTCCATTATATTGTGAAGATCCACGTCGTCGTGATCGTTCTTTTGTTGGTGAACCACCTAAAGTGCTCGAACGCTCTCTCGACGATTTTGGAAGTCTCGGTATATCACGTGACCGAGTCGAATCTGCATGTGCATTTTTTATTTATAATTATTTCTTCTTTTACAAAAAAAAATATCTATAGTACTATTCCATATTAGATAGCTCACCTTCAAAAATGCATGAAGCATCCTCCTTGATATTTCCGATAAGCGCCGGTGAATATCCACCCAATACTTTGAAATCTTTCATCTACATTGAATTTCATTATTTTGACTTTATGATAATGATTTATTAGTTAATGTTATACTATAGACCAAAAAATTATTGAAAATTAAATTAAATACCCAGCTGGGTGGATTATGATTGACAGAGCCTCCATCCCAACCAATGTGAGCAACATGTTTTACATCTGTTGGAGTTCCAATTTGCATCTCTGCCTCTTTCTCGTTTTCTGCGTTATGCAAATTGATCATAAAATGTAATATTAAAACGAGAAATTTACAAAATTATTAGGCTACATTCAGAGAAGATAGTATATAGTATATATATATAAAACTCACCAAATATTTGAGAAAAATACCTAAGACCCTTCACGAGGCTCTTCATTTTGTAGGTTGACATAATGAAATAGCCAAACAAATCAATATAGTTTCTAAGAGAAAAAAAAATAATCTATTCTGTGTTTACTAATTTTGTTTTTCTCCTGGAAGCTATAAGAATGAAATGAATTCAGAACTGAAAAGAAATCACGTAAGTTTCATTTCGGCTCGATCGATTAAGAGCCATTGTCAGTGATTTCTTTGAAAGCATTTTGATTTAACATTCTACGACCTAAAATTTTCTTTCTCCAGGAAAAAGAAAAAAGGTTGAATCAAAATACTCAGTTATGAACAAAAAGAAATAGGAAAAGGAGATTGTGCATGGAGAGCTAATATATCAAGTTTTCTGTTTCCAGTTCCAGATATGGAACTAATTAACAATGTGATGGAGGGAAAACAAAAAACTAATTAAGTGAACGACAATTAGTTTAAAGTAGATTTTTTTAAAAAAATCGATGAGGCTAATTTTATTGTTTGTTCTCTATTGCAATCTTAATGTGGTAAAACTGTAAAGAAAATCAGCAGTTGTTAGTAAAAACAAATCAATTATTGGCCACTAATTTTTTTGTCAAAGGGTTTTCATGTTTATTGACTTTTTAGGAGGATAAGATGGAAACAACATATTGGGCCAGACCCATACAGAATGATAAGATAAAACAAAACAAAGAAGGCCAAAACCCATAAAGGGGAAACATGCCCAAACAGAGGGAGAAGCCCAAGATTCGCCAGCAAGAGAGCCCAAGAGGCCCAAGAACCATGAACCGTAGGCAATAACCATTAGAGCATCTCCATCGGGAGATAGATACTCTTGCTGGCATCTCAAAAAAAAAAAAAACCTGTGACGCTAGTAAAACTGTGTTACACACATAAGTAGTATATTCACAAACGTACTATAACTATTAATAAAATTTTGAGGATGATGTATATAGCTGGAAAAAACGATTGAAATATGTAATTGAAGACTATGTATATTATCTGATTTCACAGAAATGTTGTTATTTCTACATGGCTGCTACACATACCAGAAAAAAAACAATTATTGACACCTGAAAAAGAAAAGGCTGTCATAATTATATTATATACAGCTAAAAACAAATGATTTATATATATAGAGAGAGAGACTTTATATGTTGGTGGTGGAATATCTGAGAGCTTTATTTTATCGGTGATGTCGAAAATATACACATGTAACATATTGTAATACAACAGTACGATGCTGCGTTTGTCACGTGTACTCCTGATGTATCCCACACCTGACTCAAGACACATATACGTATTCGTATACATCACACGTGATACGTAATCTGTGGTCTCTTTTTCCAGACGCAAACAAACAAACATAATCATCTCAAAACTCAAAAAAGAAACAATCTCTTTCAAGTTTGTTTTAGTCCTTCTTTCTGATTACCCAACACTTAAGGAACCGCCTTACACTTTCCCACAACAAGTTTTGCAGAGAAAATCGAAAAGAAAAATGCTCAAACCCTAGAAGCTCTTCGCATGTCTATATATATGTTTGTGTAAAAAAGAACTAAGCGTAAAGAGGAATTAAGAAAGAGAGAAAGGACCTAAAAGCTGAGAGAGATGGTAGGAGGAAGAAGATTAGGGAAGAGAGGAAGCCCTTTGTTGAGATGGAGTGTGAAACAAGAAAGCTTCAGCCATGGATTCTCAAAATCTGACCTCCAAGCTCTCTCTTCCATTTGCGACGCTATTATGCCTCCTGTTCCATTAGAGAGCTTAAATCTTGAGATGAAGTTGAAGGTTTTGCGCAACGATGCACTCTTATCTTTCTTCAAGTCTTCTTCTTCTGAGTCTCATGTTCGACCAGATGAGGTTGTTTATCTCCAACTTTCTCTATCATCTCAGTAAAAGACACTATTATGAATATAATTAATAATAGCATAATCTTTAATGAACCCTAAGGTATATAGAGTGATGAAAATTTAGATTTTACTCTACGTTATCTTCAGTGCACAATTTATTAGTGCTTACGTGCAATTGGAATGATAATAAATTGATTAAAAAATCAGGTGGCAGAGCTACTGGCGACCAAGGCAATACCATTGACAGTTTTAGTGGTGAGAATAGTTTTGAGAATACTCACATTCAGACTGGGGACGTTACTGCTTTGCGGGTTAGTCTGTCTTGACAAGAAGCATTGGCCTTTTCTTCTCAAGTTCTCTGAAATGTCCCTGGAGAAGAGGGAAAAGGTTCTTCAGAGATGGAACACACAGTGGTATAACCCACTAGCGAGAATCGGCTTTATGATGATCAAAGCCATCTTCTTGTTCTACTACTTCACATGGGTAAGTCTTCCATCTTCCTCTGCATAACAGGTCATTCGCTTTCGTTAGAAACTATAAAAAAAAGGTGCAACATGAGACTTTATAAGTTATGCTGGAATTGATTGGCTCAGTAATGATGTGTTCTTCTTCTATTCCCACAAAACGGCTAGGTCACTAGGACTAGTGCGATGTCTTCAACCAGATGGTTGTGTTTCTAATCCCTATCATGGTTCGAACAACTTTTTTCAACCAGCAAGAACTTTTCCATGTTTTATTACCTGTGAATATATGTATAACTAATTCAAATGCATGGACAGACAAATGAAAATTCAGAAAACCCAGTATGGGATGCAATTAATTATAGCGTGGAAATTGGTGAAAATGAGGACATGGAACAAAAGGAAAGACCTCTAGATGAAGGGATCATCGAGACTGCAAAAGAAGATGAGATGACCATCAAGCAACGTATGATCAACAAAGGCCTCAAAGTCACAGAAGACAGAGAAAGGGACACTTACAAGATCGAGTGTGATGCAGTGGTAGTGGGTTCTGGCTGTGGCGGAGGGGTTGCAGCTGCAATTCTAGCAAAGTCGGGCCTTAGGGTGGTAGTTATCGAGAAGGGGAACTACTTTGCCCCCAGAGACTACTCAGCTCTCGAGGGCCCTTCCATGTTTGAGCTGTTTGAGTCCAATAGCTTGATGATGACTCATGATGGCAGGTTCCGGTTCATGGCAGGATCAACAGTCGGTGGTGGCTCTGTGGTAAACTGGGCAGCGTCCTTAAAAACACCTGATGCTATCATCGAAGAATGGTCAGTACATCGAGGGATTTCAATATATTCTAGTGAGAAATATAAGGCGGCGATGGGTATTGTCTGCAAGAGGTTAGGTGTCACTGAGAAAATCATCAGAGAAGGGTTTCAGAACCAGATTCTGCGGAAAGGTTGCGAGAAGCTTGGTTTGGATGTGACAATAGTGCCAAGGAATTCAACAGAGAAACATTATTGCGGTAGTTGCTCGTATGGATGCCCAACCGGAGAGAAGAGAGGGACAGATTCAACCTGGCTGGTTGATGCAGTTAACAACAATGCTGTGATCCTAACACAGTGCAAGGCTGAGAAACTAATCTTGGCGGATAACGATGCTAACAAAAGAGAGGAGAGCGGACGAAGAAAAAGATGTTTGGGAGTCGCAGCCTCTCTATCCCACCAAACCAGAAAGAAGCTTCAGATCAATGCCAAAGTGACAATTGTGGCTTGCGGCTCGCTTAAGACACCAGGATTGTTGGCTTCAAGCGGGTTGAAGAATTCAAACATCAGTCGCGGTCTCCATATCCACCCTATCATGATGGCTTGGGGCTACTTCCCAGAAAAGAATTCAGAATTGGAAGGAGCGGCTCATGAGGGAGAGATCGTCACTTCATTGCATTATGTGCATCCAATGGACTCCACTACACCTAACATCACACTGGAGACTCCTGCTATAGGACCAGGTACGTTCGCAGCTCTGACCCCGTGGGTCTCTGGGTCAGACATGAAAGAAAGAATGGCCAAATACGCAAGAACAGCTCATATTTTTGCCATGGTGAGAGATGAAGGAGTTGGAGAGGTGAAAGGAGACATTGTCAAATACAGATTAACCAAAGCGGACGAAGAGAATCTGACAATTGGGTTAAAGCAAGCACTGAGGATCCTAGTAGCAGCAGGAGCAGCGGAGGTAGGCACATACAGGAGCGACGGGCAGAGAATGAAGTGTGATGGAATCAAACAGAAAGATCTAGAGGCATTTTTAGATACCGTAAACGCGCCACCTGGAGTTGTGTCCATGAGTAAGCATTGGACTCAATCCTTTACAGCGCATCAAATAGGATGTTGCCGTATGGGTGCCACAGAAAAGGAAGGAGCCATTGATGGAAAAGGAGAGAGCTGGGAGGCAGAAGATTTGTATGTCTGTGATGCAAGTGTTCTGCCTACAGCTCTTGGTGTTAATCCCATGATCACCGTTCAGTCCACTGCTTACTGCATATCCAACAGAATAGCCGAGTTAATGAAGAAGAGGAAGAAAGACTGAGAAAATCTCAAAAGTTTCAAGCTTTGTTTTTCTTTTTTACTACAATGAATAAAAAGAAACAACCTTCCCAGCTATCTCATCAATGCTTACTGGCCTCACAACACAATCTTTTCGCTAATTGAAATCAATTCAAATTCAACAAAATACCTCTATATCAATATCATCATCTTTCTATCAACTCAAATGTATTGAATTGAATAGCTTCTTTACATGATCAAATCTCTAAAGAAGCTACCGAAGACAATTTGTATTCACTAAATGCACAGAGAGTTTTTACTTAACATGAATAACTTCGGCCATACCAAGGCATCACCAAATTTTGTCTTCCAGAAAAATGATGATCTCAGATTACACCAAACTGGCCGGAGGTTGAATCTCAATTAGCATTTGAATCTTAGATCCATCGACGAAGTTCGATAATTAGAGAAGATATTGAAATTGATAACTTTTTATATCGTTTTGTATAGATCTCTAATCACTTTGGAATCATCAAAATCCATACACACAGAGAAAAGGGTTCAATTTTGCTGATCTGAAAACATAATCCATTGGCTAATTGATATTTCTGATGTACAAAAGAGGAGCATCTACCTCAACAACAAACCCTAAATTTTCTCAGTCGATTTCCGAGGAAGACGATGATGAGAAGAGAGAGCGAGCGAGTCAGCTTTACAGAGAGGATTCTAAAAAAACATTTGAAAAAAAAAGAGAGAGAAGAAGGTTTCGGTTTTAAGGCTGTCTCGCTTGCCGGACGACAGACCAATGATCTGTCTCCACGTGGACACCGGATTACGCCGATCACAGTTTGAGAAATCGGGCAAGCTGGGCAGGATTGACGATGCCGGGCAGTTGGGCCCCATCTGACCGGAGAAGATTAGCAACCTCCCTATACCTCTTCCGTTTCGGCTCACATTCCTCAGCCGGCTCAACAGTATGGCTCGGCTTTATCTTACTGGACTCGGCTTGGGCTCGAGCCTGGTTCCATTGCTCTCCGAAGAGTGTGCCTTGGGTGAGGTACTCGTGGCTCAGATAACCGGCTAACATCAGTTGGTTCGAGCCGATCGGCTCGGCTGCTGCGGTTGAAGATTTCTTGGAAATGGGATTAACCGGCGGAGGAACAAGTTTAGGCGGCGGAGAGGGAAACTTGGCGATTTCCGGCGGATTATCGGTGACGGAGGAGATGAAGGCGTCTCGTTCTTTGCGCTTATCCGCCGTTAGAACGCGACGTGGGGGAAGACGCATCGTTTTGGTGTTCATGGTGATACTCTATTGGATGCATGCCACGTCAGCACCCAATAATAAAATTGAAATATTGACTGTCGTAAAACAGTCAAATCAAAATAATCGGGTGAAAAAGAGAAAATCAAAATTTATAAAGATTTTGTTTTCTTTTTTAATTGCGACCGAATAACTTAAGAGGGAGAGTCTGTTTTAAAAAAAAACTTAAGAGGGAGAGATAGCGAGAGAGAGAGAATAAGAGAAAGAGGGGATAACAGAAAGTTTAAGGGAATGGGTAGGTTACGACAATTTATAGAGGCTGGAGGTTTAAATTACCCTCTACTTTTCAATAAAATTACATTAATGCCACTCAATTGGAATTTACTGGATTGTCCTTCTTTGCTTTACCGTTTCTTCAATTTTGGGTTACCCATTGAAATATAAATTTATGACTAAATTGTTCCTTTTTATTCTCATAAAAGTTGTATAAAGTTGGAGACTACAAGGAATCAAATTTAATGAAATTTTGCTTCTTTGGCATAAAGTTTTTATGAGTTTGTGCGAAATATTTAAAGTAGAAGCTTCGGAATCCAATCCTCGTAAAGTCATACATACATAAGTACTGTATATCATATACTTTCTACTAAAAATGAATCTCTTAAAAAACAAAAAGAACGAATCTCTTATTTTCATGTTTAGGCTAGACATCTAAGTTTATATGTTATGTGAATCATGATTTTGTACCGTATCACTATTATAAATCATATATACTACTTTTTAGTGTTAAGAAGATCAAACAACGTTTGCACAGATCTTTTAGTAAATGTTGTCAAATTTTATCAGTGAGCTTTGCAAATCTAATGCGTGCAGCACAAGATCGACCACACAATTGATTTTTTTTTTTACTTTTTGTTTCTGTCAAATTTATCCTTTTTATTTGTGGCCAAATGGTATATGTAAATGCAGAACACGCATATACGCTAAATGTTAGGGAGAAACAGAAAAGTGATTCAAGTTTAGACTTTGTCCTCGTTTACTTTTAGTTATTTATTAGCAACCTAAACATTATAAAATTTCAACGATGGCGAGAAATCAAATTCAAGAAGCGACCAATTTAAGACAAGCAAAAACTCAAGTACTTAATAGTAGTGGTTGAGAATCCTATTCACTGATTATTTAAATGACAATAAATCCCTTATTTACAGATTTTTGCAATTAGTTTGAGTTTCGCTTTATATAATTATTAACATCAAAATAATAACACTGAAACCCATTAATATAATCTGCTATTGAGAATATTTAGATCTTACCCTACTATAACTAATTGACAAGTGAGATGTAATAATCATCGATTACAAATTTATATGTAGCATATCCGACCATATCAAATTTCAATGAACTTTATGAAGAATGCACAAAGTGTAGTACTTAAGTTTTGATTAACACATATTTTCTTATTTTAATCAGAGTGTTTTGTAGAAGTAGGAAATTTTAGTATTTTAGATTTGTTTTATAAAATTTAATTATATAATATATAACTAAAATAACCTGACGTTAAGATATATAAATATATCAATTTTTTTACACCATTATCACCTTAAATACATTGTAAAAAAAAAAAAAACAGAACTGAAAATTTTGGTAGACTTGAAGTTGTGAAAATTTTGTTGGGTTTTGGACAGTTTGGCATTAAGTTTGCCACCTTTCATCCAATAGACTGAAAGAATAATGCCAATGTTAAACAAAAAAAGAAAAGGAAAAAATTAAGAGGCAAATTTAGAAAAAACGAATGCATGTCTATTATTTTAATAAGGGAGGCAAATTTAGAAAAATAAAATAAAAAAGGACCCCAAATTTGAGAGGGACCATAAAATTGACTAAAACATTTAATTTCGATACATAAAAGTATTAACTCTCACATAAAAAGTTCAAAACTCATGTTCAACCAAACCATCAAACCACCTAGCACTTTAATTCTTCCACCTAATTATGCTTTGTTCCCTTTCTCTCTCTCCAAATTGCTTATCAAAAACGTAAAATCCATAAAAAGTAATTTTTTCACATCTTAATACTTTCATATTGTATACAGTACAAAATTACTACATAAACTGATAAACTGGTTCGGTATTCAAATAAATACATGCCTACTGTTTAATACATTACGACATATATATTAAATTAATTAAATATGTAAGAAAGTGAGTGGAACTTTATATTCTATCTATCCCTCTATAACTTCAGACGTTAAATACAAAAGTGTCGTCTTTATCATATTGACTGCCAACTCAAATGCTACATTTGAAACAATCAAACAGATGAGAAATAAAAATTCAACCAAAATCTTCACCGTCTTTTTTTTTTTTTCTGATTTAATCATCATACAATTTTGTACCCAATAAGCTAAAGAGGGAAATGGTACCAACCAAAAGCAAGAACATACTCAGAATTGTTCTGTTTCTCTCCATCAAAACGGAAGAGACCAAATCGCACTTGTAGTTAAAAAAAAAAAACTCTACATTGTTTTCATATGGATTTACTACTTTAGCCGGTAAGTTCAAAGTGACTGCACTCTTAGCTGTACCCAAACTGTCTATCATATTGCTCGTAATAGAAAAAAAAATCACAAAGAATACCTTTGCGTGAGAAATAGAGAGAGCAATAAGAATTGACCGTTTTAAACCCCTTTTTTTTTTACCTCTTACTGGGAGAAGAAAATGAAGAAGAAGGAATGGTCATTTGCTGTAACCATTAAAAAGAGAAAAAAAGGTTGGTTAAAGTTTGTTGTTTGCGTGAAATCCAATATCCAAGATAAAGAGAGAGTTGGAATGTGAGAAAATTAGAGAAGTAATGTGACCTGAACGAAGAAATTTATATGTACTGGAGAAGCATATTAGCAGATGTGTTCCTCAATCTACAACTTTGTCCTAAGTGAACATCCCCAAAACTGTATCTGCAATATTAGGTTTCACAATACAATTACAGCAACCAAATCAGTAAAATACAGATTTCAGAATCATAGATAAGAATAAGATTAAAAAACATTGGATGGGAAGAGGAGAGTGATACCTGTATTCACAGTATTCTTGCCAAGCACAACAGGCTTTCCCGTAATCCCAGTAGCAATCCGCATCTCTAAGTGGCCCGCGCTTGGCTGTGACACGGTATTCATATTTACACCAAAAGCAATAAGAAGTGGTACAAGAGCCAATAAGTTTCTTTTTTACCTTTGGTGACAAATTTGGACTTTGCACCAGGCTGAATGTCATGCCACATCTGAAGCCATAACTCCCTCATCAGAACTGGAGATCTTACTATGTTCCTGTGATTTGCTGCACAATAACGGTTACTCAAAAGTTGAAAAAACAATGCAAGGTACTTTGGGAGCATGTTTCATATGTTTAATACCCACTTTTATCAAGCTCCCAGACTGCGGTTCTCTTCCCCGGAATGCTCTCAGAGTCTTCATAAAAGGTTATGTACTTAACCCTTGGTGCTTTTGTCATGTTAGCTATGATGTCTGACCCATGCTCATGATCAACATTTAGTTCCACATGTACGTCGCTTCCATCGTGTTCTGGCTGTTGTTTTATTTTCCCAATGAGAATCTCGTTTAGATTAATACAAGTTCTTGAGGAGTACAGAGATATATGATTTTTAGAAAGAACAAATTGGAGGTAAATCAACACATAACCAGAAAAGTACACTTAAAGTTTGATCTATATAAGGTGAGGAACTAAAAAAGAGTACCTGGGGAGCCATTGTTATGTTAACTTTAGGTCCGAGCCAATTCTTGCACCAAGAGAGTGAATGATAGGGTACCTATAAGAGATCAATTTCATAATCAATAAAAGTAGCGGAGAGTCAATATTGCAGTGTACTAGAGAACATAGCAAGCAGTGTTCCAGAAGCAAGTATTATCTTAGTCTTCAGTAGTTTGCAAGAAGATAATTTCAAAACCAACTTCTGAGCTTACCGTCTCATCCCCAGTTATAGGTCCAGCGTTCCCATCAACCACAGTTCCAGACCTGCAGATATTGCACAATCAAGATATGAACTAGTTTTTCGGTTTCTTAAAACAAATTTTTTAAAAGCACGACTACTCCTAATAATATGAAATTCAGAAATGGGTTAGTTTTGTTTTGCTAGTTATCTTTGATACAAGTGTCATGTTTCATGCAACACCTCTTCCCACTTTAAGCCACTGATCATCCACTAAGCTCAAAAGGAATGATAAAAAAGTACTTAAATTTTAGTTGTTTAATAATTTGCTTATGCAACTGAGATAACATGCCACTAGACTGATACAGAAGACTTTGCCTTCCTGTTTTACTTCTGCCATTGCGGAAAATTACCTTGACACGAGGGAACCTTCAGTTTCATAAATGATATCCGTGATGATCCAATTATCAGGATAAGGTTTGCCACTTGGGGCAAAGTAATAACCAACCTATGACAGACAGCTTCATACATTTAGTACCTTTAACGCTTAATAGCATAAGATGCAAGGGAGAAGATAAATCATAATTCAAAAAGATATTGCAAACCAAATGGGGAATATAATAACAAAGTCAACGCATAATGTGATATTGAGAATGCATCATACCTCTGTCTTTAGATGAGCACCATATATGCAAAATACATTTTTTATAGGTGGTCTCTCCCAAGGAGTCAGAGGATTAAAAACAGGGTCATCATGATACAACCTGAAAAGTATAGTTAGCATGTTATATATAATTCACAAAGATTTGCTAGAAAAACAAAATTGACGCTATTAGTCAAAACAAACTAGAGAATGAGAGAATCAATCAACTAAAATACCCCCTTTTGCATTCATAACTGTAAACGAAAAAGACATTCCATAATATAAGGAGAGAACTGATAATCAATAATAAGGTTTCTGATTATACTTGTTTCTTATAGTAAGAAAGACAAAGCATATGAACAATTGATATAGAGATTTAAACAAAACAATTTGACGTACAAGAAGCCAGCAAGTGATGATCGATGAGCAATATTTCTTATCACAAAGAAAGGTACGTACTTCTTTAACTGGTGTAACATCCTCTTGCTATCTGGGTCATAGTCTTCTATTGCTTTGAAAAGAGTCCCATCTGCTAGTTCACGGGCTGTGAAAGACAAAAGGGTGGGAAGGCCACATTCCATGCTGGTCATGTTGACTAGAGCTGTTTCTGTAACTGATGGATACACATCAAAGGAACGAAATATGAGAGTGAACATTCTTGGTGAAACTTTTGTTAGTGTTACAGTTGCATATACAGAGTCTAACCGCTAGTGGAAGGAATTTCAATGTTAATAATATTTGTCGGCCAGCCAGAATATTTTGATTGATATTCCTCTTCATCACAGTGGTATACGCGCTTATCTTTCTTTGCAGCACCCCCAGAAAAATGCGTCCAGAATGTGTTATCACCCTTGCAATTCTTTGAAAATGGCATAAGCCACAATGACGACGCAAAAGAATTGGACAACAACCGAGCAGTTCCCTGAAGCCTTGCCAACAAAAAACATGAGAAGCGCATGTCAATATGTCACATGATTTCAATAAACAAATCATAGCCTATTAAAATAAAAAGATTTCAGTCAAAGTTTCTTCTCAACTTAAAGTCTACCATAATAATCTGAAAACTAAATCAGTGTACATGTGGTTTGGTTGTATTAGCTAAGGCCGCTGACAGGTATACTACCCACAATATGTTCTTTGATAACTAGCACTTCAAGATCTACAGATACCATATCGCGTACAGCAGTTCAATTAACAAAAGTAATACTTTCAAAAGGAAAATCCAGTGAGTTATAAGACCTGGTTGATATCAACTACTTAAAACTAAAGAGAAGTCAGAGGTCACCTCAGAAACAGGAAGGCCAAACGTTACACCAGAGAGAGTAGATTTGATTGCCTCAACAGAACCAAGAAGAGGAGCTCCTAAATCAACAACAAATCAGGTATCGAGCTCAATCCAGTAAGTCACAACATAACTCCCCCAATTAGAGAAAAAATAAAATGGTAACTTAAGGATAGTAGGCCGGTACCAACAGCGAAATAAGCATGGATATGCTGATCAAGCCACTTCAAATAATGTTTTGGTGCAATTTCTAGCCTCAGCCATTCCAGAAAGTATCTGAAGACATTATTACCCATTGAATGGGCAAATACTATAGAAGGGCCGCCACGGAGTTTTAAAGCAGTTTCAAAGGTCAACCTGCAAAAAGGAAGACGACCAGAGCTCTTAGCTTATCTTACATAAAAAGAGAAGATAAAAGACATTAGCCTGATAAGGACTAACTTGAGCTTGTGAAAGTAAAGGTCACGCTCTTCCAATTTGGTTGGTGACAATCTCCAATCGTATGGAACAGCGACAATTGCATTTGCTTCTATACCAAACTCAACACACCACTTAAGCCACTCTTTCCAGACAGTAGAAAGAGGACCTGAAAATTGACCAAATTAATGAACTTAGCCATATTATATCACAACAAGATGATATCAAATTGAAGAAAACTCAAAAGAAAGAAAAATCCGAAACTACCTGTTATGTAACCTGGATCCAATTCTGTGATGGCTGAAAGACCACTGTCAGGCCGTGACTTACACTCGGGATGGTCTGTTTGATTATAAGGATCTAGCACCATACACTTAAACCAGCAGTTGACAGCAGAAAGAAGCTGTAAACCATCCATCACGTCGATCAGTAAGCAACAACCAAAAGAATCACAATGCACAAGTAAAATGACCTAACATTTTCTAACTACTATTGAGCACTCTGAAAAACTTGCAGATCTAGTTGAATAAAAAGCGCAGACTAATTACACATTCATTGCGCTACATTTAGCGAACCAAAAGCGATGGGAAACACTCGCCGAGTCAGCTGTTTTATATGACTCTAAACTCAGATTCAGAAGCGTCACTGTTGACTAATGAACGAATCAATAAGAGAGACGAGACATGCTTCATTGCTATATTTCGCTTGGAATTCATCAACAAGTGACTCGACCGACAGAATAAGGAGCGAAGGAAATGAAGATCACGGACCTTAGTGGTGTCTAGCCATACGAGGTCGAGCGGATTGAAGTCCAACGGAGTGTATGGACAGTCAAGGATCGACCACGCTCGTAGCTGCGTCGACGCAAATCCCGGAATGATTATACCCGATAGCTTCGAGTAGTCGCCGTGAAACTCGGTCTCATCCTCCACCGCAGTTCGGCCACCGCAAATCAAGAAAAAAACGGCGATGACGGTGAAGGAAGCCGTTACTGATTTCGAATTCGCTCCCATCGCTCGGTGTCTCTAACTACTTTTCATCGCCAGAGTTTAGGAGGAAAAGTAAGAGAGAGGAGAGAGAGAGAGTGTGTGCGTTGTTGGGGACCTTGAAGGTGAGAGTTGAAAAGTTTTTGGAAGCGTCCTAACTTTCCAAATATACCCTTACAAGAACCTTCGAAGTCATCGAGAAGGTTACTACTCTCTATCACGTCGTAACAAACAAATGGGCTTTTAATTGGGCCTTTGAAATTGAAAGTTGAATAATTTCAAAATTTTCGTAACAAACAAGCGGGCGTTTATTCACATTTTCTCCCGCTTAATCAAATCATAAAATCCCCGCCTATCTTCCCGCCATTTGATATCTATCGTACACGTGTCTCTAAATTCTCAAAGTAAATACCAATCGCACGGAGACGAAGCAAGGAAGTGCATCTTCTCCTTCTCTTCTCGGTTTCAAGAGCTTTCGTCATTTAGATCTGGGTTTTGTACATCACCAATGGCGGAATTTACTAACATGCTAATGAATCCATGGGTTCTTCATCTCCAGAAGCTCGAGCTCGAGCTCAAGTGCCCTCTATGGTTTGTTTCACCCACAGCTTCCCTTTCCTTGATTATATTGTAGAGTAATCGAGTTTTTGTTTAGTGTTCTTGGAATCGTAACAAGAGATTTACGTAATTTGCAGCTTAAAATTGCTTAATCGACCGGTGTTGCTTCCTTGCGACCACGTCTTCTGCGAGTGAGATTATCTAACTACTCTGTTATTCTTTAACAATTCATTACAAATTTGAATTCATATAGATTCTTATCTTTCTGGAAATTATTTGTACAGTTCATGTGTACACAAATCGTCGCAAGTTGAATCGGGATGTCCTGTCTGCAAATCTAAACATCCCAAAAAGGGTAAGTCCAGTGATATCATTTGAAGATTAGTGTTCAAGACAGTATGTGAAATTGTGAATTACTCTCATGTGCAGCTAGGAGAGATCTTCGATTCATGGAGAGTGTTATAAGCATATACAAGAGCTTGAATGCAGCTGTTAGTGTTCATCTCCCACAATTACAGATTCCAAATGATTGCAACTACAAGAACGATGCATTGAACAATTCCAACAGCCCTAAACATGGCGAATCTGAAGATTCTGAGATGACTGACAAGGATGTGAGCAAGCGCAGTGGTGGTACTGATTCTTCTAGTCGTGATGGTTCTCCTCTTCCGACCTCAGAAGAAAGTGATCCAAGACCTAAGCATCAGGATTGGACTGAAAAGCAGTTGAGTGATCATCTCCTATTATATGAGTTTGAATCAGAGTATGATGCTGCCAATCACGTAAGAGCATATTACTGATCATTTTGATTTATCAGTGCGCAATATTGAAAGATGTTTATAAATTCCTCTTTTTTTTCTTCTTGCTGCAGACTCCGGAAAGTTATACAGAACAAGCTGCAAAAAATGTGAGGGACATCACTGCTTCTGAGCAGCCTAGCAATGCTGCAAGGAAGCGGATATGTGGTGATTCCTTTATCCAGGAAAGCAGTCCGAATCCTAAGACTCAGGATCCGACTTTGCTGCGGTTGATGGAGAGCCTCCGGTCAGATGATCCCACTGATTATGTTAAAGCACAGAACCATCAGGTGCATTCTCGTCTTACTTCATAAGTTGACTATTTTAGTTTATCAGTTATGAGTATTCTTAATCACACATTTACATGTTAATAGATGGTGTACTTCAGTTTTTGGGTAATCTATAGTTTTGTTCTGTGCTTGAGATCAAACAACTTAAGATGTGTAGTGATCTTTTGTGTCCAGCAGTTACCCAAAAGTCATACAGAACAAGATTCAAAAAGGAAGCGTGACATCACCGCTTCTGATGCAATGGAAAATCATCTGAAGGTCCCCAAGAGGGAGAATAATCTGATGCAAAAATCTGCTGATATTGACTGCAATGGTAAATGCTCTGCAAACTCTGATGATCAGCTAAGTGAGAAAATCTCAAAGGCATTAGAACAAACATCATCCAACATAACCATTTGTGGTTTCTGCCAATCCGCTAGGGTATCTGAGGTAAAACCTTTAAAAGTCTTTGCCATATCCTCTGCTCTAGAAACTGAGCTTCTCTGTTTGTGAAGTATTTTACTCAACTGGCTGGATCAATATTTGTTAGGCCACTGGAGAAATGCTGCATTACTCTAGGGGAAGACCGGTGGATGGAGATGACATCTTCCGCTCCAATGTTATCCATGTCCATAGCGCATGTATCGAATGGTATAGAAAATGAAACCCAAAAAACTTCTACATTTGCTCATCTTTGTTTCTGCAAGTCCATGTGGATATAGTTTGGCTAGTGTTATAACGCTTTTGGCTTTTGCATGATAAAAATACTAAAAGTAGTTGAATAAATGTTCAGGGCACCGCAAGTTTACTATGAAGGTGACACAGTGAAGAACCTGAAAGCAGAACTGGCAAGGGGGATGAAAATCAAGTGCACTAAATGTAGTCTGAAAGGTGCTGCCTTAGGCTGCTTTGTCAAGTCTTGCCGTCGAAGCTATCATGTTCCATGTGCAAGAGAGATTTCTAGATGCCGTTGGGATTATGTATGTTTTGCCACATTCTCTACATTCTCATTCACATAAGAGTTACTTACCAATGTTCTAGTTATAATGTGAGATTGTTTTCTTGGTCTTTACAGGAAGATTTTCTTCTACTTTGTCCGGCTCATTCTTCTGTCAAATTCCCGAACGAGAAGTCTGGACATCGCGTTTCCAGAGCCGAGCCCTTACCAAAAATGTATAATTCTGTTTCAGCATATAATTTAATACTTACAGTATGACATTATTATTCTTATGATAGCAACTAATAAATCTCATTACCTTGCTCCCTCAGAAATCCTGCTGAGCTATGTTCTTTGGAACAAACACCAGCTTTTACAAAAGAGCTTGTTCTCTGTGGATCAGCACTCTCTAAAAGTGATAAGGTCAGTACTAAGTTAATCTTCTTTCCACAAGGTTCAAACAAGAAACAAGTGTTTGTGGATTTACCACTCTTGGTTCAAAGTTGGTAGAGCTTTTTCATATAAAAAGACTAATTTTCTCATTGCATTGCTATTCCCTAGAAACTGATGGAAAGTTTAGCCGTTCGATTTAACGCGACCATATCAAGGTACTGGAACCCAAGTGTTACACATGTGATTGCTTCTACAGATGAAAAAGGAGCTTGCACAAGAACTTTGAAGGTTCTTATGGGTATTCTCAATGGAAAATGGATTATCAATGCAGCTTGTAAGTTAGATTGCTCACTCAAGAGTTTGTCATAATCTTTACTTTTCACCATTAAGGAATCTTCATCTTTACATGAATCAACCTTGAATTGTTTCTAGGGATGAAAGCAAGCCTAAAAGCTTCTCAACCTGTTGATGAAGAACCATTCGAGATTCAAATTGATACTCAAGGATGTCAAGATGGACCAAAAACCGCAAGACTCAGAGCAGAAACTAATGTAAGTATAAAAACACACCAAAAACAAGTTTGAAAGTGCTTTGCTTCTTTTAGATATCTCACTCTCTATTTTTTCTTTTGGCAAACAGAAACCAAAGCTCTTTGAGGGCTTGAAGTTCTATTTCTTTGGAGATTTCTATAAAGGATACAAGGAAGACCTTCAGAATCTAGTCAAAGTCGCTGGTGGTACAATCTTGAACACAGAGGATGAGCTTGGTGCAGAAAGCAGCAACAATGTCAATGACCAAAGATCATCATCGATTGTGGTTTACAACATTGATCCTCCACATGGATGTGCCTTAGGTGAAGAAGTCACAATCATTTGGCAACGAGCTAATGACGCAGAAGCTTTAGCAAGCCAAACTGGGTCTCGTCTCGTTGGTCACACATGGGTCTTGGAGTCCATTGCTGGTTACAAGTTACATCCTGTGATTGGCTAATTTAAGAGGAAGAGACAAAAGACATTTCAATTTCCCTACACATATGTAACATAGTTTAATTTTACTATTTTTGATTTCGTAAGATAACAAAACAGATTCGTGTTTGAACGCATATAAAATTCCAACTTTTACTTTCGAAAAACAAAGCTTTGTAACTTAAAGTTTGGAAATCTTACCGATTAATGACAGAATTAATGTTTTTAATGAAAAATAAATTGTAACGAAAAATGGTGTGCCAACGCACCAATACCAAAAGGCTTTGACAGGGCATTGGTGGGTCAAAATTGTAACGGTCACTTACTTTATCCTCCTTAATAAAGCTACACAATTAATAAATTAAAGAGGCAAAAAATAATGCTAAACAAACCCTAAATTCCCAATTTCCGAAGTGATCACTTTTTCCCCGCTCTCTTCGTAGTGATCGTCCCCACCACACCAGACCCCGCTCCTCAATTTCGATGTCGACCTATTAATGCTTGATCAAATATCTGGAAACCACACGCATGAAGTTTCTCTTCTTCTCTCGCTAGACCTTGAGAATTTTCGGGACTATGGGTTGCTTTTCGGGTTGCTTCGGTGGACGGAAGAATCGCCGGCGTCAGAGACGCAGAGATTCCGATGAAGCTAGAGATAACGTAAGTTTCCTTAAAAAAATTCTTACGTTTAGTTTGTGAGAGTTTTTATCTGAAATTCCTCGCTTCTTTCAGTTTCTTTTTAGTGATGAATTTGCTTGAATTACGCTACATTCTAGATAGATCATCTCCGTGTTTATCGCATTTAACTTCCATTGATTTTGCTTGACCCGATGAATTTGTTTGTTATGCATAGAAACTCTCTGTGGAAACTGCAGAACCTCATCATCTGAATGATAGAGTCCACATTGTTGAGGAGATCCCGAAAGCTTCTGTGATTCCAATCACTGAAATTTGGTGAGTGTGATTGTTTTATTTGTGTGCTTTTCCTCTAGATTCAAGTTTTAAGCTAACATTTTCTGATTTCTCAGTGACGAGGCTGAAGAGAAATGCAGTCCAAGCACTATTTCTAGGAAGAGAGTCACTTTTGACTCCAAAGTCAAAACCTATGAACACGTTGTTTCAGAAGAATCTGTTGAACTCTCAGAAGAGAAGAACGAAGAGGTTGAATCCGAAAAGAGGTCATTAAAGTCAAGCAAGACTGATGATCAGATCATTGAGGTTGCCTCCAACTCCTCAGGGTCGTATCCTGAAAACCACAGATACAAGAATTGCAGAGAAAGTGATGATGACATAGAGGAGGATGAGTTTGACTGCAGTGACAGCGATCTAGATGAAGATGAAGAATATTACAGTGATGTTGGATTTAGTGAGGATAGCTTGCATAACCCAACCAAGGAAGTTTATACTCAAGATATTGGGGATAAAACAGAGGAGATTGATTCAAAGCTGAGAAGGTCTAACGAGACTGTTAGAGATGGAAACCACTATGATGGCCAAGGAGTACTTAACCCTGTTGAGAATCTTACTCAGTGGAAATCCGCTAAATCCAAAGGGAGAACAAAGCAGAAACAGTCTCAAAAGGAGAACTCTAACTTCATCGCAGATCAAGAAGAAAAAAGGGATTCCTCTTCTTTCGGTACAGACCCTCAGATTGATGATATAACACTCAGCGTCAAACCGAAATGCAGAATTGAACCCAAGAAACTGCGAAACCAAGAACTGGCCGTTGATGCTAGCCTTTCAACATGGTTATCAACATCTGAGTCTGGTAGTGAATGCAACAGCGCCTCTATGTATACCTTAACACCCGAGAAACTCAAGTCTACCAGCTGCTACTCAAAACCGCTTAGAATCAATCATGACGATAGACCTGTATTATGCGCATTGACATTGGAGGATATCAAACAGTTCTCGGCTACATCTACGCCAAGGAAATCACCGAGCAAAAGCCCTGATGAGACACCTATTATAGGCACAGTTGGTGGTTACTGGGGTAATCGCTCAAAGGCAATAGATTGCGGCTCTGCATCTTCATTCAAGGGAATACCAAACACCAGTAGCAAGTACAGAGAGGTACGCATAAACCAGTAAAAACACTCCAAAAGATAGTAGAATTTCTGATATTGATTTCATCACACTTTCAAACCCAACTACCTCGAGTGCAATAATCAATCAGGTGTCCTTTTCCCCGACAATAACAGTTTTTTTGGAAGTGCAGGATAAGAGCGTAAATTGGCATTCAACACCATTTGAGGCAAGACTGGAGAAAGCTTTGAACAACATAGACAAATAATGGTGATGTACTCATTCCACACTTGCTTAGTTGGTACTGTAAACCTTTGGTTGATAATGTGTGATTTTGATTTGATTTCTCTCTGTTACATATAACCATTTGTTTGTTCTTTTGGATGCATAAGTCTCTCAATATAATATGACACGAAAAAGGGGAAAATAAACAAGAAACAGATTCAAAACAGCTCTCTCTTATTCGTGGATTCTTCTTTTTGTTTGAAGCTAAATCAAAGTTTTGTGTTTGGTTTTGATCAGGCGACATAGTAGATGGAGTTAGGGAGCTTGAAGGTTCTCCTGGGAAGAGGACAGCCTGCAAAGCTACTCCATTGGTCACCCATCACTCCCCAGACTCTGTAACCAAGACTCATTAGCCATTTTCTCTTCTCTGACTTGTATTGTTTCACTTCCTTTTGCTGATCTTCTAGCCCCCTGCATTTTTCAGTTTTCTTGTTAGAGTACACTAAAATTACTAGAGGGGTGTACAAAATCGGTTGTGTGCTCACTTAAGAGTGAATATATGAAAACTACTCAAGGTATTAAGGAGTGGAAAAACTTGACTTTTGATTCATCTTGATTTTGAACGGTTTTAGAGAATATATGAAACAGATAGATTTTGGCTTCAATATCCGGTATAGTTGTACCTGAGCATTAGGTTGGACCAGCCATAGTAACCGGCTTGGATGAGGTTGTCGACGGTGGCAGACCTGAGATATTCTTTCCGGGAAGAGATCAAGAAGATCTTAATGCCTCTTTCTCTGATGTCGTGGTACAATTTCTTCATGTGTGGCACTGCTGGTGCTTTCTTCTTCTGTATCCAATCCTCGAATTTCGTTGAGTTCAATTTCTCTCCTCTGTTTTTAATCCATTAGCATGAGAAAAATAAGATTAATCCAAATTGAACCGAAATCTAAAATTCACATCTCTAATCAGAGATCCGGTCCGGTTCAGTCAGATCCAAAGTGCATTCACTTAAGTAAAAAGCTAAAAAGTAACAATATGTACAGTTACGTATACACAACACCCATCAATTCAAGTTGGTTTATCTTAAACCGGGTAAGATAGAGAATTTCATAAATTACCCGAAGAAGCCATTTTTCTTGTGGTAAGGGATGGTAGAGAGAAGCGTGTCATCGATATCAAAGATCCAAGCGTCCATGCCGTCACACTTAGACTTGCTACAGCACATGCTCCCGAAATGAAGAATGACCTCATCAACGGTTCTCGCCACGTCATCCTTGTACTGCGATGACGTCATGTAATCCTTAATGTGCGATACACACTCTTGAGGCACCACATCGAACTTTCTGATGTTGTGAACTTCCACGTTGATCCTCCAGCTTTCACAGTATCCTTTCAGGTCCGTCTTGATACCTTTAGAAACGATACCATTTTGGCTTGACGATGAGCCGAGTCCTCTGAGTTGGTTCAAGATGTTCCAGTCACCAGCTGAGACGACTCCGACCAAGAGTGAGGCTATTGTCAGGGAAAGAAACATGGTTCGGTCCATGTTTGAAAGAAGAGTTTTGGATCTTGAGATTTTGATCACAAGTGTGTATGTGTTTGTGTGTAAAGAGGCTTTTATAAGTAGAAGAGTCAAACTGGCAGCCCTAACAATAAAGAAAAATAATTAATACACAAATCTGAATCAAAGTTTTTGGTGTTTCATTATTTTTTTCATAAATAAAATAATAATTTGGTTGTAATTATACATTATAGTATTTTTAAAAATATATATAGTTGTTTACTATACATTCATGCACGATATGATCTAGCTTTCCAACATTTTATGGGAGGCAAAATTATGAAAGTTTAACTTAATATGCGGGTGAAACTAAAAGATTTGGATAAATTAAAGATAATTAACTGCCAACTTGCCAAGAAGTATGATTGTATGAACTTATCAAAAAAAATAAAAAAAGTATGATGGTATGAGCAATTGTTTTCCTCGATTAGTGGCGATATATTTGCCAAAGTGTATAATTACATAATGTATGTAGAATTGTAGATGTATCATGTATTTGACTATCGGCACAAATAGTATACACATTGCAATTAACAAATGAAGTTGGAAATTAATTTTTAGGATTTGAAATGGATACATCATGAAGCAAGTTGGATGATAGTGTGAAATAATTGTAGTTCCAATAATTGATGCAATCAAAATCAAACAGCTATTTAACTTACTTTTATTAACAGTTCAAATCAAACGATCAAACTAATTGTTTTTGTTTTTTTTCCAAATGATGTTCAAAGTAGACATTGTTATATACGTAGACTCTATCGACACCAAAAATCAAATGGGATCACAAGAACAATATTCATATATAAGAAAATAGCAGTTTCGAGTCAAAAATCTAAAGTAAATTACACCAAAAGTTCTTTTAGAACTTGTTAGCATTATGAAATGGAAAGGACAAGATAGATAGATCTAGCTAGAGAGGAGGTGGTAAGGTTATGGTGACAAAATTGATTGAAGAGTTGGAATGGCAGCACATGGATTTTAATTTTAATAAATAAAACCGTTGAATAAATTGATTTGTTGGTTTGCTAGCTAGCAAGGCAAGGATAGATGTCGACAAAATTTAAATATTGTTAAATATATACACGAAAATACATATAGAAATGGTAAAAGTAAAACATGACGCTCATGAACAACTCAAACCTATTTTTAACCAAAACAAAAAAAAAACAACTCATAACTGTTTTTAAAAATTTTCACATATATATTTTTAATCCTAAACTCTTTTTTTCTTCTATGCTGCATTTGTGAAAATTAATTTGGATCTCTTAATTGAATATAAGTAGAGTATAGATATTAAGTCATTAGAAACACTCGGTTTTCCAGCAAAGCACGTATACGACCGATCATGCACAGTTGGACTACAATTAAATGCTTATTATTTTCAACTGCCAATTCAGCTTAAAATTGAATAAGTTAAACATTTACTACAACTTTTGGCCATATTTTGTCAAAATAATCGTAAAATGTTAACGATGAGAATCTCATTTTTCCCGTTATTTTGATCTTTTAGATAATACGTGTTATACATTAGGATACCACTTTCGTAAAAGCTTACTTTCTTAAGCAAACAATTATAACATTCAAAAAGTAGAATGGTCAATTAAGTAACACCGATCATAACATGACAAGAGTTGTTTGTTTATAATTTGTTAATCACGTTTTGATTAAATTTCATACATAAATAGATTATATATATAGTGAGAGAGTTGTTCAACGGCAATTTTTTAGCTTTTTTCACTTGTTTTAGATGAACACACCATATGCACAAAGACAATACAATCATACTTTCCATCTCCATAAACTGAGTGATAAAAGTAAGAAGTAAAAACTTGTCCATCCTAGACTCCTAGTCTTACGATCAGGGATCCGTTGGCCCTCAACAGTGCGGAAATTTATGGTTTACTACAAAAAAGAACGTGGTTTAGAGAGATTTAGAATTAAAGATGGTCAAACTTCTAAATTAAAACAAAAGGCACTGGACCCTCGAGCTATACAGAGTTTGATCACACAATACCCAACTTAAGCTTCTTTTTTTCCCAACCTACAAAATCTATTAACCCGGACCGGTTTGGAGAGTCCCATTCACCAAAAAACAGAGGGTCTCATCACGTCTTTTCTTCTTCACTAGCCTCTCATGCTTTGTTCAAAATCTGCATGGTCTCTGGAACATAACAAAGGTAAAAAAAATTCAGTCAGTGAGATGCAGGATTGATATTACTCAGTCCCATGTAACAGAATCAACAAACTCTGATGATATTACTCACTCGTTGATCGCTTCTTGTTCCTGCAGAATCTGCTACCACACAGACAATCAAAGGGTTTCATTAGAGAGTCATTATCGTTGAAGTCAATGCCATAATCCTGAGAATGTGAAAGGGTTACATCAGATCAATGTATATCAAGATATCAGTAAGCATTAGGAATATACAATCATTTTCATCGGTATAGAAACTTCTCAGCCTAATATAAAATGGATATGCGAAATTATACACACCCATGCGAGTTCCTCCATTGCCTCGATGTCTCTTGTTGTGAAGAATGCAAGCTGGAAAAGATTACAGTTTAAACAATTTCCCCAAAACAGAAGAAACATATGAGCAAAAGATTATATATGAGACCGTCATTGTATCATTACATGATAATAATGCTGATCCGGAGTCTCGACTTGAACTGGAATCTCGATCAAGTTTGCATCAAGACATCTACATACATCAAAGGACAGAAAGAAACATCAGTTTAAAATAGAGAGAAACACCATTGGTGTTCTGAGTTTTAGGGGAAGCCATTACCTGTGGTTAAGGAACCTTGAGATATTTCCATAAAACATCCCATCAAGACACAGAGCTTTGTCACCCTCTAACCTTTCTTCAGAACCCCAATGTGCATCCAATATCACAGGCAAAGTGGGTTTATCTTCAAAGCTACGTTGGTATAACTCCGGAATTGTCAATATCTCTCCAATGTACTCACAAATAAATGCCCCTTTAGGCAGTTTCTCTAAAGTCCTAAGTCCCCAGCCTTTCCCATTTGGCGTGAAAAACACCTGATATTAAGAAAAAAAGATGACTGATCAAAAATGGAAACTAATTGATTTATATAACAAGATGAAAGAAAAACACGTAAAAGATTGTTAGTTAAGGTGAATGTTTTACCTGTAATTTGTTGTGCATTCCTCTTTGCACCACTCGGTTACCGCATCTCTTAGTGCAACCACATTTGAACCAACACTCTTTAATGGCTCCCCTCTTTAGATGCCCTTTACATGGTTCCAAAATCTCAACCTTTTTAGCTCTCTCCAATGGGCACTCTTCACAGAATCGCAGCACCTGTTTCCGTTGATCACGAGCCTCAGAGATCCGAGCTTCCAAGAATTCTTCTTTGAGTAACCCATCTAATGTGTACGCAAACCCGTTATCAACACCAATTGCACAATTGCACGACATTTCTGAAGCCAGGCAGTCTTCGATACAAGAAGTGGAGCAGCTTTGCTCATCAGAGAAACTTGAGAGCGAGAATATCACTGGAGCATCTTGAAACACAAAGCTGTGAGGCATGTAACGGAAACGGGAAGGAACCTTCTCGTTGATCTCATTCACCCATGGAATCTCAACGTTTTCTTCACCAGCCGTAATGTCCTTCATGTTGCTAATTGCTTTCCAGCCATCTCCCGAGATCTCGCATTCAGGAACAACCACCAACGGCATCGAAATGCCAACTGCACCACTTTCATCACCCGCCTTACTCATGTCACATACGGTTTCTGTTTCAAGCAACTGGCTGGTTGAATTCTTTGCCAAGTCTATGTAACAGCTACACATGTCCTTCATGAACCCAAGGACCGAAAACTCGGGGTGAACAATTTTGTACGACTTGAGGCACTTCTCCTCCATTGCTCTCCGAAGATCCTCCATAGAAGGCAAATGCAAATTCGTTGTTTCTCCAGTTGCAGGCGCGAAACTTAGACAAATCTTTGCCTCACCAGAAGTCGAAGAAGCTAATTCAACTGAAGCAGCAGCAACCTTATGCTCACTTGATTCCCCAATAGCTGAAGAAGGAGACACATCCATGGCAGTAGTATCATTGAGAATATCTTTGGTTTCCCAATCCCATTCTTGCACATGTATATTTGATTTCCCCATCTCAAGCATGGGAGCTGAACAGTTTCCTGTATCTAAATAATGAAAAGAAGTGTCAGAAGGAAACATCACAAAAGACAGATCAGGTTAAAATGCAAAGGTTTCAACATCTCATCACAACCACATAAAAAGCAATAAAAGAAAGATTACTAAGTTTTATCTTGAGTTCATGTAACAATACCTGAAATCACAGGCTTATGATCGATATTGGGTTCATCATTGAGGATAACAAGTGCACTGGCTTCAGAAACCTTCGTTTCCATAGGATGAGCTGGCAATAGAACCATTGGTGGTACTTCTTCGGGCTCCATTGACAAGCGACTGCTGGAGCTAGGACTTGCATTGTTATAAACAGTCATTGCCAACCCTCGTTCACCATTTCTGCGTACGTACCTCTTTAACGGAGGTAATTCAGTCACACCATCATCTTCATCTTCCTCTTCAGGCTGTGTCTGTTTCACCGAAAACAAAATAAACACAGGCTATATAATATGACCAAGAAACCCGAAAAACAGATACTAAACATACCTTGAGATCCTCGTTGTTATAGGAAGATGAAGATGAAGATGAAGATGAAGCTCTTCCACGTCTACTGCGCAACCTCCTTTTCAATGGAAATTCATCTTCATCCATATCGTCCTCTTCATCTTGTACCAAAGGCTGAGTTTGGTTTAACCAAAAAAAAAAACAAGTTAATGTTTCATGATGATAACAAATTCTAAAACAACAAAGATATTTAGGTCGTATACCTCAGGAGCTTTCCTCCTTCCCCTGCTCGTTGCTACACTCTAAAGAAACAAAAAAAGATCATCAAAACCTTGAGAAGAAACAACATCAAAAAACACCAGAAAATTGTCATCAAATTAAAGAAAGTTAACTTACTCTGGACTTCTTTTCCTCTTCCTTCTTCTTCTTTTCCTCTTCCTTCTTATTTTTTTCAGTGGACTACCATATGACATATCAAAGAAAGAGAACTGACTAAGTGAGAATATGTAAACAATCAAATAAAGAAAATAAAAAGTGATTAAGCAGAAAAAACAGACCTGGGCATCAGCCTCGTCGAAGATTGCATCAAGAAGGACCTTATAAGCATCCTCTTCAATGAAATCCCAGTTATTCTCATAGGTCTTGAGAAGTTTCCTGAGAAAGGCCCTTGTTTTCGTCTCTGATATTCCTAAAAGCTTCATCGCGTCACAGGCTTTCTTAATCCTAAGATTCGGTGCCATTTTCAACAAGTTTCTGCAATAACAAAGCTGAATCACTCACCAACCTCAAAAAACTTCAGAAATAAACATAGCAAAGTAACAAAAGTGGAAACTTTCATCTTCCTGCCCCACCAATAAGAGCGAAACCAGAGAAGAGAGTAAAAGAGTTAGATGTGTAACGAAACTAATGTGACTAAGACCCTGAATTTTGAGATGAAAGCAAACAAAAAAACAAATGTAGGAAGAGCCATTACCAAATACTTATTACCCACCAAAAAAATTGGAACTTTTTCTGTTTTTTTTTTTTTTTTTTTGGAAAACCGAAGGGACAACAAAGTACCAAAACCCTAAAACGTTTCAATTTTCCAGAATAAAAAAAACGAGTAGAGGTCTCGAAACGGAAAAGATTGAAGCTTTAGCAGAAAAAATGAGAAGAACTTACAAGCAAAAGAACCAACTCTGAAACTGATTTAGGGTTTTAAGAGGGTGAGACTCTGTAGTGAGAGAACCGGATTTTCGACTTTCCTCAGAGAAGAGAATGTAGTGAAAAACTGATGGTAGATTTGCTTATGCAAAGCGTATTTTTGATCAATGTATCTCTCTGTCCAAAGAAAGACGACAATTTGAAACTTTAAAAGACGAAGTGAGGAAAGAAAAGTGTATACTCTCCACGAAGGAGAGTCTTCAAAGATTTGAGAAACGCAGCGTTTGGGAGTCGTCATTGACTTTTTCTGTATGAGGCGAATAAGACAAACTAAAAGTGAACCTTTCTTTCTCTCTATGCAGTGTCAGTATGATTGACTGATTTTACTCCTTCGAGTTGACTGGTTTAACTCCTTTAAATCATATGGGCTTCATCAAGTATGGGACGGCCCACAACATATGTTTTTTCTTTTAAGCGATTGGGTCCAGGACAGACAACGTTTTGTTCTACTACAATTGAATAACCCAGGGAATTCAAGTATGATTTCAGTTTTTGGTTTAAAGTAGAATTTTGTATAGTTCTTTTGGTTCAAGTGTGAAGGCGATAGGGGAAGAATAAAATCAAGAGATTCAGTAATCAGCAAGTCAGCTAAACCAAAACCCTTCATGCAAACAGAGTCAAAATACACATTGAAAACTGAAAAAGTGGGAGTCAAAGGTTTTGTCACGAAAAGAGCAGTGATGCTAACAAGATATTTGCTGAACAAAAGAAGCATCATCAAGGTTTAGGCAGTCTATTTACAGGCCTTGCCATGTAAAGGAGTGATGATCAAATCAAAATTTGAACTAAATGGCATAAATGTTGACGAGAAATTAAGACAAGTGTAAACAGCTAAGTTTACCAAAGATCCTTACCTATATTCTTAACCAGATTGCCAAATAAAATTTCGAAGATTGATGCTCCACTCAAAGTGAGTCACAGCTATGAGATTAAAAGAATAATCACTTGTACGGAGAAAATCTCAGCCCACATCATAAATTGCCAAATAAATTAGAAGAAGATTGCTCAAACACAATCTTCAAAATAGCCAATTGAAATTCATCAAATCCCTTATGAGTAAACCTAATCTTACACAAGGAAGGAAACTAACAGCTTCTAATCGAGTAGCAGAAACAAGCATGATAATATCAAATTTATGATATGATCGACGGATTAGGGTTTCTAAAGTTACTTTAGAGCATCGCACCGACCGGTGGGGTTCCGAGAAGACTCGCCTGCTCAAAATCTATCTCGCCTAATCGATGATCTTGCTCCAACTCTAAGATCAAAGGCACGGCAAGGATGAGAAACGTCGTACCGGCGATCCACGCCGCCTTCCCGGTGCTCTTTAACAGCTTCTTCGACACGTAGACGGCATCGCAAGCGGCGCGTCTTCCCTGAGAAACGATATCGTAGTTTGAAATCTTCGCCAAGATGCTCGAATCGCCTTTGCCGGCTCCGATTTTCTTAGGCGCCATTGATTGAATGAAATCGAGAGAGATTGAAAAAGTTCAGACTAGAGACGACGACGAGGGTTTCACTTTGAAAAATAAAATTGAAAGGGGATCCTCGGCTTTAATAATGTACGGGTCAGTAGGCCCATTAAGAAATCTAATGACCCATTTACTTAACGGGCCAGATTGAGTTCCAGTGTGCGCCGACCAACACGATACGCGTCGCCTTTCGTTTTGGTTCGTCGTCTCTAACCCTATACCCCCCTCTCTTCGTGTGTAAACGAAACACACCAAAATCAAAAGCTGAGAGCTCTCTTACATTGAAGCTACTTTCGAAGATAGCATTCACTGATTGGTAAAGAGTTCTAGAAGCGACGAGCATCTTCTTTAGTTCCCGAGGTACATATCCTTTTCTCGTCTCTACGAATTGGGAACAAAACTAGGGTTTTACATTAGCTCATTTTTGTCGGGTTTCTGCTTTTGTTTCGGTTGTGGTTTAGATTTTTGTCCTATTGTAGAAACTTCGTATCATGCTTTCCTGGTTGTGATTCATAGGAAGATAGAGTGAATTTTGCTTTACGCTAATCTTATTTGCTTGCATTTAATGAAATCCTTCGATGAGTTTAGTATCAGTCTTCTGTGTCTTTAAACTGATTCTGTTCTTATGTGAATGTAGTTTTCTGCGTTTGAGAAGTCTGTTCTAGAAAGTAATGGGTGACAGCGAGGCCATGGTTTCCGAGGGTTATACTTCTGCTCCATATGGAGACTATAATGCTTCTGCTGCTACTGTGGAATCGACCGGGCAAGAGACTGCACCAATTGTTGATGCATCACACTCGGTCAACAATGATTCTTTGGTCAATGGTACTGCGCCAGTTGAGAACGGAAGTGCAACAGATAATGTGGCTGTGACTGCTCCAGCAGCGGAGCATGGAGACAATACTGGTAATTTCTTCTTCTTTTTGAAAGCTTGTATGAGCACATATTGATTCTAAGAGGCGTCACTAGAACCTGATCTTAACTTCGATGATGATAATCCTTTACTTATTCCTTCTCTCTTGTTACAGGCTCTACACTCTCAACGGAAGAGGAGCGCTTGTGGAATATTGTAAGGGCAAATTCTTTAGAGTTTAATGCTTGGACTGCCTTGATTGATGAGACGGAGAGGATAGCGCAGGTATGTGTGGAGTTACATAATGAATCTTATTTTTCCGGTTTTCCCTATGTACTCTGCTCTGAGTCCTCTGACCTTCGTGGTGACGTAAATGTTTGTCATCTGGATTATGTTTCCAAAACTTGTTTGCTATTTGAATCTTAAGAATGAGTATTCCGTTTTTATTTGTACACCATAAGTCGCTGTCATCTTTCGGTATATTTTTTCTAACTTTTACTGTCAGCTACTTGATTAATTTGCTCTAGATTGTTAATGTTTTCCTTGCTGCCCTGATTACAGGACAATATAGCAAAAATCCGGAAGGTCTATGATGCTTTCTTAGCTGAATTTCCTCTGTGTTATGGCTATTGGAAAAAGTTTGCCGATCATGAGGCTCGGGTGGGGGCAATGGACAAAGTCGTGGAGGTTTATGAAAGAGCAGTGCTGGGAGTGACATATTCAGTGGATATCTGGTTGCATTATTGCACTTTTGCCATCAATACATATGGAGATCCAGAAACGATCAGAAGGTAATGAATGCTTATTCTTCTATTTGTATGTGTATTAACAACTTGGTGATTTTCCAATTACCTAGACAAAATGGTTTTACCATCTAACCCTTTTTTTAGATTGCTACAGCAAGTCCTCTCGTTTGTGGCGGAAAGATCTGATGGAATTAATTTTAAAATACTTCGTTTTTCTATGTTCGACACACTAGCTTTTAGCCTCCTTCCATTGCTATCTGATATCTTTATCTAAAACTGTTCCCTTTTTTGGTGCTCGTTACTTCTCTGGTTTAAAAATTTTGATGTTAAAATATATCTGTTTTAACTGTCACCCTCCCCCGAAGTTCAAAATGCTGCTGGAAAGATGTCAACCAGTTTTGGGCTTAGGTAGCCCTTGACTGCTCGATTTTGGCCATAGTATGCTTTTACTAGGAAGGTAAATGCAGTGTTTGGCAGTATCATGCATTCAAAGAGTGAATCCTTTTCTCCATAGAACTCGTGTTTGTCTCTATTGATTGGATATGTCTGTTTCTTTCAGCTCATATGACATTCTTTTTACTATAATGCTGTTGCAGGCTTTTTGAACGAGCTTTGGTTTACGTTGGAACTGATTTTCTTTCCTCTCCGTTGTGGGACAAATACATTGAGTATGAGTACATGCAGCAGGACTGGAGCCGAGTTGCCTTGATTTACACCAGAATATTGGAGAATCCAATTCAAAATCTGGATAGATATTTCAGCAGGTAATTTTTACTGATTGCATTAATCATTATTGTCTGTGCTGAATTGGATAGAGTCTATTTATGTGGATTGTCATGGTTATGGAGAGAAAACATCATTTGATGCACTATGTTGATTTAGCACTTAATCGAGTTCAGCTATCTGGCAGGTGTGCTGTATCATACATTTGATATATGCTTAATCTAATTTTATATTTCATCTGTCATAGCGAGGGTTTTTATGTTTTGCTCATAATCTTTAGTTTCTTTCTGATGTGTATGTTGCTTCGTTTTTGGTATTTTTTCTGTTGTTGATAAGTTCTTGTCTTGCTATAGTTTTAAGGAGCTAGCTGAAACACGGCCTCTGTCGGAACTAAGGAGTGCTGAGGAATCCGCAGCTGCTGCTGTTGCTGTTGCTGGTGATGCTTCTGAAAGTGCAGCATCTGAGTCCGGTGAAAAGGCAGATGAAGGACGATCTCAAGTTGATGGTTCCACCGAACAATCCCCTAAATTGGAAAGTGCTAGTTCAACTGAACCTGAGGAGTTGAAGAAGTATGTAGGCATCAGGGAAGCCATGTACATAAAATCGAAAGAGTTTGAATCTAAAATCATTGGTTATGAAATGGCTATAAGGAGGCCCTATTTCCATGTGCGTCCTCTGAATGTCGCAGAACTGGAGAATTGGCACAACTATCTGGATTTCATTGAGAGGGATGGAGACTTCAATAAGGTACTGGGGTTTAACTCTCTTATACGTGAACGTACAAGTGTTTTGTAGATTAAGTTGTACCTCTGTCATATTATTGACCTACAGTTAAGTAGTATCTGGTGCATCATATGCTTGATTGGGTTTCCATTGGATCAAGCAACTTTTAAATGGGAAATAACTGAGACCAAAGCATGTGCCTCGATTTGGTAACTTTAAGGCTAAGTATTTCGAACTCTCAATTTGTCAATGGATATTTTAGGCACATGAATTATCCTGTTGTTGAAGTTCCAATGTTATTAATGCAGGTGTCTTCCTAACATTCTGTCTGTCAGGCAAGGAGGGTCCCTCTGTATGTGAGGGCCCCTCTGTTGGACTTGTAGAGTATTTCTTGTGGATTTCTCCTTTTGTGTTTTCTATGTTTACATGGTTTTTTTCCGTAGTCATCATCATATATGTTTTACATTCGATTGTCTTTTCCAATAGGTGGTCAAGCTGTATGAAAGATGTGTGGTTACCTGTGCAAATTACCCAGAATACTGGATTCGTTATGTGACAAACATGGAAGCAAGTGGAAGTGCGGACCTTGCAGAAAATGCCCTTGCTCGAGCAACTCAAGTCTTTGTCAAGGTATGAATTGTGTTTCTCCAACCTTTCTGGGTAGTTAAATTTCATTATTTTCGAGTGGCTTTGCAGAATAATTCTAAATAGTCAGCTTTGAGTCTCATGGTTATTTATCTGCTTTCTTTTCTTTCATAGAAACAACCAGAGATTCACCTATTTGCTGCTCGATTAAAAGAGCAGAATGGAGATATAGCTGGTGCTAGAGCTGCATACCAATTAGTGCACTCTGAAATTTCTCCTGGACTTCTTGAAGCAGTAATCAAGCATGCAAATATGGAATACCGACTAGTAAGCTTCAATGGTGATTAAAGAACTAGTATAAGATTATTATCACTGGTTGTTTCCCTTACATGTCTCCTAATCTTATCTGTAGGGTAATCTGGATGATGCTTTCTCTTTGTATGAGCAAGTGATTGCTGTTGAAAAGGGGAAAGAACATTCCACAATACTGCCACTGCTGTATGCGCAGTATTCAAGGTTTTCATACTTGGTACGTCACATGGTCTCTACACTACTAAGACTTTATAGTACTGATTTTTGAACTCGTTTTGTTTTGTTTTCGTGATGGAGTATGTAGTGATACTTTATAGTACTGATTTTTGAACTCATTTTGTTTTTGTTTTCGTGATGGAGTATGTAGTGATTTGGCTTCTTACTTTTCTTAATATTACTTTCAGGTCTCCAGGGATGCTGAGAAAGCTAGGAGGATTATTGTCGAAGCACTTGACCATGTACAACCGTCAAAACCTCTCATGGAAGCACTGATTCATTTTGAGGCGATTCAGCCACCACCAAGAGAGATTGATTACCTTGAGCCACTTGTAGAGAAAGTTATAAAGCCAGATGCAGATGCCCAAAACATTGCAAGTTCCACTGAGAGGGAAGAGCTATCCTTAATATATATAGAGGTAATGGAAAAGAAAGAAGACAATTCTTGTTTGAACATGATGTATCTATATTATTGGTTTTAACACCCAAATGTGCATGGCCTTTGCAGTTCCTGGGTATTTTTGGAGATGTGAAGTCCATTAAAAAAGCGGAAGATCAACATGTTAAACTGTTTTATCCTCATCGGAGCACGTCGGAGCTGAAAAAGCGTAGCGCAGATGATTTTCTCGCATCAGATAGGACGAAAATGGCAAAAACTTACAACGGCACTCCACCTGCTCAGCCAGTATCCAATGCATATCCAAATGCTCAGGCTCAATGGTCTGGTGGTTATGCTGCGCAGCCTCAGACTTGGCCACCAGCACAAGCTGCTCCTGCTCAACCACAGCAATGGAACCCTGCCTACGGTCAACAGGTAAGATACCAAAGATAGAACCATATCCATTTCCTTCCTTCTATACTTTTACTCTTATAATAGTATCGAATATACCTTTGTAGGCTGCTTATGGTGCATATGGGGGATATCCTGCTGGCTATACCGCTCCACAAGCACCAACACCTGTGCCACAGGCCGCAGCTTATGGAGCGTATCCTGCTCAGGTAACCAAAATTCTTAATTAGTGTTAAACTCAGGAGTATTTAGGAGGATTACAGGGATTAGCCACCAGTTTGAATTGGGAATCACTCTTGGAGATAAGTCTTTGATCATCTAACTTGGATCTTATCTTTGTGAAATTTTTTGCAGACATACCCAACGCAGAGTTATGCACCTCCAGTTGCAGCAGCAGCACCAGCGGCTGCACCGGTGCAGCAACCGGCTGCTGCTGTTGCTCCTCAAGCGTACTACAACACGTACTACTGAGCCTATTACTGCTGCTGGTCGTTTTTGTAGTGTAATTGATAACCATTTGCTTCTATCTACTCAAATTTAGTGTCTGGATGTTTACATGTCTCTCTTTTCTCGATCAGTGACAATAGATATTTACTTTTCTTCAGTTTGTTTGATTCGTAAAAGTTCTTGGATTTACGCCGGTTATGATACAGATTGTAACCAGAGAAGTTGAATTGATGGAGCCGGGTAGTACTGTTTCAATGATCTAACTCAGTTAAACTCCTCAGAAGAAAAAAAGGAAAAGTAACGACGCTTAGAGAACTTAATTTTCCAAAAAGAAAAGAATAGACCTCGAATTCTTACTTAATGGGAAAAATATACAATTTTAAAACTTATGGGGTAAATATGCGAGGATTTTTAGATATATTTTGAAACAAAACATATTTTGTGCGACTGTCCAAGTTTTTCGTGTTCATCATCATTTTCTTGTGGCGTTTCTTCAAAAACCAAAGTTACTTTTTCCCCAAGGTATTCGCTGATGTGTGGAATTGGATAAAACAGTTTCATGACTTTTTGGTTTTCTCAATAAGAGGAAAATCTTTAATTTATTGCCCGAAGGAAATGGTAAACAAGTGATGAGATGCTACAAAGCTGACATATTTCCACCTTCCTGATTAATTAGGGTTTCGCGCGATCAGATAAGAATGTTGGGTTACAAATGTCTCCACTGGAACAATCTTATAGATTTACCGCCATTAAAGGACCCTGAAACCTTCTCTCTTCCTTCTTCCATTCCCCATTGGCCTCCAGGTAACTCCAATTCCATTCAATTCCCGACTTCTCTTGTCAACGATTTCGAATTCAAAAATTCTATTTCAATTTTAGGTTTCTTAAGCCTTGACAAAAGAGAGATTTTTATTTCTCGATTTTCCTCAATTTCGTGAAATTCAATTGGGTTTTTCAATCAGATCTCTATATCCACTAATCTAATTCGAACAATGGTCAATCAAATCTTTTGCGTTTTCAAAGAGGATTCTTTAAAGATTGCGTTTTGAAGAAATTTTTCAGCTGGGTCTCTTAGATTTTGTCTCTCCATCCTTTGAAAACTGATCAGGTCAAGGCTTTGGCTCTGGAACAATCAATCTCGGCAAATTACAAGTCATCAAAATCACGGATTTTGAATTTATATGGAGATACAGATCCACAGAGAAGAAGAAGAACATTTCATTTTACAAACCAAAGGGATTGTTACCTAAAGACTTCCATTGCTTAGGTCACTACTGTCAGTCTGATTCTCATCCTTTGAGAGGTTATGTACTTGCGGCAAGAGATTTAGTGGATTCATTAGAACAGGTAGAGAAACCTGCATTAGTGGAACCTGTTGATTTTACTCTTGTCTGGAGCTCAAATGATTCAGCAGAAAATGAATGTAGTAGTAAGAGCGAATGCGGTTACTTCTGGTTACCGCAGCCTCCTGAAGGGTATAGATCGATCGGTTTTGTGGTTACAAAGACTTCCGTGAAACCTGAGTTGAATGAAGTTAGATGTGTTAGAGCTGATCTTACTGATATATGTGAACCCCACAATGTCATTGTCACTGCTGTTTCAGAATCTTTAGGTGTTCCTTTGTTTATATGGAGAACTCGGCCTTCAGACCGAGGAATGTGGGGCAAAGGTGTCTCTGCAGGTACTTTCTTCTGCAGAACTCGGCTTGTTGCTGCTAGAGAAGATCTTGGTATCGGTATTGCTTGTCTAAAGAATCTAGATTTGAGTTTACATGCGATGCCAAATGTTGATCAGATTCAAGCTTTGATTCAACACTATGGTCCTACACTAGTCTTCCATCCTGGTGAAACTTACTTACCTTCTTCTGTTTCGTGGTTCTTCAAAAATGGTGCAGTTCTCTGCGAAAAGGGAAATCCAATCGAGGAACCTATCGATGAAAATGGTTCGAATTTGCCTCAAGGAGGAAGCAATGACAAGCAGTTTTGGATTGATTTGCCGTGTGATGATCAACAAAGAGATTTCGTCAAGCGAGGAAACCTTGAAAGCTCGAAACTTTACATTCATATTAAGCCTGCTCTTGGAGGAACGTTCACGGATCTTGTCTTCTGGATCTTCTGTCCATTTAACGGACCAGCAACCTTAAAACTAGGACTCGTCGATATCTCATTGATCAGTATTGGCCAACACGTCTGCGATTGGGAACATTTCACTCTCCGAATCAGCAATTTCTCTGGTGAGCTTTACTCAATCTACTTGTCTCAACACAGTGGCGGCGAGTGGATCGAAGCATACGACCTTGAAATCATTCCCGGAAGCAACAAAGCCGTTGTTTACTCTTCAAAACATGGTCACGCAAGCTTTCCTAGGGCTGGGACTTACTTACAGGGATCGACAATGCTTGGGATTGGGATAAGAAATGACACTGCGCGTAGTGAACTCTTGGTAGATTCGAGCTCACGGTACGAGATCATTGCAGCGGAGTATCTCAGCGGAAACAGTGTGTTGGCAGAACCGCCGTGGTTGCAGTACATGAGAGAATGGGGACCAAAGGTTGTGTACGATTCAAGAGAGGAGATAGAGAGATTGGTGAATCGATTTCCGAGGACGGTTAGGGTTTCGCTTGCCACAGTGCTTAGAAAACTTCCGGTGGAATTATCCGGCGAGGAAGGTCCTACAGGACCAAAGGAGAAGAACAATTGGTATGGCGATGAAAGATGTTGAAATTCTCACTGTTGGGAAACAGATGTGGTGAGATTACCATCGGAGCCCTAACTGTGTAACTTGTAAAGGAAGATGAAGCTTTGATTGCGCAAGAGATTAATTACACAATTAGCGTAGGATTAACGTAAAACTTGTCGTTAGAAGTGTATACAAGTGGGTCCCATCATGTATTTAATTAAAATAATAAAGTTATATAGACGAACAAACCTCCACCAAACGCAACGCACACATTCGTGTACCGTTTCCGATTTTTCGTTCCTCCAATTTCATTCTCTCTCTCTTTAAGAAAAATTCCTTGTTTTTGATCCGAGAATCGAAGTCGCCCTCGAATCAAGATTAAAACCTCGTTTAGTTCTCAATTTCAGTTCTGTGGATCCGTGCGTGACCTCAAGTTTTTTTTTTTTTTCTGTCTCGAAATTCAGAATCGTAGAGGTGTTGAAAGTTGAAACCTTTTTTTTGGTTTGCTTGGTTAATGGGTTTCTTCAAACTTGATCGATAATTGGATTTGAATCAAGGGTTTTAGTGTTCTTGCTTTGTGTATTCGTTTGGCAATTTGGGATAATGAATGGTTTGCAAGAAGTTTGTTCGTCAAGTGGGTCGGTGATGATCGGACTACCAGCTGAAGAAGACGAAAACGCCGCACATTCGTCGGAGGATTCATCTTGCCCCGACGAGTCAGTGTCAGAGACAGAGCTCGACCTAGCTTTGGGTCTTAGCATTGGTCGTCGGAAGGTTCGATCGTCTTTGTCTTCCTCGTCTTCTTCTCTGACCAGGGAAAGTGGGACCAAACGCTCTGCTGATTCTTCTCCGGCTGCCGCCTCAAACGCAACCAGGTAAAAAATTCATCTTCGAGACTTTATATTATAACCTATATGAATGATTGGTCTCAGATTGCTTATTGTTACAGAATCAAAGCAACTTAGAGGATAGAGCTTTTAGACCTTAAACTTTGAGAATGAATGAATCACAGGATTGAATCAAATAGAGTGTTCCCTGAAATGTTTAGTTAAACTTTTGAATCATATTGGTTTATACTTGTTCGTCTTTTGATTTAATATCTTTTGGTAATGGAGCAGACAAGTTGCTGTAGGTTGGCCGCCTCTACGGACTTACAGAATCAACAGTTTGGTCAATCAAGCAAAGTCTTTAGCTACGGAAGGCGGCTTGAGTTCTGGCATTCAAAAGGAGACTACAAAAAGTGTAGTGGTTGCTGCTAAGAACGATGATGCTTGCTTTATCAAATCGTCCAGGACTTCTATGCTTGTGAAGGTGACAATGGACGGAGTTATAATTGGAAGGAAGGTTGATCTCAATGCTCTGGATTCTTATGCAGCCTTAGAGAAAACTTTGGATCTAATGTTTTTCCAGATTCCTTCTCCTGTAACAAGTCAGTTACTAATTCTGTTTCATGAGATTCCATGTGATTCTGTTTTTCAAATTCTGTGTCTCTTGAAATTGACTGGTTTTGATTGATCGATTTGTAGGATCCAACACACAAGGATACAAGACAATTAAGGAAACATGTACTTCGAAATTACTGGATGGCTCATCGGAATATATCATAACATATCAAGATAAAGACGGAGATTGGATGCTTGTAGGAGATGTTCCTTGGCAGTAAGTGACTACCCTTATAACTTCCCATTCATCATCTGTATTTGTAATGTGGCACATCCATTTCAATGAAAACGATCTTTTCATCTTCTCAGGATGTTCCTCGGGTCTGTGACAAGACTGAGAATCATGAAGACATCAATTGGAGCTGGAGTAGGTAAGTAGAGAGTCCTATATAGCAAAAACAGTTTACATCTCTTTGGTCTGTAACTCATATATCACATTCACATATATACATGTGCATATGTTTATACATGAGTGTACATATGTCTTGTGGTCGTTTGTGAATATCAAACAACAGCTTAACCTTGTCTTTAAAGATCTTTGTATATTTAGGGTTTTTCACTCTATTGGTGCCTGATCCAATATACCACTATAACAACAAAGGCATGCATCTGGATTAGGGTTTAGTGATGAAATCAAGCTACAGTAATATGATAGAATCACCAGTAGTTTCATTCCCTGGAAAATGAAATACAGCTCTTGTGCGTACAATAACAACAATCAATCAGCTTCACGAGGTTTTCTTAGCATAAAAACCTAATAAACCTAACACAGTCTTGAAACAGAATGAAAAACGTTTTCCTTCATTGGCTCAGTTAGTCTTCAAGGTTACAGAGATTGGACTTCTAACTCGCTGCATCAGATTATGAGAGTTGACCCAAGTCAACTGCCCTTGTGCAAAGCTAGCCACCTTCCCTCCTCTGTTTTTCTTCTTCAATACAAACCATACTCTATAGCTCAGCGTCTGATCCACGTGTTTGAACACAAGTCTCTTAGGATTGACAATAACTTTGATCCCCTCTGGAGCCTTGACATTCACTGAGTATATCGAGTTAGGACTCCCAACGTTAGTGACACGCCTTGTGATCATCTCCGTAGTCTTGCCACGTTTGAAAATCACGGCTATCGACGGGTAATTGAGACTAAAACCCGGGTTTTTCCGCAATATTCCATTGCAGCTCACGTTCTTATGAGTGATTGCTAAAATATCTGATCTTGTGAATCCAAGAGTGCAGAGGTAAGTTATGTAATCCACTGGTTGAATGTTGTAAACCAATCCCGGGTTTATCGCCTTTTGCGGATTCACATGCCCTGCTCCAATCGCAAACACACCGGCTGGTTTGTTACCATCCTTTATCGCTTTCCCTTGACGATCGTACAAATCCGCTGTTGTCATCAATGCGGATTTGATTGCAGCTGGAGACCAGTTCGGGTATGCAGACCGGATAAGAGCAGTGATTCCGCTAACATGTGGACAAGACATTGAAGTTCCTGACATTACAGTGAAGTTAACTCTTCTTGAATCATAAGGAAGTCCGGTTGGTCCTAGATTTTGAGGCCAAGCCGCAATGATATTGACTCCCGGAGCAATCATATCCGGTTTTAGTATCGAAGGATTGGCTAAACTCGGTCCTCGAGCTGAAAACTGAGCCACCTCCGGTGCTCGTGACCTCCCAATCACCGTACCACCAAAAATTATCCGCGCCTTTGGTTTCACCGTGGCATTAACATAAGCCTTCAGAAGGACTGACTCAGTGTAACCAATCAATGTAGCTGGTAAGAGATGAACGTCAATAGAATCTTCTTCTTGGTTGATCTCTGTATTGGCTAAGATCATTGCAACTCCTCCAGCTTCTTTAACCGCTTCTCCTTTCTCCGATCTTCCATTGACTCCGCGATCACAAATCACCATTTTGCCTCGGATTTCTTCTCTTGGAAGTGACCCTCTCAAACAGAACTCACTTCCTTTATCTCCTCCTGTGACGTAAATCACCTCAACCTCTCTCCCGGCATTCTTTATACCTTTTCCCGGATACAATGACTCTCCATAGAGAAGCTTTCCGTTGGCTAATCTGACCACAGCGGGAAATCTTCGATCAAGCGTGCCTGCGCCAATGGTTGAGACCCAAGGAGCTGTGTTTGCAACAGAGCTTTCGATTGGACCGTTGTTACCAGCTGCACAGATTACAGATATACCGCGTTCCATGGCTCGGAATGTTCCAATGGCGATTGTGTCATCATACAAAGGAATAGGGAAACCGCCAAGGGAAAGCGAAAGAACATCGACTTTATCTTGAATCGCTACATCTATAGCTGCTAGAATGTCAGAGCTGTAACAACCATTGAACCAACAGACTTTATAGACTGCAATGTGAGCTCCAGGAGCCATCCCACGAGCCACACCAGCTCCATTGCCAAGAACATTCGCCATCGAAACAGAGGATCCACCAACTGTTGAGGCGGTGTGAGTCCCGTGTCCCGTTGAATCTCTTGCGGAAATGTATTCACGAGGCATGTTTGGTGATTCCTCTGGTGAATTAGCGACACGGTGTCCTCTGATGAAGAATCTAGCACCGATTAGCTTCCGGTTACAGCTCGAAGAACTGAAACTTTCTCCTTCTTGGCAAATCCCTTTCCATTTCCGTGGAATCGAAGGCATTCCGGTATCGTCAAAGCTAGGACTTTCAGGCCAAACTCCAGTATCAAGCACGCCGATAATTGTGCCTTGACCAAACCGAGATTTAGACCATACACCGGAGTTTCCAAAACCGTCGAGTCCCAAGAACTTGTAAGAGTAAGTGGTTTGAACCTGAAGAACATGGTCAGGTCTCACTGCAACAACTTCAGGTGAATATCTCAGTATCTCGGCTTCTGATTCAGTCAACTGAGCAGCAAATCCTTCAATCGCAGAGCCATAGGAGTAGAGAAGTCGAGAAGAAGGCTCTTCCTCTTCTTCTTCAACACCTAAAACCGCTTCTTGGAGAAAAGAAAGATGCCAATCAAACTTTGAGGCAAAGGTTTTAGCGGTTTCGCTATTAGGATGAAGCTGAACAATGTAAGTCTGCTTCTGCAGGATCTCTGACGAAGAAGAACAAAATAGAAGAAAGATAATGCAGAGAAAGAAAGGTTTGGGTTCCATTGGAGAGAGTTAAAAAAAGGAGTTGGTTTAGTGTAGTTGAAGTGCATGGTTTTAGAGAAGAAGAAGAATAGGGTATTTAAAGAAGAATGAAGAGAATTCAAAACCTGGGATTTGGAGTCTAAGGAAGAAGATGATGAAGCTCGTGAAGAGTAAGAGCTCTGCCTCACGAGTATCCTTTGTATGTTGCAGAGGTAGGAGCTTCTTCTCTTTTATTTTTTTCTAAGACATGAACTATATTAACTGAAGCTGTTTAAGGTTTTTCACTTGTAAGGCTTTTTTGTCTGCCTTGTCTCTGTGTCTCTGTTTTTCCTTTTTTTTTCCTTGTTCACGAGATGTTATGGTTAGGTTTTATTGCGTATAGTAGTTTGTGTAGCCTTTTTCAGCAACAAAAGATTTTGAAATTTATTTGGTTTCCATTGAAGTTTTACCAAGCCAAAGAAAATTCATTTAACAATAACTTAATAATCAACCATTGGCCAAATATATGTATTTTTTTAAAAACATACTATTAAACTTAGTTAAAGCCTTGAATAGGAAAATACGACCGTTGAGAAAGGAATTAAATGCAGCAGCGTGGTTAGTGTTCGTTCACTACGTGCATTTATACACGCACGCTCAACACGCCTCGTTTTGTCATCGGGTACTACGTCACAACAAAACGACGTCGTACAGATATTGTTATATTGGGCTCTGTACAACTTATAAGCCCAGTACTGATTACACTTATAATAAGCCCAATACAGATCACACTTGAGGGATGATGACGAATGATTAGTAGTTTCTACTCTAATCTTTGTTTGTTTTTGCAGTTTATTGATAAACATGAAAACCAAAGAAACTAACTGTTCCATACAAAAAAAGTTTCTCCCAATGTTCGACAGAAGAGATTTAAACCCAAAGTTTTTTAAGCGCGGAGATTTTGGCATCCTTTCATGCTTTTTCTTTTCTTAAACCCTGTGGAAAACTCTCTCTTACTTTAGACCTTAAGCTTTTGTCACATATCAGTTCTTTTATATCCTCTTGAGAAAAGAAACCCCCTAAACTGAATTTTTAACATGGAGGATCATAATTCAGGGATTCCAGTAGATCTTGAGGAGTATTCTGTTACCAATTTCAAGAACATCGATGATTTGTCTTCTAATAGCCGTGCAGGAGTATCAAACTCTGCTACTCTACCTGCAACAAACCATAAACATAAACATTGAATTCTCCCAAAAGACGACGAGTAATATGAAGAAAGATCCATGTTTTTAATTTGTATGAGACTAACCGTCGCTGAGAACCAAAACTAGGTCACTGTCTATAACAGTTGGTATCCGGTGAGCAATGGTGCAGACCGTGCAGTCTTCAAACTCTGTTCTGATTATCTTCTGGATCAGATTGTCTGTTGCTGTGTCAACCGATGCTGTTGCTTCATCAAGAACAAGTATTTTGGCTTGTTTCAGTAATGCTCGTCCAAGTGACACAAGCTGTCTCTGCCCTACACTCCAGTTATCTCCATTTTCCAGTACTACTCGGTTTTGAGCCAAAAAAATCAGTAGAAAGAAGCGAAAAAGACCCGGGAAAAAGAGAGGACTTTTGATGTAAATAGTTACCTGGAGAGTCAAGTTTTAGGTCTTTTCCTCTAACAACGTCTCCAAGCTGGGATTTATCAAGCGCCTGTCAGCAAAGTTGGGTAAATCTCTAGAATCAAACTCCAAATCTCAGAGTTTAGTGTCTAAAACATAAACAAGATAAGAGTATCAAACAACATATTTATAGATACCTCCCAGATTTTATCATCTGAATGTTCTTCAAGTGGGTCAAGATTTGCTCGGATTGTTCCTTCAAATAATGTAGGATCTTGAGGTATAATCCCAAGGCGACTACGAAGATCATGAAGACCAATTTGAGAAATGTCAATGTTGTCAATAGTAATTTTTCCAGCAGTTGGCTCAATCAATCGAAACAAAGCTTGAATCAAAGTCGACTTTCCGCTTCCCGTTCGCCCAACAATCCCAATCTTTTTTCCACCCGGAAACACACAGCTCACCCCATGGAGTACTGTTGGAAGATTCTCAGCATAACGAACCTTCGAAAAGAACGAAGCAATAAGAAAGCAGGGAAAGGAAGTGCAGAGAGGTAATAAAAATAGTATTTTTGAATAGTACCTTAACATCAACTAGCTCAATTGTTCCCGTTGCAGGCCACGAGGAAGGCGGGCGGAAATCTTCTATAATTGCTGGGGCCTCTCCTACAATCTGACTGTACTGATAAATCCTTTCGATTGAGATTATTTTGTTTTCAAGCTTACAAAAGCTAAGTATCCATCGTGATAGACGTCCATTCAAGTTAAGTCCATATGTCACAGCAAGACCTGCCATGCCTATTACAACAGGAACATCAATATTAGAAAAACCGGCTGCTCGTTGATGCTTTTTTTGTTATAGTAACTAGAGATACTTACTTGGATCAATGGTTCCATGTGGAAAACTGACGAGTAAAACCATACAGAAAGCAAATACAAGTGTGGAAAGTAATTCCATGCGTAAACAAAGCCATTCGATAGCAGCGATACTGCAGAAGAAAGGTCGAACAAAACAATCTAGAAGATAAAGATTCCTTTTGATAAATCTTTTTTCCTGGCCAAATCCTCTTATTGTGGCAGCACCAGCAATTGATTCTCCAAAAAGATGAATTATTGGAGACTTCTGGATACTAACTATCCGAACCAATTCTCTTGAAGAAGCCATGTAATATTTCTGCATTTTATTTCAATATAAACTAAATTACGAAAACAATCTTTCACAGTTATTCAGAGGAAAAATCGAAAATAGATTTACCTGCATCCAAAAGCAAGCAACAGCTACCGGAACAACAAGAAGGAAAACTTGCCAGGTAACATTGGTCATTACAGCGACAATGCCACAGAGTTGTATTGTTGTTGAAGCAAACCCACCGAGTCTAAAAGGAATGTCAAGATCTACAACACTTTGATCAATAGAAACCTGCACATCAATAAAATCCCCAAAATCAGAAAAGTAACACAGAAACTGTGGAATTTGGTTATAATACCACATCTACATACCCGATTCAAAATTCTTCCTGCAGGAGTGGAATCAAAGAATGACATTGGCGCTCGGAACACACTTCTGAGCATATTTAAGAACAGTTTCTGTGCAGCTGCAAGACCAAAAGTTGCAACCAGAGCAGCTCGAACAAATATGAACACAGAGCTCCCGAAAGCTAAAGCCGTATAAACGATGAGAAGCAGAGTAGGATCCACTTTAGATTCGTCACCTTCAGTTTGAGGATTTGCCCAAGCCATCCACCAATTACTAGCAATCTGAAGAAATTGGAAAGCAGCTTGTGCGAGTATAATAAGAGGAATCAGAGCCCCTTTATATGCAGCACCCATGTATGACAAGTACACCTTCATGCTGACTTTTCCCTTTACTCGTTCCTCTTCTTGAACAAGCTGCTTTTTGCGGGAACGCTTAGCTTTCTTCTTCTTCTCTTTGATTGCCTTTAGATCTGAAGCAGATCCTCCCTCTTGTACTTCCTTTGCCAAAGTCTCGATGTCATTTTCAAAAACATCAGACTTTGGATTATGCAAGACCAAACTATCGCGAATAGGATTTTCATCAGAGTCTTCTGAGGAGGGACTTGGGATGTCCATTGCCTCGATTGCTTCATGGTGGGCAGACACTAAGGCCTTAAAATCAGTACCTGCTTGCAGCAGATCATCATATTTACCCGATTGAATAATCCTGCCTTCCTTCAGAACCTTTGAAACAACACAAATAAATATTTCAGAGCTTATCATAACGGAAACAGTTTGGAAACTCCTTCAACAATTTTACCTTTCTGCAACAATAGAGATAAGTTCATCACAGGCTGGTAAGCTAAACACCTAAAAGAGACCCTTTAGCAATTCTAAAAGGACCAACAGTAGCCAGAATTAATGTGTAGTAAAACCGAGAAAAAAGAGTTTCTTACCAATATTAGATCAGCTGCAGGGAGAAACTCAACTTGATGCGTTACAAAAACCACAGTTTTCTCAGCCAATGCAGATAGAATATAATCCTGTATAGCCATTAATAACCGTGTTACGCAAACGTTCAAACTCAAAATATGAAAACATGACTTGAATAGCTTCTTACCCTAAACAAATCAGAGCCAGTGTGTGCATCAAGAGCACTAAAAGGGTCGTCTAGTAAATAAATGTCAGCATCTTGATATAATGCCCTTGCAAGTTGTACACGCTGTTTCTGACCTCCGCTGAGATTTATACCTCTCTCCCCGATAATAGTTTGGTCCCCATGTGAGAAAAGCTCTATATCTTTCTTTAGGGAACATGCTTGTATCACATTCTTGTACTTTGTTTTCTCCATTGGACTGCCAAATAGAATGTTTTCTTCAATGTTACCAGACTGAATCCAAGCCGATTGAGACACATAACCAGTAGTACCACATATTCTAACCTATATAACAATTATCAGCAGTTGGATCAATGATAGCTAAGTGAATATAAGAAAAGAAAAGAAAAAATAGTGAAGCAATTGAGACAAACACCCCAAAACATTAACTTACTTCGCCAGAGATTTTTGGGATTTCCCCTAGGATGCAAGAGATAAAACTTGATTTTCCAGAGCCAACTGTGCCACAGACAGCCACACGCATACCCTTCTCCACTTTCATCTGAATCCCAGATAATGTCGGCCTTGAAGAAAAAGGGTCCCAACAAAACACACCATCTTTAATCTCTATGGCTATATTCGAAAGTCCCCGTGGAATAACAACAGTTGCATCTTCTTGAAGTTCTTCCTCCTGCAAGAACCCAGAAATCCTATCAAGAGAAACCTTTGTCTGAGCCATCATTGAAACCAGATCAGGAAAGTTCCGAAGTGGCTCCTGAAGAATTCTGAATGTCGCCAGAGCAGAAAGAACACCTCCAGCGGTAAGTTGAGTGCCTAGAAATATCGAAGTAGCGAATGTAACTGCGGCGACAAAAATGGGGGAACTCCAAAAGATAAAAGTAACAAAAGCCTGAGAATATAAGGCTTTGCGAAGCCAACCATACTCCTCTTCCCTCATTTCTTCCAATCTCACTCTATAACGATCTTCCCATGCCTGCAATTTCAGAACTCTCATGTTCCTAAGACACTCTGAGGTTTTCCTCATTCTTTCATCTTTCGCAGTCATCAACTTATCTTGATAGTCTTCCTGGACCTTAGCGAGTGGAATCGTGACAAGAATCGAGATTATTGTAGCAACCAATGTAGCTACAGCAGCTATGCCCACGCTTTTATATAGGATTGCAAGAGCAAGAACTATTTGCATCGGAAGCATCCAAATATCATGAAGATACCATGAGTAATCTCCTATGCGCTGGACATCGACTGCCATGTAGTTTACAATTTCACCGCTCGTGTGGTTCTGCTTGGCTATACTTGAAAGTTTGAGACCTTTTCGGTATACCATTGCTGTAAGAGCTGATCTAACATGCATCCCTAGGATATCAACACCCATATACCACTGGCGGGTGGTGACTGTCTCTATAAGCTTGGACGTAAAGAATATCCCAGCGAGTACGTATCCTTCATGAGGGAAAATCTCCTTCCCTCCAAGATAATCAACAAAGTAGCTGATCAAGTAAGGACCGACATAGGACACAAGAGTATTCAACCCAGCAAATACGGCATTGCAAGCAGCTTCTTTCCAAAATGATTTCATAATTGCACGAGCTAAAGAAGGAGGCTTTGAAGGATTCTCGGACTTGCATCTCTTCCAATTCGACTTCAAGACCTTGTAACTTGATTTGGCTCTATCTCTTGGTGCAAGAAGCGGTATATCCTTAAGCTCAAGCGGTCTTTTTGAACCAGCCGAGAGAAGTGGATCCAACCATGAAAGCGTAATAAGGCTAACTAGCCCAGCAGTACTATATGGAGTAACTTTAAGACAAGCTGCCTCTTCTTCAACAAGCAAAGGCTCTTGAAGATCAGAGGAGCTTCTGGTAACTTGAATACCAGAAACGCCTCTCCAGGCCAGAAAGCAGAGAAACCCAAGAGCAGGTGTAACAGCTAAATTGGCGACAACATGAGAAGAACATCTGCTCCAACCTTCAATGGCTAGCCTTCTTCCATCGACATACATAGTACAGAGGCAAATCGAAAACGCCAGGAACCACCATATCCTCACCAAGAAGGGTAGCTTCTCTGAAGACTTGTATTTCAAATGAAGAACTAAGAAGCTAAGGACAAACCAAGCTAAACTCTGAGAAGCTGGAAAGCAAAGAACAAACCAGTCACTGACTTCTCTTCTAACCTTAACCCCATCATATACTAACACCAAAACTTGGACGCCTAACACATATAAGCAACAGAGCAAAGACAGATTAAACCCAAACCCAACACTAACATGGTTAACCTCTCTTTCCAAGCTAAGATTAGAAGCTGAAACCGTATCGTCCTTAGAGAGCCTATCTCTGCCTCTTCTCACGCAGACGAGAATCTGCCTCGCGGAGACAGCAAATAGAAAGACAAGAAAGAGTAGGAGGTTGATGATGACCGAACATAGTTCCAGTAGTGGCAAATGCTCTCGAAAGATCAACGAGATCTCAATAAAATCCATGATCGGGAAAGATTTGTGATAGAGAGTTTGTTTAAAATCAACAACCGGCGGATTGTTCGAGATAGAACAAGCATCTCACCACATCCCAAAGCTCGTAGCTGCAGAAGAAGAAAAAAAACAAAGGAGAGAGAGGCGATGAATCTTATATTTCAAAGTGGAATTGACACATTGCAAATCAAAACAAAATGAGTTTCTCTGCATGACCCAACACGTAGAAGCGATCACAGAGATACAAAAATACAAACAACAAACAAACAAACAAACAAACAAAAAGGAAACTTTGGCTCTCACCAGCTCTTAATAGATCAAAATCGATATTTCCCAGAGAAGAAGATAGAGAATGAGAAGAAACAAATCAGCTGAAACCAGACGTCACTTGGGTTCTTGAGAGCAATCGAGAAGAGAGATCTCTCTTCTCTTTAATTAAAATCAACAAGAAAAAAATTAACAATTTCTTCTGTTTCTCTCTAATCCTTCATTCGCCAACGAAAAAAAATGCAAAATTTATTGGTTGGATCGATTAAAGATTGTGCAAAGTAGTGGAAGAAGATTGGGAATTTAATAAAGGAGCTTCCTTTGCCTAAAATAAAATAAAAAATAAAGGTGGTTCCTTTGGGCTTTTTGGATGCTTTCTCGTGGACTTACTGTTTTGCTTAGTGTGTGTGTTAATAATAAAGCCGTAAGCTCTTTGTGCGCTCACGATGCTTGACGTCGATGCGTCAATGTGTCTGTATGTGATCTGACTTTTTTGGTGATTTCATTTTTCAATTGTCTTTACTCTTTATGATCAAATTATTGTATTATTTGACCATATATGTTATCAATAAAAGCACTTATCATTAAACTTAACCATGGTAAGCAATGAATCATATTCCGATTCTTTTACGTTTTTATTCTCTCGATTCGTTTTATACGAAATCGCCAATCATAACTCAAACGAAAGAAATTACCATTTTGCTAATCTAAGCTGTGTCTAATTAATTGTGGGATACAATGGAGGAGGAACCTTATACGGTCCATGGAATATTCTACACGTGACGTGATGAGTATTATGTATTGTCTACAAGGCTACAAATATTACTAAAATAAAACTGTATAGGTGTCAGTATATTACAAAATACTATATAATCACTGGTTTATCAATTCCTATGTATACACATTGAGCTTTTTAAAATTCATTTGTAGAAAGTGGAGACATACACGTTATCGTTTCAATACATATATATAAAAGAAAGAAAACCAATCTATCATCTCTGCACCAAAACAATGAGACAAATGTGTCAACTTGATTAAAAGATATAAAAGAATAGCGTAAGAGTATGAAATTAATGACTTTATATATAGTCCAAAGATCCAAACTTATACTCACCACCAAATTGTTCGTATGTACTAATACTATAGTATAATTACATGCACTCTTGCTCTCAAGTGAGAGAGTGTGAGACTATTCAGATAAGCAACTATATAAGACCAACAAAAGATGATTTTTTTTTAATTCTTGCCCGTATGTGTTTATTTGTTTGTTTGTTTGGACAATATGCGGATGACGACTTACTACACATGCCATTCATGCAAGGTAATGCGTCTTACGTGGCATACCATTTTCTAATACATGTATGATTAAATGTCAATTATTGCTGACTATGCAGTAAAAAATGTGTACGTTAATATGTCCTTTGATTAATATATTACATTTGGTTATACACGGTACGTCAACACATTTCTAGTTCGCAATAGGGAATTCTACGTTCTTCCACATATAGTATTTCAAATATATATATAGACTGAATCTTCCTTCTTCCAATCAACTTATATTCTCACGAATAATAGAAATTAATTTCAACTATATATGATGATGTAACTTGGAAGAATTAAGGAGATGATGTAACAATCTAGAAGCCTTGATAGTGTATTATAATGTTATACATAAATAATGACAATTGTAATATAGTTGTTAATGCTGCGTAGTTTTTGTCATTTGCGTTTGTTTGGTATAGTAATGGCTTTGTTCAAACTTTTTTTGTACCACTTTCGGTCCATGCCAGCTCACTTTCCATTATCTTTCGTTTGCATAAATACAAATTTCAAAAAGGTAGCTTTTCTTAGATGAAAAAAAAACAGTATATATGTTGCTCAGTTCATGAACACTGTATATGAACCAAATGTCGCTTACGTATGCAAATTGTTCAATTGAGGAGGACAAACAACAACAAAAAAGATAGTGGAACATGCGATCTTCTTTAAGTTCAAACCGTGTGTAACGTGGATAATGATAGTGGTGCGTGGTCCTTTAACAAAAGAACTAATCATAGTGTAATATACCTAACACATTTCTCTCACATGTTATCTATTTGTTTTAGGTGTTGACATATGACCTAAAAGAAGCCTCTGTATTGTTGCTTAAACGCAGGCACTGCCTGGAATGTTAACAGGGCTAATTGCGAGTTATAAATATTCAGTTGTTGTAAGTCTTATCAAACTATTATTGTCTATTGATGATTTAACAAATACCAAGCCAAACACAATTTAATTCCTATCGCACTATTTTGGTAAGGTGATTGGTGATTGGTGAATGTGAATTCAATACTAAATGATGTTACAGATTGTACGGGCCAAGTTAGGCCCATTGAATGGCCCACCACCTTAAATTCAACTATGGTACTAAGAAAAGTTCTATCACTTGTCGTTTTATTTCTCACCGACCTTTTTCTTACATTGTCCCCCGCTCTCACCTTTCCTTTAGACTCCGGTGTCTCAGTCTCACTGTCACTGGAATTTATTATTCGACTCAGAAATTTCACTTTAAAAAAAAAAATCTCATGTGTGTTAAATTTGGGCCCATAATACTCTCTCATATACACACAATCGAGGCTCATGATAGCTATTGAGATCAAACCGGGACAATAGTATTAAACCGGTATTCGGTTAACGAGAGGAAATAACCGGTATCTGTCCCTCTCCCTCCAAAGAACTCGAAGCTTCTTCTTCTTCTTCTTCTCCTGCTTCTGTCGTCGTCTAGGTTAATCGAATATTTCACTATTTGCTTTCTATCTTTCTGCTGCGAATCAATGGCGCTATGGATGGACGCTGGAGCGACGCCGACCACGGAGAAGGAAAAGGCTGATCTTGAAGCTATTTCTGCTCTCAAAGAATCCACCGCCATCGAATTCAAAGTACCTCTCTCTTCTCTGGCTCGTTCGATTTTGATGTTTGATGTAGTATCGATTTCATTCCTTTGCTGTTTAAACACAGGAAGAGGGCAATGAATGTGTAAGGAAAGGGAAAAAGCATTACTCTGAGGCGATTGATTGTTACACGAAAGCCATTAGTCAGGGAGTTCTAAGTGATTCAGAGACCTCTATTTTGTTCTCGAATCGATCCCATGTTAATCTACTCTTAGGCAACTATCGGCGTGCCCTCACCGATGCTGAGGAATCAATGAGGTTATCTCCTCATAACGTTAAGGTAGTAAGCTAAACTTTCTCTTTGATTTCGTTGTACCGTTTTGGTTGGTTTCTCTGATGGGTTTCAATGCTTCAAAAGGCGGTGTATCGAGCTGCTAAGGCATCCATGTCATTGGATTTGCTGAACGAGGCAAAGTCTTATTGTGAAAAGGGAATCGAGAATGATCCGAGTAATGAGGACATGAAGAAGCTTTTAAAACTTGTGAATTCAAAGAAGCAAGAGAAAGAACAACATGAGGCTCAAGCCTCACAGGCGGTGGTGGAAGCCAAGGTTAGATTTACATGAATATCAAGCTTTAATACATTACAAGTCATTTCACTTTGAGCATTTTAGCTGACTCAGTTTTCCTTGGTTTCACTACAGGCTTGTCTCTCTGCGATCGAGAACAGAGGAGTGAAGATTGGCAAAGCAATGTACCGAGAACTCACTGGTTTGAAGAAGCCAATGTTAGATAAAAACAACATCCTTCATTGGCCTGTCCTGCTTCTTTACGCTGAGGCCATGACAAGTGACTTTGTTGAGGACTTTTGTGAAACAGACATGTTTGCAACTCATCTTGATATGATATCCTTTTGCCAGTTTCCTTTCGTTTCTTATTCTTGCATCTCATTTCGATAACGTCTATAGACTGTTCAATGCGCTTTATGTCCCTCCTTAGCGCTCTAAACATGTTTTCAGAGGACAGCCCGCCGCTGCCATGGGATAAAAACAACGAATACTCACGTGATGTTATTGAGCTTTACTACGAGGTAATCACTCCTACTTCACCCACACATCATTCATGTATTAACAAATTCTTGTTCAGGTCTTCCTGCGCTATCTTACAAAAGTATTTTCAGTCAAAATGTTTCAGCTTAGCCATTCTGTTTTTAATGTCCACAGCCTCTCAAATTCTTACATATGGCTTTCGTTTTATCCACTAGCAAGAGAATCATTTCTTTTTTTATAACACTGATGATTTAGTCGAACATCTTCAATGAAAAGTGTGTGTTATATGAAGCACTGGTAGTAACATCAGGATCTTTCTTTTCTCTAGGCGAGTTCAGGAACTCCATTGCCTAGGAGTAGAGTTCTCCAGTATCTTTTAGAAGGTACAAAAGGTTCTCAAGCTGAAACTACCGGAGAAGAGGACACAAGCGCAACCAAAACACCCTCCTACCGTAAGGATCCTAAACTTGTGATATGATATGCATTTTGCATTGCCAATCATTCTATATAACATATATTCCTTGAATTTGGGTGAAAGTGAAAGGTTCTTCGGGTATGGTTAAAGTGAACGAGAGAAGAACATTGCATGACGTGTTGAAAGAACCTAAGTTTGTCATCCCTGAGATTCCAGGTTTGTTTGTATGATCACATTGGCGTCTGTTTTCTAACAGTTGCTACAGACTTCGTTTGCGTCATTAACGCCTCTCTTCTTGTTTTTTGGTTGGTTACAGTCTTTTACATCGTATCAAAGAGGTCCAAATTCTACAAGGACTTTACCGCTGGAAAATGGACTCCACCAAACTAAAGAATTGAGTTAGAAAGAGAATAGTTGATGATAATTTTTTGCAGCTTCTTTTTGTTGTTGGTTGTCGTAATCTATTACTGTTACCGTTCAAAGACACAAACCTGTTCTGAGTTATGGCTAGGGCTCCGCCACGTCCAAACTTTTCTAGGTAACGAAAGTAAAAAACCAAGGGGAAAAAAACGATCTTACAGAGGAAAAAACGTGGTTACAATCTTAGTTACAAACTACAACATCAATTTATCAAACAAAAAAACATCTTTTTTTTTTACATTTTTCTGAAGTCATTTTAAACAACAAACTCAGAAACCTGCTTCATTTCTTTTTTGTTTTTTTAAAGAAAAGGGTTTGCAAATGGAAGATAGGCCATCCCAACCTACGGCCCTCAACAGTATATAAGAAAATAAGAAAAAGATACCACCAGCTCGTGAATGGAAAAAAGCTTCTCAGGTTTGGAATCGCACAGCGGGTAGGACAACTAAAAGCACCGCGAGCAAACAGAACGGGAAGAATAACCCGAAAAGAAACAAAGGAAGGTAAATAGTCCCGCAATGCAAGATCTGTCTATGAGAGTGTGTATATAGAATGGTTGAGACCCAAATTCTTCCCTGTCTAGCATTCTAACGCATAGGTCTGCACCTGTGGTTCAAAATTTTTCCAAGGATGGAAATCGAAACATTCATATGTTAGTTCAAAAAGATTCGTTTGCTTTCATTCATCTTTTATTATTATTTCAAGAAGATCAACCTTGTTAATAATTCTACCTCGGCCAAGTTCTCATCGGGAGAGCTATTTGGTGCAGTGAGATTGGACGCAGCAGCTGTGTTGTACCGGAAGATCCTTAGTTTTCCCTCCTGAGATAAATATTGAGCAAATATCAATACAAGTCAACATTTTAGCGCCGAGAAGTTTTTCACATTACGATTTAGGATTAATTACCTTTGTTCCATAGACAAGACCTCCCCCAGGAGAAGGATGAAAGCAAGCAACATTAACTTCATCCTCTGAGCTTGGAAGTACTCTCACCAGTTCCATATCTGAAACTCTGTAAATCTGAAGGAATAGAAAGGGAAAAACACAGTCTAAACTCTTGTATGATATTCCAAGTGTATATAGTTAATGATATAAAATGGCATCTGCTAAACATTGTTCTGCTGGTCTAGAAATTCATAACTACTGGAGCATAGACGTTACCTCCAAAACTGTGAAAAAATGTGATGTTGTTTCTCCATCACTCACAATGCTCTTCAAAAGAGAACCATGACGACGACCATATGCAAGCAGAATGTGCTCGGAGGTTGGTGAGAACTGCACGGAAATTTTTAATTATAAAGTATTTCATCACAAAAATACAAGTGAACAACTCTATTTACTATTAGGGGTGAAATCTCAAGGAACTTTGCAGTTATGAAGTACTTGAACAATGTTATGTCTAGAAAAAAGTTGCAACAGAGACTTATGTCTAACAAATTTATTTAATCCAACCAAATTGTGGCTAACCTGGATAGAGGTTAAGCAATGTGCAGCCCTAATTGCCCGGGACACAAGTACCGAACCAAATCTGCAGACATACATAAGACATTTTCTCTTGAGTTTTTTTTTGTTTTGTGCTGTGTAAAATTTTGAAAAAGGTAACAAGAAAAACAATTGGAAGTAGCACTTACGATTCTTTTTCCAGAGAATACACACGAAGTTCATACATGACTTGATGTGCTGTGACAGGATGTCGAGTAGGGGAAGTTGCAAGCCCTGAGTCTTGTTGGACCAGTGTCTGCAAACTTGGATCTGTCTCAGCATGAGGAATAACGCATGCAACACAGGCTGCTAAATATCTCCCACATGGAGAAAAATGGGCTCCCATCTCACTGCAACGATAAACACACACATCATGTATCTCCATCAAAAGGAGAAATATTATATAGCATCACGATCATCTAAGATCGTACAACGATATAAGGAGAAATTTTACCTGCAAAGAACAGCATGATGTATTGTTAATCGACATTTGTCAGACTTCAGTATTGAACATGGGTCTTTGATGTCATGTGACCACACTCTCAGTTTGACAGTACAAGGCAACTCTGCAGCAGCAATTGAACTAGCCAGTTCAGAAGGGATTCTGTTTACCACAGGTTGAGCATCAGCTCCTTCATGTTGAGTGTTACGAGAGGAACGACCTTCTGCTAAACCAGATCCTGCGAAGCGGGACTGTAGAATTCGGTCCCGGGAGTCACCTCTTGCAGAAACCCCATATAAGTTAACACCACCAGGAATTTCTAATGACGCTACTCCAGCCTCTAGACTGGCTGTGGATGAATGAGATGCTGAAGAAGAACCCATATAAGGAGTTGAGTTGACGTGACCACTACTACCAGTAGGAAGAGCCACTGAATTAGCACCAGCTTGGCTTTGAGCCATCAACCACCCTTGTAGAAAAGGTAGCTCCCAGGAACCTCTGTCTCTAAAGTGAAATAACTGCTGAAGTTGTCCAAACTCCAGTAAATCTGGTTGACTTGAAACTTGACTGGGAACTCTATTTCTTCCAACAGGTTGAGCTTCATCTACATCCATGGCATCAACTGCAGTAGTAGAATTTCTAGCTCCTGCTTGGGTAGCAAATGTATTACTAGCAGAGTTGTCTGGGACATGATAGGAACCAGAAAGATCAGCAGACGTAGCCATGGGAAGAGGAGAAGGCGAAATTGTTCTGCTGCCATGTTCTACAGAACTTTGATTACTCTGAAACCTTGTTTGTGCATTCCTTGGACCAGTAGTACCACTAGAATATAGTATTCTTGGATCATCCGCAGAATATGAAGGCAAGAGCAAATACGGTAATGGCACAAGTGGCAGTTCGGCTGCCAAACTGGTACGACTGCCACTTTGTGTGTTGGTGAAGAAAATAGCAGGGGGCGGATATCGCAAATAACCTGGAGATGTTGATCTTGTCATTGCGGAATCTGATGAATCAATGTCAGTCACCTGCCATTTATAGTTAATAGAGTAAGCCCACAAAGTGGCAGAACATTAACTCAATCCTCAATATGTAGCTCACCTCAGCAGTCAAGAGAAGAGGAACCCCATGTGGATGAAAGTGTACAGCTCTCAGGGACCGCCTTGTCTTCAACACAATTGCTGGTGCCGAGTCATCCCCTCCCTTATTATAATGCCATATGTGCAACTTCAAAAGGAAAAAAAAAGTGCATTAGTCAAACTTTAAGAGACCGTTAGATCAGATACTTTATTCTGAGAGGATAAGCCACCTGCAACTAGCTAGCGTTTCATGAGAGATTCAAAGGGAATAAGATACCTTATGACCAGATGCAACAGCAAGTAATTCACCTCCAGCGTGGAAAGCAATGGAAGCAATAGGTCGATCTGTTTAGTGAAGGAGGAAGAGGGACGGAGTTAATTATATGAAAAAGTAGAAGAGGAAAAAGACAAAAGAATATTGCTTGGCGCTTACAGAAATCATGAGTTCTGATACACTCCCCAGTTTTTGCATTCCATAAGCGCACCTCATGATCTAAACTTCCACTAGCAACTATTTCTGAGTGGCGCGGGTGAAATCTGACCTGTAGAGAACTTAATAACATTAGATATTAAAGCAGTAGATATAACGCAAAGGAAATTATCTAATTAAGCAAACCAAAATCAACTTAATTCATTGCAAGTATTGACTAACATGCTACACCTAAACAAAAAATATAACAAAATTGACACCAATGACAAAGATAGCCACCAGAAATCATTTTCATGAGAAAAGATTGACTAATCTAGAGACGGTTCTGGTCAAGTTAGTGCTACCTAGTAACCATGATAAATCAAAGAGTCAATGAAGTTAAGAGAAAAGAGATAGCATTCTCTAACTCACCACCCAGGGTGTCCTTCGATGGCCAGTCAATATTTTTAAGCATTTTCCTGTCTCACAATCAATAATTTTTACAGTGTGGTCACCACTACAAGATTAAAAATACAAAAAAAAACTCATTAGCAAACAAAAAAAAAATTCCAACAAATACGACTCATGATACTTACTGTGTAGAAGCAAGAGTTCTTCCATCTGAACTAAAAGCTGCTGCAATCGTTGACCTTGGAGGAGGTACAAGAGGACAGTATTTAGCAGATAAATGCTGCAATGACTCTGCCTCAACCCTACATGTAGGGAATGCAGTTTACATTCAGATGCCCGAAAGGAGGCAGGGATCACATCAAAAAGAGAAGCGAAGAAGTGACGAACGAAAGGTACCAAGAAATAAGATTAAGTCCCTGCTCTCTCACTGGTTCGCTAGTGGTTCCACACGACGAATCAGCATCACATCGGCTTTCACCCCACCGTTTTCTTGGAACAAACTTTGTGTTTGGTGAAATTTCCCTCTGGACTAGTAACTTGAAGACACTCCTACACCTGAATAATCACACTCAAACCATATTATGAGTGATCCAGCCAGATCAGCAGCTGACAGAATTAGTCTGGGCACCGCAAAACATGAAATTATAGGCTGCAAGTAAGATACACTTCCAAGCCATTCTGTTGTCTACTTGTCTTAACTGCTGAAACTAGCACAGATTCATCAAAAGCCGCATAATTGTCCTTGTGAACAAGATTAGGGTTCCAAAACTCTATATTACATGAGATCTATCACTTCAAACTGTTTGTATAGCCATCGTAAAACAAAATTCAGAAATTAGCATCCGAATTTTAAACGATCTCCTAAATAAGCCTTCCAATTACGTGATCTAACGCTGGATCTCCTAAACATGAACAAAGTAGTTCCTAGTTTCTATAATTCAAAGGCATCAAAAAGGTTCTACTACAAGAATCCATAATTCAAACTCAAGTCAATAAGCTAGTCCTGACCTCTGGCGATGGACATTAGCCACTGGTTTTGCTGAAGGTATCATCGACCGAGGAGAAGATTGATCGTTTAACCAGATAGATTCCGTCATCACGAAAGCCGAAATTCATATCAATACCCCATTTGACAGAGAATCCATAGATGCGGACGAAACCCTAACAAGACGATCTTCGTTGAAAACAAGGCCAAATCGCCGATCTAATCTGCCTGAATTTCCTCGCCGGCGGCTCCGTCCTCTAGATGGGTCGGGATTATTTACGGTGAAGAGCTACGAAGATACCTAAAAGGAAAAACAGGAGGCCATAGCTGAGGATGGTCTGCGATACATTAAAAGGATCTCCTTTTTTTCTCTCTAATTGGAAATGCCCTGTTCTTGATTATCTAAACACAATCTTCATAATTTTAAACATACCCTTATATTTTCTTTATTTCATATTTTTACCCTGATAAAAACTTATAGAACACTGTAACCCTATTTGTAATCCTAATATATAATTTTGAATTTTTGATAATTCCTCGATTGATCCAAATAATATTTGAGATTTATCTGAAAAATTAGTTGCTATAATAATTCGTAATATATCTTATCATGGACACGAAGGAGGATTGAATCGCAATTCATACAATGTTGGCAAATTCTTAAATTTAATGAATCAGTAGGGGTATATTAATTGAGTTATGTCTTATGTGTAATTTGTTTTACACACTTAACAAGTTCATCACGCGGGGACCAAAAACGAAAAAACTACAAGCAGTTAGCAAACTTTTGTAATGAACAGCAAAGCATCCTAATCATTAACACAACAGGTTCGGTACAATGCCTTAACCGGTTCGGTCTTTCATTCATGTGTTCAAACACCGGTTGTTAACCTAACCGAAAACATAATAAATACATACAACCAATAAATCGTACCAAAAACTAAAGTCCCTAGTAATCTAAGAAGACGATAAATAGTTAAATACACTCTTGACATGTTCTAGAGCAAGCTATCGGCTCTAGACGGCAACCGTCTAAAGAAGCTAAGCCCTCGCGACGGAAGTTTCCTCCTAAACCGAGGAGGTCTCAGATAATACAAACCGGAAATAGCTACTGTCAACTTAACCGGCACAGTGTAAAATCCAACTGCCGCCAATAAACAGAACATCAAGAAGAGAAACGTAGCACGTGGATCACGCCAGCTTAGCAAAGCTTGTACCCTCTCTCCCTGACTTGCCATGTCACCAACCACTGTCTGAACCCTCCCGGCGATGCTCCTAACTCGATCGTATCTCATTCTCACAACATCAAATCCTCTGCTTGTCGGAAATGTGTCAAACTCTTCATCAAGTTCATCGGGAAACACAGTTTCTGCGTGAGAGATACGCGCGTCCATGTGCGGTGGATATCTAGACCGCCGCCTGAAACGCCAAACGCCAACCGCAGCCGTGTAAAGAAGCAAACACGGCAATAGAAGCTCCGGAAACAGAACCATAAACAAGAAAGCCAAAACAAAAACCGTCGAGTAAACCGGTTTACTCCAACTTCTCATAACTTCAACCAACTTAGCAACCGCGACCAAACCGGAAATCACGTTAACCAGTCGGAAAAAATTAGCTTTGCTCCTTCTCATACTCCAAACATGGAAATCATGATCTAGCATATATTCCACAACCTCACGACCCAATGGTGGCTCAGCTCTACTCAGCCTGGCCGCAACCGCGTTTAGCGTTTGATACCGCAAACGTTCAAGCATATGGACGCCTAACGGCTGAGTATAATGCATCTTTGGAAGCAATGGTAACGCATACATATGAAGCATGTTAACAGCGTTACCGCAAGATAATCTAACCGCTAAATGAAGCTCACCTGTTTTCTTTACTCCAGAGGGATGCAACACAATCAATGGATACGAATGCGTGTAAACCCGTCCTGTCTCTAGCGTAGACAACCTAATCCTAACCTTTCCAATCCGCACATCCCGCGAGTTGTTATTTTCATTAACACGTGCATTATCGAATACACCGACGGTAACAACTGTGCACGGGTCATACACTTCCCAAGTGTACTGCTCGTTCCACTTAGGACAAAGACTGTCCACAACAGTTCTTGTTCTGACCCATTTAGGCCCATACTTAGCCACGCAGTACGAGTCCGCGATTCCACCGCATTTCCCGTCCCTAACCTTCATAGGCATCAAACCAGTTGCACTAAGAATCCCAATCTCTAAAAGCCCTACTTGCGGTTTCCAAAGCTCTTTCGCAGTCGGTCTAACATCACTGTTATACATTGTTGCCTCATCCAAAACATGGTAGCCACCGTCTAATGACAATCTAAGATGAATCCTAGAACCAAACCGGTTGTTATTGTTGCCGTTATCTAGGCTAAACCATCTTGAACCAACCAGTGTATCTCCTGTTCGTCTTTCAACAGCGGAAATCGGAATCTGAACCCTCCCAACAGCCACATCGTTTTGTCCTCCTATTGCACCACCATTAAGACGATCCTCTACAACAACTGTAACGCAATCCTCAAACGGCTCTGCAACTACAAACATCAAATCCTCATTCCAATAAGGATTTGAAAAGCTCTTTGTGGGGATTGCAGATGCGATTGCAGTTCTCAGTATCTGACTCCCTACTTGAAGCTTCGCCGAAAGCTCTGGAAACCTCATGAGACTTGATCCCTTGTCCATAATTGCAACATCTTGAGCCTCAATCACTGATATCCTAAGATACCATAGCTTAGGAGACAAGTAAACCTTTGATTTGATCGATGAGAGTTCCTCGATGTGAACATTTCCAGCCTTTGAATGCCACGCCTCCGCAAAAGCCTCATCAGCTTGAGTCCCGAACCACACCGAAACCATAAGCTCTCCATTACCTCTACCGCCGTTTCTATTCTCTATCTTGTACCATTGCGGAGCTAACGGACTATCCGGAGGAACGCGGGTTGGGATCTCGCTTAAATCAAACAAGACTCTACCCGTATACTCATCTTTATTACCTTCTTTAACGAAAAGCTCAACTACGGATGATTGAATTCTTTCTTTGGAAAAGACAAATACTTGATTCCACTCTGGATTACTGGAATTTGAACTCACCTTTTTAGTAACTCCCCTGTAATTACCCAATTTCACTTCCGACACGACTTCGCCTAATACCGACAAGTCCTTAGCTTTCACGATATTAACATAAAGGTACTGCATTTGCTCAACTAGATCATAAGTGGAGCTTGTTTTGTCCTTGTGACTACTCAAACCGCCAAGACCATTACTTGTTCCTCCAAGACATGGCTTTGTCTCTTTAAGCGAAAACTCACTCGACCCGTTAGAGTAAACGATGGGTCTGGGTCCGGGTCCGGGCATTGGACTGGGAAGAGCGGTTATCACGAGAGGCTTTATCTCACTTTGGTGTGGATAAAACGGTAGCATCCTCTGTCCTTGACCGTTCTGCTGACTTTGTTGTTGATTTCCTCTGTTGTGATTGTGAAGAGAAATTTGTTGCTGTTGTTGTTGCTGCTGTTGTTGAATCGCCATGGAAGAGCTCACGTTCTGTACTTTTTTGCTTTTCTTTGAACCACCCGACCTGTTAACCCGACGGACATTCTCACCGTTCTCCGCCGTTGTGGTCATGTAGTGTTTGACGCTGATTTCTCCACGCACGGAAGAGAAAAGGCTTCTCTTTTCAAGAGTGTAGAGCTGAACGACTGACTCTCCTTCTCTTCCAACGCTGGAACCCAAAACCCTAACCTTTCCCAAGAAGTTTCTACTGTTAGAAGAACGCTTCTCGTTGTATACGTTGATTTCTAGGGCTTTGTGTCTGAGGTCGTTGACGTCAATAACGTGGAAGACGAGCTTCTCGTTCCAGATTGGGTTCAAGTCTTTGGGTTTGACCTTAGTCCGGAGACGTTGGTTCTCGAACTGCACTTCCACAAAAGGTGACGAAGAATCTTCGCCATCTTTTGGCATGAGATTGTGGGCCCCTACTATCTCCACCACGAGCCTCTCATTGCCAGTGCCGGTTTTAGCTTCAGTCATTACCGGTTAGAAACAAAGAGATAACAACACCAATGGAGAAGATTAAAAGCACAAGACAAGTGAAAAGACAGTGACTAGAGAGAGAAAGATAGAGTTATAGAGTCTTTGTGTATGCAGCAGACATTAACAAGAGAGGGCGTGCCAAGGAGAGAATCTGGATTTTGTATTTTCTTACAATATTAAACTACGTCTCAGATATTTCTCAATTTTAACTTTTAAAAGATTTTTTTATCATGACAGTTTTGAATAATGAATAATAGGTTGAGTTTGTAAATTAGCAACAACAAAAAAAAATATACGAACGATAGCTTTTCAATAAATAGAAGAGAACATAAAGGAAGGGAACTTCGGAGAAAGGGACATAACAGCCTCGAGCTTCACGCACCTGGTCGCGCGTGGATTTAACAACGTGTCTCAACCAATGGAATGGCTCTGCTCTGTACTTACCGTCTGCTTTTTGCTTTCCTCCTGATCCAGTAGGACCCATTTTATTTCCTCTGTACAATTAAAAACGAAAGAGACATCTATAAACGTGGTATTCACGCGCGCTTAGACTAACGCGTGAGGAATAATGAAAAGAACAGGCTCAACCTTCGTGGCGGGTCAAACCTCAAAGGTCTATAGAACAACAATTTTGTCTCAAAAGAGTATTCGTCAGACCTCAGAAAACATTTATTGTACTATAATATTAGTAATTCTTGTATTTTGATATTCTTTAGCTTTAGTTTTCAGGATAAGTGGGGATTTTTATAAAAATTTGTAATTATAAACCATAGATTTTATTTTTCCCCAATAAAAATATTACAATGTACTGATGTAGTGATTAGTGAGTAAATTAATACTCCCTTTGCTTTCCACGAGCAGAGCTTAGAAAAGGTTTTGGACTTGAGTTTGCAGGTCTGTCCTTGTCCTTGTGTACATAACGTTCTTCTTGCTTTTTTAGAGTTCCCAAAAAACCAATAATATATCGGCATTTATTTCATTTGTTACACTTGTATTTTCATTTTTGGTTTCATGGGTTGTATGTCTTGCTTCTTTCTTTAATTTTCTTTTTTTCTTTAATTTTGTTCTGCAGACTTTGTGCATGCCAGTGTTAAATAACAAAATCAAAACAATAATAATAATACAAACTTCGTCCTTGTAATGACTGCCGCGTGGCATCCAGTTCATAGTCCTCGTAAATCCCACTTGTGCCTTGTGAGACCTCTGGCTCTCATCACACAACTCAAAAATTCAAAATACGTAAACAACTGTCATGTTGAATCACGATGTTTAAGTTTTACTTACCAACACTACACGATTTACCTTTTATTTTCTAACCGTACGAGCTAAACGCACATAAATATTCTTTAGTTTGTCTCGGGCAACGTATATTATATTTTGTTCCACAAAAACGATAGGATTCTAGTTAGATAAAAAGTTTCATCCCAAGTTAAAGTGACCGTATATGGACTTGACGTTAAAGCCCAATATATTGTGACAAAAGAAAAACTCAACACTGATAAAAGGGGCCCATATATTATTGTCTGCGAGGGAACCTTACTAAGTCATATGCTACATGGGGATGATAGTTGATGATTGTCTGCGAGGGAATCTGGATACTATATGTTTTAAATTAAAGAATTGTGATTTTACATATAATGAGCACCTGTTGTATCAAAAAAATCAATCAACATGTCTCACTAAAAAAAACAAAAAAACTGTTATATGAGTTGTATATTATTACTACTGATTTTAAAAAGAACAAATAATTAGATAATTGATTTTTTTTGTTATGTAAGAAATCGGACAAAATTAGTTTTTCCGCGTCCGAAATACAAGCTCGTAATAACAAAGAAAAGACAGGGGTAATTTGGGGATGTAATTGTCATAATTCAACGTCTACTTATGATGCTGTCATTTTAATTAAAGTAAATATTTTCTCCAAAAACAAATCCCAAAGGTGGGGGAGGTAAGGGAAGAGGGAAGCACGAAAGCCAAAATAAAACGAAACTTTTTTTTATAATCTGAGAAAGTTTGCGACATTACAACAATCAGAAGAATCAACGCGTTTCGGTTTTGCTAATTCCCTTTATTTTTCTGGGCATTGAATCTGGTTTCTTGAAGCATTCTCGTATACGCATTGTCGGTGTATTTGTCGGTGTATTGGAAGGCTTAGTTACAAAGAAGAAGTTCAATGTTGCTCTGATTTCAGCTAGATCCAGAGAATAAGCAAAATAACATTGAGTTTCTTATTCGTTAAACAATAATGGTAAAGGTTTCTTTCATTCATGGGTTTTTCATGTTTTTTTTTTCGTGATTGCATTTAAATTCGTTTCGTTTTATGATGATGGATAGGGTTTATGTTTTGATTTATTTCCTCGTGTGATGTCGTTTTTGATTGAATCTGAGTTTTGTAATTGAGTCATTGATGATGAGTTTTGAGTTTGGCGATTGTGATTTTTTTTTTCAATCTTTGAGCTGTTTCGAGTCATGGCATCGTTGAGTCCCTGTACGACAGAGATTTGACTTCAATTCAGACGTGTCTGATAGAGTTTGGTGCTTAGTCCTATAACTTGTCTGATTCTCTATTTAGCTACTAGTGGTTACAGAGACGTGTAGGTACATTGCTACGGTTTCAAATTACCTTAAAAGCCGAAATTCTATATGCTATTTGAACCTAAATGCAAGTTTCTTGATTGCACATTAGGAGATGCAATCTTCGAAGCTTTGAGTTTGTTGTAATGTTATTTGAGCGTGAGGCTACGTTCTGCTTTCTAACATCATGTTTACAACTGTTAAAACGAAGTGAAATAGCTTAACCAGTTCTTGTTTGCATTTCTGGTCTGGAGATTTTATTTCCTTTTGACACCCTTTCTTTCCTGCAGGTTGCTACCTTCAACCCTGCAGTTGGGTCCCATGTGTGGGTGGAGGACCCCGATGAAGCATGGTTAGATGGTGAAGTTGTAGAGATCAACGGTGACCAGATCAAAGTTCTCTGCGCTTCAGGAAAACAAGTATGTGCTCTATTATCCTGCTATTTCACTTGAAAGGCTTGCCAGTTGTTCCTCTGCAATCTGTGTTTGACTTTGGAAGCACGAGAAGCTTTTACGAAAACCTTTTTTTTTTCTTTGGAAACCACAGGTCGTTGTTAAAGATTCCAATATTTATCCAAAAGATGTTGAAGCGCCCGCATCTGGGGTGGAAGATATGACAAGGCTGGCTTATTTACATGAACCTGGAGTCCTTCAGAATTTGCAATCAAGATATGATATAAATGAGATTTATGTGAGTAACTTCACTGAGATTTATCTTCTTGTGTGGGTAGAAACACATGTACTGTATATGTGTACCAAGCACAAGCGAGAAGCTATTGCATCTCCGTGTTATTTACGATTTGTTGTAAGACTGAATCCTCGTTTTACTTTCAGACATATACGGGAAGCATACTGATTGCTGTTAACCCGTTTAGAAGACTTCCGCATCTATATAGTAGCCATATGATGACTCAATATAAAGGTGCTTCCCTCGGTGAGCTGAGTCCACATCCTTTTGCCGTTGCAGATGCTGCATATAGGTAATTTAGCGCAGACTCTTCGAATAATTGCTTTCCGATGTTATTATTAATGTAGTTGGACTGTTTGCTTGGTGTATTCTATTGCAGACAGATGGTTAATGAAGGAGTTAGTCAGTCTATCTTGGTTAGCGGTGAAAGTGGTGCTGGTAAAACTGAAAGCACAAAGTTGCTTATGAGATATCTTGCCTTCATGGGAGGGCGAGGTGCTGCTACCGAAGGAAGGACTGTCGAGCAGAAAGTGTTAGAGGTGAAAGAATAGTTACACATGTCTTTTTTTTTTGTATATATAAAGAATGGTCAGATCTTTGTCTTATCACAGACTCAGAGTTAATTTTGCATTAGAAACTGGAGTAAATAATAATACCAAAACTTCAGAATTCCAGTGGCCTAGATTGGCTTATTGCGTTGATCTGTTTCTTATTACTTCTTATATTTACGTTTCATACAGTCGAATCCTGTTTTAGAAGCATTTGGAAATGCAAAGACTGTTAAGAACAATAATTCCAGGTAAGGAGGTTTCCTTGTACTGTGCTTCGCATTCTTTCAATTATATTTAAGTTTTTTTTGTGTGTGAAAGGTTTGAAATTATTTCTTTGTGTATTTTATAGTCGATTTGGTAAGTTCGTGGAGATTCAATTTGACCAATCGGGGAGGATATCTGGAGCTGCTATAAGAACTTATTTGTTGGAAAGATCACGTGTTTGCCAGGTGTCCGATCCCGAAAGAAACTATCATTGTTTCTACATGCTTTGTGCTGCACCAGAAGAAGTAAGTTTTAGATCAAAATTAACTTTTAAAATGACCAGTGAAGTAGCTGCTGATTCTCAGCGTACTAAAATGTATACTTATTTCTACTTTCAGGATGCTAAGAAGTTTAAGCTTGGTGATCCTAAGATATACCACTATCTCAATCAGTCTAAGTGTATACAATTGGATGCTATGAATGATGCGGAGGAATATCATGCAACAAAAAAGGCTATGGATGTCGTCGGGATCAGTTCCGAAGAGCAGGTACCTCCATCTGTTAAACATAGCAAAACCTGATATGTTATCTTGATCACCAACTTCTTAACATTTCCGGCATGCCTTTAGGATGCAATTTTCCGTGTTGTGGCTTCCATTCTGCATCTTGGGAATATTGAATTTGCTAAAGGGACAGAGATTGATTCATCAATTCCCAGAGATGAAAAATCTTGGTTTCATTTAAAAACTGCCGCCGAGCTTCTCATGTAAATGGCTTGACTTATATAGACTGAAGTGGGTTGCTTCTGTATGTGACTGAAGTGGGGATCCTTACTAGCATATTCTTTTGCTGCAGGTGTAATGAAAAGTCACTTGAGGATTCTCTATGCAAGCGTATCATGGCAACCCGGGATGAAACAATCACAAAAACTCTCGATCCAGAAGCCGCTCTTCTTAGCCGAGATGCTTTGGCAAAAGTCATGTACTCAAGGTTGTTTGACTGGTGAGTTTCTCTGTTCTCAACTGACGAAGACATTCTCAGTAGCTAATTCTCTTCATTTGAAGAAATAAGTTTGAATTGTATTTAGACAGAACTGTTTTATACTAATTATTTTTCTGTCTATGCAGGCTCGTTGAGAAGATTAATACTTCAATTGGTCAAGATCCTGATTCAAAGTACTTGATTGGTGTTCTGGATATATATGGATTCGAGAGTTTCAAGACAAACAGGTGCTTAACCGGTATGCCTGTTGTTTTAAGATTGCATAGATGTGTTTCGTAACAATAACAGGTCTACATTGGAATTCTGGTTGTTTAACATAAATACGGAAATTTAAACTTGTCTCATGTCGTTGCTTGTACATAGTGTTCTATATTGGTCTGATCCATTTCATCGTCAAGGCAGTGATGTTTCTAACATGGACGGTTGAGATTTTTCTAATTCCTATTGTTGTTTGAGCTTGTGACTCTACCCTGCTCAACGTGATTCGAAAGGGACTACTATTAGATAAATGAATTATACTGATGAAACATATCTGTAGGGAAAGTATTGACTGTGTGACCGTCAAAGAACTTATGACCACGTTGGATCCTAGATTGTCGTTGTTTATTGTCCCACTGCTTACTGTTGCAAGTATTGTTTTGCAGTTTTGAGCAATTTTGCATCAATTTGACTAATGAGAAACTTCAGCAGCACTTTAATCAGGTTTTGATCAAATAAGCTCTTTCATTTTTTTCAATTTTGGCCTTTTGCATTTATGCAGTTTTTCTAACTTGTGTAACATCGTACTATGCAGCACGTCTTTAAAATGGAGCAAGAGGAGTATAAAAAAGAGGAGATCAACTGGAGCTATATTGAGTTTGTTGACAATCAAGATATTTTAGACTTAATAGAAAAGGTTATCTGTGATTATCTCTATATTTTCGTTCATGCACAGTGATCTTTGAATGTGGCAACTAACATGTTTTAGGATGCTCCTAAAGCTTCTAAGCCATCCCAAATTGTTCTCTTAGATTTTTATTAGTGATGCTTTTTTTAACCTTAGTTTTGATTGCTATCGATGTTGTTAATGTCATTAATATTGTATGTTATGACTCTCAATTCATTAATTGCTAATCCTTGCTTGTGTTTTTTTTTTCAGAAACCCGGAGGTATTATTGCTCTTCTAGATGAAGCTTGGTGAGTTTGAAACCCAATATTAGATGCTTAATCCATGCTTTGTTCTGCTTATAATTTACTTTTCCAATATTTTTATATTTGTTTTAAGAGAAATGTAGCTGACGTGATGATTTCGTTTTGCAGCATGTTTCCTAGATCAACACACGAGACATTTGCTCAGAAACTATACCAGACATACAAAAACCACAAGCGCTTTACCAAGCCGAAATTGGCTCGTAGCGACTTCACTATTTGTCATTATGCTGGTGATGTGAGCATCTTTTGCTTATCTGCTGCGTTCATTGGTTAAAATGATTTTGAAAAGATATACAAGAAAGTCAATAATTGGTTTGTAAATATCTCGTTTAACAACCTTGAGTGTATTGTTCCAGGTCACGTATCAGACTGAACTTTTTCTAGACAAGAACAAGGATTATGTTATTGCTGAGCATCAAGCGTTGTTAAATGCTTCTACATGTTCATTTGTTGCAAATTTGTTCCCACCAGTATCTGACGATTCCAAACAATCAAAATTCTCCTCTATAGGTACCCGTTTCAAGGTGAGTCTGATTTTGGTCTCCACTTTCATCTTAGCATGTTTTAATCTTTATTTCTTAATGTTACTGATTTCATATTTATGCTTTTTTGCAGCAACAATTGGTATCATTGCTTGAGATTCTCAATACAACGGAGCCACATTATATCAGATGTATAAAGCCTAATAATCTTCTGAAGCCTGGAATCTTTGAGAACCAAAACGTTCTACAGCAATTGCGTTGCGGGGTGCGAATGACATCTCTTTTCGGTTATATATCAAGCTTCTCCTAAAAATTATTAAATCCCCAAGATTGATTGTATTTTGGGTGTTTTTCTGACCTCAGGGAGTGATGGAGGCAATCCGGATTAGTTGTGCTGGTTATCCTACTAGGAAGCACTTTGACGAGTTCTTGAACAGATTTGGTATCATTGCTCCACAAGTGTTGGACAAGAAGTAAGATGTCTCTTCCTCATCGGATAGCCTTCAATGCGAGGTTATTTTCAATGACTTGTCTTGCTGACTCCTCTTTTCTTTTTACTAGTTCTAATGAGCCAGCTGCCTGCAAGAAGCTTCTTGATAAGGCGGGACTTGAAGGATATCAGGTAATTTCTTTAATTAGCAGAATATTGTTTGTCAGTTTCTTCAGTCTGCTTCTATGATGAGTTACCTGAGATTGGAAACGTTTTCTTTTGTAGATTGGTAAATCAAAGGTTTTTCTTAGGGCTGGACAAATGGCAGACTTGGATACTAGAAGAACTGAAATCTTGGGAAGATCGGCGAGCATTATCCAAAGAAAAGTGCGATCATATCTTGCGCAGAAAACTTTTATCCAACTGCGTATTTCTGCTACACAAATCCAAGCAGTTTGTAGAGGTATTTAGATTGTCATCTTCTTATTGTTTGTCTTGGTTTTTTACTTTACTTCTCAAACTAACTTGCAAACTTATGGGTCACTCTTTTTTCAGGTTATCTTGCTAGAAGTATATACGAAGGCATGCGCAGGGAAGCTGCTGCTTTGAAAATCCAGAGAGACTTGCGTAAGTTTCTGGCCAGGAAAGCTTACACTGAGCTATTTTCTGCTACTATTTTAATTCAAGCGGGTATGCGTGGTATGGTTTCCCGAAAGGAATTGTGTCTCAGAAGGCAGACTAAAGCTGCAACCATAATCCAGGTATGATGTTGTAAAATTAATGAAGTATGGTGCTGTCAAGTTTGACTGCTCATGGACCACTACTATTCATCATTAGACTGCATACTACCAAGAAAACAGTCGAATAACAACATGAATAGTAGTTTTTCTCTGTGTGGCGTTCTAATCGTGACAACCCATTTACATTACAGACCCGGTGTCGCGTATACTTGGCTCGGCTGCATTACCGAAAACTAAAGAAAGCAGCCATCACGACACAATGTGCATGGAGAGGAAAAGTTGCGCGGAAAGAACTCAAAAATCTTAAGATGGTGAGATGTGGTTTCTTTCTTCGTTTTGTTTTGCTTCTTTTGTCTGATCATCTTACTACTTGGTTAAAATCAACTATTTTCTGAAGTTGACTTCTTAAGATATTGTTTTGCATGAAAACTAACACAATTTCTGTTATTCATTTAACACAGGCTGCTCGAGAAACAGGAGCTCTTCAAGAAGCCAAAAACAAGCTAGAGAAGCAAGTTGAGGAACTGACATGGAGATTACAGTTAGAAAAACGAATGAGGGTGAGTTTTCTCTTTCCTCGTCAAATTGACCTCTGATTTCCTGTGGGTTTCCTGCACGTAATCAAAATTGCTAAACTACCCTCTCTTCATTTCTCAACGCTGCAGACTGACCTGGAAGAGGCCAAAAAGCAAGAAAATGCAAAATATGAGTCTTCTTTAGAGGAAATACAAAATAAGTTCAAAGAAACCGAGGCATTACTCATTAAAGAGCGTGAAGCTGCCAAGACAGTTTCCGAGGTGCTCCCTATTATTAAGGAGGTTCCTGTAGTTGACCAGGAATTAATGGAGAAACTCACAAATGAAAATGAAAAGTTGAAGGTGGGTCTCGATTTTGGATCTGTAGCTTGCCATAGTTAATGGTTAATACTGTTTACAGAATCTTCCACCGAATGAAAAACTATGCTTAAAAGGTGCCTCTTTATTGTTTATCTTATGCAGGGGATGGTGAGTTCTCTTGAGATAAAGATAGATGAGACAGCAAAAGAACTTCATGAAACAGCCAGGATTAGTCAGGATAGACTAAAGCAAGCGTTGGCGGCAGAATCTAAAGTAGCGAAGTTGAAGACTGCGATGCAGAGGTACTGTTTGCATGACTCTATCTATTAGCAGTGGCAGTAATATATTACTTATCTTGTTCAGACAATAAGCTGATGTTTCATTTGCAGGCTTGAAGAGAAGATTTCAGACATGGAAACTGAGAAACAAATTATGCTTCAGCAAACAATCTTAAACACTCCTGTGAAATCTGTAGCAGGGCATCCTCCAACTGCAACTATTAAGGTAGAATTGTTTCTAAGATACTGAAACATATGGTCTTTTGTGTTACCTTCTACTTGTGCTTGATGTTAAACTTTTTGGTCCTGTTTGCAGAATCTGGAAAATGGCCACCGTACAAACTTGGAAAACCAGTTCAATGTAGGGTAGCTCTTCCAAAACTACTATCTTGATCTCTTGGATTTCTCATATCCTTTTCTTTTGCATTTTCTGTTGGTTTGTTCATCTGAGAAGTATACTTTTTCAGGAAGTTGAGGTCAATGGAAATGCTGGGAAATCTGCTGCAGAACGTCAACTTGTACTGGCCAATCACTTTATACTATATATGCAAACAGTTTTAACAAGTAACTCTGTTAATCTGATTTTCTCTGCCGGTGCAGGAGAATGTTGATACTCTCATCGACTGTGTTAAGGAAAACATTGGTTTCAGTAATGGGAAACCTATTGCTGCATTTACAATATACAAGTGTCTTCTTCACTGGAAGTGCTTTGAATCAGAGAAGACTAGTGCGTTTGATCGTCTTATTGAGATGATTGGTTCCGCGATTGAGGTAAATTGGGGTGCATTTTGTGCCATTATGAAGATACTGATATGTCCCAAAATGAGGATTCTTATGTATGTCTTGTAAAATGGCTGTTAATTCCTAGGGCATGGAAAGACTTATTTGCATAACTTATTATGTCACCTGCTTGAGATAGGATTCAACTAGCCGTTGCTTTCTAATTTGACACTATATGTTGTATGTTCTCTTATATCCTTTTATCATACACTAATCATCTAGTGGAGAGGAGTATAAGCCTTTTTTTTGTTTGTCTTATCATTTGGAAGTAACAATTGCTGCTCTACTGAAATTTTTTTCTTTTCAGAATGAAGATGACAATGGTCATTTGGCGTATTGGTTGACAAACACATCGGCACTACTGTTTTTACTTCAAAAAAGTCTTAAACCTGCTGGCGCCGGAGCAACGGCAAGCAAGAAGCCACCCATAACAACTTCCTTGTTTGGAAGAATGGCCTTGGTATTTTAACTTTCTGTGTTAGTAGGGCTTTTTGACGGATCTTTTACTTTGAATCTTAACTATCCTTTCCCTTATTGTTTAACCAGAGCTTCCGCTCATCACCAAACCTTGCTGCTGCGGCTGAAGCTGCTGCTCTTGCGGTGATCCGCCCAGTGGAGGCAAAATACCCGGCTCTGCTTTTCAAGCAACAGCTTGCAGCATATGTGGAGAAAATATTTGGGATGATTAGGGATAACTTGAAGAAAGAGCTCTCAGCTTTAATATCTATGTGCATTCAGGTTTCATTGACTTCTCTCTTTGCAGCTATATATTTTTGTCCTGACTTTACGTTGTTGTATCCTAATGCTGTGACCACTCGCTTGTTGCGTTGCACCTTGATAATAAATGTGTTTTACTATTGTAACAAGTCCTGTTCTGTCAAAACTTTGAACTTCAGGCACCGAGAATTTCAAAAGGAGGGATACAAAGATCTGCTAGATCTCTTGGAAAAGATTCTCCTGCTATTCACTGGCAGAGCATTATTGATGGTCTCAATTCGCTGCTTGCCATATTGAAAGATAATTATGTAAGGAAATAGTAAAAGTTCCATGACATTATTCTGTTTTCAAATCCTCAAATTCTCATATGTTTCATGGTGTACAGGTTCCTTTGGTACTCATCCAGAAGATACACACTCAAACTTTCTCGTTCGTCAATGTGCAACTATTTAACAGGTAAATAATACTTGAGAATTACATCTAATGGTTTCTACACACCTTATCATCGATACTCGTCAAAGTACAAACCTTCCTATGGTTGATATTTCTCAAATTCCTATGGAAGATATAAGCCAAGATCACTAGTGTTTTCTTACTTGGTTTTTTCCTTAACATCTTACAATAGCCTTCTACTGCGTAAAGAGTGTTGTACATTCAGCAATGGAGAATTTGTAAAGTCTGGGCTTGCAGAGCTAGAATTGTGGTGCGGCCAAGTCAATGAAGTAAGTTCCTACCTCACGTTTTCCTTCCGGAAAAAGTTTCTTTCGGCTCATTATATCATTCTTTGATTTTGCAGTATGCTGGGCCATCTTGGGATGAACTGAAACACATCAGACAAGCTGTTGGGTTCCTGGTATGTTTTACTCTTGTTTAATACTAACTTGTGGAACTCTTGTTTCTTGAATCTTCAAAAACGAATACTTCTCCTCTCGTAACTTATCAGGTTATCCACCAGAAGTACAGAGTATCATACGATGATATAGTACATGATCTTTGCCCGGTAAAGCTCCTTCTTAGTTTCTAGAAACACGTTTTTGCCTAGACTCCATACTTAATGGCTTTCTTGTTTCACTTTATTACAGATCCTTAGTGTCCAACAACTTTACCGGATATGCACATTATACTGGGACGACTGCTATAACACCCGAAGTGTGTCTCAAGAGGTAATATCGAGCATGCGTGCGCTCATGACAGAAGAATCCAACGATGCCGACAGCAATTCCTTCTTGTTGGATGATAATTCCAGGTAACTCGAATCATTTCTTAAAGATTAATATCAGTAGTAGAAACTAAAACCGGTTTATTGTTCGCAGCATTCCCTTCTCAATAGACGAGATTTCGAATTCGATGCACGAAAAAGACTTTGCGAGTGTCAAACCGGCCAAAGAGCTACTGGAAAACCCAGAATTCGTATTCTTGCACTAGTGAGAAGCTCGGATTCTAAAAAAGCTCTTCCTCTGTTTCTTTTTAGTCTGAGTGGGGGAGGGGTGCCTTCTTGAACCAAAAGGAAAGAAGATTACAAAAGTGTAAATTTTTACTTCTTGTGGGGTTGTTTCTTTCTTGCAAAACCTCTGTGATTTCTCTCTCACCAATTCATTCATTTATTTATTTGACCCCATTTCAAAGTTTTTTCTCCATTTTAGACCCAAGATTATTATCTGGTTTTTTTTTTTCACGGCTCAAGTTCTACACGATGAAGATCCTTTGTTGTTGTTGTACAGAATTAATCTACTTAATTTGTTATAAACTTGCCCCAACTCTTTTCAGTGATTTTTTTTTAAAAAATTTGGGACTCAATCAAACTCCATTACACCTGGTGATATTGGTTTAAAACCAACGTTTCTGACTTCAACAGCCGAGATTCAAAGACTTCAAAACCTTCCAAAAAAAAACAAATTCATAACTGGTTCGGAAAGATAAATTGACAAACCCGAGAGAGATAGAGGAACACGAACGCTTATAGTCGATCGCAAATAGGCCTTTCACTTGAGGTGTCTGTCTCAAGTTCGAATTCTAAAAGTTTTATGGTTTTTTTTGTTTAACTGTGTTTTATGTTGGGCCAAATTGTTTTTTGCTTTTAGGCATTAAATTTAGTCGGGCCGGCCCTGCACATAAAATTAATATGATGAAATGTTTTGGGTTTGATACTTTGATTCATAGAAAAAGTAAATTAGTCTCTACTGATAGTAATTTAATTAAATACTAGTATTTCATTATTTTGTAAGAAATTTTAGAAAGGGAAAAAAAAAAAAGGTTACGCGAAGGAAACCAAAAACCCTTTAGGGACTTGGATAGAAAAAAAAAAACCATTTTGTGCATCTTCTTCAAGCTGCGCCGCTTTCTCACTCTTTTTTATCTCTCAAATTTGACCTTCTCCGTTGTTCTTTCGCATCGCTCAGGTTCGTTTCGATCTCGAATTACATCTCCTACGGATTCAATATTTGTTCAACCTAATTGTTCCCATTTCTATCGCACGAAGATTAGTTCGGGGAATCTAATCGTAATCATAATGTTTTTTTAGATTGCGAATCGAAATTATTGTGATATTTAGGTAACGGAGCTCAGGTATAGAATCTGTGTGTCGACTTGATTAGGGCAGATGTAGAAAAACCTGAGAAGTAGTCTTTTTCAGATTAACTAGGGTTAGGGTTCTGATTTGATGCTCGGTTTTAAGCAGGAGCAGAAGCTTCAATCTTTGATAATGTCGAGGAACAAGGGTTTGGCTGAGCAAGATCTTAAAAAATTGGATGTAACTGTGCTACATCCTCTGTCTCCTGAGGTCATTTCTCGCCAGGCCACTATTAATATAGGTAACGCTTTTTTGAGTCTTTTATATAAGTTGATGTTGAAGAAACTGGCAGTTCCTATAAGCTAAAGATGATAGTGTTATGTTTCAGGAACCATTGGTCATGTCGCTCATGGAAAGTCCACTGTTGTTAAAGCTATTTCTGGTGTCCAGGTAAAATTTGATTATGCGGTTTTCACAATTGTAATCCTAGAGGCTTTTCTAGCTTGCAGCGTTTGATCAATTGGAGTGGGTGAAGTGATTTCTATGGTTTCCTTATCTTCTCTGTACAGACTGTCCGTTTTAAAAATGAATTGGAGCGTAACATTACCATTAAGCTTGGATATGCAAACGCCAAGATTTACAAATGTGAGGATGAGAAATGCCCTAGACCAATGTGCTACAAGTGAGTCCTTCTTACAACAGTGTTTTTATCTTCTACTTCTACTATAAGGTTTGAGTCAAGGTCTAACAACTTATCTGTTGTATTAGGGCCTACGGAAGTGGAAAGGAAGACACTCCCAATTGTGATGTCCCCGGATTTGAAAACTCCAAGATGAAACTATTGAGGCATGTCTCATTCGTTGATTGCCCGGTATGATGAGTTTTACCGTTATCTTTATTCTTCATTAATTACCATTTTCATTTGATAGTATAAGTGTATAACCATTTCATGTGTCAATGAGCTGTTCGTTTATTGTGTATTATCGATGTTGTTGTGCTCCACCTGCATGATTTTGGGTCTCTCATTTAATTGGGTGAAGGGCTTAAAGAGTGAGGGTTGATGGAGAAGTATTCATTGATGTTTCCATCTTTTGCTTTTCTTATCTCTACTTCATTCTTGTTGAATGTATTCTTGTTCTATTCTTCAGGGTCACGATATTCTCATGGCAACAATGCTTAATGGAGCAGCCATCATGGATGGTGCACTACTTTTAATCGCTGCAAATGAAACTTGTCCACAACCACAAACGTCTGAACATCTTGCTGCCGTTGAGATTATGCAACTTAAGCATATCATCATCCTTCAGAACAAGATTGATCTTATTCAAGAGAATGTTGCCATTAATCAGCACGAGGCAATTCAGAAATTTATAATGGTTAGGTTTTCTTATCTCTTAAGGATCTGTTGTAGCATTCTCATTTCGTCACTTGGTTAAGCTAAGTATTGAAGAACTTGGTTCTAAAATTTCTTTCACATCCTGTTGCAGAACACTGTTGCTGATGCTGCTCCGATCGTCCCTGTCTCAGCACAACTGAAATACAACATTGATGTGGTGTGCGAGTACATTGTCAAGAAGATCCCAATCCCTGAGAGGAATTTTGTGTCACCCCCAAATATGATAGTGATTCGGTCTTTTGATGTCAACAAACCTGGTTATGAGGTTGATGAGATCAAAGGTGGAGTTGCAGGTGGAAGTATCCTACGGGTATCTATTCTCTCTCTCTCCCTTTCTCTTGTTGTGCCTCTTAAGTACATCAAGCTTTATATGGTGTAATCAGTATCTCTTAACTACATGTATATTGTAGGGTGTTTTGAGAGTCAACCAATTAATCGAAATCCGACCTGGTATCGTTACCAAAGACGAGCGTGGCAACTCAAAATGCACTCCAATTTACTCTCGCATCATTTCACTCTACGCGGAACAGAACGAGCTTCAGTTTGCTGTTCCTGGAGGTCTAATAGGAGTTGGAACAACAATGGACCCAACTCTCACTCGTGCAGATCGATTAGTTGGTCAAGTCCTTGGTGAAATCGGTTCACTTCCTGATGTATTTGTTGAACTCGAGGTATAAACAACTCCTCACAACCATACTCTTCAGTCTTTATGGTCCTAATGGGTCTCTTAGTGTATTTTCTCCTTTTAATTTGTGGTTATGTAAAATCTGTAGGTGAACTTCTTTCTTCTACGACGTTTGTTGGGAGTGAGAACAAAGGGATCAGAGAAACAAGGGAAAGTGTCAAAGCTAACGAAAGGAGAGATTCTGATGCTCAACATTGGTTCGATGTCCACTGGAGCCAAAGTTGTAGGAGTTAAAGTCGATCTGGCTAAACTGCAACTGACTGCGCCTGTTTGTACCAGCAAAGGAGAGAAAGTGGCTCTAAGCAGACGTGTGGAAAAGCATTGGCGTTTGATTGGTTGGGGTCAGATTCAAGCTGGAACCACCATCGAAGTTCCTCCTTCACCTTTCTAAGCTATGTGTTATTTTTGTCCTTTTTGTTTGTGTTTCTGAAAAAAAGATTGTTAAACCCCTCAAAAAGATAATAAAACTCTTTTTCTCGTTGGGGGATTTTGGAGAGTTCGTCTTTGCGGATTAAACATCTTCAAACAGTACCTGATTTGTTATTGTTACTAGTTTGCTCTTTGTTATTGTTACTAGTTTGCTCTTTGTTTGTGTTTTTCTCTTAGATATTACTAAATTTTGTTGTCTCTCTTTTTTTTTTTGAAATTTTTGTCAGAGATACTCTGCTACTTGACTATACATACTTTCTTCAGAAAAGGAACAACTTCATTACTCATTAGGATCCGATCAAGTACGACTTTTTATAATAAATACGACTTTTTAGTCAAAATGTTCATGTCTTCTCTCTAAAGAACGTTATTTGTTTGCGATTTGAATTGAGTGTCTTGCCTTCCACTGTGTATATCCGTGCGAAAACTTATGTTACATAGACGGGACTGCAGAGGCAGCAAGTCTCCATTCGGCTCATCTGGAACTGTCTCAACAACACTTGCATTTGTGGTTCGCCTTCCCATTGAAATGAGAAGAATCGCTGACTGTGTTCCAAAGTGATGGGTTAACATGCCAACCTTTCATGCAGGGAAACAAGTTTAGTTACCTAGACTCCCGCAACAAATACTTGCACAAATTGAAACTCTGGAAGAAGATAAACCCGAATGGTACTTTCATCACGCACTTGCTCCACAATACCTTCTATTGGCTTGCCCTTCCACAGAGCCAAATTCTCTTCCACCAATAGCTTCCACTTTGTAATGGAGGCGCTCCTTCTTGAAGCGGGGAAAAAGCGTCCGCTCCAGGTTTTAAATTCCTTATGTGACCGTTAATCCTTAGGGGAACAAAAAAAGGAAATAAAGCCATCCAATTGAAAAAAGTGTTAAACTCATTTTAAAAAACATAATAATAATTTTCCCGAAAATTTAAAACTTAAACTTTAAAAAAATAAGTAATAATTTAACTAAAACTATGTTAATTAGAATTTGCCGTGTGAATCACGATGATACGAAGTAAATAAAAGTCTGACTATTATTAAATTTGATTTACTAACGTGTATTTGGTTAATCCAGTAGTTATACCGTGAAGCTTATGTAGCTTTATTTCTAGTCACGAATTAAAACATTAATCTATAGAATTAATTATGACCATTAATTATTTTTATGTGGAAAATAATTAGTCAAAGAAGAAGGTGTGATACTTTTTGCATGTTAGAAATTAATGAACTTGTAACTACTTTGACTGAACATTCTTAATTTTGACCGGACGGTTAGTCGGTTACAACACTAACCATACTTAACGGCTTATTATTGTTGTTATACTATATATCTAATGGCCATATATATATATAACGCTAAAGCTGTTCTCGTTTTTTAAGAGAAAAACAAAACTCGGGAGTTTCATGTGGCCTCATGTGTTTTCTGCTTCTCTTAGTATAAACTTAAGTCACTGATTTATTTCTTGGTGAAGTAGTTAATTAACTAACAGTTGACAAATCAACTAACTTATAGATAATACTCTTATCTTAAAACAATGAATTAATTAATTAACTAAATCATTTAATTCGAAATCAAATATTTTGCCACATTCCCAACGATTGTGATTCACTGGCCAATTAAAAATGTATCTAAAAATGCAATTATTTGCTCAGAATAGACCGTTTGATCATTAGCGATCAATCTCTAACTCAAATACTACGTATTAGCTTGATTATCAACGTGTGTACGTATCGATTTGTAGATACATGCATTATAAAATACTACTTTCACATATGTTTTGACTTTCTAGTTGAGGAATTCGAGCAGTGGTTAAGGCAAAATTCATGATAAATAATTAATCATGTCACATGCATTACCCTAAACTTACTGCATCATTAATTAAATCCCACTAGAACTCTATTTTACAAGAATATAATGTTCTTAGAAACCAGTTTAGAATTAACAAGTAACTTTTATTCTACTTATCTCATTTCTTAGAATGAGATTTCTAATTATTAGTAAGAACATAATTTATTTAATATATACACTGTGAGCAGCTTTTGGGTAAGAGTCATGTGAACATATATATGTCCTTGTTGCAAATTTGATCTTAACCACCACAATTATACAGCTATACTATTATATAGGTTTAATATATAATTAAATAAAATAAAACAAAGAAAGGGATAATTTTCACAAAGATCAATACAAAAGCCTTTTGGAGTATCTCCGAGGGGTCCCTTTTTAGAGAGACGATCACTGAACCTAACCAAAAAACTTAAAAATAATAATGTATCTATATACAAAGACACTATTATAGTACTCTTCTGCTTTTAAAATAAATTATGCAACACTATACATTGGCTCATATAAAATTATTGCTGACGTACCACCAACCTCAAATCCTGATGGATGAATTACACTCATAAATAACTATTATTAGCAACGTTATATATTTATAGTATTATCGATAGTTGTTGTTTACAACGGAATTCACTAGCACGATCTTTTTTTTTTTTTTTGTTAAATGGCTTTTTTCACTAGCCCGATTTACTTGCTTTTTTCTCTACAAAATAATTTTTTGTCTGTACATACAAAGCTGTGGGAGAAGAATGTATGTCGGCGTATATAGTTAGTGAAATTCTCCACTATTTCGAATTTATAATTTACGTCTACTTTTCATTTTATAACTCATATTTTACGTACGCTTGATTCCATATTCTCGAATAATCAAACAATTTTATATCATGACAACAATACATATGAACTTTACGACATGAGAATTTTATACGAGGAGAAACGGGTCAGTACGTAGAACTTGCATTACGACATACAAATATACAATATGTAAATAGCTGCAAATAATACAGCCAAATCGTGTAAATATTTATAGATATTTACTTTTTGATCTAAGTCTTTATATATAATTTCATATTCGGATGAATGAAACTCTAATTACTAAAACTAGTACTTACCTAATGGGAATACCGATTCGTGCACATGTCTATGTCATTTCCCCATGAATATTTTTTTCATCTTTGCTAATTTAAAGTTAGTGGATTACATCCATGCATGCATATATACTGTACTTCCCAAAAATATTATATGTGACGAATTTTGAGGAATTCTACGAGTTTCTAGACCTAGGTACGTTTATGATCCATTTAATACTATGAATGCTAATTTTATTAACATATCTTTTTATTAGGAACAAAAAAAGTTGTTATACAATTGCATTTAAGGAAATGAGTGCCAACTTTTATTTCATTTTTTCCAATGAAAGTCTTCAACTAAATTTAGTGTATTCCAATTTCCATGTAAGTGATATTAATATTTTTAATAAGATCCACTAAAGTATAATCAAGTATTCAAGTGGGGTAAAAGATGTAACAAACTTCCAACTATTCCCTTTGGAGATTATACAAATGTTCTCAGGGAGTGGAAATTGATATAAAACTTGAAATTGCTTAAAAGGACAAAAGAGAATGATATAGTTGCAAAAATAATAAAAAGATAGCTGCAATAATAAAATTAAGAAAGTTGCAAATTGATTTGATGTGGTTAGGTAGTCGGCGGGTGAGTAAAAAATTAAAAAGTGGGCCAACAAAATTAGGACCCGCTCTTGACTCATCATCACCTTCTCCACGTGGTTTAGTATTTGTCAGCATGACGTGCCACGTGGATTTATAAGACCAATGATTGAATTAACTCGGAGATATTAAATGATTTCTATAGGTTAGTAATTAACCTATTGGCTTATTTTTAAGTGGAGATAGTTGGCATAAACTAAAACAAACAAGTTATTCAAACTCTCTTTTATTTGGCCATAGAAAATAACAATCATATATGGTGGAGGGAATATTAGTTTGTCATAGTTTTGCCCAAAAAAAATAAAAAGTTTGTCAAATTTATTATATAAATCCAATATAAATGAGAAGAGTTTGAATAATCTGTCTTAAGAAAAAAGGTTAGTCTTAAAGTAAAAATAAAAGTAAAAGGAAACACTCTCTAGTTTCTCTACAATGGTCGTTTAGGTTCCACACTTAGAGCTTAATTTTATTTTATTTTCATACGTTTTTAACACTTTATTTTAGTTTAACCGCATTTTATGAAACTAAATTTAGCAATTTGCATGTCAGGTTGAGTTTACCATATAATTCAATCACCACGAAGAAAATAACATCTCAAATTCTAATTTCGATCAACAAATCTAAAAAACCTATCAGTATCACACGTACGTACTATTAAGACTCATCAATTTCATTCGCGTGAGTATGATCATACTGAAGCTCATGGTACTGGACCATACGATCAATTTTTTGGATGATGCGTACATGTTATGTATCTATCATATCATTATCTTTTGGTCCACTCTCCAATTTATAACCCTTTCACATCACTAAAATTCAAGTAAATTTGGTAACGAAAACCGATGGGAATCAAAATTCATACTATCAATAATCAGATTATGAAATGATAAAATAATACAGCTTATAGTTAAGGATTATTGTGAGATTTACTCTAATCAAAGTCGCACTTTGCAATAAAAGAATCGAATATTTTTATTTTTTTATACAAAAAACGTAAAGAATGTTAAATTATTTCGCATTTTAAGCAAAAGCATATGACAAAAGTTAGGTCCTAACTAAAATATTGCATACAAATTATTCACATTAATAAAATAATCAAATCCATAGAACGCGCAAATCACATGCAGTCTCGTTATAACTCTTAACCCCTATATATAGACACTCCTCTTCTCACTCCAAATCCAAACCAATAGATCTCATTTCTCATAATACAACAAAAACTAACATTCAACTTCACTACATATACTTTCAAATCGATCAAAACCCACCCTCAAAACATATACTTGCTTTCATTCAAAAACTCACTCAAGAAAATGGAGAATATGTTTAGACTCATGGCAAGTGAAGAATATTTCTCAGAGCGGCGATGTGTTTGGGTCAACGGTCCGGTTATCGTAGGAGCTGGTCCATCCGGTTTAGCTACAGCAGCTTGTCTACATGATCAAGGAGTCCCATTCGTTGTGGTCGAGAGATCAGATTGCATAGCGTCACTGTGGCAAAAACGAACCTACGATAGGCTCAAGCTTCACTTGCCCAAGAAATTCTGCCAATTACCGAAAATGCCCTTCCCGGATCACTACCCTGAATACCCAACGAAACGACAGTTCATCGATTACCTTGAGTCATACGCAAACCGGTTCGATATTAAACCGGAGTTTAATAAAAGCGTTGAGTCTGCTCGGTTTGATGAAACTAGCGGGCTATGGAGGGTTAGAACAACCTCAGACGGAGAGGAGATGGAATATATTTGCCGGTGGTTGGTGGTGGCGACGGGAGAAAACGCCGAACGTGTTGTCCCAGAGATTAATGGTCTTATGACGGAGTTTGACGGAGAAGTGATTCACGCTTGTGAGTATAAGTCCGGCGAGAAATTCAGAGGAAAGAGAGTTCTTGTCGTCGGATGTGGAAACTCAGGCATGGAAGTCTCTCTTGATCTTGCTAACCACAATGCAATTACTTCCATGGTCGTTAGAAGCTCGGTAAGCAAAACAAAACTGATAATTCTGTTTTTAAACAAAGCATAACTTTTGTATGAAACTTTATAGCTAATAGTGTTCTTGTGTTTTTTAATTCGACCAGGTTCATGTTTTACCGAGGGAGATTATGGGGAAATCAACATTTGGAATCTCAGTGATGATGATGAAGTGGCTACCTTTATGGCTCGTAGACAAGCTTCTGCTTATCTTATCGTGGTTGGTTCTAGGGAGCTTATCAAACTATGGGCTTAAAAGGCCTGACATCGGCCCAATGGAGCTTAAAAGCATGACAGGAAAGACGCCGGTTCTTGACATCGGTGCTCTGGAGAAGATAAAATCCGGCGACGTAGAAATTGTACCTGCAATCAAACAGTTCTCGCGTCACCACGTGGAGCTCGTAGATGGTCAGAAGCTAGATATCGACGCTGTGGTTCTCGCCACCGGTTATCGTAGCAACGTCCCTTCTTGGCTTCAGGAAAGTGAGTTCTTTTCGAAAAATGGGTTTCCGAAATCGCCGTTTCCAAACGCGTGGAAAGGGAAATCGGGATTATACGCGGCCGGATTCACGAGAAAAGGGTTGGCTGGAGCATCAGTAGACGCCGTTAACATCGCTCAAGACATTGGAAATGTGTGGAGAGAAGAGACCAAACGACAGAAGATGAGAAGAAATGTGGGTCACCGAAGATGCATCTCAGTTGCTTAAGCCTCACGTTAGGGGTTTTCAATAGGATATATATAAATAAATCGATTTATTTGTAAAAATATACAAAAGGAAAAATGTAAAATAGAGTAAAGAGAGCCCTCTCCTGAAGTCCCCGCCTGTTTTTTTTATTACACAGCTGTAGGGGCGTTTTGTAAAATTAGGATGATGTGGCTCTCTTATTTTTTTTTTATTACCAATTTACCATATATGCTTATGTAAAACCTTTATGGAGGTAAATCAAAATTAGTGTTTGTCTCATTGGGCATTTCCTTCAAACAAATACAAGAGAGAGAAGTTCGAAGAAACTTGTTAACAGGCTTAGCTCGTTATAGAAATTGGCCCATTACAAAGAGGCCCAGATTTGTTGATGGCATGTACAGATTTGGAGGCAACACCGTCCGATTTAAGACCTACTCAGACCTATGTTGAACCTAGCCCGGTCGAGTAAAGATTTTGATTCGAAGATAGCCTTTTGACTCAAAAGTTCAAAGTTTTGTTTGATCATTAGATAAGAAACAACAAAAAGGTGGATTTTCTAAGTAGCACACACTCGCAAGAACTCTTTTTTATCTTTTTAGTCTTGATCAAAAACTGGATATAGAGAATCATACTGCAACAAAACAATGCCCTACGAGCTTTTCGATTTCTCCTTGAAAATGCGAGGGAGAATCTCATGTGCGCCGATATCCAGAGCTTGCGGTTCCCTGAAATCAAAACTCCAACTCTTTTAATCTTGAGTTAGATGCAAAAGTTTGATTCTTTAATACACCCAAGAAAATTCAACAGCTTGTGTGAAGTCAAGGGTACTTCATCAAATTCTTAAAGCACATTGCAAAACTAAACATAATAAGTGGTTTAGAGAAAGAACCTGCACAAAGTTTGTCCCTTTTCTTTCGAGCTAGATATGAACCAAACTTTCCGAAGAGAGGGAGATTCAAACTGAACAAAGATTCCATCATTTGGTCCGAGTTTCCATTTCCTTGAGCCTACACCTTTCCACACCTGTGAGACATCGTTTAACCGTCAGTCCATATATACAAACCAGAAAGAACAAGCTTAGAAAAAGACAGATTTGATTCACCTGTGGGTAGGATATACTACTCTTTGGTGTTACTAAGCAAGCAGCCTTGGAAAATGACTCTTCTGCGTATTGCCTCAGATACGTAAAGCAGTTACTGTGCGTGTCCGGAGACTGAAAAGCCTGAAGTAGGGAAACAAAGTAGTTTTATCAGACAAAAAAAAGATTTTTGATAAGATTCAAGTTGGATGCCCTTAATACCTTATCGATGTTGACAGCTGGTGCGTACTTGTCTGTTTGTGTTTTCTCTTTGTCAAGAAGGAAATAGACTCTAGTATCGACTTTAGATGTCTCGTGCCACGACTTCACAGCTGTTTCCATAGTCTCAACAATAAAAGAAAACATCTCTTTCCAACACTCTTCAGTTCCATAGTTTTCAGACTGCATGTGTTAAATTCAGAATCTGAGTTGGAACAATCAAATATAAGCAACGAGGAAGGCTTAGACTGATTCTCTGGAATTTCACAAGAAGAGAAAAAGAGGACTAACCATTTCAGATTTAAAACTTTCAAGATGCTTGGCCATGTCAACATTAGATCTTAAATTCTCAAGTTCTTGAGCTCTCTGTTTCTCCTTCTGCAACTGACCGAGCCTCTTGATCTTTCTAGAAACTTCTGTGCTCTGTGGGTTGTACTGCAGAGCCATTTCAAATGCAGCCAAAGCCTGAGATACAATCATCACAGTTTTAACTACCATGGAATAGCTTTGTGATAGAAAAAATTTAGATGGAACCAAAATAAGAGAAACATATACATCTTCGTATTTTTCCATGGCTTCAAGCACACAACCTTTCCTGAAGTACCCCTGAAGAAGATAGATCAGAAAAACCATCGTTTACGTAAAGACACACACAGATACTTTATGTTATTGATGATGAAACCGAAAGCACAAAAAAACATTGTCATGTATTGATTTTACCTTCTCCCACTGAGGGTTGAGTTTAATGGTAGTCTCAGCATCTGCTAAGGCCTTGCTAAGCTTAACTAGACTCAAAAATGCAGCAGCTCGGTTACTGCACCGGATAAACAAAAAGCTTTATTACACTTTAAAAATCTACTCACATTAACACATAACACTGTTCCAATTCACAGAACCTTAAAACCAAAAACCTCAACTTTTAGTATTCTAAATCACAATTGATCTTCCCAAATATAACAAAAATGTTGTAATACTATTATTCAAGTTAAAAGCCTAATTTGTCTCCACCTAAACAATCTCATTTTCTAAACATATCGCAAGAGAACAAAATCAGATCTTTCTGAGAAATCAGCTCAAATAGAATGAAACCCAACAATCAGATTCGAAAGACTGTAGAAGACAAGTAAAAGGAAACCTGTAAAGAGTAGCGTTAGAAGGATCGAGCTTGATGGCTTGAGTATAGAGAGCTGCGGCTTTAAGAAAGTTGCCAGCTTTGAAGAACTCATTTCCTTTTTCCTTTAGAGATTTCTCTGCTTCTCCACCATTCGTTGCCTTGCCTGCTTTCTCGGCCATTATTTCTAGAGGTTTGTAAGAAAGCCAAAGAACATGAATCCCCCAAGTGTGATTTGCTTTTCTATTTTAGGGTTTACAGAGGGACAAGAGACTTCCACTTCTGCTCTGTTCCTCTTTTAGTTTTTTCTCTAAATATTATTACTTTTTGTTCATCATTTGAGTTCTCTCACTTGTGCATATATTTTTAATTAAACATAACTAAGAATATTGAACATATGGAAAAGCCCAATAACGATTAAGTTTGAACTAATACCTTGAGCAATTTCAGTTCTAGAATCATTGAAGAAATGAAAAGCCCAAGAAAATAAATGGGCCTCAAATTTGTAAATACAGTAAAAAAGATTCGGCCACATCCCACTCCACCGACAACCGACGGTTCAAAGACGGTAGTAGCTAGCATCAATTTGACTCCATTTCGTTTGAATTATCCCAAATCCATTATCTCTGTTTTTATTCCACGTAGACTAGTAAATAATAATTTCATTTCTCTAGTAGAATAGAACAAGTCATCTGTTAACTTCAAAAAAAAAGTCAAGATTTGGTTTGAGGTTAATCTATACAGAAAATATTATATAAGCTCTTGTAAAAGAGAAAACGTAAGAACCCATAAAGTATTCGAATCATATTTATGAGAGTTTGGTGGGAATTAATTTGGTAGCACGTAGCCTGTATTTTTCAAAATTAGGAAAACACTTATTTAACTTCATTAATTACAAGTGCTGATGGAATGAATAATCAAAAATTGTCACATTTAGTCGCTAAATTATTTGTATCAAAAAATCAATTTGGAAATAAACTTACGCAGGAATAATAGTTTTCCAACATTAAAAGAAAAAGATTATAATATAAATAAACAAATAAAATAACGCGTCCTCTCTTTTTTTTTTTTGCTCAAAAGTCTAAACCCTTGGTATCGAAGCATTTGGTTTAACAGTTTGAATCTTCAATTAATCTCAGATTTAGATCGAGAGAGACCAAATTGAGAGCAAGATCTTTGCATTGTTCATCTCTTGCTTTGTAATGCCGTTGTTCTTCATCGTAACCGACTCGGTGGACGCGATCAATTGACTCGTTCTCTTTTGGATCCTTGTTGACTCGGCGAGCTTGGCTTAGGAGACATGGGAGGTGTGCCTTCAACGCCGCGAAAAACCGGTGGTGATGATGTTTCGGTGGCCGAGTACCTCATTGCCACTTTTGTTGGGGAGAAATCGTTTCCTTTAGCGTCTGATTTCTGGAACAAGCTACTTGAGCTTCCGTTGAGTTCTCGCTGGCCTAGTGATCGGGTTCAACAAGCCTGTGAACTTTTCGGTTAGTGTTGAAATTGTAAAGGATGTGTTGTCGAATTCACTTTGAGCTAATGAAATTGAATGTTGATGATGACCTAGTGAAAGTAGGAGGATGATCTTATTTTCTTTTTTTGTTTCAGCACAAAGTAATGGCTACACTAGGCACCTTGCAAAACTATTGATTCATCTGTCCTGGTGTTTGCAAGAGCTTCTTCAAGCTTCAGATGATCAGTCTTCTCTCTATAAGAAAGCTGTTAATGCAACATATATTTCATCCGTCTTTTTAAAGTATTTGATTGAGAATGGAAAAAGTGACAGTCTTCAGGAGTTGCATCTTTCTCTGGACGAAAGTGAACCAGTTCCACATGGATTTGTAATGGGTAATGACTCTCATAATAGTTATTTCCAGCGTTAAGGTATTTCTAAGCTGGCTAATTAAGAGTGTTTTGATGGCAGATCAAGACATCCAAAATTTTGTCATGCATAGTGTTCTGAGCTTCATTGGATCAAATGAAGTGAGGTATGCCAATGCTGATTCTCTATATCACCTATTCCTTATATGTTTCAGTATTAGATGTTTCATTCTCCTGATTTTCATCATTTATTTGGCAAGTCCCAACTCGTATGTTCTACATCAGGAACTTCTCAACTTCATGCTTGTTACAATGTCGACACAGCTTCTCTCTGGACCTTCACATGGACCAACAGATGCGAACCCTTTTATTGATGCAGCAATGACTCAGGTAACCAAATTAATTACTTTTTTCTTTGTCTTTAGCATAGATATTACCTCATATCAATTTCCGCCATTTCCTTTGGTTCAACGATTTTCAGGAAAAGTCTCTAGTTTCTCTAGTAGTCAGAAGGTTGCTACTTAATTATATTTCCCGACACCGTACTCCTCCAAATGCAAAATCCTATATGTATTCTGATGGAGATTCACAAGGCATTTTAGAGAGAGTTGGTTCTGCAGCTGGTAGGTGTTCGTATATTACTTCATATATGATGTATTATTGTACTAACTTGTAAATGTTGATCTTTTTCTATTGCCTTTCCGACTTTCCGTTCAATTATGTTTTCCTAACTAGCTACATGAAACAGTCCATGTACTCATGAAAACTTTTCTGTTGCATATACAGCAAGTTTAGTGCTCTTGCCTTTGAACTATCTTGTAAGTAACAGTGGCGGATCTAAAAATCCACTAGCGGAGTGCAGCCTGCATGTTTTACTTATCCTAATTAACTATCACAAGTCTATCATGAGTGATGAGTCTATGACGGATAAAAGTGATGACAGTGCGACCTCAGAATCAGTTTCTAAAGTCCATGTATTTTCCTCTGACAATACTTTTAGCAAGGCTCTAGCAAATGCTAGAGATGTTGAATGTGAGATTTTTTTTTCTTCATTATTCTGAATAAGAAGAATTCGATGTGTTTATCTAAACTATTACTCTGATTGCAGTTGACCGCTCAGATGTGGAGGGAAATGCCCACCCTGCTGGTCCACATGTTCGGATACCATTTGCTTCACTATTTGATACTCTCGGCATGTAAGTTATATTTTCTTGAGCTTTTTCTCTACAATAATTTATTTTTGTATTGATAGAGATGCATCCTGTATCAAATTCTTAATTCAATGCTTTCTATGCTACTGTGTAATAACGCAATCTGGCAATGTAGGTTTTTAGCTGATGAGGGCGCCGTCTTGCTCCTCTACTCATTGTTGCAAGGGAATTCCGACTTTAAGGAGTATGTGTTGGTGCGAACTGATTTGGATACTTTGGTATGATTCATAAATGCCTCTCAATAAGTTCCATGGGTCTATTTCATTCTTTTGTTCCATTGTCCTTAAAAGTAGAAATCCATTCCTCTGTTTTACTAACCCTTAAGATGAAGTCCTTATAGTTTCATATTAATGATCTATGCTTTAATATTTTTTGATGGACAGTTGATGCCCATCCTGGAGACGCTGTATAACGCTTCAAAGAGAACATCATCTAATCAAATATACATGATGCTAATTGTACTTCTCATACTTAGTCAGGATTCATCTTTCAATTCAAGCATTCACAAGATGGTACGTGCTATTTCCAATCATAGGGTTGAAACGATTTTTCTCAACTTCAGTATTGTTTCTGATTATGTGTCATTTGAATAGATACTGCCAAGCGTGCCATGGTACAAGGAGCATCTCCTTCATCAGACGTCTCTTGGTTCCTTAATGGTCATTATTCTCATAAGAACAGTGCAGCATAACCTTTCTAAACTTCGGGTATGGCTTTAGATTCATATCTTAGCAATGAAAATGTTTTTTTCAGACAAATTCGTTTTAGTTTGGCAGTTTGGGTAGGTGCTAGGTGCAGCTTTATAAGAGTGATGTCACGTTAAAATCTTAGCCAGATATCAAAATAACTTTTGTGACAAATTCTGTTTCTTGGGCTGTTACAGGATGTGTATCTGCAGACTACTTGCCTTGCTACGTTGGCTAACATGGCACCTCATGCCCATCATTTAAGTGCATATGCCTCACAGAGGCTTGTCAGCCTTTTCTACATGCTTTCTCGAAAGTATGCAATTAGTTCCTCGTCTTTTTATGACTTCATAAATCTGTTTTTGTACATATTCCTGTATAACGGATCATGAATTGTTTAACACAGGTATAACAAGTTATCGGACTTAACAGGTGATAAGCTCCAAAGTATCAAAATAAACTTGTCCGGAGAGGATGTTGGCGTTTCAGAAGATCTGGTATGACATAGTTAGTTCAAGCACAAGAATATTTCATGTGATCGTTGCTATTCCTTGATTTCTGGTACACTTTTTTACATGTATCTTGGCAACTGCAGGCAGCAGAGTTGCAGATCTTTACTGATTTCCTGAGACTTGTCCTAGATATATTAAATGCAATTTTGACGTACGCATTGCCGAGAAATCCTGAGGTATCACTTATTTTTCTCAGCAGCATGAATCGCAAAAATCTTTTCTAGTTTTGCCTGCTCTGATTCTTGGTTTCTGCAGATTGTCTATGCGATTATGCACCGACAAGAAGTGTTCCAACCTTTCAAGAATCATCCACGGTTCCATGAACTGGTGGAAAATATATATACAGTATGCTGCATAGGCTTTACTCGTTTGATCTTTGTAGCTACGACTTCCTCTTAAAATTCAGAAAGAACAGAGTTTCTGATTGATCTATTTGTTTCTCACTTGCCTAACTGATCAAATATAGGTCTTAGACTTTTTCAACAGCCGCATGGATTCTCAAAGATCAGATCGAGAATGGTCAGTGCAGAAAGTTCTTCAATTCATCATCAACAATTGCCGGTCTTGGCGAGGTGAAGGCATGAAGGTAAGCAACCTCTACACATATCCATCACTGAAATATTTGAATCCTTTCCCGGTAGCTATAGTTGTTAAAAGCTCTTATCTTTCTTCCACTTTTCTTTTTGTTACCGCAGATGTTTACTCAGCTTCACTTCTCATATGAACAAGAGAGCCACCCGGAAGAGTTTTTTATTCCATATGTTTGGCAACTAGCTTTTTCCCGATGGTAACCAACCTAATATAAACAAACTTATCTCTTTCTTCTATACTACTTGTCATCACGATGTTGTAACAAAGAACACCGCTCACATTCCTCTCTCACGTTTCTTTTTGTTCGCAGTGGATTCGGTTTTAACCCAGACGCCATCAACTTATTCCCAGTGCCACACCCAGTTGAAGTAAGTACCTAATTCCATCCAAAAGTTAGCCTTTGACTGAATCTCGTACTTTCTGCGTTTTGCGTTTGCATGAGGAAACATTGCAATTGATGTTATGGATTCACTAGAGTTAATACACAACCAACGCAAACACAAGTACACAACAATCACTAGGGTTAGATCGTTCCTTGTAAGTTTTGGAAGTGGCACTTGAATTGATCCTTCCAACGGAATATGTGCAGAAAGAGATAGAAGACGAAAGAGGAGAAGAATCAGAAGGGAAAGCGAAGGTACAAGAGTTGAACGAACAGAGAATCGTCTTCGACCCATAAATATTTTTCGATATAGGAGAGCTTGGATTGGGGCCGTATGTGTATATATTTATACGGTTTAGGGTTCAAATAAGAAAAAAATACCAAAAAGACGTTAATTACTTTATCCAATTTATATGTTTTTTTAACAATGTAGCTTTCAGTCTATAGATTTTATTTCAATCCATTAATAGGTATCCTCTCTTGTGTAATAACGAATTGAGCTTATGGAGTCTTAAACCAAATATTTTCCATAACCTCGGAAAAGTTAACCTTGCGAAAGTTAAAATGATCTTACAAAGTATACAACCTTCACATCTAAGAAACTAAATCAATAACCCGCTTAATCCCACGACTATACCTAAAAGAATTTCCATTATTTATAGAGGAAAACCCAAATTACAGAAAGTTACTATTCTCAAGAATTTCTTTTTTTTTTAACTCTTTCCTTAAGCGCGTGAAAGGATTTAAGATGAGTTTGTAAAGAAGACATTTTTACAAATTTCAGATACGTTTGTAATATATCGGTTATACGTCTTGTCGAGAATCTAGGGTTTCTCTCTCTATCTCTCTCTCTCCTTCCATGGATTTGTAGCGCCTCCCTTTCTCCATCTCTCCATAGCTTCTGGGCTCGATTCTTCTTCTCGGGCTTCTTAACCATGTTCAATTAAACTTCGAATTCTCGTCCTCACCTTACAGATCTCGGTGAGAATTTCCGCCTGTTTAACCTAATTATCCACTTTCAAAACCTTTGAATTTTCTCCGATTCGATTTCTCGGAGATCCAGTGGAGGTCTCTGATTCGTTGCGGTACTTCAACGGAAGCTATTGGGTGCATTAAAATGGATTCGAAGATCAAAAAGCCTGCTAATTTAATCGAAGACGCAGACATTGATGGGGGTTCCGAGAGTGATTCTACCATTAGTAGCGTTTTAAGTTTGGAAGATGACTCCGTGGTTGATGTTTCTGGTCAAAATCTGGAGTTTTCTCTTCTGGATAATGTCGATGATTCTGTGAAAGGTCTCTACTTCTTCAGGAATGTATTCAATTTGATTCCCAAATCGATTGGAGGGCTTGGGAGATTAAGGAAGCTTAAGTTTTTCAGTAACGAGATCGATTTGTTTCCGCCGGAGTTAGGGAATTTGGTGAATTTGGAGTATCTTCAGGTCAAGATATCGTCACCGGGTTTTGGCGACGGTTTATCGTGGGACAAGCTTAAGGGTTTGAAGGAGCTTGAGCTTACTAAAGTCCCTAAACGATCTTCGGCTTTGACCCTTTTGAGCGAGATTTCTGGGCTCAAGTGTTTGACGAGGCTCTCTGTTTGTCACTTCTCAATTAGGTAAAAAGCTTACTCCTTTATGCTCTGTTGCTTTAGTTGCTGCTTCTTAATACTACGTAGCATTGATAACTCAAGCATGTGGTGGATTTTGACAGTTTCTGTTGGTGGTCCGTGTAGAATTTCCAGGAAACGTAAGTTAGAAAATTATTGATTGTGATACGTTTGGTGGCTGCTTAATGATGTGTTTTTTAGCATGCTCTAGGTGATTGTTGTACTTTATTACTTTTGATGTTTAATTGGATATCTAGATTGTTGTTATGAAGAAAATTTGTGAAATCGATTGGACTTTAGAATTGAGTTTAGGGTATTCATTGCTTCAAATTACATTGGATTGCATTTAACCCTGTCTCCCACTTGTTTGTAGATATCTTCCCCCGGAGATTGGATGTCTTAAGAGTCTGGAGTATCTGGATCTCTCCTTTAACAAGATTAAGAGTTTGCCTAACGAGATAGGTTATCTGAGTTCATTAACGTTCTTGAAGGTTGCTCACAACAGACTGATGGAGCTATCACCGGTATTAGCTTTATTACAAAACTTAGAAAGCCTGGACGTATCAAACAACCGATTGACAACTCTGCATCCTCTCGATCTAAACTTGATGCCTCGACTTCAAATTTTAAATTTACGGGTACTTGTTTCTATTTATGTTTCATAGCATTGCTGTAATATATGGATATATATTCTACAGGAGTTCATGAATTCTTAAATCTGATAGAGCTTCTTGGATTTTCTGTTTGTTTCAAGTACAATAAGCTCCCGAGTTATTGCTGGATTCCCACATGGATACAATGTAATTTTGAAGGGAACTATGAAGAGATGGGGGTTGATACTTGTAGCAGCTCTATGGTTGAAATGGATGTATTTGAAACCCCGTATGAGAACAACGTCATAACTGTTCCTCATAAAGGTTAGAGTTTAATGTTTTTTTCCTTTGCCATCCATACTGTGTATGCATATAACAGTAAGATTTTGATACTTCTTTCTTTTTAACTTTTATCGTCTTACGTTTTCTCTATTTCCACGTGGATGCAGGCTCCCACCGTAACCCATTAAATATGTCAACGGGAATCTCTTCCATCAGTAGATGCTTTTCGGCTCGAAAATCAAGTAAGAGGTGGAAGCGGAGACAATATTACTTCCAGCAAAGGGCAAGGCAAGAACGCTTGAACAACAGCAGGAAATGGAAAGGGGAAGTCCCTCCAGAAGGTTTAAGTCTGAAGATGGAAGTCGAAGAAACTGGGAAACAGGGCATGAAGGTTCCTCAGAACACTGACAGAGGTTCAGTTGATAACAGCTGCTCGGATGAGAATGATAAACTGTTCGAGGAGGCTTCTGTCATTACTTCTGAAGAGGAAGAGAGCAGTCTTAAAGCTGATGTTGTTTCTGACAATTCCCAATGTGTGGAAACCCAATTAACGAGTGAAAGGGATAACTATGAAAGTTGTGAGATCAAGACATCTTCTCCCTCTTCAGGAGATGCACCTGGTACTGTAGACTATAATTCTTCTTCAGAGAGAAAGAAGCCAAATAACAAGTCGAAGCGATGTAGTGAGAAGTATCTAGATAACCCAAAAGGCTCTAAATGCCATAAACTATCTACCGATATTACTAATTTATCGCGCAAATACAGCAGCAACTCATTTTGCAGCACAGAAGATTCTCTTCCTGATGGCTTTTTTGATGCTGGACGTGATAGGCCCTTTATGACTCTTAGTAAATATGAGAAAGTTTTGCCTCTTGATTCACGTGAAGTCATACTCTTGGACAGGTAGTTACTATCACGTTCAGTTATATCGACTAGAATAATCATTTATCCATGAGCTAAATGTTACTTTGCCCTTGTTTTGGTTTTGTTAAAGGGCAAAGGATGAAGTGTTGGATGCAATCACTCTCTCTGCTCGAGCCTTGGTAGCTAGGTTGAAGAAATTGAACTGTTTAACTCCAGATGTAGATCAAGTTTCCATCGACAACTTGCAAGTTGCATCATTTCTTGCCCTTTTTGTTTCGGATCACTTTGGGGGGAGTGACAGAACTGCTATTATCGAAAGAACCCGAAAGGCAGTGTCTGGTACAAACTACCAGAAACCTTTTATTTGCACCTGTTTGACCGGGAACCAAGACGACTTGGCTGCTCTCAACAAACAGGTCTCAACAACGGCTGAAGATGCAATTTTGTCTGATGTGTGTGAAAAATCTCTGCGTTCTATTAAGTCCAAGCGGAACTCTATAGTGGTTCCTCTAGGTAAACTGCAATTTGGCATCTGTAGGCACAGGGCCTTACTTATGAAGGTACTCAGTTTAATCTAATGCTATTGGATATCTGACCATCTGGTTTCGTTTTAGTTAATTGCTAATTCTTGTTTCTTATATTTTATTTATAGTACCTTTGTGATCGCATGGAGCCTCCTGTACCATGTGAACTTGTTAGAGGCTATCTAGATTTCATGCCACATGCCTGGAATATTGTCCCTGTGAAGCAAGGTTCCTCGTGGGTTCGTATGGTAGTTGATGCTTGTCGTCCTCATGATATCAGAGAAGATACAGATCAAGAATATTTCTGCAGGTAGAAAATTTTGCGATTTTATCTTGTATTTACCACTGTCGACTAGATTCTCTACTCTTGAATCTTTCTATCTTTTGTTGCATACTGTAATGATCTTTTCTTTTTAGGTTAATGATGTGAAAATGCCATGTTTCTCCTTATAATTGTAAACTTTATCTTATATGACCAATCTCTTGAAAGTTACTGTTGTGTGAATGACCTATTTAATTGTTGTATATTCTGATTGCCACAGGTACATTCCCCTTAATCGGCTAAATGAATCCATTCGCATTAAGGAAAAGTTGGAACCAGGATGTTCTGTTTCTTCTCTGTCAACGGGAAAAGGAGTTGAAAGAGCTAATAGTAGTCTTATCCGATGCAAGCTAGGCTCAACTGAAGCAGTTGTGAAGGTTTTGTTTTTACCTTTTGTAATCTCTATCTGTTTCACGAATGAGTAAATTTACTGAATAGTTTCTTATTTCCTCAGATGCGCACATTAGAGGTTTCTGGAGCTTCCTTAGATGACATTAGGACTTTTGAGTATACATGCTTAGGAGAAGTACGGATTTTAGGAGCTTTGAAACATGACTGCATTGTGGAGTTATATGGACATGAGATATCGTCCAAGTGGATAACCTCAGAAAATGGAAATGAACATCGAGTATTGCAATCTTCTATTCTGATGGAACACATCAAAGGAGGATCTCTAAAGGTAAAATTCTTTCTTTACTCAATCTATATCGAAAGTCTTTGTAACATCAATCAGAACCTTCTAAATGGTTTTATTGTACTCAGGGTCACATTGAGAAGCTCTCCGAAGCTGGTAAGCACCATGTCCCCATGGATCTAGCTTTGTCTATTGCAAGAGATATCTCAGGGGCTTTGATGGAGCTGCACTCAAAGGATATAATTCACCGTGACATTAAAAGCGAAAACGTTTTGATCGATCTGGACAATCAAAGTGCAAATGGAGAACCCATTGTGAAGCTTTGTGATTTTGATAGAGCTGTTCCGCTTAGGTCTCACTTGCACGGGTGCTGTATTGCCCATGTGGGAATACCTCCTCCTAATATCTGTGTCGGCACACCACGTTGGATGTCCCCTGAAGTCTTCAGAGCAATGCACGAACAAAACTTTTATGGACTTGTACGTTCCTCCAAACACTGACTCTCTTGTTCGTCAACGTTTATCTTTACTCCTTTTCTCTTATGAGGTTGCTTTTGTTTTCGCAGGAAGTGGATATCTGGTCATTTGGTTGCTTAATCTTCGAGTTGTTGACACTACAAAATCCTTATTTTGATTTATCTGAGCTTCAGATTCATGAATCGCTACAGGTTTGTCTCACTCTCACTTACATGATCGAAATCTTCTTAACATCATGAGTTTAATAAGTTTGTTCTATCTTACTCTTAACCAGAATGGCAAAAGACCAAAGCTACCAAAGAAACTAGAGACACTGATCTCTGAAACAGAGGAAGAAGAATCAACGAACAAGCTCTCTGAAGTGTTTGATCTAACCGAATCTGACTTAGACACAATGAGATTTCTGATTGACGTGTTTCACCAGTGCACTGAGGAGTCTCCTTCAGACCGTCTAAACGCAGGAGACCTCCATGAAATGATTCTTTCACGGAAAAAGAGAGAGTAAACCAATCTCCTTCAGGTACTTACACTTCTTCACAAAGCTCAAGCCTTTAAAAGGCTTTGAAGCTTTAAAAGAGAAAAGATAGAAAGATTTGGTCTTAAGATTAGATTTACGGCCAAGATTTTGGGCCTGAAGCTTCGTAAGCTTATGGGAACCACAGATCGGTAGGTAGTAATTATTTCTTGTAATCTTTGTTTGTTTCTTCATTTTGTAAGCCTCAAAAGTGTTCTTAGATTGTATCATTTGATTCTGTAGACGCCATTGTATCATTCTTCTTCCAAATTTTTATTTAAACAAAGAGCATTTGAACAATACATATTTGATGGACAACTTTTCTTTAAACCCCTTCGAGATTCCGTTATCTTTTGTACAATATTTTTTTTAGCGTGCAAAAATATATGGATTGAAGATTTTGAGATAGATGTGATGTGAACCATAGTATTATACATGAAAGAAAATTTAAAAAAGTTAACTATCGAGATTCCGAGGAAGATGTCACCGGAGATGTCCTTGGAACCGGCACGGGAAACTCATGAATCTCATCAATCCAAGGATTAGTCTTCTTCTTCTTCTCCTTGGACGGATCGATAGTTCTCAAAGCTCTCCAAACCGCACTATTACACTTAAAACCGGATCCAAAAGCAATCTGCCAAGTCCTATCTCCTCTCTTAATCCTTCCTTTAGCCTCACTATACGCAAGCTCATACCAAAGCGAGCTACTCGAAGTATTTCCAAACCGGTTCAAAGTCATCCTCGAAGGTTCCATATGCCACTCAGATAAATCCAAATTCTTCTCAATCTCATCGAGCACTGCTCTGCCTCCCGCGTGGATGCAGAAGTGCTCGAAAGCTAGCTTGAAATCAGGAATATAAGGTTTTATTTTCTTCACATTAAAGACTTTTCGCGCCACTAGTGTTGCGAAAAAGAGAAGTTGTTCAGACATTGGTAGAACTAGCGGTCCCAGAGTGGTTATGTTCGTCTTGAGAGCTTCTCCAGCTATAGCCATTAGGTTTTTGGAAAGTGAGACACCGATTTGTTTGTTGTCGTCGTTGTCTTCGCGTTGGTAAACGCAGTTAAAGGCGTTGTCGTCAGATCCTTTGTGTGTACGGACGGTGTGGATGAGTTGGTATTTGGAGCGGCAGCGGTCGGAGGAGCGGTTAGAGAGGAGAACGGCGGCGCCACCCATTCGGAAGATGCAGTTTGAGAGAAGCATTGATCGGTCGTTGCCTAAATACCAGTTTAGGGTTATGTTCTCTGTGCTCACTACTAGTGCATATGAATTTGGTTGAACCTGCATGCATATTACAATAAAAAAAAAAAAAACAGGACCCTTAACGCATATTTATTAGTCCATATTACAATTCATTACAAAATTAGGACTCTAAAAGCATATGCATATATATAATTATAAAAATATGAAGACAAATGATACTGTATGTAAATCGATGAATGTCTATGTGTACGTATGTCTATTTTTTAACGTATTTTTAAAAACTGTTTTCAGTTTTGCTATTTTTCATTGTTCTAAATAAAAATAATTTATGTTTGACAATTTTATTTTTTTTTCGCCATTTGACAATTTTTTTGGAAAAGTAAATATCGTAGAACCAAAAAAAAAAAAAAAATCAGATGCATGGCACATTGGCACCATACGTAAGACCTTACGTGTATTGATTATTTATGAAACTTATACTCTTTACAAACTTGTTGTTTTCGGTGATATTGTTCAACAACCTTTTCTCGATTGAATATAACTAAACATGACACGTCACCTATCAATTTTGTACAACTGTTCATAGGTACTTACTAGAATATAATTTACCTACTTACCAAAAAAAGGAATATAATTTACCTTAATCAATGTTTATAATTGACTAATCCCAACCTTAAATTGGTCTTTCATATCATTGTCAAGTTCTTCTCGTGTAATTGTATAGTGAAAATGACACATAGATTGTATACACACACATTGACACATAGTTTGTATACCAAATATGTAGTTGCTATAAAGACAATCTATAGTCATTCAAATTTTCACAACTACCACCTACCTACAAAATAAGCCTGGCACAACCTTCATAAATAGTAATAATAGAAGCTAGAGATTTTACCATTTTTCATATAAAATCAGTAACCAAATTTTATAAGATAACGACATGACGTGAGAAAACTAGAAAAGTCCCAACCTCCCCACCTAAATAAAATTTAATTTTCTCTTTGTCACAAGATTTTATTTCTTATATCAGAATGTTCAATTGAAAGCGAATCTTAGTATCAAAAAATAAAAAGTTGTGAAGTTGTAATGATGGACTAAATTCATTGAATAAATAATTACCTGAAGAAGCTGTTTAGCGAGATCAATGGAGATAAGACCAGCACTACAACCCATTCCACCAAGGTTATAGCTCAAAACGTTTCCTCTGAGCTTATATTTATTCACGATCATAGCCGATAACGAAGGCGTCGGATTAAACAAGCTACAATTCACGACAAGTATCCCAATATCCTTAGGATTCACTCCGGTTTTCTCAAGCACTGCGTCTATAGCTCCAAACATAACCGTCTCGGCTTCTTTCCTTGCTTCAGACATACAAGGATTAGGCGGGACACGTAAGAGAGCCTCCGGGAAGTAAGTCTTTTGTCCAAGACCGGAACGTTCGAGGATCTTTTGTTGGAAAGCGAGGTTGTCTTCTGTGAAGATACCGACACGCTGAGACCGGTCCATGAACGTTTCTCGTGTGCATATTAGAGAAGAGTCGGGTTTGTAACAAGCGAAATCGAGGAGAAAGATTCTGCGAGGACGAGTTGTGAAGTAGAGGGTGGTTAGAAAGATAAGAAGAGCGGCGAAGAGAGTGGAAGAGAGGAAGTGGAATTTGAGAAGGTGGTTGTATAAGAGTGTGAGATCGGTGAGACTAAAGGAGGAGGAGGTTGCGGCGAGGAGGCCGACGGGGAGTATGAGAATGTAGACGGCATTCGAGATTAGGTAATGGTAACCAAGTTTAACATATTTGAGACGTACGGATAAGAGGAAGTTTGGGAGTTTTTTGTTTGTTACATGAATGGTGTTGTTCATGTGATCACTTTGAATGTGATTCTCATTCATGGTAGGTTTTTTGGTTTTAAATGATAATCAAAAGTAGCGAGACAAAAAAAAAAAAAAGGGAGGTGAGATTTATTGCTTATTGTAGAGAAAGAGATAACTTATGGCCTAAAAAGTTGAAGTGTTATTGTGAATTTATAGGCAAAATTTTAGAAAGAGGATGCAATTTAAGAAAATGTAGTTATGGATGGTACGTAGTCCCTATGGTTATTGTTGTAGCGGTGAGCTAACTATGCATTGATTCTGTTTTGACCAAAAACATATGTTTTTTTAATATGCTATACTTCATCCATTTTTATATCAGATGTCTATTTATAATTTTTTATTATCTTTTCAATGTAACAATTTAAATTATCTTTCTAATATATCACTACAATTTTTGTGTTTATAGTAATTTAAGCATTGATTATAAAATATGCATAATTAAAGGATTTTCATGCCTGATGCACATTCAAAAGTCGATGGAAAGTAACCCAAATGTCTTGTAGTAGGGATAGGTTTTAAAGGGCCGGGTCATGTATAAATTCTTCCAACTGTTAAGGAACTAGCTATGAGAAATAAATACCATACCATACGTGTTATTTTATACTCCAGTCTCCAGATTGCATGGAGGATGGATTCATTGAACATACAGGAAACAATACGCTGAGATCTATTGAGGTTGTATCCAAAATGATTTTAGTGGAACTATTATATACTTATAAAACAGAGTAAGGAAAAATTTGTAGGCGAAGGATACAACTAACTCCAATCAATTGTTTGATACTTTGATGGCTCGAGAGTGGCGATTTAATGAAATTCATTATTTTCTTTCTTGCCACTGATTGATTCCTTCTACTGGAAACAAGGGTTATTCTGGGTCCACTTTGTTTACGTGGCGCATAATGATACGTGGATATTGCGGACTAATATTTTTTTTCATTTTCACATAATTTATAAATATATCATTTCTTTATGTTATTGCAGCTTCTAGCTACGCGAAGAAGAGAGTTTGTTGAACTGCTACGCGCAGGAGGAAATATGTGTTATTTACTAATTATTTACACGTATAGAAACATTTTCTTTTTAAAATGAAAGATTTACCTTTATATTTTTGTAGTTATACGATCTCTTCATAACATGCATACAAATGAATTTAAATGTCAATAACATAACAAAGTTTAAAGAATATAAAGACGTGAAAGATAAAGCTAACGGAATAAAACCCATGAAGATGCATTGAATTCAATCAGTTGTTATGCCACAGATCCTTTTCATCATCAACACCGTCACCATTATTGTGTCTGAAATCATTATTATCATCAATTTGATTACGATATTCATTTTAGTTGATTATGATCTTCAGTTTAACTTCTATTTACTGATTATATATTCGCTACGATTTAGTATAAATTTATTTCAAGATAGTTCAATGTGAGTTTGTCATTGTGTGTCCACACATATTATTTTTTTGCTGTCGTCGTAATTGTCCACACATCTAATGAATCATAGTTTGCTTGCGTAGTGAGGTTTGGCATAAATTACTAAAGTGTGATAATAAACTATGATACTGTTGTGAATTGCGTGTCGAAGATTTGTGGAAAGATTGTGTGGTAAGTCACCCAAAATTATGGAGTAGTAATTTTTAATTGAACTATAAATGTCGAAGAATTTCTAACCAAACGGTGCTACTTGGGCAAGAAATAATTCGTTGAAGAACCATCTCTATGCCCACTATTATTATCATTATTAATTTTTTTTTTATTGTTCACGTTCATTCCCAAGTTTCCTCTGATGTGTGTGTGTTTTATTGTTTGTCATGGTTAAATATTCACTATATTTACCTATTGCTCAATATTTAGAAGTATTTTACACAAATCCGAATAGCCGAGCATCCAGCTAAATAGCTAGTTTTAAACCACCCCTCAAAAAAAAAAAGAATTTATATGTGGATATATATATATATAGTTCTACTATTAATTGTTAGTTTTCCATCTTTATTATTTCTATTATTTTCGCTTATTATAGTGAAGAAATTGTTTGCATCAATCAAAGCGAGCATTTAATTATAACGTAAGCTCTTCAACATTCAACTACTCAACCATGAGTAACATTTACAAGTTAGGCATACATCTGAATATAGTTAGTAGTTAGGGACAAGTTATTAATGATTCGTACTGCGCTAAATTTTTGAACATACAATTTTGTTGGTGCAATTGTAGTAACAAAATACTGATTTTAATAACACTTGGATTCATGTTTTACTTATTCCAAACATTTGTCTATATTTATGTGTGCAATTTTTTTTAATTTTTTTATAGATGTTAAACATGTGTGCAAATTAATTAATTTATGTTCAGTTTTTTGTTTGTTCGATCAAAATTAGTGTCACATTCGGCAAACGCTAACACGGAGCACACAACAATTTTACAAAATCATAGCCAAAAAATGTCCAAACTCTATAGAAATAAAGCAAATGTGGTTTCTATCCATTTGTCTATGCTCAGATTTCTGTGTATGCACAAAAATACAATCCTAAAATCTAAAGAGGGTTGGTTTATATTATACGTATCCCAAGATTCAAGTATATGTAGAGAATAAAAGTTGGTCTAAAAAAATAAATACTTGATTCACTCGTACTTGGATAAATTTATAAAAATAGTTACTCAGTACTTGGGTTGGGTACATATACGAGATCGAATGGTGATAGCTAAACAAGGAACAAATGAATAGAACAAGTGTGATTAATGCGAATCAAGCGTATAGAAATCATGTAACAACAAGAAAAGTTGAATAGTACTACATATATAAATGCATGTAGCTATAACAACCACAAATTCTGTACCCAATAATCAAAAATCTATTAACATATGATTTACATGTCTAACAATGTTGATTTTTCGTCTAGATTTTATGCTACCGTTTATCATGTTTAATAAAGACAGTTATGACGTTGGGCTTTAAAGCCTATTAAGAAAAAAAAGTCTGTTGGAAAGCTGTTTACAATTTTTATGAAACGCAACGTTTTAACGTTTGTGAGAAACGCAGCGTTTTAGAAACTTAAAACCTGTCTTTTGTTGGTGACTGCACACGGTTTGGTCATCATCACTTCGGCGATGGCGCACGGCGGATATGCGAGGCGGAGAGTTGCAGAGCGGAAGACGACGGCAGGAACTAGTCGGAGATCGAAAGGATTGCGCGTGGAGAAAAAACCGAAGAATTCCTCTCTCAAGAATCAAATTCGTTCCATCGGTCGCATGATTCGTAAAGTAACTACTCTTCTTCTCTTCCTACGAAATTAGCGTTTAGAGTTACCTTCTCCGGCCTTTTAGATTGAAAATTTAGCTAATCAAAGTAGGTTTCAGTGTTTTCTCTTAAATCTTTTGAGGAATTTGTTTCTTATGATTATAATAGGATCATGGTCGATTAACTTGCTTATGAGAGATCATGAATTGATTTCGAGAAGCAATATGTCTTTAATGGAGAAGAGATGAATTTTGATGTATGAATATGTACAAATGCAATTGTCTCTTAGGATCTTCCTCCTGAAGTAAGAGAGGCTCTAGAAAAGAAGTTGGATGATCTGAAGAAGCAGCAAGATATCCATTTCCGTCTTGCTTTTGAACGTAAAATCTTCCTAAGGAACAGAAAGGTCAGATTCTTCGGTGAGTGCTTTATTTTTGATGCATTGTATATTTGTATTGTTCTGAGTTGTTTTTCCGCTGAATCATTTGGCTTACTCGGACAAAACAATTACATCTTTCTTTGTGTAGAGCGGAGAAAGATTGAAAGGAGTATAAGACGTCTCGAGAAGCTACATCGGAGTACATCTGGTGGTTATGTGCAAGATGCAGAAATAGGTGGGCAACTCAATAGACTCAAAGAAGACCTTGAATATGTTAGGGTAAGCATTTTATACAATCCAAATCCAGTTTCCTGTGTTAGTCGGAAGAATAGACGAGTTCTTCTTTTTCACAATTTCTTCAGCGTGTTATCCTCTGCTACATTTCCTAGTTATCCAATAGAATGAGTCTGTTGAAATAATGCTACTGAGATCTTGATATGTGCAATGCAGTTCTTCCCCAAGAATGAGAAGTATGTATCGCTATTTAGTGGATCTGATGATTTACAAGTATCTGAGCGGAGAAGTAAATTGCGGAAGCAAATCAAAGCCAACATAATTTTTGCTGCTGCCAGTGGGAAAGAGTTGGAAGGTAATGATGATATGTGGAGATGTTTATATGGGTCCTTTTTCCCTTGAATTTCTGTTTAAAATTTGGGGCAGCGTGCTTTTTTTTGTCATTGCATGCATTCCGACCTTCTGTTGGCTTTTGAAAAAATACTGATTATGTTGATCATTAATATTTTTTGGTTCGTGTGAAAAACAGAGACAGGGAGCGAAGATGATGCTCTTTTGGACCTGAGTGACGATGACTTCTTTGTCAACGGAAGTTCAAGTGACGAAGCAGATGCGGATGATGAGTGGACTGATAAAAGCACAAAGTACGCCTTGTAAATGTGGATTAGTTTCTTTAATCTCAATACTTAGTGTAGTTTATCGATTGTATTAGTGTATAACATGAGAGATGAAGAAGAGTCAACGAGGCTAGTGGTGTATTCACCTCTAAATTCCATATGATTTCTATGCTAGAAGAAGTCGATTGTTGACTCTTTTCTGGCTTAACGTTTCCAGTAAAGATCATCTCTGACTGTTGTCAGCGTTTTTTTCTCAGAGAGCCGGTTTCTAGTGCTTCTGGTAGAGCAACATCGAGCATGTCCAGTGACGAAAGAAATCAGGTATGATGCGAAAGCTACTCACAGTTTTGTTGTTGCATGATACTGGGGACTCTTATACGCCGAGAAAGTCAGAAACGTAACTTGTTCAATTCCGGGGGGGATCAAAGAATATGAAAATGAAGTGTTATATATTGAATGTTAGTATTTTGGTAAGTGATTTCTTTTCTTTTATTGTAGAAGCCATACTCTACTAGGGTTTTAATGCCACCACCACGGTCAAGGTTTGCATCAACATCTCGTCAGTATTCATCTGTGAAGAGGAATGAGATACCTTCCTCCAGCAACACTTCACATAGAAGAAGCCAGTCTTCACATGCTGCCACTAGTTCGCATACAAGTCAGAGTAGCAACTTGAGTTCTAATTCTGATGCTCACAAACCCAAGAGGAAGAGAAGGCCTAAGAAGAAGAAGCTACAGGTGAGTTTTCTCTCGACTCTTTCCTGGAATTCTGTTTCGTACTTTTGTTGAAAGTCTTATTGGTACATTTGCATCAATCTTTCAAACTCTATAACTAAAGAATCTGCATTTTACAAGCTGATTATATATTATTCGTTTTGCTGTTTCAGGCGTGAACAAGGTCTCTCCCGCCATGTCTGAGAAAACGAAGAAGCTCGTAACACAGTTCATCAATTCCAAAAGCTTCACTCATTACTACGGCCTGTCTAGTCTTACATCTTCTGATTGGATCTAATGCGTATATATATGTTGCCATGAAAGCAGAGAGGTAGGTGTCTGTTGTTTTTGGCTGATGAAATGAACCCTAAGCTTTGGGCAAAACGTATTTCTCATATAAGATAAGTTTTTTTTTTGTTTCTATTGATTTATGTTCATGTTGGCTTTGATCGAATTGTATTAATTAATGGGAGTAATCCAACCTCGACCATCAATAATATGATCTAAGAACTAGTGAACCAAAATAGAAAATGGGTATTGCTTGAAAATCTCTTTGATCAATGAGAACGCAAAACAGAATTGCTACAAATATAAAAACAACTCTTCAATCTTCATAACACTTTAATTAATGTAATACACATAACCAAAGATTTAAGGACAACCTTTTGCCCTGTTTCTGAAACAAAATGTAATTAGGTTCCAGTTTCATATGCTTAAGACCATTAAGCATGTTTACATTTGAATTTTACCGATGAGGTAAATAAAGGCTATGAATTGGATTCAATCCAATGAACATAGATCTTGCCCGAGAAACCCGACAACCCAAGCACAGACAGAGATTTCTCTGAACCAAAAGAAACTCTATTTTTCTTCAAGTTCTTTTGTGTCTCTGTTAGATTTCTTGAAGATATATCTCATACACCACAGCCTAAACCTTTGGCTTCTGATCCTTTCATGATCCTTAGTCTCTTGCACGTACATATGAACATCCTGCAACAACAAACAGAACCCATAAGAACACTTACAAAATTGTTGTTTCTGATTTTTGATTTTGTGGAAATTGTTTTCAGACAGGTATATGAAAGAAGACTTACTCCCATGGAACATCACCAATGAGCATCCAATCACCATCTTTGTCTTCATAAGTAGGCACAAAGTCTGAACCTTTATATCCATCTCTCTCAAAGTACTCTCCCACAGAGAATTTGAACATCACTTCTAAAGCTTTAAGCAACTCTGAGTATCCTTTGTAACAACTCAGATCTATTTTCCTCAAGTATGGTGCACCATCCATACTTACTTTCACATAGATTCCTTGACCCTCATGCTCAGATTCATTCTTCTTACTCTGAATGTTGTTCTTCCTGTAAGATCTAACTGGTGGCCATCCAACAATCTGAGCCCTGCAAAAAGGAAGAAACACGGTCAATCAACTGAATTCTCCACCACTACAGATTCAGAGACTTTTGTGTGAGTTTAACTTACTTTCGAGGAGGGGATGTTTCAGTTTTCCTTGATGATGATTCAATCTCCTTCTCAGTATCAGTTGATAGTACTCTCTTATTGTTGTTATTACAGCAAGAAACTCTCTCTTTTGCTTCACATACATTATCTGTTCCCGGTAATCCCAGCCTCAGCTCTGTTTCCTTGAGGTTAACAAACTCATCCATTTCTTCAAGAATTGCAGGAGAAGATAAAAAGAAAAGCTTTTGGTTATTATCCTTGAAAGAGAGGAGAGATATAGAGAAGCTGCTGATGATGAAGATGAGAGGCTTCGAGGAAGCTGAGTGTTTTATACAAGTTAAAGGAGAATAAAGATAGATACTGGTAGAGAGAGAAGAAACTGTTTTCTGAATTAAGGACAAAGGAAAAAAAGCTAAGCTTGTCGGTAGCAGTAACAGCAACTTTGAGGCAAAAGTGTGTCCCATCTTCTTGGGGACATTTGTGGGGACACTTTCTTTTTCTCCCATCTGTCCAAACCCAAAAACAAAATATTTTCATCTTTCTTTCTTGTGATAGACGGTCCAGATCAAATCTTCGAATCCCCCACCACATGTGGTATGCCATATGGGCATATCACCTCTCTCTATCTCCCATTAATAACTTATCACAACCAAGAAATTTCGGATCGTAAGCTCATAATCTTTTCTTACCAAGAACAACAACCGAATACATATTTTACTCGTTTTCTCAATAGATGGATGGTTAATTAACTCTATATGTAAAGGTAGCTAGTGTTCAATGTTTGGATTGTGGGTAGTTCAGATTTGATGAGTTTATTGACTTGAGATCATAAGTAATAATTTATGTCTCACATCTTCAAAAAACAGGTACTTTGGGTGTTGAAGAGCCAAAAACAGAGCCTACGTGACAAAATTACTTATTGTTCTTTACTGGGGTTTGTTAAAGCCCACAACTTTTGTCTCTCTGTCTCTAACCTATTAATCATGATCACCACACACACACACACACGTATATATGAATTTGAAATAAAACTGAGCATCACGACAGGACATCTTCCTTAAGGATCAACTAGCACAAGGCTTTAGTTAAATGTCAGTAACATCATAATGGGGTCTTGTAGTTTTGTTTTGGAACCTGAGAGATCTTTAACAGATTCTCGCTGTCTTTGTTTATGTTACAGCGTGGCATTGGTTGTATTCTACTTATATGGAGCTCCTATTGTAGATGTTTACGTCTTTGACATAACCTACTCGAATTGAACCGGATCTAAGTTTTGGCTCCATTTTTTGGTTTTCTCATGCATGGCTTTCGAAATCGAAGTCCGAATCGGTACTATGCAAAGAGTTGTTAAGAACTTATGTTATAACTTTACATTATACGTGTAACAATAATCCTAAAAGAATTTTTTTTTTTTTTTTATCTACATATATACGTACGTAGTGACTTTCAACAAGTACTAACGATTAACGAACATATTTCAACAAAATAAATTCATACAATTAGAGGTGACTGCTAACAGCTACTCAGTACTCATCACGCATTGATTTCTTCTGTACGGTGAGAAACATTCTCTTCTTGGTTCAGTCATAAATTACTAGATTCGTTTTCTTGACAGAACAGGTCATAAGTTTGAATTGAATTAATTGTATTTATACCAAGAAAAACTGATGGGAATATATATATATTTATATCATTATTTGTGAATTGGTCACAATATATAGAAGCATTTGATGACTAATATATGTAATATAAAGTTTGCACACACAAACAAATATAAAGTTTTTCCTAAAAAATTTATTTATAATCCGTCAGTGGAACGTAAGATAAAAAATAAATATAAATTAAATGTTTTGTATTCCCATATATATCTTATCCATAAGGAGTTAAAGACTTTTATTAGGCATGAATATCCGCAGGCTTTTCTCATTCACTATAGTATTATGGCATCATCTTTTATTTTTCTGCACTCATTATATGTCATACTGTAGCATACTTTGCAATTTAATTATATATATAAACGAATTTAGTAACTTATACTGAAAATAAAATGACAATGTCTTAGCTACAACAACTAATCACACAAAAATGATTTGTTTTGGTTTTTTAAAGGATAAATTAGACCATTAAGTAACAATCACGAATTTACTATAGTAGCAGTTAACGCAAAATATTTCATGAAACTTTTTCTAAAATAAAATTTGAAAAATTAATATTTTTCTTTTGTATATACTCTTATATGTCGGATTAAAACCTAATAAATTCCTCCAATATCCATTAGCAATTTAGCCAAAGAAGTGAAGATAATGATGATAATTCGTTCGTAATTGTATTTGCCGACATGATTAATCATAACACATGTCACTCAAATATTTGCTTGCCCTACAGAGCAGTAGAAGATCTCAAGCCACCGTATCAACCGTACACGTGTAACCAATGACAGAAGATGCAGGTCCCACATCTGATCACAGAATCGCTGGTTGATTATAGCACTCTTTATAAAATCTAATCCGAAAGCTAAACCGCGCAAGATTTTTAGCACTTAACCAACGAAATTAGAGTGTACTTATGACTCTTTTGTTGATATAAATGATTTACAATAGAAATCAACACATTGTATAATAATTGGTGTGGTCCAAAGTTTAGAATATTTTCTTTATTAAGTTAGTTAAATTCCTTCGTAGTAGAAATAATGCTTTCCGAAATTTTAACACATTTTCATTTGCAATTGGACCATCTTTATAGGAGTAATTAAATGGGCTGGGCCGCTACATTTTGGAGTTTTATTTTGCTTTGACGGCGTATCTGGACCACTTCAATCTAACCACCACTATTTTTTTCCCATTTTCTTTAACCATAAAGCCAACTTTACAATTTTCTTATCCACATATTACTACTAATCTTTTATTTTACTCAACTTGGGTTCGTAAACCAACCTCGGGGTTTCCTCATTAATTTGAGGGATCTGTTTCTTCTTTTCTTTTTCTTTTTTCTTTTTTAGTTTGCATTAGAAAAACTTCAAATATTAGTCAATGTTTGACACTCTTTAGGTTATTATAGAACGTTAAAAAAAAAAAAAAAACTTTTGCGTCAATATGTGATACAGTGATAGTTTTGAACTTTTGATAAATAATATTATCTTCAAAGTATTTGTATGAGTTTAAAATGTTTTCCTTGTCAAAATATTATGGAATTATTTGGACAAAGAGAATATCTTTACCGGTCAAATGTAATCAATAAAGCGATCCCCCAAATCTCTTACTCATCCCACTATTTACCTAATTTATGGATTCTGCAAATCGTCTTTGATCTCACCGTTAAAGTTTTGGGGATCAACCAATATCAGATATTTTGAGATCCCAATATATTTGATTACCATTTCACGATGATTACAAATGAGTATATATAAATAAAATAAGAACAAACCTTAATTAAATCTCTTTGAGAAAATAAAGACTGTTTAGTTATCATAACACGTATAGAAATAATCTGTGGACCATCACCAAAAACGCAGAGATAACAAATTAATTTTTTTACAAGATTGTCTATTAATAAAATTGGGGGTTTAATTAATCTAGTAATTAACCACTTTTAGAAACATTAATTAAAAAGTAGACATTCCAAGCAACGGTACTGTGGTTAGCCCCCACCACGAGGCTATATTGTTAAGAGTTATGCCAACATATAGAATAATATATCATGAGCGTATAGAGCAGATTCTCGCATTTTTACTTTTTAAATATATACTTCAAGAAAACCATTTAATTATCATTAGCTAGAAATGTGTAAGAACATGAGCAAATTGTCTGAATATGTACATTCTGAAACTATATTCAAGGAATAGTTAATTTGTAGTCATTTTCTTCTTCTTCTTCTTTTTATATTTTTAAATCGACAAATTCCAATTCATAAACAATTTTTATTATATGGGATAATGCGACAGTGGAATCAAACTCCACTGAAAATAGACTTAACCATTTGATTAAGATACATCTCCATTTATAGTCATTTGCTAAATGAGTGTCTTTCACATATTTACTTTCGAATTAGATTTCTTGAAAAAACCAAAGGAATTGAGATAATCTACTAACTATTAACCTTCACAAAAAGTTACATAAATAAATATTAATAAAAGACGACTAAAAGGAAATATTGTATATATATGATATATCGTCGGTCGAAAATGTCAGAATGGAGATGAAGCAAACTCACCAGAGAAATAAATAATGCAACAAATGATAGCGGAAATGATTGCTTCAATATATACTAAGATTTCTTTCTTTTCTATATTATTTTAAGTTGTACAGAAAAAATGAACCATTTTGTGGTGGAGAACAAGGTTCAATAGTTCAATACATATTATGTGTTTAGAACTAAGCAACATAATATAGATGTAAATATGTAACTTATACTTAGTAATGTACATATCAAAAATTTTAAAAATATGACTATTACACACTTTAAACTAAATATGACTCGAACAAAAGTAAAATAATAGAATGGAGAACTGAAATATACTTTTCTATTAGGTTCTTTAAATTCTAGCCAATTGATCGTTTTAACCCATATACATATATAAGACTGTAGAGCAAGTGTTGACGTAAAGTAATTTGTTTGAGTCTCAAAAGAGTTGTTGCTTTCACATACAATCACATTTTACATTTTAGTCAATGTAAACTTATTATTTGGTTGTGGATCGTTTCAATTGCATGCATGCAGCAATGCATGTCATTTGGCTGCATTCCTTAAATGCGAGAAGTATATTCCAACAACTAATGTAAATGAGAAAACTATAAAAAAAAAATTGAAGATGGACACAAATGAACCAGTACTATTGATTTATTTTTCTGTGTGGTAGAATGTTGAGAGTTGTGGCCTTGTATTGTCCACATGAAAGTACACCTGGTCCTCACACGTTCTTATCTTGCAAGTTCATAATTAACACACATATATACCTTTGAAAATAACTCATTAATTTCGACACCATGCATATAAAATACATGATTAGACCTATATATAATTTTCCCAAAAAATGAAAAATATATATAATCAAGTGAAAAAGCATTACCAAAATTACACATCAAATTAAGATGGTCTCTATCGTGTGACAAAGAAAATGTGGTCTCCATATGTATCCTTGAGAATACTGATGATATATGGATTTGGTTGCATTGGTTCAATCTCATTAAAGTTTCGCATACAATCCATTTATGTGTGCGGGCGCATTTTTTTGTAATCATGTAGGCTGGACCGAGAATTTATATTATTCACTGGTTTACAATTTCATGTGAATTCCATAGTGATCAGTAGATATATATATTGATCAGACAAAGTAGATACACATTGATAAAACACGACAAAATGATGTGATATATAAGACAAAGTGACCCAAAATTCGATTGAAAAATTTGGGGTACGTTGATTTGAAAACTCATGAGAGTTTTTTGGGATAGAAACAAAAGGAGAGAAAAGGGTTAAAGAGGAGGATGTAGACAAGGCAAGGAACAAAAGTAGGGTTTAAGATGTTTTCGCCCCTGAATTTTATTTGATGTAACTTGTCCCTTTATCATCTCCATGTTTTTCTTCTTCTCATTAATTTAAATTTTGGCTTTGGAATTTATGGTGATGTTAATTGTACCCTCTCTTCCTTTGGATTTTGATGCCACTCATGTCCCCTCTCATAGATTTTATTAGGGTAGGAATATGCCTTTTTCCCTCTTTATTTTCATATTTATTGAATTTACGTTGGTTAATTATGGTTAGTACGCTTGGTGTTATTTAAACGTCCCGTATTCACAGTTTACGCCTAACTGATTACTTTGAACTAAAACCAGTGTCTAGTAGATCACTAAAGTCGAATTTTGAACGAAAGTTTGAAAATTCGCAAAAGCGCCGTGAAAATACAATTCCAAAACATATCATTTTTGTTTTTGGAAGCGTGATTGATGAAATAAAAACAAAATATGTTTTGGAAGTGCGACAGAATTTGTTTTTTTGTTTAGAAATGCGATAATATAGACAAATTAATAGAAAATGTAATACAAATTTAGGTGCTTTCATAACTACAAAAAAAAAAAAAAACTACCCTATTGTTGAAAACTTTCATACTACAAGAATAACACAAGCAATATAAAAGAAGAAAAATAATTTTCAATAATCAAAAACAGACATTATATTTTAGTAGTCAATTTAATCTGTAAATATCTGTAAAGAAAATTAATCACCAATTTTATTGTTAACTACAAAGTGGTGTTTATAATATTGCAATTTATAGTTTGTTAACTACAAAGTATAAACATTAAAGAGTAATGATGCGTTTTTATGTGTCTAGATACACATTTCGCTGTACGTGTTTATAGGTGAGTTTTTAATCAATAAATATTGAAGATGTACCGTATGCTTTATTTTGTATTGGCATGAGAATAATTATATACAAGAGGGCTGCGCTTTTATTGTGGGATGAATAATTGAATCATGTGGATGTGATATGCATAATTGGAAGGTTCCGGCGAAGAATCTTACGGGGAAAAATAATCAAAATCATGAATATATATTCATTAGTTAATAATTATATTTAGAAGTCAAAAAGCATAATATAGTTATATTAATAATAATGTACATCTCTATTGTAACACTCTCATATGAGATGTCTGCGACCTCGCCACTCAAAAGAATATATATTTATAAACTATACGTTGATATAGTTTTTAAGACCATATGGTATATACATATATTTAGTTAGATACCCCATATCAATTAATCGGTTCATCACCACTTAATTCACTTGGTTGCTTCGAATGTGTTTCATAATTCACTTGTAATTTTAAAATCTTTCCTTCACTTGTGCTTTCGCTTGTAATCTCAAAATGTTATATATCTCTTTTAACGGGAGAAAAACGATTAAAGACGGATTAAAATATATATCCATTTTGTATAGTCAAATGCAATAATATATACATAATCTACAAGATAAATCATAAGAAAGATTCAATAACAGTAATAGAGTAATAACAGTGATTACTGATTAGTCTAAAAGACTAAAACTCGAGGATGATGACTTAATCAAAGGGCTTAGATTCATCCACGTGTCTAAAACCCGTTTAATCAAAGATCTCTTAAATACGACATACACATGCAGCTACCTCCTAGACAGAGATATAATACAGACTCATCTCACTTTGTATTATTTGAGTGTTTTTATAAAACCATTTTTCCATCTTCCTCATCACCTTCCCAAGAAGAAGAACACCAAAGAAGAAGAAAGGTTAATAATGATGGGCAGTGTCGAGCTGAATCTGAGGGAGACTGAGCTGTGTCTTGGTCTTCCCGGTGGAGATACAGTGGCTCCGGTAACCGGAAACAAGAGAGGGTTCTCAGAGACGGTTGATCTGAAGCTAAATCTGAATAATGAGCCTGCAAACAAGGAAGGATCTACGACTCATGACGTCGTGACTTTTGATTCCAAGGAGAAGAGTGCTTGTCCTAAAGATCCAGCCAAACCTCCGGCCAAGTAATTTTACTATTTTGTCCTTTATGATTTATTTTCCACTCTTCTCTACTGCTCTTAATATTAACATTTTTGTAAAGGTGACTGCAAAAAAAAACAGAAATTTCATTAAAGATATATATTTTTCTTCGCCAAAACCATTTTATCATATGTCTACGGTTTTTTTCTCTTCTTAAATCGTCCAATGTCTTAATATATTTAATTATGTTTAACCCATAGTCTCATGCAAGTAAAATTTATGTGACATCACGTCAAAGCTAACTACAGTCTATATCTTGTATAACATAACCGTTTTTCCGTTTTAAAAAAAATATAGGGCACAAGTTGTGGGATGGCCACCGGTGAGATCATACCGGAAGAACGTGATGGTTTCCTGCCAAAAATCAAGCGGTGGCCCGGAGGCGGCGGCGTTCGTGAAGGTATCAATGGACGGAGCACCGTACTTGAGGAAAATCGATTTGAGGATGTATAAAAGCTACGATGAGCTTTCTAATGCTTTGTCCAACATGTTCAGCTCTTTTACCATGGGTACGTTTTATAAGTATATTCCTTATATATATATGTAGATCCTTCCATGCACATTTAGTTACTAATTAATTGTTACTATAGAAAGAAAAATTAATCATCATGATGATAGATCAGTCCCAAATGAATTACCGTTATCGAGTATACAAATATTTCATAATTGAGTAACCCGTTAGTAGTAGTTTAGAAACTGTGAAAAGAAAACTATGTGATAAAATCCAATTGCGAAAAATGTATATTTCATTTGTTGCACCATAAAAGAAAACCACCAAGTTTAAATTCAGGATATCAAGTTCTTATACCTAAGATTATTTTAGGCAAACATGGAGGAGAAGAAGGAATGATAGACTTCATGAATGAGAGGAAATTGATGGATTTGGTGAATAGCTGGGACTATGTTCCCTCTTATGAAGACAAAGACGGTGATTGGATGCTCGTCGGCGACGTTCCTTGGCCGTACGTCTTCTTCTTCTCCCTTATTAATTACCATTTAATTAGAGCTTTATTGTTTCGGTTAAAATTCGAGCTTTATTTTTGTTTATGTCATTTATTTGTTTCTAATAAATAACCATTTGTTTTAATCTTTTTATTTATTAGAATGTTCGTCGATACATGCAAGCGTTTACGTCTCATGAAAGGATCGGATGCCATTGGTCTCGGTATGTATTTTCTACCAATGCATATTATATTCACATTGATTAAATTTTGATTTCAGTTTGTTACCCATTTAAATTAAAATTTACGTGTATATGTATACAATATAGTTAAAATAGCTTACAAAAGAGATTTGCCCCAAAAAGAAAAAAAAAACTTACAAAAGAGCTTAAAAGTTTACTATAATGTACACCTCAACCGCATAACTTGGTCGCCTAAATAATTTAATATGCTATCGTTTAAGATGATGTCTAATCATCAAACGCTTAAACCGTTCATTATTTTTCGCACAATTATATTTCTACCGTAAAGAACAAATTTGTCGAAAGAAAACTTATCGCTTTGATCTTTTAAATCATTGATATAATACATGATATTTGATTCTCTTTTGTCAAATGCAAAAAAAGAAAGAGATTAAATAACAGAGGGAATAAAAAATATACTCTTTTAACAGAATAAATACCGTGGTCAAATGTCTTTGCTTATTAATTGTAAAAATATTTCAGCTCCGAGGGCGATGGAGAAGTGCAAGAGCAGAGCTTGAAGTCAAATTAAAAGGATAAGTGGTATCGATTATATATTTGATTAACACATTGATTGGTGTTAATTGCTCTTTTTTTTCTTACGATGAAATACATTGTTCAGTTTCTTTTGATTGTCTGTGTTTTGATCTGGATTTGGTATGTAGATATAGTTTGTATGCTATTATGTGTAATGAACTTAAGTTAAATATTTGAGACATTTGTAATGGAAAATGTGTAATAATTTGAACATCCTATTCCTATGTATATGTTTGTCTTTATTTATTTATTTTGCCAAAGATGTGTATATTCGTATAAGGAATATGTGATTTTTATTCCACTATGGAAAATTTAATCTCACATTACTTCTCTTTAATTTCAGTCTCTTAATAGTCAGTTATTTTCTAAAGGCAGAACAGTATTCTTTTGGTTCGTCTTGAAAGTGAAACTAAAGATCATAGCGATCGAGTATTTGACCCTAAAGTAAACTTTCCCCAAGTATAATTTCGAAGTCGGTATAATTAGAATTACAATATTACAATATACATATGTTATATCAGATGAATATAATTACAAAAATGGGGAAAATTCACTTTGTTGGTATATTGATTTGTTGGTACTTAAAGTGATAATTGGCTTTGGTTGGAGGAAATAAAATAGAGAAATAGGACCCATAGGGAAGAGAGGGAGCAATGCCATGTGCATATTCATGGGTCTCTTCATTTCATTACCTTTGTTTATCATTTAATTTCCCATTAAATTAATTAGGAATATTAACTTTTATACCAACTAAATTTATTAACAAGGTTATCATAATTATACACAAATATCCTCTCTATAATGAAAAATGAAAAACCACTAGAAATATGGAATTACGTTGTATCCTTTATCACTTTCAGAAATGAGCTACAAGTAATTTATTATTGTCAAGAGATTGCACATGTGTAAAACTTGAAGGTAAAAGACATATATATGCAATAAAATATAGATATATATATATATATATATCGATGACATAATAGATATAGTATAATAACATATAGGGCCCTTTTGGATTAATGGTGTTTACTGGTTATAATGGAGCTATTCTAAGCAGTCCTTATTTAATTTGATGTTTAACGTTAAAAAAAAGTTTAAGAATAAAATATATAGATAAAATAAAGAAAACTGAGAATGTAAATATTGATAAATGGGGAAGCACATGGAGAAGATGTTGAATCCCAAAACGAACAAATCGAAGTTTTAGGAAAGTATCGTTCCAACGTACATGCATGCATATATATAGAAAATATGTGTACTAATGTATGTGTAAACACAAACATTGTACAATTAGTTACGTTGAAATGTTTTAAATTTCAGTATCTTAATATTTGTCTTCATTTCTTGGATCAGGCAGAAGCATGTTCGATGTTTGATGGGGTCAATAATTAATTTGACAAGTTGACGCTCTAGAGGATTCTTCACCAAACTTAAATTATCGCAGATAATACATTATTTAAAAATAGATGGAGCAACATATAAAACTATATGTTAAAAATATTTTATAGTTTTAGAAAAACTTTTGTTAAAAATAATAAAGCTATAAACAAACAAGAAAAACGGGTGATAGTTTCTCTATCACATAATAATGGAATCCATTTAAAATTCCATAGGCCTCATTACACATGATGGGCCGTGGCTTTTCTAAGCACAGTTGTTATCAAGATAAAGAAGCAGAAGAAGTTGTAAGGAATTTTCTAACCGGGTCAAGTATACAATATATGTAAACCATAACGTAAACCGGATATCAAACCGGGTCGTAGGTCGAACCTGAACTTTCTGATTCTGTTTTTTTTTTGTTGGTGTCCGAGTCTATTCCTAATTAGGGTTTGTGGTGGAGCTCTGTTGATGTTTTGATTCTTTCTATAAACGATTCAATGGTTAGTGGTGGCATTCCTCTTACGAAATTTTCTTATTATGCATGTGATGGAAATTTTCAACACCAAACATGAAGGAATGCGAAATATGAGTTACCAGTGAAGATATTTGTCCGATAAATGAGGTTGTGGCTACAAGTGTTTTGTCAAAACAATAATGGCTTTGTGTTCGGATGCTGGCTTTAAAGCTTGAGCTCTTGATTGAGTTTGCTCGGCGCTACTATGAATCATCAGATTGAATGAAGAAAGTTGTGTACTCTGTTCTTGTCTCTTTATGGATTCAAACCTTTTCTTCTCCTTTAACAAGGTTCATAAAAACCAAAAGAGAACAGTTTTGGGAGACCGAAACCATATCATCTCACAGACGGGTAACATCAATCCTCTTCCTCTAAACCGGTTTTCGTCTTAAAACATATTTTGTCATTAACAATGTTTAATGGGACACAAAACAAACAATGACAATTTACAAAACAACAAAACCCTAAATCCCCAAACTCATTATCAAATCGTGTTGATCAGATTCCACTGTAATCACCACGAGCACCGTCGTTACCACCGCCAGAGGTAGAGAGCATCGGTCCATAAGGTGATTCCAGATCGTCACTCACAAGATCATCCGTTCCTCTTAACGCAGCGTGTAAGATCAAAACCAGAACACCAAATCCAACGGTGGTGAGAGCTCTGAGCCAAACTCCGGTGGTAACTAGCGACCCAATCGAAAGACCAATGAGAAGCACAGCGACGATGCCGTCATCAATAGTGAATCCGAAGATCGTGAGTGGCTCCTCGCGAGCGAAGTAGAGGAAGAACCAAGCTAAGCCAACGGCTATAAACGCGAGGATGGCGATTGGACGTGTGATTAGGGTTAGACCTAGGAGGATAGAGAGAATGATACTGTAGTTGATGCGGAAGTGAGTCAGGTTCTGAGTTACGCGAGTTGTTGCATCGGCGATGGAGGAAGGGAAGCTGAAGGCGGAAAGATCGAGGAAATCGCCCCATGGACGAGCCGCTCCAGTAATTGACTGAGCTGTTTCTTTGATTCCGGTGATCACTTGATTCGCCATTGCCGATTGGATCTCTCCTCGATTTCAGAAACCCTAGAATTTCTCAGGAACAATCTTTTGTTAAAGTTAGAGGGAACACAAGTCAACTGGTTAAGGGAGACTTATAACTGACAAAGGCCCATGTCCATATACTTAAAGGCCCATTAATCTGTTGTCGTGAAGTGGACTAATTTGAGTATCTGGTTTTTGCAGTGGGTACGATTTCTATCCTCTGTTATGAGATTTTAGATGTATGTTGTTACTCTTAACAAAAGTGTAATGTTAAGCAGAGTCCTAATAACAAGGAAAACAACAATACCCATGTTTGAGCAAGTTCTAGGTGTCACTTCATTTTCAATTAATCAAATCCAAATAAATTATAACAACATAAACATAACAAAAATCCAAAATGATTTGATTTAAGATCCTCTTGTAACATGATAATGAAAACGCAAGAGCTAGAGTTGAGAAAGCTTCTAAAGTAATGTCATTATAAAGCTTCAAAAACATAAGAGATCCACGTACTTAGATCCACATATAACGAGCAAGTAAACACATTCCCCAATAGAAGCTTTTCACTTAAGGGGAATGAATCTGGAAGAGTGGGTAGCACCAACACCAGGCCTACCGTGCTTGACCGGCTTGTATGAGATAGAGAACTCAGCCAGGTAGTGACCAATCATCTCAGGCTTGATCTCAACCTGGTTGAAAGTCTTTCCGTTGTACACTCCAATGATGCTTCCAATCATTTCAGGGACGATGATCATGTTCCTCAAGTGGGTTCTCACTGGTTCTGGCTTCTCACCTTGTGGTGCCTCCCTTTTCTGTTTAATCAACCAAAACGCAAGTTCGAAATCAGACACTTACTCAGATATACAGAATGCAACAATCAGAAACAAGGCTATTGTACATTCAGGATAGACAAGAGATTCAGTAACTGATGTAGGAACAATTCATTCATACTCAAACACAGTGTAAACATTCATAAAGGCAATCCAGACAGAGTCTAATACAGCAACAAGGTTATGAATCTCAATAAAACATGGAATTTAATCATGAACTCGAGAATCAGAAATGTATCAATGTATGAAACAAGACAACAAATCCAGAAATCACTAAAACAATCAACACCAATCTTAAACAAACTTAGAGAGAACACAAACAGAAGAGACTTGCACTAAAATTGTTACAAAACCATATTCAGAACTAACCAAGCAACACCAAGTATTCAACAAAGTGAAGATAAACGAGCAACTTAAGAACTAACCAAACATTCAAGACTATATAAGAAATGATTACCGCTTTCCTCAGCTTCTTAATCAGAGCCATTGGCTTCCTTGTCAAACCTCTAGAGAACCTATGAACATTTCACAAACAGTCAAAATGAAGTCAAACATCAATCACAGAATCTAAAAATGAGACTAGTCTAGGGTTTGATATATACCTTCTACGAATACGAGAAGAGAAGAGCTTGACAAGATCATCAGTAGACATATCGAGAAGAGCATCGAGATCAACTCCTTTGAAGGCAAACTTCTTAAACGTCCTCTTCTTGGGAACTCCAGCAGCAGCAACCTCTGGTTCAACATCCGCCTACAACATTCACCATTAATTGTTCAGCAATCGGAAAATGTAAATCAGAGAAGAAGATTCAGTCAGATATTGAGACTGAAGAACTCACCATGATTGGATCTCAGCAAAAGGATAAAACCCTAAAACGGCTTAAGCTTTGATAACTGTCGTTGGCTGCTGAGAGGTCTTTGCAAGAGAAAAATAAAAGAATTTTCTTCGACTAAAATTATATATAGTGGGATACTTGGGAACCCTAGTCCTTTTTTTTTTTGTCGGCCCAACTTCATTATATGAAAGCCCAAATGGGAATATTACAACATGATACACGCCTCTTTTAAGCCCAGATTAAATGAACCCAATAACATTAGTGACACGTAACCCTAAAACGTGTATTGTTAAGCAAATATGTGGGCCCACTCTTCTCTTATCATCTCATCAAAACGTTGTAAGAGATACGAGTGAAAAACATTTGACTTCACTTGTTACGAAGAAAAAGGAAACTTTTATTTTCAAACAAATTGAGTTAATTGTTTTTTAGAAATTACGACTTGTGTTTGTTAAATCGAAGTTATATACGATAGGATCAAGTCGTAACTGTTATCAAAATATTAGTTTATCGACTGCAATTTGTTCTTGGTTGATGTGCGTGACCAATGACTATGGGTCTCAATTCCACTAGCTATGTCAACTCACAACAAAAACCATTTTATTAACTTATTTAACCAAAAAGCTGACGGAAACAAATGACAAATTCAGGAAGAAGATAATTTCAAAGGTCTAGTTCACAAATATCATCAATTTTTTGGTTGGGCCTTTTCGATTCTCCTGATTGCATCGCTAAGTTCCTTCTGGACCTTGGGCCTCGATGGAACTAACACAACATCATTCCAAACAGAACCGGGTTTGCTTAATTGGCTTGGATCCGGATAAAGCTCGTAAATGGATTCTGCATCCGGGTTGAGACTGCTGACCCGTTTTAGACAATCAATATCCTCTGGATCCACCAGAAGCTTACTATTTCCGTCTTTCCACGCTATAAGCTGCTCCACCAACCAATTAAAACACACACATCAGTATCTCTCCCAAAAACGACATCGTAATAGATTTGATATTGACTTTTGACTAATTTACCCTTGGAGGACCACCAACAGCATTGGTGCAATAAAGCCTAGCGTTATCAACAAGCTCACAATACTTTGGGAATGCATTAGCAAATCTCTTGTGTGAATTCAATTGTGGTTTCACTCTCACTGCTCTCTTCACCATTAGAGCTCTCCTATAAAAAAACAAAATTTGGTTACGATTAGCATGATAATAGCAGCTAACAACGAGTAACAAAGACTACAAAATATTTTCGAAAATGTGAAAACTTGATGAATCTTTACCGTATGCCTCTTGCTACGGCAAGATAAGCGTCACAAACCACACCGACCAGCTCGATTCTGTAAGGTTTCAGATTTTGTTGTTTGCCATTTTCTTTCGTTTCTTCTTCTTCTTCTTCCCAATATTTTTCGGTTATCGTCCCCTCTTCGGACACCTTGTAGCCTTCGCCCATTCGATATTTTTGTTTGTGGACGTTTCTTGCCATTTCGATCATTTGTTCGACGAATGGCTCCCATGACAATGTTCCATCCATTATCACATCACGTCCGTCGTTCAATGCTGTTACTAGTAAGGACGATGCAGCATCCGTTGATGATTGATGAACCTAAAATATATATAAGGAAATAACCAGAAATGTAGCATGTTAAAGCCAAATATATATACACAATCGAGGATGGCTAGCTAGAACTAAGAACAACGTACCAATTCAGCAGTTTGAAGCATATCATCGTGGTGACCTCTAGAGCTAAGAGCTCTATAAATTACATCCGTCTCCTTAAACGCGTCTGCCTCTATAACCACCGCGTCGGCCTGTGCCTCCGACCAAAACGACCTACAAAATATTATTTCTGGTTATTTAAAGAAAGATTAAGTAGGCTTATAACCACCATATGTTAAAGAAATACAAGAAAAAAGAGTTATACTCTAGGAAGATATCTTTGAGGACGGTGCTCTTTCCTGCGCCCATTCCTCCGCCCATAAGGAGAAGGACGGGACTTCGTTTGTTATGAGCCACCGGAGACATTACTTCCGTACAGTGTGGCTCACTGCTTCCGCTCCCAATGACTCTCATCTCTTCTACTAATGTCGAAATTACCCTTTTCACCTTGAGATCTTTTGTTACTCTCTCAAACCTCTGTTTCCTACATTATTAACAAAGCCATTAATTAGTTCTACAATGTTTGTTAATAGTTATAGATTAATAGTCAGTTCTACATTATATGTTACGCTTGGTACAGTTAGTTGGAATCATTACGCAACGACGATTACGGGTAACGCAATTTATATGTATGTAACTATAGGTATGCATATATAAAGTCATGGATATGGAACAATCAATCACCTTGTTGCTGCCATCACGAAATCCTTGAGTTTTGGAACTTTCTGATCCGACTCATCGCTTAAAGCCTGTCATTTTGTGTTATAGGATAATATTTATTATTCATACACATTATTGGAGATCGCTAATGGTTGTAGTAAATAGCCTACTTCACCTATCAGACTACCAAATAAAAATATACTGAATTTGATTGAAATCAAAGTACCTGAGAGATGAGGTTGGAAGATTGGGTCCAATTGAAAGAAAAATAAGTGAGAATGCATCTATCAAATTCTTCAAGGAGATGAACATAGAGAGAATCACGCTCAGCTTCATTCTCCAAATACTCATCCACATTCTCATCATACCCTTTTGTTTTCAACAAATATCCATTTGCTAATTTGCATAGTTGTGGGTATTCATTTGGATCCTCAAATCCGAGCTGCCTTGCTGCATTTTTAACATATATATGATTACACAAAATTGTTCCAAAATTATGTTTGGATAAAATAATTACAAAGGGCTCATTTTTTGTTGTTGTGGAAAGGTCTTCTAGCATTTATGATTTTATGGATAAAGAGTACGTGTACATACCCCATTTTGAAATCTCTTATCACCAAAACATTAATGCTTACCTATACATATTTTTATTTTTTTTGGCATATTAACCCAAGAAATAGTAACTCTTCTTTTTTTCCGTCTGCCTAAGAAATACTCTAATTTATTTTTATGTTATTCTAATCCTTTGGTCGATCTTGATTATTTTTCTATCTTCTTTACTTGAAATTGTTAGCAATCCTTTTTTTGTTAATTAAAAGTATTAGCCATGTTCATTCTTGAGATGCATCGAAAGGATATAAGAATACTTACCAACATAGTGGGAGAATCTCTCTAGGTTTGATCGTCGACCTGAGTCTTTCCTCTCAATCAAAGGGGCGATTTTGACATCTTTATACCCCATGGAAGCACCTTGATCAAGTTTCCGGCGTCGAAGGAGTAATTCTCCGGCGTAAGCAGCTGCTACAGCGGCGGCAAGACCACCAAGAGAAGCTAGGAGGAGATCAACTGATTTACAACCAACATTAGAGACATCTCTTGTTCCTTCTATAGCAAAGAAATCAACAAAACTCAATAAGAGAGAGAGAGAGAGAGAAAAAGAAATAAAAAACAATAGTATTTATTATTTCAAATACGTTTTTGTTGTTTGTTTACTGGTAAACGAAGAGAGAGATGCAGAGAGGAAGACCATTACCTCCTAAGGGTTTCACCATTCTTTGGTTTGAAAAGTCTTTTTGGGAAGGAGATTGAGACTGCGAGGGTAAGCACTAACTCAACACAACATTGATTTCTAGTTTGGATTTTTCTTTTCTCATCTAATATGTCTGAATTTTTCTTGGAAGATTTCTCTTAAGAATGCATCTAGTGGGATTTATTTAATGTTTATTATATAGTACTACTAGCTACTACTAGATATTAATATTATATGAAATTTGATATCATGCATGATGTGGTAATTTAATGATGACTTGACTTATTGCGGATGGGGTGGTTTTTCAAAGTATGATTGCCAAAATGACTAGTGATTTAATTGTTTATCTATGCATAATGTAATTCATCGTCTAATAGATACAGTAATAACATAAACTAACAAAAAAAGATCAAAAGTATGAAACCAACATATCTCAACTAATATTCTTTTTCGACAAAACTGATCACATCACCTGCGTCATTTTCCTTTGTTCAGTATTCTATTCCCCTTTTCTTTTGAATCAAAGGTCATATACTCGTGTGGCTCATATATTTGATAAAAGTTTAAGAAGAAAGAAAGGGAGTATTTTGATGATAAAAATACATGAATTTTGGTTCAAATAAGAGCTACAAAGTTTGATAATATACATGAACACTGATTAAATTTGATTAATGAATTCATGTGTCTATGTTAATTTGAATTTTGCTTCACATACATTAACAAAAGTAGTAACAGAAGATCTACATATCTGTTGGATGTGAGAAAACAGTAAAAGAAAAGGCAGGAATGAACAACTTGATTGAAATAATTGGATGGTACCAACTTTGTATCAAAACTTAAAGTAATCATAATGCGAAACTAAAAATAGTGAAACATAAACAATTCTAATAAGTTACCACCACAAACCTCATCAATACTTTACAAATGCATCATCACCTTGAAATGATCATCATATTCACAGTAACAAATATATAAGCCAAATTTTTTAAACAGGATCTATCTGTATATTAAAAAAAAAGCTTAGTTCAACATCGAGGTAAACACATATAGAGAAAAAGTAAGGTTGTTTGTATTATTAGAAAAACATATAGTAATGTAGTTTTATTAGTATCAATAATAATAAGAAGCAAATGGGACAAAGACTAAAAACACCTTGATGTTGTTTATTGAATGTAAAAAAGAAGAAAGGTTGGTTGAACGATCAAAGGTTGGAACGAGGAGCAAAGTACTTGGTATGACGACCTTGAGCAATAATCTTACCAGTCGTCTTCTTCCTCAGCTCCACACTCACTACTGCTACAGCTTTACCAACACGCAATGCCTTTGATTCTATCTCTATCTCTTCCTGTGTTTTTTTTTATATATATGTCAATCAATTTTGCAAAGAAAGACATCTAATAAATTTAAGAAAGAAGGAAAGGAAGTTACATCGAGAAAAGCAGCATCAAGGTATGAAACATTGATCTCCACTGAAACTCCGGAATGTGAAGCTCCGGCTGTGTAGATCACTGCTGATCCTATCAAATCCACCAGCGTCGCCGTTGCTCCTCCGTGTAAGAATTTCCCTGCGTTCTTTCCTCAACAAATTCACAAAAGTCATTAGGGATTCTTTTTTTCTCGAAATTAGGGATTTGTTGTTCATGTGGTTGTTACCAGGAGATGAGGAGGGATTTTCATGGAGCAGACGATACGGCCAGGTTCGATGAGATCCACTTTAAGACCATTGGTTACGAATCGTTCGAGGAATCTGTGTGGTAATTTCGCCACCATTGGTTCCTTGGCCTTTTCGTCTTCATCTCCTTCCAGATACTTTTTCACCGATTCTAGATCCATTCTCTTCTTCTTTCCCTTTTCTTTTTCCGTATCAACACCTTTTGAGGGTTTTTTTTTTAAATCGAAAATTTTTTGATATGAATCAGATTTAAATGGCTCACATTTTTTTCTAGTTTTTACTCATTCAAATAAAGAAGTGATCTAATCAAATTAGACAAAGAAAGAAAAAAATAAATTAGACAAAAAAACACACACACACACACATTTTATATTAGACAGATTTCAGTTTCTTTTGATTAAAGATAAAGAGGAGTATAATTTATTTATAAAAACTATTCAGGGACTTTCAGGGAAGAGTTTTTCTATGCGAAAACTATCTTATACTATATTTAAAAAAAAAAAAACCATTTGAAACGTAGAGGATGACAAGAAGACAACTCTCTTTACACAAATTGTATATTCATGATTTTTTTTCCTTTTTAAAAAAAATAAAAACATTACAAATCCCCTCTCTCCATTTGCTGATCAATGACCATTCGATGGCCTGAACTCGGTGTAGCCATTAATACCAGACGTAAAACTTGGATTCGAAGCGTCCAAACCAAAGTAACTGTGATGGTAATTAGCTGCTGATGATGTTCCATCTTCCATTCCATTGCTCCTCATTGCTGGCAACGACAAGTCCATGTTCGTCATTTGCCACTGTCTCGGCATCATTCCGTCTGTACCATATGGTCCACGTGCCATGTAATGCAATCCTTCCTCTCCGAAACTCCTGGTCCTGCCACCAGACAATAACTCACCATGGTATGATGAGTACTGCCCGTTGAACACTTGCGGTTGTGGATTGAATATGCTTCCGTTATACACCATGTTGCTGCACTGTTCGTCTTCCAGCAGATCATTGATGATGTCTAGGTGAGGGAACTCATCCGTCATCATGCTTTGTGCTTGTTGCTGCGCTATCTGAACGTCCATGTGGTTCAGCGATCTGTTGCTAGTAACGGCGGGTGAGTAAGTGTTGTTGTACATGCCCATGTTTACAGAACTGGGACTTCTTCCTGTCCACAAGAGCCCATCTTGACTGTAAGGGAAGCTTGACTGATAAGATGATGTTGGTGCTTGCGAGTAAGATGATGATGGCAATGTGGTCGGGACAACTCCATGAGAGCTTGGGTGGTGGTTGAAACTAGATGATGATGAACCAAGAGAGTTACCGACTATAGCGTTTTTATAGGATTGAGGAGTGTATGTTTGTTGGTTGTGTAGGGATGGATCTGGACCTAGACGACCAGCTGAGCTAACCGAACGAGGAAGGGATGTTGTTGTTTGAACTGAGGAAGAGACGGTGATTGGGGAGGGTCGCATCGCAGGGATTATTGGAGCACTGGAAGGCCTTGATATAGTTGTTGCTGGTGGTTGTTTTGGAGCAGAGAGTTTTTGCATATCAGCTCTGAGACCAACAGTTTGCGACTGAATATCTGAAGGAAGCACTACTTGGCTTGATGAAGGTGGTCCAGTTGCCAGTACTTTCCTGTTTGGAATACCGTCTGCGGTTGAAATGCTCTTTTTCTCCGGTTTTGTCTGAGTTAATGGTGAAGGATTCTTGGCAACATTTCTGGGAGAAGAAAGTACAGCAGTGCTTTTCTCTTTAGGTCGATCCATGTCGACCGAGTTCACAATGGATTGAACCGTTTTGCGTTCCTGCAAAATGAATTTGAAAAAGGGACAACTAAATTGTGAAATTCTGGACCTCTTTGCACGAAACCAATAATTCAATCAGCGATCTTCTAATTTCAAAACATTAAAAGCATGAATGACGAACCCTCCCAACAGGAATACGATTTCGAGAACCCTCTGGCTCCTGGATGTGGGAGACAACAACCCAATCAGATTCACCAACGTTGCTTGCCTCGGAAGAATAATTCTGACCCTTGGGGTCTGTTCCAAGTGTTGAGGGTTGATCATCTGTTTCACTCGCTAAACTGTGGGCATCAGTCATTGCTTTCACTTGTTGGTTCTTTCCTCTGCAAGTCACAAAGCGTATCACTAAGGATTCAGGACTGACAAGAAACAAAGGACAGCCGAAACAAACTTACTTGTTCGGCGACTTCTGGTTTCGGAAATTCAAGGAATTCCCTTGGTAGGACCCATTGGTTACCCCCGATCGGATAGAATCATTAGAACAAGTTGAAGAACTATCATCCATAGTGGAATGACTCTTTCCTTCTGTAATTCCATTGGGTGTAGATATCGAAATGCCTCTTCCTCTACTGCTCCCTTCTGATGATGGAGGATGAATTTCCAAGGCATCAGTATCCCAAAGAACAGAACTACTATCCCTATCTTCTAAATCAGGCTGAAGAATGTCAGCCGAACCATCCACAGAATCAGATATGTCGGACACATCTCCAAGAGTATCAGGCTTTTCAGCTGAAGATTGTGCTTTCTCCGTGACAGAATCCTTTTCTTCCTCATCGTTTTGGTTTTGGTTTTGGTTTTCCTCGAGATCCTTTGCATGTGTTGCAAAACTCACCTTTTCTTCCTTCCTTTTGTCCTTCCCTTTATTTTTGTTCCGTTTCTGTTTCGCCTATAAATATTCAAGAACCAAAGAAACTCCGATCAGCATCCAACAAGTTGTACAGGACAAGCAGAAGGAGAAGAAAGTCTCACACCTGTTTCTTCTTAGATTTCTTCTCTCGCTCGGCTGCTCCTCTTTTGGCCCTCTGTTCGGTTTCTGCCAACCACGCTTCCTCTTCCTCACGAATAAGTTCTTCCTGCCTTTTTAGCGCGATAGCTTCTTGATGTGCAACTTCGATTTTAGTGCTGCAGTTCTCAGAGATATGGAAGTAATATATGTAAGCACATCAAGGAAGAACACAATGGCATACCGTATAGAAACATATTACACATTGTTACCTGAAGATATGGGAAAGAATAAATATCTCCACAGTTCGTCTACCCAATTCAGTTAAACGTCTCTCATCACGCTCATCGGCTTCCTTGTTGACCTCTTCTCCATCATTGCCATCCTAGATTTGCATCGAAGAACAAAAACAAAATTTTCAATACAAGTAACTTTCTAGTGAATAATGCCAGAAGTCCTCTGAAACGGAATAATGGATCAGAGAATGACAAAAATGACTGAAGATATGATAACAGATAATGGAATTACGGCCAAAAATTATTTTATAACCAATTTCAGCCGACCTTTGTACGGTTCTGGCGACCTTTTTCATCTTTTGGAGGCAATGGCTCAAGAGCAGCTCTCTCTAGGAGTAACAGCACATCATCAACTAATACGAACATATCTTTGTCCACGCTAACAATCGGTGCTGGCAATTGCTTGGCATCTAAAAGTCTCGACCTAGCTTTCATGTTCTTAGTTTGGCCTTCTAGAGCCTTCAACCCACTATACAAGGAATCCATCACCAAAGTGGATGAAACTTCTTTCTCTACGAAAAAGTGTTTTACAACTCCTTTTAGGATTACGTCCACTTTCTCTCTACACATCCGACGCCTAGAGTTTTGGTCCATCCCTAACCAGAAAACACCGAAGCTGCAACCAAGAATGATAATTCATTCCTTTTTAGGGAAATTGCTCAATTTTCAGAGAGAAAGATATCACAGGAAATATAAAAGTAAGGCAACAGTACTATACTAGATTGGTGTAAATCCTGGCCTTCAACAAGTGTGTTGAACTAAAGAAAAATTCCCACATCCTCTTTTAGGGATTTTCCGTCTCAGCATCTCAACCTTGGCTATCAAGACTTGTAAATAAGAGATAGTGGAGAGCCACAGCCACCAAATAAAATTTTAGACTACAGTCTACAGAAATTTATTTTGGACTCCAAACGGATGGTGGAAATTGGAAAACAATTTATTCTAACATAACATGGTTTCCTCAAAAGAAGAAGTAATCTCAGCTACTTCCTGCTCACTTATCATCACAAATAGCAATGCACTATGATCGCATTTCCGAAATCTGGAGGAGTTAAAAGGTACAAGTTGAAATGTGAAATACCTTGTCCATCTTGCCTTGTCCTCTATCAACCTCCCTAGCTTGCTTCTTTTCTCTTCAACAAAACGTCGGCAAATTTGCTCCACATTTTGGAAATACACCCTAACAAGTTCTCTCCTATAACCGCAATCAAGGCAGCGAAAAGGTCGGTCTACCCTCTCTCTGCAAGGACCAATTATAGGGATATTATCCTTAATGCATAATCAGTGATACCAAAAAAAATGAAAGAATATAATCTTATCACATGTGTTTAATTGAACAACATACGAACATGTGGAGCTGTAAGCGAATGGCAGCATGGAAAAATGGACAGTGTGGTAAATATTTTACTTATAGCTTTACAAAGAGTTAATCTTGCATTACCTGATCACCTGAACTTTAGCCTCAATTGTAAGACAGCCAGACTCATCTATGAACCCGTCTTTTAACTTAGGCAACTCCATAAACTTTTTCCATCCCCAATCATGCTCTTTCTTCCAAAACCGGTGCAGTGTATCTGTAAGAAGTGAGTTCAGTTGTCTGCATATTCAAACGGGGGTACGTAAATTAAGACTGAAAAAATCACCTGAAAACTTTGATTTCTTGAGATCTTGACTCAACACAGATATAGTAAACTGAGCGAACTGACTCCAGCCTGCCTCCAAGATAGCAAAAGAACCTACATGACTAGGTATCCAGAGAGAGAAAAGGGACCATGCAGACAAGTGGACAATAATACTAACCTGGAAGAAGTTTATCATAATTTGCAACACAGAGAAACAAGGAGAGATGATTACAAACATCACATCCTTGTGGATAAATTAAAATATACCTGACACATTGAAGACAAATAGAACAACACAGAGCCTCAACAATCACATCCCGAGATTTTATTGTGACACAAGATATAAGGATGAGAAAGATAAACAGATGCCATGTACCATTTGTAACCGCCAGCTTCAAAAACATTGCTACGATGCTCCCTTTTAGTGATTTCTGAAAATTTCGGAATCTTCCAAGTATACTGTCCATATAACTCAGAGGGTTTCAGGCCTGAAGAAGATAATAAAGTTCACATTACACAGCTGAAACATTCATCAAGAGTACAATAAAGTAAACCAAACAAAGAAGGAGAAATACTACATAGTAGGATGCTATACAAAACTGAACTCCTTAACACAAACAGATAAAGATCTCTAGCACATGACTAGAATATTTCCACCCCAACAATTATTTTAGATGCATGCATTCTTTTCAACATCGGATACTAAGGCAAAGAGAAATCTCTGCCTTGCAACATTAAGATGAAAATAAGTATGTTAACATCAAGAAATTTGCACTTGTACAAAGTATAAAGAAACTCAGTTTGAAATTAGCCACATCCAAGTTTTACTCACTGGGAAACCAAACAGTGAAAAGACCTACCATAATCATCATCGTCATCGATATCCCAGTAAGAGGGGGATGTGGATGGAGTCCCGTTCTCCACTTGACCAGAAGAGCGCCACTCTGAGAGTGCTTCTCCTGCTTGACTGTGTTGTCCATTTGAACTCTCCTCTAGAGATCGTCCAACCCCAGAATCTTCATCAACAGCCTCTGCCATTCCCCAGTATGAAATTGTTTCGTCAAAGCTCTCTCTCTCCTTCAACTATCAGCAATTAACGATTGGAGCAAATAAATTAGATTTTGAATTCTGTAATCCCCACAATTATGTATACCCAGAAAACAATATGCCAAGTCATGATTTGAAATGGACAAAGATATTCAACGATCTGGCTCTCTCAAACTATACCAATCCGCAATCATTTCTAGATTTTATCCGTGAGTATAACGAATTCATGGCTAAAAAATCGAAACCCTTTAAAACCCACATCAGATAATCGATGGGCAATAAACCCTAATTTCCAATTTTCAAAATTAGATTGGTAAAATTACAAACAAACAAAAAAAAATCAGCCGAAAAATTAGAGGGCGGCGAAGCAATATATCATTTCAATCAGCTAAAATATCCAGAGAAACCTCATAATTTCATCAAAGACATCGGAAAACAAAACAAAGCCCAGATGAAATCAACGATCGGGGAAAATCAAAATCGGTGTGGTATCAAAATGAAAGACTGTAATCGGAACATAAAGCCTCGCAAAATCCGAAGAACAAAGGAGGAGATATAGAAGAAGCTTATTGGTTGTAGATCGAAGCGAACCTGAGATGGTGGAAGAAAGAGCAAAGAGAAGCTAATTCGTTGAATGGGCTAATGGCAGCTCCTATGAGATTCTACAGAGAGAGAACAAACCAAAAAAGACGACGGAGGAAAAGAAAGAGAGATAAATAGAGAGAAAGAGAGGTCGCACGAATCACCTCAATGTTAAAAAAAAAAAATCACATAAACCTTTTAAAAACAAAAGTTAATTAAAAGGTCGAAGTTAATATGTACCTGGATACATATTGTGGATACAAGTTGTATACGGTTTCTGGATCAGAAATCAATAAATTTATAAGCTTCATCTAAAACGTCACAATATTTGACAAAGGAGTTGGTAGGCTTGTAAATCACAAATCCGTAAGGAACATCCTCCGACACATTTTTTTACTTTGAATTCTGTTATCACCAGCAAGTTACAACAAGTCTGCATCATACCTTTTGCCTACACGATAGGTTAAAACCTAGTTAACTTTCAGGTTTTTACAACCGAACGACAACGTTTTAGTACTCTCTCTGTTAATCTCATTAAAGCCCCTACTGTTTTTACAAATTCTCAGATTCCACCCCTTAAATCTTTCTTTTGCACTACATTCCCCTCCCCCCCTTCCTGACGTCAATGATCAGTGGCTAGTAGACGGAGGAGTTGAGGTTCTAAACGTTTCTCCAGAATATCCACCGCCTCTCGACATCATCGATCGCCGGAGTTGAAACCGGAAAACAACTGAGACGCTTTTCACCAAACCTAGACCGTCCTCAACAACCCGAATATTCCCTTGCATATACTGTCACAAAACAAGATAAAAGTGTTAAACCAAGTCATTAGCACATTTACATACAAAACACAAATGACCAACCTTTACAATGTTTTGGCAAGCGTTGAGACTCGGATTCTCTTCCTCCTCCTCCAGGTTACTACCACTACTACTACTACTACTCTCTTCACCTTCAGCAGTTACCTCGAATCCGAATCTAACTTCCATGTATTCTTTCGAATAGCAATGTCGCCAAACCGCTTCTTGAATATCTTTCCTCTCTGATACGTCTGAGTTCCCGCTTTCCGGAAAAACCCAGAAAGTCACATTCCCTTTGATCTTTCGATTCATTAGAACCCCAAGCATATGCAAAATCGCTTGAAAGACCTTTCTATCATCACCTACGACGTAGTCAGGCAATGCTCTATAAACTTCAGCTGAGAAACCAAAACCATTTGCCATGCATAAACACCTCGCCACGCAAGCTGACTCTTTCACAACCGAATGCAAACTGAAATAATGAGTCTCTGCAGCGCGGATTGTCCCATTGTTTATATCTCCGGCATTGTTTACAAGCTGTACAAGTAACTCGCTGGTTCTCCTCATTGCATCAACGATAACAGTCTGGTTCTCGGGTAACTTCCCATCCTGAAGTATCAAAGGAAGCAACCCGAGAATGGACCGCACAGGACACCTCATTGCATCGCTCATCATCTGCTCGAACGCAGCCTTGGCTTGATTAGCTCTCAGTGCGTTCTCCCTCGCAACCTGAAGCGCTCGGTTCTGTTCAGCGAGTTTCTCTCTCATAAGCTGAGATTCTTCAAGAATCACGGCGTGAGAGATTGCAACCGCCACTTGATCAGCCACCACCTTAACAATCTCAAGCTCTTGATAAGTCCAAGCCTGCGGCTGTCTCAATGGAAGCACACACACCAATATCGCATAACACATGTGAATCGCCTCTGGTGTCCCGCCTTTAAAGTTACAAACCCGAAGCATAGGGACTCTTATCCCAACCGTAGGACCTGACTTCCCTCGGCTAGTCACTGAGGCAAGCACAGAACCAGGGCTCAACATATTCACCTCTTCGCTTCTCTTAATCCTCACAACATCAGACTCACTAATCGGTATCGAGAACCCAGCATAACCACCAAAATGCTCATTCTCATTCTCATCATCAATCCTCGGTCTTAACTCATGAGTAAGATTCATCTCCGTCTTGATCTCATTCGGGATCCAAACCGCACAGTTCTTGAGCCCCAGAGTCTTGGACAACTCCACAAGCGTAGTGTATAGAATGGTGTGTCGATCAAGAGACGTCCTAATCTTGGTAGTGAGCATACGAACATGCAAACTCGTCTCAGTCTGCTTCATAATGATCCCAACCTCACGATCAAGCTCTCTGGTCTTCTTACTCAACATAAACTCACGAACCTTAGCCTTAAGAAGCAATGGTAAGAGAGTGACTAACGAGAGTGCCGTGAGGAAAGAGACGATACCAGTCAGCATCTTGAAGACAGTGACAGCTGTCATGACCCAAGGCCAGTGAGGCCCGTAGGTGAAACCAGCGAGCAAATGGGTCATGCCGCAGAGAACAATGAAGGCTATAAACTCGCAGACCACCCAATTGTAAGGTGAAGGCACATTGGTGCGGCTCACGAAGTAAACCAGCTCGATTGGGATCGAGAAATAAGCGATTGCGATAAGAAAGTCGCCGACTTTTTGCGAGTTGAGGATTGTCTCGTAGCTAAAGAGACTGTCTTCGTCGTCGCAGTTGCATAACGACAAGCTACCGTCGTCTTCTGCGGCGGTGACGACGGAACCGATTAAGAAGAAGAAGAAGAAGACAAGCCATTGGACTAACAATGTCTTTAACATCGATTACTGTTTCCCTGAGTAAGAATTAATTAAAAAGGTGAGATTTTTATTCATACCCAGAACTCAAAATCGAGATTTTTCAATTCAATATGCGTAACGTTTGGATTTTGTATACCCAGAATTGTGCAATTACCTATGAACATAGTGAAAATCAAAATCAGAAAAAGATTCAAAATTCAAAACTTGTTCAAGGAGAGAGTAAAGTTAATGTCTTTTAGATTATAAATCTTTTTCACAACAAGGACCGAATTTGTAAATTAATTTTCTTTTAATCCCCTAAATGTATGAAGTTATGAACCACCCACAAGAACAAACATCAAAATCTACCGATTCCTCACAAAATCCGCAGAAAATTCAAAATCAGATGAGAAATAGCGAAAAGGAACATCAAACCCATCTCACATTTGAGAAATCATATACCTGCAACGTAGTGATCAGCCAAAAATCTCTTTTCCAGAAAACGTAAAAGCTGTAGAAGAAGAAGAAGAAGAAGTCTAAACGATTGTTGAATCTTACGAAACTCACCAGAATGTGTAGAGAGAGAGACAAGTTAGGGAAGTAAATATGTGTGTGAGCAGAGTCTCTCGCTCTCTCTTTTTCTGTGTCTGCTGCGATAGAGAGAGTAGATTTACGTTTTGGTGAGAGAGAGAGAGAGAGAGAGAGAGAGAGGGAGGAATTGGGGGGAGAGTGAAGAAGGAAAGGGGGGTGGGACCCAGAAACGGTACATGAAGAGAACATAGACGCTTTTCGTTTGGAACACAACACGAGCACGACATCTTCTTCTTCTTCTTCTTGACCTACGTGGACTCTTACCAAATTCAATTTTAGAGGATTCTTCTTCTTTTTTTAATCTTTCCTTTTCAGCTTTATTAATTAATGACTCTATTTTCAAGATTTATGACTCTTAATACCTATCCCAAATTTTATTCTGCTTTTGGATTACAATAAACAACCTATAATAATATATATATATATTTATATTTCTATTATTTTATGTATAAAAATAAATCTATTCTTTTTAATGTTTAAAAATTAGTTAATTATATTAAATAAATGTTTTATTTCTATTATGGATGATTACATTGGTTTTTTAGAAAGTGAGATTACATGACCAAATAGTAGTATAAGTTTACATTAAAACCAAAAAATTGCATTAAACAATGATAACTACTAGACTATGCAAGTATGAAGTCTACTCACTAAATATCTAAGTTAAAAATAGTATTGACTTAAACGGCACAATTTGCGGCTGATTTGATAACATAATGAGTTAGTTTATTCGACTGACTTAAGATATTTGGTAGATAATTAAATATGCAATGCTATTTTTCGTTTGTAAAACGTTATATTGACCTACCTTGCTACTTATTAGACATGATTTAGTTAAACACTCCATCTTTGTTTTTCTACTCAATAATAACAATACCGAATCAAATTTCTTTGTGGGTCTACCGCCACTTAACTCTTATCAGAAAATGGAGTCTTAACTAAGTGCATGATCATCTCTTTGGATCCCAATATCACTAAATTATCGATCGTACTACTAATTTTTCTTGGCAATTTTATCATTTTATTGGTAATATTTCCCTTTCAAGAAATCAATATGATCAACCACTAACTTTTCTTTGTAAACCGCAAATTTAGAAAAATATATACACATGAAAATCCGTATATTTTGATTGCCCTATTGAAATTTAGTACAAGTAATATATAAACTAGCTACATAACCTCGACAATAACGAACACTTATCAGATTTAGAAGACAAAACTAACAGCAATCTTGCTATATCGGTTTGAATTTTATGTTTTTGTTTATTAATATGAATTTGATCTTAGTGGATGCACTAGGAACATTTTATGGTCAAGGTTTTATACCAATATAAATCTTTTAAATAAATAACCAGTGGTCTAGTGGTAGAATAGTACCCTGCCACGGTACAGACCCGGGTTCGATTCCCGGCTGGTGCAGATTGTATTTTTTTCCTGTTATACAGGTTTTTTCGCTTTTTTCTTTTTCTTTTTTTCTGAATCCAATGCTATTATTGGCCACGTGTCGAGCGATGAACACGTGCTGATTCCTTTCCTTTTCTGTCTACATTCTCGTCACTATTACAAAACAAATGTCTTCTCCTTTTAAAGAAATCACTGGTAAGAATGCATGCATCATAAAACTTTTATCAAAGAAATAGAAATAGTGCATGCACCTTTGCCACTTAAGCCAATATATATGCAAATCAAAACAGATGTACACAGAATCATTTTTACTTTTTTTGCATGAGACCACATACATATACAGTATAATCTTTTGTCTGTAAAGGCAATCCAGTACAAGACTAGCTAATGTTTGATAGACGTTTCATTTATACAGCAAGAGCGGGACTGATTGTTTATATACGGAAATTCATCAAATATTCAAATTGATTTAAAAAAATGGTGATTTGAATTACTTTTATAGTCAGATGATTTGATCAATACATTTACATCTTCTTTCCGGTGACATTATAAAAACGTTTAATACTTCTTTTAAAATTTAGTATTTTTCATGTATATAAAACATGTATCCTTGATCTTTCATTCCTTCTCTCGTTTTTTGGGACCAACTTTCTGTTTAGGTACGTCTTCCTTAGAATATACGAGATTCTCTTGAGTCTTGAATATGAACTGTTATCGAGAGTACGTTTCAGCAAATCTCCATTTGTTTCCCACTAATTAATAACGAAATCAAACTTTCACCTATCTGTGGATCAGACGACAGCTTTAAAAATTCACTGTCTTGTTTATTCTTCGACCCTTGGCTGTTAATGTATAGTAGCTTTTTAATCGGTTTAATCAAATGTTTGAACACTAAACAGCCCAACAACTTAAAGCCTTAGTAAACCGGATGATGTTATACTATACCAAGATAAACCGAACTCACACTCGCAAAACAACTACTACACCAACTTATCTTGTAAAACATTTAATGTGATAATTTTGCAAAACTAAGTAAGAGAAAGATTTCAAAACAAAACATGTTTTCTATATATACTTGTTTTACTTAGTTACCAAAAAATATATTTTTACGTTTTCTTTTGTCGCCCAATGGATGCTATTATAGCATCTACATATACATTTTTGCAGCCATTTTGTGAAATAAATCTTGGAGTTGAGACTTATTTACAATGGCTGCCACTCGCATTTATTATTTAGTTTTACAAAATTTTAAAAGATATTAATCAAACGATATCTTGTTTAATTTCTTTCTAAAAATCTGTACACAATCTTTTCATATATCTTCAAAAACAAAATTCCGTGAATTTTACTCCAGAAATATGCATAAATTCGATTTATAGCAAATATTTATATTAACATTTTGCATAACAATAAAAATACTAATTTATAATAATGAAAATATTCACATAAAAAATCATATACACATACAGAAAAAGAATTATATATATCATCATTTAAGCCGTTGCTTTATTTAAATAAAAAAAAATACAAAAAATTGAAATCATATACTTTCTATGATAAATTTAAAATCTATATTAGTAGTAGAAATTTAAAATCATTCAAGAAACGGTATAACACGGGTGAGATCCTAAAATTATTGTATTTATAACAAAAATAATTTATTTTCTTGGATTTTATAATACTAATATTTAGCTAACGAGATAATATAGACGAGTTTATATGGGATGACGGGTTTTGATCGATATCAATAAAGAAAGGTATATCACGGATGAATTCTTAAAATTTACAATTAAAATACAATTATACAACCGTAAACACAAAAAACCATATAATATTAACAAAACGAATATAACTTGAAACTTAAAAAATTTAGCTATAAAAAATCGACCCACGGTATACTGCAGATAAAATATTCAAAATTTTAAAATCCACCATACATCATTACTTAAAAAAATATGTGTTTTCATATCAATACTTCAAAAATTGAAACCTAAACAATAGTAATCATATACTAAATAATACAGAGATTGATATCTACATTGAAAAATACAAATTAATATGATATATTTTCAGTTAATCTTTAAAAAAGTAACATTATATTTTTGTAAACAATATAGCCCCGCGGTGTACCGCGGGTTAAATTCTAGTTGCTATATATAGATTTAGCAATCGATTTTCTAATTTTTTTTGTCACCTATACAAAGACATATTGATATGAACGCATGTACAATTCTTTAAGAAAAATATTTATAAAAGAAATCAAATTACACGGCGATCTTAGCTAGTGTCTTCAACATTACACAGTATACGAAACAATACACTATATATATTAGTTATTAATTAATGGTTACAAGGACATAACAACATCAAACCCAACATACATACTGCATAAAGATGGTAATGTTAAAAAAAATAAAATATGCTATTTGTCAATATGATCGGCATACAATTAAAAAGATTCAAATATTTATGTATTTGTGTGATAGACCTAATATTAAGAGACCGTTAATTTGGCCATGCAAACGGCTGATTCGATGACGGTGCTGGCTGGTAGTAAAACGGAGCTGCCGGATGCTGCCACTTCTTAAAAACCGGCGGCTTCTCCGCCTCTTTACCCCACCGTTGCTCCTCCCTCTTCATTACCGCCGGTGGTTTTTGTGGTGGCGACTCCGTAGGTGATAGAAGAGGAATAGCCACTTTCCAATTCGCTTCGCAAGGGTTTATCTTAAGAGGCGGTGGAGCCCGCCGCTGCAGCCTACTCGACTTTCGGTTCCCGCTGCCAGAAATATTTCTCGCCGTGGACGACATAGCAGGATCTTGTTGTATTAATTTTTTGTTTATATTTATGAGTGAGCTAGTATGCGTGTATATATAGAGAATGGCGTGTTCAAGAGTGTGTGCTTGGCTTGTGTTTTGGTCTAAACGGTCGAATCTTTTTATTATTTGCTTCGTTTTGTTTTTTCTTTTCTTGTTCAAGTGTTTTTCCTTTTGACTAGTATAGACTAAACTACTAAATTATAAGTTTGACTATATTCTCTTTTATGATGACTATAATAAGTACGTATCTTTTTCATTTTTTTGTTTATGAAGAAACTACTTTCTTTTAGTGCTGAAAAAGATTATCAAGAAATGTAAAAGCTCGTCGAAAGAAACACTTGTATTCAATTTCAACCAGCAGTTACTCTGGTAACTACAGTTCAGAACTTCAGATAATAATAGAAATCCAAAATTTACCAAAGAATATTAAAAAAATCAATTACCAACATAGAAAATTACAAAATATCGAAAATTTCTTAACTCTTGTCCTTTTATCTATTTGGTCTTCAAAAATCAAAATTCTGTTGGTGGCAGTTTTTTTCCCAAACAAACCATTGTTGCAGTCAGTTGTATGTTTGGCATTGTTCGTAACTTTTGTTAATATTTCAATAAATATTAATTGTGTTATAAAAAGCAAAAGAATGATAAAGACGATATGAACTTTAGACCAAGGAGATAATATAACTTTTTTTTCCCTATACCAACTTTAGACTAACCAACACCTTGATTACCTATTTATTTTCTTGAGAGATTTTGTGTGCCACATATAATGGAAAGAATCATATTCTAGTTTAAAACAAAAAGCAATATGTCTTTGAATAATTAATTAATCTCCTATTATAATTATCACAAAAATAATTAGCGGTTTAGGTTCTCTAGAAATAACCTTTATTCAAAACTGAAGTCAGATACGACAAATTTATTGATGTGATATCATATTATTTTACGCATATTAACCTTGTCCGTTGGATTTGTAAAGTTGTAACGGTTGGAACGGATTTGCAAGACAATTTTTAACCATGTATATGATTTTTTTTACAAATAGTAATTGCATGTTTGAGGTATCCGATAAGCTTATTGGACAGCATAAACCTGAATATTAAAAAAATAGGTTTGAAGTAAAATAATTATATCTATTTTACAACAAGAAAAAAATGAAACTTAACGAATCTAACTAACGGTTCTAATTCATAACCCCAGAAAAACCTTCTCGGACCAATTTTTAAAAATCACTGAAAAAAATAATATGATCCAACAAAAGAAAACGGCTTAAATCCCAAAATCATATAAAAACTAATTGATAAAATACAAAATGTGGCTAATTCTAGAATCCTACAATAGATAAGGAACCAAAAGTTGTAAGGAAGAATGACAAAGGTAATGCTTGGAGACATCAGAAGCTCTTCTGAAGCCTACCTGCCTTTGTGTGTGGAGGAGAAGAGAAGAACTCTAAGCAGCTTTAGGCTTGGGAGTCCTCTTCTTCAGAATCCTCTTGGAGCTCGTTGTTGAATTCTTCATTCCGATGAAAAATAGCAATGCCCCGAGAAGCGCAACACTCTGTGATAAAACATTGATTCAAAAGAATGAGAATCATAGAAGAAGGTTCAGAAGAGCCATAAAGGAATATACTTTATTCAGACTAGGTTCAGCTCGAAGAACATGGCAAGAGCAAGCCAAAACGAATAAATGAAGAAAGGTGTATAGACAAACCTGCAAGAATTCAGTCAATAGAAGAGAGAATTGGCGGTCCTCGGGTCCATAGTTGTAGAAATCATATAAAATGGGACTGACAACCACCAAGTAGACAGCCTAATAAGAAACAAAGAATTGAAATCCAAAGTCAATACAACAACTTAACTTTTTGAATACTTAAACAAAAGTGAAGAAATCCTAACCAGAAGATAGGCACCAAAGATGTTGCCGATAACAAAGAGTAAGCCTCCTAGGCCTTTCAGAGCAACAATAGCCCACACGACTTGTTTCACCTTTCAAAATTAGTTTTCCAAGTCAGACGCAACATATATATATAGACAGCATAAGAGACATGAAGACAAGGAATCAACGCAATGGGCATACCTCTAAGTTGGGCAATGATACTCCCAATATGGAAGAGAGATGTGCTTTGGTCAGATCAAGCTTTGGAGCTAACTCTTTAGCTGCTGGACCACCGTCAGTTCCAAAGTCATTGAACCTAATAAGAATTCCAGAGAAGCATAGTTCGGATTTCGTAAGATAATCGACAAGGGGATACTTATAAAGCCTCTACACATATGACTAGTAAACTTTCAAGCAAACAGAGATGTGTATACAAACAATTTAGAGAGCTAAATGGTGTTTTTCAGGATGGAATTGGACTAGCAGAACCTAGAAACCAATCCACCGTATCTCACTTCACCATATATCAGACACAAATAGTGAAGAAACAGACTCTTGGTCATCTAAGTAGATAGAGATCATATGAACAACAGAGCTATTAAAAGGCTCAAGATCAGAGATACCACAGTCTCTTGGAAGCTAACTCTATTTTAAAAGCCTTAAAGAGAGGTTCTCAATCAAATCGGATCTAGCAAGATAAAATCAAGCAAGGGATTATTTAGACAAGCCCTAGATTTAACCCTAGATGTCGCTTAGACCAAATCAAACAGTTTAGCGGAAGATTCTCAATCAAATCGGATCTAGCAAGATAGAAGTTCATCGAAGAAGATGTCGAACCCTAATCCAATAACCGGAGAAACGAGAGAAGAGATGGAGGGAATAAAGAAGAAAAGACTCACATTTGCCAAGCGGAGAGGATGAATAAAGAAGCGAAGAGAACTCTTCCAAGAAAAGAGAAGAAACCCATTTTCTCTATGTCTCCTTGTGTCGTTCTAGGTCGCAGGTGGTCTGATTTGTCGTCGGAGAGACGGATCCTTTCTCGGTGTTAGCTTAAACTTCGGTTCCTCTGCTTTTGTCTTTTTTTTTTTCAGAGAGAAAAAAGATTAATTTATATAATTAACCAATTAAAGGTGGAAAAGAAAAGCTAAACCGAATTGAACCGAAGTATCTAAATTAAAATTTAAACCGAATTTTTATCATTTTTAAAACTCAACCAAGAAGAAGATGAAAAGGCACCGTCATGCTGACATAAGTTCCAGTCCCAATCAACAAAACCGGACATACGTTTTTGATCAAGCTAGAGCAGAATCAATTGATCAAGAACCAAACTAAACCAGCAGCAAAACAGGACGTACGTTTTTCAACCATACAATTCTCAAATTGTCGTTTCTATCTTGTCTTCTCTCACCACAAGAATGCAAAAACATAAATCCATTTTTCTTGATAACCTTCTTCTTCTTCTTTTTGTATATGTATGAAGCAGCTTTTTGTGAATGAATCTTCGAAATAGGTTAAAGAAACAAAAATGGAGACCAAAGAATTCGACTCTTACAGTGAGCGCAAAGCTTTCGACGAGACGAAAACAGGTGTGAAAGGTCTCATTGATGCTCACATCACTGAGATTCCTCGAATTTTCTGTCTCCCTCAAGGTTCCTTATCCGACAAGAAACCTTTTGTTTCTACCACTGATTTTGCGATCCCTATCATCGACTTCGAAGGCCTCCACGTCTCCCGTGAAGATATCGTTGGGAAGATCAAAGACGCTGCATCGAATTGGGGATTCTTCCAGGTGATCAATCATGGTGTTCCTTTAAACGTTCTTCAAGAGATTCAAGATGGAGTTCGTAGGTTTCATGAGGAAGCTCCTGAGGTTAAGAAAACCTACTTCACTCGTGACGCCACTAAAAGATTTGTCTACAATAGTAATTTCGATCTCTATAGTTCTTCTTCATGTGTTAACTGGAGAGACTCTTTCGCTTGTTACATGGCTCCTGATCCTCCAAACCCTGAGGATCTCCCTGTGGCTTGCAGGTAAGTAACTTACGGTTTTTCATTGAGAAATCTTATGAACCGTTGAGCGATCTTATGAAATATTGGCTCAGGGTTGCTATGTTCGAATACTCAAAGCATATGATGAGATTAGGTGATTTGCTCTTTGAGCTTCTCTCAGAAGCTCTTGGTTTGAGATCTGATAAGCTTAAAAGCATGGATTGCATGAAGGGTTTGCTTTTGCTCTGCCATTATTATCCTCCATGTCCACAACCTGATCTAACCATCGGCACAAATAATCATTCAGACAACTCCTTCCTCACCATTCTTCTCCAGGACCAAATCGGTGGTCTTCAAATCTTTCATCAAGACTGTTGGGTCGATGTCTCTCCTATTCCAGGGGCTCTAGTCATCAACATGGGAGATTTCTTGCAGGCAAGGCAATTTCTTCATTGATCCATTCTTTTAAACTTTATTAGTAAAATATACAATGTTGAGAATCTGAGTTTACCTTTGATACGCAGCTAATAACGAATGACAAAGTCATAAGTGTGGAGCACAGGGTGCTAGCGAACAGGGCAGCTACACCGAGGATATCAGTAGCTAGCTTTTTCAGCACAAGTATGCGTCCGAATTCAACTGTTTATGGACCAATCAAAGAGCTTCTCTCTGAAGAAAACCCTTCAAAATACAGAGTCATCGACTTGAAAGAATACACAGAGGGATACTTCAAGAAAGGCCTCGATGGAACATCGTATCTGTCGCATTACAAGATATGAAAGAAAAAAACAATTGAAAGAGTAAATCATCTCAAGTTTATTGTAAGATATTGGTTCGTTTCATGCATCTATTGGGTTCAGGTACTAGTCCAATTGTCAGATCTTGACAAATAAGTAAACCATTTCCTTTGTACCAAAAACAAAAACAACAAAGAAAGGTGTGTGTGTGTGTGTGTGTATAATTTTAGTGAATGCTTTAAATTGGGAATAAAGGTTCAAACTTGATCAGCATCTTGTCAATCACAGTTTCTTGACTAAATTGAAACTAGCAATACCAAAAGAAAGAATTATATACAAGCTAAAGTATAATCAGTAACCAAACTAAACCAGTAGCAAATGTTATTGAACCAAACAAAACCGATCAAAGATTGCTTGTTGTAGCCAACCAAGGCAAACCTGCAACCATTCGGTACTTAGCTCGCAGAAAACTGATCAATACTATCTTCACGGTCTGAGGATCCACGCCGGTTTGATTGCAGAAACCGATTTTAGGATTTACTAATTCCTACGCCGGAAAGTCGTCATGCTCAGTTCCTCCTCTGTCCGATTTGATACGGACCTTAAAGGCGAGTCTGCGGCGACAAAGATTTATTTGGGCCTTTATGCTTTTATGCATTTGGGCCTTTATGTGTTTAAGCCGTTTGGGCCTCACAGGTTAGTTCTTTGTTTCCTTTTTTTTTTTTCCCTGCAGTTCTTTGTTGGGATTTGTTTTCGTGTAACTCGTTTAGTGAAAAACACTATTTATTCAATTTTCAGAAACTTCTGTAATTACTATTCAAGTAACTCATCTACTCCTATGACTTGTAAACATTGAACATGTGTATTTGACAAAGAAGAAACATGTACACTATATATCTTTCTCTCCTACTTCACCTTCCAAAATATTTTTTTTTAAATTCACCTCAGCAAATAACAAATACAAAAAATAATTTTTTTGAACAATGAATCAAGAAGAGGAAAATACAGAATTAGGGTTCCAAATAAACAGGTAATATTGAAGAACTTTTTGAAGTTCTACTACTTCCAAAAGAGAAGAAACATCTCTTCATGACTCTGCTATTACCACCACCACTACTGCTACTATCTTCACCGTCTCCAGCTACCGGAATCTGCCTGTTTCTCCGGCTGATTTCCTCTTGGACCGCCAAGTACAGCTGACGATCCACTGATGAATCCATCGAGATCGATCTTCTTATGGGCTGAATTTCACCAAAATGACCATCTTTGCCTCTAGTATCGATACATTCGTCTCCCATACTCGTCACTTTGTGAAATTTCCTTTCTTTCTTATACATTCCCCGATTACCAAACTTTATAGGCAAAGGACTCACCGATTTCGGGCTGTTTCCGGTCGAGACCTCATTCGAGGTAACCCTTTCTTGCTCCGTAAGGAAGTCTATGTTTCTCACGCTTTCTCTGTTGTTACCATTACTGGCCCCAAGCTCTATGACGACGAAGTCATCATCGCCTCCTAGAACCAGGCCGGGTTCGAGATTCCTGTTCCGAGAATGAGGGCTATTCTCCCGAGGAGAGCTCGGTGCAGAGATTAGGTCAAGAGTGAAACTTGCTTCGCAAGAAACGCTGGTTCTGCACAAGGGACAATTTGCGTTGCCCTGAAGCCAGATATCAATGCAATCAATGTGAAACACGTGGCAGCAGTTAGGAATAATCCTTAGCTTCTCGTCTTCTTGAAACTCGTTTAAACAAACAGAGCATTCTTGAGAGTTCTTACTCTGATCTTCTTCTCCTGCAACAACGTCTCTCTTCTTGAATTTGAAGACTGGGATAGCTCTAATGGCGGATTCGTCTAGTCCTCTGTTTACCTCATGAGGAGAGTAAATCATTAGAGGGTTTTGGTCACTGCTTCGTCTGCGGCGGCGAAAGATGTCGATTTGGTGCCAATTAAGACAGCATTTGATCACGAAGATGTAGTAACTTACAAGTAAGAACGCAGTGGCTAAGATTCCAATCACTGCGATGGCCAGAATGGGGAAATTGGTGCCGGAAGAGCTTGTTCGTGGGAATATAGGGCTTGTGAAGGTCGTGGATGGCGGCGGAGGCGGCGGCGGAAAAACAAGATTGTTAAAAGGGTTACGACGGTCTGTTAGATCCATTTGACTACAAAACAATCTAAATGAAAAGCTCCCTCTAGGATTTGAAGGGAAATATTCAGTAGAAAACGAAAAAAAAAATCAAGAAATCAAGTAATTATTTTCTATTGAATCTTTTTCCTCCCTACTCTGAAAGTGTTTATATATACGTAATTGCGTGTGTAAGAGAAAGATCAGAATAGTAGAAGAGATAGTGGTAGAGAAGAAAAACAGAGATGAAGTAATGAAATGAAAGAGAGAGAGAAAGAGTTGGTGAGATTTCAGAGGCTCTTTCTTATATGACTCATTTATTTATTTAGGTTATCATCTTACTTTGTTTTTTTCATCATTTAGGTTATCATTTTGCTGAATCTTTTAGGAGTTTTTTTTTTTTCCTCGATCTATGTGACTTGTTTGGTGTAAGAGTTTTCTTTTTATTTAAACATTTTTTGTAGTACTTATGGTGAGGAAAACAATAAGGAAAAGCTTACTTATATTCAAGTGGAGTAATTTAATTGACATTTTGAGTTGGATCTTCTGATGATAGTGAAAGTTTTGTTTGTCCATGTAGATTACGTTTATATTAAAGTCGTATGTAGTATAATGATGATATAATTGGATTCGCTAATACAGTATAGTGGTCATTTTTCAATAATTAGAATCTGTGAACTCCAGCTAACCACACTTGTCGGTTAATTAAATTGATATGTTTAGACAGACTATATATTTTGTGAAGGATCCTTTGAAAATGTAATAAATTTATCTTATTCAGAAGAATATCTGCAAGTAATTTGCTCTAAACTATGGTTCAAAATAGATAATATGATAGATATCGAAGATCTAGTTATGATTCGAAACGGTCCAAGAAAGATCCCCGAAAAAGACACAAGGTTAGTAAGACTTATCCTTTCTCTGTCTAATCCCGTCAAAATAGAAATAAAAGAAAAGTCAAATCCACCGCAGAAATAGTTCAAAGTTTTCGTTTTGGTTTTCATCTTTTATTAGTTTAAATATATAAGAAATGAGATGAGATGTTAAAAAAAACAAAAAACAAAACAACAACTGGTAAACAGAAATAAAAAATGATAAAGAAGGACAATGTTTCCATACTCACTAGTCTCTATCGTGTATTTATGTTTGACGAGTTTGGCTCACGACAGAATAGAACATAATAATAGGTCCGGTGAGAAGTATAGTTTCGTTTTATATTTGAACCTTTTTCTCTTATCAATAATGTATTGTCTTTAGCAAAACAATTGTGACTATTTTTGTTAGTTGTTTGAGTAATTTTGGGTGTACGTATTTGTGTATTATTTATCATCAAAGTGTATATAATCGAATTTTAGATGGACTTATGTTCTATAATACGTTAGAGGATGTATAAATACACATCTTTAACACAAAAAGATATATAAATACACATCGACTTATGGCGTTCTTAGTTTTGTCCTAACATAATAAAAACGAAAACGTGCCCACGACGGAGACAACCCTTAGTGGAAAGTAATTTGTTGTTTTTGCATTATTTTTATTTTTATCCAAACAACTAATATTCATAAGTGGCTCCCGATGAAAATCCGTAATCACGATTGTCAAAAGAAAAAAAAAATATAGTGGGAGAAATCACAAATCGACAAAATTAGATTCAGATCCATGTTTACAAATTTTTTTAATTTTTTTTTTTGTTGAAGTGTTGCATCAGTTAAACCTAAAAATCGACAAAATCACAATTGATGCTTCGGCAGTAATTACAAATAAACAAATACTACAACCAGGGCAGAGCAGCAGAAGAATATTTCATATAGAACTTAGTGACATTGTATTACTTAAATTTAAACTTTCTTAAATCACCATTAAAAACAGTTGATTCATGAAACTTGTGAAAAACAACTCATCAGTAGTTTTCACATGGACTGACAACAGCTGTGAAAGCTTTTGGTTCAATTTTGGGAGGATTTTACTAGAATCCAATTATTTGTACAATTCAAAACTAATATGAAAAAAGAAATCTAGGCATCTCATTAATATAGTAGAATTTTGTTTCCGCATTAACAATTGACTTTGACTATAGACTACTCTTTTAAGAATGAGGTCCTGAGGATCATCATCATGCGCCACGTCGACGACTCAGGTCAACACAGCAACGGTGAGATGGATCAGCATTCAGCAGCACGTGATGCTTGGTCGGTCACGTGTGTGCGTCAGACCATCATCGATACACGTCGCTCCGAGATATGAACTCGATCTCTATAATTTTCTTTGTTTTGTTTTGATGTTCGAGATTCTATTAGTTGCATTGATCAGGATCGTCTTCTAGCCCTACGCTACACTATAAAAACATACTTAACTGGAAATAAATTACTAGAAATTCCAAAACTTATGCATTGATCCGATGGTTTTTGGTTTGGCTAAATACAAGAGATTAATATCTAACTGAGTGTTACTGTATATAATAATGTAGATCTCATAACAAGAAATTGTAAATAAATTTCAAAAGAAAATTAATTGGCTTTTAAATTTTATTATCTCAAACTAAAGGTTGACTTTTACTTTACCATTTAAAGAAACCAATCTGGGGTCAACGTTTTGAACCATTGATATGTGTGCGAGTCAAAACATCCTATAATTTAATGAGACACAATTTACAAAAAACAATTTTTTTAACTTAAATTATCTAGTTAATTAATTTCTTAAATTTTAATCAATTTTTGGTTTTATGTGTATGTCTAAGAAATAACTATGTAATCTCTGTTTTCATTTTAATAAAATAAAGCAAGATGTTACAAAAATAAAATTAATTTCTTTAGTGTAAAATTGAATAATGTGATGTAATTTGTTCTATCGTCTGTTCTGTTTCCATAATTTTTTTTATTTTTTTTGAACAACCATAAATAAATGCTGATGACAACAAAAAAAAAAGATAAAAAAATGCTTTACCAGAAAAGAGAACTGTAAAAAAAAATGCTTTCACTTGTTTCACTTTCTCTTTCTCCATTCGTTGACAGGAAAAAAAACAATTATGTTTCGCCATTCTTCCATTAGTTTTTCTAGACCCATTTTGGGCAGCTGCGTGGACCATATGTGGGTCACGAGTGAACTTGGGCTGGGCCATCATATATTCAGTGTGCAAAGATTATGTCAATCTATTAAAATGAAAATAAACTGTGTCAATTTTAAAATATATTTAAAATGAAACTAGTGTATGTCATCTTGAAAATAATAATGTGTAGCATTAATATTAACCATACATAATATTGTATGAATATCTTTGAGTTCATTAAAGTTATTTTTGTTCTCAAATTAAAAGAATGAAAGTTAAAAGGTACTTAAACTATAAATTTCTTATTTATAGTGCTAATTATAAAAATATAGTTAATAAATTCTGTTCCATTGGAACTCCGCTGTAATTGATCGAAGATTATCCAAAAAATTGGTCAACGTATTATCGATTTTGGTAAAAGAAATAGATTAACCCATAAATCCTTGATATTCTATAACCTTTAGTTAAAAGCTTCATCTATATGTTAGGGTTCTTGTTCTGAAATAAACCTTTTACTATAGATTCTATGTTATTCAATTGGTAGGTTCATGCACGAAGACATAAAAAGACTTTAGTTCTAGCTATATGTTGTCCCCAACCTCGAGAGCCCTTACTTACACTAGTCGTAATGGCGACAACAATATAGATTCTGATTCTATATCAATCGAAACCACACAATCTTCTTTTTCCCAGAGATTATTAATTTACAATAGAATAGACGTTAATTCCAATCTTCTTAAATTTAATTCTTTTTATTGTTGAATAAACGTAGATTCATCTCTCCTTTCAATTCAAGAAAGACGTCGGAAATGTATATTGAAGATAAGAAAAAAAATGAACAATTGAATAATAATAATTATTTTCAATCAGGCTCTATTTTAAATTTCTTTTTCAAATATAAAAGAATCCTTAGATTTGTTTTTTGTTTTTTGGAACAAGGAAGTTTTGAAGTACAGTAGGTTTTCGATGATATTTGTTACCGTCTACCGAGAATTTTCAACAAAATCAGTTTTCAGTTGTTGTTTTTTTGTCGCCCAGTTTTCGGTTGTTTTGGTTTGTTTGTTCATAGACTCGGTTTATCCAAAATAAAACATTAATGCGACAGTATTTTATTTTTTGGTCGCATTTATGCGACAGTTTAAGCATTTTTAAAAAAAATATACAGGCACTACAACAATTGTCATAACTTACCAAAAAAATATTTGTCGTGGACCGATTCAAAGTCAAAGGCAAGTCAGATTTAAACGACATAATAAAATCGTAATCATTATTTTAATGTGATTGAAAGGGAAAGGAACTCAGATATGATAGAAGAACAAAGAAGGAAAGGGAACTCCAAAACTTTGTTTTCTAGTCTAAAAAAAAAGACTTCGAATATGTACGGACACCTATAAGATCGAATCCAATATTAGGAGCAGCCAAAAAGGGCCAATTAGTGTATTTTAAAATATATATTTTTAAAAAGGTAACAAAAAGAAAACTTGAAGAAGTAGGTACATTGTGACCATGATGATGAATTTATGATCAACTAGGTACATTGGACATGTCGTTATCCTTATTTCAACTGACTTAACGTTAATGACTTATTAGAAAAGCCCACGTGACGATTAGGCTAATAGGTTTATAAAAGTCAATTTCGACAGAGTATAGTGTCAGTAAAATATCTGAGATTTACGGGTGAAAGATACTATTTATGGAATGTTCACTTATACGAAGTCCTTCCGTATAAGTTTCTTATTGACTGTGACATCTATTGTTATATTTATGGAACTTTAGCGATTAATTTTGTGGACCTAGCTAACTAAAGAAAGTTATATTTGTTGGCTCAACGAAGTCGTATATTTAAGTTAAAAGATTCAGATTCTAGAGTATGTAAGGTATTATAGGCTGTTGATTCTTGTTTTTCAGTTAACAACTATATACTGTAGTGTGTATAAGGCAATTACAAATTACTTGATTCTAAGCTGACTACTTTTTTTGGTTTTGTATATTTTAGAGGACTAAATGGTGTGATTATATTTAATGAAAATATGATATCTTATTAATGCTTTTAAATACAAACAAAAATGTAGATTATCGTACATGGGAAGCGTGATTTCCAAAGCATAAAATCAAATTGCGAATACCTTTTGTATTTGCGTTCACAACTTACAAACATTTCTTACTAATATAAAAACTTTTATTTGTTCAATGCATATACAAAGTTACAAACGCAACCAACATTTGATTCGATCAAATTTCTAGAGATTTCAGGTACCGTACGTTGGCAAAGATGGAGAAAGTAGTTCAAATGTCATAAAAAATTTTAGCGATTAATATTTAGCTCAATTTTTTATACGACATTTTGAAAAACAAAATCTTATATTTTCTTTTAAGGTAGAATAAGTAATGAATTTCCAGCTTTATGTAGAATATATGCATAATTTGAAAACAATTCAAGGCCGATTCAATGTACTTAGTAAACGTTTTTGTTCTTCTTCGTTAGTGGTATGTTCGTAAACTTGATGTTAAGAAAAGTTAATTGATCTAATCTACTGCAAATTATTCAATAAAAATTAATTGATGTGAAAATATATCTAGAAGGAAAAAATTCTCCAAAATGTAAAGTCATGTCAAGAACTTAGACCCCCACACGTAGATTCTGTATTAAACAAAAAATTTATTATGGTCCAACGAAAGCTTCTGAGTCGGTTTTGAGAGTCAACCCACGTGGGCACTAACGAAGTCCCAAGTCAAACATATTCCTATGGGTCCTCCAATCAACTCTTTTATTCAGTACACATCATATTTTTGGTAACATAAAATTCCATTGCTGTTGCCAAAAAATACCATACAAATATAGTTTTCTATAATAATTAGTTCAAGAGACTGTCTAATTTTATCATAAATTTCCTACTTTTTGCAAAAGTTCAACTTGAGTTAAACCTTATAAGCTCTATTTAGATATAAATATTTAATAATTTAGATATAATGTAAAATATAAACGCAAAATATAATAATTTCAAGGATATAACAAAAAATTGTTTTATATTTTTGTTGCACATGATTCTTACCATATTATTAATGTTGTACATTTCCGAAACCCCATACATGTATATTATTATAGCCATAAAAAATTGTACATATATGTAAAATACAAAATTCTCAAAATAAAATCTATTATAAAAAAATGAAAAAAGAAAAAGAAAAAGAAAATTTATTTTATGAGAAACATCTATGTTGAAGGAGAAAAAAGGTCTAAAGAACATCTACATAATTTTCATAAGTGGAGTTTTTCGAACTTCGAATATTAGGTTGATGGACCCACTTGTTTCCTTGCCTATAAATTCCACAAATCAAATCTCATTTAATCCATGCAAAATTAAAACACACACAAAGACAAAAAAAAAAAAACAGACGCTACATCTTGTGTCCGTTTCCAACTCTTAGAACATCCAATTCTTCTTATTATTCTTTGTCACTTGGTCTCTCTTCTGACGCACAACAGTATATACACATACACAGATATATGGATCAAGGAGGTCGTAGCAGTGGTAGTGGAGGAGGAGGAGCCGAGCAAGGGAAGTACCGTGGAGTAAGGAGACGACCTTGGGGTAAATACGCCGCGGAAATAAGAGATTCGAGGAAGCACGGAGAGCGTGTGTGGCTAGGGACATTCGACACTGCGGAAGACGCGGCTCGAGCCTATGACCGAGCCGCCTATTCAATGAGAGGCAAAGCTGCCATTCTCAACTTCCCTCACGAGTATAACATGGGAACCGGATCCTCATCCACTGCGGCTAATTCTTCTTCCTCGTCGCAGCAAGTTTTTGAGTTTGAGTACTTGGACGATAGCGTTTTGGATGAACTTCTTGAATATGGAGAGAACTATAACAAGACTCATAATATCAACATGGGCAAGAGGCAATAAAGGGAATACAATCGGTATTAACTGAAAGTTATGTGAAAGACCATTTTCAGTTATAACAAATAAAATAAAATCCCAAGCGTACAAAGCTGTTTCAATTATTGGCATGAAGTGTAATTGTCAATCGATTTCTGTAACGAATAAGATTCTTTAAGCGGGTCATCTTAGTTTCTTGAACTTCAAAGTTCAAACGGTTCCTTGTGCAATTAGTTTTGAGAAAATATTAATGAAAATAATGATTATGTGAAACATATTCTTTTATGTTTTGTGACGTGTAATTATGATTTGATATATTTGTTACCTTCTTGTGATTCATCTAAACGAGCTTAAACGTTTTAAAATAAATCAAAGTAAATTTATAAGATATCAATATAACCTATTACATCGCTCTAATTAATATAACTACCAGCATGTACAAGTACATTGTGTTATACGTTTGAAATATGGAATTCATCTTACCATTGCTTGTTATTGCTCTTCCATTCATGAATTATACTGGAAAGGCATATGTAGACGCATATATACATGTACATTTTGAAAATAGTTTTTATAAGCAACTGATGAGTTTAGTAACTTGTGGGGACAATAATTCATTGAGTTGATAGATGAGTTTTTAAAGACAAAATATAAATACGTGGAGAAAGAAAATCACCCACACCACACGGCCATGAAGATGAGATGAGAGACTTCGGCGTTAATTCCATGCTTCTATCAGGAATCAGGATCACCATAGAAGCTAGAACCATATACTTTAAAGGCATTAATTTTTGTTTTCCGTCCCAAGATAAAAATATTAATATAACAAAAAAAAACATTTTAGTTGGAAAATTATATAGAAGTTTTTAATTAAAATTAAAATGATAAAATACAATTTAATAAAAATATAGTAAAAAAAAACATAGTTTACATACAAACATGAATAAATAAATTTGGTTCAGTTGCACTAACTTTTAACTTAAAATAATGCGGGCTCGGCTTATAACACAGAAACCCTTTTCGTCCCCACCAATCTTTTCTTTGATTGCTTCAATGGTGTCGTAGCTTCTGGGCCCACCGGCGGTTAGCCACCGTCAGTCAAACCTTCTAGTCTAATCACCTGAAACCCCTTCTCGCCGCCGCCGATAGGTCATAGGTCAAATCGGAGAACCGTGTTGACCCTGAGTCTCGTCGAGGTATGTAATTGTTTCGACGAGTGCGTTTTTGCTTGTTCTTGAATCATTACGAAACCCTAGGGGAATATATTAAAGCCTTAGACAGGTACTAATCTGATGCTCTGACTAGTTACAATTCGATCAAATTTCTTGATAAAGATTGTTGAATCCACGGAGCCTCGAGAAGAGTAAGTAAACAAAGTTTGAATCTAAAGATCCAATATAAACCACACATGTTTCAACAAATACACACACACACACCATTTGTTTCTTATCTTTGGTACAATGCTTTTGTTATTGCAGTTGCAGCCTCAAGAACAGAGTACTAGCTTTTACATGGATAAGGAAAGGACGGAACATAGACATATCTGAATATCTTGCTTCAAACAGGATATATTTTGTTTTTTTAAAGATCTCAAATCCTGTAATGTGACAGATGCGATGTTCCATCGAGACCTTTCTCAATGTATCCCTTTGAGTACTCTGGTATAGTGAAGTCTCTGTATTTTGGAGGGTTTTCTTCAGAGAGAAGCTCTTTGATTGGTCCGTAAACTGTGGAATTTGGATTCATACTCGAGCTGAAAAAGCATGCGATTGAAATCCTCGGTCCAACTCTGTTTGTAAGCACCCTATGATCAACGCTTATGAACTTGTCGTTCGTCATTAGCTGCACAAGTTGTGCAGCACAACCCGAATAAGAAAACCTTAAGTGAGAAAGTAAATCAATGCATCACGCACTAAAACCTCTGTTTTATGTTATCTTATACTTTTAGGTCCAACTATGGATCAGTGAGCTTACCTGCAAGAAATCTCCGATGTTGATGATAAGTGCCCCGGGAAGAGGCGAGACATCAACCCAACAGTCTTGATGAAGAATTTGAAGACCACCGATGTTGTCCTGAAGAAGAATAGTGATAAAAGTGTTGTCGGAATGCTTACTTGTGCCTAAGGTTTGGTCAGGTTGTGGACAGGGAGGGTAATAATGGCAGATCATATGCAAACCCTTCATGCAACCCATACTCTTAAGAGTATCAGAGTTCAAACCAAGAGCTTCTGAGAGAAGTTCAAAGAGCAAGCCACCTAAACTCATCACATGCTTCGAGTATCCGATCATAGCATCTCTGAGCCAATGATGTTAGAATCAATAATATATCTTCAATATTTCCTAAGACTTCTCAATGAAAAAAAAATTACCTGCAAGCCACTGGGAGATCTTCAGGGTTTGAAGGATCGGGATCCATGTAACAAACGAAAGAGTCTCTCCAGTTACCAGCAGACGAACTGTAAAGTTCGAAATTATTGTGGTAGATAAATGTTTTGGTGAGGTCAAGCGAGAAGTAAGATTTCTTAACCTCCGGATCTTCCTCATGAAACCTAACAACTCCATTTTGAATCTCTTCAAGAACACTTAAAGGAACACCATGGTTGATCACCTGGAAAATTCCCCAATTCTCTGCAGCGGCTTTGATCTTCTCCACAACGGCTTCACGCGACTTGTGGACGCCTGCAAAGTCGATGATAGGTACTGCAAAATCCGAGGTAGGTTTCTTGTCGTCTAAGGCATCTGGAGGAAGGCCAAAGATAGGAGGAACCTTGGTCTCTTCCAAAGACTTGCGCTCACTCTGAGAGTTGAATTTGATCGAGTTTTTCACCACCATTTTTGTGTTTTGTTTATCTCTTTATTTTTTTCCTCACAACAAAGCTGCTTATGTAGCAAACACAATAAGAAATTGAAGAAGAAAGAGATGAGGCAACAAAAGAGAAACGTGGAGAAGGTCATGCGAAAAACGAGAAGCGTTACAGACTATAAAAAGACAAGATTCAGAGTTTGGTCTTTTCAGAGTTTGGTCTTTGTTACGTGGAGCCGATAATATGACCGTTACGTAAAGCTTAAAATGTCCGTTTCGACTTATTAACGTTATAACTGATTGAGTTCAGTCCAATAAGAGTAGATCAAAAACTAGTATAACTTTAATGAAAAGATAGAAGTGTTTTTCTTTGCTTTGTTCGTGCAAAGGATAAAATAAACTTCTATCCTATTTATAAATAAGCATACATACAAGAATCACACAAACATCTAATTTGAAGGTTAAACCAACCAAATAATTGAAAAATCCATAGATAATATAAACACACCATTTATAAAATCTTGTAATGTGCGCCATAGCTTTTGTAAAGGACTCAAAAATGGAAGCAACAAATCTGTTTTCTTTTTCTTCACTCTTCAAACGCGGAAACGGTTTTAACAAAATGATGGCAACTAAACGATGGTTGTGGATGTAGAAATGACCAAAGAGCTTCGAAAAGAGGGAGAAGCAGAAGAAATCGATGAATAAGCCCAATTCGATGACGACCACAGCAAAAGCATGGTGACAGAGTATCTTCACCGCACCAAGTGCTGCTTTCCCGAATTTCACCATTTCCATCTTTGCTTTCTTCTCCTTCTTTCACACTATGTTTTTCTAATTATTAAGTTTATATTGGGAATAAGTGGCTCTCACGATTAGCGTAAAGATACTTGCATAGGAATTGACCTTTTAAGCATTGGACAATGTCATTCCTCTTTTATGTATAGATTGTTTCTTTTTCATAGAGCAAGCCTCCAACATTGTCACATATGTCGAATTCAATAACTTGTTCAAACATTTTCATCAAGTTCGAACAATACCTGTGTAGCTTACATAAATTACTCTGTACATTACCTTGTTTAGCTTACAGAAATTTCATGTCTTTTTATCTACTAAAGAAATGACTCTGAGAGTCTGAGACAAAATCCCACAACAGATTGCTCTCTATCAGAAAACCATTATAACACGTACAATCTTCAAAAGGGATTAGTGTCAATAAATTGACTAACTATATACCATCCCGAATCCTTAGCATGACTAAAGAGCCTCATAGACTCTCAGTTCCAGATTTCTCTCTCTTTAACTTTTGCTTCTGTTGATAATTTAACCACCCTGTTGAGAAAACTGAACAGCGGCGGTTCGGATCAAGTTTACCAGCTCGTCGTCTAGCTCATCGAGCTCACCTGAGTCACGAAGCTGATGATAAATAGGAGCTGCATGATTAGCAGCAGCTTCCACCAGTTTCCACATCGAGAAACTCGCAGCTAATTCGATTGTTTTGATAGATAACTCTCTAGCGGATTCCAAGCAAGAGAGAATCACATGAGCGCAATCGTTTTGAAGTTCTTCCATAATCCACCATTCAGAAAGCGAGTATATCTCCACATAAGCTTGAAGCTCATCCAGCTTTGCCTCAGTGTCCATGTTGTTCCACTTGCAACCCGATGGAGGCTTTGGCAACTCATCAGAGTAGAACCAACTCACAAGTTTTGTTAACCCCAGCCAGCTCACAGGAACGTTTAGTCTATCCAAATGGCTGCAGATTTTTAAGAGCCAATTATTAGATGTTTAGTCTTTTATTCCTCAATAAAACACCAAAAAGCATACATTAATCTCTGCTCACATTCCAGTAACACAGGAGCAGAAAATACCAAATAACTTCTTAGGTTTCGTCTACAAGAATTAGGGGTGGACTGTGGACACGCATACCCAAAGTATAATCTGACTCGCAGATAGTTTTGGTCCAGGGAGTCTCGTTACCCTGATCTACCGGATGGGGTTTCCATTTGAGTTGGGGATACTTGAAATTTACTTTATGAAAATCAGAACTAATACACCCACCAACATACGTTCACTATATATGCCAAAGAAAAATTATGTGAACTAAGAGTAACTGTTACATACCTCTCCTGCATCCCGGACCGAAACAAGGCACGTAGGTATTCACAGCCTGACGACAGTATAACTCGGTGAGAGTGGGCATGAGGAGATGTTAAGGAACACATACGGCAGTTGAAGCAAGCCACGTTTGTTTCTTTAGGTACTAATATCACATCCCTGAAATTACAAGAATACTATGTCATAAAACCTGAGTTAATCTGATTGTTAGCGTCGAGAAGAATGATGAGACTGATAAACTTACGAGAAGTGGATGAGTTTAGGAGTGAGGGCAAGGGGTATATCAATTTCGGGTATTGAAGATCCCCACTTGGGTCTTCTTCTGCAGAGCATCTGCAGCAGAACCTTTGCCTTACAATGTTTCGCCAAAGGTTTCAGCTTTTTCAGTGTCGTGCTTTCTACTTCCACATAACCAGAGTAAGCAAATTCCAATAATTTAACAAGTGCCAAAATATCCACATTGGCAGACATGCGGATTTCTTGAACGGTTCTCTGAGATTTCTCAGTTGATATAGTTGAGCTACTGTGAGCTCCTTCCTTGGGAGGCAGTAGCATTGGACACCTGACCGCGATAATAACTTTGTTTACACTCGCACTATTTCCACTAGCAAAAAGGAGTCGCATATCACTATATTCCTCATCTTCATAAGCACACATGAGCCTTTTCCCCAACTTATGTTCGAAGCCGTAGTATCCAAAATAGCTTAGGATGTGTGCAGCATACCACCTTGGACCAGAGCCATATGTTCCATCGCGGATTTCCTTAAGTGTGGTGCATAACCGATCTTTCAAATTTCCGCTCTTCATTGAAAGTTCTTCAGCGTGATTCTGTCCAAAGAATGAATGATTTACCAACTCGGCCAAAGCCAAGAGAGCGTATAGAAGAAAGGCATCTTTGTTGTCCCAGTCTTCCGTACATACCCAGCAGCATATCCTCTTTTCAGTGATGCTCTGGGAAGAAGGAGCAAAACTTGATGCTCCAATATTTTCCCAATTCCTTTGATACCAGCTACAGAAAGATAAAAGTATCTCCAAACCCTGCTTTCTTAAAATGAAACTCGCATATTGAGGTATCGATGAATAGCATGCAAAGCCCACCAAACACACGGTAGTTTGGAGTATATTTGGCAGTATGTAACCTCCTGAAGATGGAATATAACTCAGAAAATTCACAAGGGAATTCAAATTTTGCTCACCACCTTCTTCTAGGATAAATGACAGGGTAACTCGGGCCCTCGATGATATGTATTTGGAGGGAGAACATATCATCATTAGCACTGCTCTTGATGCTGACTCGCTATGGGAGGCGCTGATAATATCATTTTGACATATTTGATAGCCTTTCTGAACCGACCTCGAAAAGGACAAGCTTAAAAAAGAAGTCAAAAGAAAAATAATCAGAATAGATAATAAGATCATATCCAAAAAGAGGCGGTTGAGGGAAACAAAACAACCAATGTCTTACCAGGCACATGTGACAAGAAAGTTGAGGCAGAGTTCATCTCCACGCAAAATGGAATCAAACTCTTCCTCACAGTGAGCTGCCAAGAATCCAATTATATCCCAAACGTATGACCTCAGACTAGGTAAAAAATTGGCATTCAGTACCTTCTCAGCAACTAAAACTTCTTCTTCCAGAGATACATAACCATCCAAGGATTGACTATGAAAGTTCTCCACAACAAGACTAAGAAGCGCTTCAGAGATCCGATACTTCCAGAAATAAATATGATGTTGTCCTTCCCAACGAGTGATTAGAGCCAGTTTACAAGCCTCCACAAGCAAAGACATCTGGTCAAGTTCAAGCTTTCCTGAGCTCAAGAACCACTTACCCATGGTCCGAACGGTAGCCTTTACTAGGGACTCAGAACACATGTTTATCATCTTCAAGCACTCTCGGTTACCTGTCTGAGCAACGGCTACTGATTAGAAATCCAAAAATATAGTTAAAATAAAGGTCAACAGGGCGAGGTGCTATTACCGCAAGCCTTTGTGCTAGCTTTAACCCTTCAATTCGAGCATTTTGAGAGCTTGACTCCTCCATGCAGCTAATCATCATATCTAACATAGGCTTCCCATTGTCTAAAAGCTCATTGGCACCATGGCCACAAAGAGCTGAACAGAAAAACAGAGAAACACCCAAGGGACAAGATAAGGCCAATTTAGTTGGCAGCTCAGTAGAGAACATAATATCTAAGTTTGATAAGCATATATGTACCTAGAGAAGAATAGAGCTTCAAAGTTGCAACTGTCAAACCCATATCAGGCTTCTGACTAACACTCTCCAATACACCCATCAAGGCAGGGTTGTTCCAAACAGAATACCTAGACTGAGGCCACTTCAACATAATTGTACTCAGAAGCAAAGCCATCTCTTGAAACCATTCCACTGACATACTCCCCTCAGAAAAGATCTGCAAATTACCAACAACAGAAACCACAGTTTTCTCATCCTCTAAAATCTTCCACACTTCTTTTTCCTTAGTTTCTCTCACGTTCACAAGAATAGCGTTCAAAGCAACGGCACAGGGAAGCGAAACATCGAATTGTTGACAACATAACAGAGGTGATAAAGACTCCACGAGATCCAAAGAATATGAATGCAAGATAGAAGGAGGAACAATACGAATCAACCTAATAACTACATTGGCTGCCAAACCAACCACTGCTCTGTTTTTACTCCCTAGAATAAACACCAAAGCCCCGGCTATATCAGAAATTGAATCCTAAGCAACACAAAAAAAAAAAAAAAACTTTGGAATCAAGCAAAAAAGACAATTTCAACAAAAAAAGTTAAGAAATTTAAACGAGTTAGAGATGGAAACAGACCTTGATAAGACGATTGTTAGCTGTTGCACGAGAAAAACAATCAAGGAAAGCTGAAATCGACTTCACGACATGTCTCTGTATCTCAATATCAGTACACTTCCACTTCTTCTCTTTCTCATCACAAACCCTAACAAGCCAACAACCAAAATTTTCTCAGGAAACAAATTCAAAAAGGGAAAACAGCAAATTAAACATCGAGAGATTGAGAGTAAAGAGCAAAAAGAGGACCTGAAGCCAAGATTGAGAGCGTGATAAAGACGGTGGTGAAGAGTATTGATGTGGGCAGTGGTGTTTCCTCCCTTTGACGACGCCATATCTGTCGCCGGAGTTTTCGTTCTGACTGAAAATTGACCGGTGGATTTGATACAACGGAGTGATTGATACACGACACAGAGAGACCGTCCTTTGATTTTTTGATAATGGGCCTTTAAATAAGGCTTTCTCTTCCAAACTAATTCGCATATTTCTATTCCCAAACAATTATAAAATTAATAAACCCGAAATAATTTTTAAAAAATCATCACGCAATTCAAAAAATGTTTTCCTTAAAAAAATTGTAGTGTAAACTGAAATTTATCAGCATTATTATGCACTCATTTCCTTATGAATAAAATCAGTAAAAGAAATTTAGAGTTAAAAGACACACATTCACATATCTATGTTTGAACATTATTTAGCTCGTTGACTAGCTTGAAGAAAAAGAGACAACGACCCACGTTTATGTCTTTAATCTTTATAACAGGAGATACATCAAACCGGAGGGAGAAGAAGTTGTTTGAGTCTTAACAAGAGTGTGTGAGTAACATAAATACAAGGAGATCGAGTAATTAGTGTGAGCATCATCTTAAGAGATTATTAGTGTTGTAAAGTGTTCAGAGTTAAGTTTACTAATGAATGAATGATACTTGAGGAGCAAGGATTGCTGAAATCGTCGGAGAAGATGAACAGACGGGAGAAACGATGAAGAGATCGCGAGCAGAATTAGGGTTTTAGAAGTCGTCGCTCTAGAAGATGAACAAATAGAGACAAGGGTCCCAGAAGGACATAAGCGGCTAGACAGTGCAGCGACGGAGGCGACGACTGCGCAGCTAGGGTTGGTTTTGAAATCGTAGGGATTTATATTGGGTTTCTTCTAGTCTCTTAATTCATATTTTTATTCACTTATTTTGTTTTTAACTGTTTCCAAAATAATTCAAAATTGGTATTGTTGTAAATAATTTGGAAAAGAAAGGGTTATATGTATTTTATCCAAACAAAATAAGTAAGATAATTCGTTAATTATCATTTCTTTTTCTTTTTTCGAGAAGAAAACTAATTATCGTATATAATTATCATTTGAACCCCCTATATAGCAATCATCTCTTTCTTTTCATCGTCTCTTCATTTTTCTCCTCGTAGACGGAGACATCACCGATGTGACTCGAGGGGTTGATGATTAAAAATAATGGTTACGAACCAAAACTGATAGTAAAGAAGACGTTATCCGAATCGGATCTTGCTTCTACTCTCTTTTCCACGACAATTCCGATTACGTCGACCCTCATCCAGGCCCCGTCGACTCCTCTCTGGACGAAACCGATGCCATTGTCAAACATTTCGACGCCTGATGATTCCTGACATTGAAGCTTTATCGCGTGGACTTTTTCTCGTTGTTGTGCCATGCAAGTACAGTAAAACCTTTATAAATTAATATTCGATAAATTAATCATTTTTATAAAATAATAAATTCTTTCAGTATTTGGGACTAGTGTAAAAAGCGATACAAATCGATAAATTAATAAAATATTTTTTTTTTGAAAATCCTATGTAAACATATAGTCCCATCAATATCATAAATTAATAATTGTATTAAAATATCAGCTATATATATATATAAGAAATTTCAATGAAATATAATTCTAGTATCGTTTATTTTTGTAATTTAATTTAATATTTTTATTATATCAAAAAAATTCTTGTTGTTTTCAAGATATGATAATTATTTGTAATTGATTATAAAAAAATATTTTAATCATCAAAAAAAATCTTATATTTTTATAGAAATTAAAAAAATCTTACCGTAGTATTCAGTCATTTAGTTACTATTTTTCATTGGGGTTTTTAGACCAATGATTTGTTACTTTTATTTCCAACTGCATTTGTTTCATATAAAAACGTCGTGTATCGAGATTTCCTTTCTTTTCTTTATAAAGAAATATAAATTGGCCGTTATCTTTTTCCTCAAACTAAACAACTCAGATGAAACAAATTCAAAGACTAAACAAATATGTATATTTTATTCATAGCCAATTGAAATAATATCAGCATTATATGTTTATGCAATCATATCCTTTTGAGTATAACCAAAAGGAAACAAAGAGTTAAAAGACACATTCACACATCTACATGTTAGGCTTTATAACAGCACATTATTTTGATCATTTGCAACCATTTTTTCCCAAACTTGTAGTAATCTGATCAGATGAATCTTGAATACCTTCCAGATTCTTCCCTTCTGATGCCAACGAGCAAGACTGCGAAACGAAAAACACACTCGAAGAAGAAGAAGATTCAGCAGTCGAAAACAACTCCCTTTCATCGAATCCCCTAGATTTCTTCATGTCTCTCTCTTCTTCTTCCTCAGGTTTCACTCTCTTTGACCCGTTGTAACGAACAGCCGAAGGTACTTGTTGGTCATTAGAAGACACAGATGGGCAAAGACCAGGTTCTTTAATGGTATTAGCCCCTAAGGCCTCGAAGCTATCTGCTACAATCTCATCAGGTGCTGCTCCGATCATGATCTGTGCTTCACGGGTTCTTGAAATAGCTTTAGCTAGTAGCTCACGAGCTGTGTCGATGTCTACAATGGGTTTCGCATAGTTTGTTCCGAGTTCCACACCAGAAGCTTTGAGTACGGTTAAAGGAGCGTCCCATGGATGATGGATCCATTCAGTTGGCAATCTCGCAAGCTCGGGAAGCCATTGCCTTATGTACTCACCTTCTGGGTCATATTTGGCGCCTTGTAACTGAAATAAAAACAGAGTTTTCATAGACTTCAGAACTAAATCAACCAAACCAAATAAGCTGAAAAATAAAATAAAAAACGAATGCATAGCAAAAACTGGTATTAAGCTTTGAATTCTAAACTATAAGACAAGTTTTGTAGTTTACCGCGGGATTGTCCAAGCGATCAAGCTCGTGGCCATCGGGGATACTCCCAGAGATATACTGCCAGCCAAGGATGTCACATTCCAAATCAGCATCCAAAAGTGTATCCCAGAAATACTTCATTCCCCATTTCCATGGAAGGAGAAGAAACTTCACAGCAAAGCTTGAAACAATCACTCTTATTCTGTTATGCATCCATCCGGTAGCCCAAAGCTCTCTCATTCCGGCATCCACCAACGGATAACCGGTCCTGCCTTGTCTCCAGGCCTTGAACTTATCAACATCAGCATCCCAAGGGAAAAACCGAAGATGACTCAACAACGATTGCTCGTGAGTAAACGGGAAGTTGAAACATATATACCGAGAATACTCTCTTAAACCGATTCCCCTAAGAAAAAGATCTGCACTTTCTTCTCCTTCACTGTTCTTATCTCTTGCCCATATAATTTGTTTCATCCGGGCACACTGGAAAACGTGTCTGACGCTTATTTCCCCGAAATGGAGATACGGAGAAAGTAGTGAAGTAGAATTCCCAACAACTTTCTTGCTGTTCTTTGCATAATCTATCAACTGCTTCTCGATGAACTCATTTAGTAACTTATCAGCATTGCTCCATCCTGGAGACCAAGCTCTAGTTAACAACGCATTGCTCGGTTTCTCGGCCTCATTCTCCAGCCCTAGTTCTTCAATCGAACACGCCCAAATCGCTTCAGCCGCTAACAAAGAAAAAGCCATAAACTTTTACTACCGCTTATGTCCTGAAGAAATCAAAAACGTTTTAGCTTTTAAGTAATACTCTTTAAGGTTTTACCTGCAGTTATTGGCATCAACCGCCAAGGAGGAGGAAGCATAACGGATTCAATCGACATATCTAAGCATTTCTTCCAGTAAGAATTGAAACTCGTAAAAGGTTTGCCCTTTTCGCAGTATATCTCCCACGGTTCATACAATAGATCTCCATTGTAGCTTTGCACAGAGATCCCACGTTCCACCAGCTTCTCCTTTACGGTATGGTCCCGAACTAACGAAACAGGATCTACAACAAAGAAAAACGTGATCGCATCAACCTCAGTTGCACTTAGACTACACTAACTTAATAAGAATATATATCCTTTGAATAAGAGATGAAAGAGTATATACCATAGAGGTGGTTAAAGACGACTTTTGTAGCACCGGTAACGCGGATACAATCCAAGATCGCTGAAATCGTGTTGTGGGTTTTGATTAAAGTGAGGTCAGATCCAAGAGCCTTCAAGGATTGAGATAAGTGAGCAAGTGATTGTTTCATCCACCATCTTGAAGCTCTTCCAGGATAAAACTGTCCTTCTTCTTCAGGACACCAAATGAAGACAGGAAAAACAGATCCTTCGTGAGCAGCTGCTGCTAATGCAGGATTATCCTCAATCCTTAGGTCTCTTCTAAACCAAACTATAGTCTTTTTGTCCATCTTCATAGTTATTATGATCACAGATGAATCAAAGATCAAATCAGCTAAAATTCCACACTCTAACCAAGTTGTTCCATGATTTCAGACCTCAACCTCCTCCAGAGAATAGTTCTATAACAATAACAGAGAATGATTGATAAGAAATCTGTAATCTTTGAGTCCTAAAATCCAAAATAATCTACAAAAAAACATAACAGAGAGAGATTCGATTTAATCCTAATCCTTTTAAACAGAGCAAGCAAGAGAAATTCAATTGAGAGAAACAAAAATCAAAAGCTGGAAACTTTTTACCAGAACTCAAATCAGAGTGGATATCTCTCGGCGACAAAGATCTTCGAATCAAAGACTGTGAAAGTTATTTTAGTGACTTGACTCTTCTTTCTTCCTATTTTGGGTATGCAAAGTTAAAGATTTGAGATCTAACGGAGACCAAAAACAATACCCATATGAGAGTATGAATGTTAATAATTGTGCAATATAATAATCACAACGAGACAAAAGTAGACAACTTTATCCACAACTAGTGGCGTGTGTTCTTATAATAGCGTTTTTTTTACCGACATCTCATCTTTGATTTGCTCATCTACGATTTTATCGGGATCATGTACGAACTTTCTCTTGTGAGATATTTTTTTATAAGAGATCGAATTTTGTTTGAATGTTGAGTGGGCCTAAAGCGCAGTGAAGATACTCTTATCTTCTTATGCTAGAGAAAAAAGTTTTTTAACGTTGGGGCCGAGGACGGTGGTTCATGAACTCGATTCTGGTCATGCCCACTTTTGTAGAATCCATTAAATATCTAAAGTCTATATGGCTTAAAGGTGAGAACTTGATTCTCATTAGTCATTACCAAGTAGAATCTATAATCAAAATCCACTGCTTTTACTTTACAAAAGGAAAAAGGTAAAGATAAAAAAGTTCTCTCAAACTTTGAATCCTCGTATACCCCTTATTAATGGACCATTGCCTACGGTTTATGATTCGATTTCGGATAGTCGTAAAATAGAAGCAATCTAAGTTTTTTGGATGTATATTTTGGTGTCAACTTGGTGTTTGGTTATAAAATATTTGGGTGAAGAAAAATAGAAGTAAAATTAAAATAATCCACATTAGAATTTCAGTTTAATCTAGTGATTTGGTTTTGGTATGAATCTGCAAGAGTAGCATTTCTTTTTGCAATTGCAACACAATAACACCATTCCTCACAAATCACAATTGCACAAACCCATTATCGAAGAGCTCATCAATTTTGGGCTAATTGCTAAAGCAGAAAAAAATAATCGCAAAAGATAACCATGCAACTGCCAATTTTCTTCTTTTCATGGGTAAACCAAATCAGACACATTGAAAAAAACGATATCCTGGTTTAGAAACAGACCAGGGACAATACTCATCAAAGAGACCAAAGAGGTTATAAAACAGTGTTTGGAGATCTTTCAAACACACTTCTTATTCGGACAAAGCCCTGAAAGGCTTTAACTGATCTCACACCTTATAGATGAAAATTTTGCTCCAGAAGGGTTTAAGAGAGGCATGAGTACGCCAAGTCCTTCTCTTCCTTGAGCTCCTCTGCAGTCAAATCCATCTTCTTCCTTGATACTTCATCAATCGGAAGGCCTAACCAAACAAAATACACATTAGGGTCTGCAGAATCTAGGATTTCATAATTGATGAGCATTTGAGTTTGTAAGTGCGTCATATTTACCTTGGACAATACTCCAGTCTCCATTGCGACAAGTTACAGGGAAGGAGTAGATAAGTCCTGATGGAACGCTGTAAGAGCCATCGGAGTATACTCCCATGGAAACGAACGTACCCTGACAATTTGAATCAAAGAAAGAACTCATATTAGATTAACTGTTACAAAAAAACAGCACTGCAAATAACGGGGAAGAGTTTTATTATGAACCTCTGGAGTTCCAAGGACCCAGTCACGGATGTGGTCACAAGCAGAGCTAGCAGCAGAGAGCGCACTAGACAACTTCCTCGCCTTGATGATTGCAGCTCCACGTTGTTGAACTGTAGAGATAAATTCTCCGTCCAACCTACAGAATGAGCAATATATTTAAGTGAAACTAGATTTTGCTTCCAGAGAAGAGAAAGGGTCTTAAGTTCTATGGCATGTTATACATACCATGCATCGTCCTTGACGAGCTCACGGACAGGCTTCTCTCCAGACGAGGTCTGCACTTTAGCATGGTTGACATCTGGGTACTGTGAGGATGAGTGGTTTCCCCAGATGATCACGTTCTTAACATCAGACACTGGCACGCTCAACCTCTCAGAGATCTGTCCCAAAGCCCTGTTGTGGTCAAGCCTTGTCAAACAAGAGATGTTCTTTTCAGGGATTGATGGTGCAAATTCCTTGAGGATCAATGCGTTGGTGTTTGCCGGGTTGGCCACAACAAGAACCTGAAAAAAAAAAGACAAAACGAGAGCGAATGTGTGAGCAAGAGAGTCGTAAACTAGAACCCAATAGAGAACACAAAGCATCTGTTACACTCCAATGAACAGAGAAGATTGGATGCAGTGGCTTCATTTAACTTAAAAAGCAAACAGATCGTATCACCTTGCAGTTAGGAGCGGCATGCTTCTCCAAGGCAGCAGCCTGAGACTTGTAGATGGAAACATTCTTGGACATCACATCCTTCCTCTCCATACCTTCTTTCCTCGGGAAACCACCAACCATAACAGCAACATTGACTCCAGTACATCCCTCAACGGCATCAGTTGTAGCAACAACACCTGATAATAATACACATCAAATATTCATCTTCTCCTTTCCCACTTATACAAAACAACTTATGACACGGAATGCAAATATCCACAGCAAAACAAAACCCTTAACTACCTTTAAGAAGAGGGAAAGCAGCATCGATCAACTCCATCTTAACACCGTTCAAAGCTTCAGCAGCTGGAGGAATATCCAACATGTGGAGGATAACAGGTTGGTCAGCACCAAGCATGATACCCCTTGCAATCATAGGTACAAGAGCATATCCGATTTGTCCTGCATAATCACAATCAATAGTTACTTTCAGTAGCTGAGGAGATCTAAAGTCACAACTTAAACTCTATCCAACTATATAAACAACGGTTTCTAAATCAGAGTTCGATCCATGAAATAACTTTTACTAAAATTAGATATGCGACCAACTCAATCAATCGTTGGTCAGCGTTGAATCCAACGGAACAAGAGTTGACCTATATTTCATTGATCTATGGAACAACCAGATACTATGCAGAGATCTGACTAGATTCAGCAAGCGATTCACTAGCCAGAGATCTAGAAGTTACACGATCTAATCGGATATAGATGAAAGTTATACCTGCAGCTCCAGTAACGAGCACACGAACTGGTTCTTTCGCCATCGGATCTAGATCGGAGATTATCGCCGGAAAACGGATCGAATTTGGGATATTCGACTTTTGAGAGAGCGTAGAGTCAGCTTTTGTCTGACCGTGAAGCTCACTCTTGCGTATTTATCGAAGATATCGAAGGATGTACCGCCACGTCATCTAATATAATCATATTATCTCGAAGAAATAAATCGAAATCTGAGATTAGACCTATCATATTAGGAAAACAAGATATTATTCAATATATATTTTTGACTCTAATGGGCCTCTTACATTAGGCCCAAATCGTTTAGCCCAGAGTATTCAAATACGTGAATCAAAACAGTAGATAATGGTGGCGATAAGGCGAGAAGAACCACGTCCACGACAACCTCCGGTATGGCGTCATCTTACGTCACCTACTCAACGGTCACTCCGGTGGTCAGCAGCAGTAACATTCGAGGAGTCTTTCGTTTGGCATTCACGCGCCGCCGTGTTACTCTATCGCCGAATGCTCGGAGGAGAATATTGAGAGTTTCGGCGAAAGCGTCGACGAAGAATGCTATGGAGTATAGGAAATTAGGAGATTCCGATCTCAACATCAGCGAAGTTACTATGGGCACTGTAAGAACAATCTCTCTTTATCTCCTGCAATTGTAGTCCATTGTTCAATTTTGAAGTTTTGATGAAATTTGGAATTTCAGATGACATTTGGGGAGCAAAATACTGAGAAAGAATCTCATGAGATGCTGAGTTATGCAATTGAAGAGGGCATCAATTGCATTGACACTGCTGAAGCTGTGAGTTTTTATCTTCATTGTTCATCTTTCTCTTCTTGCCTGGTGAATTTGATTGCAAGTGTTTATGTGAATGTTTTATACTTTATATATAATTCTGGTGAATTTAGCACTGTTGTGTTTAGCTTTCTGGAATCTGCTTAGTCTGTGGTAAATTTTCAAGTATCATTGTTTATTTCCAGTATCCCATACCGATGAAGAAGGAGACGCAAGGTAAAACGGATCTTTATATCAGTAGCTGGTTGAAGTCTCAGCAACGTGACAAGGTATCAACCATTTATCATACTTTGGATGCATATTGGTCACGAATGTATATGATATCAGCAAAACCTAATCGAAGTTATAAAAATTGATATTGATGTTCATTGTTTCTGTATACAGATAGTTTTGGCAACTAAAGTATGTGGGTACTCAGAAAGGTCAGCTTACATAAGGGACAGTGGTGAGATTCTGCGTGTAGATGCTGCTAATATCAAAGAAAGTGTTGAGAAAAGTCTTAAGCGCCTTGGAACTGATTACATTGACTTGCTTCAAATACACTGGTAACATCGCCTTATTTTTGCTTTATGTCTTAACTCATATTCTACATTGTTTGAGCAAGTGTCTTTCTATTTCATGCGCAAAATATTTCGTTTTTCATCATCAAATGTCAGAAAATCATGACACTGATCTTTTTTTCAGTCCAGGCCAGATCGATACGTACCACTCTTCGGTGATTTTTACTATGAAACGTCGAAATGGAGACCTAGTGTGCCATTCGCTGAGCAACTAAGAGCCTTTCAGGATCTCATAGTTGAAGGAAAGGTAGTGCTACTCCTTAAAAATCAGATGTTATATTGAGTTATATAACCTCAAACACAGAGTTTTGAAGTGTTCCTCGAATTCTGCAACAGGTTCGCTATATCGGTGTCTCGAATGAAACTTCATACGGAGTGACGGAGTTTGTTAACACAGCAAAACTCGAAGGACTACCAAAGATTGTGAGCATCCAGAATGGTTACAGCTTGCTAGTTAGATGTCGGTATGAAGGTAAATCTTTCTAGAATACCTTGAGAGCAAGTGTGTCGGAGGAGCATGTTCTAAACTCTTTTGTTTTGGGTTAAAACCACAGTTGATCTGGTAGAAGTATGCCACCCAAAAAATTGCAATGTTGGCTTGCTTGCTTATTCCCCTCTTGGAGGCGGCTCGTTGTCTGGGAAATACTTGGCTACAGACCAAGAAGCTACAAAAAATGCAAGGCTGAATCTTTTCCCAGGATATATGGAACGTTACAAGGGATCACTAGCCAAGGTTTCTTCTTGATCCAACTATGCTTACTTCTTCTTATGTCGTAAAACAATTTAAGAAACAGTATTAGCTCGAATCTAGTTGTAAAGCCATATTCGTAAAAGTGTTTTGAGGTCAATTTTATCTTTGTTCTGATTTCAGGAAGCAACCATACAATACGTTGAGGTGGCGAAGAAGTACGGTTTAACTCCGGTTGAGTTAGCACTCGGGTTTGTACGTGACAGGCCCTTTGTGACGAGCACGATCATCGGGGCCACATCGGTAAAACAACTTAAAGAAGACATTGATGCTTTTCTGATGACGGAGCGGCCGTTTTCGCAGGAAGTTATGGCAGACATTGACGCCGTTTTCAAGAGGTTCAAAGACCCTTCTTTCGTTTGAAAGAAAAGAAGGTTTCTCATGAGTTTGTGAGCTCACGGTGAAAGTCCATAAGTTATATATAGCTTGATTTGCTTTCTTACAGTTGTTTTGATATGACGGATATACAGAACTCCCATGTAATGACGTACCACAGTTGCGCATAACGTTTGAACGCTTTTATTGATCTATATAATGGACCTTAAATCAAATCCAGTTTATCCTTTAAGCCTCATATCGGACATGTAAAAATTAAAAAACAAATTGATGGGTTTGGGCCGGTCTCGACAGCCCAGCAAGAATAAAACTTTTTTAATTGTAACACGTGTTGCGGACAAGGTAACTGTGATTTAACCGTTGAGATGTCAGAACGGGAACGGTAACTTAGAAACGGTAACTTACTTCAAAATTCAGAAACTATCCGTTACTACTTTTTCTCAACGGTAAAGAAAGCTTCTCTATATATAGTAATACACACAGCCTCCGATATCGTTAAAAACATAATCCAAAAGATGTAAATGGAAACTTTAAAAACTCTCGTCTCTTCTTGTCCCTCTCTCTTTCTTCATCAGATCCGGCGGCAAAACGCAGCAAATCATAAGGTGAGAGTTACTTTTATACACGTTTTTATTTTAACTAGATGAGTACCCGCACGTAGTGCGGGTTTACGTATTACTATTTACAAATTATTTTATATAATATCTGTTTATATAAAGTAAAGTTAAATGCATCGGTATTGAAACATAAATATGATTTAGAATTGTTTTTGAAAAGTCCAACTATATTAGTTCATCTGAAAAACGAATGTACTTGAGTTGTTTTTTATTGTTGTTTTAGATTCTCAGTTTTTTTTTTGAATTTATATATCCTTGTTTTTTTGTTATATGTATAGATTATGAGACGGTGAAATTTTAGAAAATTTATTTCTTACACTAAAAATATAACATGTCTTTATTAACCATGTCTCTGCATATTCAATCTAAGCATATTCAACTTGATATTCTTAGAAAGTTTAGTTAAGTTCTTGTCATAATCTTATATTTTACGTATTAGTTATAAGGATAGTTTTTCAAACATCTTTCAAATTACTTGTTTTCTTAGCATAAATCTCGAAAAGCTTATATATATTTAATCTGCATATTCATTTATTTTTTTTCATAATAATCGTCTAATTTTTAGGCAAGAAATATGTGTAACATGTTTGGATTTTATCATCACTTTAGCCACTTAAGTGGATCTCAAAATTAAAAAAAATATATATTGAATTAAAAATGTAAAAAAAGTGATGGTTCAAGTTCTCATTAATTATATCCTCCTATTTTAATTGTTATGTTGAATTAATTACTAATTATGTATTACTTATTTTATGAAGTCTAGGTGGCAAGCTCTCATGTGCTGATATGTCAAGTTGTGGGAGAGAGTTAGCCTTCTTTCATATATATGATTAAGAGTTTTAAATTCACGACTGCGTCCATATCTTTAGATAAGTGTGCTCTATCTAGTTTAATTTCCAGTTTCTTGCCGTATTGTTTGGGATTTTATTCGCTCGGATTACTTCTACTGGCTCGATTAGTGCTTTGTTTTGACCTATGTTGACTTTAATTCTATACTATTATATTCTTGTTGCTATTTCTAGCTTAGAACTTCTGGATTGCAATGCTAATTAATCACGGCGCAATGTTTTATACTATGAGTCTCATAATTTTGCTTTGATTATATAGGCTTGATAATGTTATTAATCAAAATACTTTTTTTCTTCCAAGGAATACTGTTAAGGAGGCGATAAAAAGGAATCTGTCGAGGTGGAGAGAGCTTTCAAGCCAACAACAATTTCCACTACTTAGAGCAACAGTCCAAAACATGATCAGCAATTGAGGTAAATTTTTCAATGCTTTCCTAGGAACCACTAGTATCAACAATAGTTTTGAATCTCTTTTTAGTCGAAAGGAATCTCTTTTTAGTCGAAAAACTTGACACTTTTAAACACTTATTTGAACATGTTAGTGTATATAAAACCCACACTCTAAGCATGTTAGTTAAAAATTTAAAATATTTTGTCGAAACACGTATCATCAAAAAGGCCAAATAAATAAAAAACACTCTTCTTAGGCACAACTTTAACTCTTTGTCAAAAATAAACCGAAGCACTTAGTCATAGTCACACGCCTAAAAATACTTAGTCATAGTCACACGCCTAAAAACACTTAGTCATAGACACACGCCTAAAAACACTTAGTCACACGCCAAAAAAAAAAAACACTTAGTCATAAAGAACTCACGCCTAAGAAAAACATACTTGGTAAAACACTATATATATTCAACCAAATCACTTTAGTAACAATTAGTCATTACCTTGCGTCTAAAAACGCACTTTACAATTTACACTAAATCAATTGAACAAATTCACTTTAGTTAACAATTAGTCGAACCACTTAGTAAACACTTAGTCAATATCCATTTAGGGGCGACACATTTAAAATTTTTTTAACTCAGGCACTTATTCTTTTTACTCGTAACATTTGAATACCTAATCGTACCACTTGGTAAACACAAAATCAATATTCATTTAGGGGAAAACATTATTTTCCTACTAAACGAAACTTAGTGGAAGGCTTAGAAATATGATAAACACCCTTTGGAAGAAATGTAACGCTAGTCACTTCCAAGTCCACTTTCATAACATGTTATAGTACTTAATAAGGCAACAAATTATTAGTCCGACCACTTTAATCAAAACACGAGTGATTTAAACTCAAGTAGTCAAACAAATTAGTCCGAACATTTTAGTCAAAACACAAGTCGAAACATTTTAACTGAAGTACATTTCAGCATTAAGATCGTAACTGTAGCAAAGAAAATAAACACCTTAATCGTAATAACAAGTTGCAACTGCAAACAATAAACACATTCGTCAAAATACTATTGTCGTACCACTTTTAAATCATTTCATTTGATTATCAGTCGAAGCGCTTTGCTCAATGTAGTCGAAATGGGAGCATGCGTTCAAGCAGTCAAAATTCACTCCAAATCGTAGCACTCCAGTCGTAACACCTCCGTCGAAAGAAAGTGAAGGGTCGAAAAAGGGAAGCTATTTTTAGAAACACTTTGAAGTAAATATGTAATGTCGTTGTTTCTTCTTTCATTTCCGTTGTAGACTTTCGTTCTCCTCCTTTACTGTTTTGTTATGTTATGGCCTGTCTTTCTGTAGATTTTTGTTAAGAAACCTTTCAATAAATTCGATTTCTTGTGTTTTAGGTTACAACTCTCGACCCTTATATATGGCTGATGAGCTTCAAAATAGAGTAGGACCCTAATACACGTTTTAGACCGTTATTAACTTACCAGCCAATTTAGCTTGATCTTTTTCCGTTTTTGTATTCTTTGTAATTTTTGACGCAACTTCAATATTTCACTCTTTGAATTATGTTGTTCATTAGTTGAACTATTTTACATAGATAAAATTAATAATATTTTAAGATAGAAAAATTTATAGCAAATAATTTATGTGTCCAAACCTAGAAACATTAGATAAAATGAAATAGAATGAGTAATAAACAAAAACCCAAAACAAGAAAACTATGTTAGTTTTAGAATTGAACTAACACGTTAACAAACTTTATTTTAAAATCAAGAAACTTTTTTTTTAAAATCACTGTCTTTAAAAATCAACAGATTTTATTTGAACTTATCACTGTCTTTGTCAAAAAAAATTGATGTAAACTTTATTTTAAAGTCAACAAACTTTTTTGTAACTTTAAAAACAAAATATATTTTTCTTTTAACCAAACAGTGTATTCGCATGGAAAATTATTCTAATTATACAAAATACTATATAGGAACGGAGGAGAACACAATTTAATGGTCAGATCTAGATCTCGTCGGTCATCCACCTTTCAGTTTTCACGAGTGTGTCGAACGAACGATATTAATTAAAAACTAATCAATAAACTGAATAAGTACAAGTTGCATGGTTAATGAAGTAAATCACCGATTTGAAGTCATTAAACCGACCGACACAATGAATAAAAACGCGTTCACGGATTTTATTCCGTGTTGATGGGCAGTGACACTGACTTCTCCCATTAGGCAACTGTAATTTTTTCTCGTCACTATTTTTCATAGCAAATCTAAAATAAGTTGCAAGAAATTAATTTGATATACAAAAAAAAAGAAAGATAAACACCATGTGGGGGTTGTTGTTAATGGTGGAATTGAAAACGCATTAAGTGGAAATCTAAATACAAAGATCATGAAAAATCTAATAAAATATTTGTAAGTTGTAACAATCTATATGTATATCTTTGCTCCAAATATTAATTACTAGACAAATAAAAATAAGGGAAACAAAAAGATTTAACAGCAAGTCGACAGTGTGGACATGGAAAGAGACCTTTACAACGAAAACAATGTACTTATCTTCCAATTATAGGAATAAACATTTCGCCAGTGAAAAAAGGTCTCATTCCTTCCTTACTTGTGGAGATGGAGATCTGAATCTCTAAAGTTTCGATTTTTATTTATTCACTTTTATGCCCAAAAAGAAAAATCGTTACTTTAAAGCCAAAAAGAAGAATACACAAACTTCATTCACTCTCTCCCATTCTCGGATCTCTCTCAGTGCACAGTGGTTGTCACTCTTCTCCTTTGGTCGGTGAGTTTTCAATCTTTTTTCCTTTCTTCTGCGATTTTCATTCGTTGAGATTCGTATTTTGCTTCCTTCTCATTCTCTGAGATATTCGTTAATCAATGAGCGGTTTTTTTACTTTTCCTGGGAAATTGAGTGAGACTTTTCATTAAAAGCTCTCCCGATAAAATGGAAACTCTACTCTCAGATCTACTACTACTTTCTATTTAATTGCATAAAGATCCAATCTTTGACAAAAAAAATAATTGTCGGTGGCCATTTTTATAACACTTGTGTTACTTACTTGGTTTACACTTAACTTGGGTTCTGAATCAAGAGTGAGTGGTTTCTGACCCAATAAACACGGATCTGACTCTACCAAGTCTGAATTTATCATGTTCTGTTTATTTTAAGTGCCAGTGGCTTTTTACCAAACTCTATGCTTAAAGTCATATTCTTTATAAGTGTTCTGTTCTTGATTTCTGCAGAAACTCTTTCTTGGAAAGAGCATTTTGTTATCAAGACTCTGAAGAGCTCTTTTGGGAGGATAGTAAGGTTGGATGATGAGAGGGAGATCTGATGGAGGCCTAAAGAAGCGGCTTATTGCTTCGGTCTGTGTCGTGGCTCTATTCGTCTGTTTCTTGTTTATGTACTATGGTTCCTCTAGCCAAGGTGCATCAGCATTGGAATATGGAAGATCTTTGAGAAAACTCGGATCGTCTTATTTGAGTGGAGATGATGATAATGGTGATACCAAACAGGATGATTCTGTGGCTAATGCAGAAGACAGTCTTGTTGTCGCCAAAAGTTTTCCTGTAAGTTTGATCAGATTCTCAGGTCTGGTAACTGGTTGAGATATGTTAATAATGTTAGCTAACTTATGGTTTAAATGTTAAGGTTTGTGATGACCGGCACTCGGAAATCATCCCTTGCTTAGATAGGAATTTCATCTACCAAATGAGGTTGAAGCTTGATCTCTCTTTAATGGAACATTATGAACGGCATTGTCCTCCTCCCGAAAGACGGTTTAATTGTTTGATTCCTCCACCATCTGGATACAAGGTGCTATATTTGCTTTCTTGTTTTGCTTTGATTTGTGATTGGTTCCTGGTTACATTGTCTTGATATTGTTTTGTTCTTTGTATTGATTTGCGTTTAGGTTCCTATTAAGTGGCCTAAGAGTAGAGATGAAGTGTGGAAAGCAAACATACCTCACACTCACCTTGCAAAAGAGAAGTCTGATCAGAACTGGATGGTTGAGAAAGGCGAGAAAATTTCTTTTCCCGGTGGAGGCACTCATTTCCATTACGGTGCTGATAAATACATTGCATCGATCGCAAATGTAAGAGTCTTTTGCTCACTTTTTATTTCTAGTGATAACTTGTCTCTAATGATTTTTTGACTTTGCAGATGCTTAACTTTTCGAACGATGTATTGAATGACGAAGGGAGATTAAGAACGGTTCTTGATGTCGGATGCGGAGTTGCGAGTTTTGGAGCTTACCTTCTCGCGTCTGATATAATGACAATGTCACTAGCCCCTAATGATGTTCATCAGAACCAAATCCAGTTTGCGTTAGAAAGAGGAATCCCTGCTTATCTTGGTGTTTTAGGTACCAAAAGGCTTCCTTACCCGAGCAGATCATTCGAGTTTGCTCATTGTTCTCGATGTAGGATTGATTGGCTTCAAAGAGACGGACTTCTTCTTCTTGAGCTCGATCGGGTACTAAGACCGGGAGGTTATTTCGCGTATTCGTCTCCTGAAGCTTACGCACAAGATGAAGAGAATTTGAAAATCTGGAAGGAGATGAGTGCTCTTGTTGAAAGAATGTGTTGGAGAATTGCCGTTAAAAGAAACCAAACTGTGGTTTGGCAGAAACCGTTGAGTAATGACTGTTACTTGGAGAGAGAGCCCGGGACACAGCCTCCTCTCTGTCGCTCAGATGCTGATCCTGATGCGGTTGCGGGTGTTTCAATGGAAGCTTGCATCACTCCTTACTCCAAGCGTAAGTATTTGCTTCTTTTTTCTGTTCCGTTGGTTATTTTGAGTTTTGAGGAATTAGGACCAGATCTTTTGTTTTGTATGCCATATGTCACAGTCATGCTTTGTTTTTTTTAAATACAGATGACCATAAAACCAAGGGAAGTGGGTTAGCTCCTTGGCCAGCTAGGTTGACTTCTTCTCCTCCCCGTCTTGCGGATTTCGGTTATTCAACCGACATGTTTGAGAAGGACACGGTACTATAACTGCCATCTTTTCGCAACCATTGATCTTACTTAATCATCATTCTTCCACAGATTTATTGAAAAAGCACATTGCTTTGCTTATCTTCTTTGTTTACAGGAACTTTGGAAACAACAAGTGGACAGTTACTGGAATCTGATGTCATCGAAAGTCAAATCAAACACTGTGAGGAACATAATGGACATGAAAGCTCACATGGGTTCTTTCGCAGCTGCTCTTAAAGACAAAGATGTGTGGGTGATGAACGTTGTCTCTCCCGACGGTCCCAACACTCTAAAACTGATCTACGACCGTGGTTTAATCGGAACAAATCATAACTGGTACACACCCGAAACCTGAAAATCGAAAACATTCTCTCACTTGTCACACTAGTTCATATTTTCACCATTCTTTTTTTTTGTTTCCGGTTTTAATTTAGGTGTGAGGCTTTCTCTACATATCCTCGAACATACGATCTGTTGCACGCGTGGTCTATATTTTCAGACATTAAAAGCAAAGGATGCAGTGCAGAGGATCTACTAATCGAGATGGATCGGATTCTTAGACCTACGGGATTCGTTATCATCAGAGATAAGCAGAGTGTTGTTGAGTCAATCAAGAAGTATTTGCAGGCTTTGCATTGGGAGACTGTGGCATCAGAGAAGGTAAATACAAGTTCAGAACTCGACCAAGACAGTGAAGATGGTGAGAACAATGTCGTTTTCATTGTCCAGAAGAAACTTTGGCTCACCAGTGAAAGCCTTAGGGACAGCGAGTAAAAAACATATCAAAAGCAAAGAGAGAGAAATTGTTTTATCCCACAAAGTTTTTATATAGTTTTATTTTGATTTTTGTAGTTGATTTGTACGACATAAAGCATTATTATATAAAATACTAAAATTATTCATTGTTTCTTACTTTCTTGAAATATTCTTTAATTTTTCTGTTTCGATGTTTCTTATGTATTATGACTGATCTTATCTTAAGTCTTACCTCTTTTTAGCATTTACGTTTTCAACTCTTTAGGATATGTCGTATTATGTGTTGGCTATAATGTGTTTGGTTAGAATGTTAACTTTGGTGTCGGCATAATATGTTTAATTATTGAAGAAAAAGTAAAACAGATTATAAATTTAAAAAGCATAGACTTTTGGATAATTTCATAATTAATAGAAGAAGATAACTATTGACAAATTCAATTTAGATGTTGATTAGTTCAACAAAAAATAAACTTAGACATTAGTTTGTTCTCAAAATGAGAAAAGGATCAATATTATTGATTTATTTCTATGACCATTTAAAGAATGTTTACAAATGTGGTTATCTATTTGATTAACTATTTTTTTTTTTTTGAATAATTGGGAAAACTGTGAAATTTTAATAAATGCCGACAAAAAGTAAGAAAAACAAATTATTCTCTATATAGTATATACTATTTTAAAATATAGATGGTACAGAAGTAAAAGGCATCCAATTCGAAAGTTTAATATGTAATTTATACAAGAATTTAATATAACTAATGATGGGACCTATTGTTTTTATTTGTTGTTGTATTATTATATGGTGACTTGACTAAGATGTTTTCTTCTAATAATAATGCCAAATGAAAAAAAGATAAGGTAAAGCTTAATTTACATAAATTAGCATGTGGGAAGAGACTTCACAGTTTATACAAATAAGTACGCAACTATTAGTAGTTGTTGACCTTTTTGTCTAATTCAACAAGATAAGCCTCTCTTCTACTTTTGTGAAATTTTCCGTAATCAAATCCGTAATCAGATTTCCCCATCAATCGATAATTTTCTCTCGCCGCGTTTTCTATTTTTCTCGCTCTTCCCTTTTAATTTTCATCCCATTTTCTTGAAGGAGATTTCTAATTATTCTGTGATCTAAAGTCTGAAGCTTTGTTTGGTTGCATCTCGATGATGATGATGATGATGGTTGATTGTAAATGGGTAGTTTCGGTTTGGTTGTAGCAGAAGCTAAGTTTGTCAAGTTAATAAGAGTATTTTAGTTTTTTTTTTGTTAAATCGATTTGTGGGTTCATCATCCTACGATCGAAAGTTTCCATCTTTGATAATTTGAGATTCTGGGGATTTTTACTAGAATTTCTAGTTTTTTTTTTGGTTTGTTGATTTCGTAGCTAGAAGAAATCGATCTAGGTGTGTATATATATATCTATTCAATCGAATTTTAGTGAATCGATTGGCGATCTTGGTGAGAGTAATTTCAGAGAGATCAAGGTTACTAGAGCACCAATAAAAACACTTATTTGGATTGGGAGATAGAAAAATGGATCGTGTGGTTGGTGGTAAGTTCAAGCTCGGACGAAAGCTTGGAAGTGGCTCATTTGGTGAAATTTTCCTAGGTATTGTTGATTTCTTATATTCCTCTTGGGTAAATGTCTTTACTCTTTCTAACTCTTTTTTCTTTGAATCTGTTTTTGTATGCAGGAGTGAATGTACAAACTGGAGAAGAAGTGGCTGTTAAGCTTGTAAGTTGCAGTTCTCAAATCTCCATATTATTGTCTTAATGATCACTTGTCTTAGTGTTGAAACTCGATATTTGCTTCTTTACGCAGGAACCTCTCCGAGCTAGGCATCCTCAGCTTCATTACGAGTCAAAGCTTTATATGCTTCTCCAAGGAGGAAGTAGGCTTTGCATTTAGTTTTCATCACTCTTTCTTGACTTCAAATCTTACCATCTTCTTCTTTTATTAATGTATATATGTCATTTGTGTTATTTGAAGCTGGTATTCCTCACCTCAAATGGTTTGGTGTTGAGGGTGAATTCAACTGTATGGTGATCGACCTTCTCGGTCCTAGTATGGAAGAATTTTTCAACTATTGCAGTCGATCCTTCTCTCTTAAGACAGTTCTAATGCTCGCAGATCAAATGGTAAATACTTTTCCTTTCTTCTGCTGTTCTATTTGATTACATGTACTAACTCATTTCGGTTTCAAATTTTCCAGATAAATAGAGTGGAGTATATGCATGTTAAAGGCTTCCTTCATCGTGATATTAAGCCAGATAACTTTTTGATGGGTCTTGGACGCAAAGCAAACCAGGTGACTTTTTCATAAGACTTATGCCTGAGACCCTTGCCTATTTTGATAACAAGGATACATTTGTGTCTCTTCTTTTTTTGGTTACATCTTCATTTCTTCGTTTGCAGGTGTACATCATTGACTATGGGCTTGCCAAGAAGTATAGAGATCTTCAAACACACAAGCATATTCCATACAGGTACTTACATTGTCTCATCATGTAGAAAGAATCTTAAATGACTTTCACTTTGTTAATCGGGGTGTTTCTTCTTAGGGAAAACAAGAACCTTACTGGAACAGCTCGATATGCAAGTGTTAACACCCATCTTGGAATTGGTGAGTCTTTTTTTATCGCTTCTCATATTTTCCCTAGGTAACTGTCTTCTTTGCATTCCATCAGTTTGTATGCTCTTGAGAGACTTGGCACTTCATCAGTATCTTTATAAATATTGTAATATAATAACTCTTACACAGAGCAAAGTAGAAGGGATGATCTGGAATCTCTAGGCTATCTGCTTATGTATTTTCTTCGAGGAAGGTAAATCGATAAATCTGTATTTTGATTTTCTTCCTATAATTATAGCTGTCCCTGATCCTTAATTTCTGTTTCAGCCTTCCTTGGCAAGGCCTTCGTGCAGGTACCAAAAAGCAGAAGTATGACAAGATCAGTGAAAAGAAAAGACTAACACCAGTGGAGGTATTGTTTCCCGCTCCAATAAATATAAACTTCTTTGGTATATTGAGTATTGACTTGCAATGTTTTTGGCAGTATTTTTGAATTCAAAGATCTGAAATTGAAGTACTTAAAAATTGTCTTTGACAGGTCCTCTGTAAAAACTTTCCACCTGAGTTCACATCGTATTTTCTCTATGTGCGTTCACTACGGTTTGAAGACAAACCAGATTATTCATACCTAAAGAGGCTTTTCAGAGACCTATTTATCCGAGAAGGTTGGGAACTTGTCAAAAATAACTTTCTACTGTGCTTGTGTTTGAGTATTTTTAACATAATACACAATCAACAAATTGCTTTGATTCTGATATGTACAGGTTATCAGTTTGACTATGTATTTGATTGGACAATATTGAGGTATCCACAGTTCGGCTCCAGTTCCAGCTCGAATTCCAAACCAAGAGTAAGTCCATTCTGAAGCTAGCTGTATGTGCAGAATTCTTATCATTTTGAATAGTGTATCAACCTTCTCACGCTTTTCCTGTTCCATTAGCCAACTTTAAGACCAGCTATGAATATTCCAGTACCATCTGCCGACAAAGCGGAAAAGCCTCCAAGTAAGCATCAGATTTAAAACTTTACAATCATTGGTAGAGTAACTTTTTATTCCTTGTAACTGCTCTCATTCTGTGTTTACCCGATTTGGTTTTCGGCTGAATTAACCTGTCTTTTCTCTCCGGTTCAAAATGTATTGTTATGCCGTTCTCAAAATCAATGATTCAGCTCGGGTTCTGGTCAAGTAGTTATTACACAGCTTTAACGCTTGTAGAGGAAACTTAGATATTAACAAACTTTTCTCTGAATTATATACAGTTGGACAGGACAGCCGTGAGAGGTTCTCAGGTGTTTTCGAGGCATACACCAGAAGAAATGGCTCAGGAACCGGCGTTCAAGCTGATCAGTCTAGTAGACCAAGAACCTCAGAGAATGTTCTTGCATCCAAGGACACGGTTAGTACATCAAAATAGATACACTATTTTTGGTAAACCTCGGAAGTTCCAAGACTGAAATTGTCCTAAATTTAGATTCTTTGAATGCATTTTGGGATTTTGCACATAAAGTACCTTTTTTTTGGTTGAATCAGCAAAACCAGGAGAGACCAAACTCTTTATCTAGGAACCTGAGTTCGTCAAGAAAAGCAATTGCTGGGTCAAGTGTTCGAGCCACTTCCTCAGCTGATTTCACAGAGAATCGATTAAGCAGACTCATCCCAAACAATGATCGGTCTTCTACAACTCTGAGGACCCAGTTCGCTCCTTCGTCCTCCTCAGTAGCCACAAAAGCTGCACCAACGAGAGCCGCTCGTGACATTACCCTCCAGAGCCTTGAGCTCCTCAGTATTGGGAACAGCAAGAGGAAGTGACTGTCTGCATTTTGCCGCCCGCCAGGTTCACAGTTGGATCATCTTTTATCCATCTTTGTTTCAGAAATTATTGGTAAGTAAGAAACAAACATGATTTGTTAAAAGATATAAATATATATTATACATGGCTTTTCTTCGTAAGATCAGTGTTGTTCAATTTATATTATTCTCTCTAGCGCCAATAATTTTATGGCAATCATAATCAATAATGTGTCTGAACTCTAAAAGAGTTTGAAACAAGCCAATCTTGCAATTACAATGAATTTAATTTCTCTTAACAGATAAAAAATATATAAATATACTTTAATTTTGCTGACTTTTTAAATTATTTCTTATTATGTATCCAAATTAATTCTTGTATTGAAATAAATTTACAATCTAATAAAATAATGTAATTACATGTATGTGGATTACAAAACTAATTAATATTTTTTTTGGTCAACTTTCAACATTTTCTTAAAATTTATATCTTAGTATAGCAATCATAGAAATAAATCTTTGTCTATGGGATAAAGTCACATGTACAACTAACCATTTTAATATGTGAAACATATGACAATTGATTATTAGATAAATTAGTGAAGTTTTGTTACAAATTATTTAGAACATACTAGGAGAATATTATTTTAACTATATCATAATAAGTAGATAACATATATATCTAATACATTGTAATGGTTTAATCATATTCAACATTTGCAATAAGTTTGATGATATGTCTTATACATTGTAATGATTTAATCATATTAACATTTGCAATAAGTTTGATGATAGTAATATATTTCATGGCAATCATATTAAAAAAAATATTTTTTATTATAGTTAATTCAATGGCGAACAATAAACTAAAATTATAGTACTCAAAATTTCATATTAAGAACACTAATATCACAACGTTTTATGTATTTATAAGCACAGCCGATCATGTATACGAAATAATTGTGTGGGTCCTGGGGCCGCGTGTATCTCAAGACCGGTCCTCTCTCAACAAGAGAAGAAATAAATTTCAATCTCCAATAACCATAAATGTTTTAGGACATATTTGAAATAGTTAACACCATAAAATGATTAAATGGAAGACCAGAAGCAAAGATTTCATTTTTGTTAATATTTACCAAAATAGATGACTAAAATTAATTAGGGATTCTTCCCAAAAGATAATTGTATGACAGTGGAGCAAGGATTGTATAATATGTGTTTACCTTTTAAAAATTCCTAAAAGTGGTTTGATTAATTTCCCACAAATAATCAACCTCCCATTAGTATCCTTCCCAAAATGAAAACAATCAATATTCTTAAATTTTAAATTGCATTGAATTCACCTTACCTTTTAATTTTGCCTTTCAATGTTTGACTTCTTTATATGATTAGATATACCTATATATATATAAATTTATTTTCTTTAATAGAAAGATTTTACTAAAAAATCCTGAACTAAATTCATGCATGATGACAGAGTAAATCCATCCTCATCATCAACAAATTAAGACAGAACTATAACATACATGGAAAAATATATTTCCTCATATAGTGTTGGCACTATCTCCCTTTTTGTTTTGTTTTGTTTTCACACATAAAATTTGTATATAAATAGTTGTATAGATGTGTCTTAGGTTCTCCATCTCTCTCAAATATCTCTCTTGCATCGTCAATACTATAAAACACAAAATCTAATGATCATGCCATTTTCAGAACCCCAAGAATGTGCGGTTTGTAAGAGAGTCTTCTTATCATCACACCAGCTGATCTCACACTACAACGCCGCTCACTCCAATCGCCAGTATTCCACCTTCTCTTCCTCCCCCGCCGCCGCCGCCGCTGCTGCACCCACCACCTTCCGCCACTACACTAACGTAAACGGCCGGAACCCTAATCCTGATTTTCAGGCGAGGAATCAGTTTGACGTGAATTATTACCGTAGAGGTTACTTAGATGATCAAGGGAGGTTCCATAAAGGATCTCCTCATGCGCCGGCGATGAGTCCGACCAGAAAATATAAGTTTTTGCTGCCAAAGATGCCGCCGACGACGATGCCGGAGACTCCGAAACTGATGGATCTTTTTCCGGAGACGTCATCGGGAGGTACCCGTACGCTGCCGCTTCTTTGCCAGCTGGACCAATGGAGACCGGAGGATAGCGCTGTGGCGGAGAACGGAGGAGCCAACTCCAGTCCCATCGACTTGTCATTAAGGCTGTGAGTCTGTGACTCTTTGGTAGTACTTGTCCGTTTCAATTAATTAATAAAAACAAGAAAATATATGATTCTCGTCTCTCGATCCCAAAATATTAGGGCTTTTTGAGAAGTATGATGTCTTTTTTGTTGTTGTTCTATTGTTATTTGGACTGATTAGTGTATTATACATGTATTTCTTCTAAGATATTATTTTGTTCTTCATTTTGCATTATTTCTTCTTGTTATATGCTATTCATCATGATTATTATAAACTCAAATGGATATAACGTGAATATATATATCCAAAATAATAACCACAAACGGTCAAACCAAACAACTCTTAAGACTTGGCAAATACATATATGAATGGATACGTATTAATCATAATCCGATGCAAAGTTTCAATTCTTTACTCATGAATCCACCAATTTAAGAGCTTTCAATCTCTCAACACCACTCCGATTTATTAATCATTATGAAATCCCAAACCACTTTGCATTACAACATTTTTTTTCTTTTTCTTTTTATTACAACTTTGATTTCATGGAATTGTTCTTTTCTCTTTCCTGTCGTGGTTTTTTTTCCTGTAAAACTTGAAACAATTATGTATGTAATGAAAGACTACCAATATTTTTTTGTATTGATGGTCTCGTCTCCTTCCTCTCATCAACCCGTAAAATCCTCTCGTCGACTAGTTTTTTTTTGTTTTTGTTTTTTCCCCATGGAGGATTGATTGAGTAAACACTACGTTGCCTCAATTATCACCAACAAAAACTCAAAATAAGATTAGTTCTATTTATAAAAATATATATATAAACAGTAAAAATAAACACCTTGAAAAAGTTTTTTTTGTTTTTTTTGGTAAATAAAGTTTAGTGCTCTCCCTCCCTCTTCGAAACCTAATCTCTCTCTTTTCTCTCTCCCTTTCCAATTCTTTTCTCAATTATTTCCATAATGAAAATCAATGCTATCAAGGTTCGAATTCTCTGATCTCGTTCAAATCTTTGTCTGGTCTGGACTGTTTCAATGTTTACAGACATCTGCTAATCTGTTAAAAAATTCCATTCAATGGTTGATTTGTTCTTTTCGTTTCCTCTACACGTTAGGTTTTGGCACATTCACAGAGTTACAGCATCTGAAGTTCTAACCGGAAACCATTCCTCCCGAGATGGCGACCGTGAAAGGCCTTCTTAAAGGCCTTCGCTACATTACTCAGATTTTCGGTGAGTCTCATCGACTCACTAACAAGAACAATTTTAACTTTTCTTGCAATACAAGTCACATCTCTGTATGTATATGAAAACAAAAAATCTAATTACAGACGAAGAAAAAGACAAGGACATGCAGATCGGGTTTCCTACCGATGTAAAGCATGTCGCCCACATCGGATCCGACGGTCCCGCGACCAATGTGCCAAGCTGGGTACGCTTTGTACATCTGTACGTATTTTTCCGACTTTATATACGTATTAGCTAAGTGTACTCATCATTAGTAAAACAAAACATGTAGATGGGTGACTTCAAACCTCAAGAAAACGAGAATGGTCAAGTAGTTTCTCGAGCAGATGCCAACAACAATCAAATAGGAGAAGGAGTTGGATTACAAGAGTTGTTGCCTCCTACCGACAAACCAAAGCACAAGAAGACAAGGCGTAAATCCGAGACGGTCTCACAAAACGGTTCTCCGCCTAGGCGAAACAGCAGTGCCTCAGCATCAGATATGCAACCAAAAAACACAAGACGTCACCACAGGAGTAGGCACGGGTCGATAGATTCATCGAATGATCCATCAGTTAGGAGGAGGCGTGTTGTCTCGGTTACCACCAACGATATGGAAGGTTCTTACCCTCTTTCAGATAGTTCTACTCATAGTAGAAAGTCTACATCACGTCATAGGAAGCCAAAAGGATCAGGAGGAGGAGAGCTATCAATGAAGAAGACGAAAGGGAAAACTGAGAATCCTATTGTTGAATCAGTCGATACATGTAATGATAATAATATCAGTGACAAAGAGTAAAACACATCATGGTTTTGATCACCTGTGTTGCGTGTGAATTGTCTCTGTCTTTCTTGACTGTCATAGAGAAAAACATATATGCTTTACAAAGAAAATGGTTAACCACCTGAGCAGTGATAAAAGCACAGGAGATATCCTGGTTTATGACCTCTCTCTTTCAAGGAGACACCGAAATAACAAGCTGATGATAGAGCTACTAGACGTAAGAATTGATACAATTTACCATTCAATGATTATTCTGAGGAAGATTAAAACTCTTGACAACATATACTTTTCAATCTTATCTAAGTAGTTTATGGCGATTCTTGAGATGAACTAGACATTAAGGATTGAACAAAATGGACTAACCCGACGCTGCCATGAATGGGACAAAGCTCATAGAGACTACCGAATTGAGTAGGAAAACAAAAGGGTAATGACTAGTACCAAAAAGACGACTACATACCAGATAAATCTAAACAATATCTACTTCTTACGAAGATCTATGCCAGCTTTCTTGGAAACAGCTTCGAGACCGTTCTTCTCAATGGTCTTCAAGGCCTTAGTTGATAACCGAAGTATGACAAAACGTTTGCCAGCTTCCCACCAAACTCTTTTGTACTGCAAGTTGACGAATTGCAACTTCTTGGTCTTGTGGTTAGAGAATGACACTTTGTTTGCTCTGTTTGCTTTCTTCCCAGTAAAAGGGCAGATTCTACCTGATAATGAGATGACAAGTACGAGACAGCTTCAAAGAATGAGAGAGCTAGGCAAATGTTTAAGATGGTAACAAGAAACTTTTCCAACGTCTAAAACTGCAAACAAACCAAACAAGAAGATTTGAATCCTACTATGGGGCAGCATTCACTAATCATCGAAAAATGTTTACTTTTGTGATGTAATCAATCAGAATCGAGATAAAATTTCGTCACAGGACTTGAAGCATTGATGAATTCTAGTCAATTTCAGAGAACCAAACACAAGCTACTACTCCAAAAATCCGAACTTTAACACAAATTTCAAAACCCTAATTGAATATAGGCGGAAGAAGAACTGAGAGAAGCTTACGAGCGACGATAGGTTGGAGAGAGGGAACGGAAGGTCAAGTTATACGATTGATGGCATCGAATCGACAATACGATGTCGTTAGATCATGGGTGACACGCTCTCGGTTGTCTCTAAACCGGGTTTAATGTATAAACCAAAAACATTACATTTTCAAGATTTTTCTCATTTATCTAATGAACAAGCAATTTTTTTTGGTTCTGTAACATCTTAATCTCAAAATATACAACAGATCACGTCTTAGCGAGATGACATTCTTTTGACTATTTCTCTTTTGTGTCATCTTCGTTTACCCAATTGAAACGATTTTTTCAAAAACTGATTAGCCACACGATCGTCTCTATAGCAAAGAACTCGCAAAATCGTGTTTGGATCCGACCTGTTCCATCGTCCAGTCGTTGGAGGCATTGGAAGTTTTTGTCCTGTCCCAACCAAACCCATTCCGCTTGACTCGCATGTCACGATGCTAAAGTCTTCCATAAGTTGTTCTGTTGGTTGGCCCATAAGCTGAATCACTCCTTCAACTGTCTCTGCCTCTCTATCCACCACTTCCTCTGGGATTAGTCCTTCGCCGCAAGTGCAATAAACCTTCTTCAAACTCTCGAAATCTTCCTCGATCAAATCGTGATCTGTTCGACAGAAAACTCGGGAATGTCCTCCCGCGAGAAGAACCGTCAAAACGACTTCGAATGAAGCCTTCATGACTTCTTTCATCGCCAATGCTTGCGCTTTGTCCGCAAGAATCGCGGTCATTAACGTTAAGTTCTGTTTCAAGATTCGCAACGCGGGTTTGATCCTCCCGTTCGCGACATCTCCGGGGTATAGGCTTTCGTAGAATACAGAGTATGAGTCTAGGAAGATTAACCGGTAAGCTGCAACCTCAGAGACATGTTGGCATGCAGATTCGATTCCTGCTTGAGTGAATTCGAAATAAGACGATGATTTGGTCCGTTCGCGGCAGCGTTTTCGCGTCGCGGGGAGGACCCTCGGGTTGAGTGAGAGGGATTTGTTGAGAGAGTGAAGTTGTGAGCTTAGGAAATGTAAAGTGTTGAGACGAATGTAGAGGCGTTGGGTTCCTCGGCTAGTGGAAGGACGCGGGTGGTTGCCACCTGGGGCTTCACCCATTTGGTTAAGTTCTTCTCCCGAGGCAGCACATGGCGTGGCTTTCTTCCAAAGCTTCACGAACTTTGAGTCTCGGTTACATCTTGTAAGTGGAGGAAGCGTAGGAATGTAACTCTGTTTTGAACCTGACAAAAAACAAAACAATCACCAATTAGTAACCAATGGTTTGTATGAAATGAGAAATTTGTATCCTTTCACTTACCACAAGATGCTACGAATGTGGTGTATTCTTGGAAGAGTTTTTCTAATCCTTCAGCAAGATCATGAACAAGATCCTCTGTAATCCCAATAGGGATCTCAAAGAACTCCTCGATTGCATCATTCGCTAGCTTCATCAACTCTCCAGCAGATTGTGCATAGGGTTCTGATTTTGATTTCGGGTTCCATGTCTACAGAAAAAAATATTGAGTGTATAGATGATACATTTTGTATACTTGAACTGCAAGTAAAGCTTTAATAAACATACTTCAGCTTCTTTTGCTCTGCTCAAACATTCTTGAACTGTTTGTAACTTCTCTTCAATCCATTGCCTTAGTAGTCGTAAGATAATCGAATCGACTTCATACGGAACCATCTCTCTAACAAGGCCTTTACCGCCATCTTCACATTCATCTGAATTCTCTGCCACCATCTGCACAAGAACCTTTTCGAGCTTCCCCGCAGTTTGCAGAACTTCAACAGTCTCTTTAGTGATTGTCGATCGACCAGCTAAGTACTGCATCAAGATGGAACCATAACATTGGTGAAGCGAAACCGAGGCGACTCCAGCTGCAACCAAGTGCCATCTCTTAAGTATCGGGCTAAAACACTCGCTCTCGCGCAAAGCAAGATCCTCTGTCTCCTTAGCTAGCCGAAGCAACATAGTTGCCGCTTCTTCTTCTCCTTCCTCTGTTTCTTCGATTTCGGCCTTCATGTTTTCTATTACCTTTGAGAAGGCGTTTTTAATAGATGCTCTTATATAGTAATCGACGCGATCCCCTGAAGAATCCACCAATTTCACATCACCTTTCTCTAGACCATTCATTTGAGAGATTGTCACGTCCTCCCCCAAGATCTTAGAAGAAGACAACGCTAATGGCAGAAGATTCTCGATCAATCCCACGTTCCCTCGTTGAAAATAATCATGATAGCTCAACAACCTATAATCACACATTCACAATCAGATTCAGTTTTGTGTGATCAAGTCCATTTACAAGGCAAAAAGAAATACCTTTTTTCAGTCCATCCTTGCATAGAGGCCAATGTCGAGGTCAAGAGCTTCACGTAAAGAGCCTCGCGATCAGACTTCTTGGCGTCATTGGCAACTTCAGCCAACATGGCGTGAGAGGCACCAAGCAAGTCTGGCTCCATCTGTGATGTCACAATGTACTGATGAAACAGAACCCAAGTGAAACACAAGTTATGTATAGCTCGTGTGATCCCCAACATTATCCATGTCTTCTTCATCAGTTCTAAAAGCTCATCGATTTCATCAAGAACCAAGGTCTCATCACGTATGTCAAATATCGACTGCAAAAGCGCCACATAGAGATGGATGTTAAGTGGGTATCCATCAGCCCAATGGCATATATCGGTTGTTGGAGTAGCGTTGCGCCATGACAAGGAGGCGACAAGGTTACATAATGTCGGCATTATGTCTGAGTTTTTGCTAGTGTCGATGGCTTTTGTCTCACTCTGGCGGATGATTTCTCGGAGACGCATTGCAAAGTTGTTGGTCTTCTCTAGAGGGATTGATGGGTGAATGAGAAGACCAGCTTCAAGGACTTTGAGTTGCCGTCTTTGCCAAATTTGATACTCATGTACATCACCAAACTCCGATGGTTTCACGTGACGGAGAAGCTCTAACGGAAGGATTATTGTCTCTGCTCGCCTACCGGTCTAAAAAATAACAGTTATAAACATTTTATTAATTAATCAAGAAACAGAGTTTCATTCACAATTTAAAAACAGAGCAACTTACTTGGCCAACAAGCGTCCTCATTAGGGTTTTCCGTAGCCGAGTGTCACTCTGTTCTGTCACCTTCATTTGCTGCCTCATGATTTCTGCAGAGGTTAACGGTCGTCGAGGCCGAGCAGGCGGGACTGTAAAAAACCCAGCCCCAGGGCTAAAGTGTCCTGAACCACTTCCTATGCTTCCATTATTACCTGGGGATGAAGGAGCTGAGACGGCCCCTACAACTGTCCCTACTGTCGACATTCGCCTAGAAGGAGATCGTTTAAGCATCTTTAACCCTAGCGCCCGTTTTACTCGGCTTGTTGGTGTTGTCAACACTTCTTTTCTTCCTAAAGACCCGAATCCAGAGCCGTTAGATGATCCAGATCCTCCTCCTCCTCCTATTCCATCCCCTTGATGGTCACCAGCATTGTGCTTGGAGTAGAATGTGAGAGCATTTCTACCTCCAAATCCAGGTGATGATCGACATGCGGCGAAAAAGATCTCATACGCGGTTTCACGGATTTCATCCCGATCAAGACCATCAAGCTTCCCGAATGGCCAAAGAAGATCGGTATCAGGACAAACCTCAAAGCCAACCATGTCGAAAAAGGACTCCCTCCGAGAATGACGAACCATCACGGAGGGGAGGCAAGAAGGAAATAGAAACCAGACGGATACGGGTTTAAGAAATCAGATGTCCGAGAAGTGAGGAGAGAGAAGGAGTTATGTGTTTTTAATAAGGGAAAAATGAGAGACAACGAACAAAAAAACAGAGAAAAATGAGGAGGTGGAGGAAGACGAGAGACAACTTGGAAAAAGCTAGGCGACAACAAATTTCTCTGTGCTAAGGAAGGAGAGAGGATGTGAGTAAAATGAGGAAGCCTCATGAAAACTTAACCATAATTAGCAAATCTCCTATTCCAAGTAACTTTTGCCAAGCCGAATCTCTTGTTTTTCGTAAATTCCATATGTATTCTCTTCCATATACACAATCTTTTGAGAGAGAAAAACAAAATCCAACCTCACTTTTGTTGACAACAGAATCCAGCATAAAACATTGTTGGGAAACTTGTTACTCAACATACTTTTGCACCTGGTTGTTGTTGTAGTTGATGTATCCGGAGAAAAGAAGATAAGATTCGGGTCAATACTTAATCTCAATTCTGTCTGCAGCAGTTACTTAAACGGTGTCCTTTAATTGTTAACTGGATAACTATATTTTTTATGATCTTATGATGGGATTTGTTTCAAACTTTCAATTAAGGTCAACTATATATCAATCAAGTGGCACTGGTCAGGACCTGATCATTGATTCTTTCAGTTATCTTTTAACTTTGAGAAATATGGAATCTCATAATCCTCAAGCAATTTCAGATTTTAGGATTCGACAAATATTGCTAATCAAATTGAGTTCTATGAAAACAACTATAACAGAAGATTATGAAGAAATACAGTTATTACAACTTACGACCATGAAACTTGTACAAATAATGGATTCACCAGAAACCAATCCAAATATCTTATATAACCTCAAAGCTTATTCTATCGATTCTAGATAGCAAACTCGTTCATATATCCATCAACAGGCAAAAAACACAAAGACTCTAATAGAGGATATTTTAAATAACTGTTTGCATTTTAACTGGGTATATACGGTTTAATAACCGGGTTATAGATTTAATTGTCTAACAGTTAGAGTTGCCACAAAGGATTCTCAGATACTTCGAGACCAAAAATTAAACTGAGAGATGTTGGGACCCACAGTAAAGTGGGAACCCTCCAAAAATAGGCGTATGCCACTTAGCGTGGAGAGCACACGGTATTCTTTAGTAAAAGGCGAAAGAATAGTTCGCTATGTGCTCACCACATGGCTGCGTGGTTCGAGAATATGGAGAGTGAAGTCTATATATACTAAAGTTTCCCTTGGCAAACTCTCTCACCTTTCCGATGTGGGACTCTCCAAATAGTGATAAGACGCGTCTGATTTAATTTAAAACTCTGCTTGGGCTTTTATGGGCCTAATATACTTTGAACTTGGGCTAAAAAACGAAATCGTTTCTTCTTCCATTTTTTAAGCCTACTGAAACCCTACAAGAAGAATGCGTCACTATATATTAAACCGAAATCGTTTCTTCTTCCTTCAAGCCGTCAACAATGTCGAAGCGAGGTTCGCACTTTTCCTCTATCTCAGTTGTTAGATCTGTTACATTTTCAGTTCATCAATATGTGTTTATTCAGCTTTTCGAACCTCGTTTTAATCGTTGTTGATTTGGATTTTTTTCGATTAGGGCGTGGAGGTACCTCTGGTAACAAATTCAGGATGTCACTGGGTCTTCCGGTGGCGGCGACGGTGAACTGTGCCGATAACACCGGTGCTAAGAATCTCTACATCATTTCCGTGAAAGGTATCAAAGGTCGTCTTAATCGATTACCTTCTGCTTGCGTCGGAGACATGGTGATGGCCACCGTCAAAAAGGGTAAGCCTGATCTCAGGAAAAAGGTTCTTCCTGCCGTCATCGTTAGGCAACGCAAACCATGGCGCCGAAAGGATGGTGTTTTCATGTACTTCGAAGGTTAGATTACTTACTTTCTCTCTTAAAACCCTAATAGGATTCGTAATTTGTTCACCAACACTATTTAGTGTGTGTTTAATACCGTTACACTACTTGGACTCCGAATTATCAATAGCTTGATTTGTTCTATTGGTCATCTAGCTTATGAATAGATAGTATATGGTCTAGTTATGCCAGATTTAGATTATTACATTTCCAGAATTGTGTCATGTATCCACCGAAACATAAAGAGGGTGTATAAATACAAAACAAAATCTGGTACACCTAAATGTGTTCTATCGTTACAGATACTATTATGCTCAAACGCTTGCATCTGCTCCATTTGAACTCTACATTCCCATTGTTTTAGTATTACTGATTCTATGATTTTTGTCAGTTTATGTGATTGATATCACCAGGCTTAAGTCAAGTATCCACCGACACGTTTAGAGGGTGTTGATGCTCGTACAAGTCTGGAAAATTTAATTGTGTCCTTCGTTACAGATGCTTTATTGCTTGAACGCTTGCATCTGCTCCATATGGACTCTATATAATCCTTAAATTGATCATTGTTAGTGATTGTGTATGAAAGCAAGTATTGATTCTGTGTTTTTTTGTTGCACAGATAATGCTGGAGTCATTGTCAACCCCAAGGGAGAAATGAAAGGTTCTGCAATTACTGGTCCTATTGGGAAAGAGTGTGCTGATCTTTGGCCAAGGATTGCTAGTGCTGCCAATGCCATTGTCTAATGATCAGATCAATCAATTGCTTGTATTTGATGGATATGTCTAGATACAAATTTGAGAATTTTGGTAGCAAGATATTTTTATTTTCTGACAATATGTATCTGACATTCAAATGATTTGGCTATTTTGACAATTTTTTCTAAGTTCTTTTCTGTTCTGTTGTTATAATGTTATGAACACATTACAATAGTGAAAAAGCTTAATTAGTTAAAATGTGTAAGGTGCTTACAGTGCAACGTTTGTAACTTCTCATTCAATCACGAAACGATGATGATGTGATTTCGCTCCGATCAATTACGGTTGTTTCAGAGATCATCACCATCGGTTATTATCACCATCGGCTTTGATTAGAAGAAGCGTTGAGACTCTTATTTGTAAGCACAAGAAAAGGTAATTGATAATCACAATTAACGGTCACAAAATCACAGTTTAACGGTCACAAAAAGATCACGGTTTAACGGTCAAAAAAAGATTTCACTTTTCTTTCTTTCGATAGCTTTTGTTCCTTTGTGAGAGAATTAATCTGATGATTTTTTTTAATACATAGATTGTATATAAATCAAGTCTTAAGGAATCTGCTTCTGCTATGTATTTTACAAATCTAATTCGATATGATGATCACAACAAGAGAGTAGGAGCCGTGCATGCATGCTTTGGTTAGAGAACAAACTTGGTAGCAACTAAAAGCTTCTTCTCTCCAAAATTTGACATTTTTCCAACTTCTGTTATTATTATTAACATATGTAAAAAACTTAACTGTAGTAGTTAAAATACGTATAGATGCAACGGTCTAAGCTTCTCGCTATGTATGAATGCCAAAGCAATTGCAAATGATTGCAGACTAGTCAACTTTGCTTCGAATTGAACTAAGTAGAGTCCTCCACTAACATTCACAATCTTTAGTCCTGTTGTTTCATGTTTTGACCCCTGAAACAGCCCACCAAAAGATTAGCAAAGTAGCTAGCTTCTTTGTTAAAGGGGTTGGCTATAAGATTGATGTGTTAGACGAAATGAATGACAGTTTTACCTCTATGAATAGTTCGAAGTACTGGTCTTTCCGTGGTTGGCCTTTAAGAAGGGTCAAGGAACAACACAAATCCCATCCTCCACAGTCACAATTTCCTTGAGATTTCCATCTCTCTATCAAACTCGAAGGTCCATCTTCAGGCCCTCCATGAATCCCTGAAGGAATCACAACATTCATACTTATTGAAGATGTTGAAGTTTCAGTCTCACTAGCATCATTACTTCTTTGGAACATGGGAGATCTCTTCAAGAACTTTAGTCCCCATCCTCCAATTTCGTCCTCAATAGTCTCTTGTTTCACAACAACAGCTAATGTTTCAAGATTTGTTGGAAGCTTGTTTTTGAGCAGACAATCATAGTTTTGTGCTTGGAATTGCTCATCCCAAGAACCTAAATCAGGTATGAAGCTTGTTCTGCTCAATCTTGCTGTTCTTCTTTCGTTCTTGACCGCATGGACTACTTTTTTAGACAGTCCTCTGTTTTTCCTCGTACGCGGTATCTTGAGATTCTCACCATTGCTACTGAACAAAACAAACTCTCTCTCCAAGACTTTCTCCGAGAACAAAGTAGATACATTTATTCTCCCAACTAGATGTGATGAGGATGCTGATGATTCTCCTCTTTGCAGATGGATCATATACGAGTTTTGGTCTTGGACATTGCTGCTTAAGCTTGCCACATAAACATCTTTTTGATTCTCCAATTTGAAAACAAAATGAGGTGTTCCATTGGCTCTCATAGTGAATTGAAGGGTTCCCTGAGAGAAGGTTTTGCTCGAGAAAGAGATTACCTTTTTATGCATCTTTTCAGATTCAGCCACATAGTTTTCTCCTACTTTGGTCAAAATATGACTTGGACAAGTAGAGGCCTCACATGATACTTTGGGACTGCTTCTAACAATCTGTAACCATTTCCCGTTGCATAAAACAGACAAACATTGTGCATCTTTCTTAGAAAACAAGTTGCTTGATGGATTCTTCACATTCATCAATGGATTGTCATGCTCAGGAACATTGTTTTGAGCATCATGAGTTTGACCTTCCATCTCTATTGCCAAATGCCACAGGAATTCCTGATCAAGAAAAAATCCTCTGTTTTACAGATTATGACAGCATAATAAGTTGACTTAAAAACTATGCTAGTGTAAGGACAGGTTTACAGATTCTTATCAAAGTTAGTAGTAAAGCATTTGCCAGATTACATTCTCAAAACCAAATGCATCAAATATTGGAAACAAACAACAACCGTAAAACAGAATTTGAAACCCAAAGCTAAAACAGAGCTTATTTGGTACAAACCTGTAAATTATGTGTTATTATTTACAAAGCTTTTTAAAATGAAACCAAAAAAAACCTGCAAAAATAACATGCAGTGATCAGAATTTGTATGCATCTTCAACCTCAATTAACGACAGTTAAAATTTTCGATCACATAATTCAGTTTGATAGTTATTATTCCCTACAATACTATTTTGAAGGAAAGAAAAAATTAAAATCATGGCAATGCTTTTTACCTGGATTCAACGAAATATTGTCGACTAAGATGAAAATCCTCCTTGTGGATTATTGCTCATTCTTTCGTCAGTCTCACCAAATTTAAAGCATAAACAAATTTCCCTCTTCTCTCCTAAGGAATCAAATGAGTACGAACAAAGTGGGCAAAGCTTTGAAGCAACAAAACATATGAGAATGATCAAAGATATGTGTACTTGTACAAACCTTAACGCGTTGTATCCACTTTTATTATATTATTTTGATTTTGTTTCAGTCTTCCACTTAAGTCTTGTTTTCACAACTTTTGGTTAATTGGCTTTTAGTGGGAGGTGCGTGTGTGTTCGGTGGATCAAACAACACACTCATCTCACTATCTGTTAATTAACTTCTTTTTATTTTAATTTTGACCGCAGTTTCTGCATCTTATAAAGATGCGGTCAACATTTTCACAACAATATACATGAATTTAATTATATGATTGGTGGATATAATGTAATATCTTGTTAAACATCTTTAACTACTTAAAATTAAATCAAATAATTTAATTATCATTCTAATTCGTCACTCAATATTTATATCGTAATAACTATGATGTTACAATCCTCATAGTGTTTTCTTATACTGGAAATGTGAAAGATCAGTTGAATGGATGATTGTGAATCTTGTGGGTTTTAATATGCATGTTTATTTCCAATGGGCGGTAACCTTTGTTAATATGTATGTTTTTTTAACTCGCAAGTACTGGTCGTATAAAACTAACAAGTAGGTACCGAGTATTAATCGACGCAATATTAAATTCTCAAAGAAAAACAAAACTTAGACTGTAACGTAGAAACTAAAGGGCTACTCGTTTATACATCATCTAAATTGTTTGCATGTACTCATATTTATGGTATGCATACATTTTCTGTTTGTGAACTAGTAATAAATTGATATGTTGTTTAATTATTATCATCAACATCATTTTTCTGTTACGAGTTTATTGTCAATACTTTTTTGCTGTTAGACATAAATAATAATAAAACAGAAAAATTGGAACATCTAACATGGCGTACCTTTAGGGATGGGTCATGGTCAACTACATACACTCTTTTATAAAACCTCTTGAAACTATAATTCGTTTATAGTTCACAATTATGTAGATGTGTGTTATTTCAACTATATTCCTATAATATATATACAAGTGCTCAATCCAGATATAAAAGTGTGAAACGTAATTAATTTGTTTTTATAAAGATTTTCAAAGAAAATCCGAAAGAAGAACCAAAAACAACTTATAATTTGTCACAAAAATCCAATAATAGTTCTAATAATATTAAATTCTAAAACGTCTGACGACGAGGAATCAATAAACCAACCAACATAAAATGACAAAAGTATGATTGTCGTTGGACCTTTGGCGTGAGATTGGATCGAGACACTATTGCTTGCCTTTTTTTTGTTGCTTCTTGCTAAGTATTTTCTATGCAATTTAAAATTTGAAATGCCAAGCACGCTGGAAATAAACATTACGTAAATAATATTCAATTATTTCACTAAAATTCAAATTAATATCTAGAAGGTGTATTAGTAAGTTTATATAATACACTATTATTTATTTCAAATTTTGAACCACGTATACTAAAAATTAGTGACAAACTTGAACACAACTGCTTATTTATAATGTTCAAATGATTATTATTTATACAACACCCATCAAATACATTAATAGACATCATAATTATCATACCATATAATATATATCTACAAAATTTTGTAATGTTCTATGTAACATAAACAACCCCTCTCACTCACTACAATTTTATTCATGATTACCTGCCTACACCCATTATTCATCTCTCTCTTTTCTTATGTTCTACTTATTCGACAAACTATGAGTCATGGCCAAAAAATGTACTAATAAATATACAAATTACAGACCTCTATAACAATACTATTTTTGTTTTATTTTTGTAAATCATAAGACCAAGTAAGTAATCCAACTCAAATCCAAGACTGGATTGGATAATTGCATTTGAAAGAGTTCACACCACTTATGTGTGAAAATATGTCCGAAGAATCAACTAACTGTTCTTCTTCCTTTACCCCCACCTGCAAACCACACCCCCGTTTAGAAACGCTTTATTATATCAAACAAAAACTAATCTGTTTTCTAATTGTAATCAAACAAGATTAATCTTACATCATCATCATCATCTTCATGATGGCTTGAACAGGCTTGTCTATTTGGTTCACCAAATTCATCATTCTTTGCAAATCTTCCTCTAACTCTTGGACGACTATCTGCCAACGTCTTCCTACATGCATACTACAACAAAATATAACAAAAAAAACATGTGAACAAATCGGTATATGGATAACCACTGGTTTAATCCGGTTATGATGGTTAAGCACAAAGACCTTGATTTTCTTGCTGAAATTCCTCTCGTTCCTCTTCTTCATATACCTATGAATCTTCTCTTTTCTCTGCTCTGCCGAGAGTTTTCCGACTTTGTTGAAACTCGGGTCGTCTAAACCGGTTATCTCCGTCCCTAACTGCGGGAGAACCGGCTGTGCCACCATGTGGTTCTGGTTCTCGACACCGTCAAGTCCCTATTAAGAAAACAAACCCCATAACCGGTTAGTATCAGACCGGTTTACTAATCTGGTTTCATTACACAATTTGTTTGCCAGCAATACCTTTCATTATTTATATATAAGGTTTGGAATATATACCTGGAGATGATGATCTCCTGGATTAAAGATGGGTTTAATCGGATCTGGACAGAACAATCCACCATTATCAGCTTGAATTTCCATCAATTGATCATGTGATGGTTTGAAATCAGAACCGAGATGGATATTCCCGGAGTAAAAACCAGATCCTAAACCGGTGTTCATCATATTCCCGGTTACGGTCATGTAAGTCGGTAAACCGGTATTACCCAAAAAAGAGCAAGAAGGAGAAGAAGGGTTTATGGAACCAAGATTGTAACTTGGCACAGAAGAAAGACAATCTTCTTCGAAAACCGATAAAGGCGGAGGCAGAAGGTCACCAGAGGAGGAAGAGTAGAGAGTGTTCGGAGGCTGGTGAAGTTGAATTCCGGTGAAATCAAACTGCTCTTGGAGTTGATCGGAGGCTGGGAACTGGATGGATGAAGAGAAATCGATAGAAGCTGTGATATCGTTATCGAAATCATCTTGTGAATCGAATATGATTGATAAATCAGCGTTGTCGTTGTTGTCTTCATGATCTTGATTCGAACCACTGTTGGATTTGTCTGGAAAGTTGTTGGTGTTGTTGTTTTCGACATAGCCACAACCGTTTGAAGCAGAGGTTACTTCAGAAGTTTGATTGAAGGTTTCTTGAAATAACTGTGAATCGCAGAAATCGAAGATCTGTGCGGTGAGAGGACTTGTGATCTCATCCTACAAAATAACAACAGCAGGAGAAAGATCAAATTAGCAGAAAATAGAACAAGTAAATATATGCATCTAATTGTTTGTTTATTGACATACGTTGAAGGCTTGCATAAAAAGCTAATTGGTGGGATTTTCTTGTGAAACAAGAAACAATAACTTTGAATAAACCTAAGGTTAGTTTTAACTTAACACAGTCGTTTAGAGAGAACTATGTATTTATACGATTAGATCTTGTTCCTTCTATGTGGTTTTCATCAAGAGGGAATCTAGAGAAGAAATTAACGATAAGGCGGGAGAGTTTCCATAACAGGAAAGTTTTTGGATTCTTGCGTTTCTTTAGAACCAAAACGTTCCCTAATTTAAACTAACATCTGATTTTTTAACAACAAATAAAGGCCGAGGTAAGAGCAAGAATCATTGCTTTTGATACACTCATTATATATTTCTAATAAAAATTCGTGTGATTCTATTCGAAAGTATAAATAAAAGTTCAAATTTTAATTACTGGAATTACTAAAAGAAGAGATGTAGCATCTTATGAATTCTGATAAACTGTTCTATTCTATCTGATTAAGTATTGTGACGATTTGTGGTTGGCTAGCGAGAAGGTACGTAACTACGTATGAACACCGTACAAAAGAGTTAGCACTAAAAAGTTTGCTTTACTAATTATCGTTTCAGACTTTTGGAATATGAACTGAATTGTATCTAGAATAACCAGAAACAGAAAAGAAAGTAAAAGGAATGAAGCAATTTGACAAAAGATAAAATCGAATAACTAAGAAAATTAAGAAAACGATGTTACCTACAAAATACAAAGATTTCAGAAAATAATTTTATTCCTTGCGAATAAATCATAGATATATACATGCAAAATTTTCAGGAAAAAAAGGTTCATGCTTTTAATCATTTAAGCAATGTATGATAGAAAAGAGGAAACCCAAAGAAGAGAAACCATTCAAGGGCATAAAAACAGATTCGAGGACAAACAATAAACATTGCACGGATTATTACGTACCATGGAGAGCTGCTCATGAGACGAAATTACGTCCTGCGACATGTTTATGTGTTCTTTATGGTCTCCAAATTGTGAATGATTTTCCGGGAATGAATCCAGAGAGAAAATTCCCCAGGAAAAGGGAAAGATTATTGAAGGAGGCTTCTTGAATGTGGTAGTGGAGCTAGTGATGTCTGAACAAGAAAATCTAAAGAATTAAAATACTGGAACAAAAGAGATAATAATTAATCAAACAGAACAGAATAAAAATCTGTTTAAAGACAGAGAAGAGAAAGAAATTTCTTACAGGTTTCTTCTGGAGAAACTAATGAAGGTTATGGAAGTTATCGTAACCAATTTATTTATACTTATGGTTTAAATGTGTATCTATATGTGTATGTATGCAAAATGTAATAAGAAAAATGCCAGCGTGGCAATTGACGTTAAACGCGCTGGTCCTGGAGTTTCTTATTCTCGTGACGTGGCGTGTAACGATTGGAATAATTAGTTGACGTGGAGAAAATAGTCCCACCTAAGTGATGACTTGGTTGACCGGTAAAGGAGTTTGACCCAATTCTTTTTGTCGCGATGATTTTTGACTTTCTGACTGAAACTTGTGCTAAATTAAGCCTTCTATTTATAGAATTTGGCTTTTCTATTTTATTTTTAGCAATTTAATTTTTCATTTTCTATTTATTTACTTGGTTGGGTTTTTTAAATGCTGGTAAGAAGTGGAAAAGAAGAGAAGGAGAAAAAGAGACCAGGTCAGTGAAAATTTTGAAAATAAGAGATAAAGATCGTACTAAGTCAAATGTATTTATTTTATGGAAATTTCGAGGGGAAAAAAAATGTTACGTGATGCTTAGTTAAATTCGGAAACTACAAATTTCATATCAAGATGGTTTCTCTCGATAAAAATTCGTTACAGTGATAGTTTTAGCATACCATGCTTCGAGTTGTCGTTTTCTATATATGTTGTTTTCCTTACAACCATAACCAAATAATGAACTGATCATACAAATGAAAAGATACTTTTATAGATCGGAATATATATCGACTTAGATAACGTAAATAAAGGTACACCAATGTGATTTATAGATTATATAGTCATCAACACCATATATGAAACTTTAACAAAAAAACACCATATATGAAACTACAATTTTTTACGAACATGGTCTTACCTTTATTTTATCTTTTTTTTTCGTATAAAGAATTCCCAAACTATGAAAAAATGTCAGCTAGGTGAATAATCTAACTTTCATGGACTATTACTCAGCTAAGTTCAAAATATCCCTTCACTTCAAAACTTCTAAAAACAACTTTCATTGACTATACGCATTAATTAATTACTATTGTAATTACGACGATTTTTTTTTCGTTCTCCTCTAGCTTTTTTTAGTTTATTTGTTTTGGTCATGGTTGGGAACGGGACATCATCACATCACTTATCAACATTCTATTTGGTCCCCAACTCTATGAAGCATTATTTGAAATCATTAGCATGACTATCTAAGTTTTTTTTCTCCTGATATTTATCCAAAATTTTATTTCATTCAAATTGTTTAACAATATGTACATATACTATATGTATTATATAAAATACATATCACCACTCAGGCAATTTTTTAAACTTATATACAGTATGTGATAAAATAAACATGGTCATACGTTTAAGAATTGGAAATTAATGAGGTTGCAAGAAATCATTTAACGAGAACAGAATGAAGAGAAAGAAAAAAATAGCAACTTGGTGGCAAAAGGAAAAAGAAACAGCTTGAGATCAAAGCTGATTTGATGAATCGATACTTTGGAGATATATATGAGCATCTTCGGCAAAAGCTTTGGCCTTTGAGTGCAGTGTTACACACACGCATTTTCCAAACGAGATGATTTAAGTTTTGCAGAGCTATCACAAATATATTATAATACCAAACTCTCAGACAATATTATATAAATCGGAAGTCTAATTTTTTTTAATAAAAAATGAAAATATAGTATGACCAATGATTTGTTCATATAAGGTTCTTTTTTCGGCTATGTTAATTGTTGAGAAATGAGAATACTAAATATGCTTTTTATGAGAATACTACTTTTCGGCTATGACTAATTTTTGTTCATAAAGAACACATCTATCGTACGTGCAAATAGAATGGCCCGTACATCGTTGTCCTACCTTATACTTTAAAAGAATTTGTAATCAGAAAAAATAAAAGAAAAGAATGACAAAAAAAAGGGTAAGAATTATACTTTCGAGTTTCTTTTCTCAGACAGAAAGAATGAACGAACATACATAGTTTAACTAATGGGCTTCAGAAAAAAGCCTAATTAGTTATAAATCAAGGTCTCGTTAAAAGGCCCATTTGTTTAACAAGAAATCTCTAACTTGTTGTCCTAAGCTTAAACAATTTTTGCATCTCTCTCTCTTTCCGTCTTCATCGTCCTCCCGGCTTCTGCGATTTTGTTTAGTAGCGCCGGACCGGAGTAGTTAAAACCCTAGCCCAGTCTATTTAAAGATTCACCGAGTAGTCTTCTAGTCCTGCGTATACTTCTTCTTCTTCGTTTATACTTAGAAGATGAATTGTGCAAGTAAGGCACTCTTTCTTCTCTATTTACCGATTTAGGGTTTTATTTTGCTTTGTTTCTGTCGGTAACACTGTGGTCTTTTCTCCTCTACAGTTTCCGGCGAAGTTCCGGAGGAGCCTGTGGTTTCTAAGAAGTCGGGTTTGCTTTACGAGAAGCGGCTAATCCAGACGCATATATCCGTAAGCAAGTTCTTTTCTTTTCTCCCTCGTTCGACTCTTATCTAGGGTTTTCAGCTGTTTAGCCTCTTGCACCTCTCTATTTGCTGCAGATATTTTCTTAATACAGACTTTGTTGTGATAATTTATAGATTGCTTTTGGTACCTTGTAGGATTATGGGAAATGCCCGGTTACTGGTGAGCCACATACTCTTGATGACATTGTTCCCATCAAAACTGGGAAGGTAATGCAACCACTGGAGTTATTTGTCACACAGCATTGTTTGTAGAAACTTATTTAAGCCTGATTCGATCTCCGGGACCATTTTGCAGATCGTAAAGCCGAAACCATTACACACAGCTAGCATCCCTGGATTGCTTGGAACGTTTCAGACTGTAAGTTCTTATTTTGTATTCCCTATACCTTCTTTTTCGTTTCTGAATTTTGTTCTCTGTCTATTAAGGATCATATAGAGTTAAAATGGATGAACTTGATTTGGGTATGCATCGCTATCTGAGTTATTTAACATAGCAGATTGCATTCTACTCTTTACATTGAATTATATGTTCATTTGTTACTAATAGCAAGACGAAAGTGTTCGCTGGTTATTTTTACTTTAGGCAAAAGAAATGCTTAAAAAGTTTATCTGTTTGTTGTGCTTGTAGGAATGGGACAGTTTGATGCTATCAAATTTTGCTTTGGAACAACAACTGCATACTGCGAGGCAAGAGCTAAGTCACGCTTTGTATCAGGTAATTATGGTTAGGTGCATTTGCCACCACCTTATCAGACTACATGAATTACAAATATCTATTATGTATTCTAGTTTCTTTTCCTGGATGTTTCCATTTATTTCTTGTGATAAAAGGTGATTGATGGGGGATACACTTTTCCTTTGCAGCATGATGCTGCTTGTCGTGTGATTGCTAGGCTTAAAAAAGAAAGAGACGAATCACGACAATTGCTTGCAGAGGCTGAAAGGCAGTTGCCTGCAGCCCCCGAAGTTGCCACATCGAATGCTGCTCTTAGTAATGGTAAACGAGGTATGCTTGCACGTTTGCTTCTCAATGTAAGTTGGCTATGTGGTAATTTCTCTTATAACAAGCTACTATGTTTTTGGTTGCAATATAGGTATCGATGATGGTGAGCAGGGGCCTAATGCAAAGAAAATGCGTCTTGGAATTTCGGCTGAAGTTATCACAGAACTCACAGATTGTAATGCTGCTCTTTCTCAGCAGCGTAAAAAGAGACAGGTAACTGCATATATCAGTATATTAGTGGAAATAGAAGGCAAAAGAGAATTACATATATATATAGTTTGTCTGTAACATACAATGGATATCTGCACTTTTGGAGTTCAATTAGATTTGCGAGTGGTTCTTCTGTCTTAATAATTTCTCCTCATTGGTTCTCTAGATCCCTAAAACATTGGCTTCAGTCGATGCTCTGGAGAAGTTCACCCAACTCTCAAGCCACCCCCTTCACAAGACCAACAAACCTGGAATTTTTTCAATGGACATCCTACATTCTAAGGTTTGACACCTAAGAACTTCTCTATTTTCCATTCATCACTTTATGTAGTTTTTCTCTGTCCTGAGAAGTCACTGCATTGAACGTCATAGTGACATGTTTACTTTTGCGCTTACATTATATTGTACACTGCCATGAATCCCCATCTGGATGCTTATCAATATTATTCTTCAGTATATAGATTTTGTACACTACCATGAATCCCTGTGTCTGTTCTCTATTTAGTATTATTCTTAATTTCTCGTTATATGTGGTAATCAGGATGTCATCGCTACGGGAGGAATTGATACAACTGCCGTTCTCTTTGATCGTCCTTCAGGACAAATCTTATCAACGCTGACTGGTCACTCAAAGAAGGTCTGTCTTTTACTGTATTCTTTTTTTATATTTCATTTTCTTTTTTAACTTTTCCTTTGTAGTTTTGTGCTTGACATGCATTGTTCCTTTTGCAGGTTACAAGCATCAAGTTCGTTGGTGACACTGATCTTGTGTTAACTGCTTCATCCGACAAGGTAAGCTAAGGTTATGTGTACAAGCTCCTTTGAGGATTGCATGATTTTATGGAGTAGTAGTGAAGAGATTAACTTCTCATTTCTTAACACTCTGCAGACAGTCCGCATCTGGGGATGTTCCGAGGATGGGAACTATACCTCTAGACATACACTGAAAGATCATTCTGCCGAGGTAAGGATGTAACTGAAGAACTTCTACAGGCTACAGTCTCATACAGTTTTACGTTTTATTTATTTTTGGTCTGTTTAACGTAAAAGCAATGATGTGGTTTTCAGGTGCGAGCTGTAACTGTCCACGCAACGAATAAATACTTTGTGTCAGCATCACTTGACAGTACATGGTGCTTCTATGATCTGTCCTCCGGTTTATGCCTTGCTCAGGTCTCCAAAATTTTAATCCACACCTGATACCTGTTATCCAGTTTCAGATTTCTTCTTTTATGCTAATATAACAATGAAACATTTACCTTCTTTATTGTAATGTGAATTAGACTCGTTAGAATAAATGTTTCTGCCATGCGTCTTTCTCATTATTGTTGTTATTCAGGTGACAGATGCTTCCGAAAACGACGTGAATTACACGGCTGCTGCTTTTCATCCTGATGGTCTCATTCTTGGAACTGGTACCGCTCAATCTATTGTTAAGATTTGGGATGTAAAAAGTCAGGTAAAAACTCTTTGACCTTCCTTGCTCATCAACTGTTGTCACTTGTAAGTTTGTTCTCACTTCACTCTCATCTCTATCTCTGTCGTTTGATAGGCAAATGTGGCAAAGTTTGGTGGACACAATGGAGAAATCACCTCTATATCATTCTCTGAAAACGGTTATTTCCTTGCGGTGGGTACATTGACTGATTGACCTAAACTAAGTAGAAAGAAGGATAGCACCAGGTTCCTTTTGACTGACCAATATTTACTATTCTTTAAATTGTACAGACTGCTGCACTGGATGGTGTTAGGTTGTGGGACTTGCGCAAGTTAAAGAACTTCCGAACCTTTGACTTTCCAGATGCAAACTCGGGTATTCAACTACCTGAGCACTCTTACTAGTCTATTTTGTTGAGTGAGTTTTCATTTCTTAAGGCCTGAATGAGCTTTTTTTGTGCAGTGGAGTTTGACCATAGCGGATCTTATCTTGGCATTGCTGCTTCAGATATAAGGTGAGGTCTACTTTGATACACAATGTTGGGAATTAATTGATATAGGAGCTCACTTTGATAACGAGATATTGAAAGATAGTTGTGCAAACTCAATTAACCTGCTATCACCAGAAATGCAGTTTGGGTATATGTATACGTTTCTTCTGCAAATCATACTAATCGAAAACTTGTGCTTCAATGTTGTAGAGTATTCCAAGCAGCTAGTGTAAAAGCAGAATGGAACCCAATCAAGACTCTTCCCGATCTGTCCGGTACAGGTAAATGCTACATGTTAAGCTTTTGAAGTCACTGCTCTTCCTTGTTTTATTGAGTCTATCATTCAGACATTGTAACTACATAAATGTGCAGGTAAAGCAACAAGTGTTAAGTTTGGACTCGACTCCAAATACATAGCAGTCGGTTCAATGGACCGTAATCTCAGGATATTTGGTTTACCTGATGATGACAATACTGAAGATTCAGCACAAGATTCATGAAGAGATATCTCAAAAGTCTCATCATCAAGAGTAGCTATATCCTCAATTCTCGCGATTTTTGTTGTATCTTTACAGTTCTGTTGGTACTTTCCTGATGGCCCCTCTCACAATCACATATACACACCTGAGCTCTCTCCCTTTCTTTCTCAGTCAACAATTTTCCTGTAACAACATCGTACCTTAAGGATCTGCAGTTGATCTTTCTCTCTTTGATCTGAAAGAGTCCACATAAAACAAAGTTAGCTGCTCACTATAAAAGCAAATGAAGAACAGGCATGTAAATGATCTTCTTCATCATTCAAATCAGTAGGACCTAAACGGCAACAATTAAAAAACTTGTGTTATATAGAAAGGGTCATGAATCTTGAAGACAATGAAATGAAGACAAAAAGATTGTGATGGTGGTCATAGAAATTAGAAAACCCTGAGACAGACAGAGATTTTGACTGTACTGTGGTCAAAACACACACTTCACAATCTTCCCATTCCCCCACCAATCTCAGATTCCTTTTCACTTCCTCCAACTCTTTCTCTCTCTCTGGCCTTTTTTTTTTTTTTTTTTCCTATTTATAGCTCATCTTTAGTAATTCCGTTATTGGTTAAATTTCCTAAACATGTTTTTGGTATCAACAATCAAGTAAGTGCAAGAAAGTTTGTATCTTTCTCTAAACCCAATTTCCAAAGTAACCAACTACTAAACCAGAATGTTACACAAAGTAAGTCACTAAATGACTTTAAAAACAAGATTAGACTTTAAACTAGATTAGAGACATACTTATTTGGAATAAGATTCAAAGGTCACTAGTAGCTAGTAGGTGGTAAAAAGGAAGCTAAACAACAAATAAACTCTTATTAAAATCTTTCAATCAATAAATATTTATTGTAATTTGCTGCAGTAAATCAAACATTGTACAGTTTCAGAACTGAATGGCTCAGAAGCGTTAAAAGGAAAAAGAGACTCTCTCTCTCTCTCTCTCTCCCCTAATCTCCTCTCACATGGTCATCAAAAGCCAAAGCCAAAGCCAAAAAAAACAAAGAACCCAGAAACCTAGAAGACAGAAACAAAAATCAAAGCTTTACTGAGCCACCAAGCAACCAATTACATCAACTCTAAAACCCATAAAACCAACACAAAGATTCCATCTTTCAATATCTCTACAATGAGAAAGCCAATGCTTTGATTTTTTCCCCCAATCTTTCTTCCAAGATACCTCAAAGCAAAAAGAGACCACAAGAAGCAAAAGAGTCTACATACAAAAATGGGTCTTTCAATCTCATTCCTCAGCATCATCATGATGATGTGTCTACTGTTTCCAGATCTCAATGTCGTAGTAAAATCTGCTACAACGGAATACACAACCTTAATCTACAAAGGATGTGCAAGACAACAATTCTCAGATCCATCTGGTTTATACTCACAAGCTCTCTCTGCTATGTTCGGCTCATTGGTCTCTCAGTCTACTAAAACCAGATTCTACAAGACCACAACAGGAACAAGCACAACCACAATCACTGGTCTGTTCCAGTGTAGAGGAGATTTAAGTAACCATGACTGTTACAACTGTGTTAGTCGTCTTCCTGTTCTCTCCGACAAGCTATGTGGCAAAACCATTGCTTCAAGAGTTCAACTTTCCGGCTGTTATCTTCTCTATGAAGTTTCTGGCTTTTCTCAAATTTCAGGTAAACCCTTTCTTTCTTCTCTTCCGTGGCTTCTTCAATCGAACCGGAAATTCAATTCCTCGGGTTCCTCGAAACCTTAACCAGATCACAATCAAAGGGTTTTCTCTGGTTTAATTGAACCGGTAATTTGATTTTTGGTTTTGGTTTAGCCGAACCCCAAAAATTCATAATTTTTTTCTCCAGTTTTCCGGTTTGGTTTGAATTGAATTGGTTCATTCAACACCTTTGGTCAGAGGTGAAGTAGGGAGCTTTCAATTTAGGTTTAAAACTATTAACCGATTTTAGACCGGTTTGGTTCTCTTACACATAAATTTCCGGTTAAATTATTACAGGGATGGAGATGCTGTTCAAGACTTGTGGGAAGAACAACATCGCCGGAACAGGGTTCGAAGAGAGAAGAGACACGGCGTTCGGGGTGATGCAAAACGGCGTAGTATCAGGCCATGGATTCTACGCTACTACGTACGAATCTGTCTACGTTTTAGGACAATGCGAAGGAGATGTCGGAGACACCGATTGTAGCGGATGTGTTAAGAACGCACTTGAGAAAGCTCAGGTGGAATGTGGAAGCTCAATCTCCGGACAGATTTATCTACATAAGTGTTTCATCGCTTATAGTTATTACCCAAATGGTGTCCCCAGAAGATCTTCTTCTTCTTCATCTTCGTCTTCATCCTCCAGTTCTGGCTCTTCAAATTCAGATCCTTCCACTTCTACAGGTTAGATTTCGATTTCTGGGTCCATGTGGGGTTATTTACCAAAAAAAAAGCATCAATCTTTTCTGAATTTGGAAAGTTTCCGATTTAAACTTAGCGTCACTTTAATTTGAAGATTTCATAGTGGGACTTTGTTCTTCCGTTTTCAGTCTTAACGGAAAAAAAATTTGCGTACTTTTTATTTTAATTGGTAACACAATTATTCCTTGGAATTCTCAATATTCCATATAGGTTGGTCATTTAATAACAACACTTTATTCATTATGCTTTCATTAAATATTGTTTCACCCATAAGAAGAACAAATGAATTATTAATGAAAGTCTTATTCATTGAAAAGTACTCTTCAGAGATATGGTCTACCACTCATAATTTTCTTCAACAGTACTTTAAGTATCCTCAGAAAAATTGAGTAAAATAGATGTATTTTATCTTTATTTATGAACGCCGTACAATTGAAATTAATAATATTGATGCCAAAAAGAAATGAATGAAAATGTGGACAGGAGCAACAGGGAAGACGGTGGCAATAATAGTAGGAGGAGCAGCTGGTGTTGGCTTTCTTGTCATTTGCTTGCTTTTTGCCAAAAACTTGATGAGGAAGAAACATGACGGTACCATTTTCTTCACTATATAGTTTACATACATAAGCATCTAGTATTTGATTACATACATGTAAGGTACATGCATAGATTATACAAAACACATGCACATGTGATGTAGAATATATTAAAGGGAAGATTATTTGGAATTGTCATAACAATGATATCTTTTTGGGATCTTTTTTTGGCAGACTATTGAAAGATGGAGAGGAAGAGAACAAAAGGAGTCCAATCCCTCATGAGATAGGCACAAGTTTAATTTTTCTCTCTTTGAGGCTATTAATTTCCAAGTCCAAACTTTAAAATTTCATGAAAATTGTTATTATATTATATCTTCTTTGTATTAGTTCAGATTATTGGAAGGTAGGAATTTGTGGTGGATGAAAAAATGTGAACAAAAAAGAATTTTGTTTTTCTCAATCAATTACACTAACTATTCCAACTGACCCTTAGGTAATTTTCCACTAATATAAATGTTGCCAATTTACTAATGCTCTGACTATATCGGACTATTATCCTTTATATTATATACTGTCTAGTGTCAATAAATAAGAAGGAAATTGGTTAGTAGTATAGTCTATATCATTAAGCATATAAGTGCAAATTCATACTTATAACTCTGTGAGATAACTTGGGTCCGAGTGAATCAATAAGCATTTATATTACATAGTTGGAAAATTAAGGATTATTATGCAAGAAACGTAAAAAACAAAAACGAGATTCTGGCATTTCTGAATATACAACACATAACGGACATGCATGAAGCTTTAAAGCTAATACAACAAGACCTTTGTTTCATGAAGAAGAGAGCTATTGAATCTTATATTTTTTACCTCAGCTATAGACATCTTCTTCTCTTCTTGATGGTCATTCATCTATTTCCCATAAGAACCGAGCGTACTCTCCAAGAATAATGCTGGCCAAACACAGAAGGTGATAATGATCACATTTCAGTTTTAAAGTGCGAAAACAAAAAGAAGATTGTGTAAGAGCTATTACATATTTCTAATTATACCTATCATTTGGAGAGGCTTCAACGGCCTTCTCAAAGTAGAACAAGGCCTTCTCATGGTCATTATTAATACTCCAGAACGCCTTCGCGTATCTGCATAGCGTTTCTCCATCTTCTGTCTTGGACAAGCTTGATTTGCCTTTTCCCGCTGCATCAGCCTTTTTCGGGGACAAAAATAAACGCCAACATTAGAGACTTGAATTGAAAAGCCAATGAACAACAACACCAGGCAGAATACAAACTTGAATTTATATGCTAGTAAATGTCTACTATGAGCTAAGATGCCTAAAAATTTCAATGTCAGATCGAACAATAACAGGTAACAATTAGAGTCATTCATTGATCCGCAGAGTTTAAACCAAATAATCTATAGAGCTACGACACAAAACCCACCTCAAATTCGTCTTTTCCTTGTCCAGAAGACTCATCATCATCCTCATCATCATCCTCATCATCATCATCCGCGTTTATCTCCCAGAGGAAACTAGCATATGCTGCAAGAACAATGCTGAAAAGAAAAAACATATTATTATCACAGGAACTGATAACCAATGGTGGTATTTCCAAAAAATGTTCCAACAGACCTATCATCAGGAGATGCTTGAACTGCACGTTCAAAGTAGCTCATGGCTTTAGCTTCATCTTGGTGAAGCTTCATTACTAATCTACCATAGTTTGCTAAAGCTACTCCATCACTAGGCTCAACTACAGTACACTTATGATAATACTCTTCTGCTCCACTAAGATCTCCTTTATACTGTTTTCACATTAACAAACGAAACTTAGACATTAATAGAAACTACTTCAAAACAGAGCCATTACACAACACTAAGATTTGAGTCAAAATTCAATACCTCCAAGAACTTGGCATAGTTTTTGAGAAGCAAAGGATGCAATGGATACTCCTCGAGCATTCCTTTGTAGTAATCACCACAATTCTTATCATCGTAACCCGGCAAATCGAATTTGATCTCACTACCATACAAATCAAACTTATCAATTCCTAACCCTGCAGCTAAATGCATAGGAGGGCTTGGTGGTCTTTCAATCTCAAAACCTAGTTCATCTCTCACACCAATCCCAAGCTTCTTAATAACCTCTTCAAAAACACCTCTCTCACCTTCACCACTATCTTCTTCCTTGTGTTTCGCAAAACTGAACTCGCCGCCGTCAATAGCATCACCAATCGTAACCGTTCTCTCCAAATTCTCCTCGATTCCAGTCACCGGATCTTCGGATTTGAACCCATCTCCAGAGTCGCAGTAAATCGAGAGAGATGCCTCGCTCTTCAGCATCTTTTTGGGTCTTTCTTTCTAAATCCGTCCAAAGTCTTCAACTTTAGGTTCAATTGGGTCGTCGTTCACAGATTCCTCGATTGTTATTTGTGGGTTCTTGATTCGGAGGACCCCAAGACAACGACCAAACGAAGATGATTTTGAGGTTCTTAGGTGACCGACCCAGTTAGAGAAACAAGATAAGTGGGGTTCTGTTAGATTTCCTGAGAAACGGCAAAACTCAGGAAAGGATCTTTTAGTATCATATTGTTTACAAATTATTCCTTAACTTTATGTTTTGTCTATTTGACCCATCACTCCGAAGCAAAAACTAATCTGTTCTTTTGTTCAAGAAATCATCAATTAGTCTCGGTTTTATACTAAGCATACAATTTTTCTAACGTATATCAACATTTCAATTTCGGTTTAAGTATTTGTGTACTTACATATTCAAAAAATTAGTTTGGGTTCGATTTGGAAGGAACAAAAAGTTTTGTGACTCGTGATTAAATAAAGAAAGAAGGGATATCCACATGAGTTTTGACCTTTCTTTTGGGCGGACAATAAGGTCCACATGAACTGAGGTTTTTTGAGTCTAGACCGGGGCAAGTCAATAATACAAAAAGAGGACAACTTGTCAAATCATTGGTCCATTCAAATGAAAAGAAGCCCATAATAAATGTGACAAGGATGTGTAACATGGCCACAAAATAATCAGTTTGGTTTCGTTCATTTTGGACTATGGGGTTGGTTTTGAAATTCCATTCCAGCACATAGAATTTCAGAACACCAATTACGAAAGGCTTTATCGTGTTAGAAGTTATATATTTTGAGAAGAAAAATAAAAGATATTGTTATTATGAAGGATCATGAACTATTCTAAGACTGAGCTAACACGTGTTACTTGCTTAATCCTTACACTCAAAAAGTCTAAATGTTAATGGTATTAAAAATTATTCACCTTGTTTGTTATTCTTATTTCTGCAAAACCAGACAACAATTCAGTAATCAAAAGGACACATACGTAAGTTGAAATTGGAAAGAGTTCTTCACCAAAGCTAACTTGATCCTCACGAACGTCTCCTAAAATAGCAATCTTCAGCTGAAGAACAACACACGCCTCCTAATAAACTCGTTGTCTTTCTCACATACACAAAACCAAATTTAGCAAAATGGTTATTATTACCTTTCTCCCTCCTTTCGGAAATTGCCACCACCAATCAAACAATCTACCTTCTTCTTCATTCATCATTCACTTCTCAGAATTTTGAGAATTTTGAATTGAGAATTGCGAGAGAGATCTCATTCTCCCTCTCGCAATTCTCCGTCCCCTCGAATCCAACAAAAAGATTTTAATGTAAAATCACTCTATTGATCCACAATGTCGATGATGTTCCCATCGTTTCAGTTGCTAGAACTTAACATAATATCAGCTCAGGACTTGGCTCCCGTCGCACGCAAGACAAAGACTTATGCGGTTGCTTGGGTTCATTCCGAACGTAAACTTACCACCCGTGTCGACTATAATGGCGGAACAAACCCAACTTGGAACGACAAATTCGTATTCAGAGTCAACGAAGAATTTCTCTACGCTGATACTTCAGCAGTGGTTATCGAAATATACGCCTTGCATTGGTTCAGAGATGTTCATGTAGGAACAGTTCGTGTCCTCATTAGCAACCTCATTCCTCCTAATCGCCGTCCAGGATACAGAACCAGCAACAATGAATATCGTCGTACCCCACCTCCAGGAATGAGATTTGTTGCGCTTCAAGTTCGTCGTACTTCAGGTCGACCTCAGGGGATTTTGAACATTGGTGTTGGATTAATTGATGGTTCTATGCGGAGTATGCCGCTTTATACGCATATGGATTCATCTGCTGTGGGATATAGAGATTTGCTCGGAGAAGAAGATCATCATCTACAACATTTGCATTTAAATAGCAACAAAGGGAGCTCAAAGAATCCACAATCTCCATCTTCTCGACAGTACCAATCCGTAATCTCAAGGCCTGAGCTCCGTCGTACGAAGAGCGATACAAGTTCTATGGTTGTTTCGGATCTTCTTAGCAGGGCTGAACGGAGTCGTTTAGCTAATAGACAACCAGCGAGTGCAATAGTGAGCAGTGAATCTGAAACTCTTCCCACCACGACAGATTCTGATGAGAAAAAATCGAGTGAGTATACACCTCCTAGTAAAAACCTTAGAGTTCCAAGGCAACGATACAATTCGATTGAATCAGATCTCATAAATCCGTCGCCAATGGAGAACCACCATGTGGTAGTGTCGAGAAGGGAGAGACATGATGTTATGCCGTATAGTTCGTATCAACAAACAGGTAAGACACCGAGGAAGAAGACAAGGATCGAGAAACAAAGATCAGTGAAAGATTACGATCGTGGCCGAGCTTCCCCGTACTTATCGAAGCACGGAACACCATTGAGATCAAACATTATCGCATCTACTCCGATGAGATCTAACGGAGTTGGATCAACTCCTATGAGATCCAACATCATCGCAATGTCACCGATGCATCCCAACATGGTTGGATCGACTCCAATGCGAACTCCTATGCGGTCTAACATGGTTGGTTCGACTCCAATGAGATCAAACATCGTCGGATCAACCCCGATCCGATCAAACTACATGGCTACACCGATGAGAACTCATCACGATTTTGGTACACCAGTGAGGAATTTAGCTGGAAGACGAATCTTAACTGAATCGGAGTTAGGACCATCGCCATCTGAAGTGGCTGACAAATTGGCGAAAGATAGATCGCACGAAACGGAAAGTTCAATACTCAGCGAATGGAGCATCGATGAATCTAGCATCGAAGGATTGCGATCAAAACTCGAGAGATGGCGAACAGAGCTTCCACCGTTGTACGACATAGGATCAAGCCATATAAGTAGCACTGATTACGATGGCGCGAGCGTTCCAGCTGCAACTGCCGGGGGAGGAATGAGTTCAAGACGGAAAACTCCGACGACGAAAAAGCATAACCGCCGTCACACAGATGGAGGTAATGGACTTTTCTCGTGTTTTAGTAAGATTTGTGGTGTGGAATGCAGTTTCGTATGCGGTGGTGGTGGTGGGCCGATGGTCTCAGAAGGATCTACTAAGAAAGGTGGAGCCGGACGTGTGCAACGCACATATTCCGCTGACGATCTGAGCTTTGTGTGATCTTTATTTTATTGGTCTTATATTAACTTTTATTTTTTTTGGAAAACTATATTTTTTAAGGATCTGAGCTGATGAATTAATCAAATAGTAAACAAAAATTAATTTATTAATGTTGTGTTAATAAATCATTTATTTTTGTGTATTCCTCTTCTTCTTCCTTATTTTTAAAAAATTAAAAAATGTTCTTCTTATAATATAGTGTTTAATAGAAAGTGAGCTCACACAACAAAATTAGAAAACTGTGAATGAATGTAAGAGAGTGAGTGGAATAAAAAAAATATAAAAATGAAATCTAAGAGTGAGTGAACAAATGTTGGTATTGTAGACAATGGTGACTAAAATTAAAAAGAAACAAAATGATATAAACATTAATCTAAAAAAAACTAAAATAAATATACAAATTCTGCATTTCTAACTATACTTTCATGTATTATGTATACTTATTTGATTCATACATGATATAACCGGTTATTTAGTTTATTTTCTATCAAATCCATCAATTAGAGCATGAAATCTATGTACTCCTTGATAATGATTTTGATCAAAAGTGTAATTTCCACAAACCAATTGCGCCTGCAAAAGTTTTCAAAGGATCATCAAACATAATGATGAATATCTCATCACCACGATTTTATAATAATGCATCTTTTCCCACCATTTTTTTTCCCTCACTTTCTTTTATAATCTTGTTCGACAACAATCATGGTCTAAGGAAAAAGTTGAAAATATATATTATCTTAGTTATTAGAAAAGAAAGATAATCAAATGGTCAATATGCAAATGGCATATGACCATAAACGAGTTTGCTAGTATAAAGAATGATGGCCAACCTGTTAAAGAGAGACTAAAATTAGGTCTAAAATCTAGGAGCAATGTAACCAATACATAGTATATGAAATATAAAAGTTAATTTAGATTTTTTGATTAGCCCAAATTAAAGAAAAATGGTATTTAAAACAGAGACTCTTCATCCTAAAGGCTAAAGCAATACAATTTTTGGTTAAGAAAAGAAAAAAACCACAAGCGGAAAAGAAAACAAAAAAGAACTATATTATGATGCAACAGCAACACAAAGCAAAACCTTGCACACACACATACAACTGTAAACAAGTTTCTTGGGACTCTCTATTTTCTCTTGCTGCTTGAACCAAACACAACAACGATATCCCAACGAGAGCACAACAGGTTTGATTATGTCGGAAGACAAGTTTTGAGAGAAAACAAACAATATTTTATAACAAAGGAGAAGACTTTTGGTTAGAAAAAATTGGTATGGCCATTACAAGACATATGGGTCCCAATTCTCATCACTCTCTCCACCACCAAAATCCTCCTCTCTCTCTCTCTCTTTTACTCTGTTTTCATCATCTCTTTCTCTCGTCTCTCTCAAACCCTAAATACACTCTTTCTCTTCTTGTTGTCTCCATTCTCTCTGTGTCATCAAGCTTCTTTTTTGTGTGGGTTATTTGAAAGACACTTTCTCTGCTGGTATCATTGGAGTCTAGGGTTTTGTTATTGACATGCGTGGTGTGTCAGAATTGGAGGTGGGGAAGAGTAATCTTCCGGCGGAGAGTGAGCTGGAATTGGGATTAGGGCTCAGCCTCGGTGGTGGCGCGTGGAAAGAGCGTGGGAGGATTCTTACTGCTAAGGATTTTCCTTCCGTTGGGTCTAAACGCTCTGCTGAATCTTCCTCTCACCAAGGAGCTTCTCCTCCTCGTTCAAGGTTCGTCCTTTTTCTTATTAAGAAAGCTCAAATCTTGTGATGTGAGTGTTATGCCATCTCAGGACAGAATTGTGTAGGTGCTTTTGTTTTAGTTTACCCTGAATAAGAGTTAGGTATCTATCTCCATTGATGAGCTTGTGCTTGTCCTGTGCTATAGATTTCTCTATGGAGTCATGCAAATGCTAAGATTTGTTCATTTTAATGTCTGTTTAGATGATTACATCTGAATTTCGAGAGCCATTGAGTGGAAATTTCTTGGTTTGTTGTGGCAGTCAAGTGGTAGGATGGCCACCAATTGGGTTACACAGGATGAACAGTTTGGTTAATAACCAAGCTATGAAGGCAGCAAGAGCGGAAGAAGGAGACGGGGAGAAGAAAGTTGTGAAGAATGATGAGCTCAAAGATGTGTCAATGAAGGTGAATCCGAAAGTTCAGGGCTTAGGGTTTGTTAAGGTGAATATGGATGGAGTTGGTATAGGCAGAAAAGTGGATATGAGAGCTCATTCGTCTTACGAAAACTTGGCTCAGACGCTTGAGGAAATGTTCTTTGGAATGACAGGTCTGTACTGTTTTCAAATGCGTACACTATAAACCCGATGTTTTCTATGAATCTACTGATAGTTTCTGTTTTATCTATCAGGTACTACTTGTCGAGAAAAGGTTAAACCTTTAAGGCTTTTAGATGGATCATCAGACTTTGTACTCACTTATGAAGATAAGGAAGGGGATTGGATGCTTGTTGGAGATGTTCCATGGAGGTAAGATTCGGATATTAAGCAGTATTGCAGTAGTTCAAAACCTGATTAGTCTCTTTTCTCTCTTTTTGTTTAGAATGTTTATCAACTCGGTGAAAAGGCTTCGGATCATGGGAACCTCAGAAGCTAGTGGACTAGGTAAGTTTTAAAGATCATCTTCTGGTTTCTTGATTTCTCGTCTTGACTAATGAAAAAGACTGATTGAATCATTTTTAATGCAGCTCCAAGACGTCAAGAGCAGAAGGATAGACAAAGAAACAACCCTGTTTAGCTTCCCTTCCAAAGCTGGCATTGTTTATGTATTGTTTGAGGTTTGCAATTTACTCGATACTTTTTGAAGAAAGTATTTTGGAGAATATGGATAAAAGCATGCAGAAGCTTAGATATGATTTGAATCCGGTTTTCGGATATGGTTTTGCTTAGGTCATTCAATTCGTAGTTTTCCAGTTTGTTTCTTCTTTGGCTGTGTACCAATTATCTATGTTCTGTGAGAGAAAGCTCTTGTTTATTTGTTCTCTCAGATTGTAAATAGTTGAAGTTATCTAATTAATGTGATAAGAGTTATGTTTATGATTCCAAAGAATGAATATTTGTTCCTTAATATGGTTTGTTGTTTTCTGTCTTTTTGAAGTTTCCATTGACTCGAGTCAAAACGTTTTGCAGAAACAGAGAAGAGTGTGTCATTAAAAAAAACAGAGAAGATGTTTATTTTTTTTGGTCGAAGAGAAGATGTTTCTAAGACCATCAAAATCATATATTGATGATTGATGACAAGAAAAGTTTTGACCATCAAAAGTTTTGTCCTTAATTGTTCTTAAATTCACACAAAATACGTTAAGAGTTATCTTTTAAAACTGCAAACTACTTTAAATTGATAAACTTTGAAAAGTAAAGATTTTATTCTTAATCTGATAGTTGAAGACAAAGAAAATAACAAATGTTTGGATTCACGTCACCAAATCAAAATATAATAAGGTTATGGATTGTTTAGGTAATATTTAACTTGTTACCTAGAAAAGGAGATACAGTGCTTAGCAAGTCCAACCAAAGATTAAAGGATAAGTAGTAAAGTCAAAAGACCAGTAAATTAAAGTCTTGTAGAGAAAGGAAGAAGGAAGATTCATGATCCTTGATAAAATTCAAGTTTGGTGAAATTCTAAAGACCACGGTTTAGATTTTTGGGGTTTGCTTTGGAATAAGATAATGGATCATCAATGGCGCATGAGGTTTTCGTTCAAGAACGCAACAATTGCTCTCACTGTCATCAACGTTCTCATCTTCCTCTTCCTCCTTCAGGGCTTTTTCACTTCCTCCTCTTCTCCATCTTCTTCTTCTTCTTCTCGCCGACTCATTTCAGGTCTGTAACTTTTCTGAATTCCTTGTGGGTATATCCTGATTTTGCGTAATTTCTCTGGATTTCATCGGAATTTGAGCAAAGTTTGGTGCTTTAGGGATCATCTTCTGATGGGTCTTTCTCGGATCTGCTCATAACAAAAAGCTTGTTGACTCGTTTTTAGATTTCTGGATCCTGTGGTCACTTCAATTCGATCTTTGTAGATTTAGGGCTTCTACACTGATATGATTCGATTTCGAAAAAGTTTAGATTTTTGCGTATTGAACAGATAATTCAATTGCATAAGGCACTTGAAAGTTAAGCTCTTTCCATGGAACTGTTGATATCAAAGTTGTTACATATTCACATTCTAAGCCTTGTAGAGATGAAGAACTTTTTTTTTTTTTTTTTTTTTTTTTTTTTTTTTTTTTTGGTTTAATGAGATGAAGAACTTTGAGAGATTGTTGATGTTTTTTTCTACATTACTGCAGAGCTTTGTCTTCTTTTTGGGTACTTGAAAAAGTTTCTTCTTTCATCATACATAACCATTACCTCTTTGATAAATGCAGCTCAGCTTCGGTATATCAAGGAAGCCGAAGAACTTAGGCTCAAGATGCAACCTTTAGAGCTCATCAGAAGAGTAAGCACATTATGCTTTTTGTAGCATTAGATATTTACAAGTATCTATGCTTTCGAGAGAGTGATTTGGCCTTATGTTCTTGAAATGAATGATAGGTCCGAGAAATCGAACAAGAGGCATCTGCGGGACAAGAAACCGAGCAGCAGAAAGATGTGAAGCAGACTACAGCCGTTGATCTCTCTAAACGACTGAAGGATTTCCGTGCGCTAAACGATGCATCGAGCTTGAAAGGTACACATAATAGCGAAATCGTCTTGTTTATGCTATGGAATTCAGATCAGAAACAAAACTATACATGAAGGTTTAGGTATGTAACAAATGTTTTTGTTATCCGCTCAGCATTGGAAGAATGGCGAAAGCGGAAAATGGAACGAGCAAGACAACGGGATCTTGAGAAAACCGGAGGAGTTTCTTCGTCCACCAAAACATCATCATAAACGTCACTAATTCTCTAAATATCATAAAATTATTGAACATTATAAGTCTCATAGAAAAAATTATACTTACTAGTGTAAAGACAGACAGAGATGCTGGAAACCTGTCAAAACACAGGAAAAGAAAAGAAAGGATATGTATGTTACTCAGTAAGATTTTTAAACACACTTGTGTTTTGGTCAATTCATCAAATATACCTTAATCATATAGTCTGGTGCCCAGTGCAGCTCAAGTTTATGGTCATCACCATTGTGGCCTGTATCAGTCATCTTTATTACATAAATTTGATTCATATTTTACAAAACAAAAAAACATGTAAATTATCGGTTTGTTCTTACTTCTTAGAAACATATGTGAAAACAGCCATGCGGTTACGACCGACATGTTTGTGAGATGCGGTTTTCCTTTTTGGTGCCAACCCAATATAGGCCCATGAAGCAATAGTATGCAACTGATTTTTTTTTTCGTTTTTTCATACAACTAAATTTCGTTGCAAACAATTCCGGATATTAACAACGCCTTCGTTATTAAGATAAAAGAGAAAAAAAGAAGTTCTAGATACTCGGTGGTTAATCACTTGTCCTCTTTCATTATCCCCAACCTTCCTCAGATAACTTTTTACCAAATGAAAAGAAACTTGGCAAAATTATGAAAATTTTAAGCTAATATTTCATATTTAAGCAATATGAATAAATGATATTCTACCAATACATGGCTATTTTCATTGATTCCAGGTGGATTATCATAAGTAATTAATTGCTGACCCCAATATATGGTAGCTTTGGAACATTTATTATGATAAAACATAAGGAGATAATATAAAGAAAGCGGTTTGGAGATTCGAGCTCAATGACAACACTGGCTATATCCAACACTTTAAAACAACGTCAAGACACGTGTCCCACCACCTGTAAGTAGCTAAACACAAAGGTCCTCTTCGCATGGCACGTGCTCCTTGCCAACGAACACATAAGCTCGGTGTATATAACTATGTCTCACATAGCCCTTCCATATAGATCATCACCGAGCAAGTTAGTTTACGTGTTGTTGCAAAGAGAAGAAAGGTTTCGAGTAGCAAAAGAGTAAAACTAGATCTTTAGGAGAAGGTAAAAGAAGCAATTGATGGCGACGACAGTGGGAAGAAACATAGCAGCACCATTGCTGTTCTTGAATCTTGTTATGTACCTGATTGTGCTTGGTTTTGCAAGTTGGTGTCTCAATAAATACATCAACGGCCAAACTAACCACCCAAGTAAATTTATTTTTCTCTTTCTCTCTAGCTATTTATATGGTCATGTAGCTGATCTAGTGGAATTACTAAGAATATTAGTAATGTTTGAATAGGTTTTGGAGGCAATGGAGCAACACCGTTCTTCTTGACGTTTTCGATATTGGCGGCTGTGGTAGGAGTAGCGTCGAAGTTGGCCGGAGCAAATCATATTAGGTTTTGGAGGAATGATAGTTTAGCCGCTGCTGGAGCTTCTTCCATCGTTGCATGGGCTATCACAGCTCTTGCCATGGGGTAATTACTTTATTTATGATGTCCTATTAAATCTCATGAAGTGCTAATTTTTGACGACTATTTTTCTTTAAAACTTGGTTTTGGATATTTTGTGAACTTCTTTATATAGATGCATGGAAGTGTCAGTGTTTGGTAAATGGTATAATAAACTTAATTTTGATGAAAGGTTGGCATGCAAACAAATAAACATAGGAGGATGGAGAGGATGGAGACTGAAGATGATTGAAGCCTTCATTATCATTTTGACGTTCACGCAGCTTCTCTACCTCATGTTGATCCATGCCGGTTCACTCAGCAGCAAATATGGTCCTGGATACAGAGACCAAGACTATGCTACAGGCCAAGCTCATGGTCATGGTCATGTACCACACACTGTGGGAGAGCACAAGGCTGGTGTTGGATCTACCATGGCAGTCTGATGAAAATCTGTGTCTTTTAATTGTGTTTTGACGTTTGGTTAAGAAGTACTTATTATAGTTTATGTTTTTTCAAGTTATGTAATAATGTAATTCCTATCCATCTGACAAACGAACGAATCTTGTGTGTTCTTTTGTTAATTAGTTAAATGGAGATGTGTTTCTTTGTGTTCTTATTTGTCGCTCTTTGCAATTTGCTTTTGAACAAAATCAAATCTACAAAATTTGGATCCGAGTCAATACAAAATCCAAATGAAGCGATCGGATGTGAGTGAATCCGATGAGTACTCCAATTTGGGTCCAGGTTGCATTCGGTTTGGTTGATGTCCAATATTAACGTAACCGAACTTTGGGGCTAAAATGTAAAGCACAATAAAAGTTGGGGTTTTACTTGTAATTTAAATACTCCAACTGAAAAACAGAGTGTTCTGTTCATAGCACAAGAGAATTGGTGTCTCTAATGAGATCATTGATCATCGCGCACGTGAAGACGTGGTTTTTTATTCTCTAATGATCCCAGGAATTGCGTAATGCATCTGTTCCGTTTCGCCAGATATAGGGTTTGCGTCAGCATCAAATGTTGATTCTTAGTAAAAAAAATATTGAATTTTTGGTTTTCTTTCCAACATGTTATTGTGGTTGTGGAAAGTTTTCTGAAGCCCAGAAAGTGTTTGATAGCATGCCTAGGAGGAGAAACGTAGATTCGTTGAACCTTATGATTTCGATGAAGAGTTTATAGGATGGTTGGTTAACACATGCAAATTGAAGCATTGTTTCTTCATATGTATGTATCCCAATGTAGGAGCCTAGCTTTTCCAAGAAAAAAGTATCGGAACATGATTCGTTTTCGAACATATCCAAATAGGATGATATCGCAAGAAAGAGAGAAAAAGGAAAATCTCAGTATATAGACAAAGTATACATCCTTCGCTATACACAACTATTCTAATTTGTGATGTAACTATACTTTACACTACCTTTGTGCTTCTTCTGACTCTCTTTCCCGTCGGTAAGTAACACTTTCTTTATCGACTACTCTCCCGACTCGTCTGTTTCTCCTGCTTCTCTTACTAATACCTCTCTTGCCTTCTTTCTCAATCACAGGTTCTGACATTGGCACAAGGTGCATGAAGCACAAAGGTGCCAGAGCTGCTAGAGACTGTATGAGAATCCCTGAAGACAAGTTTGAATAGTTACTTGATGTTATACCGATCAGATTAGCCAATCCGACGCCTAAGAATGCACTAACTATTTGTGATAGACACAGAGTTGAAGCAAGAAAAGATGTGACTGATCCTTCACACCCCTGTGGACACATACTTGCTAATCTGACTGCAAATGGAAGGATCTTAAACTGTGCTAGGATTTCTGCTAGGCTGGAAAAACACAGCACATAAACCTCGTTGGAGATTCCAAATCCGAGATTTATTTGCTTCACCAAGATGTAATCGAGGAGAATCGATAAACCGTACAAGAGTTGGATGATATGGATCAGTGGTCTCATGGGAAGTGTCTTCAAGTATCGATCATAGACCACGGTTAGACAAAGAAGCATCAACTGTCCAATCACTTTCGACATTCCAATAACCGAAGGATCAAGATTCAGAACTTGAGTTTGGTAACAGAAGACTGATCCTGAGAGAAGAGGGACCATTGCAATGGATACTACTGCCCAAATCAGAGGCTGGGAGATTTCATCTGCCTGAATTGCTTCCTTAAGATTCGATATCTGTTTCTTGACGCTCTCCAAAACCGAGCTTGTCTCTGCTATCCGTGGTAAGCCGAAAGATTCTTCTTTGGAAGATAAAGAAACAACGAGCTGCAGAGACAACAAAGCAGAGAATACAAGAAAGGAGATCTTAGGAGGTGTTGTGAGTAAGAGATATCCTCCAAGTAAGTTTCCAAGGACTCCACCAGCTGCTGAAGCCATGAGCGCATAAGACTGGAGACCGTTTATTCGGTATCTCAGACCGTATTCCGCAACAAGAGCGTCTTTTGCAACCTCAGTGATGGATGCTCCAAGGTTACTAAGCAGGACACATGCCACAAGAGAAGGAAGAACTTCTCTAGCTCCTTGAAATATCCCCATTGAACCCCATGCTAAAACCTGCAGAAACACTGACACAGAATCGCCACAATCAGCAAGCTTCTTCATTTCCTAAATTTGGTTCTAAAAATCTCATGTTCAAGGCATTGGAGCTGGCACAAAGAGAGACTTTGGAAAAACTAACCTCCAATGGCGATGTAAGGAACTCTACGACCACTTCCAATGTAAAGAACATCTGAGAGCACACCGTAGAGAGGTTTAGCCACCATGGGAAGACTGCAAGAGTATTGCACAAGCTGAAGCGTCGATGGTTGGAGTGCGAGGCTATGAACCATATGGAAGTTAAGTGCAAGCCATGGGAAACATCTTGATCCTTGTACCCAATAACCTAACCCGCACAAAACCGAGATTCCTTTACCACCCACTTGTTCAAACCTCGCCGTTTCTTCAAATTCAGACACACCATTGTTGTTTCTCCTTCTCCTTATCGAGAGACATGCGAATGTGGTCGCTCTTCTTGGTCTGGCTTCCCCCATGAAAAGGGTATTGTTATTGCTCTGCCTCTCTTGTTGTTGTTGTTGCCTGTGAATGGACGAAAGTGGTGGTTTCAAGAACTTGGTTGGGGAGTTTTGAATTGATAACAATGGATTTATCATAATTCTTTCCATTGTTTCAGAGAGATGAAAACAGAGGAGAAGAAAGGAGGAAGCTTTACTCTTGAAGAAACGAATTCTAGTCACAAGCTTTGTATGTATCGACGAGTTTATATAATTTTGGGGCAAACCCTAAGCATCGTTGAATTGAGGAAGGAGACGAAATAGGATTAAGTCATTTCTCAATATCAACAAGAAAAAAGAAAAATGAGATTTTGACGAAGGAAGAGGGATCTAGAAGCGTGTAGCAAAGAGTAAATTAGAGGCAGACAAAACTCATAAAAGGTATTTAAGTACAAAGGTTGTCTGTCTTCCACTAATAATCAAGCTTCTAATGAGTTTTTAAGTAATTAATCAACGGTTACAAAAGCTTTTAGATATTTATTAATATATTTATTTTTTAAGGGGTCCATATGAAAAATCCACTGTCCTAGGAAAATTGGAAAATGATGAGTCATCTGATTTTGATTATGACTTGTCACTAAAGTTTGTTATAAATTCTCTATCAAAAAAAGAATTAGTAAATTATTTTTCTAAATATATTTCAGGTCGACCCATAAATTGTTGATTCACGTGTATGCAATTTTGTTTTTTTCTGGACTTTCTTGTTTCCATAGAATCAACGGTTCGTCGGTAACGAGTAACGACCACACTTTCAGAGACGGACAGGAATCTTACGTGAATTATGTGGCTTACGATTTATTAGCTTTTGGTAATTTTATATGTAATTGATTTATAAATAAGTATCTACCATAGTTCAAAACTTCAAATAATATCTGAGCCGACTTCTTTGCGCAAAACTTCACTTTCGAGAGATTTTTTATTATTGGGATTGGTCTGTATTTAACTTTCATGAAAATATGGTAGCTAGTTTTTTTGGGAATGGTTTTTGGGGAATGGTAATTAATTATGTTTATAATTTACTCTTCTTTTTTCGGTTTTCGGTTTTTGTTTGATTTTTGATTTGATTCTATTCCATTTGTTTGTTTCTGCTAATTTTATCCACCCTGAAATAGAAAAACTTTTTAAAAAATCAAAATAAGAAAAGAAAAAAAGAAACAGTTAAAAACTTTTTAAAAAAAAAATACTAAATACACATGAAGATTTGTGAAAAACATGTTGGATTTATAAAATCCTTAATGACCACGGTTAAATGGCAGGATCCAAAATTCGGTTAGAATTCATAACGTCATATTAATTTAATATTTATAAAACTTTTAAAAAACGAAAAAAGAGTTGAAAATCTTTTAAGAAAAAAAAATTAAAAAAATAAATGTTAAATATACATGAAGATGTGAAAAAGATGTTGGATTTGTGGAATTGCTAATGACCACAGTTAAATGGCGGGATCCAAAATCCGGTTAGATTTCACAACGTCATATTAATTTAGTATTTATAAAACCTTTAAAAAAATA